>NC_084494.1:32191254-33391254 GCF_030035675.1 Rhineura floridana | reverse complement strand
TGTTGCTCTACCACATATGGCGGCAGCAGCTATCTTATAGGGTGCTGGGCAGACTAGTTTAGGGTGCTCAAGGGAATGGTGGGGGTCTGCTGCCATTGCCTCCCCAGTGGTATAGTCTTCCAGGGTCTCAGGGGGTCTTAGACCCCTTACTATTTTAGAAGCAGGGTCTCAGCAGGATCCCTCTATCTCCAGCATCCTACAAGCCAATCAGCATGAAAGTGGAGTGTGCTGGCCACTGAGAAGAGTCTTCTAACATGCTTCCTTGTCCTTTCCTGCTGATTGGAGCCAATCAGAGAGAAAGGAAGTGAGGCAGCTACTGAGAAGACTCTCCTCACTAGCTAACACACTCCCCTTTCATGCTGATTGGCTCCTAGGGACATCTGTTTTGTGGGAGAAGGCATTAATAAGGACCTCATTCTCAACTCAGCATCAAAACAAAAAAAAGGATGGGAGGGGGTGTGGCTGTGACTATCATGAAGGGACCCTGCACTTCTGAATTTGCCATTACACTACTTCCTCCCCCCCAGCATTTGCCACCTGAAGTGGCTGCCTCACCCTACCCAATGGTTGGGGCGGCCCTGGTAACCTGCCACCCTGAATGCAACCCACTGAGCCACCATATTGCGGCTAGTCATTACTTGACAACTTCCTAGTTTTTTGCATTCTGGGACAGGCAGCAAAACGAGGGTGTTTAGAGAGTCCCCGATTGGCCTCTGCTTGTGGCTGATAAGCTGCCTTTGCCTTTCCGCGAGTCGCAAATTGTGCAAGCCTGGCTTTAAGAGACCCAAGGCGACGGGTCTCTCAGGAGGAGAGGCGGGTGTAACTCACCACCAGTTAGGCAAATTTTGTTGGCCGCACAAGCTCAAGACGTACACATGAACACTGATTACAAAATGCAAGGAAACATTTAACAGATGTAGGAACAAATCAGTGACAAAGGCAGCTATTGAAGTGGGGACAGAATGTGCCAGAGAGAGAGAGAATCCACAGATAAAACCTCTCTGGGTCTCAGATGTGCTGTTTTCATTCCAAGGTGTGTTGAGGAGGACGCTCTTGAGTTTAGTTGTGTGTGCACTAGTGGAGATGGGGAAAGCGCAGTGCCAAAAATGTTTGAAGGGCATATGCGGGACAAAGGACAGAAGTCACCAGGAGAAGTACACACGATAACACACACCCCCTTAAAAACATCACAAAGTTATCAGATGTGCACTCCAGGGATCACACAACTTAGGCACATAAGAAGCTACCTTGTACCAAGTCAGACCATTGGTTCCATTTGGCTCACTATTGCCCACACAGACTGGCAGCATCTCTCCAGGGTGTCAGGCAGGCTTCCCTCCCAGGCCTACCTAGGATCTCCTGCACGCAAGGCAGATGGCTGACCAGTGAGCTGCAGCCATTCCCCATTGCTCCCCTGTAACAACCGCATAGAATGGGTATGCAAAATGTGGCCCTCCAGGATTCTTTATCTGGCCCTCGGGACTCTCTGCAGGCCCTTCTTTGAACCCCAATTGTTGTTGCCTGGCTGGGCTGTGTCCTGGAACTCTGATCATGCCTCTTGCTTGCGTGGATGGACAACAGGGAGGAGCGTGTGAACAAATGCTCAATAAAAAGACCAGACATCATCTAACATCTGCATATGCTTTGCAGACCCGTAGCTGGGGGGGGGGGGGCTAGGAGGGCAGCCCCCCTAAATTTTTTCTCCCATCCCTAAATATTTTTGTTTACAAAAATAATTACATTTATTACAGGAAATAAAACAGCCTCTCCCCCCTGACATTTTAGGCTTGCTATGAGCCTGAAGCTTTGCACAAGCAAATGAGGGTGAGTGCTGAATAACCAGGTCATCCGAACCCACATCACAGGGTTGTTTTGCCGGGGATGAAAGGGCAAGAAAGCACCAAAAAAAAAAAAGGCCTGTCGGAAAAATGTGGTGGAAATGGCAGGGGCTGCTTGCCGCAGCTTCCAGAGATTGGGCGTCTTACTCTTTTTTTCCTGGACAACTGGAACATATTCCAGGCACGGCTTCCCTAGGAGGACAGGGGGGCTGGGGGGAAGGAGAGCCCACTCTTGCTTTTCCTGTGACGTTCGCATTCCTGTACTTGTCTTCCCTTGGGACTGCTGGCTTCCCCTGCGTGGGATGGGTGTGTTCAGGGTGGCTTTCCATTCCAATGGAGGGGCAGACCTCCCCTCTTTCAGCCTCTCCCCCTCCCTTCTTCGAATATTTCCAATATTTCTTGTTGCTGGGCACCCCCGGAGAACCCCGTACAGAGATAACACAGGCTTGTAGCATTCCCTTCACATATTATACACTAAAGTATGTGGGGAATCTGGACAAACCCCGCCTCGGCGAAGAGGGCGAAGTGGAAATTCGGAGAGGCTGCACCCTGGACAAATGCTCTTGTTTACTTGACCTGCTTGCCAAGAATGTGCATTCTCGTGGGCAAGACGATCCTTTGGCCTCTGTAGCGTGGTGGGTTGTTGGGAGGCTACAGGGTCCCTGGGCCAGTCTTTCCCAAGCTGGTGCCCTGCATTTTTTTTGGACTACAAGTAACACCCATCAGTCCCAACCAGCACAGCCGTGCTGATGGGAGATGGAGTCCAAAACAGCCGTGTTGGCTGGGGCTGATGAGAGATGGAGTCCAAAACAGCCGTGTTGGCTGGGGCTGATGGGAGATGGAGTCCAAAACAGCCATGCTAGCTGGGGCTGATGGGAGATGGAGTCCAAAACATCTGGAAGGCACTGGGTTGGGGAAGGCAGCTCTGGGCTATGCATCATGTTTACAATCGCTGTGTTTTGTAGGCAAACTGGATCCTAGGAGGTGGCCCCTCATCAAAACCTGGCCCTCTGAGCGGAGCCATCTGACCCCATTTTAAAAATTTGTTTATTTATCCCCACTTGTGAGCCAAAATCTCAGAAGAGCTTACAAGGATCAGTAGTAAGGCAGCCCCTGCCTGCAGGCTTACAGTCTCAAAGGCATGACACAAAAGGAAAAGGGTTTGGGAGGGGGAAAGAGAAAAATCCTCCAGCATGAATTCTTAGTTACAATCATAGAGTTATAGAATCGTAGAGCTGGAAGGGGCCTATAAGGCCATCGAGTCCAACCCCCTGCTCAATGCAGAAACCTGAGTTAAAGCATTCCCGACAGGTGGCTGCCCAGCTGCCTCTTGAAGGTCTCCAGTGTCAGAGAGCCCAACACCTCCCCAGATCATTGGTTCTATTATCATGCCGCTGTAACAGTTTGGAAGTTTTTCCTGATGTTCAATCGAAATCTGGCTTCCTGCAACTTGAGCCCCTTATTCCGTGTCCTGCACTCTGGGACGATCGAGAAGAGATCCTGGCTGTCCTCTGTGTGACAACCTTTCAAGTACTTAAAGAGTGCTCTCATATCTCCCCTCGGTCTTCTCTTCTCCAGGCTAAACATGCTCAGTTCTTTCAGTCTCTCCTCATAGGGTTTTGTTTCCAGTCCCCTGATCATCCTTGTTGCAAACAGGCAAAAGCATTCAGAGAGGGTGCAGAGCAGAGCCCACGAAAGGTGTGGTCTGGGGAGGGGATGTGGCCCTGTCCCGAGGGCCAGATAGTGCCTGAAGGGCCACGTTCAGCCCCCACGCCTGAGAGCTTGGTGCTCAGTCTGTGTTCCGTCCAGCCACCAACCATTTTAATGTTAACAATGGAACAGCCCAGTGTGTACTGTCCCCAGACTAAACATCAGAGCACCCTCCAGGCAGGAGCTTTTTGGTGTGCACTGGCTCTCATGGAGAATGGTTTCTGGCAGGTATGCTGCTCTGAACAAAGAGGCTCCACACAGCTATTTACGACAAGCGGCACTTGAGATACAGTACATCTGTCTTCCTGTGAACTTTTTTATTCCCTTTTTTTCCAAGTCATCTAAGCTAGGGGTGGCCATTGCCACATCATGTGGCAGTGAGTTCCATGGGTTTCTCTGTATAGAGAAGCACTTCATTATGTTTTGCAAGTGTCACTGATGTGTTTGTTTGTTTTTTAAAAGTGTTATTATTATTATTATCTTTATTTATACCCCGCCCTTTTTCCAAACTGGAACTCAAATAATAAAGCTGAAGAGAATCTTTTCATACGAGGGGAGCAGGGGAGACAATTTTCATAACACTTCCTGAATCTGTAGGCAATTGTAGGGGTTCTTAGGAAAATGTTGTTGTAGGGCAGGCAGCCTGGCTCGTGTATTATCAGAGGATCCTCTGACCCCTCTGCTTCCCCATGTGCAGCCTGATTCTGCTTATCCAGAGGTGAGGCAAAGGCACTCTGTGTATGCACAAAGACACTCTAAGCGGGGGTGGGGAACCTCAAGCCCAGGCATCAAATGTGGCCCTCCAGGCCTCTCTCTATGGCCCTTGGAACTCTCTCCAGGTCACATCTTGCACTGGTGCTGCTTCACACTCGCCTGGCTGGAACATGCCCTTGAACTCTTGCTTATCTGGAAGGAGGGCAGAGAGGGACATGTGAGTGGGTTGTAGAAAGTCGCCTACCATACAAATGCAACATTTGCATTTGTTGCTCCACCCACTTTCATCTCTGCCCCCTTCCTGCCACTGGCATGTGGCCCTCAGAAGGTTGCCTTGGAAGGAAATACGGCCCTCGGGATGAAAACTGTTCCGCTACCCACGCTCTAAGCCGTTATTACTTCACATTTTGCAGGGTGAAGCCTGGTTAAGGCCTGGCTGGACTTAAGGCCTGCCAGGCTAGGGTGCAAAACGGAGGGGGGGAGTGAGAGGCCGCCATCAGTCAGCCGGGTGTCTGTGGGAAAGAGCAGCCGAAGGCAAGAGTATGCACTTGCAAAACGCTGAGGAATGTCTCCTACGTGCCAGGGACAAAGGAGGAGGAGGAGAAGGAAGTGGAAGGGCTCATTTCCAGGGCATGAAGGCACACACACACATGTATATATGCAAAGGTAAGAGCTAGGAAAGTGGGTGGGTTGAACAAGCACCAGTAGTGTAGTGGCAAATTCAGAAGTGCAGGGTCGCTTCATGATAGTCACATCCACACCCTCCCCTCCTTTTTGCTGCGGGGTTCAGAATGAGATCCTTGTTAATGCCTTCTCACACAACAACAGATGTCCCTAGGAGCCAATCAGCATGAAAGGGCAGAGTATTAGCTATTGAGCAGAATCTTCTCAGTGGCTGACACACCTCCTGATTGGTTCCAATCAGCAGGAAAGGACAAGGAAGCATGTTAGAAGACTCTTCTCATTGGCTTACACACTCCCCTTTGTTTCCATTCCCCTAATCTCTGGGTGATGTGCCACCATCTCTGCTGACCACTCTACATCACATGCTTGGATTTGTTTCTTTTTACACCAGCAACAGAATTAGGTGATAGAGTGGACAGAATCCTTTCAGCTGGTTGTGATGGGGAGATGGCACTTCCAAATGGTCCTTTCCATCAGCCTTTCCCCAGCCTGGTGCCCTCTAGATGTTTTGAACTATAATTTCCATCAGTCCCAGGCAGCTGATGGGAGTTGTAGTCCAAAGCAACTGGAGGGCACTAGGTTGGAGGAAGGCTGTCCTACATTTTCTGCAAGTAGAAAATCAGCAGAGCAGATAAAAGATCTAAGCTACTACCTTTCTCTGGAATGTGCTAGCTTTCTGCTTGCAGGGAGAATTATTGTTGCTGTTACTGCTAC
This sequence comes from Rhineura floridana, assembly GCF_030035675.1. NCBI lineage: Eukaryota > Metazoa > Chordata > Lepidosauria > Squamata > Rhineuridae > Rhineura > Rhineura floridana. The sequence continues at coordinate 33,385,594 of NC_084494.1, read as the reverse complement.
ATGGGGGAGCATTCATGCAAGATATTCCCTCCAATGTAATCTGATTCTGAAGTGGTGGTACATTCCATTTGGCCACCTTAATCCTCCCTTATCCTCATGGATCTACCCAAGCCTTGTATAAACATGTCACAAACAAGCTAGGACAACACAACAGGGTCTATTTGAGAATCAAATCCTTCCATTCAAAAGCAGCTCCATTTCAAACTAGGTTGGTACAACACCTCAGCTTGCAGCTGAGATGCCTCTGAGTGCAAGCCTTTGGTTCTCAAAAATGGAGCATGTGGTGGTAGTTGTGATGATAATCATAATGTTTGCTTCTGAGCATGTGGAAAGTGCTTTCCCCTTGACAGTGAGGCTCTGTGTGTTTAGGATCCCCAAGCAGGGCTTCTAGGTTAGAAAGCATGCCTTTCTGGAGCTCCACCACCTCTTCCTTTTGTGTCTGCTGTTAGGGGGGGGGAATCCCATTGGCTGATATGTGTCCCGTGAACATCCAATAGTCTGCCCCCACAGGGCTGCACAAGTTTATGACCCACTAGTAAATTGCATACACAGCCCATCAGCCATACATGGCACAACTCTCTACAAAGCTCAGTAAGCCACCTTTGGGGTGGCAAAACCTGCAACCTCCTAGAGCACCTTGATCAGCTCCAAAATGCTCTTAGCTCAGTTGACCCCAACTTACACAGGCCTGCAGTGTTTGCCCTGAATTTTACCATAATAAAAGTGCACACCTCTTGTCCTGTGGCCTTCCCTTCAGAGATAGGTAATTCTTGGTATTTTTAAATTCCTTCCCCCTCCCCTGAAAACAATATCACAACTGCGGAACCAGATGGATTTCTGTCTTGACTGATTATACCAGTTTTTCCCTTCCTTCCACTAATACGTGAAGGGCTGCCATGATTTTGCCAGTCTGGGCTTGCCTGGTGCCCGCCCTGTTCTTTGGCTCCGTCACCTGTGCACAGCCATGAAGCCAGGAGGTTCCAAAGCAGAGAGGAAATCCCTGCAGCGAGTCAGCACACGCTGGAGCCAGCTGCCTGCCCATCGCAGTGAATTACGGCTCTTTTTGTGGGACACACTGGTGCTGGTGCTGGTGCTGCCAGCATTCGCTCAAAAGCTCCAAAAAGCATCAATCAGGCTTTGGAAACCCAACTTTGGGCTTTAGAACCTAGAGCCCTGTGTTTAACGACAGTGCACTAGGCACAAATTCCAACAGACACAAGCTTCTTGCCTGGCACTGAGATGTAGTGGCGAGGGCAGGGAATAGCTTTGCCTGTTGAATTTCTGCCTGTTAACCAACTGTTAAAAACACTCCACAGGATTAACCTAAGAGTTGCCCAAATGCCAGAGAATACTTTCCCAGTGCCCTGTTTTGACTGGGTCACACCTTCTGGAATCCTTCTGGTTCTGAGGCAGTTCTGAACAGGTGTCAAGAGACAATCTTCCTCCATTTTGGGGCCCTCCTGCCTCAAAGTCCTGACCTGATGGTATTTATTTATTTATTTTTATTTAAAATATCTCTATCCTGCCCTTCTACCCTATAATAGGGCGCTCAGGGCGGCTTACAATAAAATTGCACACATGCATGATAAAACTGTACACAATAAAGATCACAAAAACATTAAAATAAATTAAAATTCATAAAATACAATTAAAATACATGATATTGGCCTCGTCCTGTCCTTGCACCACCGCGGCAGGCATATGAATGACTTCAGACCCCCACCCCCGAAATGGCTTGGGGGAGGCAAGGCTGCCATGTTCCTACCTAACAGTTTTAAAGTGCCAAATTTTTAACCATTGTTATTGACACTAGGTTAAAATGCTTGCTGATTAGCAGTTTATAGAGCAACTGGTTTTAATGTTTGTTCAGTTGTTTGCAATAGTTGCTGGATCAATAAACATATTCGATTTGGTTTGAAAGCTTGCCAGATTCCCCTCGTCCTTTGCTCTGTCATTCCACCTCTACCTAAAATCTCTCTTTTGCATAGCAAAACAATTCTAGGTGCAACAGCCCTGGGCTCCTGCTGGAAGGAAGGGCAGGATATCAAGAAAGAAAGAAAGAAAGAAGGGAGGGACTAACTGCCCTCTCTCCTGCCAATCCAGCGCCTTCTGCCCTCCCTCTTTTGCCGAAAACTCTCCTTGATTCGCTTTGGAATTTGATTGCCACTTCTCAAACTTCTCAGTGAGGGGAAACTCACCTCTCCCCTGTTAATTGGGGTATCTAAGACCACTGTTAGATCTTACCCAGCCAATTCCTGGCAAATGCATGGACATTAACTAGGTCTTCCAATCAGGGTTTGAATTTGCTCATTAGCCGCCCAGCGAGACAGAATAAAGCATGACCAGTGACAAAAGAGCAGAAGCTTCAGATTATAACGGACGCAAATCAATTGGTTTATTCATGAACAATGCTTTATTTAACGTAGAGTTGCGCGTAAGGAAGCTGCCTTATATAAAGAGAGACCATTGGCCCACCTAGCTCAGATTGGTAGTGGCTCTCCAGAATTTTAGACAGGACATTCCCAATCCTAACTGGGGATGCCAAGGATTGCATTTGGGACCTTCTGCATGCAAAGCAGATGCTCTTCCCCATCCATTTTAGTCCATCATGGCTGCTTTTCTCTGTGTGCTGAAATTCACTGTAGTTGGTGGTTCAACAGGCCAATGGAGACTGGTCAAGAAGGGCAAATGGGCCGTTGCCCTACCAACTTCAGCTAGCTCCTGCCTACCTGCTTTCTTTCTTACAACCAACCAGAAGGTGGCTCTGCCTGTCATTGGCTGTGGCTCCACCTACTTTCGGACTCCCTGCCTTCCGCCCCACCAGTCCCAATGGGCACCAGCTGCCACTGCCACAGGCCGAGCAGGGCCTGGTTTCTCAAAAGAGTTTATCTTAGCTGATAATGTTGGTGCATAAGAACATTGGGTTGTATTCAACTAAACCCTGCTTAGTCCCATTGGAATTAATGGACCTAACTTAACATGTCTATTAACTTCAGTGGGTTTACTCTGAGTAGGACTAGCACTGAATACCACCCCTAAGAAGAGCCCTGCTGGATCAGATCAAAGGCCCATCTAGTCCAGCATCCTGTTCTCACAGTGGCCAACCAGATGCCTATATGGGAAGAACGCAAGCAGGACCTGAGCGCAACAGCCCTATTCCAACTTCATTTATTTATTCATTTATTTGTTTAATGCATTTATATACCACTCCATAGCCAAAGCTCTCTGGGCAGTTTACAATAATTAAAAACATTAAAAACAAATATACAAAATTTAAAAACTATACATTTTCCACTATAAATGGAAGAAATGTAAAAAAAACAGCAAAAGAAAATCAGTAATTCACACACACACACAAACTGACTAATGAAGGAACAATGTGTCACTAAACCATGGTTCCACAAGCATGCTGAACAGGAAGCAACAAAAGAGGCCGAAGCTACAAAAAAGAAAACATCAAGTATCATTGCAGAGGACCTTTTCTGAATGGGAATAACTTTTGGGTTAACATGACAGAAGGATCCTGGCCATGAGGAAGGGTGTTACTGGACGGTATAGAGCCATATTAAGTACCATGTAGAACCTCTCTTTTAATTCCAGCTGATTCCAAAATAGCAATATGTCAACAGCGCTACAGGGTTCTCGTGTGGATGGAACCAATCCCTGCCCTGTCACAGAGCACTACAGCTATGACTCACTGATGATGCAATTTTTCCTCTTTAGTCTTAAGTGTTCATTTTTGGATAGGGAAAAAAAAGCAGTGATTCCCATCACTGGTATTCAGAGACATACTGTAGTCACCAGATAAAAAGCTACTCAGTTGGGTAGTCTGGTCACATAGTTTCAAAGCAAACAATGAGCATTTCGTCAAGAGTAGCAGGGCTTAGCCTGACTGCACATGCACAGAATCTTGTCTTGACATCTGAAGTGGAGTAGATCTTGATGAAATGATGCTCAGTTTGCAAACACATCTGAGTATTGTCAAATGGGACAGATTTGCATTCCGAATTCTGTTGCTCCAAACTTTGGCAACATAATTGCTTGAGATCGGCTGGCCATCCTGGAAACAGCAGTAGCACTGCCCCAGTAAATGATGCACTGATTGAGGGACCCTGAAATCTTGGGAATTCATGTATGGGAATGCAAAAAGTCTCACATCTCGTACAGAGGTTCTTGGTGCTCATGCATGTACGAGAATTGTTGTACATTTGGTAACACTGTGCATCTCTCCCACACACACACACACACACACACACACACACACACACACATTCTCTGTCTTATCTGTCTCTCTGGTCAGATTCCATTATGGTCCATTGTGAGCGTCAGTTACATTTTGCAGGAAGAATTTGGAAACATTCATATCAACACCACCACCTCCTCTCCTTTCTTAAATAAACAGAGGAAGGGTGGAAAATCCTTCTCTGGGGGACACACAACCTCCTCAGTGACTCTCTGTTCTCCTGAGCCAGACCTTCCTCTGCCACAGGCAGGCTGCTCATGAATTAGGTCTGGATCTGGCCAGAGCCCCAAGGTCTTCTGCTACCCTGAGGACTGGTATGGGCTGCCTACCTAACCAGCTTGCCCCTTCTGACTAGCTGAATTTGTGTGTTCTTCTGGCTAATAAACCAGAAGGGAAAAAACAGCATTTTGAAAACTCACAATTTGAAGGCAATCTTGAGATTTTTACCCCAAAATCCTCATGCTCTTGCATGCAAGAATTCATGCGATTGGTAAGGTTCTCCAGAAATTCAGTGGCTGACAAGAAAGGCAAAGGGCAACAAGGACCCAAATTAACCAAGAGTGTCACTTTCCTGCCTGGACTCCCAGTCTGCAGTTATCCATTTCTTAAAGGAGATATATTGGGGCAGGCTTTCCAGCCCCATGCAGGCTGGCTCTAACATGGTGAGCAAAACAGCACACTGCACGTACTCAGGGGCACTCTCACTTTTTTACTATGGCATATCCCAGGGTCATGGCATATCCCAGGGTCTGAGCCATGGTGTTCAAAACAGGTCCCAGAGCTCTGCCATAATGCACTCTGGCTGCAGTCCTGTCCCACCCGCCTTTCCTTGTCTGCCCCTGGGCAAACTGGGGCGCAGAGAATGGTTCCTTTGTCTTGACCTTCTGCGTCTCTATCTTGTGACACCAACCCCGAGTGGTGCATTCCAGATCCTTCCACCACAGCAAAGCATGCGCCATCATCCAGGTGACCTCTGGCAACCTCTTTCCTCCCTGCGTGAGCCAGTGGAGTCCGCGTGGTTCGCTGAGATAAGGCTGCGTGGCCCAGCCGCCCCTCCCTCTTTCATTTAGAGCTCCCCATCTTTTATTATTTTTCTTTAATCCATCAGAACAATGAGGCCTGATTGCTCAGACTTTCCTATGGAACGGCTTCCTTTTTTGGTGTTGTGGAACAAGCCCTTGTGAACTCCGGCTGCCAAGAGGCAGGGAAGAACGGCTGAGAGGATGGCTCAGCTCCAACAACCGAGAAAGCTATGAAGCTTGTTTAGATTTGACCAGGGGGGGGAGGAGAAGGGGGGCTGAGAAGGAGAATCAAGTAGAGAGAAAAACCTGGCTTCATTGGACAGGAAAAGGGGCATCCCGGCTGCTGAGGGTGGGAGGACCGGGCAAAAATGTTCCTTGTGGGACAAGTTTTCTTCCATGTTATTTTAGTTTCTTCTTCTTCTACAAAAACACACACACATTAGGCTGCATACATACCATGCATCTAAAGCACATTTAAAGAGCATGGCTTCCCTCAAAGAATCCTGGGAACTGTAGTTTGCTGCTGATAGAGCCACAGCTCCCAACACCCTTCACAAACTCCCCAGAACATCACTGAGAGAGTTCAGCCAGTTTCCCCCTTAGCTAAACTGTGTAGTATGGAAAGAGCAGACTGGCATGCAAGAGGAAAATCCTTGGGATGTCAAAGCCTAAATTCTACATCAAGAAGCTTTATTAAGATTTGGGATAAAAGGGTGAGGGACGAATCATATAGCGCTATAAAAATTCACATTTATTGTCTAAATCCACCTTCCCCAGCCCCGGTGCTGTCTAGATGTTGCTGCTCTGCAACTCTCATCATCTCTGACCATTGGCGATGCTGGCCAGGGCTGATGGCAATTTGAGTCCAAAACATCTGGGTGCCACATGCTGGGGAAGGCTTATCTAAACTGGGGGCTTCCAGATATGCATCGTTACTCTGTTTTGGTCCCTTTTCAAAATATTCATGCAACTGATCCAGTTAGGCTAAAACAGCCCTGTACACCTGTCGTTTTATCACCCATGTATTCTGGCCTCTGAGATTTGTCAATCTTGCCTCCATTTTTGTAGTTCCAGGCAGCAAAAGCAGGAAGCTAACTGAGCCTTGGGTGCAGGTGTGGCGCAAGAGGGTGGCCAGGTTAGGCCCTTGCTGAGGCCCCCTGAAGGGCTCCTCCTTAAGGTGGGAGGTGGCACTCCCATTCTGCAATCCTCAGTAGTGCTGGATCCTACAACCCAATGCTGCTGCAGATCACAGAGCGGGAGCTCCCAGGAACCCCCCCATGCAGGCAGCATGGGCTTCAATAAGCCCAGGCCCATGCTCCACCTACCTCTCCCATCAGTGTGCATGCATGCCTAACATCACCCAAGAAGGCGGTGGGGCTTCCCTAAGGGGTTGGTGTCCCCACCGCCATCTTGGGTGATGGCAGGCAGGGAGAGGTAGGTGGGGCATGTAGGCAGGCTTTTTAGCCACGTGCCGCCTGTATAGGGAGGGGATGTTGGGCTACGGTGTCGCAGGCCTGGGGCAGGCTGGTATCTAAGGGCCCAGTCATGCCTGGCACCAACCCTACTTGGATGGGGTGGAGTTAGTGTAATGTGCATAGCCAAGGGGTTGCATTTGATTTCCTGGCTCACCAGTTGCGCAGGGCTGAGCTGAAACTTTTTGAGAGGTGTCTGAGCAGAATTAATGTATCTTCAGTGGCATGCAGTCAGATCTTTTGTGCTATTTAGTCCTGGGGTCACCAGTTCAAATCTCTGTTGAACTGCTACCAGGGAGACAAGGGTTGGGGATAAGGGAGAAATTAGATTCAGTTCACGTTAAAAGGTGAACATACCAAATTCACACTTCCTGAAACAAGATGTGAACCAAAACACAGCCGTCCTTCAAAATTTGCACTTCCCCAAATTTTGCTATCCAGTTCTCCAGCCAAGGAATGTGTACAAAAATGCATATACTAAAGGAAAATGTGCATATAAATGACTACGTTCATGAAAACAGCAAACAAAAATGCATTATATCAGGGGAATGTTTAAAAGAAAAACTGAATGTAAAAATTTGTGCAAAAGGAAAAATTCACACAAAAATGCTGATGAATTTTCACGCAATCTTTTTTAAAGAAAATAATAAAATTGTCAACTAACCTGGAAATGTGGGCAACTTAATATTTGAAAAATGAGAAAAACTGCAATTGCCATGTCCCCTTACAAGGGAGGGAGCCCCTTGAGGGCAGTGTGGGGTTCTCACATTGCTTTGGAAAGTGGGAATGTAATAGATTCGGGTTTGAAAGCGAACTGAATCAGATTTCTCCCCCATTGCTAGGTACAAGCAATAACATGCTGCTCAGCACGGGGTTGGGGAGAGTACTGCGAAGGATCTCTAAACGGATGTGCATAATAGCCTCTTATTCTACGAGACTCTCTTTCTCCTTCACAGGTTATGACTTCCCCGCTGTTCTGCAATGGTTTGCTGAGCGTGTGGACCTCATCATCCTCCTCTTTGACGCCCACAAGCTTGAGATCTCAGACGAGTTCTCCGAGGCCATCCGGGCCCTCAAGGGCAACGAGGACAAGATCCGGGTGGTCCTGAACAAGGCCGACATGGTGGAGACGCAGCAGCTGATGCGGGTCTACGGCGCCCTCATGTGGTCGCTGGGCAAAGTGTTCAACACGCCCGAGGTGCTGCGTGTCTACATCGGGTCCTTCTGGTCGGAGCCCCTGATGATCTCCGATAACCGACGGCTCTTTGAGCTCGAGGAGCAGGACTTGTTCACGGACATCCAGAACCTGCCCCGGAATTCTGCCCTGAGGAAGCTTAACGATTTGGTCAAGAGAGCCCGCCTGGTCAGGGTAAGTACTGGGAGCTTGGGGGAGAAGAGGGCAGTCACCAGGAAGAGCGAGAGAGAGGGCAGCAGTGCCTAATGAGAAGAGTGTTCTAGGATGGCAAGGAGCAGGCAGCAGGCCTAAGAAATTCAGGAGGTAAGAGCTAGGGAACCTGCACTGGCCCTCCAGATGCTATTGGACGCCAACTCCCATCAACCCCAGCTAGCATGGCTAGTGATCTGAAATGATGGGACTTGTAGTTGGGCAACATTATTTTATTATCTTTTACTGATGCCATAAAGGAAGCCACAGGCCTGAACTTACAAGAGCTGAACAGGGTGGTTCATGTCAGATGCTCTTGGAGGTCACTGATTCATAGGGTCACCATAAGTCGTAATTGACTTGAAGGCACATAACAACAACTGATGCTTTTATTGGTTTATTATTTTAGAATGTCTTTGTATGCTGTGAGCCACCTTGATGTACCTTGATTAAAAGTGTGTCTGATAAATACTTTAATAATTAAATAGATAAGAATCTAGAGCAGCCTTTCCCTACCAGTGTGCCTCCAGATGTTGTTGGACCACAACTCCCATCAGCCTCAGCCAGAATTGCCAATAGTCAGGAAAGATGGGAATTGTGGTCCAACAACATCTGGAGGTACACTGATTGGGAAAGGCTGATCTAGAGGGCCACGTTGCAATGGGAATGCTAGATGAACTAGTTGGTCAATGATAAGAAGTTGTTGGCCAATGACAGTTCTATTCCATTGGGAGGAAGGGCAGGGCTTTGCCCATTACATGAGACTTCCATTGCAACCTGAATGTTCTGTTGCAATGGTGGGACATTCCATTGCATTGAAATTGGGAGGAAGAACAGGCATTGCGCATGGAGAGAATGTTCCACTGGGTTGTGAAAGATGGATGAATAAACTCAAGGGGAGGTCTGTCGCATGGTCCTGTCCAACAGGAGAAAGTTGGCCTTCAAGATGGCCGAGAGATAAGCAAGATAAACGTCCCATTACAACAAGGGGGAGGTGGATGAATGGTGCCAGTGGGAATCCCATCGTATTCCACTGAAATGGGACTGGGAAGAAGAACAGTCATTGCCCACTGAGAGAACGTAACAGTTCAAGAGACCATGGTATGTAGGCGTGAACGAATGGCACAGGGGTTGTTGGGGTGAGACTATTCTCTTGCAGTTGGGACCAGACGGAAGAGCAGGCCTTGCTCCACTGGAATGGCCCACGGGTGGGTGTGTATGCGTGTGAATGAATGGCAAAACGGAGGTTTGGTTGGAATATCCTAGGCTAATGGGGTAATTTTCCATTGCAAGCAGATAGGCGGGGACAGCAAGCGTCATTGAATGGGAGACTCTTCCAATGGCAAGGGCATGTTTGTGAATGAACGTTCCATGGCAGTGGCGTCGTCCAATGAGAAAATATCCCATTATGATGGAATGCGGGGAGGGGGAGTGCGAGGTCAGGACATGCAATGGCAGACCAGAAGCACTCCTGAAGGACTGTTCACCCATATGCTATGTCCTTCACTTGCCCACCTTCAATTGTCTGCACCTGAAGACAGAGAGTTTTCCTTTGACCTCAAGCAATAGAATCACACGGACCATTTCTTGGAAAGCAACCCTTCCGTGTGACCCCCACCCCCATTCCCTTTTTCTCCACTGCACTTTGTCATGATGTCCACGTTTTATTGCTGCCTGTTCAGGAGAACAGGAAATAGGGGACTTCAGAGCTCCTGCCCCCTTTGAACAATGGTCACGTCCCCACAGAGGAAGTCTGCATTGTGCTTCAGGGGACAATGTGTTTATGGGCCCAGCCACCTCTTTCCTATGGTTCTCTCTGCGTTCTGCTCTGGTTTTCTCATTAAGCCCTTTTGATGAGGCAGCTCATTCCATCCTCTTAATTAAGTGAATGACGTGGCCTCATCTATCCTGTCGTGACTGTTGCTGTGGGTATGTGGAGTACTGGAGGAGGGTGGCGAAGAAGGGCCTCACCCATGCTCAGTCTCCCTGTTGTAAGGGTTACAACAAGATAATGGCCACATTCACACCATTCATTTATTCCACTATCATTCCACATTAAACAGTCATGGCTTCCCCCAAAGAATCCTGGGAAGTGTAGTTTGTGAAAGGTGCTGAGCATTGTTAGGAGACCACTCTTGCCCTCACAGACCCTCAGTTCTCTGGTAAGAGGGACCGGTTGTTAGACCACTCTGGGAATTGTAGCTGTGTGAAGAGAATAGGGGGCCTCCTCACAACTCTCAGCGCCCTTCTTGAACTACACTCCCCAGGATTCTTTGGAGGAAGCCATGGCTATTTAAAGTGGAATAACAGTGGAATAAACATATGGTGTGAATGTGGCCAGTGTGTGTTGGACTCCAGCTCCAGCCAACGTAGCCAATGGTCAGGGATGATGGGAGCTGTAGTCCAAAATATCTGGAGGAGACCAGGTTGGGGAAGGCATTTTGAACCCTTGAAAGCATGATATAAGCTGCTTAGTGCCATGATCACAATTGCTTCATTTGTAGCTGCTGGACAGCCCTAATCATAGCATTACAATAATATCTTATGCAATAATATTTTGGGGACCAAATCCTCATCTGACGACATCACACATCTTGGGACAATGGCTTGGGTAGACACCTCTGGCCAGCAAAGATTGTCAGAGACGAGAAGGCACACATCACATCTTGTTTGGCTCTAAATAACTGATTGTTTGCCAACCTTAAAAGTTCATCTGCGATCTATAGCAGCTTGCTGCACATTGTCCAACGGCAGGGCCAGCCCAGGCTTTAGCTCCTTAATGCTCTCCCTGTCTGCCCAGGACTCCACATGGCCAGTTTCCCAGGTTCACTGCAGGAAGTTGTCCCATGCTGGAGTGCTCCGGGGCCCAACTAAGGTCACCTTGTTGTTGTTATATGCCCTCAAGTCGATTCCAACTTATGGCAACCCTATGAATCCTTTTTTGTTGTTGTATTCATAGGGGTTTCATGGTAAGCGGTATTCAGAGGAGGGTTACCATTGCCTCCCTCTGAGGCTAGTCCTCCCCAGTTGGCTATGGCCTGCTCAGCTGGCCACAGCTGTACAAGTCAGCCCCTTCCCTGTCCGCAGCTGCCAGCTGGGGGGCAACTGGGCTCCTTGGCACTATGCAGATTGCCCACGGCTGCACAGGTGGCAGGGCACGTAACCCCTGAGCCACTCGCTGTGGGGGTGATCTTTAGCTGGCTTTTGACACCCAGAAGCCACAAGCAGGGATTGGGACATGATGTCGCATTAGTAAATATCCGCCAGCGCTTGAAAGACTTAGATTTTCAACAACAGTTAGTCTTAGTAAAAAATCAAAGGCATAATGCCAAGTTTTTTATCCCAATGCCTTATTTAACGAATTTAGAAGTGCCAAAATATCGCAAAGCTTTTGCTTGGATTAGAATGAATACTCTCCCTTCAGCTGTTATGGACGGCAGATTCTCCAAAATCCCATATAAAGATAGGTTATGCCCCTGTGGGGACAACGCCGTGGAAAATAATGCACATGTCCTTTTTCATTGCACTCTATACAGGAATCTAAGGCACCAGTTAATCACCCCCTTGTTGTCTGGTCTCCAGCATAAAAACGAACAATTTTGGCTAGAATATCTACTAAATGACACGTCACCAAAGATAACCGTACAACTAGCAAAGTTTAGCTTTGTTGCACAAAAATTAAGAAGTAATTTTATAAAAAATCTCCCAGATTAAGTTTACTGGGATTTTAATTTGAAGACATAACCTATCCTGTAGTAAATTTAAAAAATTCTTGCTATATATTTACATAATATTTTTATCTATTCTACTTTTAGTTTATCTATAATATATGGTATGTATATGTATAATCTTCTAAACTTGTATCCAATATTATTGAATTATATTGTTGTTAAAATGTGTTGTTTTATAATGTTTCTTTGCTGACCATATGGTCGTAATAAAACTATCTATCTAAGCAGGGATTTGAACTCGCAGACTCTGGACTCCCAGCCAGGCTCTCCTCCCCACTGTGCTATCCCAGCACCAACACACCATAATTGTAAAGCACATTTAAAGCACATGGCTTCCCATGAGGAATCACAGGAGCTGTAGTTTGTTAACAGTGCTGGGGACTGTGCCTCTGTGAGGGGTAAACTACAGTTCCCAGGATGCTTTGGGGGGAGCCATGTGCTTTAAATATATGGAGGTGCACTGTGAGACGAGAATGGGAAAGTCCCATATGGATTTCCCCTTAGAAAACATAGCATGGGGAATATGAAGTAATTCTTGCCATTCTGTTCAAGGAGCAAGGGGGTCATTACCCCTTTTGCTGGCTCCACCATCTCTCCTTTTAAAAAAAAGAGAGAGATCTGCACATTATTTACAAGGTTCTTCCGTTACCCAGAAAATGAGGCAGCAGCAGTTACCCAAAAGCTCAGGAAGTTTTGCCAGATTTTCTTTTTTCTCAGGCTTATCTTTTCCTGTCACCTGTAAGGATGGATTTGTATTACAAGAGCCCTCCAGTGGCAATTTCCTCCTGGCTTAGGGGAAAAAAACCACAAAAGCAGCTGGGTGGCTGTACAAGCAAGGGCATCAAGGCCTCTGTGGTGGGTTTTTCTGCAATGCAAGGCACGCCAACCCCGGGGTTGGGGGGGGCTTCCAGACTGTCACTATTTTGAGGTGGGATTCAATCACATACCGTCAAATGCAGGTCACACATAGCTGATGGGGAGTTTTTGTGCAACAAGCCCACTTCTCCAAAAGTGTGGACTTTTTGCAATAAGGAAAATGAAATGCACTCGAAAGTGTGGGCTAACACTTGCTTTGACACAACATCATCTGACTTCCCCTGCAAACAAATCTGCTCATTAAATAGCCAATGTTGCCAAATCTCCCTGCAAACAAATCAGGATGAACGCTCAGTAAACAGGTTGTCAGGAAATGTCCTGAGAGACTGAAAGAGTGGATGGTGCAGGAGAGGTTTACCCGGGGTGGGGGGCAGTGAGGTTCATATGGGGAATATTTATATATTTATTAAATTTATATCCCACCCTTCGTCCCAGAAGGAGCCCAGGGCGGCAATATGAGCGGAAAGGGGACAAGCCTACAGAGCAGGGAATCTTTTAATTTGCCACATACTGGGAGTGCAATTCCACCGTAGGGATGGAAAGACCTGTCAATTTCAGTTCTCTCAGTTTCCCATTTTTCCAGTCTTAAATTCAGTTCTCCACATTTCTGCAGCACTTCAATCCTCCTGAAAATTCTCCAGCATCTTAATGCAAATTTCTCCTAATACATCTTTGTGGGCAGTTTTGACTAATGTACACATTTTTGCAATCCATTTCTCATCCTATAATCCATCTCGCATGTTATTTTTACTCATATGTTCATTTTTATGCACACTTTCCCCTAATATATGCATTTTTAAAAACCTTGGTTGATTGGTGAACTGCATCGCAAAATTGTGAATTTCGAAAGATGGCTGTGTTTCGGTTCTTATGTTGTTTTGGAAATTGCAGATTTTATAGATTTGGCTTGGAAGGCAGACTGAGCCCTCACCCATCCCTATTCCGCCATAAGCAAGGCTGTGTGTGTTTCCCACCTTGGTACAAGCAAGCAAGAGCCGAGTCACTTGCTGTGGGCTTTGGAGTCCTCAGTTTGATTTCCTTATCCCCTCCTCCCCACTCCCCCCCAAAAAAGTATTTTCATAGTCACCTTTCCTGGAAAGAGCACCCAGCCCAGCTCCAGTGATAGCTGTGGACTGCATCTAAAGTTAGTCCGCTCAAAGTAGACCCATTGAAAGTAATGGACATGAGTAACATCGGTCCATTGATTTCAGCAGGTCTACTCGGAGTATAATGACTAAGGCCACATTTGCACCATGCATTGAAAGCATTATTATGCCACTTTAAACAGTCACGGCTTCCCCCAAAGAACCCTGGGAAGTGTAGTATAAGGGTGCCGAGAGTTGTTAGGAAACCCCCTCACAGAGCTACAGCTTCTGGCACCCATAACAAACTATAGTTCCCAGGATTCTGTGGGGGAAGCCATGACTGTTAAAGTGGTATAACAGTGCTTTAAATGTATGGTGCAGATGTGGCCTAAGTTGGATACAACTCTCTCTCTCTCTCTGTGTGGCTAAATCTTGAATGGCAGAAGCCACTGAATTAGATTGTTGGGGGTTGAATGCCCAGCGCAGATCCTTCCCTCCTCCCGGCCCTCACATGCTAGTGACAGTGGAGGCTGATCTGTTAGGGCAAGTGGGACACAGCCCCACCAACGTCCGCCCGCCCTCAGCCAGCACCCACCTGTCTGCCCTTCTTACAATCACCCAGGAGACAGCACTGGCTTTCAGCTTCCTCCTGCTCGGTCTCTGTATTGCCATTACAGAACTCAACGGGGAGAAGGAGGAGGAAAAAATTAGTTGGCTCCGCCTACCATGGGTTCTGGCTCCACCTACTGTTGGTCTCCCTGCCTTCTGCCCTACCAGTCCCAATGGGCACCAGCCGCCACCATTGCCTACTACAGGGAGAGTAAAACGTGCACATGTACACAAGGGTACGTGGTTTGCATTAACGTATAGGAGGATCGCAGAATCCCTGTTTTCTTAGTGCAGAATTTGGGTAACTTTGAGACATTACACGCACACCTTGCAGCCCTGAATGGAAGCAACCACCCCACAGCCAGCTGCATTTCTCTCCCCCAAGCTCAGCCTTCTAGTTCGCTGTGGCTAATCTTTTAGCTACAGCTCAAGGCTGGCTCCAGAGAAGGGCAAGCTGGGCCCCAGTGAGGAGGAGGTCTGCAGAAGCTAGATGTAACCTTTAGCAAACTCACCCGGTGGTCTTTGTTTTTCCCTGGAGTCTTAACAAGGCTTTTAATTCAAAGGAATAGATGCCAAACTTCTAGAGAACGGAATGCCATGGAATGATATTGCATGAAGGAAGGATGTTGCATTAAGCTTCTGGCTTGGCTTCCTTGTCTGAGTCTTCTGGGCAAACTCTCCAAGGGAGGAGAGTGTAATTCGGTTCAGTTTGCCTTTTGATGTGAATCTACCTAATTTGCACTCCCTCAAACAATGCATGAACTGAAATGCAACTCTCCTTCAAAATTTGCATTTCTCCGAATTTTGCAATGCCAAGTTGCTACTTCTCCAGCCAAAAAAAATTACAAAGATTAATAAACTAGGGGAAAGTATGCATTAAAAGGCAAATACATTAGCAAAAATAACATACAAAAATTCATTACATTTCAGAAAGTTGCTTGCAAAAATATATATACAATATTAGGCAATATTACATAATATTAGGCAATATTACATACAAAAATCTCTATATTAGAAGAAATGTGCACTAAAATACTGGTGAATTTTGAGTAGGACTTTTTTAAAATAAGGAATTTGCAAACTGATGCAGAACGGTGATGAACTGAACTAAATATTGGAAAAATGAGAATTTACATTCCAACCCTTCTACCCACTAGCGTGGTAGCAAATTCAGAAGCACAGGGTCCCTTCATGATAGTCATGCCAGGCCTCCGCACAGCCACTGCCCCATCTAAGAATAGGCAAGCCTTCTAATATTATACAATACAATTATCTTTGTCTCTTACTTTTTTTGGAGCACTTTCCCCTAGTGATGCATTGCAGTGATCAATGCAGATCTCCATGTGTAACCTTTCAGCTAGATCTGCTATTTCTGTGCACATATATGGGGAACTGTACTAAGATGCTGTAAGGCAAGGAACTTCTTTTGCTGAGCTTCCCTTCTTGGTTGTCATATTGAGAGTACTGTAACTGCATTTGGGCAGAGCTTTGGAGTTTTAGGAGGAAACTTAAGCTTGGAAATTCCTGGTCCTAACTTCTGGTGTTGGCTGCAACTCTCTCTCTCTTCCTTTTTCTAGACATATTCATTTCCCTTTTACCTTACCATGCATGACATACATGGCTGAAACACTTCTCCCCCCATCAACATATTTTTCTTTTTCTCTCGCCTTCTACTCCCGGCTTTTGGCTGGAACAAAGCCACACATCTTTTCCCTCTTCCCCCTTTTTTTGCTGCCGGATTGAGAATAAGCTCCTTGTTAACAAATAAAAAACTGAAGGCCATGCAGCATAGAGAGAGAGCTGCCCTTCAGCCCATGTTTTTCCCCTTCCCAACCTCCTTTCCCACTTTCCCTTGCTTGCTTGTTTTCCATCATCATTTCCACACTCCTCAGTACTTCCCCTGCACGCCTACTCCCACAATAACAGAAATCCCTAGGAGCCAATCAGCATGAAAGGGGAATGTGTTAGCTATTAAGAAGAGTCTTCTTAGTGGTTGACTGGCTTCTTTCACTCTGATTCTCTCCAACAGAAAGAAAGGATGCTGGAGATGTAGGGATTTTACTGGGACCCTGCTATCAAAAAAGGAAGGGGGTCTAAGACATCCCGGACCCTGGATGACTACACCCCTGCTTCCACTTCTCACTGTTTAAAGGTGCCCTAAGAAGGTCATCTTGTCTGACCCCCCCCCCTGAAATCCTACATCTGAAGCCTAATTTTTTCATTTGGGGCTCCTCCAGACTGGTGGGTTTTTTTGGCAGATGTATCGAACAACATGTCATTGAGGCAATAATAGCACATTCGTGGTGGATTTATAATAGACTGTCCACACATCATTCCACTTTATTAGTTGTTCTGTGATGCTTTCCCAATGTTACTACATTCTTCCCATATCACAAAAAATAAACTGGAGCAGTTGTGATATCAAAAGTTACAGGATTTCAGGAGGAAGGAACGGGATATGGACTGATTGGAAGCAAAGCAGTGTGGCCACCCCAAAATGTTTGCAGGCACAGTTTTGAAAGCAAGATTTATCTATAATTGCCCCGATACCATCATGAGCACAAGTCATCACAAACGCACAGTCAAAAGGGCACCGGGAGGGGCCCCCAGTTTGGCCATTTCCCTGCAGGATCAGAGACCCAGAGCAAGATTTACAACCTGGCCTTATTCTCCCTCTTTAGTGGATGTTGTCTCCACTCATCTTCCCCCCCCCCAAAGCCAAGCATCCTGTCTTGCCTGGACTTTTCAGTCTCTCTCACGCCCCAGGCGCCTGCAGTTTCACTTTGGCTGTCACCTCAAGGGGAGATGAGCAGAGCGGAGATTTCCTTATTCTCCAGACAATGAGCTACTTTGCCTTGTGCAGGAAGCCCTGGGTCATAAATCCAGCCAGTGGTTGGGAAAATGACCCCAGAGAGGCCAGGCATGGGGTTGGAATCTGTCTGCTGGCCAGAAGTTAGGAAGGAGAGGCTACAAACCATCGTTAGCCTTGCCTCTCACATGCTAGAACCTTCCATAGTGTTCCAGTACTTCATCACTCACATCCTGGAAGGAACATATCGGTTTTCATATGCCCCAGCCTTCCCCAAAGTGGTGCTCTCCAGATGTTTTGGACTACAACTCCCATCAGCCCCAGCCAGCACAAAATATCTGGAGGGCACCGGGTTGGGGAAAGCTGATACACACTTTTGTTGGACGCCTGAAACTTGATTGGGCTGGCTAGTTCAAAAGCAGTGTGTGACTTCTAACACCTCCAGCCCTTTTGGTTCTGTACAATTCATTTTCTTGGAAAGATTACGCAGCAGAGCACAAGCCCAGGACATCTGCTTTGGCACGTCTTTCTTTTTCGACCTACTGACGAGCCTTCCGCATCCTCTTCCCACCCAGCTTTTCAGCAATGAAAGGCTCTGCTTAATGTCACTGCCTCTGTCTCACTCCTCACCTAGGCCCCCTGTGTGGGCCTTTTACTAATCAACCAACCGGACCTTTTGCTTGCCATCGTGTTCTCCCCTTAGAGGGTTTGTGAACATTCCGTGGCAACACAATAGCTCAGCTACTGAGGGCTGGCCCTGCCATTAGGCAGAGTAAGGCAGCTGCCACAGGTGGCAGATGGGGGCGGGGGGCGGGGAAGGCATGGCAACAAGATTGTGTTGGAATTACTTTTTCAGATTTTTAAAGCTTTTTTTTAACAAAGATGCTTTTTAAAAATGCTTTGCTTTCATACGTTTTTAAAGCTGTTTTGTTTTAGTATGTTTTAAAGACTTTTGTTTTTAAGATGTTCTAGAGGGGTTTTTGTGTTTTTGTTTGTTGCCCTGGGCTCCTTCTAGGAGGAAGGGTGGGATATAAATTTAATAAATAAATAAATAAGATGCTGGGAGACAGCTGCTGGGTGCCTGCTCCCCCTAAGCAAGCCTGCTACCCACAGGTGCGGTAAAGGTTGTTGCCCTGTCACCAGCATTATAGGAACATTCACCTGCCAGTTTGATCGGCTTGTGGACATGCAATGGGAGGGAAGGGACCATCCTGTCCTTCCCCTCAGGTAGCAAATCATCCTGGGCCAGCCCTGCAGCCCATGGTGTACAAACAGCGGGGGTTGTATATGAATACTCCATTTATATGCAGAGGAGACTCGGGAAGGATGAGAATTTCAATTCAGTTCGCATTTCAGGCCGAATCTATCAAGTTTGCACTTTCCAGAACAAGATGAGAACCAAAACACAGCCATTGTTTGAAATTTGCACATATTTGAATTTTGGAATGCAGTTAGCCAACCAGTATTTACAAACATGTATGTTAGGAGAAAGCATGTGTAAAAATGAATGAATGAGTGAAAATAACATACAAAAATGCATTATATGATAAATTGCTCGCAAAAATGTGTGCATTTGTCAAAACTGCCTACAAAAATGTGTTTTTAGGAGAATTTTTTAAAAATCACATATTGCTGCAAAAATGTGGAGAACTGAATTTAAGAATGAAAAAATGAGAAACTCAGGGAATCAAAATTGATAGATTTTTCCATCCCTAGAGGAGACCCACTGAAATGAATAGACATGACACTTTTAATTTCAGTTGGTCTACTTGGAGTAGAATTTAGTTGAATATATCCCCAGGTTCCTAGGCCACCATCAGCTTTCAGATTCTTTATATAAAAAGGTATGGATCGTTCTTCTGCTCCTATCCCAAAGGCTCAAAACTTCTAACATGGGGGTACATTTATTTATTTACAAGATTTCTTACCTGCCTTTTACCAAAAGGCCCGCAGGGTGGGGTACAATAATACAGCTGTATTGGTTTCAATGGTTTGAAGTTGTTGTTTTTTAAACGTTTTTTAAATTGCTGTACACCAGCCTGATATTTTATGATAGGGTGGTATATAAAAAGAAATCATTTCATCCAGTTAATAAAAAAACAAGCAAAGCAGTTACAATAATAAAAGCAAAGAAAACCATTCCAGCTAGAACAGAACGGTATAAATGCACCAGAAGTGGTGGGGGGTCCCATGAATCCAAATACCTTAACAGCAGTAGTGTAGTGGCAAATTCAGAAGTGCAGGGTCCCTTCATGTTTATCACAGCCATGACCCCTCCCCATTTTTTTTTGCTGTGGGGTTGAGAATGAGATCCTTGATAACACCTAGGAACCAATAAGCATGAAAGAGGAGAGTGTTAGCTACTAAGAAGAGTCTTCTCAGTGTTTGACTCACCTCCTTTCACTCTGATTGGCTCCAATCCCCAGGAAAGGACAAGGAAGCATGTTGGAAGACTCTTCTCAGTGGCTGACACACTCCCCTTTCATGCTGATTGGCTTGTAGGGTGCTGGAGACATAGGGACCCTGCTGGGACCCTGCTCCCAAAAAAGTAAGGGGTCTAAGACCCCTCAAGACCCTGCACGACTACACCTCTGCTTAACAGTCCAAGGCCAAGGTAACAAGGTGTGTCTTCAGCTTACAGTGGAAGATGTATATACAAGGAAGATGCTAGACGCATCTCCTTGGGGGAGGGAGTTCCCTAACGGAGGAGGTGTCGCAGAGAAAGCCCTCTCCCGGGTCGCCATTCCCTGCACTTCTGAGGGTGGCTGAACTGCCGAGAGAGCCCCCTCTGCCGACCCAAACACCTGATTTTAATCATCTGCTCCTTCTGTCCACTCAGGTGCACGCCCACATCATCAGCCACCTGAAGAAGGAGATGCCCTCAGTCTTTGGCAAGGACAACAAGAAGAAGCAGCTCATCACCAAGCTGCCTGTCATCTTCGCCACGATCCAACTTGAGCATCACATCTCGCCGGGCGATTTCCCCGACTGCAACAAGATGCAGGTGAGGGCAGCTTTTCCGCCTCACCCAAGCGGCTAGTGGTTGGCTCATCACGACAGCCAAAACAACCAAACAGTGCATGTGCTAGATCCCGTCTCCTTCACTTTTTGCCACACTCCTCTCCTCATGACCAGGGTTGGGGAACCTGTGGCCCTCCAGATGTTGCTGGACTACAGTTCCCATCATCCCATGCTGGCTGATGGGTATTTGGACTCCAATCACATCAGCAGGTCTGTAGGTTCCCCACCCTTGCTTTAGAGACAAACAGTCACACATAGGCAAAACTATTCCTGGGTGGTACAATGTTAGACGGTGACTGCAAACCTGCGTGGTTGAACTCTTTTCCCATGAAAAAGAAATCATGCACATAGAAAGCTAGCAGGTAAAGTAAGCTAGGCTGGAACCTCTCCGCCGACATGCTATTTTTTGTCTGTGCTTTTTATATATAGCTGAATATTCCTATTCAATCATGCAGCTTCCTCTGTGCCTGCAGTCTGAAGAGGTATAATCCAGAACAGTTGAACCACAGGATGAGATATTTGTCCAGATTCAGCGCTTGCAAAGTATAGTGTATAGGGCTTTGTAGGTGCTGTCAATCAGCTGATTGTTAGCGCTTGCAAACCACCCTTCAACCCAGCCTTGCCTTTACCTGCACCATACCTGACATCGCATATGACAACAGGTATAGGGCAGGCGGGCGTGGCTTGACCAAAACGGCCTCGTGGGCCAAATGGGGAGGCCTGGAGGGCCTAATTAACCCTGTGGGCCAGAGGTTCCCCACCACTGGCCTAGAGAGCCTGCCAGTGAAGCCCTGGTTCCATCATGCTGCTGCTGCTCATATGTAAGGTACTGGATTCTTTCCCTGCTCCCTCCTGCTGGGATCCCTTCCCTGGTGCCAGGCTTTTCTTGCCTTCCGTAGCACCAGCAGGCAATTGTTGACCTGCATGAATGGGTTGGCAACCGATAAACAGAGTGCTCTGTCCCTCCTTTGCCAGCCTGCACACTTCCTTGGAGGGGATTCCACACACTCACCCACGGGGACCAGGCAAGTACTTGAATACAAGACTGGGATAATGGTGGATCTCTTGGTGAATCCTGTAAGCCTGATTGGGCTAACACCAGTAGAGAACAATGTGGTAGGGCTGTGGCACTCACCTAACCTCCAAATGGCTGAGTCACTGCAGCATACCGGGACAGAGAGGGCAAGGAGTGTGGTGGCGGTGAGGCTGGCACAGCACAAATGTGCCGGTGGAGATAATCCAGTGCTCCTGCCGGCTCATTTGCTCCATGCCGACCTTGCCATCCCCTCCGCACCTCTTCATCTCTCCATCTCGGGCTGCTGCGGTGACACAGCCGAACAGAGGACAGGTGCAGCCCCATCACACCATCCATTGGTGGTAATCAGTGGTGTACTCTTCCGGAGTCTCGGGGGTCTTACACCCTTTATTTTTTGGGAGCAGGGTCCCAGTAGGGTTCCTATATCTCTAGTGTCCTACCAGCCAATCAGCATGAAAGGGGAGTGTGTTAGCCACTGAGAAGAGTCTTCTCACATGCTTCCCTGTAAGGGTCAGGGCCTCACCCCTAGGTGATGTCATCTCTTCCTTCCCCCCTTTCTCCAGGAGATACTGATGGTGCATGACTTCACCAAATTCCACGGGCTGAAGCCCCGCATAGTGGATGCTTTGGATGAGCTCCTGACTCTAGACATTGCCAAGCTGATGCCCCTTTTGCGCCAGGAAGAAGTGGAGGTCCCTGAGCAGATCGTGCAAGGGGGTGCCTTCGACGGCACCCGCAACGGTCCCTTCATCGAAGGAGCGACAGAGGGGGCGTACGAGGGGATGGATGACGACGAGTGGGTTGTGACCAAGGATAAGCCCAAATACGACGAGATCTTCTACAACCTGTCCCCGATGGACGGCAAGCTGAGTGGCACCAAGGCCAAGAGCTGGATGGTCACGACCAAGCTGCCCAACTCCGTCCTCGGCAAGATCTGGAAGCTTAGCGATGTTGACCGTGATGGCATGCTGGACGATGAGGAGTTTGCTCTTGCTAGCCACCTCATTGAGGTCAAGTTGGAGGGCCATAGCCTGCCCTCTGACCTGCCCCGCCACCTGGTGCCACCCTCCAAGCGTCGGCAGAAGGGGTCAGCAGATTAAGAAAGCTTCCCAGGCTTTCCCCCATCCCTACACCAGGCTTGAACTGCTCCAAGTAGGCCCTGGTTCTGCTCCAGCTTTCATTTTCCGCCCATATCAGGCTTAAGAAGGTATCATTCAGGCTCGAATCCCTCACGAAGGCCTCATTCCCACCTCGCAGTCAAACGCTGCGTTGCTTCAGGAAATCCTGCTTTCTACTCCCTCCTCCAAACTAGTCTTCTACCTTCCATTTTGTCCTCTGTCCCAGGCTTCAGTTCCTCTTGCACGCCTCAGGCCACCAAGCTGGCTTTCATCTACTTCGGTTTGTCTCACCGTTCAGGTTTCTACTTCCTTCTTCCAGGCCTACTTCACTCACACTGGATGTTTCCACAAGAGGCCTTCCTTTCTCAGAAACCAGGCCGAAAGGGCTCCGTTTGGCCATGCTGCACTCGTTATATCACGCTTGAGCTATCTGCATCAGGGCACTGATTCCTGTGCACCAGCCTCGGACTGTTCCATCAAGCCATGGTCTGGCCTCCCTTGGACTGAGAATATTAGTCATGGACTTGACCCAAGAATCTTGACCTTCTTTGGTAGGCCTTGGCCCTGAGCCACTGTGCAATTGTTATCCCCCTGGCTCCATTAGAAATCTTGGGTTGATAACCTACTAAGTCCTTCTCAGAGTAGACCTGCTGAAATCAATGGATCTAAGTTAGCCATGTCCCTTCATTTCAACTGTCTGCTGTTAGTAGGGCTAAGACTGGCTACAACCCCTCGTCTACACTGAACCTCCCCTGCTGGACCTCAAAACTGCTTGGGACATTATGGAGGACAGCATCTGTTGGCTATTTCTGTGGTGGTGGAGATGCTGCCGTTACTCCTTGCCAGACTCCTTCGGCCAAGCTGAGGGCGGGACAAGGTGAGGCAGGAATGAAGAAAGGCAAGGAGGCAAAGACCAGAAATAGCAACCCCCGAGTTACTCATGAGGTCCATGAGCAAACCTGACCTGGAAATGTCAGGGAGAGAGCATCCCTTCACCCACTCTAACCTATTGCAGTTAATAGGCTTGTTATGACTACAGCACCCTCCATTTGGCCAGACCTGAGGGTGGCAGGGAGGTTCACAGAATGAATAACAAACCTTACACCCCAGGTTCTGGACCCTCTGGGAAAGGGCGAAAGCTCAGTGGTACAGCAAGTGCGTTGCAAGCAAAAGCTCCAGTTCCCGGCCTCTCCAAGTATAGCTGGGAATGTCCCTGTCTGAAACCTTGGAGAGCTGCTGCCAGTCAGTGTGCACATCACTGAGCTAGTTGGCCCAACGGTCTGACTCAGTATAAGGCAGCGCCCTGGGCTCATTTTCCCGTGATGTGTGTGGCCTCATGATACAGGCATACTGGATTCAGGCCTTGCTGGTGACCAAACTGAAGAAACCAGTGGAGGTTATCATTTCGTGGGTGGTGTTAGTGGAGATGGCGGAGGAGGAGGAGGGCTTGACTTTTTTCTCCATTCTGGCAAGTAAATGTTCTGCCTTGGGCACTCCTTAGCTTGGAAAGACGGAATAATGAAATAGATTAACAAAGTTGTGAGCAATCCTTTAGTCAAATGTAAGGGATGTTCCTTACAGCAAGAGCGGAGCCAGGATGTACAAAATCCTACCTGGCTGTAGGCCAGCGAGGAGGGCAGACGATGGAAGTGCTCCCTGGCTCCATGCTGTCAGGTGGCAGGGAATGCTCGGGTGATGGCACTTCAGCTGCAGCCTTTGAGACCTTTCCCTTCACGGGCAGGGGTGGACACTTCCTCTCCTTGGAGATGGGGTGGACAGTGTTTGCCTCAAAGCAACGGGTCTTTCCCAGCTTCCTGGGAAGAAGCTTGCAGAAGCAAGGATTTGTAGAAGCCCCTTCCCAAGCTTACGGGATAGGAGAAAGCTCCTGTACAGGAACGCAAGAGGTAATGATGGCCACCAGCTTGGCTGGCTTTTAAAAAGAGGATTAGACAAATCTGTGGAGAAGGCTGTCGGTGGCTACTAGCCACAGTGGCAATACTCTACCCCCACTGTTGGAGGCAATATGTCTCTGAATTCCCATTGCTGGCAATCGTATGTGGGGGGAGCGCTGTTGCACTCGGGCGCTGCTTTCAGGCTTTCTGTACAGGCATCTGGTTGGCCACTGTGAGAACAGGCTGCTGGACAAGATGGGCCTGTAGCCTGATCCAGCAGGGCTCTTCTTAGGTTCTCAACAAGTACTGCTTTAGCCGACATTTGCTGGGTTCAAGCCAGAGCCAGCCCTGCCATTAGACAAGGTGATGAAACGCGGCCTACACAGATCAGAGTTGGAAAGGCATCAACTTGTCAATTGCTTCATTTATTATTACAGTTTTTATCATCACTGGGGGAGGCTGCCATTTAGATTTTCTGTCTCAGAAAATAAAATACTTTGAAGACTTCTCTGGCACAAGCAGCGTTGTTCCCTATGGAGGCTTTGCTGGGCTGATGGAGCTATTGGCATCCTGTCCCCTCCTCCTAGTCTCCTCTCACTTCTGAGATGTCAACCTAAGAAAGGCCTGGAAATCCCACTCCAAGCACTCTGGCAGCCCACTCGTGCTGACTAGCGGAATGGCCTCCTTTCCCAGATCTGAATAGTGCTGGAGGCCCTTCTCCAAACACTCCTGGGATTCGGCAGCAGGAAGCTTCCTCTGGACATTATGCTCTTTCTCCTAGTAAGTAGCCAGGAAGAGGCCCGCACTGGCCTTGCAGCCAAGAGGATCCATCCAGTCGCAAGGGTGAGACCATCGCTGGGGTTGAGAAAGTCAGACTGGGGTCGGTGTCCAAATGGACAAACTGTTGCTTGAGGCAAGCACAGGAGGAAGGCAGCTGAAGGCAGAGATGAGGAAAACATTCAGTTCAGTTAGCATTTAAAGGTGAACCTATCCAATTCACACTTACCAAAACAATATGCCAAGGGAAACACAGCAATCCTTCAAAAATCTGCACTTCTCTGAATTTTGCAGTGCAGTCCTCCAATACAAAAATGCTAGTTGTTGGTTTTATACTATCCTGACTTCCCTCAACGAATAATGGGAATTTGGGTGCTGAGAATTCTCTCCTGAGAGATTCCCAGCTCCTGTCACAGAACTACCATTTCCTGGGAAGAGGAAGTGACGGTTACACCAGTTGAAGCCTGTAGTGTACATGTGTCAGTCAGCAGTAGTGGCAAGACTGGAGAGCTGACCATAGAGATAATTAAGGGCGGCAAGGTTCCCAACCCCCTTTCTCAGGTGCTGCAGAGCAGCTTGGCAGCTACACCTCTATGGTTCTCTGGAGAACTGTGAAACCCTCCTAGGCAGGGCTGTGTGTGTTCCATGTGCAAAATTCAGGAAACCCACATTATGTCACTGGAGTGTATTGTGCAACTAAGCCATGGATGACCAACCTTTCAACATTAGAGTTCCTGTAGTTGTTGTATAGATAAAATAAAGGAATGTTTGGACCTACAGTGTTGTCCAAACCTCTGGACCTTCAAGCCAGACTTTCTGATTTTTTTTCCTCGGTGCTACATTTAAAGGTGTTGATGTACTGATGTTGAAAGGCTGCCCATCCTTGACCTAAACATTAGCTGTCACCTGTAATGTGAGCCTCCTCAAGTCTTTGGCTGAGCTGTGGTGATGTCACAGAATGTGCACAATTATGAGTGGTTAGAATAGTCTAGAGGGGTGTATTGACAATCCACATTGTTCCTATGGGGAAAAATGGGCAGGTCTAGGGACTGTGGAAAAAGAGGTGGGAACAAGGTTTAGAGGAGGTCTGTATTGCACATATAGCTTCAAACTGTCAAGATAAACCTTAGTCTGTAAGTCTCTAGTTATGTATATTTGTATATGCTTGCTTAGTCTTGCACATTTTTCCTACTTCCATTATTGATATTTTCCCTCCCAAATCATCGGATTTTTTTTAAGTTAAAGGAATGATAAAGGGGAACATTGGAAGTGGAAAAAACATTCAGAATTTTCCTACCGTTTATCCAAAATCATGAGATCTAGGAGCTTGCTTTAAAATAAACAAATGAACACTGAATTTCTCAGATGTGTCGCTCCTTGTCAGGCAGCAGATCCTGTGGTGGCATGGCAAGCTTTGGGTTGGGTGCACAACTTTCCGTCCATTCATTGCTTTGACAGCATGACTTTGACAGCAAACTTCTGTCAATCGTAGAGTTCACATTGGCTGCCCAGCCTCTCCAGCTGTCTTCTTGCAGTCTCTCACGTACCACGATTTCAGGTCAAGGTTGCCCTCATGTGAGCAACACTCTGTATGGACTACGCCAGGAAGAATTACAATTTTATTCCATCTGCATTGCATCATGTATATCTGTTGTGCTCAAATTTTTCCTTGTCTCTCTGTAGTCAGGTTTTACACTTGAGCTGGTTCGTTAGCTCCATTCGGCTGATATTATTACTGTTGCAAAAGCCACATGCATGTTATTTCACATCTAGCAGCAGCGATTATCTGCCTACTTCACTTGCAGCTTGCTTTAGGAGCGACTTCATGCTGACTTTAGAAATTTCTGGACTGCCTTAAACCTACAAGGAACAAAGCATGAAACTGACATTCACAATGGCCTGATGGAAGGTCTGTGTGAAATGTAAAAGCCCGACAGGATCCCTAGGAAATGCTTATTCCTACTGTGCTGTAAAAGCCCTTAGCCAGCCCATGGTGCAGGTGAGGGTCCCATCCTGTAGTCAGGGCTCACCCCTTTATTCTACACCACCAGTTAAAATGCCAACTTCTGCAACCAAAGACCCCCAAACCTGGCAGCCAGAATACATAATACAAGTTATCTATACAAAAATATTCATATCCTTGTTTATGTATACTTACGTTTTGCTCAGTTCATTCTGCTTCTAAACTGTGCCAAGCATTCTTGAATTTGCAAGATAATTCCCAGTCACTTACTGTAGAGGCAAGGGCAGGTCTGCATTTGCAGTTCTTTGTGCCAACAGAGCTGCCCTATCCATTGGGGTGTTAAGGGAAGACAGTTCATGGGGCAGACCTCAGGATCAAGACAATAAGTTTAATTCCAGTTGGGGGAATCTAAGGAACCTTGCTGACCAACTGTCTTTACTGAGATCCAGCTGCTGGTCCCCTTGCACTTTCCTGGGATCCTGGGGCTCAGTCTGAGCTTAGTCTGAGCTTCTGTGATGTGCCTCTGTCACTGTTAACAGCATTTCATCCTAAATAAAACATGTTGCATTTTCCAGTATGAGCCTTGCCTAGTTTTTTTGGGTGGTGGTGGTACTGAGGGGAGTAGTATAGAGCTTGGAGAGAGAGAGAGAGAGGCCTGTGGCAATCCCCTAACAGTGATGTGATACATCCAAAACTTAACTGTGCTGCACACATCCAAATACTCACTTTCCATGCTTTGTTTTTCAAATACTTCTTTGTGTGCAGTTGTAGATGTAGTTTGATTTACAGCCTGGTCTTCAGTCAAAACTACCAAGGCAGCTTACACTAAATGTATTAAAGGGGAATAAAACAAAACATATTGCTGGCTGCAACCCCACTGCATCTCAGATGACCAGGCCACCTGGAGGGATAGAAGAAGCTGCCTTATGCCAACTCAGGCCATTGGTCCATCTAGCTCGGTATTATCTGCATGGACGGGCAGCGGCTCTCCCAGGTTTCAGACGGGTCTTAACTGGCCACACCTGGAGATAAAATGGATTAAACTGGAGGCCTTCTGCATCTGAAGCAGATGATCTTCCCCAAAGAGCCTCTGGTAATGATACAGACGATCCCAGGTTTAAAGAACTGTAGAGCTCAATATGCACATAGGTTATAGCATTTTACTAGTCCCACATATGTATATTTTGCTCCATGTCCAACATGCACTTGTGAAGGATCACCCACAAATAGGTTGCACACAATCAGGAACTGTAGGAAATGTGACTCTTCATGGTAAAATAAAGGCACTCTGTGAACGCTCCTGGGACATCTTGCTCATTACCTCAGGAAGCATAACCAGTGTGGCTACAGCTGGGATTAAGGGGCATCCACTTCCAGCACAGATGGTGTGCTTCCAAGCAGGGTTCAGCCCCAGGATATGATTGTTCTGGGATTAACAACTGCCTTGTTACCAACAGATCTTAGCAAGGACCATATCTGAGTAGGACAACACATTTTGCACGTAAAAGGTCCCATGTTTATTTCATAATACCTCTCATTAAAAAAGGGGACCTCCGGCAGGAAAGCTAGAAAATGTTTTTGCCTTGCCATTCACCGTAGGGGTGAGGAAACATTTTCAGCCCAAGGGCCACATCTCCTTCTTGGCAACCTTCTGGGGGGGCCACATGCCAGTGGTGGGTGGGGCCAGAGGCAACGTGGGTGGAGCAATTAATATATATGTTATCCTGGTACAGCAGGCTAATTTCTACAAACAGCCCTCTCTATCCTCCATCTAGGCAGGCAAGAATCATGACCAGAGTCCAAGCACACATTCCAGCCAGGCAAAAACACTGCTCAAGAAAGGGGTGGCTGGGATGGGGATGTGGCCTGAGGAGAGGTTCAAGGGCCTAGTATAGAGGTCTGGAGGGCCACATTATGACCTGTACCCCGGCTTTAGATTTGCCACCCTTGCAGCAGACAATACTGTGTGCTAGAGGGATTGACGTGTCTTTTGCTGTGGCTACACTATCCTTTCGCCTTCCCTGGTAATCCATTCCAGAGCTTGGAAAAGTTACTTTTTTGAACTACAACTCCCATCAGCCCAATCCAGTGGCCATGCTGACTGGGGCTGATGGGAGTTGTAGTTTTAAAAAGTGACTTTTCCAAGCTCTGATCCATTCCACATATGAAAACAAGAGATCGGTGGAGAGTTGGCCAGTATCAGGCCTTGGGGAAGAAAATTTGGAGCCCCATGCCACTTTTCATGTGTTTGGCAGGGCATGGCAAGTGTCCCCAGCCTGTGAGTCACTCACTGGGCCACTGCCAGAACACTCCCAGCCCGGCCAAAGGAAACTTTCACATTCCTTTCCCCTGCCAAAAAGAACAGGCAGTACCAAGCTTCTCTGTACATGGGTTCCACAGTGGGGAGGACTGCGATGGGGCTAACCCCCCATGACCCTGCCCTGCTACAGAGGGCAGAGTGGGTGGAGTTAGGTAATTTGATCTCTTAATGGCTGGGAAGGGCAGCTCTTTAGATGGCTAAGTATATTCCTTCACTCACTTCATAATGTGGTAAGCCAGGGCTCCTTCTACGGAGGGTCCTCCTGCTCGTTCTGCTGAGTGGAGCTCTGGACATTTGCCCTAAAGTCCTGAGCTGAGGGCACCACTGGGTGAGTAGTACAAAATGAAGGGCTTATCCACACTGGAGCCTAACTTCGTACTAAAGAAGCTGCTGTTACCATCACAATAGCTTCTCAAGGTCCACACTTCTTGCTCAATGGTAGCTTCCAATCCGCTGTTTTCCATTCACACAAGTAGGCGTTACTCTGGAAAAGTTAGTATCATTGTTTCCTTGTGGCCCCGCCCCCAATTTTACATGTTTACTCCCTCCGGAGTGTCAATATTGCTAATGGAGAAGGGGAGGGGCTGTTTTTGTCAGTTTCATTGTTTCTTATCAATTGCACACCTCTCCCTGAAGCCCAGAGAGCTTCCTGGTGCAATTGATAGGAAGCTATTATGAAACTGACTAGAGGGGGGAGTGAGTGAAAGTCAAAGTAGGCAGTGGCTGCGGCAGGGGCATAACAGAGCCCGCCCACTAAAAAAAATTGAAGCAAAGAGTCTACACGGAGGAGCGCAGCAAAGCTGTGATGGTATTTCCTTTCCATTTTGCATTATAATTGGATTGGGTTGATACAAATTTAAAGGGGAAAACTGCGTTTTAGCTTCTGCTTGCCTGTAACATCATGTGAACCATGTGAATTACAAGGGGATGCAAGTAGCACCAGACACACACTAAATTGCCATGTGGATGAGCCCTGCTTCTTATTTATTTATTTATTTTATTCAATTTTTATACCGCCCGAAGCCAGAGGGTCTCTGAGCGGTGCACAGCATAGCATAAATACGATACAATAAAAATACATTAAAATGACAATAGTAACACTAAGCATATATGTCAAACAATTAACAGCCTGGTCTATGTAACAACAAAAATTTAAAATATTTAAAAAGCCTGGGAAAATAAAAAGGTTTTAACCTGGCGCCGAAAAGATAGAAGTGTAGGCACCAGGCGAACCTCGTTGGGGAGACTATTCCATAGTTCGGGGGCCACCACTGAAAAGGCCCTAGATCTCGTTACAACCCTCCGAGCCTCTGTGTGAGTCGGAACTCGGAGGAGGGCCTTTGATGTTGAGCGTAGTGAACGGGTAGGTTCATATCGGGAGAGGCGTTCCGCTAGGTATTATAATACCTGCATACACACTCTCCATTTAAAACACCTCCCAAAGAATTCTGGGAACTGTACTTTGTTAAGGGTGCTGGGAATTGTACCTCTAAGAGGGGTGAACAACAATTGTCAGGATTCTTTGGGGGAACCCATGTGCTTTCAATGTGCTTTAAAGGCATGGTGTGTATGCAGCCAATGTTCCAGTCCAGTCTTGCAAGCTCAGTGCTCAGCCAATGTCTCCCACATAAGAACTTTAGCAATCCCACCTTTTCCCTATGTCACTGGGGGGGGGGGGTTAGGGTTAGGGAGAGACCAAGAGTCAGCAGCACACACATTATGGAGGCCTTGCAGGTGGCATGATTTAAATATGGGCACCTGTTTGGATTAGGGTAGGAGCATAATTCCCAATGAGATTCAAAGGTCTCTGCTCTTGCAGATATTCAAGATTTTAAATGCTATAAAAACAACCCTAGCGTTACGTTTAAGAGCTAATTTTTTTATACCAGCCCTCCAAATAAGTCTGCAAAAATAAGTAGCCTACACATATTTTGACTAGTCCATGTACTGACACATATTTCAATTAATAATTGTGGCCCACCCACCTCCAAGCCACCACCTTTAATAAAGTTTCCCTACCTGATTATTTGTGGGGTAATCATTATTCGCCATAGGTGACCAGGCATGAGGCTATTTGCACTAACAAGGATCCAAAATGCCATATGAGCGATATAAGTGAGCAGTAAAATAGAAGGGGGAAGAGTTATCCACTCTTCTGATTTTAAAAAAAATATATTTCTACTATTAATATACCAACTTGCTTACAAACAAACAAAGATTCCTAAGACAATTCACATATTCAGAACAGTACAAACAAAAACAAAAAAACCCCTAAAACCTGAAACAGGTTCCAGCTGATTCTAGTCAATTCTCAAGACCTGGTGGAATAAAAGTTTTTTACATGCCTCTGAAAAGAGACTAAACAGGAACCTAAATAAGTCTCTTGGGGGGAAAATGCCACAATTATGAAGCCACCCCAGCCCCATCATTCTGACAATGAATAAAAAACGATGCTTACAGCAGCCTTCATCAACCTAGTGCCCTCCGGATATTTTGGACTATAAATCCCATCAGCCCCAGCCAACACTGGGAAAGTTAGTCTTGTCTATTGACTTCAGTGGGTCTACTCTGAGTAGAGCTAGCATTGCCTACCAGTACCATACCATACATTTAAAGCACATAGAAATCACAGTATTTCCTCAGGGTGCCAGCACTCATAGCTCTGGGAGGGGTAAACTACAGTTCCCAGGATTCTTTGGAGGGAGCCATGAGCTAGCACTGGCTATAACCCTAATCCAGTGGGTATTGTCCTGTCTGCCTTGGAAGAACTGTCTTTGGCAGCACAGCAATCATTCCACCTTAATAGAGGATTTCCCTTCTTCTTCTGTGTTTTTTTTTTTTAATCCTATGATTTTTCTGCTTTTCTGACTGTCACTTCCAAATTCATGCTTTTCATCTGGAATGGAAACAAGGCAGAGTGAGTCACTCCCCCGCCTTGCTCCGCACTCTCCCCACATGGAGAAAAGGGGCGTGAACAAGTTCAGAGCAAAGACCCAGAACATTTCTGGGGTCGCTGGAAAACAGATAGGCAGATGGTGGGAGGGGAATGGGGAAAATGTGTGTGAGTCAGTCAGGGAAACTCATGGAGCCAAGTACATTTGGGTGTTTGACTGCAGAGCCTGTAGCTGGGCGAGGGGTGACACTGAAGAGACGGCCTCCGCTACATCTAGCAGAAATAACAAGGCAGGGTTGGGAAAACTTTTTCCACCAGGGGGGCCGCCTCGCCTTCTGGACAACTTTCTGGGGGCCGCACACCAGGCTTGGGAAGTGCAAGGAGCAAACATGGGCAGAGCAACAAATGTGAACACTGCCTTCTTGTGACAGGACTAGTTTCCTTATGCTCACATCCCCCTCTCTCACCACCATCCAGGCGATCAACAAGCATTACCAGAGATCAAGGACTCATTCCAGTCAGGCAAAAATTCTCAAGGAGCATGCAAAGCGTGGCTGGCGAGGGGTATGGCTCGGGAATGGGTGTGGCCCAGGAAGAGTCCTCAGGGCCAGATGAGAGAGGCACGGAGGGCCACGTTAGGCCCCTGGGCCTGAGATTTCCTACCACAGTAGTAAGGCTTGCATCAGGATTTCTCTTTAAGCTTTTTACACCCCAGTCCTAAGCAGTAATGATACAGCATTAATATAGACCTGGGACTGTGCAAGGTGCTCTACCACAGGGGTAGGTAGACTTCAGGCTTGCAGTATCTATTGTGTTTTTCTTTTAGTAAAACTCCGGGATTCGAACCCTGGTCTCCCAGTTCGTAGTCCAACAAACTAACCACTATGCCACACTGGCTCTCTCAAGGCTATATACACACCATACATTTCAAGCAAATCCTCCCCCTACCCCCCAAGAATCCCAGGAACGGTAGTTTATCCCTCACAGAGCTACAAATTCATGTAGCTAATAAACTACAGTTCCCAGGATTCTTTGGTGGTGGTGGAGTGAATGTGCTCTGAATGTGCTTTAAATAAAGGTATTGGCTGTGGAGGAGGGGTGCAGGAGCAAGCACACAGGCCTGTTGTGCTAATCCCAAAGCAGCAAACCACGACATCTCCCAAGAAACCTCCTAGGAAGTTTTGCCAGACTGGCCAGGATTTAAGACTACAGATGTTCATATATTACATGCATGTGTTGGATTGTCCCTTGTAATTATTTTTACCTGCAGCTTTCCTGTATTTTCCCTCCTGTGTAAAAAAAAAAAAGTGCCACGTGTGACGGTGGTGTGGGCTTTATTGGGTTGTGGGCACAGTGTGTGTTGCAGGCAACAACAGCATGCCTGTTTTTTCCTGATGCCATGGGGATTACTTCTGACTTACGCAACAGTGGGGAACTTGTATCTTCCAACTGGTAGATGATGCAGCATGAATACCAAGGGGAAACATCCGCCAATCCTCAACCTTCTGTGAAAACAGTTAGTGGCTGATCCCAGGGTTGGAAAAACACACTCACAAACGCCCAGCCTTTGCCAGCCACACCCGGCCCCTGGCCCCTCCAGGGGTCTGATGTACTGGAGTTAGCCTGCTCCCTAGCGGCTGTATGTAGAATTGACAATGTACATATATGCACCCTGTGGTTTGGGTTCCCAAACTTTTTCCCCTTGGCCACTTCAAAATTGCCGAGGGTCTTGATGGACCACTTAATTTCCCTCCCTGTTGTAGCAATTATAATGCACTGTGCTAGATGCTGTATGATTTTAATTGCATTTTTATTACTTCTTTAATTTCTTATATTGTATCTTATTATATTCCGTAGAATTCAATCTGTAATACAATAAAATGCAATATAAGAAATGAAAGAAGCAATACAAATAAATCTTGCTGCCACCATTAAAAGAAAATATGCAATCAAGATTAAAGTTCTTAATTGTAGCCAGTGCTAGTGCCAGAGGGCAGCCAAATTGGGCCTTGGCTGAGGGCACCATGGCTCAGAGGGGGCCCTCCTTAGGGTGGGTGGGTAGCACTTCTATTCCATGATCTGCGGCAGCTTTGGCTCCCAACCTTGCCTTGGATCGCAGAGAAGGAGATCCCAGGCACACACCACCTACAACCATGCAGGCCTGCAACTCCCGCCTGCACACCCCACCTACCTCTCCCATTGTGGTGAATGCTGGCCGTGCTGCGCACATGTCTGCCATTAACCAAGATGGCAGCCAAGGCTTCCTAAGGGTCTGATGCCCCTGCCATCATCTTGGTTGATGGCAGGCATGCACATGCAGCGCAGCCAGCATTTACCACAACAGGAGAGATAGGTGCAGGCAGGTACCTGGGCCCTGGCCAGGCTGGTGCCCCAGAGCCCAGTCGTGCCTGGTGCTGGCTCTGATTCTAGCCTCTCATTCACTCGCAGACCACCTCAATGAAGCTCACGGATCACTGGTGGTTCACGGACCACAGTTTGGGAACCCCTGGTTTATCATATACATCAGGAGTGAGGAACCTGGGGCCATTCAGATACTGTTGGACTCTAACACTCATCAGCCCCAGCCAGTATGGCCAATAGTCAGGGTGATGGGAGTCATAGTCCAGCAACATCTGGAGAGCAAACATCTTCCCTGACAGACATGCACCCTTTCCAACATTTCTCAGGTGAAACTAGGGGCATTCTCTTGTGTAAATACCCCAGTATCTTCCACTAAGGATCATATTCTGAGGATGTTACCCACTCTATCCCTTCCCAGTACACATTAAAAGTGATTCTCTGCACAAAAAGTTTTATTCATGAAGTCTGCAATAAACTGGGGGGGATTAGTAAACTGGCTGTAACAGTTTCCCAACATTTTGAAGTGTTTAATCTCACAATAGATCTCTTATTATAGAATATCTGCAACTCAAACACCCTCAGATGCCTATGGAAAGCCTGCAAGCAGGACCTGTGTGCAACAACACTCTCCCATTTGTTATTCCCAGCAACTGGAATTGAATGTGCAGTGTTAGTAAACTGCCTCTGTGTGTGTTAATAAACTGACCATGCCTTATAGATTACAGCAAAGCCTTTGATTGTGTAGATCATGAAAATTATGGAATGCATTAAAAGAAAAGGGGGTGCCACAGCATCTGATTGTCCTGATGCACAACCTATACTCTGGACAAGAGGCTACTGTAAGGACAGGGACATGGAGAAACCGACTGGTTGACAATGAGGACATTGAATTTGGCAAGGATTATCAATACCTTGGCACAATCACTAACCAACATGGAGACAATAGTCAAGAAATCAGAAGAAGGCTAGGACTGGGGAGGACAGCTATGAAAGAACTAGAAAAGGTCCTCAAATGCAAAGATGTATTACTGAACACTAAGGTCAGGATCATTCAGACCATGGTATTCCCAATATCTGTGTATGGATGGATGTGAAAGTTGGACAGTGAAAAAAGTGGATAAGAAATCAACTCATTTGAAATGTGGTGTTGGAGGAGAGCTTTGCAGATATCACGGTCTGCGAAAAAGACAAATAATTGGGTGTTAGAACAAATTAAACCAGAACTATCATTAGAAGCTAAAATGATGAAACTGAGGTTATAATACTTTGGATACATAATGAGAAGACATGAGTCACTAGAAAAGACAATAATGCTGGGGAAAACAGAAGGGAGTAGAAAAAGAGGAAGGCCAAACAAGAGATGGATTGATTCTATAAAGGAAGTCACAGACCTGAACTTACAAGATCTGAACAGGGTGGTTTATAACATATGCTTTTGGAGGTCACTGATTCATAGGGTCGCCATAAGTCGTAATTGACCTGAAGGCACATAACAACAAAACAGTTTCCCAACACTCAATAGATTGAATTGTCTTATTACGGAATATCTGGAGCTCAAACATACTTTGTAGCAATTACTATTTGAATGGGCAGTGATGGCAGAAGTGTGTTGATTTTTACATTTATACAGGCTAGCTAAGATGCATCTCTCTATTTAACTTAATCTAGAGGCCAGGAGGATGGAGCACAAACTCAGAGAACTCAAGGGCACGTGAATACAGGTTTACAGCATTTTTTAAAAGCATCCCCAGATTTCTCCAAGAGGCAGAACATCCAATTTCACACAAAATTAGTTGAACTTGTGACTAAGCCTCCGATCATATGCACTGAGATGTGCATGGAACTAGCCTGCATATCCCACGGAATGTAAATTCGTTGCTTGCGTCTAATTTGCTCCATTGATTTCAGTGGGATATGAAGTGTGAAATCCAGTTAAGTCACTTATAAATATAACAGCATTGATCAGGGGGTTGGACCCAATAGCCTTATAGGCCTCTTCCAACTCTACGATACTGTGAATATACAAGAAGATTAAAAAGCTGACTAAAAAAAAGAATCCTTTAAAATTAAAGACCGGAGTAAGGCTAAATTGCAACTCCACTCCATTTTGTATGGCAAGGTTTAGTGGTCTTTCACCATAAAGATCCCAAGTAGTGATACAGCGATGCCGCCTCTGCCTCCATACAGGGGAGAGGTGGGGTGTCTGTGGAACGTCAGACGTTGCTGAACTACAATTCCGATCATCCCTGACCATTGGCCATGCCGGCTCGGGCTGATGGGAGTTGTAGTCCAACATCTGAAGGGCTCCAGACGTTCCCCCCTCCCTTTATAACAGAGGATGGCGGCATAAGGCTGCTTTAAATTTAATATCGGAAACTGCGGCTGTGTGTCACTTTCTAGTGTTCCCGCCGCGCCCCTCCCCCCGCATTTCTAACGCTACGTGAAACGTGGAGCGTTCACCGGCCGGAAGTTACGACTAGTACCTCGATGCTTTGCCGAAAATGGCGCCCGTCACCGGAAGTTGTCTCACCCTCGTGCGCTCTACTTCCTGTTCGCGTAGAAAGAACTGGAGCACCCCTCCTTCTCTCAGACTTTCATGGTCCAAGATGGCGTCACCTGCTTCTTCCCAGGCGGCGTCGGCGGAGAGTTTTTTGGGCTTCGGCCCCAACTCGCGTGACCCGGGCCGGCTCCCTTCGCGGCGGGCCGGTGGTCTGGGTGCTAGGAACCGCAAGAAGGGCT
Organism: Rhineura floridana; assembly: GCF_030035675.1. Lineage (NCBI taxonomy): Eukaryota > Metazoa > Chordata > Lepidosauria > Squamata > Rhineuridae > Rhineura > Rhineura floridana. The sequence continues at coordinate 33,348,243 of NC_084494.1, read as the reverse complement.
GGAAGCGCTGGCGGGGGCCGGAGGCCAAGCTGGGCCGGGAGCTCGGAGACTGGCTGGAGGAGAAGGCAGCCGAACTGCGGAACTTGGGGTGAGCCGGGGAGGGAGTGTGGGGAGCGCGGGGGTGGGGAGGAAGAGGAGGCTCATGTTCCTCTGCGCAGGTTAGAGGCGGAACGTGAGAAGCGATGTCGAGGAAACACGGAACCTCCAGTTTAAGAGTAGTCTACCTCTGAATGCCAGCTATGCAGGGAGGGCTGGTGCCTTCATCGTGCCCTGCCTGTGGGGCTCCCAGGCGCAGTGTGGTGTAGCGGTTAGAGTATTGGACTAGGGTTTGGTTTCAAATCCCTACTCAGCCATGAACCTCTCACTGGGTGACCTTTGGCCCGTCACTGCCTCTCAGCCTAATGTATCTCACAGCTTTGTTGGGATGAAATGAAATGGGGGGGGGATAATGTATGCCACCTTGAGCTCCTTGGAGAAAAAGGTAGGTAGTAAATGCAATAAAGAAACGAGTAAATCTTGTTGGTTGCTGCAAGAAGCAGAATGCTGGATGAAATGGACCTTCCAGTCTGGTCCAGCTGGGCTCCTGTTAAGAACAAAAGGAGAGTTCTGGTGGATCAGGCCAAAGGCCTCTCTTGTCCAGCATCCCGTTCTCACAGTGGTCAACCAGACACCTATTTGGGAAGCCCACAAGTAGGATCTGAGAGCAATTGCATTCTCCCCATTTGTGATTCCCAGCTGCTGGTAATCAGAGGCATACTGCGTCCAGCAGTGAAGGTAGAACATAGCCACTGTGGCTAGTAGCCATTGGTGGCCTTATTAATGTGCTTAATCCCTTTTTAAAGCCATCCAGGTTGGTGCCCATCACTACCTCTTGTGGTACTGAATTCCATAGATTAAGTACGGGTTGTAGTCAACTAAATCTTATTCATAGTAGACCCAGTGGAGTTAATGAAACTAAGTGAGTCACGTCTGTTAACTTGAATGGGTCCACTCTGAGTAGGACTAACACTAAATACCACCCTGTGTGCTGTGTGAAGTCGGCCTTCGCTTTGTTTGCCCTGACTCTTCCTATCCTTCAGGCTTCATTGGATTGACCCCATTCAGTTCTAGTATTTTGGGAGCTAGAGGGGAAAATCTCTCAATCTGCTTTCTTCATACGTAATACTATACGCTTTTATGCTGTCCCCTCACCATTTTTCTAAGCTAAAAAGAATTAAACTGTATAACTTTCTTTGTAGGGAAATGGATAGAATGAAGATGAGAAAAAAAGAAAGGGATGCTGAGGGAGTAATAGTTTTGGGAAGAGTCAGTTGCTGAAGTCCAGGGAGATCATTACTTGGAGTACATGATGCATTCTCAGTTATGGGGCACTGATGTGATGCAGAGATTATGACTTGGGATAGAGTCCCCTGCAGGATGCCAAACTTGGAGAGGAGCGGCGTTGTTTGAGCAGAAAGTCAAACCAGGAAAGTGGATCTTGGGTGCATTTTAGAAGGGGCCGAGGTTCGGATTGTTAGTGTTGTTATGATGATGCAGGAACAAAATGACAGTCCCCAGAATTTGGGAACTGGAAAATGTTCCTCCTGTTGTTGAGAAATAATGGTCTTTTTATTTTTTCCCCCCTACATTCCAGAGGGCCAGTGTCAGAGAAGCCAAATGAAAGCCTATTCTTTGTAGACGTCAGCAGTAAAGAAAAAGGTGAGGCTGCAACAGAACAGGAAGGGTCCCTTTGGGTTGGAGTTAAATATCAGAGGAATGGGAGCTGGATCTGAAGGGAAAGAATCGATCAATTCCCCTTGTGTGCCGTATGAGCCATCCCTTGAGTGCCAGGATAGCTCTGTGGCATCTCATCCTGGAACAGTACTTGTTAATCCATCCCATTAAATGCCTTTAGGGGATTCTTTGTCCCTTCCCGTGGCTGCCAACTTGGAAGGTAGAGTGAAGGAGCGCAGAGTGCTTGCTGTGGCCATAGTTTCTTGGCAGCCCTGTTTGAGAATGGCTTCAGTGCCACTATCCAACATGGCTCTTCAGTAAATCTAATTGCCAGCAACAGGGTAGTGAAGTGGAGAAGAGTGTTAGAAACCAGACCTTGCTCCGGTGAGAGAAGCTGGGTTTAGTGGGCTGGAGTGGGCAGTTGGGTGCTGAGTTGGGACTCATGACTTCTACTCTCAACTTAGTTTTATCCTGTTTGTGGGTTGTATTTTTTTTCCTCCCAGGCCAAAACCGGAAGTGTGGCAAAGAAAAACCGTTGAAGATTGACATGATCCTACAGCCTGATTCCAAAGTGCCTCCACCCAAAGAGTAAGTTTCCTGTGTCTTCCTCTGGATTGTGCAGAACAAGCTCTGAGAACCCCATTGCCTATCTGGTGCTCTTAATAGCCCGCATCTTGGCCTTGAGCCTTATAGGGAAGACAATAGGGGGCAACAGCAGGGAGGGTGGAGTAGCCAAGATAAGTTATACCTCAAAGAGCACCAGCAGTAACTTGTATAACAACCACCGGGCTGTCCCTCCCATAGTCTCCTTAAGCACCTTGGTCACACTGAACTGCTTCGAAGCCTTTTTTCTAAGACTAGGCCTACATGTAACTTCTGTATGCTGTAAACCTTCTGTTGACTTTCATATTCTCATTGAAGAGTGAATGCTACCTCCTCCTCCATGACCTGTTCAGAATTAGTAATTTGTCAGTATTTCCCTCTCCCCATCAAGGCTTAGTTCAGCCAGTCTTTCTTCATGTGACTGACTTCCTAGGCCCTTTTGGAAGAGCTCCTTACAGCTCTCTATGGATTCCTTTCCAGCTGGCCAGTCCAGTTCTTGAATTACTTCCTTGCTCTTCTCTACATAGCCCACCTCCCCCAAACCCTGGGCCCTCTGGAAGTGGGCTTCAGAGGAGGAGGCCATTTTATCACTTCCCTGGGATTAAGGGTGCAGCTACAGCAGCAGGCACTGAAGTAAATGAGCAGCTAGAGGGCCTTTGAAGTTGGGATCTCTGTCCAGGAAGTGGGGAGAACAGCTGGCGCAGGTGCTGTTCATAAGAGCACAGGAATCTGCTGGTCAGACCATTGGTCCATCTAGCTCAGAATTGTCCACACTGACTGGCAGAGGCCCTCCAAGACTCTTTGCCTGAAACCTTGGAGACCTTAAGGCCTGCCTGACCCAGACCTTGCCTTTATCCTCCTCAGCATCCTCGCCCACCAGGTCCCCAACGGCAGGAAACTGAAACGGAAACAGCGGCTCTGGGAGAAGCTGGCAGACAAAGGCGTTGTGCCCCGGAAAGAGCGCCTCCTTCAGGAGAGGTTGCGGAAAGCACCAGCGGTGAAAGGCAGCTCCACGGAAGCAGACAGTGGCACCAATCCCTCCAGGGGGTTCTATGATATTTGGTCAGACTCAAGTAAGTCAAGACAGGAATGAGATGAAGACCTAGAAGTTTAGAAATTCTGGCTCTAGCTGTAGGAAGAGAGAGATTTTGTGAGTGACAGTTAGGGAGAGGGGACTTGGGAGTTTCACTGCCCCCCTTTGTAAACGGGAGAGTGGTGGAGTCATTTGGGAGGGCTTGGTGAGTGAGTGTTGGCTCATACTTTGTGTTTTGAGGCAGTAGTCAGCAAGCCGATTCACAGGGAATACTGAGCCTGAATGGGATTCTATGTGGCCCAACATCCCACATAAAGGGTCCCTTAACTCTACTCACCAGCCCCTTTGTAGCATTTGTAGCTGCCCATATCTAGGGATGCTGCATTGGTGTGTCTGCCCTGTATGTGGGTGTACTCGTACCCAAACTCTTTAAATAAGATGTTTGGCTGCGTGGATGCACGCTGCTTGCATCCACAGCATCTTGTATAAATTGGCCCTAAGGCAGTGTGCAGACAGGAAGAGCCAAGCTATGGCACACATTCAAATTCAGTTGTTGCTGGTGGGATTGGCATAGCTGGATGGGCCTGAAAGCACCCCGGAGTAGTTGCTTGTCCTGCAGTTGGTGAAGATCCTGCAAGGAGCAGCTGGCGCACTTTGTGGCAGTTTCTCCATTGTCCTGCCTTCCGTGGTCTGACTTACCCTCTCATCTGGGTCTCCTTGCTCTGTCAGTCATGCTTCCTTCTGCACACCTTGTGGGCGCCAGCTGTTTCCTGATGCCATCTGGTCCTCTCATTTGCATAGGTCAGAACTCCACAAATCCAGCCACCTGATCTGCACTGTGTGGGCCTAACTTCATTTTTCAAGACACTATTTTTTGTGTTTCGCTTTAAAAAAAACTATCTGGCTGTCCTTTTAAGAGCTCGGGACCTGGTTGCTGGCAGAATAAGGTTATGTTTTGGGGGCTGAGTGTGTATGGTTTGCGTGGACCGAAGGGAAGCTTAAAGGCAGCAGTTTGAAATGTCATCTCGTATATGGTGTGATGTAGGCTTGATGCCACTGTGTCATCTAGTCTCTCTCTATCTGCACAGATTGATCTAGTGTGAGATGTGTGCCTGGCACCGAGAGGGCTGTGCCTTCCACTGGGGGCTGAAGGCTTTTTTGGTCTCAATTCAGATACATACATGGGCCCTTCCACTTTTTTTTCCCAACATGGGGATGAATCTCTTTATCTCTAGTATGTGTGTCTAATCAGTTTCATGTATCAGCTTCTTGGTCGTATTTTTTCTCTTTGCCTTTCTTATGTTACAAGAGATCCCAACTTTTAATCTTTGGATTGGGAAGGGAGGGAAGTAAACATGGCCTTTTGATTCTTTCTAGGACGAGGTCATGGGCTGGTAAAAGCTTTCAGGTATTATCCTCGCTTTCTCCAGGAGAGGTCAGCACTCATCCGACAACTTCCTGAAAGGATTGGCTAGGAATCCAGGGAAGTGTTTTAGTGGTGGAATGTCTGCTGTGACTCTTTTTCTCTCTCTTCCCTCTTAAAAAACAAAACAAAAACAAAACCTGCCTGTTTCAGCCTTTTGGGTAGCTCACCTCTGAGCAGCTGTGAGGGCTTCCAGTGGCAAAAGGACAGAAGCTGGGAGCTCATTTATTTTGTGTTTCTCTTGCCAGCCGTAGCTAGGAAGCAGAACCTAGTGAGAAGAGGTGTTGATGAGGGTGGATAAGCTGGGACTCTGTTCTCTGACTTGGAGAATGGAGAGGGCAACCTGAAGGCAGAGGACAACCTCGGCTGGGTTGGCTCCCGCAGCAGGCATGCCCAGTTGGCCCGGCTGGCCACATGGGATTTGCTCCCACAGGGAATCCCTCCCACGCATTCTTCACGTTGGTTTCTGCGGGAGTTGCCTGGCCCTTCTGGCTTAAGAGAATGAGGAGGTGGGTAGTGAGCGGCATTTCTTTCCATCCCAGCCGACACTTATTCAGCAGGTGCCGTCCTCTTGTTCCTTCTCTTACCTCCCCTCTTCTCCCCCACCCTCTGATGCTTGTTCTGTTTTCCCTTTCCTGCCTCCCCCCCCCTTTTTGCTCCCCCACCCCTCAGTCTGCTGGCATTAAAGGTTTGGGGCTAATCTTAGTGCTTTAGAACACAAAATGACCTCCCTCGAGGCCACCATCCGGTTCCCGTGGGTAGCTGAAATGTGATTGCCTGCCTCCCACACTCTCCGGCTGGGGTGGCTGCTGCCAAAGCAGAACAGGTCGTTGGCGCTGGCTTACCTCTGCTGATGGGAGGGATGTGGGATGCTGCAGCCCCAGGAAGTGTCAGATCCTTCCCATCCGCTTGTCCTTGTACGGATGTTTGTGTATTCCTGCTTGTTCTGAGCCTCATACTAATCCCAACGTTTAGCATAGGTCGCATGGGAGCGTAGGTCGCATGGGAGCGTAGGTCGCATGGGAACGTAGGTCGCATGGGAACGTAGGTCGCATGGGAGCGTAGGTCGCATGGGAACGTAGGTCGCATGGGAACGTAGGTCGCATGGGAACGTAGGTCGCATGGGAACGTAGGTCGCATGGGAACGTAGGTCGCATGGGAACGTAGGTCGCATGGGAACGTAGGTCGCATGGGAACGTAGGTCGCATGGGAACGTAGGTCGCATGGGAACGTAGGTCGCATGGGAACGTAGGTCGCATGGGAACGTAGGTCGCATGGGAACGTAGGTCGCATGGGAACGTAGGTCGCATGGGAACGTAGGTCGCATGGGAACGTAGGTCGCTTAGTTGCCACTTAAACTCTTGTGGTTGGAGTACTTGGGAGATGGCTCTCCCCCCTCCTCTTTCAACGCATGTCTATAGGTGAATTGAGGGTTCAGATCCTATGTTGGTTATGAGAATTAGAAAAGGAAGTAATGGTGCTTCTCTGATTAATATTGGGTGGGAGGGGGCAGTGGTGAAGCAAGGATACTGGTTCTCATCTCCATTGTCTCACTAATTGGCTGTCTCATCCCACCTGCCCCCCTCCCAAATCCCATATCTGCTCATTGACATTTGTACTTACAGCCTGCCCTGCCCCTCTGGACAGGTAACAATATGTTAATAATTCTGTTTTTTTCTCTGACTCTGGCCACCAAAAGCCAGCCTGAAGAAAAGCATCTTTCACCCCATTCAGAAAACACGCAAGCTGAGGCTTTGGTGAATCTCCAGCCTTGTGACGCTGTTTTCTTGTCTTCCAGACCCACTGGATGAAGCCCTGGCCGGGAAGGATACCTGGTTCCTGGAGCAGACCAAAAAACAGCCTGTGAAGGTACCACATGGCCCATTTCTGAGCAGGAGGTGTGGGCGTCTGATGCTAAAACCTGGTTCGGCCTCACTTTCATTTATTCTTCCTTAGCGCCCAGAGAGGCTGAAGAAGGCTCCATCCCAGCTACCAGCTGTGGAGGTCATCTCCCCAGGAGGGTCTTACAATCCCAGTTTCCAAGCTCACCAGGTATCTGCAAGGTTTTCTACCTGCTTGGATATGGTTGCCTGGTTTCAAGGATTGGAGGGGGGTCAGCCAGTGGTTAATCTGGGGAGAATGTATAGGCATTGGAGGCATGAAGGGAGCGCATCACATTATTTAAAGCAGGGGTGGAGCACATAAGAGCCTGCTGGATCAGGCCAGTGGCCCCTTTGGTCCAACGTCCTCTTCTTGCAGTGGCCAACCAGATACCCATGGGAAACCTGCAAGCAGGCCCTGACTGCAAGAGCATTCTCCTCTCCTGCAGTTTCCAGCAATTGGTATTCAGAAATATACTGTCTCTGACCGTGGGGGGAGACCGTAGCCATCACGGCTAGTAGCCACTGGTAGCCTTATCCTCCATGAATCTGTCCAATCTTCGTTTAAAGCAGTCCAAGTTGGCCATCACTGCTGCTTATGGGAGCAAATTCCATAGTTCAGCTATGCGCTGTGTGAAGAAGCACTTCCTTTTTTCTGTCCTGAATCCTCCCAACATTCAGCATCGTTGGGTGTCCACGAGTTCTAGTGTTGTGAGGGGGGGGGATTATGTACTTTCTGCATACCATGCATAATTTTATTATATGCATAATTTTTAGAGGAAGGCAATGGTAACCCCCCTCTGAATACCACTTACCATGAAAACCCTGTTCATGGGGTTGCCATAAGTCGAGATCGACTTGAAGGCAGGCCATTTTTTTCCATCATGTTGCCACTTACGTTTTCTCTAAACCAAAAAAGCCCCAAAGAACCTCTTTCAACTCAAGAGCCACATTTCGTCATAGGCAGCCTCCCAGGGAGAGGAGCAGAGGTAAATGTAGGCAGACCAACAGATGTGACCTTTACCTTTGTACAGTAGGCGACATTCAGTTACAGATTTCTGTGCACATACACGCATTCTTCCAGTCAGGCCAGTAAGAGATATAAGGGAAAGGCACTCAAAAGTGGGCACAGAGCAGGGCTGGTGAGAGGCGGGGCCTAAGAAGAGCCCTTAGAGCCAGGTAGAGAGGTCTGAAGGGCCACATTTTGGGCCTTGGGGCTGAGATTTCCCACCCTTGACTCCTCAGGGGACTGCTTCACCCACTCAGGGGCATATGCAGGGATAGGTGAGGTGGACCCTCATGAATTTGGTTTAGAGGGGAGAACTCTGAGAGATCACTGAACCGGTTTTCCACATTCTCCCCCCCCCCCAAAAAAATGCAGGCACTCCTCCTCCAAGCCCATGAAATGGAGCTGAAGAGGCAGAAGGCAGTGGAGAGACTGGAACGTCAGCTGAATTTTCCCACAGCAGCTGAAGCCCCCACCCAGGTGAGCATTTGCCCCAACAGAAGGGAAGCCAACTGCTGCGGCAAAGAAACTGATCTGCACCTGCAGGGATTCTGCAGGTAGAAAGCAAACAGTGGCAGTTTGTGCCGTAGAGGGCTGTGTAGAAGTGCAGATATGCGTATGGGCTGGGGAACCTTCTCCTGCTCCCTGGGAGGATCATATCAATTGAAGACTTGTGAGGATACCCCAGGGCAGCTTTTCCCAACCTGGTGTCCTCCACGTGTCAGACATTGACTCCAATCAGCCCCAGACAGCATGGCCAATGCCAAGAGAAGATGGGAATTCTAGCCAGTCTCTATCTCTTCCGAAGAGGGGTGCTATCTGAGAGCATGATTTAAGCCATCCCTTCCATGCTTGCCAAAGGTGATACTCGGTAAAGTGACAGAGCCATCAAGTGACAATGGCTCATTTAGGCCAGTGGTTTTCAAGCTTTCTGTCTCCAGGGAACCCTTTGCACATCAGCATGTCTCCTAAGTTGCATCTGTGTGTAACAGTAAATTCTCAGGGTGGTGCAGGGAGGAGTTTCAGGGCAAGCCGTTCACATGCACGCAATGCTGGCCAGACCTGTTGGCTAGGCCTCAGCTGCCCTATGTGAAGGGAGAGCTTGCAGAGGGTGATGAGTAAGGGCAAGGAAGCTGTTTTTTTATGGAAGCTTACCCCCCATTATTGATCTCATGGAGAAACCCTTGTATTTATTGTATTTTTCTGCTGTTCACCGCCCAGAGAGCTGTTGCTAGTCGGGCGGGATATAAGCCTAATAAATAAATAAATAAATAAACATCAAAGGAACACGGTGTGACAATCGCAGGTTAGGTGAACGCATTGACAGTTTTGGTGCCGCACTGCAAGATCACAACTTGTTACCTTCTGGTGGTGTGACTCAGGAGGGGGATGAGCTGTGATGTCGCAGCTTGGCAGCAAGAGGTCACTTGGTGGCTGTCAGCACCCCCTCACTATTCTTTGAATCCCCTTTTGGTGAGAACCAGGAATGGGTTTTGCAGCAGCCTTGCCTGCAGTTAGTGCCCCTCTCCTGCTTGAAGTGAGCTGTTTTTCCAGCTTGGCCTGGGCAGAGGGTATATTTAGCCTCCTAATAGGTCTTAGCCCTTCTACACTATATCAGTTTAAAGGGATGTGCTGGCCTTTGAGAAGCCATTAATAATCCTGCCCAGAGGTGCCAGAACCTGGCACTTAGCAGCAGCTTCCCACATGCAGGAAAAGCTCCCCTCATGCTTAGGGAAGGAGCTGGCAACCTGCCCAGGACTTTGAAAGACCTACAAGGGTCAAAAGATGCTGATGTTGTACCTTGAGAGGGCTGACGTGCCCTGGACCCTTTCTGTGTGTCAAAGGTAAACCTGAAAAAAATGCCACTCGTGGCTTTCAATATTGAAGCAACGCTCACGGCCTTTTTGAGTTGGAGACTCCCACCATCCACATGCATGTGTTGGTTTGTCCTCTGAGGAATGCACTCTGAGTGCATTTGGCACCAGGTCACGGCACTGCTCACTCTTTGACTTGATCATTGCTAATAGAGTTTGGGCAATGCTTGCTGGCAAAACAAGGCAAGGTTCAAGGTTCTTGTGTTGATACACAAAGCCCTGAACAACTTGGGCCCCGGACCACCTGAGTCCCTATATCCCAGCTCGATCACTGAGGTCAGCCAGAGGGACACTGTTAGTTGTCCCCCTTGTTACAGAGGCCTGACCAGCCTCAACTAGAAGTCTGACTCTTCCAGGAGAGATTTAGCAGGCACCGCTACTTTTGACTTTCACACATCTTCTATAAATCAATCAAATAAGACCACATGAGTTGCACCAAACCCGGTCCAGCTCTGGCATCCCCTTTCAAATATCTTGGTGTGAGGACAGAAAGCATCACGCAGAGTGAATCGGGGAGGTGCTTCTGCCTTCTCAGCTGCTTGCCCCTCCTTCAGAGGGTCGGCACATCCTTTGAGAACGATGGGCCTAATGTTACCAGCTTCTGAAAGGGGACACAGCCTAGGCAGGTGGAGGGGGGTGTTTCTGAGTGCTCCTTCTTTGGATGCAACTTTTCTCCACGTTTGCAGGAGACAGTGTTCAAGGAGCAGTGCGAAGGACTCCTGGAGGAGGAGTCAGACGAGGAAGGGAGGCAGGAAAGCCCGTTGGAGCCGCAGGAGGAAGAGCCGCAGGCAGACTCCACTCCTCCACCTCGTTTTCCCCAAGCAGCGGCAGGAGAAAAGAAAACAGAGCGGCAGCGGAAGAAGGAGAAAGAGGCCAAGCGGCTGGTGAGTTTGCCCAGTGTGCGGAGAGGATGGAGGGATCCCTTGCCTAGAGCAAAACTCATTCACACACTGCCAGCTCTGTACTTGCACCTGAGCCCTCGAAGCCTGCCCCTTATTTCTCCCGGCAGCCTCCATCTCCATGTGATTCAGCCCCTAGGCACGTTGTCTTTCTAGGACAGGGATCCTGTGGCTCTCCAGGTGATGTCTGGACTCTCAGCACCCCAGCCAGCATGGCTAGTCCTCAGGAGTGAGGCAGTCGCAACAGCATCTGTGGGCCCCATCCCTGTGCTAGAACTTCTGTAGTTCTGAGGTGGAAAACCTATCATTTCCACATGTGAAATACCTTGGTGAAGGTTTGAGTACCCCACTCCGAAATATGCACCTGAGGCTTTTTGTGACATTCTGCCTTCTTGGTCATACCTGGTTTCTTGGCTTCTGGGCCATGGTTTGATTTGAACCCGGACTCTGGCCTGGGACTCCTTTTTAGTATTATGGTTAGTCCTGGAGCATTCCTTTGAAAGAAAATAAAGGGGAAGGCCACTTTTTTCTTACAATTATTCACAAGAACAAAGGCTTTAAATTATCCAAAGTGCTTAACATTGGAGAAAATAATACTTTTTTGTACAAGAGGCCGGTATAATTAGTCCCACATTAGAGATGGGGAAGGCTAAGACTCTGATGATAGTGGTTTGTTAAAGGCCACCTACTGAATCCGTTGCAGAAGTGAGATTTGAACTGGCACTTGTTGGATCACAGTTCAGGCTTTCTTAAGCATAATGCTACAATAGTCCTTCCCACTGAGTTACTACAGCCTCCCCCACATGTGAGTAGTGGGCGTGGGCTGTTGCCTTATCTCCTTTGTCTAGAAATTGAGCTGGCTATAAGCACAGCCACAAAACAGGCACGTGATTGTGTGGGATGTGGCTGGTTTTCCAACCTCCCCTAATGAACAGGGCTATATATCTGTGTGCCGTGATTCCACAGCAGCACAGAAAGCTACATAATACAGAACGAATATAGGATTCAGCTTCCTCAGTATCTCACTGTCCTTTAAAAAGACAAATCAAGTTACTAGCCCTAGTGATTGCGATGATAAATGCTTGAAAGTGTCTAGACCAGTCTTACTGTGGAGTGGCTTAGGAAGGTTTCCATCGTCTATGGCAGGGAGGGCTTCACATAGTTTCTTGTCCCTCCTTCAACTGGGAAAACCAGAATCAGTTACTCAAAATAAGGATATATTCAGATGAGCCAAAACGTCTGTAACACATACAGATAGTATGGTTGAGCTTTTCCTTGGTGCAAAGTTTGGATGATGCTGGTATGGAATTGCAACTCTTCATGTGCCTGTTTTGTGGCTGTGCTTATAGCCAGCTCAATTTCTAGACAAAGGAGATAAGGCAACAGACTGTGAGTGTACATGATGCCTTTTGGGGGTCTTTCTCTGTGTGTGTGTGTGTGTGTGTGTTTACACACCCATGGCCATAGCTCTTCCAGCATAAGCCCCCAACACAGCACTGCTCTCTGAGCTGCCCTTGAGAGCAGCGACAATTGGGGCTGCCTCCTGGGCCGCCTGCCAAAGGGAGCCTGATTATCCTGTGCACTGATGCTGCTGCGGCTCATGAACACGCGGCCATCTGGCCGAGCCAAGCGCCTGCCATCTGCTCCCTCCGTGAGCTACACAGATGCAGGGAGCGCGCCAGCTCCTGTAGACCACCTGTCTGCCGAGAGGGATCCAGTCATCTTGTAACTGGCAAGTGATTAAGGGTTTGCCTGAAACTGCAGGGGACACTGATTGTGAAAAGGTAGCAAAGGGGAGGGAAGTCATTCTCTGCAAGGCTGTTGCCTCATCTCTCTCTCTTTTTCCCCGCACATAGAAAACCCGGGAGTTGGGCAAGAAGGCAGCCCGGCTCCGGCGGCAGGAGCTGTTCCAGCTGCGCTCTCTCCGGCTGCAGGTGAAGCAGCGGGAGGCGGAGTTGTTGTGCCGGAAACGAGCACGGGAGGCCAAGCGGGAGGCAGAAGCCAACAAGCCCAGGCGGCTGGGCAAGCTCAAGTAAGAGCCCGTTGAGGGTGATGTGGGGCTGGGCGAAGAGGAGGAGGAGCTTGGCTAGGATGCACCTACGGCCCACTGTGAGGAAGGGAGAGCAGAAGCAGGTCCAATCTGTGTCTTGTGCTTCTCAGCAGGCCCCTTTTTCTCCTCCTTGCATGGCAGGTACGAAGATCCTGACCTGGATGTGCAGTTGAGCGCTGAACTGGCTGAGTCTCTAAGGACGCTGAAGGTGAGCAGGTGCTCATCTCCTATTCCCAAGACTGTCGAGAGCCTGTCGCTTCCCCGCCCCCCCATCGGTCTTCATAGTCCTCTTGATCCCGTTGCGGTCCTCTTCCTCTCTGCCCCCCTTCACCTCCACCACTTCTATATCGTGCCACCTTCTTGGGTCGGCACAACCTTCACTGTCTGCCTCTGAGCCTTTTCAGAACGCTGCCTTCCATTAGGCTGTCCGCTGTTTCCTGGGATGACTGGCTGCCCAGCCTCGATGCTGTTTGAAGGGGCTGAGCAGAACTTGAGAGGGGTCGAGAGCTCCCTTGGGGGTGGGCTGGTCAGTCAGTTTCCAAGTATGTCCGTGTCACCAACAGCTTCAGTGGGGTTTGGGGTGGCTGTGCTCCCCCCCCATTCCCAATATTCCTCCCTCCTTTGGTGTCCAATGATGAGACCCATCCTTGCGCTCGGAGAATTTGCAGCAGTGTTTGCTGGGAATGTGAAGGTCACCAGGGGCTCCCTGGCCCTGCCGAGCAGGTAAGGACTGGGGAGCTGAGGCATCTAACCAGGGATCTCCCTCAACTTCACCTCTTGACACTCGTGTCCCCCATCCCCGGCCATGCTGCATTCCTCTTCCTGTGTTGATCTTGAGCTTTATGTTTCTGCAGCAGCTGACTACTTTGGGGGGAGGGGGGACAGCATGGACATCGCTGACCTTGCTCATTCTTCAGCACCAGAATTAACATGATAGTCAAATGCTGAAAGACCATCTATCATGGCATTCAGTGAGATGACACAGATTTCAGAAGTTGAGCATCGTGCAATTTTTATTCATTGTTGATTTCCAGTGTCTGTTAGTCAGAGGTCTACCATGTCCAAGCAGGGAGACTACATTTCTGGCTACTGTAGCTAATGACAGAGAGAGACCCGTTCTGGCTGTGCATTGACTCCCATCCCTTTTTAAAAGCTGACTATCTGAAGTAGCCACCTTCATCCCTTGCCCAGTAACAGGGAATTCCAGAGGTCTGTGCGTGAGAACTTCCTTTCATTTTCATCTTGTGTTTGCTGCCTATTAATTAATTTGCATGGGAAGTGCATGTAAAGAGCCTCTGTTCCTGGCTCTCACCTCATCGTGTCTGCTTACCCCCCTTTAAAGGTATCCTTTCAACAGTCCCATGATTGGCAAGTTGGTTTGGGATTGCGATTTGTCCAGTGTCAACCAGTGAGCTACGCAGCTTTGAAAACAGGCCTTTCCCATTGCTAGACATCCCATTCTGTTCCCAGCTTCCTTACACACCTTCCCATCCCCAATCCCACAAACTGCTGAAGCTCATGCAGATTCCTTCCATCCCAGAGAGCAGGCAGGCACCTAATGAGTGTACGTGAGGAGCTGATGTTGTGTGAAGAGTTGCGCTCCCAACACCTGCAGTGTCTGTGTTGGAGGTGTGGGTGTTGCTAAGAGGGGCTTTGCACTTGGGTGCCTTTTTTTCACCTCCTTGTTTTCTTTGATGCAAGGAACACTGGTGAGAATCAACTTTGCAATGCAACAGGGGAACTCTGTAGCTGACTCTGCTGTGGGAAATGGTGGTTATGAATTGTGGCAGAGCAGGGTGGGGAACCTGTGGCCCTCCAGATGCTGTTGGGCTGCCAGCATGGCCAGGGTGAAGGGAGTTTGAGTCGAGCAACATCTGCCAAGCCACAAATTCTCCCCAGCACCACCACCATCCAAACCCTGGGTAGACACCCATGGACAAATGTGAATATTCATTGATTTGGGTTTTAAAGATTTCTGTTTAATTTTTTTTTGGGGGGGGGGAGGAGATCTTGTGTTCAATGCAAGTAAACTTTAACACCGTTTCCACATTGCTGGTGTGTTTTGAGGAGAAAACAGATACAGCTACTTCTTTTCACCTTCTCCCCTTCCCCAAACATTGCGTCTCAAGAGGCAGTGAACCCAACCAATAGCCGAGTGTCCTAAATTTCCCCCAAGGGTGGCCTGATCGGTTGTGATGGCTACTTTTGGCATCATGAAGGTCAGCAAGTTGCCTGGGGCGCATGTCTGCGTGGCAGAAAAATGGATGCTTGCTCAGGAAGGCTCTCCTGCACAACAGATTAGACTCAAGATGCCACAGGTCTCTTTGTGCTTGATGCAAACCCCAGGTTTTTCACATGAATTTTATTTGTTTCTTTCCCCAGCCTGAAGGCAGCATCCTGAGGGACCGGTTCAAGAGCCTACAAAAACGCAACCTCATAGAGCCAAGAGAACGTGCAAAGTGAGTAGAGATGGCAGCATTGATGGGGAACACTAGAGCAGCGTTTCCCAAACTCTGATAGCTGAGGCAGTCTTTTTTTCCTTCTAAATTACGATCAGAAGCGTCTTCCTTCACTCTTAAGCTGTGTACACGCCATCCATTTAGAGCGCATGACTTTCTCCAAAGAACCCCGGGAACTGTAGTTTACCCCTCACAGAGCTACCGTTCCCAGAACGCTTAACAAACTACAATTCCTAGCATTCTTCAGGGAAAGACAAATGCTTTAAATAGATGATGGGTGTGCAGCCTTAAACAAGGAGCCTACTGTTTATGCTTCTCAATGAGTCACTGACTGGAAGGAGCAGCTACTCATGCAGAGAGATGGGGGTCAACCTCTTCTGGTTGGTTCTTTGGGCTCCTAGGAGTCTTTACTGGAAATAATTAAGCAGAGGCGATACAGACATTTGTTCAGATCTGGCTCTTAAGTAGGGGCTTGAGCTAGATGCCCTTCAAACTCTGATTCTATGAGCCTTTTCTTATTTTCTCCTGGCAGTTTTCTCATGCCACAGTGGTGTGCCCAGATTCAGGTGTTACTGCACTGAAGTGCAAGGGGTGGGGGGAACAGCTGCCTACACCTGTTCCTCGGTATGGCCTATTTAAACTATAGGCTATCCTGGGATATTAGCACTCGCTTAAACCTCTGATGACATTGCACATTCCAGAGATGAATCAAATTTCAGTGAGTTGAAAGAATTGGCCACTCCCAGCAAGGTCAGGGGCTCTCTGGTTGCCTCTTTCATCCCTAGAACATAAACCAGGTGTTGGGAACCTTTGAACCTTCCGATATTGCTGAACTATAACTCCCAACATCCCTGCCCATTAGCCACACTTGCTGGAGCTAATGGGAGTTGTAGTTCAGCAGCATCTGGAGGAGGAATTTCATGTGTGTCCATCTCTTGATGATTTTTGCACGTAAGATGGCTTTTGCAAATCAGAAAGCCTTTGCTATAATTTCACAGCAGCTCAGTTATTTAATGGTGTTGGTTTGCACATTTAAGCAGTGAGTCACAAAGTGCAATGGTTGCAACTTTCCTGAGAACTCTGGGATTGTAATCTCTAAACCTTAGTACAGTTTGGAGAAAGACCTGAGTGAGGTAGTATATCAGCTTTGAAGCGGAGATGTCTCCAAGCCGTTGAGGGCTGCCCCCCAAGTCTCTGTGCTTGGGTTGGGTTTTTTAGTAGTTTCTCTCATTGAGTGGGGGATATGCATCAGCTGTATGAGTCCCTAAATTAAGTCTGCATCTTCTGTCTACCCTGCCAGGTTCAAAAGGAAATACCGCCTGAAATATGTTGAAAAACGTGCCTTCCGGGAGATCACGTAAGTGCTGATAGTGCTTCACTGTCTAGTGAAAAGCTAGCTGGTTGTTCTCATCTGCCTCTCTCATTCTACACCACCATCTTCTATTTATGACCTATTTATACAAAAATGTATACCCTGCCATTCTAATACATCGTTACTCAGGATGACAACAGTTAAAATTGCAGTATCAGCAATACACAGCAGAGACGGGCATAGCAGGTAAAAACAGTCTTCAGATAAGACATCTACCTGCCAAGGCAAAAACCTGCTAGAATAACAACAATAAGAATAATTTAAAAGTCTTCCCTAACCGGGACAAGATGACTGAATCGGGAGCCACCCACTTCAGGAGCAGCAGCCGCAGCCTTATGAACATGTAGAGGGGGAGTGTCAGGATTCCTCATAGCTCTTGGTCCTCTTGGACTGATCTTCCCCTTGCCATTGTGTTCTTCCTGCTTTTCCCTAACTAAACAATATTTCTCTCTTGCCCAGTTCAGATGAAGCCAGTTTATCATTGCATCTGAGCTAGCCCTCCCCCCTCTCCAGCACATACCAGTGCCTGTTGTTTTCAGAGAGCTCTGGCTAAATACAGCCGCTCATGCTTTTCACTCCCTCACTCAAATTCTCTACTGTTCTCTCTTCTCTCCCTCCCCGCCCCCTTTCTCTTTCTGCAGGTTATAGAGCATGGATTGCACCAGATAATCCAGGAGCGCACCTTGTCCCCCACTTTTTATTAAAACTCCATAAGCCACACCCAGTCTGTACCTTATTTCCCCCTCTTTGTTTTCCAGTTGGTCTTGAGTATGCAGACAAAGGATGTAACCCTTCTTCATTGTGGGAAGAAGCCCAATCAGTCATCTTCAGCCCACTGCTGGCCCACAAGTGGACAGTCCTTCCTAGGCCCATTTACTTTCTACTCTTTGAAAGAAAAAGAAACTGTATGCCATGAAAAGTTGCTCTGCGTCTTTCATTGGGTGGGAGATACACACCAGCTATATATATAAGCAGCCATTTGTTAACTTTGCATAGCTTGATTCTGTTTCTGCCCAGTTATGAGAGAGTACATAGTTGGACACTTGCACGCTACTACTGGATCAGACCGGTGGCTCGGCTGGTCCAGCGTCGTTTAATCCTCTTCTACAGCCGTCCAGGTGCGTGGCCATCACTGCCTCTTGGAGTGAATTCCATAGTTGAACTATGTGCTGCGTGAAGTGTCTCTGCGAGACCACTATTCTTGAACCTTAGGCCCCCAGATGTTGGACTACAATTCCTATCATCCTTTGCCATTGGCTAAGCAAGCTGCGGTTGATGGAAATTGTAGTGCAACAACTGGGGACCCAAGACTGAACAGTGCACTAGAGCAGCCTTTCCCAACCTTTGGGGCCCCGGATGTTTCTGGACTACATTTCTCATAATCCTTGGCCATGTTGGCTGGGGCTGATGGGAGTTGTAGTCCAGCAACATCTGGGGACCCAAAAGTTGGGGAAGGCTGCTCTAGAGGAACATACAGCTGTGTTTCTGCCAGAATCAAAGTTCTGGAGGACAGATAATTGTGCTGCTGTGCATATAGGGCTGTGTGACGGACTGGTCCAATCACACCATGTTGAAACCCACAGGTTCCCAGCAACTGGCATCCAGAGGCATATTGGTTCCAGCCATGGAGGCAGAGCATAGCCATCATGATTAGTAGCCAGTGGTAGCCCCTACCTCCATGATCTGTTTAGTAAAATGATTAGCAGTGGAAAGAGCACGTCCGTGATGGTGCAGAGCACTTCACTAGCTTAACAGCAGCCTTACACAGTTGGGGATTGCAGTGCAGGGTTTCTAGGTCATGCAGTGTGATATCGGGTGGAAATTTCTTCTGAGAGATTCAGCATTAGCTGGAAGGAAGGAAGGAGGATTTCAGTGTTCTGTTCCCCAGCAGCAAGCTGTTCTCTTCCCCCCCCCCCTTTCTAGTGTGATGTACAACAGCGAAAGCGCTAAAGGAGGCAGGTGTTAGAGGAGACAAAAGGAGAGAGGGGCAAGGCAGACACCAGGATCCTGTTTTTTTGTTGTCCCACCACTGATGCTGTCCCACCCCCAACCCCCATCTCGAGAATGTGCTCCTTTTTCAGGGCTCAGTGGCACATTCACGGCTGCCATACATAATTCACACCAGATAATGCAGTTCTGCTGTCATATGTCATAGCCAGCCTCCCTCCCCGTTCTCAGCTACCATCTGGGTGTAAAAATAGCAACAGAGCCTGCCTAAAAATAGCACCAAACCCCATCCAGCTCTCCTGCCCCAGGATTGGGAAAGTGACAGTACATGGGGGGGTACTCTTGCATCCTTCTCCACCCATCCCTTCCCCGGAGGTTAGACTAGGTCAACGATGGGGACTTTGGCCTTCCAGATGGTGTTAGACTCCAACCAGCCAGAGTGACCAATGGCTGGGGATGATGGGGTTGCAGTCAAATGATAGCAAGATGGCTGTAAGTTCCATGTCCTTGAAGCAGGTCAGGTTTGGGAAACCTCTGGCTGTCCAGATGTTGCTGAACTGCTGCTCCCGTGAGCACTAGCAAGCATAGCCAATGGTCAGGGATGATAGATGTAGTTCAATAACATCTGGAGGGCTAAAAGGTTCTCACGTGAACTAGACGGAGACCAAACTACATGCACTGCTGTGTCTGCTCCTGAGCCTAGTTGTCACTGAGGTGGGACACCTGTGTCTGGGCTCTACCGCTTTAGTTGGTGCTCCCATAATGGAATCTTTTGTCATACCGAGAGGGAGGGAGTGGAAGACCCCTGCATATAGAAAATGAGCATGTCATGGAGAAAGCTGGGCTAGAAATCTTCCTGACATGCTAGTTTTCTGTGTGCAGGGTTTTTAAATGTGTGCATATTGAGGATCTCCACCTTCACTCTGAAGCAGTTCCACCCAGATATTTTTTACGACTTCTAAAAACTAGGCTGTGGTAGCAGATGGCTCTCATTTGTAGTAGATGAGAAATTTGAAGGATGCATCGTGATTAGGGTTGCCAGGTTCATGGCCTGAGACATATCCTGTATCTTTAGGAGAAGAGAAAGTCAGCCAAGTGCAGGTGTTCTTGCAACTCTGTAATGGGAAAAACCACAAGGTGGAATTCTCCCTTCCCTCTGCACAACTTTTAAAGATACAGAAGACCTCCTGGTTGCCAGGCCCGGACTCCAAGGATGTTGGTGCTAGGTACTTAAAAGGGGGGGGGGGCGGTCAAAACTGCGAAGACTTCACACGAAGGAGAACTTTGACTGCTGTGTATGCCCCTGTGCTCACCCCCTCCCATATGTGCACTTGGACTCTGGAACACAGAGGGGCAGCCCTTCAACAGAAGTCCTCCTATACTTGGTCACAGTTGTGGAGAAGGAGGAGTCATCTCTGCAGGCATCATTGTTTTCCGCAGGGCTTGAAGATCCTGCCTCTTCCTTTCTTTTCTGCAAACATTAAGTCAGGGATGGGGAATCTGTGGCCTTCCAGACATCGTTGGACTTAAAACATCCCTGGCCTATGGGACCTCCTGGCTAAGGTTGATGGGAGTTGGGAGTCCAGCATAATCTGAAAAGCCAAAAATGCCCTCCCCGCACATTTTTTTTTTAAAAAAAGGCAGGAGCCCTAGTGGCCAAGGTTTGGTGGCCCCAGCTCTAATCTTCCTCACTCCCTTGCCACCATTTGTGGAACAGAGTGCAGAAGGGCTGGGCTCTCCTAAGGTTGCCAACTCTCTAACAGCCTCTGCTCCTGTGCCTTATGTAGCAGCTTAACAAAGAGAAGTTAAATCAACTGATTAAGGTTTTTCCCCAGCTTCAGTTGATGCTTTCCTAGCCACCACTATTTAATTTCTGACCGCGAGGTGGCTGTTGTCAAGTGCAGGAGCAGGGCCTCTTAAAAAAGTTGGCAACCCTCTGCACACATGTATCCTTCCCCTTTCTTTAACCCAAGAGCCACTTCCTCTTCCTTTTTGCCCTCCCGGTGGATGAGAAGGAGCAGCAACAAGCAAGCAGGGATGGCAGGTTAGGCCCCTGCAGGGCACAGGCCGCTATTCATAGAGATATACATATGAATGAGATCTCACCTCATTCCCAGTGCAAACGAGCAGGCAGGGGCAGAGAGGAGGCAAGACTCCTGCTGCTGCCTCCTAGATTGTGCCCTTTGCACTACTTGCATTCATCCCAGGCTATCCATCCTTGAAAACCAGCGTGGACAAGAGTGGCCAGAGGCAAGCGAGAAAGGGGCAGAAGCTCCTGTGGCAGATGTGCAGGAGAGGGGATTTTGGCAGGGCCAGCTTTTCTCCCCTTGCAGTGCCATGAGGGGACATGCTGGGCCCACTAAAACCTCCCCTCTCCTCCAGAGCTGCCAAAATCCTTGCTCTTTTAACGCCTTCATCTTCTCCATAAGGGTCAGTGATCCACAACTGCCTTGTGACCTTAGCCAAGGTTAGTCATGCAAGTTCTGCCCTGACCGGCCTTTGGACAAGGGGAAGGGGGGAGGGTGACAGAGGGAAGGGAAAGGGAGAGGCCTAAGTTTGTGAGCTGGATGTAGGAAAGTAGGTGTGGGGAACCTTTGGCAACCCTCCAGATGTTGCTGAACGCCAACCCTCCCTAGCCATTGGCCACATTTGCTGCTGGGTGCTGTCATTCAGCAACAGCTGGCAGGCCAAAAGTTCCCCACATCTGTAGTAAAGCTTGAAAACATTCGCTTAGCTCTTTTGGACTTTTTGTTGAAAGAAAAAAATGAAATGATGATAATGGGATTTGATGATTAATCAAGATAGACTATGGAAGAAAGTGAACTTTGTATGTTTTAGGGGTCAAGTTTGATATATATTATGTACCTATAGCTGATCTGTAACAAATCGGAAGTCAAGTTTTCTCTTTTTCTTTTTGCTGTATTGTTTTTGTTGTTTGATTTTGTTGTGTCTGTTTTATAAAAATTTGCATAATAAAAATTATTACAAAAAAAAAAAGAAAACATTCGCTTAGCTGGGAAGGATGGATGGGTGCTAATGCTCTGTTACACCTGGTCACCCTAAGAGAGAGAATGGCAGCCAGAGCACACGGGCTGAATCTGGCCCTTAGCTGCTAACCGAGAGTGGCAGGAGAGGTTTGGAGAAGGAACGGGGTGGGTGGGGGGCAGAGGCTGTATACGTACAGGACTTCGCAGTGGCCTGCTCTTTGCCGGGGCTGGCCCAGGAACCCTCCATGCTCTCTCCGCAGAGTGTCCCTCCAGAAAAATGTGCTTACTGCTCAGGTCAGCTCAGCCCGTGCAAACCAGTAGCTAGTTGCCTCCCACGATGTTTTTAGTCCTAAGACAGGACGGCTGTGTGGGATGCCTGGCAGTCATTTTGCACGGGCTGCCTAAAGAATTGGATTGTAGGCCTGTGTAAGAGCAGAAAGAGACCGAGGGACCAGGAGGAGAAGGAAGAGAGCACCTCCTGTTGGAGCTTGGAGTTTCCCCTGCCTGAAACCCGCTGCTGCCAGCCCGTGTAGACAGTGCTGGCAGAGATGGATCCATGGTCTGACTCTGTGTAAGGCATCTTCCTATCCCTCTGAGAAAGAGGCGGTGAAGAGTTTGGGGAGCAGCAGGTGTGGGTGAATGCTGCCTGGACCGGAAGCCTGAGAGCACCCCCAGTTTCAGTGCTGTGTCCCGCCTCTCGCTCGCTCATGTGCGTGTCCACAGCACCCATCCCTCCTGCTCTCCTATCTATTCAGCACCTTATCTTTTTTTTTGCCACAACTCCCTTGCTCATCTGGTTGGGCTTAGGGGGGGGCTTAGGCCCTAAGTGCGCCACAGGGGGGCAAAGAGGGGAGTCTGGGTGGAGGGGCTGTCGAAGAGCAGCTATGGGGACAAGAGGGGGCAGGGGATTAGCACATCCATCCGGCTTCTTTCCCGTAGCTCTTGGAAGGGGGACGTTTAAAGCTAAGCAGTTCTCATCAGTCCCCACCCCACCCCAGTCTCCCTGCGAGAGGCAGGGAGGGGGCACAGGTCACTGGGTTGCCTCCGTGTGGGGCCTTTGGCAGGAGAGATCTTGGGCTAGTTTTTGTTCTGCCTCTTGCATCAGGGAAGCCAGATGGCGCCCAGTTCACCCCTGGTCTCTGCTTTTGACCTGTTAATGGATTGAGGGATGAAAGGCTTGTTGCTGCTGCTAGTGGGGGGAGGCGTCTGTGCAGATGTGGATGGAAAGGAGAGAGATAGAAGCCGGCTTGCTTTGCCGGCTTGGGCCTAGGCAGCTGGAGACCCCCAAGCCGCCACAGATTTGGGAAAGACATTTCAGAGGAGGAATGTGGGGGCTGAGGTTAGAAAGGAGATTAGGAACCGAGGGTGCTGCATTACACTGCTGAGTCTGACCATTGCTCAGTGTTGTCTACACAGACTGGCAGGGGCTCTCCTTGGGTTTTCAGGCAGGAGTCTCTCCCAGTCCTACCTGGCGCTGTTGAGGATTGAAGGGGGGGCCTTCTGCATGCAACGCAGGTGCTGTGCCACTGAGCTGCAGTCCTTGCTTTCTGTTGTCAATGGGAGGGCATCCCTAGGAAGGCTGATGGGGACAGGAGTTGCCTGCGGTGATGACCAGGCTGCCAGTGTTGCTGCCTGACTCTCTCTGTACGTGTGTTTCCACAGGCTCTGCTCCTGTGCTTTTAACAGCAGCCTGATGCGCAGGGATCGAGACAGTGAAATTGTACTTCTCACATGGCGATAAAACCATGGGAAGCTTTGTTGTAAGTTTCATTCCTGCATGCCGGGCTCCTCTCTAAAGCCCAGACACAGGTCAGTTTGAAACAAAGAAGAAACGGCCACGTCTGAGACAGAAGGGCAAGCAGCTCCCTTGAAATTTCAGTGGCAGCCAGGAACATCAGCCTATGTCGCCGCCGCCTCCCTTCCTACCCCAGTTACCCCAATATGGGCTCCTGCTGGGAGGAAGGGCGGGATATAAAGCAAATAATAAATATCAACAGACAGGCCACCAGAAAAATGAAGAAAATTGGGTTTTTTTATTGCATACCTTTTTTTTAATATCTTTAAAATCACATTTCCTTGCTGAGTATTTACATCGTGGCAGATGAGAGGGAGCTGTCCGTCCATGAGTTAGCACAGGAAGCCCCTAGTCTCTCTCCCCTTCCCTCCTTTTCTTAAAAAAAACCAAGTCACCCCCTGCCCTCTCCCACCAAAGCCGGTTCGTGTGTTTTCATCACCTGACCCAGAAAAAGGTGTCATAGGCACAAGTTTCCACAACCCCCTCCCTCCACTATTTTGCGTGCACCATAGTAATGCGTAGAGAAGAATAAAGGTAAATGGGAACCAGGCACGGAAGTGGGTCTGTGCCCTCCACTACCCGCCTGCTCCTGCCCCATGGCTCCTGAGGGGCTGGATTTCTCCAGTCAGCCCTTAAAGCGAAGGTGAGGCCCCATCCCCTCAAAGTGAGGAGGTTGGGGTTTTTTTAAAGCACCCACTGAATATTGCATGGTGAACCTGGGAGGTATTGTGGTCAGTTCGGTAGATGTTTTTGTCTGTTTGCATTGGCGACATCAGAACTGCCAAGGCCTCTTCCCCCCCCCCCCGAATCAGGTGCGCTCAAACGTAGGCAGACTCACTCGACTGTGTTCGTCCGAGCGTAGGCACTTGGGCCAGAGAGGAGAGGTCCTTCTTACGCACCTCGCAGATGGATTTTCGCCTGGCCTGTACTCCCCGGATGGCTGTCTTGATCTTGCGCCAGCCGAGGTGGTTGAGTTCAGCCAGGTTGAGGAGAACGCAGATCCCGCTGACAGCAAACATGAAGACCAGGAAAACAGTCTTCTCGGTGGGCCGGGACACGTAGCACTCCACCTCTTTGACGCATGGGTAGCGGTCGCACTCAAAGATGGCTGGCACATTGAACCCGTACAGGAAGTACTGCCCTGCCAGAAAACCGATCTCCAAGGCATTGCGGAAAACCACCTGAAGCACAGGGGAGACACAATCAAGGGTCAGGAGGGGGCAGCCTCTGCCTGCTGTGATCAGGAGCTCTTAAAACTTGCTTTGAAGGTAGAGCAGTTTGCCCTAGAAATCAGGCAAGGGGATGATTTAAACTTTTTCTGTCCATCAGGGATGGGGAAGCTGCAGTCCTCCTGATGTTGCTGAACTACAATTCCCATCACCCCTGAGCATTGGCTATGGCAGCTGTGGCAGATGGGAACTGCGGTCCAGCAACATCTGGAGAGTCCTAGGTTCCCCGGATCCCCATTATAAGCCCTTCTGTGATGATCGTTAGAGTCATTTCTTTGTAAGTAATGACATGCTAGCTAATATTGTTCTTAAGTATTGTTAGCCTGCCGTCACTTGAGTAGCCTCTGTTTACATTTTGTATTAATCTGGTGATGCTTTGATTTGTGTGTAGGGGGATGTTAGTCCCTTGTTCAGATTATAATAAATAGATTGGGGGAGAGACAGAATTGAGGCACAGGTATCATAGCTGTGAGCTGGAGAAGGCAAGTGTTAACGGTCCCAATCTGAGTCAGATAAACCCCGCTGACTTCATGTAAGGAAGAGGATTCAAGGGCCCTGATGGTACCAACCGCTCAAATAAGGAGCTTGAAGACACACTGCCACCACCACACTGACTCAGAGCGCCTAGTGCGTGAGGCTTGGCTGTGAACCAGAGACCCTAGGAAGCACACCAAAAGGTCACTGAGCAAGGCAGGAGGGCAATGCTCTCAGACAAAAGTGCTGCCCCCTTTAAGGCCATGCTGCTCTCCACTAAGAGGTGGGTTTTGGCCAATCGACAAAGATATAGGGCCTCAGGTTAGCCTGGATGCGAGGAACCTTTGGCCCTCCAGACTACGACTCCTATCATCCCTGGCCATTGGCCATGCTTGCTGAGGCTGATGGGAGTTGTAGTTCAGCAAAAATATCTGGAGGGCCAGAGGTTCCCTACACCTAGTTTAGTCGTATCATATGGAACAGCAACTTCATCTGGAGCTGACCCTGGTCCTGCCGGGGGTGGGTGGGCTGCGGTTGCTTCTAATCTTGGTTTGGCCTTCTCTGCTGCCTGTTCTTGGCGTCAGTGCCTGGGTGCATGTGGTATGGGTGCCTGCTCTAGGTCACATCTAGCCCCCTTCAAGTCATCGACAGGCCCCACCAGGGCAGGGCAGCATAGACATTGCTTGAGTCCCTGGCGTGGTAGAAGCAGCCAGCGGTACTCTGAGATTGTTGATGCTGCCTGAATGCAGCTCCTCGCTTCTCACCCTGTATATCTATAAATAGATGGTTGCTGTGATCCTGCAAGACCCCAGTGCTCTTTCTCTCGCATGGGATGCTGGGAAGGAAGATCAGGATGGCTGTGCATTCCTTCAGGTTTAGAAAAATGTGCATTCTGCTCGGGGGAGGGGGGCCATGAAAGTTTAATTCTGCAACCTGAACACCAAATTTCCACTCTAATTTTGCTTATTTTGCATAAGGTACCATGTCATTCCCAAGGAAGGGGCAGAAGCCCTGAGCCTCCCTGCTCTCCCCCCCCACCCGACAGCTCACCACCCACCTAAAATTGTAACCAGGCATTTTGCCTACATGCCTTTCAAGCCAGCCTTTGCCCACCTAAAGTCCTGCAGATGTTTTGGACTAGACCTCCCATCAGCCCTAGCTGGCCTATGCTTTGTACTCACAAGGGCTAGAAACTTGTTTGTTTAATGAAAGCTGCTTGGGCTGATAAGTTCTACACCCTTTCCCAAATTCCGCCCTCATGTCATGCAACTGCCGAAGGCCTGCAATGCTCTCTGTAGTTTCCTCCTCCTGCTACAAGTGATCAGGGAACAGCCACTTCCACAATAGCTCCCTTAGAGTTGTGGTACCCAAAGTGGAAAAGTGACCGCTTGTTGGGGGATGGAGGGATTTGGTCTGTGAAGCGGGTGGCAGAGCTGGGAGCATCATGGTGGGGCTCTTGCAAACAGGTTCAAAGGATACCCGGAGATGGGGAATATTGGGGAAAGCAAGGAGCTTCTGGGATAGGCCTTAATATTGTAAACGGGTCACTGAGATATCACTAACAAGGAGGTTTTTTCACTCTTCGGAAAGGGCAGTGGAGACTGGTGGCTCCAATGTCAGTGGGTCAATGGATCCGCTCCAGGTTTTACCCCAAACTTTTCGGGAGCTGTCTGAGGTGCTTTCAGCAAGATGCAGTTTAGAACTACAACCTTGGCAGAGACCAAATGGGTAATCAAAAGCAGGGACAACCAATCACGGGTGATCCACTGAACAGATGTGACCTGCAAAGTGGCCATGCTGGCTGGGGGGGATGGGAATTGTAGTCCAAAACATCTGGAGGGCACCAGGTTGTCAAAGGCTCAATCACTGGGAAAATATTTTACCACTAGAGGTGCCAGCTTCTTTATGGCACCTGCGTTCCCTGCAAAACAGGTCAGTTTGGGCAAGAAAAAATACACTTCTGACTCCTGTGACTTTTGTGTAGAGAACAGAACAGCCCTCCAAGGGTAAAGGAAGTGGGCTGAATTCTGCACCCAAAACCATTGTTTGTGCTTTTTTTCTGTACCTGCATGGAATCATGGTATCCACATAGCCCTGCACATTTGCAACATCCTTGAGAGATGCCTGTCTTTTCCTCTTGTTAGTTTCCAGGAAAGGGCTCCTCACAATCCGGAGCACCACCACCTCTTAAAGTTAGGGCTTAACTTAAATGTTACCTCCATGTGGTTTAAAACAGCACTGAGCTCAGACAGTTAGGGTTTCCTGACAGACACACCACACACACTGACAGTGTCAATGACCAAGAAATTCTGCTGTGTGACCTGGAGGGTTTGGGGTACTATTTAAAGGGGTGACATGGAAAACAGACAGGATTACTTATGGGGTATAATACACTAGAAAGTTCTGAGCAATTCACACTGCAATGAATGTCAGTTGCAACAGAGCATAGTTGCAAGGTGACAAATCCTCCCCCATCCGCCCTCCTCCCCCATAAGCAAGGCACCTCAAGAGATATTTTGTGCTATGGATTTGTTAAACAACCATTGCTAGGCATAACAGTAGCCCAACCCCATTCCCTTCCCTGTGTCTATCCATCTCTGATCTTGCTAGCCCTAGGGTAGTAGAAGATTGATCAGGATCTACTGGTGATCAGCAGTAGATCAGTAAGAGTATAGCAACAAGTAAAAAGCTGCCTCACCCCTGCCTACAAAAAAAAAATAGATTGCTTGGCGATGCAGAACACTTGGGCATAAAACCAGGAATTGATTTTTATGTGAAAATACCTGTGAACTTAGTTCTGGTCTGAGCATGTGCTCAGAGGCACTCTGTTCCTTAATTATTAGCACATGCTCATCTACCTGAGCCATTATTTTGCAACTCTGGTTGGTGGTCCTTGAAGTTCTAGTAAAACATGCACACACATTGGATCCTGCAAGCCTGAAGTGTGCTTACCCTGTGCAAGCGTACATCAAGCAGAAGTGATTGAGACCAAGAGATCTATATCCCCCAGAGTTTGTGGTATGCAGTGATTGGTGCTGAGGTCACCCACTACAGCAGTGCAACACCTGGAAAAAAAGATGCCATCTGGAAGTAACTGAGGGCTATGTCTGCCCAGTGTGAGTGGCTGACTCCTGGCTCTCAGCACCACCACTCCCAAATGAATGCATCTCAGAACAAATACTACAGAGACTTGTATAATAGGTTGTTGGATTGTGTGACATTATGTTGACAATGCCTACAATAGTATTAGCCTTACTTGCCACAGCACCGCACAGTTGGCTTGTCTACAATTACTTCCCCCCGTAACATCCATCTTTCTTGGGAGTGCTGCCATTTGATTAGTTACCCCACATCATATGGAGGGGTGGAGGAATCCAGGTGTTGGGTATGCAATTAGTGATGGGGAGTCCTCTAATTGTGTCCTCAATTTGAGAAGGACTGACCTGGATGATGTAGAAGCGAGAGATGCCCTCCTGGCGCTTGACCTTGGAATTCTTGGGGGGCCGCATGGGGGCACTGGGGATCTCCTTCACCTCCAGGCAGTCAGGTTCCTCCCTGGACGAGCTGTCGGGGTTCTGCACCAAAATGCCATTGACGTTCTTCATCTTCCTCCTCTCATGGATGCAGTCCTTCTCCAGCAGCGGATAGAGGAATGAGTACCGCCGGTCCCGCTGCTTGGCTGACTGGTGCACCGAGTAGGTGATGAAGCACAGGCTGGGTGTGCACACCAGGATGATCTGGAACACCCAGTAGCGGATATGGGAGATGGGGAAGGCCTTGTCGTAGCAGGCCTGGTTGCAGCCCGGCTGCAGCGTGTTACACATAAACATTGTCTGCTCATCCTCGTAAACCGTCTCACCCACGATGGCCACAATCAGAATGCGGAAGATCACCACCACTGTCAGCAGGATCCTAGTGAAATGGCAGGAGAGGAGAGCGGAGTGAGGTATTAAGGCTCCCTGTTCCTCTGATCTCTGAAACTTTGTAGGTTGTGTGCTGAAACAACATCAAGCTTTTCACTGGCATTGCGCAGATGTGATTCAACGCTTAACTGAAACTCCATGCTTTATAAGTGTACAGAAAATTAAGAGTCGGGTCAAGACTTATTCTTACAGTCTTTTTTAAAACAGCCAGCAGTTCTTTTCCCTTCAGGGGGGAAAAATTGCTGCAGTTTTAGTTTAAGTTTGCAGAGGTGGGCATGTCCACATTCTGAATATGCTCCCTTGAGATAAACCTGCAGAGTTTCAGGATACGGATGTGACTTGTGCTGACAGAATTGAAATGGGAAACCCTTTTTTACATGTTTGCCTGAGGGCCACATTCCCTCTGGTCCAGTCTGGTCCACCCCCTGCCTGGCCCTCTCTACCGTAGCCTTGGCTTGTGAGAGGACACCCAGGTGGGCCCAGCAGGCTGCTTTCTGCGTGCTGCTCCACCCTCCACCACCACCCCACAATTGCCTGCGGCTTCTAGCAGCCTCCAGGATACGGAGGGGGGTGGAGGATGCTGCAGAGAGAGTCAAACAAGGCAGGACTAGGGGGGTAAGGGGGGGTAAGGAGACTTCTTGAGGTCACCCCAAATGACAATCCTCGGAAATGGGTGTGGGGAACCTGCGCCCCTCCAGATGTTGCTGGGCTCCAGATCCCCAGCCAGCATGGCCAACGGTCAGGGCAAGCTGCCTCCTACTGAGCCAGGTCATCTAGCTAAGGGTTGCTTACACTGACTGGCAGCAGCTCTCCAAGAATTCAGGCAGGGCTCTCTCCCAGCCCTACTTGGGGGTTGCGCCTGGGGCCTTCCGCATGCAAAGCAGATTTTCTAGCCAAAGTGGTACAGCCCTTCCCAAAAGGATGAGGGGAGGGGTAGTCCAGCAACACTTGGAGGGCCACGGGCTCCCCATCCCTGCCCTGAAAGCGATCGGATGAAGGAGGTCAGCAATCTGCTGGAATGCCCTTGTCCCTGTGTACGCTCCGCTTCTAGCACTCCCTTCCTTCAGCCTGTCTGTTTTGGCCCCGTTTCTGCTCTGCATTGTTTTGTTTCCAAAAGGAAGAAAAATGTAGCTGGGAATTGATCCCTCTGAGAAGATCCTTGGTATGGCTAGGAAGGGGGTTGGTTGCTATTACTCAGTGGTGAGTAGGAAACACCCTGTACATATCCAAGCACGTTATTCTTTTTTTCATCCTTTCTCTGCTTTAATTTCTAACCTTGCCTTTACTTACTTACTTACTTACTTAGTTAGTTACTTAGTTACTTATTTATTATTTGATTTATATCCCGCCCTTCCTCCCAGCAGGAGCCCGGGGCGGCAAACAAGAGCACTAAAAACACTTTAAAACTTCATAAAAACAGACTTTCTGTCCATTCCTATGTATACCTCTGCATGTCTGCCCCATGCACATCTGCCTGTTATACTTGCCTATCCCATTCTTCTTTATATTGATTCTCCTACCGCTGAAACTTTGGTTGCCGCCTCCTTGGGCCAGGGACCACTTTGCTTAGGGTACCCTGTGAAACATGCACATGTGTGCCACTCTGTCATATGACATCTCATGCCCCAGGTCCAGCCTCCCTCAACTTGAGCGGAAAGAACCCACCTGCCCTTAATTTTCCTCCCGGTTGGAAAAGGATAGGTGACTCCCATCACCCCTGGGCATTGGCCACACTTGATGGGGCTGATGGGAGTTGCAGTTGAGCACCCTCTGGAGGGCTGCCAAAGGTTCGCCATACCTAGGACAGGGGATCAAGATGGGGCAAAAACATTCCCCATCTGCGGAGTTCCCTCTCTTTTGCTCCCTACCCTCAGGCCTGCCCTCCAAGCGCTAAAAAGTGTTAGGCTGGCACAGCAGCTCTTTTGCCTGGGGTGCAAATGGTTGTCCCTCAGGAGCCTTTCCTGACTATACAAGCTACTCTGATCACAATGTTAAAATCTTCCAAAAGGGTAACTGTGAGT
This sequence comes from Rhineura floridana, assembly GCF_030035675.1. Lineage (NCBI taxonomy): Eukaryota > Metazoa > Chordata > Lepidosauria > Squamata > Rhineuridae > Rhineura > Rhineura floridana. The sequence goes on along the minus strand of NC_084494.1, from coordinate 33,317,555 downwards.
CTGTTCAGCAAAAGCAATCTAGAGCCTTGTGGGACCCTAAAAACCTCCAGATATTATGGAGGGGATAAGCTTTCATGGACTGGAGTCCACTTCATCAATGTTATCCTGAATCAGCAGGTACATATACATAAGAGTGCAGAGGGAAAAGAAATGTGTACACCCTGGGGGGGGGAAGGGTGGTTGCTCAGTGGCAGGACACCTGCTTTGCATGCAGAAGGCCCCAGGCTCAATCCCTGGCATCTCCTGTTAGGGCTGGGAGACATCCCACGTGAAACGCTGGGCAGCTGCTGCCAGCCTGTGTGAGCAATACTGAGCTGGAATGCCCGATGGTCCGACTCAGGCCAAGACAGCTCCCTGTGTCCATAAGGAGCACCCTTAGGGCAATGGCAGACCATCCGGGAAGGGGACCCATGGGAAAGGCAGAGCATCTCATGTGCAGGCGGGAGGTCCCACCTTCAGTCCCCACATCTCCAGGTGGAGCAGTGAGAGAGCCCTGTCTGGGACGCTGGCGAACCGCTGCCAGTCAGTGCAGGCAATATTGAACTAGATAGACCAGCGCCTGGACTGGGTGTCTGGCAGCTTCCTGTACCCTAGGTATACCTGCCTGCTGAGAAAGGGCGCCTCGAGCATCTGGTGAAGCGGCCTCTGGGGAAGCCGGTGCCACGCCAGACTTGCGAGGCTTGCAGGCTCTGCGGGATCCTTCGTCATTCGCGGCGGGGAGGGGAATCCCTGCGCGCTGTCTTGCGCCCAGCGCAACGCGCAGGAAGGAAAGGGCGACGCAGCGGCGAGGAGAGCGCGGAGGGCATCCCTTCTGCTCCGCCAAGCACTGCCAGACCTGCCGACTCTCCTGCCTGCCGGGCTCCTCCAACCCGCAGAGAAAGCATCCTCGCCGGGCCGCTTCTTTCCGAGGGGATCCTGGAAGGCAGGGATGGGGAGGGCGAAGCGCGGCTCCCAGCCGCCCTTCTCCAGAGAGAGAGGGAGAGAGAGAAAGACCCAGGAGCGCAGGCCTCGGCCGGCAGCTAGATGCCCAAGGGGGCGCGCGCGCACCGGGCGCTTTCCTCTCTGCCCCGCGGACTCTCCACAGCAGCCCTGGCGGGGCGGGGGCGCTCCTTCAGAAGCCCTCCCCCTCGGCAGCGAGAGAGGTCAGACCCAGGAGTCCGAGCTTCCATCCGCTCCCCTCCCACCCCTTCAGTTCCAGAGTGCCCGACGGGACAAGAAGTCCTGCCCGCCCCTCCCTTCCCACTCCTCTCCCCAAGCGGCTAGTCCTGTTGAGGGATCTCTCTCTCTCTCTCTCTCTCTCTCTCTCTCTCTCTGCGCGTGGACCCACCTCCCGATCATGGTGGAATGCTGTTGCACCGCAGCCTCCAGCAGCCTTTCCAAAATGGTCCACTCTCCCATCGCTTCGGACTGGACGGGTCTCCCCGCATCCGAAGGCTCCGCCGAGGGATGGTCGCCGCCGCCGCCAGCCTAGTCCGTCCGTCCGTCCGCCCCGCGATCGCCCCGCAGCAGCAGCAGCAGCAGCAGCAGCAGCTCAGCGCCGGCCCGCCGAGGAGCTCCTCGCCATCAGCTCCGGGGAGCGGCGCCGAGCCTGGCGCACCGGCAGGCTGCCGGGGCGTCCGGAGCAGAGGAGACCGCCGCCGCCAGCGTCCCCCGCGCCGCCGCCGCCCTCATCCTGCCACCCGGGCCGGCCTGGGACGCCTCTTGCTCTCGGCGGCCGGCCACCCTCAGCTCCGGCTCCGGCCGCCGCCTGGGCGGCTGCGGCGGCTACTGTCAAGGGCACCGAGGCGGGAGGATGGAGTGCCAGACACCTGAGCCGCCGCGCGCCTCTCCGGGTCTCCGGGTGCGTGAGCGCGCGCGCGCGTGGGGGTTGGTGCGCGCTGCCGCCCCCTCTCTGGCTTGAATGGGCAGCGCCCCTCCCCGAGCCGGGGAGGGGAGGGGAGGGGAGGGGCGCGCCCGTCCGGCCCGCAGCGGAGGAGCCATCCAGGGGGCCCGACGGCCACCCTGGGACCCCGCCCGCCCGCCGGCCCACCCGCTCCAGCAAGCATTCCCCGCACCTGTCCCTCCGTCCCTGGCCCCCAAGAGCTGCCGGCTGCGCTGGGCAGGCGGGCGGGCGGGCGGGCGAGCAGGCAGGTGGAACGGCAGATTCCCAGAGTGAGGGAGCGAGATGCTCAAAGACTCGGGGGGAGAGAAGGAGGGAGGGGGCTCAACGAACCAGTTCGCCGGGGACCCAGTGACCTCGGAGCCAGAGATTTACAGATCCACGCAGGAGGAGGGGTAGATGGGTGCGCGCACACCCGCAAGCACCCGCATCCTCGCATCCAGATTGGGCGTTCATTATCCCCACCCTGTATTTAAGACTCCTGATCCCGCCAAGGAGGGCGACTCAAGGGGGCCCTTGCCCTCCGCCACCCGCTCCCGACCAACTTCCCCGCTTCCAATGTGTTGTTTTTAAAGTCATTTTCTAGCATTTGTAGCACTGGAGACAGGAGGCCAAATGTACAAGCGCCCTTCTCTTTCTCTGAGATAAATTATCCTGCCCCCCCTTTCGGGGTTTTACTTTGCGTCACCAAGCGCGGAAAGAATATCCCAGCCGAGGATCAGCGCGGCGCTCTTCCTGAGGGTGCGCTGAGCGCTCTGGTGACTGTTGCGGATACACACTCATCTTGCAGCAGTTCGGCTGCCTGGTTACTGCGGTCTCCTTTACCTGCTAACTTAATGGCAAATTCAGAAGTGCAGAATCCCTTCATCAGTCATAGCCCCTCCCCTCCCCCCTTTTTGCTGAATGAGATCCTTGTTAACGCCTTCTCCCACAACAACAGAGGTCCCTAGGAGCCAATAAGTAGGAAAAGGGAGAGCGTTAGCTACTGAGAAGAGTCTTCTCAGTGGCTGACTCACCTCCTTTCACTCTGGCTCCAATCAGCAGGAAAGGATAAGGAAGCATGTTAGAAGACTCTTCTCAATGGCTAACACACTCCCTTTTCATGTTGATTGGCTCATAGGGTGCTGGAGACACAGGGACCCTGCTCCCCAAAAAGTGCCCGGTCTAATACCCCCAGAACCCGGACGACTACACCCCTGCTTCTCTCTCTCTCTCTCTCTCTCTCTCTCTCTCTCTCTCTCTCTCTCTCTCTCTCTCACACACACACACACACACACACACACACACACAGAGGAGTTGCTTGCTGGGCTCACAGGATTGTTGCTTAAGGACCGGGCTTTGGGAGAGGCGACCCACGGGTAGCGGGGAGTTACAGGACTTCTGCAGCGACGCGCTTACACACACGTGTTGCAGTCTTGAGAGGGGACTTGTACGGGGATGTTCCAAGCCATCCCGGGTTGCCGCAAGGTCTCTCACTCTCTGTCCACACAAGCATTGGGGGGGGGTCCTTTGCCAACTCCAAAGCGCTCCACGAAATCAGAGCGCGCATCTCCATCCTGTCCGGATCGCGGTGGTGGGTGCGTTTATTGCAGGCGAAGGCAAGGCGACCGCGGCTCTCTCTCTCTCTCTCCCTCTCTCTCTCTCTCTCTCTCTCTCTCTCTGCCCCTCCTCTTCGGGCCAGCCTGCAAAGGTCCAGCCGCTGCCCGTCTCCTCCCGCGCCTTCGCGGCCGGTGCGCCTGGAAGGATCCTCCTCCCTGGATCGGATCCTCGCCTGGCGGCGGCAGTCTACCCCACGCACACCCTGCCCTGAGCTGGCCCCTCGGGCCCTTCTCCTCCGCCCAGAACATCCACCTCGGCACGCCAAAGGCCGGCGCCAAAGATCGGTCACACTCCAGCGTGACCAAGAGCCCGCCTTTGGCAGGTGGGAGCGCGCTCCTTCCTTGGTAACTGGGGACTCCAGAGGAGGGAGGCTGAGCTGCGCTCCCAAGCCCAAGGCGTCTCCAGGCAGCGGAAGGGCCCTGGCTCAGCGGTGGAGCGCCTGCCTTGCATACAGAAGGTCCCGGATGGACCCTTGGTAGAATCCTGGGGAATCACCTGCCTGGAAACCTGGAGAGCCGCTGCCAGTCAGTGCAGGCAGTGAGGAACTAGATGGTCTGACTCAGCAGGCAGCACCTCCCTTGTGTTTTTTCCCCTGTATAAACGAATGGCCGCCATTTACTTCTCCTGCTATGAAGGCCACACCTGTCTTCCACCAATGGGAGTGTGTCACTGACTCTTCACTGGCAAGGATCCCTTGTGAAGGGGGGGCATGGGGGCCGGCAGTGTTACTCTGTGCCTGTTAGAAAGCCACAGGCATGCAATGTGCTTCCTTCCGGACAGGTGCCTCCCAGCACAATCCAGTGACTGCTCTTCCACTGGAAGATGCCAGTGGAAGTTACGATAGACTTTTCACGCCGTCGGAGCATGACGCTTTCTCGCCGAGTCCTCTTTGCCCCCGTGGAGTCGAGAGAGACACTGCTGCTGGGCTTGGGGCCATTTGCAGCTCTGCGCCTGCTCGCTACAGAACACGTGGTGGGTGCTGTTTGATCAGCCCGTTTTTATGTTGGTGATCCATCTCTTAATTGTCCGCAGAAACACTTCTTCCAAATGGGTTGTAATCCCCCTGAAGAGCCAGGATGTGCAAGCTTGGGGGTACTGTTGGTTTCACTGGAGGCACAAGAGGTTTCTGAGGCATGGAAGGCCTACCAGTGTGGGCTGGCAGCCCGGCTGCATCCCTTCCTGAACAGTGGTTAACCTAGCTTTGGTCGCCTGTGCTCCCTGCTAACCCCATGTCTAGATTACTGCAAGGCGCTCTATGTGGGGCTGCCTTTGAAGGCAATCTGGAAATAGCAGGTGATGCAGAATTCAGTGGCCCAACTGCTAACAGGGACTATAGGTGGTCTGAGAATATATAGCTGGTTCTGGTTTACCTCCGCTGGCTTCCAGTACGTTTCCAGGTGTTATTCATGATGCTGGTCTTAACCTATGTAAAGCCTTATGTAGCTTGAGACTCCAGAACCTCACAGAACAGTGCCTCTTCCTAACAAGCCAGCTCTGGTCATCTTCAGAGGCCTCCCTCCAAGTGAATAATGGCAGGGGGCAACAAGAGAGAAGGGCCTTTTCAGTGGTGTCTCCACTTATGTGGTGTTGAAGGAGAGCTTTGCTCAGAGACAAATAATTGGGTGTTAGAACAAATTAAACCAGAACTATCACTAGAAGCTAAAATGATGAAACTGAGGTTGTCATACTTTGGACACATAATGAGAAGACCTGATTCACTAGAAAAGACAATAATGCTGGGAAAAACAGAAGGGAGTAGAAAAAGAGGAAGGCCAGAGACGGATTGATTCCATAAAGGAAACCACAGACCTGAACTTACAAGATATGAGCAGGGTGGTTCATGACAGATTCTACTGGAGGTCGCTGATTCATAGGGTCACCATAAGTTGTAATCGACTTGAAGGGACATAACATCAGCAACTCCACTTATGGACTACTGGACCCCCAAAGGAGGTTGTCTGGTGGCCATATTAGCATGTTGCTGGTGCCAAGTAAATACCTTTCTTTTCTCTCAGGCGTTTGAATAGTTTTTTTATTTTTTTGTTGCTGGGTATTTTTTCGTCTGATCAGTTCCAATGGTGATTAGGTTTCCACTGCTGGGGCAGGCAGTTCTGATTACTGTAGTTCGTATTCTTAGCGGTGCAATTGTGTGTCTCTCATACAGTATACATCTTATATTGAATTGATTGTTGTTGAAGTGTATTGGACTGTATCAGCCCCAGACAGCATGGCCAGTGGTAAGGGATTATGGGAGTTGTAGTCCAACAACATCTGGAGGGCTACATCCCTGTCCTAGTTGGTTCTTTGGATACCAAGAATGCAGCCCTTTTGGGCTCTGCAAGAAACATATCCGCAGCTCCACCTAGTGGCCCGATGGGGGAATTATATTTAGTCTCATTACACCGTTAAGCAGATGTTTCCTTCAAGCAGTAGTGTAGTGGCAAATTCAGAAGTGCAGGGGGGTCCCTTCATGATAGTCACAGCCGCACACCCCTTTTTTGCTGTGGGGTTGAAAATGAGATCCTTGTTCATTCTTCTCCCACAACAACAGATGTCCCCAAGAGCCAATAAGCATGAAAAGGGAGAGTGTTAGCTACTGAAAAGAGTCTTCTCAGAGGCTGACTCACCTCCTTTCACTCTGATTGACTCCAATCAGCAGGAAAGGACAAGGAAGCACTCCCCTTTCATGCTGTTTGGCTTGTAGGATGCAGAGAGTCCCCATACCCTGTTCCCAAAAACGTAAAGGGTCTAAGAAACCCCCCCCCCAAGACTCCAGATGACTACACCCTTGCCTGCAAGTGGGATTCTTGGCTGTTTTGCACTCTCAGCCATCTGCCAACTTTCTTGTGATTCCACTAACAAATCTTTGCAACAGCGGGGAAAAGTACTGCATTAAATCACCCTGATTGTCCCCATCTGGAGGTTTCCTATCAATTAATTTGCTGTGGGTTTTCTGAAGGGAAAAAATCTTTGGACAACGGCCAACCCTGAAGCTCTTTCATTATAGGTGGTTGCAGATTGGCAAGGCTTCATTGGACCCGAGGCTTTGAATGCCAGGTCAAAGTCCCAGAATATGTGAAACAACAGAATGCCCTTGCACGTGTACATTTTGCACATTTTGCTCAGCACTGAGCAAGTACAGGTAGAACACTGGAACGTGCTGATGAGTAATGGCATATTAAAAGAAATCTAGGTGGCTTGAGTGAGTGAGCCGAGCCACATGCTACAGGGAAGTCTTCCTCACTACCACCAGCACCAGAATCTAGGATGGGGTTTCCCAAACTGTGGTCTGTGGACACCAGTGATCCATGAGTTTCATTGAGGTGGTCTGTGGTATGTCCGCATGAAATATTCATATTGATTTTAACTATATTTTAATTGCATCTTTTATTTCTTGTATTGTATTTTCTTGTATTACAATTTGAATTCTATGGAATGCAAATTGTAAGTCAATAAAGGATACAATTAAAATCAATATGAATATTTCATGCTGACATGCCACAGACAACAGGCAGAAAAATCACTAAGTGACCATCACCAAGACCATCAGCAATTTTCAAGTGGTCTGCAAGAACAAAAGTCTGGGAACCACTGATCTAGGGGGGCAATATCAGCAAAATGTATGATGAGTTTTGAGAATTAAAAAAATCCATTATGAATGTAAATAGCAATGGTAGCCTCTGTGGGCTTTCAGGCTGTCACTATTTTGCAGGTAGAAAAATGTTCTGCTGCTTGCAAAACCTTAGATCATTTATTTATTTATAAAAATATTTATAGACTGCCCCCATACAAAATCCCAGGGCAGTCTCCAACAAGATTTACAAATGACACTTGTCTTTTGTACAATTACAATATATATGAGCCATCTAGCTGTTTAGATTCACTAAAGTTAAATCTGCAAAGTTTCCCATATGCACGGAGGTGAACTGTTTCTTCCTCCTTTTGATTGAGCAAACTGAACTCAGTACCAGTACAATTTCCCTTCGCTGACAATGCTTAGGAAATAACAGGGATCATGAAATCTATCAGAAAACAGACAGGTTGCATACCTTGGAGCAGCCTTCCTAGGAGTGTCAACTTTCTTACTGGCCCTGCTAGTCTGCCTTTAACAGCAGCCTGACATGTACAACTTAAGCCTTCGAAGGACAGCACCCTCCCCCCCCCCATTTTAGCTCCATGTTCAGATAATCTTCACCTGCTAAATTTATGCATGGCAGGCTGCTGCTGTTAAAATCGAAGAAGAAGGGCCTGGAAGAAAGTTGGCAGACCCTAACAGAGAGAGACAATTTTAAATCGAAGTTTCATCCCAGCCAATTTGGGTTTTTGACATTTGAATTTCAGGTGCAAGATGGTCAAATACCAGCTGAAGCATCCCATGTGAAAACAGCCTTCCATTTTGGTGCCACCCCCACCCCCAAACAGAGGAGCTGGTGCAACTGGGCTCCACTGTTGGGAAAAGTGTGAGTCTATTCCTGTTGATGTTTTTACTCTGCATACACAATATACATTTAAAGCATGTGGCTTTTCCCAAATAATCCTGGGAATTGTTGGGCACTGGAATGGTAGCTCTGTGAGGGGCAAACTACAGTTCCCAGGATTCTTTGAATGCTTTAAATGCACTTTAAATATATAGTATGGATGCAGCCTGAGAGTCACAAGACTGGAGCTGGCTCCTGATGTCTAAAATTCAGCTGGATCTGCACAAGTTGTGGCCCCCAGCAAGCTGAATGCAACCCTCCCACCCCCAAGATCCATCAAGGCTTTGATAAATCTGATTTTGCTGCCCGCTTGGAACTGAAAACAATGTGGGGGATGAGACTGGGGTTCAGTGAAGCTCCTGTTAGGCCACAAATATGGGCGGCGGTTTGCATTTGTCTTTGTGGCTTGTAAGCTGTGCAGAGCTGAAGTCTGGGGAAAGACCACCTGAGCCACCTCTCTGAGTGATGCTGCTGCAATGTTGCTATGGAGACGGCAAGGTGGCAGGCTGGTTGCCTGCGCCTGATATGACCTGGTTCCTAGGCTCTGATTGGGTGGGCTCCGAGCTGTTTGTCATCAGGGCAAAGGCAGGGTGGGGATTATATATATTTCCCATCCTCTCCTTCCTTCCCCCGGCCATCCCCCTCCCAGAGCTCATGAACCTGAAGTGCCCTGGATATCTGACAGACCCAAGGCCAACCGCAGGGGGCTGCAAAAGAAGCTGAGAGAGAGGAAGAAAGTGATAGAGATTGGCATTCTATTAAAATTTAAAATAGGCCTCCGATCTTTTCTAATCTGATTGAAAAGGCAGCCTGAGGCATCACCGTGACATCATGAGGTGAAGCCTAGAAGCCTAGACACATATTCATTTTTTGTAAACATTTGTTGGTTTGGGAACTGCATCACAAAATTTGGATAAGTGCGAACTCCAAAGGAAGGCTGACTTTTGGTTCTCATGTTGTTTTGGAAAGTGCAGATTTGGAAAGAGTCAGCTTCAAAAACAAAACAAACTGAATTTCTTCCTTATCCCTAATAGCAAAATAGGAGAGGTTGGCAACTGGTAGGTGACTTACACCCTAATCCTATTTTGGGGGGGGAATGTAAGTCTCATTCATTCCGAGGCAACTTAGTTTAAGGAAATCATAAATTGGATTTATGCATGTGCTTATTCAGAAGAAAGCCCCAGTGAGTCCTGGAAAGTCTGTTTTGGATTGTAACGTTAGGGCGCAATGAACGCCAAATCAAGCCCCATTGAAACAAAAGGCCCAGCAGGGCAAGCCGCCGCAACTCTACCCCTTAACAGTGCAAAGAAAAAGGCGGTTAAAAGTGCTAATGAGTCAATTCATCGACACAAAGGCCACATCTGCACTGCACATTTAAAGCACTAGGATACCCCTTTCATGGCTTCCCCAAAAGAATCCTGGAACTGTAGTTTATTAAGGATGCTGAGAGGAGACACCTATTCCCCTCACATAGCTACGTTTTCCAGAGTTCCCTATAAAGAGAGGGATTGATTGCTAAACCAATCTAGGATTGCAACTCTAAGGGGAACAGGGGTCTCCTAACAACTCTCAGTCAGCACCCTTATAAAACTACAGCTCGCAGGATTCTTTGGGGGGAAGCCCTGACTGTTAAAGTGGTGCTTTAAATGTATCATGGGGATGTGGCCAAAGTGATCTCTATCAGCAAAGGTTTCACCCTTTGATCTTCTGCATGTCATGCAAATAATTAAAGGGGCAGGGGGGCCAATGGCACCCCTTGCTCCTGGAAAACAGTTCATAATGCAAGGAGATTAAAGGCAAAGATTCTAGCGTTTCTTTTCTGTGTGGAATGAAGTTTCGTAAGGGCAGGGTGTCAGGATCTTATGCATTTGGACCATCCTCATGGTATAACGTGAGCAGCCTGGGTGGAACCAGTCCTGTGCCATCTCTCCCTGAGTCTAAACCTCTCATGCCTTGGGAGAATCAGGGGTTCTCCAAAGGGCTCATTTAGGCCCGTTCACACGACGACTTACTGTGAGATTGATGCTACTTGCATCCCCGTTTAATTCATATGGTTCACATGACGTTGCAGGCAAAGAGAAGCTACGACACAGTTTTCCCCTTTAAATCCACATTAAGCCAATCCGGGGATGGTGCAAAAAGTGAAGGCAAAACAGTCTCCACTTCACAGCGTTACTCCAAGTAGGCGCTTTGCTTCAATGTTGTTTGCTGGGTGAGTGAATCCTCGCTTTCAGATACTCCCCTTTCTCTGTTCACTAAACTCTCCATGAATTTCATTTTGTTCCCCATGGCTTAACCAGCCACTTCCGCCTCCCTCTCCTACATCAGAGTTTGCTATAGCCTTCCTTCTCCCCCCCCCCAATCAGTTTTGTGTCAATTGCATCTCTATGCCCTGGGCTTCAGCCAGGAGAGGTGTGCAATTGACAAGAAGAAACAATGAAACTGACAAAGAAAACCATCTCTTTCTCCCTCCCCCCAATCTGTATTTGTCAATTGCACCCCTAAACCATCCCTAAGTGGTGTGCAATTGATAAGAAACACTTGAAAAAAAAAACTTCCCCTTCTCCATTAGCAATAGCAATATACCAGAGGGAGTAAACTGTAAATTTGGAGGCGGGGGCACGAAACAGCGACACCAATCCTTCCCAGAGGAACGCCGACTAGTGTGAATGGAAAACAGGGGATTTGAAGGTAGGAAGTGTGAACCTTGCAAATCTATCACGATAAAAGCTGCGTCTTTACTATGTCTTTTAGCTCCTGTGTGAACAAGCCCAAAGACAAAAACAATGAACTTAATTTCCTGAGATGCCAGCCTATTCCCCAAAGACTAGATCAAAGGCCTGGATGTCGCAACCCCTTTACTGCTGTCATCCCTCTGGAACGCTGATGCTTGGGCGCCTGGTCCACAAGAGCGTTATTTGTCTAGCAACTTGAGTGCCATGCCACTGTCTCTGCCAGCTGGCTCTGATGAGCGGGCACAGGCTGCCAGGTTTGTTGGCTGGCTGGCTGCCTATCACTTTGAGGTTGAGGTGCAGGAGGTGGTCACTGAGTTTTGCAATGGTTTCCTGTGGTAGAGAAAGCAAGCATCTCTTTTAAAGAGCCGGATAGGGCTGCTTCTCCAAAGACATCGCCCACTATTTCTTGTATTTATTTAATGAAAAGATAGTTCATCCTCCGCAAGGACCCTCAAAGAGGCACACACTGAAAACTGCAAATCCTACAACCAATACAATGAACATCCAAGAGCATAAATTCTACATACTGATTGCTCCTTTCTTCAAATACTATTATGATTATAATTTGTTATTTATATAGCACTCCGATGTCCAAGGCACTTTATGAGCACAAGAGAAGCCCCAGCTGATGGAGCATCTCAGCCCCAGTAACAAATGGTGCTTCCAGATGGCTCACATGTGCAGATTGGTTGAAGGGTGATAGAAAAAAAAAGAGTTTGCAAAGAATTCCGGAAGAATCTCTCCAAACTTGGAGAAGTGGAAATAAAAATGGCAAATCCAGTTCAGTGTAAGTGTAAAGTTAGGTATGAATGTATGCATTCATTCAAAAGCATTTCTAAACTGCTTAGTATTTTAAACCTTTATAAGCAGTGAACACGAAGTACAATATATAAAGCAACATCCATTGAAACAAAAGATGCAACCGAAAACCAATTAAACAAAAGATATAAAGGCAAATAAAACAGAGTTTCAGGGGCTAGGGATGTATGTTGGGGTGTTGGGGTTGATGACACTGTGGGCATCATTAGAGAAGGGACTGGTAATAAAATGGCTAGTATCACAATGATGTCTCTGAGGGGCAGCCACACACCAAGGATGTCAAATCCTGTGTACACTGCTGGTCACCACATCCCAAAGAAGTGTATTGCAGTTCTGGAAAATGTGTAGAGAAGGGCCACCAAAATGATCAAGCGAATGGAGCAACTCCCCTATGAGGAAAGGTTGCAGCATCTGGAGCTTTTTTAGTTCAGAAAAAAGAAAGCAAAAGAGCACATGATGCAGGTATGCAAAACTATGCACAGTGTGTGGAGAAAGTGGACAGAGATAAATTTTCCTCCACTCTCATAATATTAGAAACCGGAGTCATCTAGTGAAGCTGAATGCTGGAAGATTCAGGACACAAAAAAGTAACCAGTGCTTAGTTAAACTATGAGAATTCATTCCCACAAGATATTATTCATTGTATTAAAAAAGCGGTATTCAGAGGTAGTTTACCATTGCCTTCCTCTGAGGCTGAGAGGCAGTGCTGGCCCAAGGTCACCCAGTGAACTTCATGGCTGTGTGGGGATTCGAACCCTGGTCTCTCAGGTCGTAGTCTGAAACCGTAACCACTTAAAATTTACTAATACAGAGGTGCATTCCGTGTTTTCAATTAATTGTTTGCATAATATCACAAAATAGCTTTTAAGAGGAAATATTATTCATTAAATAGTCAACTTTATGTTTGATCGCAAAGAGTAGTTTTGTTTTTGTTTTTTAAAAAGCAATGTGACACAGCGACAGAAGCCAGGAGGAGGAAGTATCCCGGTTCAGTATCAGAAGCAGGAATGAACTATATGGAAGGAGGAGGAGGAGTGGACAGAGGGTCTTCCACCCATAATTTAAAAAATGGGGGAAGACATCCTCACTGCAGAGGCTAGAACGGTTAATAATTGCAACAGAAATAATAATCTGTTTATAGCAGGGTACGGGAAGTGCGGATTTCTCTAGAGAAAGTTCAAAATGGCAGGGAACATCATATGGACACTGGCGAATTAATGGACACACAAGGGTGTTAAGATTGCAGATCAAAAGGAGGTATGGATGGGCCCTTGATCTCCCTGGTTCTAGTCTGACACTCTACATCTCACTAGCATTCTAGGCACAATATCTAGTTCTCTCTCTCTTTTTTCTTTCTTTCTTGCAATTTCCAGAATTGGCTGAACTCTTAACAAGTTTCAGCAAAGACAAAGCCTCCCTTTTATACCCAAATAATAATTACAAAAATGGAATCATATCTTGATGGTGTTATGAGTTTTTCTGTCTTGATTAGCATGATTGAGCCTTCCTGTTGCTGTTGTGGTTTCGCTTGACAGACTAATTAATAGACAGGGATTTGATTCAAATAACATGAATGTTCATTAAAGACTGGGGATGTTTCCCTTAATGTTCTGGGGATCTCTCTCCAGCCTTGGGAATGCGACATCCAGGAGAGTTTGGAGAGGGGGGGGCTACATACACATCATACATTTAGAGCTCATTCAAAGCACATGAGTTCTTCCAAAGAATCCTGGGAACTGTAGTTTGTTACAGGTGCTAGGAATTGTAGCTCAGCAAGGGGTAAACAACAGTTCCCAGAATTCTTTGGGGGAAATAATTTGCTTTGCGTATATGGCGTGTATGCAGCCTAAGACTGCTGAGAATTTTTAGCAGGACATCTCTGGGCTAGAAGGAGGCAGTGTGGGAGAAGAGATGGAGGGGGATCCATGCTGTTGCTTTGGGCCTAATGCTCTGGAAAACAGTTAACCGTTGCTTTGGGGGTTAGTGATTTTGCTGCCTCCCCCCCCCCTTTTAGGAAGTTTGCTTGCTTCTGATAAATGTTTGGCTTGCCTTGAATACACTTAAGTTTCTGTAGTGCTGTTGCATTCAAACCCTTTAGTACAGGCTCTGAACCTTTTGCCAGTTGAGGAAGTATGGCATGCTTAACAGTACATTTGTTCAGGTAAGGGAAGGTGGGCACAATCCTGCCTACCTGAAGTACTTTCAAGTAATCTCTTGACACTATAAATGTATTTACTTGGACTAATGGGGGAAAGCTCTGTAGCCTAATCAAACTAGGGCCCACCCTACCATGAGGCAAAGTGAGATGACTGCCTCAGATGGCAGATGCGGGGGGGGGGGAGCAGGGAATCAATTGTTCCTCCTGAGCTTGCCCTTCCTCCCAGTAGGAGCCCAGGACGGCAAACAAAAACACTAAAAACACTCTAATACATCTTAAAAACAGACTTTAAATATATAGTAAAACACAACATCTTTTAAAACATCTTTAAAAAAAGCTTTAAAAACATCTTAAAAAGCAATTCCAACACAGATGCAGACTGGGATAAGTCTCTACTTAAAAGGCTTGTTGAAAGAGGTACACCTGGCGTACCCCGAAGAGGTACGCCTGGTGCCTACACTTCTATCTTTCCGGCGCCAGGTAAAGACCTTTTTATGCTCCCAGGCATTTTAATCTTTTAATTTTCTTAATCTTTCTACTTTTAACATGTATCCTTCTTAATTTGTGTTGTATTTCGTTTTTGTTGTGCTTTCTGTTGTTTGTTTGTACATGTTTTTGTGATTTTTTACTATGATATATTGTATTTTATCTTGTTTGTTCACCGCCCTGAGAGCTATTCTGCTAAGGGCGGTATATAAATTGAAATAATAATAAATAAATAAAGAGGAAGGTCTTCAGTGGATGTCAAAAAGATAACAAAGATGGTGCCTGTCTAATATTTAAGGGGAGGGAATTCCAAAGGGAAGGTCCCAGAAAACTAAAGTTCCACTTCCTATGTTGTGCAAATCGGACCTCTTGATAAGATGGTACCTGCAGGAGGCTCTCACTTGCAGAGCACAATTATTGACTGTGTATATAAGCGGTAAGACAGAACATGCTTATAGAATCATAGAATTGTAGTTGGAAGGGGTCTATAAGGCCATCGAGTGCAACCCCCTGCTCAGTGCAGGAATTCAAATTAAAGCATCCCTGACAGAGTCTCCAGCTGCCTCTTGAATGCCTCCAGCAATCGAGAGCCCACCACCTCCCTAGGTCATTGGTTCCACTGGAACAGTTAGGAAGTTTTTCCTAATGTTCAGCCGAAATCTGGTTTCCTGTAACTTGAGCCCATTCTTCCATGTCCTGCACTTTGGGATGATTGAGAAGAGATCCTGGCCCTCCTCTGTGTGCCAACCTTTCAAGTAATAGTAGAGTGCTATCATATCTCCCCTCAGTCTTCTCTTATACTCCTCACTGCAATTGGGGACCCTGTGCAATCAGGGTTCCTGATCGCAGGGAGGGTTGTAGCCACATTTAGTCAAATGTGCTTATAATCCCCCTTCAGAACTTCCTTCTTAACACAGGAAGGTAGGATCAAGGGGAAGAGGGTGGCACAGACGCTCACATGCCCCTTTCATGGACAAAACTGAGCGCTGTTTCCCACATCTTCATCTTCTGTGGTCTTATATACTGAGCTGAATATTTTATTGAATTGGTCCTATCTAGCGATGCAGACTGATTACAAGCAGTTCTGTATTACACTTTGGGGCTGTGTTCCATGCTAATCCTACTCAGAGTAGACCCATTGAAATTAACGGGCATAACTAATTCAGGTTCATTCCAGTGGGTCTACGCTGAGTAGAACACAGTTGGATACAAGCCTATGTGTTTCTTACTGTGCTGTTCCTATTTATTTTAGCTGTTATCTTTCTGCTGAAAATGTCAATAAAGTGAAAAAAATTTCAAAGCCACCACTGAAGGTAGGATTTGAACCCAGTTCCGACTCCCTTTCTGCATTGACTTTCACGAGAAAGTCAACGGGTGGTGGTGGTGGAAATTCCCCCTCTTTCTGCAGTTCTCCTGCTAATGATCTTGGGGGCTGTTTGTTTCCTGTCCAAACGTACATGGCTTCAAACAATTGGGTGCCCTTAATCTCAGGCCTGAGAAGGAAAAAGTCAACAAGGCTTGTTTTCAATGCTGGCGCCATCAGAGAAACCTGCTTCTCCCCAAGTGCTTTCCAAGAAGAAAGAAAGAAAGAAAGCAGGGGGGGTTGAAGGTGGGGGCTGGGTGGAAAAGGACAGTCAATATTGACGGAGGCACTTGAAGATCTAAGGCCAGTGAGCTCATTACATTCTTGAGGAGCGCAGAGGTGCCTTGGGGTTAGGCCAGGATGAAAAGGCAGCACGTTCTCCTGGCTTCCTGGACACATCAGATGGTGCAAGGGAAGATGATAGAAACAAAGGCAGTGTACTTTCTAGAGAGGCTGGGGGGGGCAGTCCCCCATCCCCATTGGTGAAGAGAACCTCTATCTACCCAACTCACTTTGAGGAAAGGTTGCAGCTCAGTGGTAGTGCATCTGCTTTACATGTGGAACATCCTTGGTTCAATCTCTGGCATCTCCAGGCAGGACCGGGAATGTTCCCTGTCTGAAACCCTGACGAGCTGCTGCCAGTCAGTGTAGACAATACTGAGCTAAATGGAGCAATGGTCTGATCTGGTATAAAGCAGCTTCCTTTGTTGCTTTTGCACAGGGAGAGCCATACTGTTGGCGACAACGAAATGGGTCCATGTACCAAGTGTGCATGTCAAAAGCACAAATCCCAGCGTATACCTAAACTGATGCCATAGTGATGAAGCTATGCTCTTAAAATGCATCCTCCCTCTTTTTTCCCCTTCTGCAATTTATTCTTGAGAGGCCTTTTGATCTTGCTGTCAATTTTGCCTCTCTCCCACCTCTCCAAACCGAAACAGCTTCCAGAAACAAAGGCCCCCACCTGCCTGGCCTTTTACTTACAGCCGGTCAAGGGGGTGGCTCTGGCTCCTACTGTTGGCCTCTCTGCCTTCTGCACAGCCGCAATGGGCACCAGCCCCCACTGGGTACAAATGAAATCCAGAAAAAGCTTGCTTGCTTGTATACATCAGCTCCTAGTTTACATATTTGTGCTAATTATTCCTTTGCATGCTTTAATGATCCTTGTGCACTTGTAATTAGCAGAGATTAAAGAGTGAACAAAAAGTGGATTATTCCCAATTAGTGTTGACGATCCTGAGGACACAGTGATTAAACGAGGGGGGGGGAAAGTACTGGGTCTCTGATCTGGAAGCACTTCTTCCTAATCTTCAATGGAGCTGGTTATAAATTACTTGATGCTGAGGAAACTGCACTCTGCACATGTTCAGCAATACCTTGCATTACTTCATGTGTGCAAAGTTGAGTCTGGTAACTAGAAACAGGTCCCTGAGGTAAGGCCCTGTTGGCGTTGACTTTTGATTCTGCTGCCTTCCTATGTAACCATTTCCACGCATAAATGTGAAGAAACAATTTCTGAAATTCTGGCAGCATTCAAGAGCAGAGGTTTCTTCCAATCTTAAGTATTTGGCTGCTGATGTGAGGCAGTAATCAGGGAGTCTAGATGTGAAATATGGTCCCCATTTCCGGCTTTGTTACATATTTGCCCAATGGTTCAGAACACTCCAAGTAAACACACGGCATTGTCGCAATGAAGTTCTGAACAGGTATTTGCAAAAGTTGTCGGTGCCAAATCATTCTAAATGCCATCAAAGAATACCAAGTCTTGGAGAACAGAAGCCAGCTAAATATTTACTAGGCAGAAAAATTCTGATTAATGCAGCAGTGTCCACTAAAGCCATGAAATCTCAGGTGGCTCATTTCTGAGTAGGCAGCTCCTGGGTCTAAAACCTCCAGATGCCCTTTTTATTGAGAATTCATTATGATTTGTTCTTAAGTATTGGGGCAGTTATACACAATTCCTTTTTTAGTACTGCTTCCACCAGCATAGGTTTTGGGGTGGAGGTACTGCCTCATTTCCAGTAAGTGTATGCCCTGTAACTTCCTGGTGAAATCCTGTAACTTTTTATACCACAAATGTTCTGGGTTCGTTTCTTTTTTGTTCCACTTTTGTTGTGCCCCTCTAATTCTGTGGCAGAGTGGTGTGTGGATGGCCCAGAATAAATCCACCAGTAATGCACTATTATTGTCTCTGTGCCAATTGCAGAAACACCTGCCCAAAGACCACAAGTCTGGAAGGACCTATAGTTAGTGCCACTTTACACAGAATGAAGCCGTGGGTTAAAGACCAAACTATGTCTTAACGTTAGTCATGCTTTTCGGAAAGCGTTCTGAAATCAGCCACTTTCTTGACTGCAAATGGTAGCCTGATTTTTGGTAGGAAATCAGCATGTAATAGAATCATATTCCAGATTGAGACTTCAAAAATTACTGTGATCAGGAACCCACTTTTAAATGTAAATGTAACATGTGGTTTGACCTTGAGATGGCAGAGTGCTGTGCTATAACATTTCAAACTGCAAGTGGTATATGATCATATTTTTAAGTATTTTAAAACTAGGGTGGCTAACCTTTTGCTCTTCATGTGTGCTGGACTACACTTCCCTTCATAATTAACTATTAGCCATTTTGGGGCTGATGGGAGTTCAAGTTCAACATCTGGAGGGCTACAGATTCTTTAAAACCTCCTTGCATGTGGAAAACTAGCCCACCAGGAGAGGGCAATACCAAACCTTTCTCCCTTATGTGGTGGTTTTGGCAGGGGTGTGTATGACTTTAGTCTTGTCTGGTACATTATTTTTCCCTCTCCTAGGATCCTTGTGATCCAATGATGTATGTTACATTTACAAAGCAAGAGTGCCGACTCAGCATCTCTTGAGAGTTAAGGGATAACTTGGCGGAATCATACATTGAAGGTTATATAGCAAGGTTCACTCCTGTGCAAATGGGGTATATAAAGAGATGACAAAGGAAGAATTGGACTTCCCTAATTATTCAGGCAGTAAAATTAGCTACAATTACTTGCTTGTTTAACACCATATGAAATGGTTCAAGTAGAACAGGATGACTTAGATTATAAAATCTTATATGGTACTAAGAGACAATTTGAAATTGTAGGCTTTGTAAACTTCCATAAATCACTGCTCGTTCATTTATCTGGTTAAAACCAGTCTTAAACCCTGCATTATCTCCTTCAATATTATTTTTAAATAAAAATAATGATAAATTGGCAACAGCTAATCTAATTGATGATATACTAACATGATGTGATTTATAATTTATGCTCTGCTGAAAGTCTTACAAAAGATGTTCACATGATTCATATAAAGATAACACCTTTCTGCATTTTCAGATCAGACATATGCTGTTTGCTTCTTGAACAGGGATGGAGAACCTCCAAATGTTGCTGGGTGGCAACTCCTGTCATCCCTGACCGTGCTGGGTGGCGCTGATGGGAGTCCAATAACATCTGGAGGGCCACAGATTGCCCATTTCTGTCTTGGAAAATACAGTATGGTTCAGAGCAAAACAAGATGGAATTATTTATTGGGGTAAATAAAACCAACGTTTTGATTGGCAAGCTTTATTTATTCTCATTAAGCTCGCCAGAAATCAGTAACATATTCAGAGAAAAGGAGACATACCATACCACATAACAATAGGAAATGGATATGGCTGAATGCTCAGTTCAGTTTGATACCTGCAGATTTGAAGGACAACTTTTTTTAAAAGTACAATTCCAGTCATATCTATCAGCTGAAATGTGTTTACGACCTAGCCCAAAATGACTGGGAATTACCCATCTAGTCACACACGGAGTTCTATTGCAAATTCTGCTCTTGTCTTCTTATGCAGAAATACAGGGGAGAAATCCTTCATTGTGTCAGAGAAAGAACTGGGCATTCAGACGTGCATGATGCAAAACCAGATCATTATTATATTATCTGAACAAGTGTATTGATAACAGTGATCTGGCAGGAAATCTGTTAGGAACATAGAAAGCTGCCCATTGAGTCAGACCATTGGTACACCTCGCTCAGTCCTGTGTGCGGTGACTGGCAGCAGCTCTCCAGAGTTTCAGGCAGGAGTCCCTCCCAGTCTTACTCAGAGATCAAACCTGGGACCTTCTGCAGGTACAGCAGATGCAACACCGCTGAACCACAGCCCTTCCTTCAATAACAGCAGCAAACATGCCGAAGAGTGGGGAAATTCTGACTCACCACCAATATTTAATGACTATTTGTTCAAGAAAATTTGAACAACTGCACTAAAGTCTGAATGTACTTTTTGAGAAGTCATTCTGATCTGCAAACAAATTTATTGGGAAATAGATAGTGCTCGTAATGTTCCTGGAATAATATATTCTATACTTTTCTCAATCTTACAATATTATATAAAAGCAACATTTTTAATAGTTTTATTTGCGCATTTTCAATAATAAATACAAACAATCTTACTCAAAAGAACCCCTAACTCTTCCCCTCCCCCCAGACATTCCATGTATACATATATCATTCACAAAGAGGTAAGATATTTAACAAGTTATGTGTAAGTATTGTGGTCAATTGCAGGCTTTAGTTATTGTCATGTTCATTGTCTCAGCAGGTTACTCCAGAGATGGCCATGAGTTGATGGAGGAAAATTTGTTCGTGTTTTTTCAGCGCTGTGTACAGGTTTGTCCTTGCACTGGTTATTTTTTTAAACTCTTTTTAAAAAATAAGGCATAACTCTTTTTTTAAAAAATTGCTTTTATATACAGAACATACACATCTAGCAGAGGCCATGTGTATACTATAGACAATGTGCATTACAAGATTTATAACACATGTATATAGTAATCTAATGCAACAGAATTAAGACAACATCTGTTTCATTGAAAGATGGTCATCTAGAGAAGAGAAAGTCTCCTCAGGTGTTGACATAATGAGTTCTATACTCAAGAGGCAAAATGAGGAAGGAGGTATATTCCAATCCTGTTTGATCTGAATAGGAAATAAAGTTCTGCCAAATAGCTCAAATGTATCTGGTCTCTCTTTGTCCTTTTAATTATTATTTTTTATCCTGCAGTGACAATCCTCCATATGCTTTTGTACCAGAGAGCCCAAGGTCTACGCCCTATGGTAGTTTCTACATTTGGACAACTGCCAAATGGCCAGCAGCAATAAGGGTACCTCCAGAGTGTCACTATTTTGCAGGAGAGGTTGAAGCGGAAACCAGAAATTTAGGTTTGTGTGCATAAAAGTGGATTAAAACACCCTGTCGTCCGGGCGTATCTTTCCTCATCTATTTATTTTTTAGAAACTGCCTAGCTCTTTATTAAATCCCATATTCTCAACTGCACAAAAACTTATTTCATGCTGGGCACATTTTTTGACACTGCACAAAATGTGTCTAGCTGCACATTAGAATAAACTCGAAGTAAGTTGATTAATTTTTTTCCATTCCCAAGAAAGGTAGTGGATATTGTGCTTCTTTCCTGAAATACCAATCGATAGAAAGTGCCAGCTGTTTCAAAAAGTTGCTGCATGCAGTTGAAGTGCAAATCTGATTTGAGTAGCAAACGGTTTTTGTGGGATTTAAAATGTTCTGGGTCTCACCTGTTTAAACCTCTTAGTAGCTTGACTCCTCTTGATCTTCCCACCTTGATTTCTCATTATGCTTCAGCCTGGTCTCTTCAGTCACCTTAAAGCCCATAGGGTTTAGAGTGGAAGGGTGGGGAACCTCCGGCTCATGGGCAAAATTTGGACCACCAAGCTGTTTCCCCTAAACCACGCAGCTGGATTGGATGCTCATGGTCCTGCCCATTTGTCAAAGTTAGTCCACAGGGATGAGAGGAGGGGAGATAGCGACCAAGCAGGGTTGAATTCCCTGCCACCCATGCTTGTTTGCATGTTTCCTTAGTGATATTTGTGTCCTGCCCTTCCTGAGCTATATGACTACCCCACAACCATAATATAATATTTGAAAACAACAAAAAGTACAAAATACAACTTGGGTAACCCTATAAAATCCATCTGGAAATAAGGAAGATGCAGAAAGTAACATCCTAGCAACAATTTCAAAAAATCAACAACCAATAAAACCTCAGCCAACCAAAGCTTGCTGGGGGTAGGAAGGGGGTGGGCCCCTTTGTACCTGTCTAGGGGAGGTGTTCCAAAACCTTGGGGCAACAACAAAGAAGGCTCTGCTGAACCTCATTGTTGTGCCTGCTTCCATTATTAATAGGAATGGATCTTTTTGCTGTGAAGGGTTTTATTGACCAGGCCAAGCATTCTGACCCACACTGACCAAAACCAAATAATCGGGGCAGATCAGTTCTATGAGCAGCTTTGGACGTTTGAAACAAGTATGACATGAAAAATGTTTCTTTTCACCCTATGTTTTGGAATTCCAAAACCCAACTTTTGGTTGGATTACAGAGCAACATGTAGGTTATATACACGGCAGAAGGGGAAGGCACGGCAGAGACTCTTGGACTGGCTTCCTCTCCCCCAACCCCCGCCACAAGAAATGCGTGCAAATCTCCCTTTATGTACAGTGTATATACCTTTGGAGAGGGATTAAATTTCACAGGCCCTTGTTTTGAAGCAAGCAAGCACTGAAGACGAACCAGCAACTTTGGGCTCTGCATGAAGTCGCTCCTGCACTAGCAAAAGGCTCTTTAACCCCCTCCTCCCCAGCACCGATGACAATAGACATGGAAGCTCTGCCAGAGTTTTCCCTGATGCACTGCTCGAACATCATTTCTCTGTGATAATGCTTGTAAAACAGTGAACAATTGGAGGATTGATTCCAGTCCTTCAGCTTTAAATGTGTGGTATGTACAGTTCCCCTTGTTCATATTTCTTGTATTGCTAGCTGCCTGATTTATGGATAGAGCCAGGTATGGCTATATTACAGTATGCATGAATCTTCATTATATAAGTGATTGCACTAACAAGTGCCCCGTAGAAATTGCTCCCTGTCGCTGGGATCTGGGGGCAGCTCTTCTATGCATCCTGGAGACCAGAGGCCAAATTTATTTGCTCACATATGTCCTGGGATCTGTGAAGGCAGGGAAAATCAAGCTGTGGCCATTGACAGACTGGATGTTAACTGGATTCGGACAGTTTTTGATGATAACATTCCAGACACCCATGAGCCAGTCTGTCTATTGTCTTCTCAACCATTTCAGTATCATAAGAAGTAGTCAGAAAGCAAAGAACAGGGGAACTAATAGAGCGGGTTTGAGGAATCTGTGACTTTTCAGTGGGCAGAGACTTCTCCAGCACCACCACCCACCCTGCCACACGCTCCTCTTTCCATGCCATTGGATCAAAGCCTTTTTCTGTCAAGATTGTGTGTTGATCATCGTACACCTATCTTCCCACATAAAACAAATTCACGCACAGGCTCCTCTCCCCTCCTAGAAACAGCAATAAGGAACAGGCTCTCAAGGCAGAGTTCAGGGCCTTTGTGACAACAGCAGCCAGCAGATCAATCCTCTCTCTCAGATGTCCTCCTATTTGCATTTAGAAAATGGCAAGCCTCAAATTGCTGGCTGACCCACGCTGCAGGTCTCAAAGTCCCACCGCTTAGTGCAGGGGTGTGGGAGCCTTTTTCTGCTCGAGGGCCGCATTCCCTTCTCGGCAACCTTACAGGGGCCACATGTCCATAGTGGGTAAGACCAGCAGCAAAAGTGGGCACAGCCCAATTTTTTTAAACTTTTTTTGTGCAGTAGGCTTGTGTCTCCACACACTCAAAAACGGCCCTCTCGCAGGCAATCGAGAAGAATGATCTGAGCCCAAGGGCACATTCTAACCAGGTAAAAAGTGAGGGGTGTGGTCTGAGGAGAGTCCTGAGGGCCCAATAGAGAGGCCTAGAGGGACACTTTTGGCCCGCTGGCCTGAGGCTCTCCAACTCTGGTTTAGTGGAAATCTTGCTAATGAGAATATTGAGTATAACGTGAATCGCTTGAAGACACACGGTGGGGAAACTGTTTTTCTCTCTCTCCCTTGAATCTCCTTTGAGGATACGGAACATGGTCCTTTAACAGCTGTTAGGCAATTTAGTGAGGACACATTTTTAACACAAAAAAGTGCACATTGCGGGGGCTGATTTGCAGCAGATAGTTACCAAGCTGTCATTGTCCTTACAAAGCTTGGATGGCTTTAAAAGAAGATTAGACAAATTCATGGAGGACAGGGCTATCAGTGGCTACTTGCCATGATGGCTGTGCTCTGCCACCCTAGCCAGAGGCAGCATGCTTCTGAAAACCAGTTGCCGGAAGCCTCAGGAGGAGAGAGTGTTCTTGCACTTGGGTCCTGCATGCGGGCTTCCCCCAGGCACCTGGTTGGCCACTGTGAGAACAGGATGCTGGACTAGATGGGCCACTGGCCTGATCCAGCAGGCTCTTCTTATGTTCTTAAAGGGACGCCTTACAAACGGCTCCTTTGAAGCATGCTGTGTTTTGTTTTGTTTTAATGTTGATGATGGGATACCAGGATCGGTGCAGTCCAACTGGCATCCCAGTGAAGGTTTTGCACAGGAAAACTCTGACAGCCCTGGGGTTGCAGCACAAGCAAATATTTCCTGGTTTTCAGTGTTCAAAGAGCCCAGCCTGAAGGCACAGAGGGCATGCTGGGTGCCTTTATCCACTGGGTGCTACTGGCCCAAGATACGGCAATTTTTTGCATTTGCTGTTGGATACTCAGCATGGCCTCTTGTGTCAACAAAAGATCCAAATCTCATTCCCTTGGTGGTCTCTCTTTCGTAGACTACCACGGCTTTCCAAATGCAAGACTGCTTTCAGCAACTTTTATGCCAGGCTGAGAGTCAGCGCTGGAGCTAGGGCTGGAGGATAAGCTCTGACTGGCCAGGCTGCTGTTTGTGAGTCCAGGGAAAGGAAAAGGAGACCCCATCAAGGGCTTCTCCTCTATCGGAGACCCGGCAAAACCGTAGCTGCCTTGGTGAGAAGCCGCAATGGTGTCACAACCTTGGTGAGCTTCCTGCCCCGGGTCGGCCTTGCAGTCCTGTTGCTTGGTTTGCTTCTTCATCTTGTAGCGGTGGTTCTGGAACCAGATCTTCACCTGATTTGGGGTGAGGCAGGTGATGGCAGCCAAGTGTTCACGCTCCGGGGCGGTGAGGTATTTCTGCAGCTCGAACCTCTTCTCCAACTCATGGACCTGGGCCTGGGAAAACAGCACGCGACGCTTCCGTTTGGTGGGGTTCCCGGTGAGGAATGGTGGTGATTTGATCATCTCTCCAATGTAGCCCAGGCAGTCGCCTCCAGGCACGTTGAACCCCGATGCCCCCACATACCTGGAGACTGGAAAAAGAACGAGAGGGAGGCAGGGCGCCATCAAATGCAGTGTCCCAATTTTGGGGAAGGGGGGGTGTCTCTTTGTAGCATGTTGTTCCTGAGCACCAAGATGCCAATCAGGACTCTGATTGAGGACCAAACAGGTCTGGGTCAATGTATTTTACACTGTAATCCCATGGAATACAGCACTTTTACTGAAGCATGCAAATTATGAATGAGCAAAATTATGACAAATGAGGTGCAGGGAGGCATGTATATTACCAGGGTCCTGGTGCGTGTATGTGCAGCACAGAAGCACACTGCATCCTCATTCTTCTGCGATCCTTGTCAATAGTGTCCCCCCCCTCATCAAGTGGATAGCAGCCCAGGGAAGGAGAAATCTATGCATTTTGGTTTCTCTCCATTTCTCATATTTCCAATCTTAAATTCAGTCCTCCACATTTCTGAACTGGTTCGCAATTAAAAAAAGAAAAAGGCCCCATTAAATTAATCAGCATATCCCCTAATATGCACATTTTTTGCAAGCAATTCCCCCATACACTATACATTTTTTGTTTTCACTAATATATGCATTTTATGTACACTTTCCCCTTATATACACATTTTTCTAATCATTACTTGGTTAGAGAACTACACTGCAAAATTTGGAGAAGTGTGTGTTTGAAAGGATAGCTGGGTCTTGGTTTGTGCGTTGTTTGGGGAAGGGCGAGTTGGGGAGTTTCCAGATAGAACGCCCCCACCTATCCCTACAGCAGCCATTTATTGATATGGAAGAAAATCCGAGATGCTCTTGCAGACGCTTTTGGGATGGGGGCAAAAATGGAGTGAGAGGACGTTTTCTTGCCTCCCCAGATTGCAGGGTTTCGGATCGGGTTGTTTTTGCTCCAAAGAATTCACAGGGAGCCGCAGTTCTCCATAGATACAGTTGTAAGGAACAAGCAACAAAAAAGTGGCAGGTGTTAAAAATAAGAACAGCCATCCCAGCCAGCTCTGTCACTAATATGCTATTTATGCTGCCAGGTAAGAAGGATTGTAGTAGCTCAGTGGCAGAGCATCTGCCTTGCATGCAGAAGGTCCGTGGTTCAATCCCCGGCATCTCCAGGTAGGGATGGGAGAGATCCCCCTGCCTGAAACCCTGGAGAGCTGCTGCCGGTCAGTGCAGACAATACTGAGCTAGTATACAGTACTAGGTATAAAAAACAATACTGAGCCAATGGTCTGACTTGGTATAAAGCACCTTCTCCATTCCTGTAAGATGCAGGCTTTGGGGACGGAAAGTGGGAACAATGTTTTAATTTGTCTAAGTCTGCCAACAACAACAATGCTGGCTAGCACTGTTGTCCCCTCACCTGTTTCTGAAAGTGATTTCCAGGAACTGGCTAAATGCAGCAGTACTGTATCTTCTATTGCTACCTTCCTTCAGATCTGATTGCTTATATATCTGTTATATTTCTGATATTTCCTCTATGGGTATGTATGCGTGGCTGTTCTGGTTACATATGGATTGGCATGAACAGAATGAGTCCCCTACCGGTATATAAGATCTGATTGCAGACAATGGTGTATATATGCAGTATATATATGTTCTTATTCATTACGTGTTTGTTTCACCTCTCTTCCAAGGAGCTCAGGGGGCTGTCTCTCCTGGCAGCAACCCTGTGAGGACGGTTAGGTGAAGGCAGAGGATGGGCTGCAGGCCAGGAGTGGAGCACTGTGGATGCAGAAGCTTCAAGGTTCAGCCCCCGGCATCTCCTGCCTGAAACGCTGGAGAGCTACTTCCAGTCATTGTGCAGACAATGCTGAGCTATGTGGGCGAACAGCCTGACTCTGCACAAGGTGACGTCCTCACGCATTTGCGGGCATTGGGTAAGTTACTGTATGCTGCAAGGAAGGGCTGTGGATCAGTGGTAGAGCGCCTGCTTGGCTTGCAAAAGGTCCCAGGTTCGATCCCATGAATCTCCAGATAGTGTTGGAAGAGACTTCTGCTTGAAACCCTGAAGTGCCGCTGCTCAGCCAGTAGAGACAATAGTGAGCTAGACCATTGGCCTGACTCTGTGTAAGGCAGGTTCTTATGTTGGTCCAAAGTTACCGAGTGAGCGTCAGGGATGAGTAACAATCTGAACCCCAGACTCCTTGTTCCAACATTGTAACCACTACACCACACTTCCTCTAGTAAGTCCAGCTTGACAACATTCTGCCTCCCTCCTCAGGCTCCAGGGCAGGGTTTCCCTAACTTCTGAACTCAAACTCTAGGCACACTTCACTCTCGGAAGCCAGAAAACAGGGGGATTACCTTTTAGAGTGTGCAAGGAGTACCCCCCCCCAAGAGTCTATGCCCCATTCCTGGTTGGAAGGTGGCAAGCCCAGAGCAGAGATTTATGCAGGAGTACAACAGGAAGCCTCTTTTGAGAGTGGGTTACTCTGCCAAGTTTCTGCACTTCGACATTCAGAGGCAAAGATGCCTGCAAAATCACCGATGCCCAGAAGAGGCTGGTTGGAAGGCAGTACCTCCAGAGCAGTGACTCAGACAGAGACACAGTGGAAGCTCCCTCTATGTGGGGGCACTCATGAATGCCTTTCATTCATTCTTTTCTCCCAGGTTAGGAATTAACTGCTCTGGCATGACCATGTAATATAACTCAAAAGGGAGGTTTGCAGAATGGAGGAGGTTTGATTCTTAATGCTTGTTTGCCCCTGTCCCACTGGGGTCCCTGACTGCCCCCCCTTTACTGTCCCTCCTCCATATAAGTGCTTTGTTTGAATTGCCAGATTGTTCATGGGGAAAACACTGCAGTGAGTGGAAGGATGTGGTCATGACCTCTGATCTTGGATGGCCCAGTTACCATCGACAACAGGCACACCGCAAAGGGAGCAAAGTGCCTTTTGTGCACAAGGCACTGAGGGAGAGAGAGAGAGAGAGAGGGAGGGAGAGGGGAACTAGGGATGGGAGGATATGTCCATTTCGATTCTGTTTCTGATTTTTCCAACCTTACATTCTGTTCTCCACATTTCTGCAGCCATTTGCAATTTTTTAAAGAATCTTCATGAAAATTCCTCAGCATTTTAGTGTGCAATTCCCCTAATTAGGGTTGTCAGGTTCGATCCCTGAGACTGATCTTGTATCTTTAGGAGAAGAGAAAGTCAGCCAAGTGCAGGTGTTCTTGCAACACTGTAATGGGAAAAACCACAAGGTGGAATTCTCCCCCCTGCACATCTTTTAAAGATACCGAAGCCCAGAGGTCTTCTGTATCTTTAAAAGTTGTGCAAGGGGGTGGGAGAATTCCACCTTGTGGTTTTTCCCATTACAGTGTTGCAAGAACACCTGCATTTGGCTGACTTTCTCTTCTCCTAAAGATACAGGATCAGTCTCAGGGATTGAACCTGGCAACCCTACTCCTAATAAACCCATTTTGGTATGCAGTGTTGTCTGATGTACATATATCTGCAAGTAATTTCCTCCTAATATAATGCATTTTTGTATGTTACTTTCACTTATATGTTCATTTTC
The DNA here is from genome assembly GCF_030035675.1 of Rhineura floridana. NCBI lineage: Eukaryota > Metazoa > Chordata > Lepidosauria > Squamata > Rhineuridae > Rhineura > Rhineura floridana. The sequence continues at coordinate 33,289,229 of NC_084494.1, read as the reverse complement.
ATGACCCCTTTCCTCTAATATATGCATTTTTGTAAACATAGTTTGGCTGGAGAACTGCATTGCAAAATTTGGAGAAGTGTGACTTTCGAAGGATGGATGTGTTTTGGTTCTCATACTGTTTCAGAAAGCGCAAATTTGACAGATTCTCCTTTAAATGCGAACTGAATCAAATTTCTCTCCCCCCCCCCCGTCCCTACATGCAACACTCCCCAGCCCAGAGTCTTGGCAGCATTAAAGCCATACACACAAGCACACACCCACACTCTCCACCCACCACAATGACAGACAGTTTGCTAGGAACAATCACAACAAACAATCTGATCGATAAGAGCGTAGGTCACTTACTTGAAGGGTAGGGCCCATCTGGAGTGCCCGTAGTGTACCACTCTCCGTGGGCTACCCCAGTCCTGAAATTCTCTTGAGGGTAAGCGGGCAGGTCTGCGGAGTTGGGGAATGTTCCGGGGTAGCACCCCAGCATGGTGCTTGGAGAGAGGCAGTGGGTGATGGAGAATCTGGAGCTCCCCAAGGTAGGCTGGTGCTGGGCACTTGGCATAAACTGGGCAAAATCTTCTAGTGGTTCCACAGCAAACCCTTTGAGGTCTTCCATGGGGCTGTGATGTTTGTTTTTTAAGCTGGAGGCTGTGGAGTTTGACTGTTGAGGCTTTCCCCACTTCTGGCCTGCCTTCCTTGCCCACCACACTCCAGACAGATGCTGTAGTCAGGAGTGGTGATGCTTACTGGGCCATTCTCTTCCTTTTTATCTTAAAGTCTGCCCCTTATCAGGGATTAAGGGCTCCGCCTACCACAATGAAGGTGGAGTGTGTGTGTGTGTGGGGGGAAAGGAGCCTGTCCCTCCTCTTCAAGAGTCTAACCAAACAACAGGAGTGAAGAAGTGGCCAGTGCAAGGTAATGGAAGCAGCAGGCTGGTTTGAAAACCCTGCGGGCGAGAGGAGAGGGGGGAGAGGCCCTGTTCTCAAATCTTTAACATGGGATGTCTTATCCAGAATGATCCAGATAGCTGGCATCATTCTAGAAAAAGGTATGACATATATGCCCCTAAGAATGCATACATTCTGCAGGCACACTGCACAGGATTCAGTACCATGGGAATGTCTGATATATATTTCTAGTCCTTACGGATGCTGCGCCGTTATCGTAAATGTGAGTGGGCAATGACTGTTGGAAGATTCAGGACAGACAAAATAATTTACTTCTTCACATAGGGCATAGTTAAACTATGGAATTCGTTCCCACAAGAGGCAGTGATGACTATCAATAGCTACTAGCCATGATGGCTATGCTCTATTTTAGAGGCAGTATGCTTCCAAATACCAGTCACTGGAAACTGCAGGAGGGGTGAGTGCTCTTTGCATTCGGGTCCTGCTTTCGGGTTTCCCTGCTAATTGGCCACTATGAGAACACAATGGTTGCTGGACTAGGTGGGCCATTGGCATGATCCAGGAAGGTCTTCTGATGTTCTTATGTTCAGAATAAGCATGAGCAAGGCGATTCCATAGGGGCTGGCAACATGACATACCAGAGAATTTTAGAAGTAAAACATAGTAATCCAAAACACCATTTCCACTGCTTTTTATCTGCAACCTTTCCACACACCCACTTCCTACTACTTTTCATCAGTTAATCAGAAAACCCAGCACTGGAGCTGGGGTGCAAGAAACCTGGAACTTCTGCCCCTGCTGCTCCGTCACTGAACCACAGCCCTTCCCTATTAAATTCCTATATATAATGGGAGGAAACTTTAAATCAAGCTGAGACCTCTGGCCAAGTTGATTCCAGATCAGTTCTTGGTGACAGGGTGGGTGGTGGTTGCTCTGGCTCATAAAACAAAACACTGAGAAAATGCTGGTTTTATTCCCCTGTAGTAAAATTGGCAATGGCATTTCCCCCCTAAAACTGGCATCTTTAATAATAATAATAATAATAAAACCAATATTATTCATATATCTTGCACTTGCATGGGGCTCCTAGTGGTCCCCCATCCAGTCTGCTGATCAGCTCCACGCTCCATGACTTAAGGAACGCTGCTGCATTTGGAGTTTCTGGACCACTTCCTAACTCAAGGTTGGCATCTTTGGGAAAAATGAAATGCCTCAATTACGTTAATGATTTTGGGAAGGAATGAGCAAGCTAAATTCTGCTGCATTCCAAAAAATTCAGCTCTGGATTTGCTGTGCCAGCAGAGAGGAGAAAGCTATAAATACAACATCCACAGCTTACGTAGTGAGTTTTATTCCAGCAAAGGCTTGGAAAGTAGGATTTGGGAGGAGGGGCTTTCTCTTTGCTCAGCCTGAATTTTTTTTTCTTTGGTAGTGATCTCCAGATGGTTTGTACAATAACTCCCATCAGCCCCTGCCAGGACAACTGTGTAGTCAAGTACATCAGGATGCACCAGGTTGGTGAAAGCTGTCATAAGGAAACATGGTTATTTTCTGTGGGTCCACTAGGAGGAGACAGGAACTATTTTTTTTGTTTCAGTCCCAGCTAGTGTTCAGTTCATAGACTCTCTTGGCACAATGGCCTAATTATACTTCAGTAGTTTTACAGAGACAAGAAGGGTCAGACCTGCCTATCAGAATTGGCATCTAGGCTTGTTTTCAGTCTCATGGTGTTGCCTTTCACATGAAAGATGATGCAACTCTGAGTGTGATCTGTCCCTGCTTTTGAATTGCAGAACTGTCATGTATACAAGCATGCCTTGTAGCAGAATAGTCTCCTGCCTCTGGCCCTTGATTTTGATGTTCCACAATAAAATCAGCTGCTCCCAAGCACAACCAATTGGGTGGCTTTTGTGCAATTTTTGACGTCAGAGAGGTGCCAAGCTGATTTTATGCCTTACAGTCAGCTTTGGATAAGTCTGGTATGGCAGTCCTGTCTAGGCCCCAGAGACAAGTAACAGGCACGTTAAGCCTCTTTATATGCACTTTAATACAATGTTCAGTTGTCCTCTCTGCTATGGAACCAGAATTGGACACAGCTATGATAATATCCTCTGTTAATTTAACTGTTGGTAATATAGGTATCCCCCTTCTACTGCAAACAAGACTATAATATCTCATTTCTATGTATGGTGCCAGCAAAGCACTGTAAGAACATAAGAACATAAGAGCCTGCTGGATCAGGCCAGTGGCCCATCTAGTCCAGCATCCTGTTCTCACAGTGGCCAACCAGGTGCCTGGGGGAAGCCCGCAAGCAGGACTCAAGTGCAAGAACACTCTCCCCTCCTGAGGCTTCCGGCAACTGGTTTTCAGAAGCATGCTGCCTCTGACTAGGGTAGCAGAGCACAGCCATCACGGCTAGTAGCCATTGATAGCCCTGTCTCCTCTAATGAGCTGGTGCTGTGTTTTTCCAGTGAGTCAAGGATGTGCAAGCACTGTGTTGTCACCAAAGGACAAGACGGGTGTGAAGAAATCAAAGAAGCAACCACATATTAATAAAAGAAAAGGTGTCAAGACTCAGGCCTGAAGTGGATTCTGAGCAAACAGATGACAAGGATCTATTGCAGGAATGGGACGTTTGTGTTCCTCCAGTCATTGTTGGACTAACAACTCCCACCAGCCCCATCCAGCATGGCCAATGGTTGGGGATGATGACAGTTGAAGTCCAACAACATCTGGAGGGCCCCCAGTCTCCCCAGTCCTGATTTAGAGACTCTGCGAGTTTAAGTGCTAACAGCCAGGCAAATGAAGAAGTCAGGCTTGCTCTCTCAGGCCTCAGCCACAAGCTGGGCCCTGCTTGGTGATGGATCTCTGATTTGACAAGAACTGGGGTTTGACAGAATGTGATTTTTAAATCAAATTGCCCAGTGATTGCCAAGCCACAAATAGCTTAGTGAATACACCATATGTCTGAATGTTTGTTTCCTCTGGCTAAAGTGGTATCCGTCCATTCAGATATGCTGTCCGCTACTAGCAATGGGTTTTATTGAATCTTGCCGACATATAACAGAGCCTACTGTACGCACTCGCAAAGGGGCAACCTTCTTTTCTATTTTGCCAGACTTCAGATTTCAGAGGAAGGCAATGGTAAACCCTCTCTAAATATCGCTTACCATGAAAACCCTATTCATAGGGTCGCCATAAGTCTGAATCGACTTGAAGGCAGTCCATTTCCATTTTTTTTCAGATTTGACAAAAGGAAAAATCTGGTTAAGTCTTGTTTACCCCCATCGAGCCCAAGACTGCAATCCTATACTTACCTGGGAATAAGTCCTACTGAACTCAATGGGGTGTACTTGCAAGTATGGAGGCCCGCTCAAGCTGAATGCAAGCAACCTTATTAGAAAGCAAAGCCCAGGTCGAAAGCATATTTGCTCAGAGGTAAATCCCACTAAATTCAAGGGGGGTTACTTAAAAAACACACACCACAGGATGCTGAATCCCAGTGTTCCTAACTTATTTATTTACATAGTATTTTAAAGCCATGTTTTCAAAAAACAGTAACAATAACATATGTAAAAGGAACAATAACATTTACTTGGAAGCGAGTCCCATGGAAAACAGTACAAGTTACTTCTGAGTAAGCATGCATAGGATAAGGGTGCAGGATCATAGCCTTACTTGGAAGTATGTTCCACTGAGATCAATACCCGTCAAGTAAATGTGGCTATGACTGCAGTTCACTACTGTTTATGACCAGGGCTGCAGTCGTTCAGGGTCTTAGACCCCTTTTTTTCGAAGCAGGGTCCCAATGTCTCCAGCATCCTACGAGCCAATCAGCACAAAAGGAGAGTGTTATCCACTGAGAAGAGTCTTCTAACATACTTCCTTGTCCTTTCCTGCTGATTGGAGCTAATCAGAGTAAAAGGAGATGAGTCAGCTACTGAGAGGACTCTTATCATTAGCTAATTTTCTCCTCTTTCATGCTTATTGGCCCCTAGGGACATCTGGGATAAGGCATTAACAAGGACCTCATTCTCAACCCAGCAACAAAAAGGGGGGGAAAGGGGGCATGGCTGTGACTAACATGAAGGAACCCTGCACTTCTGAATTTGCTGCTACACTACTGTTTATGACAGGAACTGAGACCCTGCTGCCTTCCAGATGTTGTTGGACTACACCTCCCATCATCTCTTGCTATTGGCCATGCTGGCTGGGTCTGATGGGAGTTGCAGTCCAACAACTTCTGTAGGGCCCACATGTTCCCCATCCCTGCTCTGTATGTATCTTCGAGATCAAGTTTATCCATGGGATTCTACACCTTTCTTGGTTGCTATTACGTCATGCCTTTTAAAATGCGTTCAGGGCATTTATGAGCTACGCGTGGCTTTAAAAAAAACTAAATTATTGGGCAGAACGAAATACCCTGTTTCCTTCCACAAGGAGGTGTGTCCGCTAATTGCTAGTCATGCGTTTTAATATAATAATTGGCCATAGTATCTCGATTTCCCAAGCTGCTTTCTTTCACGGGGCATGCGTCACCGGACAACGCAACTTCTGCACCTGCGGGCCGTCGCTTCCACGAGACTCGTCGCAAAAGGATTGGATGATACCATAGTAGGGCAGAGGGGAAGAAAGTACTTTTCTACTTACAATACATTTTGCGCCTTTTCCTAATTGACGGTGTCGAGCGGTTGATGGGTGTGTTTGTTATTAATATATGGAGAGGAAAACAATACGGGAGGGAGAAGGAAAGGGGGTGGAAAAGAAGTGGGCTTTCCTCTCCCTCCCCTCCTTCCGGAGGTAGTGGTGTAGCCCGAACGTCGTGATAAAAGCCTCCTTCTCGCAAGGTTTCTAAGCAGACGTTGGAGGCCTGAGAAAGTGGTTGTTTGTGAGTGTGACGGGCAGCGGATATAGACGGCATCATGCCTCTCCGAATCAAAGTGGTTTATTGGTAAGAAGGCATTGCAGGAAAAATGTTCTTATTGTTGCTACGATGGTTGTGCTTCTTTTTCTTCCTTCTTTTTTTCGTCGTCTTGGTCTGCAATTAGGAACTCCGACCCGCTAAGCAACCAAAGAGGCTTCCTTCATTAAAAGACTAACAGATTTTATTATTGCGTACGATTTTTATCCTGCATCGTGTTTCGCGCATCTGACGAAGTGGAATCCACAGAAGCTTAACATGGTTGCCTTTAAAAGCGTGCAAGATGCCTTAGGTTGTGCTTGTTGCTTAAACAGCCTCGTTTCTCCAGCGGCGCAGGTCTTCTTAATGTTGCGTGGTTGTGTCTGTGCTTTCTAGAGCGAGGTTGCGGGGTAATAACAATTGAAATTGACAAAGCTGTACCTGAGGCCTTATCTTGTTCTTCTGCCTGTGGACATCTGAGGGGAAGACTCCTCTGGGACCTCTTAAAAGCCAGTGCATCTGTTGAAGCATTAGGTTTTGCAGTTTGAAAGTGCCCATTTGATCAGATTGATACTTGGCATATTCTAACCTCCTTTGAGGCACATATACCTGTGTGGGAGTATAAATGAAAACTATGTAAACGTTGGGGATGACATGTCTGAATTTTCCTAGTCTTTGAGACCTGTTGTGGGGTCTTTGTGTGCGTAAATAAAGTGTTGTGTGCATTTTCTAAATTTAAAAAACTGTTAAATACACACATACCCAAAAAAGTTGAGATCAAACAAATATGGCCGACTCTCTGTGGACAAACCAGCTGTATGCACTTGGGTGCATTGGAGTAAACAGGATGTTCATTTGCCTTCTGGTGAGACAAGTTAAGGGTCCCGTGTTAAGAAACGATGTATGATGTATAGCTTTCAGGTTGTCTCCATGAATGACAAATTGAAGGTGGTTATTTGTGGGTATTGTAGTACTTAGTTCAGTAGATCATTTGCTCTGAAACCATTAACCCCTCTCCATTAAAAACAACAGCCAAGTGAGGGGAATATTTATTAGAAACTCGGAAACACAAAGCATAAAATTGAAATCGGGTCCCGGGTCTTGCTTGCTCCAGTCTTTGAGCCTCTGAGTACTCTTGAGTACTCTGCTCTCAGATTCAGTATAAATTTATTTATTATCATTATTTATTAGACTTTTATACCGCCCGACTAGCAATAGCTCTCTGGGCGGTGAACACAAGAGATACAATAAAATCACACAATATAATACATCAAAACATATAAAAAACAAAACAATCTAAAATCAATTACAACAGATTTTAAAATTAAGTAACTTGAATTAAGAATAAAGAAAAGCTACACCCTGTAACACTGCAAGTTTATGAGACTTATAAATGGAAATCTGGCCCTTTAGCTGAAAAAGTTTTCCCCTGAGTTACAAGATGCCAACGGGTAAATGGGAAGGGCCCAAGATGGATAGCCTCTCCTATACTTATGTAGGACTAAAAATATGGTCCCCCAGTGGGACATTGGAATCTGAGCACTTTAAGATAACTTGTCAAAGCCTTCGGGCCATCATCACCCCAAACTTAGCATCACTTTTTACAATGACGGTCCAGCCTAAATCCAAAGTAGTATTTGGGGAGAAATACACACAGATCTGGTAGTGACAGGATAACAAAGCTGTAAAGAATAGATTGAAACCTTCATGGGACCAAAAACAGTAGGAAGCTGTCTCCCGTACCCAAAGAAGTTCTCCCAGCTTTGTTTGATTTGCAGGGCAGAGGGGAAAACTGATTCTGATCTGAGGATCTTGGCTAATTGCAGGCGGCTTGGCAGCTACAGAAGCAAATACCTCAGGCGTGTGTCTTTGCCAGTTGCCCTCTAGCCTGAACACAGATCATGCCCTTCTAGATAGCTACAGATTTTGGCACATGCTTTGTCCTGAATGGTGTTCTGTAGGCAACTATTCTTGGGCTTGATAACAGGGCAAAATCTTTGACTTCCTTTCAGGGATGGGGAACCTGTGGCCTTCCAAATGTTGTTAAGACTCCGACTCCCATAATTCTAGTAGTCTGGGGTTATGGGAATTGTAGTCCAGCAACAACTGGGTAGGGGAGGGCACAGGTTCTCCATCTATACTTGATTGTAAACATGATGTTGCATTAACACTTCCTCCTATTTTTTCCTTGTAGTGGGGCCTGAGGATACAGTCCCAAGGTAAGCTGATCGTTCTGCTTGGCTTGTCGCAAAAATAACATCCTTGGCTCTGGTTGAAAGAGCCAAAATAAACTGCCGGTTGGACATGGCAGTGCAGCTGACACACCTGCAGTGGCAGTGCTCATTAGTCCAGTGGCCAAGCAGCATTTCCTAGTGCAACAGCATCTTACCTGAATCAGCAGCCGTTCTCCTGAAGGAGAGTGAACTACATCTTCTGGAGTTTCTTATGTTGTCCTGGGCTAAGAAGGTTCAACGGGTCTTTCCTAAAGAACAAGGGATGCCCGTACATGGGGGGAGAAGAAGGTGGCAGTGAAGGTGCTAATGAATGTGACCTCTTTGCATCCTATTGGTCCGTCTAGCTTAATATTATCTATGCTGGCTGTTGCTCTGCAGGGCTTCAGGCAGGGGTTTCTCGCAGCTCTATTTGGAGATGTTGGGGATTGAACCTGGGACCTTTTGCACGCGGAGCCTGTCCGTCACCTAGCTTTCCACAGCACTCTTAATCTGAAAAATGTGTCGACCTTAATATTTTTGGTAGCAAGAGCACCTGCAAAATAATGCTTTAATATTAAAATAATAAAATGTTATGAGTCGCCTATCTGGCCGAACCAACGGTCACTCTAGGCGACGTACACTGATAAATAAAATACAATATAAAACCAGAAAACCACATTCAATAATTAAACTAAACAGCATTAAAAACTAACCCATCCCAGAAATCCTATAGGCCTGCCTGAACAGCCAGGTCTTCAGGGCCCGGCGGAAACCTATCAGGGAGGGGGCATGACGAAGATCGAAAGGAAGGGAATTCCAGAGGGCGGGGCCCACAATCAAAAATGCCCTCTCTCTGGTCTGCACCAGCCTAGCTGTTGTAACTGGTGGGACCGAGAGAAGGTCTTGTGTGGCTGATCTTGTCGGGCGGCATAATTGGTGATGCTGGAGGCGCTCCTTTAGATAAACTGGGCCGAAACCGTATAGGGCTTTAAAGGTCAATACCAACACCTTGAATTGGGCCCGGTAGACAACTGGTTTAACTCCTTTTATGAAGGGTAAGTTAGAGCAACAGGCTTACATCTCCTTGAAAGCTCTTGTGACACAAGTCTTGTGGGCCAGAACCCATTTTGTCAAATGAACAATTGGTAAGTGCCTCTACAAGGCTGAAGTAATCTATGTACAAGTCCCTGGCCCCAGAACAGTCCCTGGCCCCAGAACAGAGTCCCAGCTCCTAGGCTATTGGCCATGCACAGCATAGGCTCTGCCACTGAGCCACCCACAGCCCCTCTTAGAAATATGGATTATAGTTTCTGGGAGAAGATGAACAGCTGCTCATGACTCCTTAGGGCAGGGCTTAATTTCTCTGATAAGCACAATTATGATTGGATGTTTCTGAACTCTAGCCAATTTCTCCCTCCTCCTCTTCTTGTAGTATCAGCAGCTCAAGAAGGAACTCGAAAAGGAGTTTCCGGGCAAGCTGGACATAGTGAGTATATGCAGTTGTGGTTGGCTTGGTTTTCTTGTTTCCTTGCAGTCTATGTGATTCACAAACAAGTGACAATGCAACAGGGGGGAAAGAATGTGATGTTTCAGTTGCCCTTTAGTGTGGGATGCAAAGTTTATTCATTTAATTTGTATCCCACCCTTCCTCCCAGCAGGAGCCCAGGGCAGCAAACAAAGTGCTAAAAACACTTTAAAACATCATAAAAACAGATCTTAAAATACAGTAAAACAAAACAGCGTTAAAAACATTTTTTAAAAAACAACGTAAAAAAAGTTCTGCACAAAAAAAGATGCACTTCTGAGACCTTCTGAGGCTTTGTCCTGCACAAAAGGACCTGATGTGGGCTAAAAATCTGCCATAATCAATATCTGGTGTGCTTTGTAGAACTCTCTTGGGTGTTCTATAAACCAGTGGGGGATTTTGACAGCTTTCATCAAAGATTTTGCTACTGCTGAGCATCTCCTGCAACTTGCAGGCCCAGGATAGTGTTTGGTTGTGTTTTCCAGGGTGCACTCTTGGTTCATGCAGGGCAGCAGTAAGACTCATCTGGCCTAGACAGTACTGCTGTGAATGGAATGTACAGACAGGGTATAGTGTGACCTGGTACGAAGACAGAGCCCTATTTGTCTATGTAGCTGAGTACTGTCTACTGAGTACTTGTTGCATACAACGCTGGCTCTCCGCCCCCCTGCCTCCCACAACAGTCCCTCCCTAAACATCTAGAGCACAGAGTAGGGAACTTTTGTGGCCAAATTTTAATCTCCCTACTCCGGCAGGCCTAACTTGATGTCATAGTGATGTCAGGTGATGCTGTACTTCCAAACCTCAGTTGCCAGGACTTCAAAGAGCTATGCAGAACTGTTTACAAAGGACATCCAAGCAGCCCTGTGATTCTCTTTGAACCTCTGGTTTATGGAGGTTGAAAGAGCAGCACTGGGAGGGAGAAGCGGCTTCCATTCAGTGGAAATTGCTTTCTCCCCCTTGAGCAAGGTGTGGGAGGGCACCTTACTCCAGCAAAGGAACAACTGGGAGTTCACTTCAAGCTCCTGATTGTTCCTTTGAAGCTCCACTCTTACCTGCCACACACCTGATGTAATGCATGATGTTGCATTTGGGCAGGTGGGTGTGGCTTCCCCAAAACAACCTCGTGGTCCAGATGGTAAGCCTGGTAGGTTGAATTTGGCCTGTTGGCCAAATGCTCTGCACTCCCTCCCCTTCCCACCACCTGTCTTCCTCGGTATTGAATTCTGCAATGAAAAAAAGTGCCCACCCATCTCCAGCTTTGGTCCATTAGCAACCTTTTCTTTGAACCATTCAGCTCAGCAACAGCTCGGCTCTTAAATACCTTGTGATATAAGTTCTCAATAATGACCAATGAGCTTTTTCGTTTTATCCTCCATAAAGAAAAGGAATGACCCTCTTGCCTCCATCATGCCCCAACATCATCTGTAGTGCACAGGGAGGTTGGAGCAGATACTCTGGGCAGCTAGATGTGGGCATCTAGATGTAGAAAGTTCTTGATGCGGCTGCAGTAGAAATATTGGAATAGGGACAGATGTAATAGGGACAGCCGGTTGCTTGGCATATAGATAATGGCCTGTAGATAGGCAAAGTCTAGTCTATAGATGATGGCAGCATGGTAGATGCACATGGGATGTATGAAAGGGTGAGTGGGAAGATAATATTCTTAGACATTCCCTGTCCCTTACTGTTGGTGTCCAAAATTACTTGGAGAGACATCATCGTGCTTGCATCTAATGAGAATCCAAAATGTGCAACTGCTTCTTAAGGTGACACTCACACACCCCACTTTCTATCTAGAGTGGTGAAGGGACTCGTGAGGTCACAGGATGGTTTGAAGTTATGGTGGCTGGGAAGCTGGTGCACTCCAAAAAGGTAAGCAGTTCTACAGCGTCTCCTTTCTGGGTAGCATTTCTTACCAAGACAATGTAGGACAAAGTCCTTGTGAGCATCTGTTACCTCACATAGTTGTGGGTTGGAGTTAGTTTTAAAACATTGGAAAATACAATTCAGCAGCTTGACATGGCTTTCTGAACTGTAGGAGTTTTAGCTTATTTCCAGGGGTGGTGAATATTTTTCTTCAAGGTGGGGAATTGAAAACATGCACATGCCCTACAAATTTCCCCATCTCAAACATCATCTTAAACCAATGCACTGGTACAGTAGTGGAGAACCCGCGCCCCTCCAGATGTTGCTAGACTACAACTCCAGTCTTCATTGACCATGCCAGCTGGGGCCACAGGTCCCCTGTCTGCAAAAGCACTTGGTTGTTGTGGGGAAGAGTTGGGCTATACCTTTTTCTCCCTGACACGCTGCTAGTTAATATTCAAGAAGACTCATGGAAGAACTAAAAGATGCAGTGCCCTCCCCACCATGCCTTGGAGTGGTAAAGTTCAGCAACAGTGGAACATAAATGCCCACATAGTTCTTTGCCCTTCCCCCCAAAATACAAAAGCAGATCAAGTGAACATTTTTATCCCAGTCTTTAATATGTATTGGCCTCGAAATTGCATTTATATATGTTTATTTTTAAAGCGCTTTAGGATGTTTAATGGGAAGTGATTCATAAATGAAATGAATTGAAATAAAATAAAGAATACATTATGCCAATAGGTAAGTGTAGGCCTAGTGGCAAATGGAGGCAGAAGTTCAAAAAGGATAAAAATTCCACACTGAGAAGTTGAATTCTGCAAGCAGCCTAATAAACTCTGCAGTCCCCTCTTGATGCAGCACCAGACCAGGCCCATGTCTTTGTACCATTGCACTATCCCTACACCATAAGGGAATGTTGTATAGGCAAATAATCAAACTGGTGGCTTCTGAAACTTTCCTTGAAGAGTTAGGAGTAGGGGGTGGAGAAGCTCTCTCTTCTAATGTTGCTTTCCTTCTGCCAGAATGGAGATGGCTTTGTGGATAATAATGCCAAGCTAAGCAAGATAATCATGGCCATTAAGGGAGCCTTGGCATAATGATGGCTGTAAGAATGCACCAACAGCTCAGTGGATAACAGAGGTAAAAACAGACTGTAAATATTCATGCCTATAATACATATGCTGTCAAGGCTCCTGGATCCAGGGTGGGGTCCCTAAAGGAATCAAACTGCTCAAATTACAGTTAAACAAGGCTTTTTTGAAAAATGTACCAGTAGACCCTCCCATGATGATCAGGTCCACCTAGTGGTAGATCTGCTTAATACACTGGCTCTGGGTATATCTGCATGATGATGCCAAATGACTTTGTACATATACAATAGGGCCCCACTCATACAGCAGGTTACGTTCCGGACCCCTGCTGTAAAGTGAAAACCACTGTAAAGCGGAACCAATTGACTAACATTGACCAAAATGGTGCCTGGCGGCAAAAAAAGCCATAAAAGCGGAACAAGCGCCGTAAGAGCGGGGCCTTTCTGCAATTGATAACCGCTGTATTAGGAGAACTCTGTAAAGCAAAGCGCTGTAAAGCGGGGCCCTGCTGTAATGTAAATGTGAAGCCTAAGTAGGCTAGAATGTATACTTCTAAATGCTTCTGTCCTATCTCTTGCCAATAGTATGAGGCTTCAAGGCATTTTATTTCCCCGTGCAAAAATGGCTAAATGAGTTGGTGGCCACTTGCTGTTCTAAAGCATGATCTTTTATTTTAGTTATGCTGGGGAATAATTTGGAAATAAGCTCTACCACATGTGAAATGTTTCTGAGCATGTGCAGAGTCCATCTTCCTGACTGAATGGCTAGAATACTGGCTTTGCGAAAGCTGCCTAAAATAGCATCTTCTGACCTGTGAGTGTTGCACTCGAAGCATTTGGCACAGTTGGCAAGGACAGGGTGCCCTTGAGAAAGCAACTGCTGACTTGCCCTTCCAGCAGCAAAATTGTATAATAACTTGTCTCACTCTTCCTTGCTTAGTTCAAAGAAAAATCTGTTTTGTTCATCTTGGCCGAGCGCTTGATGACGGGAGCTGCTGAAATGTCGTCAGACGCGTGGCAGTTCCCTGAAAACCTTTGCGTAGGATGCCAGCTTGAGCAAAGCCTGATGGAAGAATTTGGGCTCTGAATAAGATGTGCTTCGACACCCATCTGCGGAACTGGGTTTGGCCTCACAGCTGTGACGCCTAACACCTTGGTTTTCTGTACTCATTGTGTGCTGCATGTGATCTCGACTTTTTCTGTTCTGGTTTTAATAGTTGATATTTTAATGGTGGTAACTCTGATCTAGGATCACCATGGAGGATAGGAATAGTGGAGACCCCTCACAAAAAAGTTGTTTCTGGGTTCTGAGGTTATGCAATGCTCCTCAGTGCTTTCAGCTTTCTATGAGGCAATCATGTACAATACGCTTACAGAGTGCTTCCAATATATGTTGAAGTCTAATTCTCATCCAGCCAAAATGCTTGCCTTTCAATTAACCAACTTTCTAGGCTTAAAACATGGAACTCGAGTATTTTCTTGTTCTTTTCCCTCCCCCTCCCAATTTTCATGATGCATCATCTGTTTTTTGCTACTTTGCTGTTTTTTTTTAAAAAAAAAAGCTGAATCCAGTGGGCATCCAATAAAAGACATTGCAAGATATTGCAACCTGTGTGAAAACACTGACTCTTGCGTATTTGTGCTTAACTATAGAAAGCCAAGTTACAGCCTGTTCACATCTTGTACCAGTATCTTAGTTTTTCAGAGCTGGGATTCTTCACTGACTTTTGTCTGCTTGTTCAGGGTCTTAGGGCACTGTAGATCAAAGTTTAGCTGAAGGGAGTGCAATGGATAAAAGGCTGCTTTGTATACCCTATGTGTGTATCTTTCTGTGAATAAAGTTTTGTGGTTTGTCTTCTCCCATTCTCCCACCCAGCATGAAAGAGCAGACTTCCTGTAGCCTGCATACTTTATTTTGATTAAGAGATCAAGTTCAAGAGCTTCTCCACATAGTGCCTGCCCAAGACTACTATAGCTTAATTTGCCTAAAAGGATTGCTGTGATGAATAAAACTGTACAATTAAATGCTTAATTTCTCTCTCTTCTGCCCCCCCCCCACTTTAAGGCATGCTTAATGCGTGAAGTGAGATTTCTTTAGTTTGTATGAATGTGTAAATGACAAATGGAATAACCCTAAGAAAAATATTTACAAGTGGTAGCATTTAATTTTTTCATTAGTTGAGAACCCATTGAGGAGACTCCTGTCTGAGTCTGTAATAGATAAAACATTAAAGAGTATGGAGTGCTCTTGGAGCAAGAGGTGCTCCAACCTGTGTCATGGTATCTGTATCTTGTATGGTGCATTTAAGCGTCCTGATTTTGCTAATACACTTTTGTATCCAAAAATCTTCACGTTAAAGGGAACTATAATCAGCTTGGTGCAAGTTTTGGCTCTCAATTTGTGCCTATTATAGAATACGTAAAGGCTAAATCTCAAGTTTAAATACTAAACAAGAGCTCTTAGGTATCCCACTGTGAGGCTTATATGAAGCTCTGTTCTGTAGTTGCCATGCCAACAGGATGCCGTCATTTAGGTATTAATTCCTGCTTTGTTAAGCAGCTTAAGTGGTTCCTTCAAAGCTGCACAAAAAATTGCTTTAGTTTTTGTTCCATTTTTTACATAACGAGTATGGAGCTGAGGAAGTGGTGGCTTTCCTCAGAATAGTGTAGCATCATCAACATGTATAGCACTTTCAGAAAGTACAAGAGAAGAAAGAGGTCCCAGCCCTAAGGAGCATAGCAATTTGAAGTTCAACACTAAGGCAACAACAGATGAAAGGGAAGGAAATAGAAGCAGGATTAATAGGAAAAGACTACTTGGTTTCACTGTTTATACATACACACTATACACTGAAAGCACAGGGCTTCCCCCAAAGAATCCTGGGAACTGTAGTTTACTACTCATAGAGCTGCAATTCCCACTATCCTTAACAAACTTTAAGTTCCCAGATGCTTTGGGGGAAATAATGTGCTTTAAATAGATGGTACAGTGCAGCCTTAGCTTTAGTGTTTTGACTTCCTTCCAAAGAAACAGTTTCAAGTGCAGCCCTTTGCAGCATCTAGGGTCGGCAAGGATAAGCTTTGCCCAGTAGTGTGGCGGTGGGGAAATCTGTGGCCCCCTTTAGCTGTTGTTGGACTCCAACTCCCATCAGCCTCAGCCAGCGTAGCCAATGCTCAGGGTTGAGGTGTAGTCCAGCAGTTTTAGAAGGCTGCAGGTTTGTCACCCCTGGCTTATAAAGGAATGAACCCAAAGACAGCAAAAAAAAAAAACACCCTGTGCAGAAGGCATTGAATTTCAATGAGGAAAAGTGGGTGGGGACAGGCTTGATAAGGCAGGTGAAGAAATTCTAGAGCCCAACAAAAGAAACATGAAAATGGGAATGGATGATAATGAGATTTAAAGGAAAGCAAAGGAGCTAGCATGAGAACACAACTGACTTTATAGTTCAGAGGCATTTGTATGTACATTTATCCAATTTTTTCACCATGTTCTGTACAGAGTTGTGTGTTCTAAACTTAAAATGAGGGGGTCACAGGAAAAAGCAAGATACCTCCAAGCAAGCAAAGGCAGAAAACCAGCTAACCTCTGCTTGTGTGTAGAGTTCTGTATTGCTGGGGTGGGGGTATTGGGCTCATGTGGAATCTTATGCACTGGGCAATTAGGGGGTTAAGTGGATACCACATTAAAATAGAGGTGCTGTATAACAACTCCATTCCGTCTTCTGTCACTGCTCTTAATGGCCCACAATGGCTTTTTTGTTGCTGACTTTGCTACTTGTTTTATTTATTAGATTTATATCCTGCCCTTTCTTCCATCTACTTGTTCACAGCTAACATCCACCAGAGATCACTCCAAGTATCTGTTACACGTGGGCACATTTGGCACCGGTCCTCTCAACCCACAAATAACTCAGAAAATATTAGAACCGGAGAGTGTGGGTGTTGAGGCTGCCCCATCTGGGATTAGAGCAGGCATTTAACCAATAGATAAGACTGAAGGTCGCTAAGTCTTCCTCCTGTAAGAAAGAAGCCTCTACACAGCAGTCCTTCTTGCAAGTTAACTTCCTTAATCTGTGTTTCAGTATGCAGCAATAAATAAGATGGAATCTGTGAAGTACCTCTGGAGAATAATCATATTTACTTGACTTATAGTTGCCTAATACAAATATAGTCTCTAAGCAACTTGCAAACAATAAAAATACAGATTCATTACATTTAGTATGAGGAGCAAGAGAGGTGGGGACCAACACATAAATGCTATGGTGAATTCTAAGCCTCAACAGCAGTGTTCCAACTAGCCTAGAACAGGAGCTTTATAGGATGGTGTAGTTCAGGGCCAGGAAATAAGGTTTTACTCTTCTGAGTTTTCCCCTGCTGAGCTCTGAAGGACTGGCACACTTGATTGCTAGATAGAGGAGTTTCTGGAGAATGGGAAAGGATGGGAATAAGCTCCACATAGGAGGGATTTTCTAATCTGGTGCATATCCCCCTGACCCTAATCCCCATCTCCAGGGTACTATATAAATTGTTAGGGGCTTGAGGCGGCCAATCCCTCTCCAATTGACAGTTGCCTCAATATGTCATGGTTTCTGCAGGTCACCTAGTCCTTGCCCAGCAATTTGTGGAAAAGGGTCACTGATCAGATAAGAGAACTGAATGCTACAATCCTGACAGCAGGAGATATGAGAATAATTGGTCCAAGGACAGACATTTTAGTATTCTTCAGAACTTAAGGCATCTTGGCAAGTCTAAACTCTCAGACAGTCCATGACAAAGGAGTTATATTAGGGTCTGCTACCCACAGACCACCGTCATCCTGCCAAGCAACAAACACCCAGCAAAAAGTATGCTCTGCAACATTAGTGGGGCCTGATATAAACGGAGACAGGCCCATAACTGTAACAGAGCAGCTACCTCTTATGTCTATATGGCTTTTTTCTTCTCAAAAGTATTCTTCTCGAAATACTCTTAGAGCCACCACATTGAGTTGCCTCAATGTTTGCTGTGCAATGATTCCTAAGCATGTTTAGTCAGGGCTAAGTCCTGCTAAATAAATAAGGCTCCTTAGGTAATGTTCTTAGAATTGCAACAATGCTGCCTAATTCTATGTTGACTAAGAAGTAAGTTCCATAGTTAACATTTGCAAAGGCTGGAACAGCCAGCAATGAACAATTTGAATTGTGTCCTATTGATACAAAGTCCTTTTAAAAAGACACACCAAATAACAGATTTCTGTCCCAAGCAATCTGGCTTGGAAGTCAGTCTCACTAAATTAATTGCTGCGGAAACATGTTTGGGATCCAGCTGTATATATCCGAATTGCAGTTCACTAGTGAAATTCTTATAGTGTGTGACTTTAGGTCTCTGTACATATCATGATCCATTTAGGATTTCATTAGCATGGAATTTGTGGTGAGATCTGCATGGCCCAAGAGATCTGGCCTGATACAAGCTCATAAGGCAGCGAACAAGGAGTGATTGCCTACAGATGCTGTGGCATGACATAAGGTTGGGTGTGATTCATGCAGGCCTAATTCTATGCAAATGGTCAAGATTTCATAGCACTACAATGTATTTGATATGACATGTATTTTAATAGTGTTTGATTATTGTTATAAAAGGAAATAGGGTGATTATCTTAGAATGGTATATGAGACTGATTTGACTCGCATGTAATTCTGGTAAGAATGCCGCAATGTGTAACGACGTATTTGACTGCGTGGACCTCGATATGACATGTACAGGTTTGACACATGCAATTCAGCATCTCTTATGTACGAGGGTGGTTACGATACGGGATGTAAAACAAACGAGGCAACTGACATTTGTGGAAAAGGCAACTTATGATAGGTGAAAAAACAACAAGCCCTTTTTGTCCATTCGCATTCATATTTTCTGTTTGCTGCGGCTCCTGTCCCCTTCTGGGAGCAGACAGAGAGGGCCCGACTGTGGTGTTGACAAGGCACACAAGATGGCTTCTGAAAAGCCTCGTTCACCTCAATTGACCTGCCGTTTTTTTTCCACCCATTCCATCCCCCACCCCGCTTCAGCCCCGTTGCATGATGGTTAAGTAGCCTGGCCCTGGAACGCGCCATTTTCTGTTGGGGCTGGCGGGAAAAGCGGGAAGGAAGAGCAGCGCGAGCGTCGCCGCGGGACGACCAACGGCTCCAACGGTCGCTGAAGTGCGAGGCGTAGACTCAGGTAACAAAATACCGCGAGCTGCCGTCTCCCGTCCACGTCTACCCTCCTCCTTTCCGCGCGCTCTGGTTCGGTTGGGGAAAAAAAAGGGGGTGACTGAAAACTGAGGTCGTCTGAGGAGATGTATCTGCGCCCCCCCCACCGCTCATACACCAAGTCCCGCCTTCCGTCTTCATCCCACCGCCTATTGGCTGAAAGACTGAGGATTACAGCCTCCTCTCTGATAGGTTGGAAGCCCCGAGACAGCTAGGAAGCTGATTGGGGGGGAACTGTTGTCAATAACCGGGGAGTATTTTGTGATTCTCTGCCCTCCTCCCTTTTGCTCTCCCGGGTTATAAACCAATTGGCGGGTCGCGCGCAGGCCGGTCAGGAGGAAGGGTTCTGCGGCCTACGGGGGAGGCGTGTTTTGTGTCATTTGATTCCGGGGAGCCAATCGGAGGAAGCGTTCTCCGCAAAGGCCCCTGGGGCGCGTAGTTTTTTTTTGTAATTGGCTCATAGGTGACTCCAGGTGTTCTGTCCGTGTAAACCAAATAGGCTGTCTTCCCAGAGGTCATTGCAGCTGACCCCCTTGAATAAAGAACGTGCTGCCGGTCGGTTGTATTTCTCTTCCCCCCTCCACCACGCTTTTTTTAAAAAAAATGTTGCTGCTGCACGCGCCGCCTCCCAACCCACTGGAGGCTTTAGGGGGGGGGGATTGAGGGCTGATGTTGCTATGGCAACTGCCACTTCTGCTTCATAAGAAGCTGTTTGCCAGAACTGTGGACCTCTTGGGGTTGCCAAGACCGTCTAATCATGGGGGGGGGGAATTCTTCCTCTTTGCTTCTAATTTAGGTTTCAAAACAGACGTGGAGGCTGGTCCATCTAGGGCAAATAGGGCCCTGCCCCGCCAACCTCAGTCTGCCCTCAGCCATCCCCCACCTGCCTGCCTTCTTACTTACAACCAGTCCAGGGGTGGCTCAGCGTGTCATTGGTTCTGGCTGCACCTAATGTTGGTGCTCCTGCCTTCCGCCCCACCAGTCTCAATGGGTGCCATCACTGCGAGCCAGTGAATCTTAATTTAAGTTAAATAATGACAGGTGTATAAGGGTTTTGTGGATTTTTAAGCCATTTTCAAATGGTAATGCACAAACACATACAGTGCGATCCTGAGTCTGTTTGCTTGGAAGTAAGACCCACTGAGTTCAATGGAAATTGCTCTATGAGTTTAGGGATGTACCTGAGTAAATAGTGTTTTTAAAAAAATAAATAAATACAGTGTTCCCTCACATATCTGTTCCTGAGGAAACTCCCCTTGAAAGAGAAACAGTCAGTTTTTGGTGTGTGTGTGTGGGGGGGGGGGGGATAGGCTCTCTACCTCTCTTAGATATTTTAGAAATTGAAATGCCATAATTATTTCAGCATTTGCTGAGTGATCTGCTCAAAACATTTATGTATTTTCATAGCAGAAATATTTTCCCTAACAAATATTTTAATATTTGCTGCTGTTAATGTTTTTATTTATTTACTTAACGCTCTGGTCTTGTGTCCTCCATGATGCCCTGCCTTGCTTACAAATATTGGAGATGGTTTAGGAAACCCTATATATTCAGCACGTTAGATGAGGTTGTTACTTTTCATTACAAGCTGTGAAGGAAAAGTTGTGAATCCAGAGTAGACCTATATTTAGAACTGAGATATGAGCAAGAAAGGGTGGCTTCTACACAACATTTGCATGTTCGCACCCAATATTGTTCATTCCAGAATAATAAACACCAGCAGTGTTACATCATGAGATTCTGATTCACATCCATTAATGTGGACTAGAATGCTATCTACCCTTTTAACAGTCTGATCATACGGTGTTTCTGTCTCCAATAATGTATCTTTGCTAATCCTTACTCAGCCCAAAACGAAGAATTAAAATGCAGAAGTTTTCTTGTCAGTTTTTTGCTTCTAACTTATCTCTGATCTTTTCATACCGGGAAAAATATTGCATCTAATAAAGCGGGCTCTAATCCATGAAAGCTTATGCTACGATAAATTTGTAAGTCTTTAAGATGCCAAAAGACTTGTTGTTTTGCTGCAACAGACCAAAATGGCTACCCTCTTAATGCCTGTAGATAAAGCAATTATCTATATTAAATTATGGTCTATGTGTTTCTTGGGCCTTCTGAGTTTTACAGTGTCTACTCAGTAGTAATCCCAACTGAGTTTAGTGGAACTTAACCCCCAGGTAAGTGTGTATACGATTGCAGCCTTATATTAGCTGGTGCCTGTTTGATTTTTAAGGGGTGGGAAAAGAGGGTAAAGGCTGTGGAGCCGTGTCAGTGCAAGACAGTGGAGGAGTCTTGAATATTAATTTACACTAGAAAGTTGTTGTGGGGTGCTGTTTTAGATCTGATTAGGTTTCTCCCAGATCTATGCTTCTCTTATCAGTAGGGTTGTGCATGTTGGTGTCTGAAACGTTCCTTGAAGATCTGGAAGGTTTTCTTCTTCATAAATATATCCTGTTCATAAATGTTTTCAACATAAACTGATGGCTTTCCAAGGAAATTGATGGGTTCTGAAAACTAAGCCCAAGGCTCCGAAGTTGCTAGTGAGGCTCACTGTCCAGAACTTTAACTCTGCGTCACATTTGCATTCTCTCAAAAGTGTTGCGTCTTCCCATAAGCTCATATCTTGTGCTTCTTTCCCTTAGCAGGTTTCTTGCATCCTAAGGACCGCCCAGGATGGCCCGTACCAAGCAGACAGCTCGTAAATCTACTGGTGGGAAAGCTCCCCGAAAGCAGCTGGCCACCAAAGCGGCCCGGAAAAGTGCACCATCCACTGGTGGAGTGAAGAAACCTCATCGTTATAGGTACCTGGAACGGGCACTTGATAGTAGCATTTTTTTTGGCCAATATTGAGGCAGGGGGCTCTTAAGCCTACAATCTGGGCAGCCCCCACATTAAGTGCGGCTGCTCCCCAAAGTTGTCATGGTGCTGGGGACTTGGGAAGGATGGGGTGCTGCTCAGTTTGTACACTTCTGTTCTCACCAACTGTTATTTCTGGCTGTGTTAGCAAGGAGGAGTTGTAAGGCTTTGCAAGGGGGTTGTTCTGAGAACCTTGTTGAAGGAGATGCAAACTCTGCTCATGTAAATCCTTCCAGGCCTGGCACTGTGGCACTGCGAGAGATCCGGCGGTACCAGAAATCTACAGAGTTGCTGATCCGCAAGTTGCCATTCCAGCGCCTGGTTCGCGAAATCGCCCAAGACTTCAAGACAGACCTGCGATTCCAGAGTGCTGCCATTGGAGCTCTGCAGGTTTGTATCTTGTTTCGTTACTGTCTCCCTCTTCTTTAAGAAACGCACTTTTAGCCTGCATGGTTCCAGGGCACTGTTCCTTTCTGGTAGTTCTGCTTTTTGCAGCAGAACTGTGTCATGTGACTTCAACCTGTTCTGTAAAACCTGCCCTCTCATGCTTTCTGCCATTGACAACTTCGCAATTCATAAACTGCATCTAGCATGGTTCAGTTGGACATACTATATCTGAGGTGGAGACTTCTGTCCATATCCTAGCAGAGTTGTTGGGGGTTGTGTTTTTCCTGTTTCTGTTGGAGAGAGCTAGAGGGGTTTGATGTCTTTTTACAGCTCAGCTGTTAAAACAGGTGGGGAACCCGGGCTGCTTCAGCTGTTGTTGGACCCCCAACTCCCTAACAGCCTCATCCAGCATGACCAACAGTCAAGGATGATGAGAGTTGTAGTTCAGCAACATCTGGAGGGCCACAGGTTCCCCAGATGGACTGGGGCAGGCTTGTAGAAGAGAAAAGACCAGGAGCTGTCCCACCCTCCCTACCAGTTCTCCTCCTTTGGTGGTAGTAGCGTCTTGATTGTTCTTGGAGCAACTCTATTTGCCCAAGAGTAAGTGAGGAACAGATGCTGACCTAGAAGGTGAGGCACTGCTGCTTCCGAAATAAAGAAAGAAAAGGCTAATTGTTGCTGTCAAAGATGAGAATTGTATCAGTATGTGACAGCACCTCCTCTACCTGGGAGCATGGGGCATATTTCTTCACCCCCTCCTTTCGCATCTTCCACCTTTTGTCTTTTTCATCTGGTAATGCTCCTTTCTTCAGGATTCCAAAATGGGCGAGAGGGAACTGAATTGCATGTATCCCTTCGGTAGGAGGATAATGTATGTGAATTGGTCTTCTGTTGCATGCAAGGCAAGAGCTTGAATTTTGAAACCCTTGAGCATGTCACCATGTCCACACGCAGAAAAAGCACCCTGCATTGGGATTGAAATATAGCCTGTTGCAAAACTCTGCTGTTGGTTTGTGCCTCAGTCCCTCTCTACATTTGTGTATTTCAAAAACTGTTCCTTATAAACCAGTTCCGTTTCTAACTCTGCATTTTTTAAAATTTCCTTGTCTTGATAGGAGGCCAGCGAGGCTTACCTTGTGGGTCTATTTGAAGACACCAACCTGTGTGCCATCCATGCCAAGCGGGTCACCATCATGCCAAAAGACATACAGCTGGCCCGCCGCATCCGTGGTGAAAGGGCTTAAGTTCTGCTCCCTGCTCTAACATTTACACCCCTCCCCAGGCAGCCCTAACCCTGCTTGTGCAGTGTACTTAGAATACACTCCAGGTTTTATTTTTTTCTCTCCTACTCCTGTTTGTAGTGGCTAGGACATGTGAGGAAATGTTAGATAATCTATTGTAGTACCTCTCCAAGATCAGGAGACTTGCTTCCTATTCATCATGTACAAGCAAAAACAAAAAACCTTTGAAATCTGCAAGACTTCTGGATGTTGTTTTTTGTAATTTTTTTTCAGAATTGCAAAAAAATAATAACCCAACAGGGACACTTTTGAAATATCTGGTTTTGTACACACAACTTAAGTAGATAATAGGCATTTCAGTGATAAAGAGCTTTTGGTCTTCAGTCTGTAAAATATCTGCAAAGAACACTACACTCTTCTTTTGTTAGTTGAGTCTTTTTATTTTTATTTAGGCAAAGAGTGCTTTCTAAATCCTTTTTTCCTATTTTCCATGTGTCTTGTGTCTGTGACTCTGACCTTTGTACCAATAGGGACTACTCATCTTGAGGCAGTGAAGAAAAAATAAATGTTGAATGACAACATATTTGCTTCCTTAATTTTTACTTACTGGGGGTTCATGAAAGACCTTGTCAGATTCCACTGTTTCACAGAAAACAAGACCACCCTGTGTCTGCAAAGCTGTTCACATACCTTGTCTTGGCAATCCTTACAATAGCCCTGTTATAGGACAGGTCAGTTTCAGTATCCTTATATTGCAGAGTTGAGCCTAAGAGAAGAATGATTTACCTAAGGCCACCCAGTGGATTCATAGCTAAGGTGAAATTTGAACCAGGAACTTTTGGGTCACAGCTAATAGCCTTGACACTTGAGAGAGATATTTTTAGGACCCACTCTAGTTGCGATTGTATTAAATATTTTAAATTTTGTATTTTACATTGTTGTGACCCACCCTGGGACCTTCTGGAGAAGGGTTGGGAATAAATCTAATAATAATCCTAACCATGTCTAGTCAAGAAGGTAAGAGCTACTGAATGCAATGGAGCTTACTTCCAGGTAAGTGGGGTTAGGATTGCAGCCTCAGTCTCCTACTCTAGCTTTCTCTGTAAATGTGGTACCTGTTTTATACAGTTGTCTGTCTGGAAATAATAGCATTGAATTAGATTGCCAGTCACATGGAAATAGAGATGTCTACAGCCAGTGACAAGAGTAATTTGGAAGGTGAAGTTTTTCCTGACATGAAGATAGAAAAAGATTTGCCTGCTAAATATTTGAGTGTTTGGCTGCTGTTACTGGCCCAGTTCTAGTGTCTTTAGAAAAAGTTGGTAAAGCTTGGGTTGTATTCAGTTGTAGTTCTACTCAGATTAGACCCAATGAAATAAAGAAACATGACTAAACTAGGTTTGTTAATTTCAGTGGGACTACTCTGAGTAAATTTAGCAGAATACAATTCCTTGTCCTGAATTCAAGCCCACCTCTTGTTTAGGGTTAAATTAGACTCTAAATATTAATTGTGGGTACAGCTGCACCATTTAGCTGATCAGTCAAATAAAATTCTGTGGTTAAATTAACAGAAATAGAAACTAAGAAATTGCATGAGATTTTTGGGGACATTGTGCTACCCTGAGCCAAACGTCAGTGTATCTCTGGGTAGAAGAACGTCCCAAACAATAGCTATGTATGCTGACTGAGAAGAAGGGCACTTTAGTCTGCTGCCCTAGATCACTGCTTGTTTGAAAAAACACATGGGACTTTTTTATTCCAGTGTGTTAACATTGGCTGGGACAAAAAAGCAAAATGCCTAATGGCAAAAATGAATAGGTTTTATGGGATTTTTTTGTCCCAAGGGTTTTTGTTTACAGAAGTAAAACTAGTGTAAATAGTAAGTGGTTGAAATGTGGGGGTATCGTTTACTACTGTGAAGTTGACAATATAGTTGAAGAACTACATAGAGTAGGTCTACTTCTGTGTCAATTCTGCAATAGAAAGTGCACCTCATGACTTTACCTGTATGTGTTGGAAGAAGGTTTTAACAAGGTGAGTCCCTGCTTAATCAAACAGCAGGTTTTGCAGAAACTGTTAATTATTCTAATGAAAGTATTTATTTTAAAAAAATTACATATCATTCTTCACCTGAATAATACCAGAACAGTTCACAAAATACAGTGAGATAAAATTCTACCCACTATAACTAGCAATATTCCAAGCTGGGAATAGTTCACAGTTGGCACCTGCCTTATTTCAGAGGGAAGGGACTTCCATAGTTGCAGGTACCACTGCAGAAAAGACCTTTCCTCAAGTTGCCATATATTGTGCCTCAGCTAATGGTGTACCATCAGGATAACGTCCTCCATAGATCTTAAACAGATCTACATGGGGAAAGTAATTCCTTCAGATATGTTGTATAGGTCCTGAGTTGTATAGGATTGTATGTCAGCAAAAAAACACCTTTAAATTTGGCTCAGGAGCAAATTGGCAGCCAAATTCCTTCAGAATTGGCAAAAATGTTGCAGTAGGGTAGGCTGCTCCACTAGCTGCATCATTCTGCACTAGATGCAGCTTCCAAACCATCCTTAAGAGCTAGTTACAATCATCCACTTTTGAGGTTGCCAGTGCATGGGTCACTGTGGCCAGGCTATTCCTGTCCAGGAATAGCCGTAGCTGGCCACCAACCAGAGCCGGTAAAAGGTGCTCCTAAGTCCTGGAAGACACTTGTGCCTCAAATGGTAATGATGAATCCAGAAGCACCACCCCAGACTATATACCTTGCAAGCCTGTCCAGAACAAGCACCCTGCCTGACTCCTGGACTGGGGAACCACCCACTCACAAGGCTGTCGTCAGGATTCAGTTTCAGCTTATTGCCCCTCATGCAGCTCACGAAGTACATACTTAAAAATCAGTAGATGATAGGCGCCTTCTTAAAGACATTCCTTCTTGCCATACAGGAAAGAATGCTACTTCTGAGATGATGCCTGCTGTGTGGCATGTGCAAAGTCTAAAAAAAATTTTTTTTTCTAAAATAAAATTGATTTGTTTTAGTCATATGTAAATATATACACAGCAGTTTAATTATCAAAACTCCTACAAATTGATTTCTTTGATAGTCCTAACAGAGAGTAGTCAACCCCTGGCGCTAACAAGGACTCTTGACTTTTATCATAGGTTAAATAAAATACCCGCAACGCTTGAGGCACTACGGATTTAATTAGGCGTTGTAATTTAATGGTATGGGGCACGGGATTAGAAACACAATCAAAGATTCTTTTTAACCCTGCACACTCTTCTCATCCCCAGCCACAAAACTCTCTGTAAAGAGACTTCACTTCTTTTAGGAAGATACTCCTGTTTGCTGATCTCCTATCTCGAGTTGGTGGGTGGAGAGTGCCATCCTGTGGCTGCTCTCTGCTTAAGGTAGAGATTGCTGCGTATGTGTGCTTATTGCATGTGTTTCTGTCTGGAAGGTACATATAACCCAAACCATCCTAGATCTTAAAACTAGCACTTTGAATTGTGCCTAGAAAGACTGGGGGCGGGCGGGTGGATGGGTCATATGCTCTAGTGAATCTGAGAAACTGATGTACTTTCCTTTAGATTCTTCAGAAGGTATACCTGGCAGAAATTGTCCTTGCTTGGCATCTCTTAAAGGATCTTCTCTATGTCCACAAGCTTCCAACTGTCCTTTGCCTGGACACTTCCTATCCACTAATAGTGTACACTTCCTAGGCACAACCCCCCACCTGCATTTTATGTGGCTCCTGACCAGAGCTTGGAAAAGTTACTTTTTTTGAACTACAACTCCCATCAGCCCAATCCAGTGGCCATGCTGGCTGGGGCTGATGGGAGTTGTAGTTCAAAAAAAGTAACTTCCAAGCTCTGCTCCTGACCCCTCCTGAAGCAGTCCCCATCTCATCAGAGTTCCCTCTTTCCTGTGCTTTTTCTCCTTGTTTGTCCTAGTTTTTGAATATGTTTTTCCCTTTTTCTTACATAGTTTCAGAATGACTGGAATGGGCAATATTTTCTTTTTTCCTGGTTGTACAGCTTGGGGAGAAAAGAAGCTTCCCCCACCAGATATCTGAAAGCAAACTGGTAGACCTCTGCTGGGTGCGTATGCATACAGCACATTAAAGTCAGAAAGGAATTACTTTCACTTGCTTTCCAGAACAGTAGCTGTATTTGTTTCACTAAAAACATTTAGTCCCATGAAGCTCAGTGGGGCTTCTGAGTAGATCTGGACTATGAATTCTTGTCTTACGTAGAAATGGTAAAAGTTGCAGAAGGACAGTCTTAATTCCAGATGAGTTGATTAGTCTCTAGCTCCACGCATCACAGCCGCTAGCTCTGCTCAGGCCTGTCATATGGCCCCTAACATATTGCTCCGAAGCGAAGGTTATTGATCCCTGCTATAGACCTTATAATACAGGAATGGGGGACCTGGGACCCTCCAGATGATGTTGGACTCCCAGCTTCCATCATCCCTGGCCATTGGCCCTCCAGCCTGGGGCTGATGGCAACTGGGATCCTACATCAGGACGGTCACAGATTTCCCATCCTTGCTACAATATATAGGGCCCATATAAAGTACTGCCATAGCCCTCCTTTCATCAAACCTTTTCCCTCTATTTTTTATCTATTATTGTTTGGTGTCTACCCAGCAAACAATCTTGTCAGCAGTGTACAGTGCAATCCTAGCTGTGTCTACTCAGAAATGAATCCTGTTGAATTTTGTTGGGCTTGTTCCTAGGGTTTGGATTGCAGCCTTACACTGAATTTTTCCATAGCCCTTCTAATTAGCCCAGCTTTAACTACTAGTTTCTATCCAGCTTTCCAGGAAAATTCAGGACTATTTTTGGAAGAGAAAGCCAAAGTTTCCTCAGATGTCCACCTGCCTGTCAAAATTAACTCCTCTTGAGATGCCAGCCCTCTAATCCTTATTAAGGTAGCTAAAAGTGGGCTCGGTAAGGCTAGGCTGGACCCATGTTACAGCCCACGCTAAATTTAATGCAAGCGTGTCAGAAGCAATCAAGACAAGGTAATCCTCTCATTCAGTGATAGCTGTTGTTTTTTCATTTTTGTTAATCTATTTTAATTTCCAACAAAGCCATGACTGTTAAAGTGGTATGATAGTGCTTAGACTTATGATGTAGTTGAGAATTGGCACAAGGAGCACAGAAAGTTGGCACTGTTTCTATACAAAAGGAAGGTCTTGAGGGTACTGTGCTATGACTCAGCCCCTCAAAAGTTTGCAGACCGCCCCCCCTTTCTTCATAAGGCAGCCTCAATAGTATATATTTCTTAATTTTAACACTGGGTGGAAAAGAAAATTGCTTTCTCTGAGACAAATTTCAGATCCATAGCGAGGTGGATCTCATTTAAACAGCCTATTTGAGCAGGTCCTAAATCCTATTCTGTGTTTAAAAAATAAAATAAGACTTTTGATCAATAGAGGGCAGCAGTGTTTCACTGAAGCACCATCTTAATCGTCCAGCCTATCTTCCACATTAATTGAAGGTGGGTAAAGCAGATCAAAATTAAGAGATTTTGGCTGTGATGGATAAATGGGGATTTGGCCTAGTAGATTTTGAGAGAAGAGGCCCTCCGCCTAGGACCCCATCAGCTGCTCCCAGAAGTTATTGCTGCATCCCCAGATTTGGAAGGAATTTCCAGTGTGTAAACCATCAAGAATGCTGGGTTCTACTTCTAACAAATTGCTTCTTCCTTCTGGGCATGTTTTTGATCCTGTGAAATCAGAGCATAGGAAGAATGCACAGCACCATAGGGATGGGTAGTAAGGGCTATAGGTCAGTGCATGCAGAAGAGGCCATCATCTTGCTGATGCCATGCAGGCGTGGCTCTGCTCAATGCCTGAATGGGTGGTCATTTAAGAACTGCCACGTATGCTGCCTTGAGTTTCATGACAAGAGAAAAGTGGGATATTATTATTATCTTTATTTATACCCCGCCCTTTTTCCAAACTGGAACTCAAGGCGGCTTCCAGATAAAAATAAGTACATATCATTAAGAACCTATAAAAATATAAAACATATAAACATATAAAATCAGCATTAAAACAGGATTAAACTATTAAAATGTTAAAACCAATTAGATATACACTTAAAATACTGCAACCCAGTTTAGGAGCATACAAGTAAAACAATCACATACAGCATCCTCTTCAGTCACTACCCTTAAAGCCTTCAGTTCCAAACGCTTGCCGGAAGAAAAAAGTCTTTAGCTGTCGGTGGAAGGACTGCACAGAGGAGGCCATTCTTGCCTCCCTAGGGAGGGAGTTCCAGAGCCTAGGGGCAGCCACCGAAAAGGCCCTATAAAAGTAAGAAGCAAAAATCTCCAGGATCAGCTGGCAAAGACTCCTTTCTGAAACCTTGGGAGAGGTGTTGCTAGTAGTCTGTGTAGACTGCTGTTCTTCAACCTTGCAGTCCAACAATATATATCATCCCTGGCCATTGGCTAAGCTAGCTGGAGTTGATGGGAGTTGTCGTTCAACAACTTCTGGGGACCCAAAGTTGAAGAACAGTGGAAATGGACCAGTGGTCTGACTCTGTACAAGGCCACCTTCTAGCTTCGTATTAGGTTTAGATTTATTAGATTGATGTATCGCTTCCCACTAGAAAAATACCAAAGCAATTTGCAACCGAGTAAAAAAAATAAAATGATAAAATCACCTACTAAACATATTAAAAACAGAGTTAACAATATATCACTAGTGTTGTCCTAATGCCCAGGAAAACAAAAACATATATGCTTGGCACTGAAACGACGACAAGGTTTGTGCTAGGTGGGCTTCCATGAGGAGAGGTTTTTGTAGGCGGGGGAGCAGGGGCTACCTCACAGAGAAGACTTAGGACAGCAAGGTGTGAGGGTCTTCGTGTCCAGTGTCCATGCAGCACTTTAAGCATGGTCCTTTGTGTGCCCCTCCCTTCCTCAGGCTGCCAGGATTGGAAACATTCCCATAAAAGGTTTACTTCTCGGGATGTAAATTTAACTTCTTTTGCTGAATTGCTATTGTCACAAAGAAATGGCTTAAAGAGAAGAGGCTCCAGGAGTGGGGAGCAGACCCCGCTCTGCTCTTGTCTGTTCATATGATTGTTAGTAGAGTAGGCCTTTGCCTTGCCACTTCCCAGAATGCCTCTGTCCACCACAAAAGCATAGCTTCCTGTCTAGCGAGCAAAGTAATGGGCAGGCCTGGGGCATCTTTGCATGGCCCCTTGCATTCTGGTAAATCATTACAATTCCCTCAAAAAACATCATGTTACTCCAAAAAAGAAAGATAGCCTTACTGACCCCATCAGAACATTTCCAAATCCATAGTAAGGGCAATGCCTTTTTTAGGCCTACCAAAATGTCACCAAACGTTTGCTTGATAGTTTGTGACCACTGTACACATAAGTGTGCATTGCAGCATGAAGACGGGGCCCTATCCAAATAAATCACTACTGTAGTACCTCCTACTGTTGGCCTTTGTCCTAATCTTCTGGTGGGCCCCCAGCTGTGAATGTAATTCAGTCAAGATTGTGATATACCTCTGACTGAGAGAGATGGGTGAATTCAGGACCTTTGGTTAAGGCAGGGGTGGGGAACCTTTGTCAGCCGGAGGACTGCACTCCCTTCTGAGCAACCTTCCGACGGCCACGTGCCAGTGGTAGGCAGGGCCAGAAGCAAAAGTGGGTGGAGCAATGAATGTAAACAGTACCTCTGTACAGTAGACTAGGTTCTACATGTACGCACACACCTGCTTTGTCCTTCCAGGGAAGCAAGAGGCACGATCATAGTTCAAGGCCATATTCCAGCTAGGCAAAAGCGCTTGCGGTGTGAAGCAGGGCCGGTGAGGAGGGTGTCCTTGGGAGAGTTCCGAGGGCCAAACTGAGAGGCCTGGAGGGCCACATTTCAGTTTCACAATTCAGAATCAAGCTCAGATAAGAACATAAGAAGAGCTTGCTGGATCAGGCCAGTGGCCCATCTAGTCCAGCATCCTGTTCTCACAGTGGCCAGCCAGGTGCCTGGGGGAAGCCCACAAGCAGGACCCGAGTGCAAGAACACTCTCCCCTCCTGAAGCTTCCAGCAACTGGTTTTCAGAAGCATGCTGCCTCTGACTAGGGTGGCAGATAGCCCTTGGTCAGATGGCTGTCAGGGTAAGGATTACTTTTACACAGTTTCTCTCAGCGTTTTTGCTCTGGGCTTAATTTGCTGCCCCCTTTCCCTCACGCCCCAGGAACTGGTTGCCCCAGAGGGGAAGTCAGGAGTGGTTTGTTTTTTTCCAATTTTGAGTTTTCTCTCCGGTCAGCTCTGGTTTCTCAAGCCCTGAGGTGGGATCTGAATTAACACCCTAATGTTTCACAAACAGCACCATGTAATACAAGTCCTGTTGGGTGTAAAAGGACACAACAGGGGCAAGCCCAAGACATTTTGCTGCCTGAAGGGAATGACAAGATGGCTGGCACCCCCTCCCCATTCCACATACAGAAGCCAACTTGACTGACACCTGAATCTTAATTCAATATTTGTGATGGGACCGAGGCCTTCACCACAACTAAGGCAGCAGGCTAGACTGTGGGGAGGACAAGACCAGGGTGGCGTTTAGGAGGAACAGCTAGGGGCTGCCACCCTTGCCTCCCCATCAGCTGCTGTCAGAGGCAGTCACCTCACTTTGCCCAATGGCTGGACCAGACCAGCCCTGGAAAACACATTGATTTCCGCTTCCCTGCAGTGGTGAATAGAGGGTCTCAAAACATATTACAATTAGCCATGGTAGCAAAATCTTGATTGCATCATGGAAGACTAAAGGGAGGGAGCCTTTTTTTTAAAAAAAAAAAGTATTTCTATAAAAGATTCTGCTTTATTTCAGGTGCGATTCCTGTCTCCCCTCCAGTCACGAGCTCTGAAAGATGCAAACAAAGTGAGGTAATGTATAATTTAATGACTAGGGTTATGCGTCAGCTGGGATGGAAAATGCTTCACCTGTGGGACTTCCACTTGTCACGCAGACCTTAAAATGGGCAAAAGCCCTAAAAGAAAGAAAAGGCATCAGCCCTACTTGTGGGGATAACTAAGGTGAAGATTATTCAGTGCTCTGCACACAAGAATTAATGCTTTTTTAACTATACAGTTTCACTACAAATCTACATCAATTTAATTGTGACTCCTACCCACCCCCTGGACCCTGGGAACTGGAAACCTGTGAGAGGCGAAAGGGTCACTCATAGAGAATTGTCAGCTAACTCCACAGTTGTAAGGGTTGTGTATTTTTTCTCTAGAAAGAAATTACTGGAATTAATTATTTTAAACTGATTTAAAATAAATGTTGCATTTGTAGTGCATGATCTGTAGCTTATAAATTCATAATTCGGGTCTCCTTTAAAAAAAAAAGATTCCTCGTCCATACCGTGGAATGGAAGGTGATCTGCAGAAAATGAAATAATAATCAGACAAAAAATGATACAGAAGAAAACTGCAACAAGAGACATCACGTTTCCAAGCGTTAATCCTCTTTGAGGAGTAGAATCTCCCCCACCCCATTTCTTCTTATGTTTTCCCAGCTTGGATAAGGGCAATGCTTATTTTCAGGCTGGTGGGGAAGCTTCGTGGCTAATATTATCTCTTTTTGGAGAGAAGTTGTACAACACATCTCATGCTCCTCTGCCTTTTCAGAGCTGCCTCTTTCCCCAGCTTGTCTTTCATTTATATAATGGACAAGAGAGAGGCCATGCCAGATTCTGCCGCTAGGAACAGACCAAGCTGTTCAGAAAATTTATGACTGCATTGTGCGTGTGTCCGCACGCACACATAACCCACTTAAGGCTGCTGCTGTTCTTTCTAGTATAGCTCCTGAGCGCAGCAGTCACCTTTTTAAAATTGCTTCTGCTTCTTTAACAAGGGTTTCTTTGGCAAAGAGTAGGTGGTGGTGGTGGTAGCAGCAGAAGTAGTAGTAGTAGTAATAATTATTAAACATTAGACAGGCGCCATCTCTGTTATCTTTTCAGCGCCTACTGAAGACCTTCCTTTTACAGTAAGCCTGTTACGTAGAGACCTTATCCCAGTCTGCGTCTGTGTTTGAATTACTTTTTTAGATGTTTTTAAAGCTTTTTTAAAAAAGACATTTTTTAAGATGTTTTGTTTTAATGTGTTTTAAAGGCTTTTGTTTTTAAGATGTTTTAGAGTGTTTTTAGTGTTATGGTTTGCCCCCCTGGGCTCCTTCTGGGAGGAACGGCGGGATATAAATTTAATAAATAAATAAATATAAAATCAGACTGTGTACACACCTTACATTTAAAGTACATTGAAATCACCCCCCCCAAAAAAAAAGAATTCTGGGAACTATAGTTTGTTAAAGATGGTAGGAATTCTAGCTCTGTGAGAAGTAAACTACAGTTCCCAGGATTCTTTTCTTGGCAGGGATGTGTGCGCGCTTTTGATGTGATGTAGTGGTTAAGGTGTTGGACTACGACCTGGGAGACCAGGGTTTGAATCCCCACACAGCCATGTAGCTCACTGGGTGACCTTGGGCCAGTCTCAGCCTCAGAGAGAGGTAATGGTAGTAAACCCCTCTGAACATCGCTTACCATGAAAATCCTATTCATAGGGTTGCCATAAATCGGAATCAACTTGAAGGCAGTAGATCCATCCAAATGTATTGTGTGGATGTGACCAAGTCAGACCATTGGCCCATCAAGCTCATTGTTACCTACACTGGCCGGCAGCAACTCTCCAGGGTTTCAGATTGGGGACATTCCTACCCCTACCTGGAGTTGTCAGGGACTGAACCTGGGCCTTTCTGGATGCCAAGCAGATGTTCTACCTCTGAGCTACTGCCCTTCCTCAATATGACCAAAGTGCTTCCAGACTGTCCCTATTTTGTGGGAGGGATTCAAGTGCATACTGTAAATTTAGGTTTGTGTAATTCAAGTGGATTAAAGCACTGTTTTGCCTGGTACAACATGATTACTGTAAAAGAGCAAGATACTTTTCGCAGTTAGGAAAATGATGGAGAAATGCATTGAAAAGGAGGGGATGAACAAATTGTTAACAGGAATATGTATAAACACCCTGAAAGCAAATCAGGATGAATGCTTATTGTTGTTTAACCTCCGTGTAAACAAATCAGAATGCTCAATAAGCTAACCTCTGCATGTGTTGTGCAGGCAAATCAGGATGTATGCTCAAAAACAGATCATCTGGAGGAGCCCCAACAGGTATGAACTGAAATGGCATTATTTTTATATTTTCCAGTGATGGGCCCTAGCACTGTGTGAGCCATTTTCACATTTCCAGAAAGTTAGCCATGTTAGTCTGCTGCAGCAAAACCAACAGAGAATCTTATGGCACCTTAAAGCAGCCTTAGTCTTTAAGGCAGCCTTCTTCAAGCTGGTGCCCTCCAGATGTTTGGACCAACTCCCATCAACATGTGCTGTCTGGGACTGTTGGGAGTTGAAGTCCAAAACATTTGGAGGGCACCAGGTTGGGGAAAGGTGTCTTAAAGACTAAACAAATGTATTATGGCTTAAGCTTCTATAGACTACAGTCCACTTTATTTTCCTTGTTTGTGCCCGCTTTCTCCCCCCCCCTTTCACTGGAGCCCAGTCACATATGGGGATCCATCACGCTGAACGGATTAAGGTTAATCAGCCACAAATCCCTGCGTCTAAAAAACAAACTAATCATCAAGATTTCCACACTCTCCACCCAGCTGCTCCCTGGCGGCCCTAGCCTCAGAAGCATGTGGAGCCAGGGACGAGGGGGGCAGTTTGGGGTGGTGGGGAGTTAGGGAGTGTCTGGGTTAAACCTCTAAAATCCCCCCTCCCCACCTGTTTTCCAGGTGCTGATGTGAAACGCTGACATTCAATATTTGGGTTTGGCTTTCAGAAAGAGCACTCAAAAGAAATATTTGGATCTGTCCTGGTCCATGAGAGGGGCTCGTGATTTATCACGTTGGGTTGCCATTTTCAGAGAACAGCATCTTAGATCATTTTTCATATTGGGGGTGAGGATGTCCATGGGTCTTACAGCTTCAATTATAGTTTAATTTTACTCTTAATAGTTATATGAATGAAATGATGTACTTTTTAGCACACCTAAAGCACATTGTCAGTAAAATTGATCCTGGGCAGTATTTTCTACCTCCCATGCAACTTTGTGCTCCATGTTAATTAACTTACAAGGATCTGCCACCCCAATTCCATACTCCCAATCACACAACTAAAGCAGATTAGCCTCCCTATGTCACTGTTCTGTCTTGCAAGACAAGCGGGGGGGGGATCAATCCCTTCACTGCAACACTCATGAGTTCAGCAAGGTGATAAAAGGATGTTAAAGGGCAACTAGTTTGCATTAAGTGATCTCTATCAGCCAGTTGGGTAAGTCGAGAGCCCATGCACACCATACATTTAAAGCACTTTAACTGTCACAGCTTCCTCTAAAGAATCCTGGGAGCTGTAGTTTACACCTCACAGAGCTACAATTCCCAGCACCCTTAACAAACTACAGTTCCCAGGATTCTTTTAGGGAGATCATGTGCTTTAAATGTATAATGTGGTCAAATTTAAAAAACAATGCAGGGAAGTGATTTTCTTCCGGGGAGGGAAGGACCCAACGCACTGGAGGCAGGCTGCCACTGTCTCCCTAACCAAGCGAAGTTACTCGGAGTGGAGCGGAAGACATATTGCCTCTTCCCATTCACGCAGGTCTTGGAGGTCTCTGAGCCTGCCATAGGTGGCAGATTGGAAAGAGGGATGCTGAGCTGGCTCCCTCACAGGCACAGCCAGAGCAGGTGGCATAAGACGCAGCTCTGGGCTCCTCCTGGGAGGAAGGGCAGGATAGAAATCAAATAATAAATAAACTCTCCTTTCTCCCAGTGGAGGCTGGTTCATTAGTGCAAATGGGGCACGTCCCCACCAACTTCAGTCTGCTCTCAGCCAGCCAGCCCCCAACCTGCCTGCCGCCTTACTTACAAACAGACTAGGGGGTAAAAACTGCCCGCTGGCTTCCTCCACCTTAAATCTTAGTAAGAGACGAAGAACTCAGCAGGGAGGAGGACAGGGAGAAAAAGTAGAATTCTTTGGCTCCGCCTGTGATTGGCTCTGTCTCCCCCTAATGTTTGGGCTTCCTGCCTTCCGCCCCACCAGCCTCAATGGACCCCAGCCCCCACTGGCCCTACATTGACTGTGCTCAAGTGGCATCCCTAAAATCCGCTCGTGAGGAATGAGGGTCCTTTCCCCAACTTGTGTACTGTTAATTAGCTTTCTATTCACAAGAAAACACAGACCCAAATGTGATGATGCTACATAACTGCAGTTCGTTCCAGAAATATAATATACTCCTGGGCTCTGCAGCATCCATGTCAGTTTAGATGCATATCCTGCATTTATACACATTTTGTTTATTCAGTAATTAAATGTATATCCCGCCCTTCCTCCCAGAAGGAGCCCAGGGTAACATACCTGTTTGAGCCTAATGTTTGGGCTCCCTGTCTTGTGCCACCCCAGCCCCCACTGTCCTCTCCTCAGCTGTGCTGGGCCCAAAGCAGTGCTTCATGCCAAAGGCATGTCACTGTGAAGTGAGTTGGAGAACCAGGGATGTTTCAGGGGGTGGTGTCGGCTGGAAGTCTCCCCTGCCGCTGGCAGATGGCCAGGCTTTTATTTAGTGTAAATTAACATCAACTTCTCTGAGCCTTGAAAGAATCCTAGTTTTCCACCAGCCACTCACTAGTGTGAAGAATGAGAAGTCTTACCTTGGAAGGAAGAGTAGACTCTGCGTATATGCCACATGCAGGGAATTATATCGCCATGTGCCCCACCCCTTCCCCATAGCCCTCCTTCCCATCTAGCCATTCTCCTGACACCGGTGGAAGCCTCTGAGTCCACCCATTGCACATTTCCGAAGGTATTAACAAGAGCTTGGAATTCCTGGATGGATCTGTGCACAACTATGCCTTTGTCCTCTCTGTGCTGTTTGAAGTCCCCTCCTGCTTCTCCTTGTTTATTAGGGACAGAGCGTAGCATCAGACATACTTCACCTAGTGAATACCCTCCAGCAGCTCCTTGTTGAACCTAGACTGAGGCCTCCTGCCTGCTAATCCCTGAAGTCTCCTCCAAGAACCATTTCTCTAATAGACTTTGGCTCAACTGGAGCTCCAGTCAGGCCCTCTCTGTCCCATCTAGAGATGTGAAGGATGGGGGGGGGAGGGAATTAAAAACCCATTTTTAACGTGTTTTTTTCTTGGTCCTTCATACCTCTAGTCCCACCCATTCCCTTCCTCCTCAGTTATATGCAACCTTGAGGGCTCACTGTCAACAGCTGGGTCCCGTTCCTTATCTGACTGATCTCCCACCCATTCTTCACCAGCAAGCGCTGCTAACTGGGGACCTGATCCTGTATCCACGCAGGAAGGAAGTCCATGGAGCATTGGGGCAGATCATCACAGCCACCAAAATGTCTTGGGGTGTCTCTGGTTAGCAACTGGGGTTGGGAGACAAAATGTCCAAAATTCAACAGTCAGACTTTTCCATTTTGGTAAACAAGTAAATTTTTGGACTTGAAATGGGCTGGGATGTCTTTGGCAAAGTGATTAGAAGTTGATGGCAGCCCAGTGGCAACCATTATGGGCCCTTCTGTGCCCTCTACACACACACAAGGTGAACCCAGCAAAAGTTTATTTTAATAAAGAGGGACTAGAATTTTCTTAAATAAATTGTTTTGTCATGATTTATCATTGACCCAAAATGCCACATGAAATAGAATTTCTCTACAAATGCATACCAGATCTCCTTCTAATAGGTTATGCAAACACTCTGACCACCACCCCAAGCTGTTTGTTTGAGCTGTACAGCATAGGTGAATGTACAATTCTTCTGCAGAGATCTGTCCCTGGGCCTGACCCTTGACTCACCCATAGATCAGAATCTTTTTATATCAAGGCCCTATGTGCCTTATAGCTGCAGCCCTACCCATTTGGTTTTCAAGAGCGTGTCCCATTTCACATGATCTTGTGCTTTGGCTGCTGGGAGTCCTTGGCTCAAATGCAGTTCTCCAGGGGCAATTAATATTCCAGAGCCTGTATCATGGGCTTGGATAGGCTGATATTTCCACTGGTAAAATACCTGTGTGCATGTACATGCTAACTAAGGCATCTCTGTCTTTCAGCCACCCTCCGTCCACTTAGCTAGAGGTGACCTTTATATTAAACTTCCCCCCTAAAAAAACAAAACACCAGCCCTGTGGGGTGCCATGATCCTGCAAGCCAAAGCACCAAGCAGGCTGATGGGTAGCTTTGCCACACGCCAGTCAAGGATGTCTGATACAGCCAGCTGTTCTCCTCCTGATTAACATCGCTCACCTTGCTAGGCCCTGACGGAGTCAATAATTTCCTCCTTTCTTCTTTGCTATCTCCTGGATTTGTTTCTCTCCCCCTCACATGAAAACCTCTCTCCGTCTCCCCCTCCCCCCTCAGTTTTGTTAACCAAGTTGAGGGTTTAGAATATGATGGTTTAATGCTTGCTGTGTTGTGGTGGACAGTATCTTAGCCTGCTGCCAATCTTGTTTTTCCTTTCTGCAAAATGGGGAGATTTTAGAAAATATTAGTTTGGCTCTGCAGATAGTGTTTGCCCTGGAAGATGTGAGAAGATCCTAGTTCTCCCCCAGGATCCACTGCATGGCCTTGGGCAGGTCAAGTTCTACATACTAATTCAAATCAATCATTGAACTCTTGCTCTGTGGGCTTCTAGTTGAAAGACCATCTCCAGGAAGATCTGATATTGCTGTGTGTGCCCTACTGGATTCATGGGCTAGTTAAACAATGGGAAACAGAGGGAAACCTGTATGTGCTATATGCTCCAAATGAAATGCCAGCAATGCCCCCCCCTGCCTTCTCTTGAATCTTCGAGCCACAACATGACCCAAACAAGCTATAACCCTCCTTTTCCTTTCTTATTCTGTCTCTTGCTTACTCTGCAGAAAAGTACAGGTAACCCTGTTGCCCTCTGCACCTCCAGATCCCACACGTGTACAAACAGATCCAGGAGATGCCGGCAGAAAGAACTCTTGTAAAAGCACAGGGGATATTCAAACAGAGACAAAGGGTCTGGCTGCATTGGCAAGACTGGGAGCAGCTCCCCCTCTGGAACAGCTGCAATGGGGAACAGCCTGTGCCTGGAGCTGTGGGCCATGAGCATGGTAGGTTGCTTCCTTTGCTAAGCTGAAAGGGTATGAAAAGGTATTTCAAGAACGGGAGATCCTTGAACAATATTTCCATCACTTTTGGTTACATGGACTACCCTGCTTATTTTAAATTTAAAGGGAATTTGAATTTTCCAGAAACATCTAGAATCTTGTTGGATTTGTCTCTGCTGTCTCCCCCTGGAGTGTTGCCTTTGGGCAAGCCTGCAAGTCCCTTTTTCCTCCCCCAGGTATTGGTAGACAGAAATGCGTGGTTAGATTGTCCTTTTTCTCACAACCGGAGGATCAGCAAGGGGCTATGGAATATCCCAGTGTTCAGTGCAGTTGAGAGGAAAAGCAAGAGATACGATTACCATGAGGAGTTTGGGAGCTTATGAGTGGCACAGAAATGCACAACAGTGCAAACGTTAATACTGGAGCAGATTCACCACACTGGCATGTTAAAATTATATGTACGTGGATTCTAAAGCTGCAGGCTAAAGCAGATGACATTTGGAGGCCTCGGAATGAAGTGACTTATTGGACCTCTGAAAAGGAATAGTTCAGAATCACAGGAGGCCTGGAGGTGACTTCAAGTCTGTCCCAGGTGTGGATATGCAATAGGTCTATATACAGTTTACACGTTCTATGAATATTTTTTCCACACTGTACAGATTCTAAATTTCACACTAGCAGTGGGTTATGTAGTCTACTTTTGCCTTGCACACTTGAACCAATGCAGTTGCTACCTGCAGCTCTTCACAGGCTGCCTTTTTCACTTATGACCCGTTGCAAGAGCATCATCCGCATTACAAACATATATGAGTTTGCAACCTTTCCTAAAGGGAACTCTGGGAGCTGGAGTTTTGGAAAGATTATGAGAATTATCAGATAAAGGTAGCAGTGTTTTGGACCATAGTTTAAAAAAGCCAAACAGAGACAGTAAAACAATATCTGTGCATTAAGATCAACCAACATATTGTGCAACCTTTCAAACTACATAGAACCTTTTTCAACATTCCGAAACATTACACTGAAAACGATCAGAGATCTAGGTTTCTCTTTATTTATTTATTTATAGAATTGTAGTTCTACTGTTCCATTGGCAGGGGCAAGGGTGGAGAAGGATAGCACATGGAAGCAGCCCCCTGCACTTGGGGGAACAGGAAGAGGGCTTTCAGATTGGAGGGTGTGTGGTTCATAGGTAGCATTGGGTCCCACCATCTCTCAAAATGAAACACTCCTGATGGCCTCCTGTACAGGATGAAATGTGAAGCATTTTGAACATGGAAAATGCCACATAAGTGGTAAGTATTTATGTATTTGTTATTAAATACATTTCTGATCTGCCCATCATCATGAAATCTCAAGACAGGATACAATACAAATTACAATTCCCAAAATATCTAAAACACAAAACCAAAGTTACCCAAGTGCAAACCTAAAAATTACAAAAACCATAAAAGGGCAGGTCGGGCAGCTTACTTTCATGTATAAACATGATATGTTGCAAGTACCCAGAGTCTTTAATTGGTGCTATTTGTAATAGTACTTCCAAATATACTAATGGAATTTAGGACATCAGTTATTCATATAAGTAGGGCTGGAATGTTCAATTGATTTATCAGTTGATTAATCACTTAAACCTTTCACTGACTGAAAAGCAGAGCTTGGAAAAGTTACTTTTTTGAACTACAACTCCCATCAGCCCAATCCAGTGGCCATGCTGGCTGGGGCTGATGGGAGTTGTAGTTCAAAAAAGTAACTTTTCCAAGCTCTGAAAAGGTGCCCCAGATCAGGCAATCAATTTTAAAAATACATATATATTAATTTTAAAAAATGCAAATACTTTTTTAAAACCTACAGATGGCAAGCACCATCTTAGATGAGGCTTCCCTCCCACTCTCTCCAAGTGCCACTGCAAACAACTGCTATAACACACCCACACTTTGCTTCAGAACAGTTGTTTTACTCATGAGCAAATGTAATCTATTTGTAGGCTAAACGGTCATGAC
Organism: Rhineura floridana; assembly: GCF_030035675.1. Taxonomy (NCBI): domain Eukaryota; kingdom Metazoa; phylum Chordata; class Lepidosauria; order Squamata; family Rhineuridae; genus Rhineura; species Rhineura floridana. The sequence goes on along the minus strand of NC_084494.1, from coordinate 33,247,839 downwards.
AATAATAGTCAAATAAGATTTCTTTAATTGGGTGACAGTCCTGACAATAAGTGAAACAACTACTGGGCTCCTGCTGGGAGGAAGGGTGGGATAGAAATCAAATAATAAATAAATAAATAAAACTAAATTTTTCTCTGTTAAGAAACAGCATAGGATAAATAGGATGCTATCAAGAAGTTTTGTAAACAGGAGCTCATTCCTACTTTAGTGTGGGGTTTGGAGGTGAGCTGTATTTAATCAGCAGGGAAGTGATGTGCTCATAGTTTCTGGTGAGTTGGCAGGAAGGTAACTGAGGAGAAGGACCCCCCTCCAAATTGTTGATTTCATTGTGAAGCTCTATTTACAGACAATTGAGTATGTTTTGCTTATCAGTAGCCCTCAAGCTATGCACAATTGACTTGGTAATTGGGTCCACTAATTAGATGGTGAAAGAAACAATGGCCATCCTTTGCAAAGGTTTTTCCATGGACTTTGCAGAAGAGTCTGGATTGGTGAAAGGAGGAATGGGTGGGCTTAGAAATCGATATGTATTTTATTAAATAGACTTCTAATCTGCCTTTCGCGGTGCAATGCCCTCGTTTGCCACAAAGCTGTTGAAAGTGACTTTCAGCAGCTGCAGGCACGCTTTTTTTGGTTCAGATGTTAACTGAACAGATGTGGAAGTAATTGTATACTGGCTATTTTCACCACATGCCCAAACCGTGCATGGATTTGCTCACCGACCACCAGAACCCATTGGCAACATGGTGTTGTTTTAACCCTTTTGCACCAAACTGCTTTCATTCTTCTGAGCGGGAGTGTAGTAGTCCAGGTTTCCAAGGGTGGAGGTCTTAGACCCCTCATATTTTGTGTGTGGACCAGGTCCCAGCTGTGTGTCTGTGTCTCCAGCATCTTATGAGCCAATCAGCATGAAAGGGGAGTATGTTAGCCACTAAGAAAAGTTGCAATGAGTGTCAATTGCAAGCAAGGCTTTATTAGTTCCTGCTTCAAAAAGCCAAGACAAGGTGTGGAGAGTGAGAATTCTAGAAGAAGATCCTAGAATCCTAGGAGAAGAGACAATGAATCCTGATGATAGCATCCTATCTACATCATCAAGCAATTTGGTAGTTGCAGGAGATAAATGTGTAGACACTGAATTGATTAATTCAACCAATATGCTTCTGAGCAAATCGTGCATGTGATTGAAACAAAAACAGGTGATAAAACAGCAGTGCATATACTCACACTTTCCTCTTACATTTCATAGGCTAATAATTTGATTCCTGAATTGTGATAGGGTTCTTGAGGCAGAAAGATTTTTTTAGTGTTTGTAGCTTTATGTACATTATTTTGATCATTCTTAGCATAGCCTTGTAAGTAGGTCAATATTATTATCCCAATTTGCAGATGTGGGAATGAGGCAAAGAGAATAGCCGCTTGCTTAAAGCCACTTAATGAGTTAGTGACTCAGGTGACATGGGAATAGAAATTTGCAAGCTCATAGTATCAAGTCTAAAATAACAAAAAAATAAAAATGGGAGCATGGGTGGTGCGGACAACTGACAACCTTACTTTGCAGTTTTAAACTGTGGAACCCTCCATGGAATCTGCTGGTGAAGTACAGGTGGTGGTAATAATAATAATAATAATAATAATAATAATAATAATAATGCCGCCCTGGGCTCCTGCTGGGAGGAAGGGTGGGATATAAATCAAATAATTAAAATAAATAATAAATAAATAAAAGGCTGTTGTTGCTTGCCCTCAACCCTAGCCATATCCTGGAGGGCTTGGCAGAGCTGGATAGCATAGAGGAAAAGGGAGGGAGAAGATGAATAAAAAGGGGAATAAAATTAACAGCTTTTGGTGTCTCGCCAGGTAGTGCGGGAGCCCAACCCAAAAGTAAAAGAGGCACAGCTGGCATTATATTTGTGGGTAGAGTGGAAGTAAGGGAAGGAAAAACCCTTAGAGCTGACTAAGATGCTTGCCTCACCCCTTTCCCTGAACATTCAGCACCAGTGTGGTGTAGTGGTTAGAGTGTTGGAATAAGACCAGGGTTCAAATCCCCACTCAGCCATGAAGCTCATTGGGTGACCTAGGGCCAGTCACAGTCTCTCAGTCTAACCTACCTCATAGGGCTGTTGTGAGAATAAATGGAGAGGGAGGAGAATCATGTGTGCCACCTTGAGCTCCTTGGAGGAAAGGTGGGATATAAATATAATACAATAATAATTAGCCATGACTGGCTGTTAATGCCCTCCAGGTGATCATAGCGGCTGTTACACTCGTAGGTGACAATGAACTGAAGACTGTTATGGCCATTGTGCCAATGGAGACAACTGAACATACCAGCACAGCAGTCACAGAATAGGGTTGCAAATTGACACCTGTCTTGACCTTGCCAGCTTTTGTGCCTTTAACAGCACCTTGATCTGCAAGAATGAGGAACTGAAGCTTTTCAAGACATGGAAAAAAGCATAATCACTTCTTAATGTCTGCACATCCAATGACAATTGAACCACCCCCAGCCCAGGCTTTTTATTTTCTTTCATGAATATCTACCTTTATGAATTTGTATTCTTGTTTGTTTTTTATGAGAAAGTAGCTGCTCCTGCCTTTTAGTGTTTTTAGCTGATGAATGAAGTCATAGCAATAACTGACATTTAGGAAAGCCAGTTATACAAAGATCTAGTAAGAGTGACACACCAATTGCCTAGAGTGACTTTAGAGAAGGATTTTCTTTTTCATTTTTAAGCCTTTTATTTTGATCTTCCCTGCCTGAGAAGTAAGTTGCTGCTGCCCTATAGGAGAACTCCTCCCCCCCCCAAGATATCCAGGATTTTAATATAGCTGTAATTGGGCAGTAGCATCAGTACCTCAGTTGAAAAGCAACAGCTATAGAAAAGGCAGGAGTTCATGATCAAGTCTTCTTTCATAAAACAAAATGTGATATCCCCCCCGTCACTCTGAGTATGTAAACATTTTTTTAAATTCCAATAAAACCCATCATTATTATACCCATATTGCAGGGGATCTGTAGCTGAGAAAGTGAGTTATGCCAGCCCTGCAAAGTAATCCAGTGTTTTGTTTTGCTTGGGGTGGGGGAGTTACATTAGTGTACAATAATCAAATCCTGGACACCTAATCCCCCCCCCCCCAAAAAATGTTAGTCATTGCTATGACTTCATTCAGTGGCTAAAAACAGTGAAAGGTGAGAGGAATCTAGTTTTTCACAAAAACAAATTAGGAGAATAATACCTGCACATTTTGCCTCATATTTCAGATTATTCAAAGCCTAGTTTCTTACTTTAAAAAATCCCTGAGAATCTGGGGATTATGGTTTATCCAAGGGGTGCAGCAGCCCCTTCCCCGCCCACAGATGCCCATGGCTGCATGTGCAGGCAAGGGGGTCGCTCATATCTCAGCTTTATTAAACCAAGATGGTCAAAAAAGCCAGACCAATGTAAGTCAACATAAAATTAGCATTTGCTCTGGTTACTTTTTTTATATTTCTGAATGACTGCGGATCTTTGTTTATTTATAAGGTTTCTTACCTGCCCTTCACTATAAGGCCCCAGGGTGGATTACAATTGTAGAATCTGCAATTATAAAAACACACACAACTGTTCAAAGTGAAACAGAATATTTATATTATCAAAGGAGGGTCAAATAGCTTGCCATTCCCACCCACCTTCCACTGCTGCTTTTAAACATACAGATTTGGGCCGTTGGCCTGATTGTCACTCTAGTACATAGGCCACTGTAATTGTTTACAACAATGGTGTGGAACCAGTTAAGTTGGCCAGAAATATAGGTATTCCTGTGAACTCACCACATGTGATCTGAAGCCCGTAGGGTAGCCGTGTTCCCTCTCTTACCCTCTATAAATGATGTCTCTGATATGTCACAGGTAATTTGCTCATGACTTGGCCTCTCTCTTACCCATCTCTATCTGACAATCATACACGAAGCATTAAACCATCAGTTGCTTCAGATGTGTTTTGAAGACTTAACTTCTTGCCTGGGCTTTTTCTGACCCATAAGATTGGACTAAATTTCTGTTAATACTGCTGTTTATTGGAGGTAGCTTGTTTTTTTTGTTTTTATGACATTGTTTTTTTTTAGACTGTACACTACTTAGAGATTATTTAAATATTAAGCAGCTTATAAATGTTTTTAAATAAATAAAATAACATCAGCCAGGGGAGACTGTGCTACTCAAAATAATGTGCTCTGGATTGATTCCTTGATGGAAGGTAGTTCTTGAACCTGCCAATGTAGGTTCACCGTGTTGGCTTCTCCACACTGGCTGTTCCCAGTCTGGAGCAAAAGCAACGGGGTTTAATTTGTTAGGGAAGGGCCCCATGAAACAGGGGAGATGAACTTTGACAGGAACGTGCTTCCCCAGTAATCTACGTAAAGCTCCAGTGCTCCATGGGACATGTGACCCGTCATGAGGGAACAAGGCCAGACAGAGAACAAAGGAAAGGATTTAAGTCCTTGGCCAGAGGAGGGAAAGTTCCCAAATCACCAAGTTACATAAAGAAGGGGGTGTATGAATTGGCCCCAGAGAAGTTGAGGGGCCATGTTTACTTGATTCAAGGGTTGTTAGAAATGCCCCTTAAAGGTGCTGCTTCAGAAGGGCTGGATGTAAGGTATGAAAAATCACTGGGCTTGTGGTTATCAGTGGACAGAGATCAGAGGCAAATGGGAGGCTATGTATCTTTAAAGCACATTGAAAACATGTGACGTCCCCCAAAGAATCCTGGGAACTGTAATTGGTTAAGGATGCTGGGAGTGGTACCTCTCTGAGTGGTAAATTACAGTTCCCAGGATTCTTTGGGGGAAGTACTTTAAATGTATGGTGTGTACACAGCCAAAGAAAGAGTAAAGGCAAAAAGAGAGTTAGTGTGGCGTAGCAACAGAGTATTGGTCCTGAATTGGTAAGATGTAGGTTTAAACACCTGCTCATCAAAAAAAGCTCCCTGCCTGTCCACCAGTACACTCTCAGTAAGATTTGTTTTTTAAACTTAACAGCTTATATAATCAGCCACATTAAAATTCTCAAGTTTCCCTGCAAAAAAGGTTAACAACTATCATTGCTTTGGCAGCACATATACTAAAATAGTTAGGGCTTCTGCAAAAGGATGATATGCAAATGATTGTTCTGCATTTTGTGAGGAGGGACCACTACCTGCCATGAGTGAGGAAGGGTCCCTCCCTGGTATCACTAATAAACCAAAAGATGGGCAGGGATCAGGTAACAGATGATGGTACCCTTCTCTGCCTAAAACGTTGGAGAGCCATTGCTAGTCAGAGTAGACAATATTGAGCTAGCTCAGTCTTTGCAGAGCTGGCACCCTCAAGTGGTTTTGAACTACAACTCCCATCAGCCCCGGCCAGCGTAATATTCTCTCTGGTTTTCTCAAAAGAAAAACCTGCCTGCATTTGAAGACTGTTATCATTAGGTTTAGACATTGCAGGCATTAGAGGTGCTGCAACAATATTTACCACCATCAGAAGCTAGGTAGTAATGTTGGGACTGATTTTATTTGGATAGGAGAAGACGATGCAACCCATCTTTATATGTTTCCATATGTGCAGTTGTGCCATTCTATGTAGGTGGTACCCAGATCTGGAGGAAGAGCAATCTCTTTGTGGTAAAAAATGTGCAGTGTTCCCCCTTTGCCCCTGATGTGAAGCCAGCTTCATTCCTTCTCTGCTCCTAGCTAAACAAACCCAACTCCTCCGCTGAGCCTTTCTGCAAAGCTGAAAAATGTCATTTTAAATTGGTGCTTTAACTCATGTTTTGATCTGGTTTTCCGGAGGCTGGGTGGAAGGGAGGAGGTGTTAATTGAGACCCTGCAGTGGGGGAGGTGAGAGAGGGAATGCCTGTTTGGTTATAGAATTAGCCCCCTTCAATTTCCCTGCTGATTGTGTTGGTTCTAATTAAGAATCAAGGGGGGAAACCACAGTGAGAATTGTTTGGGAGGGGGGCAGCTCCTTAGTGGGATTTCTGTTCCCAAACTCCAGAGAAGTTGCCCTGTTAGTTTCTTGCAGCAAAAACAACCCCAAAAAGCTTTGTGGCACCTTTAACAAGCTGATTGTAGTACATTTTGCCTTTTGGAAGGACTGTGTAAACCTTTTCCTTTTTCATCTGGCCTTTGGAGTTTATGCCTTCTTAGATGTATGTTTTTGACTGACTGAAGAATAGTTATTTTATTTTTATATTCTTTTTTAAAACATTATTGTCATTTTAATTTTTATCTCTCTGTTGTAAGCTGCTTTGAACACATGTTGAAGAAGTGGGTTCATAAATGTTTACCATAAATTAATACTTCTCTAAGTAAGTGTCACAATATGATTACGAATGGGACTATGAGCTTAAAGTACCCAGTCACAAAGGAGGTTGCCACTGCATCTCTGTGAATTACTGTTCTGGGTTTGCCTCCTTTTAGTCTGCCACCTTCCTATATCATCTGGAGTTGGATGATTAATTCAGTGCAGCGGCAGCGGCGCTGTAGAATAGTCAAACTTGCCCATGCTTAGAAATGAATGCCTTTTGGGTTAGGAGTTGCTTCCTTCCAAGCAATAGACCTGCCCCCAGACAGTGACTCATCCACAAACATCAGGTGATGGGCTCCACCAAGGGTGGATGATTCTCAGTCTTACACAATATGAAAGTAAGCCTTTTGGGGAGAGTATGCCTCCAATTTTAATTAATAAAATTTATTTAATTAATCTAATTTTAATTAATAAAATTTATTTAATTAATAAAAAACTATTATTAGAAGTTGAGAAACCTACTGTCTTAGGAATTTCATCTCCTTGCCAAGGTGATAATAGTAAGCTTGTACTTCTTGCTAAAATTGGAAAAGCCCAATACAAGTATGTTTTCCTCCATCTTCACAGTTTTCATTTTCTTTAAATATTTCTCTCCCTCTTGGTTGTAAAATATAGCTTGGAAATATGTGGGTCATTAGAATCTCAGGCCACTTCCAGATGGCTTTTTTTTAAAAAGTATTATTCCTTCGGTGCTATATGAGTGTGATCCCCATTCTACCACTATGATCTGAACATTTTAATTAAAAAGTTCCTGGTTCAAATATAGTTTTAGTCCTGAACTTAGTGAGTACTTTTAGGAAAATGGACACAAATTGGGTTTCTGTGTATAAAATGGGAATAACAACATTGGCCTATATTACAGCATTGGTGTAAGGATTACTCAGGCTACAGAAAGGTGATAGTTCCCCCTCTCCCAAAAAATCTGAGGCAGGTTAAAAAAGAGATAGCTACCTGTGGCATATACATTCACCCTACTTTTGTCTCTGGTAAACAAGTTTGGCAGGTTTTTGTACCGCTTCCAAAATATGCAGAAACCTGTTTGAGCATAGACAACAGCAGGACAAAATAAATATGTGTGTGTACACTATGGGAAATGAAACCGCTCTCAAACCACTTTCAGTTTTCTTTAAAACTATGGTCTGTCTCCAGTCTCGGAGAACTTATACAGAATTACTTAAGGAAAGTTCTATATACTGGGAGGAAGGGCGGGAGATAAATTTCATAAATAAATAATATAAACCGTAAGGCGCAATCCTGTTGAACACCGCAAGACTTATGTCTGAGTAAGCACTCATAAGATCAGGCTGTCTGCAGCTGTCAAGGCAGTAAACGTTAATATTTGCAACATGTTCATCCTGTAGTGCAAATTCACAAACTGATTCTTTTCCCTCTTCTCCCCCCCCCCAGTTCGGGACCCCATGAGACTTCCTATACAGGGTCCTATCAGAGAGCCCTGATGGTATGTGGGATGCTGAGCTTCTTGACTAGGCAAATATCCTCAAACAAAAGGATTTCTTTTTCTCTTCCTCTCCACAACAGTGTGATTGCATGTAGCTAGCCAGAGCTGGAGAGTATGGCAGATTGTTTTCTAATACTTATTTTGTCACTGCCCACCTGCTCCTACCCGTCCTCACTCTTTGTTTTCTTTCTTTTTAATTCTTTTTTCCCCAGTCTCCCACTAAGCCCACTGGACAAATTAAATTGTAAGTGTATAATTATGGACAGCCTGTCCGTGTGTTGTGCAGTTGCTGTGAAAATTGGGAGTTGGATTAAGCTGTTCTGGAAATCCATTTTCATCTTGAGTTTTTAATACCTTTGGACCTGCCGGCTTAGGATCCCAGGCTGGCTGCCAGTTCCTCGCTGCCACTTTGTGGCAGTAATTGACATGTGTGTTTGGTATAAGGGCTACTGTAACTCAAAGATTATTAGTTCCCCTCCTGGCCTGTGTGTGTTATAATTGCCATAACGGAAGGGTGTATGATCACTGCAGTTGGTTCTTTTCCGTAGTTGCATGTGAACCAAGAGGCACTGAACAATATCACCTACCAATTACGTAGCATGTTTTCAAGTCTTCAAATGGATGTTCACATACATTATCTCAGTGATCCTTACACCAGCCCTGCAAGGTATTATTATCCCCATGTTGCAGGTGCTGGAGGGTTAGGCTGAGAGACAATAGCTTGCCTAAGGCCTGGGGGCTTTTCAGCTCATACTCTTAACCAGCCTTCTTCAACCTGGTGCCCTCCAGATGTTTTGGGCAACAACTCCCATCAGCCCCAGCCAGCACATCTGGGAGGCACCGGGTTGAAGAAGGCTGCTTAAGCCATGATATCAGCCCAGGCCCCATCTGCACTATACATTTAAAGCAGTATCATACCACTTTAAACAGCTATGGCTTCCCTCAAAGAATCCTGGAAATTGTAGTTTGTCAAGGGTACTGAGAGTTGTTAGGAGACCCCCTAGTTCCCTCCCAGGCAGAGCTTAGAAAAGTTACTTTTTTGAACTACAACCCCCATCAGCCCACCAGTGGCCATGCTGGCTGGGGCTGATGGGAGTTGTAGTTTTAAAAAAGTAACTTTTCCAAGCTCTAGGTCTGACAACCAATCCCTCTTTCCAGGGAACTCTGGGAGTTGTAGCTCTGTGAGGGGAATAGGGGGCTCCTAGCAGCTCCAAGCACCTTTAGCAAACTACAGTTCCCAGGATTACTTGGGGGATGCCACAACTGTTTAAAGTGGTATGATACTGCTTTAACTGTGCAGGTGGAGCCTGCTTTTTTGCCACAGGAAAGGAATAAAAAAGGATTACTGCTCATAGGGCCTCACCCAACCCATTTTTTGCCTCTGGCAAATTGCTTTTACAGAAGACACATGCAAAAACACCCCCCCCCAAAAAAAAATCTAATTTAGCAAAGATGACTGTGGGGTGAAAGAAATATGTGTGTACTGTGCACCATCAGAAGAGAAGCTTCTCTCAAACCACTTTAACAGTCTTCACAAGGATTGTCCAGCCTCGGATAACTCACATGAAGAAATAAAGTACAAGTAAAAGAAAGCCAAATGGATACAACTTTTTTCCTATCTTGGGCTAGATTTGTCTCTGGATGTTGGGAAGGACAAATACATTTGATGGTGCAAGAATACCTATATAGGTATATGTTTTCCTATAAACAGTTGTATTGCTACAGTTCAGAGTGAAGAAGACAATTTTCTTTTTGGGTTCATTTTCAGCACCATGAGAGATGTGGCTGGTTTACACATGTATGTATGTCACATCACTTTATTTTTCATTATATATCACTTAGTGGCACGCTGCTGAATGTGTGAATTAACTTCCACAAAAGGCATATTTTTTGGTGGTATCTGGTGACAAGAATATTCTATCTGTGGTGTTAGATGTTGGATGACTGACACATTCTGGTCTCACTCAGTGGAGGCTGTTGGCTCCAATGTCAGTGGGGCAGTGAATCCACTCAGAGTTTTTGTCTGAACTTTCGAGGAGCTGTCCAGGGTGCTGAAAGCACCTTGAAAGTTCAGACTAATACCTCGAGTGGATTCACTGCCCCACTGACATCGGAGCCAACAGTCTCCACTTTCTTCACTGGATGTTGCACTCATCAAGTAGTGAAAATGCATGTGTGAAGCATCCTTAAGTCAATAATGTTCCCATGTCACAAATTAGGAAATTAAAGCTGAGAAAAAGGGGCTGGCTGGTCCTCTCCAGTGACCAGACCACACTCATTTAATTATTTAAGGCGATTCCAGTCATAATGCTAAAGATATTAAATAGCACAAACATTAAGCCACTTTATTAAAGCTAAATAAGAAGTGTGACGTCTGCTCTATACATTCTAATGAGTTGGAAAAGCCAATCTTCCTTATAAGTGAATATTATTATGCTACATAATTTGGAAAGTATTGGTCTTGTGCTTGAAAGGTGCACTACTTTGGTTTAGCAGCTCAGCTCTTGCAAGGAGCTCAGATCTACCAAGTTACGTTATGGTGTGAAGATCCACCTTTAAAGCCATGGACACTTTCCCGGCCTGTATGCCTTCTCCATCTCTTTTTTACCCCTGCCCCCAAATTTCTTTTTCCATGTCTCATTCTTTCCTAATAAAAACCCACCAGGCCAGTCATAAATGAGGCTGGGTAAGAGGTGCAAAGGGCAAATACCTTTGAGAAGCATGTGGGCTAACTTTAGTTTTGGATAGTCTGCTTCCTTTCTGTTAGTTTCCCAGTGGTCTCCTGATGTGTTTTACATTTGCAAAGCCCAAGAAGTGCATTATTGGTACTTCTTAATAGTTTATACCATAACCAATCTCGGTTGAGCAGTCCCGAGTATGCACTCTTGCACCTAGTCCAGTGTTCTCTGCAAGAATCATAGCAACTGGCCGGGACTTAGCAGTCCACTGGAAATGGTCCACCAGTGGACTGCAAAATAAACATTCTGCTCACCCCTAAGAGGGCATTTCAAGTGCAGGAGAGGCCAAAGGGGAGCCCGCCAAATACCATCTTCTACACAACCATTCGGAGCCCCAAGACACACCCAGCTCTGCATCTTAAGGCAAATTCTGAACCACTGTGTGTTACCACCGCAACCTCTTCCCCATAGCGGGAGCCATTGTACATCCTTCAAGTGCCTGCTTTCCCTCCGCCATACGGTCCCTTCCTAATCTGTACCGTGTTCTATTCCAAGCCTGGGATTTTCAATTAAGGATCCTTTCCGTGTCTCCCTTCCACCCCCCCTCCCACCGCCATTTCCCTAATGAGGGGTGGCTGGTGGTAAATTAATTGTCCTGACAGTGTGACCCTAATCTGCCTGTGTATTATAATTATAAGGGGTGAGCGTGTATTTGTGTGCAGGCCAAGAAAAAGACCTTGTTTATTTCCAGACTGCTGCTTTGTAATTAACTAGCACGTGGCATTGTTAGGCTGAGGATTACAAGAGCCTTTTATTTATTTCCTTTTGACTCATTAATCCTCCCCCCCAACCATGGGTGATTAAATAGTTCCTTGCATGGCTGTCCCGTTAAAGAGTTGGTGGCCTACCTTGCTCCTGCCAGCCTGTTGTCTGCCCCTCCTTCCCAGCAATGGATCTTGGCCACTTTGTTTTGTCCTCCTGGGGAATTAATGTTAATTAAAAGTGCATTGTTGTCCTGGATTACCAGCCATAGAATATTCCTTTCCCTGGCCTCATTTTAGTGTATTAGCATAAGGGGAGAACATGAGCAAGTGTCGGATTACAAAACGGGCAATGCTGCTGCTCAAGGCAGCAGGACTGGTTCACACATGCATATCATTTAGCTCTTTATTAGAATAGTAGAATAGTATAGTAGAGTTGGAAGGGGCCTGTAAGGCCATCAAGTCCAACCCCTGATCAATGCAGGAATCCAAATCAAAGCATTCCCAACAGATGGCTGTCCAGCTGCCTCTTGAATGCCTCCAGTGTCAGAGAGCCCACTACCTCTCTAGGCAGCATCAAATGATGGCAACATCAAATGACTCCCTGCACATGTGAAACAGGCCCTGGATAGAACTTTCATCTCTGTTTGTCACATCCATACCATACCTTTAAAGCATTCTTGTACCACTTTTAATGGTCATGGCTTCCCCGCAAGAATCCTGGGAACTGGTCCTGAGACCCCTCCCAGAGATACAAGTTCCACCACCCTTAACAAACTATAGTTCTCAGGATTCTTGGGGGAGGGGGAACCCATGACAATTAAAGTGTTATAAGAATGCTTTAAAGGTATGGTGTAAATGTGACAAAAGTGCTTTTCAAAGGAGACCATTCACACATTTAGCTGCCAGCCTTCAAGAGGGTAGAGGGACCCAAGCAGAGTCACATCTATGTATGTAAACCAGGTGTGGATTTGTAATGAAGGGTATGTGGGCAGAAGCCTGCCATGGGAGCCACAGATATATTGGTGGGCTCCCTGTTCAGTGGTAGAGGGTGTGCTGTTTCCATTTAAGGTGTTGGAACCCTTTGTCTGAGTTTTCAGACTTTGCTTTCTGCTATCATGCCAAGATAAACAAGACACACAAAGCACTGCTTTATTTACTGCTGCAGCTTACAAAATTCAGCATAAATTTGTCTGGAGAATTGCCTACACTGGTTGATCACCCGATACAGCAGTTTTGTTTTAAGCTTGCTCTTGCTGATGGTGTGATTCTTGTTTTGTCTGGTCATATCCATGCCATACATTTAAAGCACTTTTATACCACTTAAACAGTCATGTTTCCCCCAAAATAATCTTGGGAACTGTATTTTTTTAACAGTGCTGACATCACAGACCTATCTTTCCAGCACCCTTAACAAACTGCTATTCCCAGGATTCTCTTTGATTGTTAAAGTGGTATAAGAGTGCTTATGGTGTGGATGTGACCTCTGTTTTTATGTCTATGCATTTTTAATTTATTTTATTTGAACTCTGCAGTGTACTGCTTCAGGTTCCTCTGTTTACATTGTGATTTTGCACATTTTGACCTTACCGTTGTCTTCTCAGGTTCTGGGGCATAGCCATGACATTGAAAATAGGCTCAGGGACTAAGTCCTGGTGCTCCTGGCCCCTATCTCAAGTGCAGCCTTAGATAAGAGGAAAAGGGGAAACACAAGGGGTTGCAATAAGGGAGAGAGGCTGGAAGGCAGAACTCCTGGTGAGAAAAGGAAGGATGGAAAGAGGATTTTCACTGTGGATTTGCTGGGTTGGGAAAGTAGATTGTGGCCAATTTCTGATCTACCTCCTAGGGACTGTTGATCCCTGAGATTGCTAGTCTTGGTGGGCCTTGCTCTGATCTGCCAAGTCTTTTTTTTTTTTTAAAGGAAGAATGCATACTCAGGATCATTTAACAAAGCTTAATTATGCATTGCCCTTTTCTGACAATTGTTCTTGTGCCCAAATAAATGCATGGAAAGGAGCTGGCCTCTTCTCTGTCCCCAAAAGGTACTATTTGCATGGAACTTCCAATTGTGCACTTGAAATGTCAGGACTTCAGTATATTCCTTAAATCTTCTAGAGACCAATTTAACCCTAGTAAGCTCCAACAAGGTTGTGACATCCTTTTCCTAAGGAGGAGCCAGATTGCACAATCTGCAGAATCCAATGGTAAAACCTTCCCTGGACTGTTCTTCTTTGGACTGAAGATGGCAGTGGAGGTGGTGGTGTGAGGATTGCATGGTGTATTTTTAAAAAAACCCTACATACCAAAAAACTAGCCTGTCAGGGAGATGGGTAGGTTGAACTGTTCTCCCTGATATCCTAGATTTCTGTGTTGAGGGAGTTTTGTTCTGTTATCGGGCAGGTGAAACAAACTGGGCAGATGCTATGGACCTGTATTCCAGAGCCATTGATAGACTGACATTTCAACCTTGCTAATAAGTCAACAAAAGTTATTCGAGCACATTGTTTTTATTTTTTTACTGTCTTCTCAGTAAGAGCTGATTTAACAGGAAAATAAATAGGTTTGTGGATTGGTAATACCAAAGTCTGTACTGTGGATGGCATGTATGAGGCTCCAGATACATCTCTAGTTCAGGATTTCCAGTTACACCTAGTGTGTGTGAGGCTCCATGTACATCTTAAGTAAAAGATTTCCAGTTGTACGTCTGGTAAACACCTCCACCTGAGTCCTTAGAGAACAACTTCCAGTCAGAGTCTAGACAGAGTCAAGAGTAATGCAGTCTAGCACTGCCTGCCCTGACTGGAAATTGTTCTCTAAGGACTCAGGTGGAGGTGTGATGACTGGACATTATTTAATCAATGGGATTTGCATTCTGCCCTTCAATAGGCTCCTAGGGCAGTGTCCAGAAGGTTTTTTTTGAGGACATGGTGTGGTGTAGTAGTTCAGGTGTTGGACTACGGCCTGGGAGACCAGGGTTCGAATCCCCACACAGCCCCGAAGCTCATTGGGTGACCTTGGGCCAGTCACTGCCTCTCAGCCTCAGAGGGAGGCAATGGTAAACCCCCTCTGAATACCGCTCACCATGAAAACCCTATTCTTAGGGTCGCCATAAGTCGGGATTGACTTGAAGGCAGTCCATTTCAGTGAGACTACACTGTGCATATATTTGGAGATTATCTTTTTCTGCAATCTGACACGTCAAGCAAAAAACAAGAATAAATAGGTACAATTAGTCTGTGATATAGGAAATATTGGTTATTGACTGTTAGTGGTGCTTTTGGAGGCTGCAAAGTGTGTGTGTGTGTAAATTTTTAATTAAATAACTAAGGTAAAATCTTGACATATGTCCCACTGTATCTAATGGGGAGAAGATGAGTGATTTATGTACATGCTTTAATTTCAGTTATGAAGTTGGTTCTTTTGCTTCTTTAATTTTGAACACGCAGTCTGGGTTTCACACAAAGTTTCCTGTGGAGGAGCATAATCTGACTTGTGAGAAGGCTCTTCTGTTTGCAAGCTGCAAGTAATGCCCAATTACATATTTGCATGGTGTCGTTTTGGAGTAAGTCAGTGGAACTTTGCAGCTGCTTGAGTGCAAATACACAAACAGAGAGAGTGTGTGTGTAGTGTGGGGGGGGGTGAGTCAAAGAAGCACGTAAGTTCTCTAGCTCAATGACAGGGCAGATATTTGCCTATAGAAAGCTTCAGTCCTTGGCATCTCCAAGTAAAAGCATATTGGATAGGTGAGCCTGAAAAAAGATCCCTGCCTGAGATCTTGGGGGTTTCTGCCAGTTAGAATAGACAGGGGTGGCTCCTTATAGTGTTTTTTGGGGGGGGGCAGATGTATGTCTTCGCTTGGGTCACCCCAGGCAATGCCTTATGCAGCAAAGTCTGTTTTTCTTTCACAATTAACCTCATCAACTGGGACTAGAGGGACACATGAGCTGAAGCCCCTGCTGTTTTTATACTGTGGAGATCAAAATGCACATTCATTTTCACTTTGTGTAAAAAAAGGCAGACGTATGCACCTAGACATCCATGCCCCCCAACACTTGACAGATGAAAATTGGGGCACTCTGGCATACTTGTAACACTCCCATTCTCATACTAAGGATCACTGCCTAAGCATGACCCCCCCACACACCAATTGCACACCCGCTCACCGCTGAAGGTTTTTTAGGCTACCTGCTGTATGTTGTATTTCTCCACAATATTCAGTCCTGCACTGGCTGCAAAATCAAAATTATTATTTTTAATAGAATGAATGCCTGTGTCCTGATTCTAGGCATGTTTACTGAGCACCAAGCATTCCTAGAATTTTGATCTTTGTAAGACTGGGGGCCTTGCCTCGCCTCTTTCATCCTAATATAATTAATCTCGATAGCAGAGTTATGCACATTTGCTTTGGAGGAAGCCCCATGGAGCTCAATGGATTGATGTCTCTCCCCTGAAAGGCAAAATAAGGACAGGGAGAGGCTGGTCCTAGGATATAAGGGCCATTCCTGATACATAGGGACAGGTGGAAGTGCATTGTTATCTCTGAATGGATAGATGCCCTTCAGAGAAACCATGAACACGGCTTCACTCTGAGGGTAGCTCTTTTATGGCAACTTTTCTCTCTGGTTGAAGCCTACTGAAAGGAAATGACAGCTGAGGTACTGGGGAGTCACCCATGTGAGGCCTTGCTGTTCTGTGGAGCTTTTCTCCATCCCTGTTCTCCTCTGGGCATCTGGACCCCCTTCACGTGTCCGGTCGAGGAGCCAAAGTGCCTGAGTCTCCCCTCTCCCTGGGAGGCAATCAGAATTAATCCCAGCCGATGACATTGAGAGAGGTGGTGGATTACTGATGTGCTGCCAGCAGGGTGGACATCTTGCCTAAAGCCACCTCGGCCATATTGCCCCCTCCCCTTCACCCCTCCCTCTCTGCCACACTCCTGGATTAGTCACTGAAATATAGACCGTGACAGCTGACATCACCACTTTCCTTGCTTAAATCTTCCACATTTGGGTGGTACCTACATTTTCTTTTTACTCCTCAGCTTCTAGCCTCAGTGCCCCTTTCTGAGGTCTGTGCCACGCAACGCCCAGGTGAGCCACTCAGGTCTGCATACCAGCTTTTCTACCTTCCTTTTTCTTCCCCCCCTTAACAGGAGATATATGATTATATGTAACTGATCCAGCTTTAGAGGGGTTTAGCTCCCTTGATAAAATTATATCTAATGATTTAAAGTCCTTACGCTTGTAATACAGCTTGGGTCGGCTTTATTGCACTTAATTAAAAGTACTGCCAGGGGTTTGGAAAGGCCATTTGTAAAATTTCCTCCTTCCCTGGCTGATTTCTTCCCCAGGTGATGGGAATGGGACCTGTTTCTTTGTATCTCTTGTCAGTGAAAGAAGGAATAGAACAGCTCGGGTGGTGAAATGGTTGAAAGTGAGCTTGGAATGGAAAGCAATGTTGCCTAAATTCTGGCTACCAATAATAAAAAGAAGAAAAAAGGTTCTTGACGTTAAATTTTAAAAATCCAGGAGCAAAGGGATAGTGGATGAAACAATGTTTTATCCTTGAGGCAATTAGACAAAGAAATTGTACAATTTAGAAGCAAAAACCTGTTGATCTACAGTGTGTCAGAGTAGAGCTTGGAAAAGTTACTTTTTTAAACTACAACTCCCATCAGCCCCAGCCGGCATGGCCACTGGATTGGGCTGATGGGAGTTGTAGTTCAAAAAAGTAACTTTTCCAAGCTCTGGACATGCATAAAGTCACACCTTTAAACTTCTATTCAGGCCACAAAAAATGCCCCCAAAACATGCCGTCAGTATCAGTACAAAAGAATTTTGATAACCCTCAAATGCCTGCCAAAGGAGCAGATTACCTATACAATCTCATTCTGGTTTGAAACGTTTCCAGCTCTGTTTATATTTATCTTGGGTCTGCCTGGTACATTTTGTCATTGGAAGTCTCTATTTTAATGCAGTTGCTGACCAAATGTGACTGTTAGACACTCCCTCCAATTGTATCTAGCTTTTAAGAAAGGCTGGGACCTCACCTAAATACTTGCATGCATCCAACCAGGGAAATGTGCCTTTTCTTTGTATCACAAAGCAAAATTCCCTCGTAGTAATAAAAGATGAAGCATCTCAGGATGCTGTTTGAGAAGCATATGTCCAAGTTGCCAGATACTAGTTGTGTGATACGTTTGAGTTTTGGCTTACAGCATTAGGTTTTGTTTTGTACTAGGTCCTCTGGGTGTTTGTGCAAAGGAACATCTTGGCAGATTGCTCATGTGCAAT
The DNA here is from genome assembly GCF_030035675.1 of Rhineura floridana. Lineage (NCBI taxonomy): Eukaryota > Metazoa > Chordata > Lepidosauria > Squamata > Rhineuridae > Rhineura > Rhineura floridana. The sequence continues at coordinate 33,230,327 of NC_084494.1, read as the reverse complement.
GTAAAAAGTGTTAGGATGCAAATCACAAGCATTGAGGAATTAACATTCTCTTGTGTGTGATGAGGACTTCTGTGTAACTCTGGATCTTACAAGACATACAGGCATCTTTTCAGTTAAAGACAATGTTTTCTTTCTTTTTGCTCCCCCTCCCTATAGCAACAACTTAAATCTATTTTAAATATATTTTCCATCCTGAAGGACATAGTACTAGATTGTTTAGATAGATTAAAAACAAGTAGCAGCATTTTGGAAGTCTCTGTGAATGGGGTTAGCACATTCTTAAACCTGATGTTTGGGGCTTGAAATGAATTTGCCTTCAGGTGAATTAATGCAGATTACTGCACCCTTTTTTGGGTGAGCAAAGTAAACATCAGAAATATAAGGTGATGTTACATACTCAGCCTGACATTCAGCTGGTAACAGAGACAAGTTAGGGGGAAAGGTAAACAGCCCTGTGTCATTTCTTGGTTGCCTAAGTGTGGTAGTTTCCATAAAAGATAGCCAAATGCAAAGAGGAGCAAGTAGGGCATGGATGTGAGAAGCTGCGCCTGGCGAAATTCTTCTCTACCTAATTGTTGATAGTCCCCTGTCTTCCTTTGTATCAAATCATTCTTCTTGAGAACTAAAATTTCTGTGAATGACAAAGACATCTTGATAGCTGGGATGTTTCTGAAAATAATCCATAATCAAAAGATTGTTGGAGCATCAAAGCACAAATGTCTGTTTTTGAAAGGCAGAGCTGTATATTTGTGTGTGTGTGTGTGAGAATTAAAATAGCAATGAAAAGTCTCTCATATGGCTCCTTTAAATATTAAAATCTTCCCACTTTGGCCATTGTACCTGAAACAAAATACATCAATCATATTCCTACCTTCTGGGAAGAAAGTAGAAAGCAGAGGGTTTGCTTTAGGCTGTTTCTTGTTAATTTGCAATAAACTCCAAAAGTGCATTGTGTGTGTCTAGGTATTTGCCTGAGAAATCTACCAGTATAAATCATTTCTATCCTCCATACCAGCACATACACCCGCACACAACTACCACCAAAGCAAAGCAGGGATATTCCACTGCCCAAGAAAACCCAGCCAAGCCATCCCTCCCTGTTTATTAATCTACAAGGGTGTTGCTATAATACCAATCATGTGAGAACCTTGAAGCAGATCGAAGAATGGACCCTACACACAGCACACCAAATGGTTTTTGAGTAAACCCTCCCTCACCACCACTGCTGCCGCCACCACCACCACTGCCTCCCACACACACACTTTTTTCCCCTCTAGGGCTTAAGAGGAGAAAATCCCAAACCTTCAGATCTAAATGCCCAGAGAAGTCCTGGGCTGCAGAATCTCTTACCCAGCGCTAAATCTCTTTTCAATTCAGGTTAAGCTTCTCTTTTTATTACAGATTATAGGGATCTCCCACTGTATCACTTCTGGGTTATCCTTTTAACACATTTTGCTCTTTCTAGCTGGGGTTATTTTTTGTGGTTTCATGGGGTTGGGAAGGAGCTGCCCTTGGTTTTTCTCCTTGATCCATCCCCAGAACAAATCTCTATTATGCTTCCTTGCAGAGACACTTGGCGGCTCTCTGTCTGGACACCTAGACACTGGAACTGCTCTAGGGGAAAGGTAAGAAAGCTTAAAAAAAAAAAAGCTGGGTGTGTGTGCATGTGCAAGAGAGAAAACACAGGACATTACGAAGTAGAAGGTACAGTGGGTGGTGGTTGGCCATGAAGATCGTCATAGGTAAGAGTCATGGTTAAGTGGGAGAGGCCTTTTATTTATTTATTGGCCTGATGTGAGTTGATGTTGGAGTATCCTAATCATACGAGTCTTCAATAATCTATAGTCCACTCAAGAAGTCTTTGACCATTGTCTACCTAAAATGTTGAATTCTTCCCATTCTGCCTCGTCAACATTTCCAGGCAATCTGGAAGGTCACCTAATTTGTTCCTGTAAAATTATCATTTTACCTCCTTTGGGTAAAAGATTTCTATGGATTTCTCCTTCACAGAGATCCTTGGTCACCCACTGTAGCAAACAATTTAGTCATCTCAGGTAATGCTGTATACCAACACTTTCTGTTGTTAGAGAATGGCTGCGGAATGCTTGGGAAATTGCTGGAATTGCAAAACTTTATTGAATTTGTTCAATGAAGGAAAGGTACACAGTGTTATGAAACTAATGTGGTTACCCTATATTGCTTTTTAAAATCTTTGATATAAATATACTAGGGTTTTTTAAGGTTTTGTAATCTAGACTATGAAGATGTTGTGCACATTAAATTCCTTTTGCGTATACTGAAAATAATTCATAATAAGAATTAAACTGGGAAATCAGTAGACTTACATGAAGATGTGATTATTGAAAAAAATTACTAAATTACTCTATATAGCCCACCAATAAGCATCAACATTTTACCTAGAGATGCATAAGGCATAGGTGCCTTCTGTTACAATACTGACATTTCCTCTCATTTGGGGGGTGGAAATACACATTTATAGTAAAGCTGGGGTGGTAGAAAAGTGACAATAAGAGGTTATAAAATGCATTGTGTTTTTAAAATAAACTCTTGAGAAGCAGTGATCTATTATTTTCTACAAATATGGTTTGATATTTGTTATATATGTTAACATAAAACCAGTGAAAACGGATTTCATTCAATTTTAAATGTCTTTTTAAAGGATATTGATCATTAAAGCAATTTTTCAAGCAGACTTTTAATAGTAGCCAAGGATTCTACAGATTAAAATGATTTTAACCTTGCTTTTGAAATGATTTTTTTTAAAAGACAGCACTAATAATATATTTTGAGGGGTGTTATTTTTCCTTAAGAAGAGCCCTCATGTTTTGCATCACTTTAGATTGTGTTTCCAGCTTTTGCAATTGCTTTAAACAAGATTATTTTCTAAAATATTAAATCCAGTGTATCTGTGCTAATTATAAGCATTTCATAAATGTGGAGGAGCTTTACAATATTTTTTTTTAGGAAAATATTTTAAAGTTGTTATTACATTTTCTTAGTGAATGTGTGTATCCACACAAGCACACAGTTTTAAAAGAGGATTGTCTTGATCTGATTTGTGTAAAAATAACAGCAACAAGAACAAAACCAAAGCTGTTTGTTTTTAAAGGATTCTCATTGCATTCTTCCTACCACTGTATAAATCTATAATCTGAGACACTGCAAAAAGATGACATTTAAAATGGGAAATCTGGGGCAAAACACCATCTGCTCACTCAAAACCTCCTCAGACTTGAATATTTCATTAAGCCAAAGAGAGGTTTATACGTTTCTTTACATTAAGGAGCTCATATATTTCAGTGTCTCATATTTCAAGCATTTCTAATGAAGTATTAGATATTTTTCTTTGCAATTGCTTTCCTAGAACAAATCAGTTTAAATTTAAAGGGGGAAACCACATTTCTTAACAGTTTTTAAAAATTAAATTCATTTTAAGCTATTCTTGCTTAAATAAAATGAAATAAATAAAAGCAATGAAAAGAATTCAACATTTAATTTATCCATGTTAGTAAACTCATTGTTAGTTTTTCAGTGCATTTTCCAAGAGAGTTTGACAGGGCCATGATCTATGCATGTTGCTGTCTTCTCAGTAACAACCATTGATTCCAGTGGGGCTGGCCTCCAGGTAAGCGGTCACAGGCCTAAAGTTGATTTGGGGAAATATAATTTATCTATCTTAAGTATCCATTCTATCAGGTGAAAGAGACAGTTGTTTGTTACATAGGGGATACTTCACTATTTCGATCTGTTACACAAGCCACTTTAATTTTTTTTATGCAAAAGCACACAACCCTTTTTCCTTCAAGAGAATAAAGAAATAAACCAGAGTACAATGGTCAGCCCTCATTGGACTGTTTCTGGGTGTTTCCTACCTCTTCAGTTTATTATACAGTATAAGATTTATTATACAGTATTTCTGCAACCTTACTGATACCTCCTCCTTGTGCGAGGGTGGGGCTGATTGGCTCCATAGGCAATGGCACTCACACCTGAACACTAGAACTAGAGGGAACGGTAAATAATACTTAGCATGTATATATTGCTCTTTGCGTGTTCAGACCAGCCTGGACTACATAGTTCCTGACCGTTGGCCATGCTGGCTGAGGCTGATGGGAGTAGTAGTCCAGCAACATCTGGGGACCCAAAAGTTGGGAAAGGCAGTTGTAGACCTTAAGACAACACATTAATTTAGGCCCAGTGGGGTGTAGTGGTTGGAATGCTGGACTAGGGCCTGGGAGTTCAAGTCTCCACTGCCAGAACGCTCACTGGCTGACCTTGGGCCAGTCACTCTCTCTCAGCCTAACCTACCTGACAAGGTTGTTGTGAGGATAAATGGAGAGGGGGAGAAGCTCCTTGGAGGAGTGGGATATAAACAGTATTATTATTAATTATTATTATTATTATTATATCATCATCATCATCATCTCTCAGGGAGGGAGAGTTTATTTAGCAAGATGTATGTGCCACAATCCTCAAAACCTCTAACCAGTTTCCTAAAATATAAAATATACATTAAAATCATCAATAAAATTAGACATTAAGTCAAGTTAACCTACCCTTTTTCAAAATAAAATCAGTTTAAAAATATGCATTATAAAATAAAATTACATACTAAGATACATATCAAATGCTCAGCACCTCCTCACTTGTGTAGTCCTTTTGTTCTAAAACCTGGACTCCCAACCCCACCTCATACTTTATACATGATGAGGTAAGGGAAGACCTGGATTTAACACCCTCACATCTGGCTTGGCCCTCGGCCACTCTGCTACACCTGCTGTTAGCGATGGGCCCCAGTGCTCCTGAGACAGATACTTCTGCCTTTTTGCTAAACTGGAGGATAAATGCCTTCCAATTTCATTTGGTTGTATAAGGGGGAGAAAGTTGACAGCTTATCAGACAACATATTACCCTTTGTATGGAGTATCTCCTCATCTGCCAAAAATTCAGGAAGGTTTTTTAAGGCAAATGTCTACTCAGATAGCAAAATTGGGGGACCGTGAGAGTTTTACCCAAGACTTCAGTTTTCTTCTCCAGAGAGAATTTTTTTCTCTTCCCCTCTTAAGGTGCTGAAAAGCATGTAAGTGCCAGTCTATCACTCTCTGTGTGTGTATCACTCCTCTGCCTGTCCTTTCCTTGTTTACAAGGTCAACTCACACCTCTTGATTGGAAGGGAAGTCATGTGAAGTAGGGAGGGGTCCTCTGCAAACTTACGGTCTGACTTTTGAACCTTCCCTTACATTTGGGGAAGCCCTACTGTAGGTTTGAGGATTGTTTGTTGTTCTACCCCTAGGAAGGGGCAACTCTCTTTTCTGCACCTTTTCTTCCTTTGTCCTCTTGCAAGTTCAAGACCAAAGCTGGGAGGAGTGATGGGGAGGGGAGGGGAAAGAGGAGACAAGTTGGGGAGGAAGTAGCAAGAAAGAGGAAACAAACAAAAGAGGGAAGAAAACAAAGACATCTCCCAAGATGTATTAAACGGAATTAGTGAGTCATTCCCTGATTGATTCAGGGTTGACTCAAGGGGGAGGTAGGGGGAGAGAGAGGAACAACCAAGGGTTTTGTGGGGAGGGGTAGAGAAAGGGAGGGGGGAACCTAAATTCAGTGCGCTATATCACCCCCAGTACTGGGTACTCCACTGTTATTATTTCCAGTTCTGGAGCCCAAGATGCCACCCAGAGAAAAGTAGGCACCCTTCAAAACCAGCGGGTTTAAGTGTGGATCAGACTTTCACTGTTGCCAATGAGATTCTGAACTTCCTTGATTCTTTACTCCATCTTTATTATACATTATGTTAAAAACAGAAGGGGGAGGAAAAGGGTAAAAGCTGTAAGTAGTAGGTAAAATTACTTCTTCACACAACATATAGTTGAACTATGGAGTTCGTTCCCACAAGATGTTGTAACAGCCATCAACTTGGATGGCTTTAAAAAAAGGTTAGACAGATTCATGACTATCACTGGCTACTAGCCACAGTGGCTAGGTTGTACCTCCACTGTTGAAGGAATCGCAAGCAAGGAGAGTGCTGTTGCACTCAGGACCCATTGCGGGCGTCCCAAGAGGCATTGGTTGGCCACTGTGAGAACAGGATGCGGGACTAGATTGGCATTTGGCCTGATCCAGCCAGGCTCTTCTTAGGTTCTTATTTCCCTTCTCATGCTGATGCTGGGAACAAACTGTGAGAGAGGTAGCCTAGGTTCCCAACTGTTCCTGTTTTACAGATGGAGGAAACTGAGAGCAAGCGAGAGTGATGCCCCCAAGGCTATTGAAGTCAGTCCTCATAAGCTGGGACTTGAACCTCGGACACCCAGCTGTACAGACTACAACAAGCTTTCTAGCTAAAGGGGTATTTGGCCACCCAGTTTGAGATTTCTACCAGGAAGTCTGTTAATTTTTGTGTCAAGGAGAAAGTCACCCGTGAACGGACCGTTAACATAGCATCTTTCATGGCTGCAGGTCCCTGCTGCCTCCTCCTGCCTGGCCAGCCATCAGTAGTTTTTTCTGGTTGCAGATCCTTCTCCTATTCCTTCCAAGGCAGTGAATCCTTCTCCATTGACTTGTATGGAGAAAGAGAACAGTCTGGAAAAATAGAAACTGGGGTGGCGGGGGAACATACCCTGTTTGGCCCAAAAGACCAGGGCAGGTGGCCGATGTGGCCTTCCAGTCAGTGTCCTTTTTCTGGCTACAGGCATCCTCCCTTTAGAGGAAGTGCAGTAGGTCAGTGGCAGAGCAAGAGCTCTGCATGCGGAAGGTCCCAGGTTCGGTCCACAGCATCTCCAGGTAGGGCTCCCGCCTGAAATGCTGGGGAGTCGCTGCCAGACAGACCAGTGCACATCATCTCCCCCAGTACTGGGTACTGCCTGCCTAAGCAGAAAGCGGCCTGCTGGACCCCTCTTTCTGATTCTCTGCATTATACCACTTCGCTCCTCCTCTTTTCCTCTCCCTGCCCCTCATTCCGCCTCCAAGCCTCGGTGGCCACCACGGATGCATTTGAAAAGCCATGGAAGTGATGAAAATATCAGCAATCTGCCATCACTGGAAACTGGAGGCTAGGTAGTCTCTGCCTTGTTTAATTCTTTCAGATCGAAGTGTGACCTGCCGATTTCATGGGGCTATTTTCAGGAGCCCCCTGCTCTTCCCCTCCTTTATCAGCCACAGCCAGCTTTTCATGCCAAGGTAACCTGGGCTAAGGACCATTGCCCTCATGTTTTCAAAAGAGGAGGTACGCCTGGCGCCTACGTTGTTATCCTTTCGGCGCCAGGCTAAAATCTTTCTATTCTCCCAGGCATTTTAATTCATGTTAAAGTATTTTAATGTTTTAATGGTTTAGTGATCTTAATATTACATTATTATTATGTATCTGTATTTTTATATTTTGTGATTTTTGTTGATTTATTGTATTATCTTATGTTGTACATCTTATGTTGTATTATCTTATGTTGTATTATCTTATGTTGTATAGCCGTTGGTTATGGGCGGTTTATAAATGAAATTAAACTAAACTAAACTAAACTAAAAGCCCCGGGGTTTGCTCAGCTCAAAACCTAATCATTTCATCTACTGTCATCTGTATCCTTTGGAAGTTGAGAACACTGGAACGTGATGTACCTCCTCCCCCACTTGGCAGAGAAGTTTATTGTTTCTATATATTTCTCTCTTTGGCTTGTTGCAACCTATTTCTGCGTGGCAGAACATCCATCCTTGGAACTGTCGTTAATCCGTTAACAATTTGAGCTGCTTTTCTCATGAAACCTTGGCTATTAAGGCAAATGAGTTATATTAAAATGCAGTGGATGTTGGCAAATATTGCTCCTGCCACACCCCAGGTTTCCTAATGGGAGAGAGAGTGAAGATCTCAAACACACAGTTTTCTGATTCTGTATAGATAAAAGCTAGTCCCCAAACTGGCTTTTCTAGAGCAGACAATTCAGAAGGATGAGGTGGTGGTAGAATTGCAAGGAATTAGACCTAATTCTTTTCACTGTTTTATTACACTCTTTACAAAAGATTTCAGCTTGTACTTGAGGACTTATGGAAATTGCTTACAAATCCATTTTGAGCTCTGAGTCTCAAGCCTAATGATCTTATATACCCTGATCTCAGGATTGTTGGGCTTGAGCCATGATGTGGTGAAAGGGGAAGACACTCCGCACATGCTCATCCGTATTGCTCTGCAACACAACACAACCCTTGCACTGAGCTCTAGTGAGCCCTAATTAAGCCCTAGGTATACAGATGGACAGACAGTAGATTAGGAAGGTTAACAGGTTTTGGTAGATTTTCACGCTAAATTTAAATGAAGGGTAAGTTCCTATAATAATACTTAGCATATATATATATATATATATATATATATGAATATGACACTTAATATAAATCTATCATCAATCATGTTTACAACAATCCTGTAAGGTAGGTCAGTGTTATTAATCACCATGCTGCAACTAGGGAGCAGAACTGAGACAAAGGTGGGATTTGTTCAGGACTTTCTGATTCACAGCTTAACTGTTTAGCCGCTACACAACGAAATGTTTTGTATATGTTATAACCATTTCCCATCAAATTGGTTGTCCCTTCAGAAGCTTTTTTCGGGGGGGGGGAAACTACTCTCCAAAGGGGAGAACCAATAGAACTATTATATATTACATAGCATCAGATTTGCAGTTTTAATCAGCAAAAATGTTCTGTAGAATCTTTCCCTGCCTTCTCTGCCCCCTCCAAAAAACAAAAGCCAAGGCGCCATCCAGAGTTTCTAATGTGTTGACTTAACCTGCTCATTTAGGTAATAATAGACCCCCAAACCATGGGGCTGATGGGCCTAATAGCAACCATTAACTTCCCTTTTGAGTTGCTAAAACCCCAACTTTTTTCAACCCCTCCTTTCTCTGTGTCATTATCTCTGCATAGAGGGATGTGCAATTCAATATTTTTTTAAATCACAAAGAAGGAAAGAAAGGGAAGGTAGCCCAATGGGCCATCCCATATCTAAATTGAAATACCTGCAACTGTTTTGGTTGTTTTTTGGTTTGCTATCAATGAAGTTGTAGGGCACTCAGTCATTTTGCGGGGGGGGGGGGACTGCAGCAGGAGCTTCAGCAACAGGAAAGGCTACATACTGAGGTAGCCCAGAGGGGTCCATTCCATCCTGAAAGGTGTGAAGCCTCCTTGCTTTCCATTGGCCAGTCTCCTCTCCTCCCCACCTCTCCCTGATTGGGGAGGTGGCCGAAATTTTCTGTCTGTCTTTCCTTGCCTGCTGCAGTTCCAGCTGCCTTTGGATGCTGAGTGGACCAGGGTAACCTAGGAGGCTGTGCTCCAGTCAACAGAAGAGAAGCAGGACAACTACCTGTCTCACTTGCTGTGCACCAAGTGAAATATTTGGGGACACCAACCTTCTGAGCATGATGTCCTACATCAAGCAACCACATTATGCAGTCAATGGGTTAAGTTTGGCTGGTCCAGGCATGGACTTGTTGCATTCGGCGGTGGGATACCCTAGTAAGTGGACTTACAAAATTCCCCTTTTGGTCAATTTTGGGTGTAGTGACATGTTCCAGTAAGGTGGGTAATTAGTTGATAAGTAACAAAGCAAATCCATCATACTATTATTTTTAGACGAAGGCCAGGGTCCAACTAACTACCCATTGTCAAAGATGGGATTTTTTAATGAATGGCAACCAATAGGTTATCCAAGAGTGAAGGAGAATTCAACTAGTTGCCCTAATGTGGAAATGAGAAAATCAGCCACTTCCTATAGCTGAGGGTTTTTTATTTTGTTTTTTGCTTTAGCTTGGGAATCAAAACAAACAGAAATACCGATTAGGCAAATGTTGAATTATATTATTATTGTGATCATTTATTTTATTTATTTATTTATTTATTATTATTATTATGTTCTTACTGCACTAGTTGGGTGTTTATTCCATTATGTCTGTGTGTATTTAAGGATGAAATACCCTCAAATTTGTATAAACTGAAAATATTTTGGAGGTACATATTCAGTCATTCGTATCATGTTAATTTAAATTAACAAGAATAACTTTCAAAAATGTCACCAAGTTTGGAAAGCTACATTCCCAGTTTTTGCATTCATTGATCTAGGAATGCCTCCTCACTACTAGGGTAGATTTTGTTGAAAATCTGTTAAAAGACTTCTGCATTCCAAACTCAGGAGGCATCCTAGCCCCTCTCAGTATAAAAATGTTTGAGATATTTGGTTTTTTCTTAGTACTACTTGTAGACAACCATGTCTAAAGATTGTTAGAGCATATGTCACAATTCAGCATCACAGAAGTAGAAATGTTATATATTATTTTTAAAAACTCACCACGTACTTGGCACTATCTAGTATTTCTCCCCCCTCCAAAAAAAAAGCCTAGTGCCTCTCTTAAGGGGTTTACAGTCAAGGTGGACAAGTAGACAAAGGGGAAGGGGAGTCTATAGAAAAAGATAAGTTAAAATGAGCAGATTCATACAGATGCACTTGTGACAACCATGGGCAGGATTAATTCAAAGTGAAGTTCCTTTAATTCCCATGGATTTCAGTGGAAACATGATGCCTCTGCTTTAAACATCTTCCATTGAAATTACCCAACAAACTTATAAAAGCACTTAATGTTGTCCCACAGTGGATACCCCATTTCCCCCCTCCCCAAATGAGGGAGTTTCTAAAGCAGTCTGTGACCAGCTAGTGGAGAGGGGGCAACATCAGCTATTTAGAAGGAAAAACAGCACTGGATGTGCACAGAATACCTAAAAGTGCATTTTTGGACATTGAAATAATGGAGATTTAAGGGTACTTTTAGATTATCATGTCCCCTCTTTTCCCTCCTCCCGTAAGTCCGGGTACTTTAGGTTAAATAATCTAAACAACAAAATAAATATCAAACTGAGCCATATGTTTATATTTCTCTTGAGAGCAATGGCTCTTTGCTGCTTTAGTCACTAAAGTTTAGAGCAATGTTTGCTGGCTAATATCACAATAAACATATATCCCAGAATGTTTCCAGGTTAGGGGAAAAATCATAAGTAAGCTAGCCCATCATTTCTCTCATGTCACCTGCCTCTAGCTTCTGAGATTAGGAAATACGTCGAGAAAGAACAAAAGAAGAAGGTGCAGGCACATCCAGAGCTAAAGCATCCCTAGTTAGTCTTTATCCGACAATATTGTTTCCATGGTGGAAATTCCACATTCTTTCAAGGCTCCATTGTCCAAGCTTTTCATAGGGAAAGAAAAAAGTACCCCTTTTAAAAACAGAATGAACCCTTATTGGCACTTTTAACTTGTGCCTCCTCCAAGAAGCTTGGGGTGGTATACCTGGAGGTCTCAATGTGCTGCTTTGTTTTAGAGATGGAGCTTCTGTGGATGGCTACAGACCATTTTGTGGGATAATTCCCACCCACCCCTTTATATCGCTTAAGCCAAATATTTCTTCCTTTTGTTTATATAAAGGAGGAGAAATCACAGGGAAACCAGCTTGGTACTGTTTTGCACCCAAGAAAAAAATAGAATTAGATATTTGTGTAGTTTGAAAGTATCCAGAAAATGTGAAAAGAATATTCCTGTTCAACTTGAAAACTAAATTGATTTCAGGACCCGAGCAGGGAAAACTAGAAAATATCTTATTATAGGAAAGAATGGAGGAGGAGAGAACATAGGAAACCACCTTATATCAAGCCAGACCATTGGTCCATCTAGACCAATGTTGCCTGCACTGACGGGCAGTGGACCTCCAGGGTTTCAGACTGTGGTCCTTCCCAGCCCTACCTGGTGATGCCAGGGATTGAACCTGGAACCTTCTGCATGCAAAACAGATGCTCTGCCACTGAGCTACGGCCCTTCCCCAAGTAAGAGAGTAATTTAACTAGGGTCCTTTTCCCTGCCTGACAGACGTGTGTGTTCATTTTCACAACCCTGCGAGGTAGGTATTACTAATCTCCATGCTTACACACGATTCACTCAAGGCCACCCAGTGAATTTACTGAGAAGCTGAGATGTAAAGCCGTGGCTGTGAGGATCAAGGCCAAATCTGCTCAGTTGAAATAGGATTGTCACATGTTGCATAAGGGATGTGCCTTCTTCTGAAAAGGCCCCAGAGCTGAGACAGATGGACCTGTGTTTTTCTAGATGTTGCTGAAGTATACCTTCCATCATCCCTGACCATTGGCCATGCCTGCTGGGGCTGATGGGAACTGAAGTCCAGCAAGACCCAGAGGGCCACCGTTCCCCATCCCCTGCTCCAGAGCATCACTGTCCCAAAGCCTGTTAACAGGCCCCACTTCATTCGGGGCACACCGGCATGCTTGGCATCCATATTAAAAACGAATCAACAGAAACAGGAAGCAGAATATCATTTCAGTGTTGGTTTAGGAATCGTAATAGGTTTAGGAATTGATTAGATAGCGGTTATGCCTTTTCACCTACTCAGCATTTCAGTGAGTCAATGAACAGGGTGAACAGCTATCTAATCAAGGAAAACTAATTACCATCTAGCCAAGAGATAGCAAGAGATAAACCAGATGGTCCCGGCACCCAGGAAATGACAAGTCAAGGTGACAACTGATTATGTGATATATCCGAAAGGTCCTCACAAATCTCTGTCCCAAATAAACTTAGCGGAGGGGGGTGGAAAGTGTCAAGTCCAGTGACCTCTGTAGGCCATGGTAAATGCATAGAGTGAAAACTACCCAAGTCATACTCAAGGGTAGACACTTGAAAATAAATGGAGAGGCATTTGAGCTGATAGTGGCTGTCCAGACTTCTCCCCACGTATTTTGGAATGCAGGGATGCGCTGCAATGAAGAAGCTCTGCTTCTTCTTCTAGTTTGACAAAGTGGTGCATTGTTTTACTTTTGAGTCATGGCTTTCATACAGTAGTCCCTGGAATCCCCTGGAGTAGCCTTTCCCAGCCTTGAATGCCCAGATGTTGTTGGACTCGAACTTCCATTATTTCCAGCTAGAATGGCCAATGGTCAGGGATGATGGAAACTGTAGTCCAGCAACAACTGGGGACTCACCATCAGGAGAGGCAGCAGCGGGAAACCCCTCAAGTTCCTTAGATGCTCATCAAGAATTCCTCAGTTTGAAGATCAGTAATGGTTGACAAGATTCCTGAATAGAGACATTGTAGTGTAGTGGGTAGAATATCTGACAAGGGTCACATCCGCACTTTCTATTTAAAGCTCTATTACACCACTTTAAATAGCCACGGCTGTAGTTTTGTTAATAGTACTGAGAAACCTCGTTCCTTTTACAGAGCCTACAATTCCCTGGGAAGAGGAACTGGTTGTTAAACCAGTCTGGGAATTGTAGCTCTGGGAGGGGAATAGGAGTCTCCTAACAACAAGCTACACCTCCTAGGATGCTTTGGGGGAAGTCAAGAAGTTAAAAGTGGTATAACAGACCTTTAAATGTAAGGTATGGATGTGAACCGGTACCGGGGAGGCCCCAGCTCAAAGCTGTGCTGAGCCACCAAGCACCTTGGACAGCTCCTTGAAAGTTCAGACTAAAACCCGGAGCAGATTCTACTGCCCCACTGACACGGAGCCACCAGCCGCCACTGACAAAGAGCATTGGGGTTCTGGAATGGCTATCGCCGGAGTCCCAGGACTCACTGGGAGCAGAGTAGGGGGCCCTGTAGCCCCTGTGTATAGCTTTGGGTTTCAGGTTATCTACTCCCTTTCCAAGAACTCAGAACACTGCAGAATTGTTGTTAATAAGTAATCAAAATTGGGCATGCTCACAACTGAATTGCAGAAGATCACAGTATCTTTAAATAGGGACAAAATCCAAAGGGAGAGCCCTGTTAAGTCAGCTGTGCACACGCACGCACACACACACTCTGGTGAAATGGTTCAATGTGTGAGGCAAGAGCAACCACTTTCAGATTTTTTCTTGCACCATCTCTCAGTTTCAGCCCCTCACCTGCAACATGGATATATAGGAATGCCAGCTGAACTTACAGGGCTGTTGTAACGATTACTCAGATAATGTATGCGAGGCCCTTTGAACACCCAGTTTGCTCTTTTTTTAAAAAATGAGATTTCTCTGCGTCCTCAGATGCCTTTTGGACATACATTGTATGTAGGAGATCTTCAGTATAGGCTCGCCTTCCCCAGCCCGGTGCCTCCAGATATTTTGGTCAGCCCCAGCCAATGGCCCCACATTGGCTACTTCTGGATTGTAAGTTCTTTGGGGCAGTGAACTCTCTTTTGCCTGAAGGCTCCCAGGGCAGTTCACATTTCAATAAAATGCAACATATTCAACATTTAATTAAAATACAGCATATCAAATAAAACATAGACACCCTTAAAACCAATACACATTCAAAATCTGTATTCCAGCAATCATGAAACAGCTGTCTAGCAGCAGAGACATCCGTTCTATCAACCAACCATTTCCAAAAGCCTGAAGGAACAAATAACATCATTTAAAGGGTGTTAACATAGGGGACAATTGTACCTCCAATGGGAGGGAGTTGCATATCTGGGGTGCTGCAACAGGGAGGCCTTGCTCTGCAATGTGGCACAAAACTCTTGAAGGAACTACAAGTAGGGCCTTCCCTGCAGATCTTTTATTTTTTATTTTATTTATTTGAATATTTATAAACTGCACTTTCAGATAAAATCTCACAAGGCACTATACAACCTAAAAAATCACAGTAAAAACCATTTCAAAATGTCAGATATATTAGTAAAAGCTGGTTGGCAAAGAATCTCAGGTTTGGAAAGCACTGTCTGAATAATACAGTCTTTAGGAGGCATGTAAAAACAATCAGGGATGACTCCTGCTGAACCTCTGTTGGCAAGGAGTTCCACATGGCAAGGGCCCACCACACTAAAACCTTGGCTGCTGGTAAAGGCTAGCTGAACGTTGGGGGGATGTGGGACCACCCAAAGTGCCCCATTAGAAGAGCTCAGCAATCAAAGTGGAGCATAAGGAACAGGCTGGGAAATAATTATCAACCAAGTTGCCAGTGCGGCACTCAAAGAGCGGCCGAAATGTGCTCCCGACCTGCAGCGCCTTGTCAGTAAGCTGGCAGCTACATTCCACACTAGCTGCAGCCTCCAGACTGTCTTCAAGGCAGCCCCACAATGAGCCGTGCATACTGTGGCTACCGTCATTGCCGTTATTGCTTAAAGTAATGGCTTCATTGCTGTTGCTCTTTCAATAAAGAGAATGACTGGACTGATTTGTGTGCATGAAGAGAGAAGGGGAGACACGGCTCTGGTCAAATGATAGAATGCACTTTCTTGCCTTAATCTTTCTTTCTTTCTTTCTTTCTTTCTTTCTTTCTTTCTTTCTTTCTTTCTTTCTTTCTTTCTTTCTTTCTTTCTAGCCACCCCACGGAAACAAAGGCGTGAGCGCACTACCTTCACACGAGCCCAGCTGGATATCCTGGAGGCGCTCTTTGCCAAGACCCGCTACCCAGACATCTTCATGCGTGAAGAAGTGGCGCTAAAGATCAATCTGCCTGAATCCAGAGTGCAGGTGGGCCTCTGTTATGGGGAAAACTAAGGGCACCATGCTGGTACAGGTGCCTATCCCTTGCATGATGCCAGGGAACTTGAAGTGGGGCCTCCAGCAGCAGAACCGAGGTTTCTTAACTCTGGTAGCTTGCTCAAGCTCTCAGTTGCACTTAATGTGCCACCACTGCAGAGGGTAGTATGGCAGCTACCCAATCAGCAGGTATCAGGTGACACAAATGGCCAATAGAGTTCTACCTGGTCTTGTAAAGCTGCTGATTCTGCCTGGCTGTCTGGTTTGAGCAGCCTGTTGTTTTCTTGGATTGCCCCTTTCTGTTTTCCTGGTTGACGGCCTGCGTGCATGCAGTCCAGAAACCCTGATAGCTGTCAGCTTGTATGCCTAGAATTAGGCACAGGCATGGCTTTTAAAAACACTTAAAGAGGTACCTAAGAAAGGTTCTGGCCACCCACTTAAAAGTTTTTTAAAAAGAGACATATGCCTAATTCTACACATGCAGACTGGGGCTGATGGGAGTTGTAATCCAAAACATCTAGAGGGCATCACATTAGGGAAGGCTATTCTGTACACACTAGCCTTCATGTTTAACAAAACGTGCATATTTGGTATTTGGATATGCATCCTGAGTACAAAGTGTAAAGTATCAGCCCTGAGCGCTGCTGTTTCTCTTGATAATTGGAGTTGCCTGACAGACAGCTGGGGAAACTATCACAGTGGCGGAACGAAGAAATGAGACGCAAGAGCTCTCCAAGGCAACTGTCTGTATGGGGATCAATTTTTGAAGTCAGAACTATCAAATCTCAAAGATTCCTCCATTTAACTTTAGGGATACTTGGAAGTTATTCTAGTCTGTAGTTATAAAGTGTGCAGTATAATTATGAGTCCTGGTTTTCTCTCGTGTGTGTGTGTGTGTGTGTGTGTAAACTGATTAAAAAGATGTCATGATTCTTACTAGTCAAACTCATGGTTTTGTGTGTATGTATAGTGCCCTCTTGTGGATAAAATTACTATTCCTTTTACATCGTAGGCAACTATCCCTCAACACTGCAGTCTACATCAGGCCCACTGAGCCCGATTCCTCTCTTTCCACTGACCATCGTCCATGCTACTGCACCCATATCACTACTATCATTATCTGCCTGTACTCCTAACTTGACTGCCCTTTTTCCTTGTGATGCTGCACAAGTATTTTGTAAAACAAAATGTAGGCCTCAAACAAACATGGCAACTCTTGTTATTATCCCACTCTTGTTGGCTTACACGCTCAGTTCATATGTGCGCATGTGCATTATCACTGGGGTGGCTCCATGTCAATGGGGCAGTGGAATCCGCTCTGGGTTTTAATCTGAACTTTCAAGGAGCTGTCCAAGTCGGGATGGGGATGGATGGCTTAAGAGGCACTCTTGTTAAAATACCCACCAGCAGACAGCAGTAAAAGCAGGAAACCACCAGTTATAGCAAACTGACCTTCACTGGTTAAATTGAAACACCAACTAAGGTGATACATGGAAGGTGTTAGCTTCTAGCATTTGTGAACTTCTTGGACACAACCAGATGCGCGTATCCCCTGAATTTTTGAATCCTTCTTCCAGTGTTCCATTGAAATGGGTCCCTGCAAAAACTTGACCCTTACTTTTGGTTCCACCCAGTGTCTTCACCTGTAGCTTACTCCCTCCTTCTCTTCCTGCAGGTGTGGTTCAAGAACCGCCGAGCCAAATGCCGCCAGCAGCAACAGCAGAGCAGTGGGCAGGCCAAGGCACGTCCAGCGAAGAAGAAGACCTCACCCACCCAGGAGACCAGCTCAGAGACCAGCACTAATGGGCAGTACAGCCCTCCACCAACTGGCGCTTCAGTGACACCCAGCTCAAGTGCCAGTGCCACAGTCTCCATCTGGAGCCCAGCTTCCATCTCGCCAATCCCAGACCCCCTCTCCTCCTCCACTACACCCTGCATGCAGCGCTCCACTGCCTATCCCATGACTTACACCCAGGCACCTGGCTACACGCAGACCTATGCCGGTTCTGCCTCCTACTTCAGCAGCCTTGACTGCAGCTCCTACTTGTCACCCATGCACCCACAGCTGTCTGCCCCTGGAGCTGCGCTGAGCCCCATCACCACCCCAACCATGGGCAGCCACCTGAGCCAGTCACCGGCTTCCCTCTCCAGCCAGGGTTACGGCATGGCCGGCATGGGTTTCAGCTCAGTGGATTGCCTGGATTACAAGGACCAGGCGACATCCTGGAAACTTAACTTCAATGCCACCGACTGCTTGGATTACAAAGATCAGAGCTCTTGGAAGTTCCAGGTCTTGTGAAAGGCAGCCTCGGCCACACCCCTTTAAAGAAGCTCCTCCTTCCTTTGCATAGCATCTTGGGACAACCTTTTCTGTCCACGCTTGGCATGAGACCCACTGCTTCTCCTCTCCTCTCTTGATTTTCCAGGCTGTTTTGTTGTTTTTAATTAAGAGGGGAAGTTCTTTGCTCTTTCTTTGTCAACATACACAGACTTCAGCATCGCTTTGTTTTTCTGTGCTGTTTTCAGAAGCCCTCATCCAGCGACTAAGTCAAGAAGGCAGGTCCATGCAGAAATTAGGAACTTGTGAACAGCTTCGTATGCTTGGGCCTTGGTCATATAACTCCTTCAGATTCCTGGCCTGGGCTCAGTGACTGACACGCTCATGAGACCCTAATGTCAACTGGGATGGGATTCCAAATCTTGGTCTTTGGAGATCTGAGCCCCCCAATGTGGACGGACATGTCTGACTTACAAGCAATACCAGAACCAATCAGGTCGGAGGTTGAAAATCAGGCATGTTAAAGATGACAAGTTCTATAGCCAGGGCAAAGATGAAATGCTTTCAAGAGTTTTGTTTTAGAAGACATCTTGTTGTCTCTTTCTGAAATCATGACAAAAAACTGGGCTAGCTGAGACAGTGGCAGGCATCCGTTAACAGTTTGGACAATCCTTTTTCACAATCCCTGTATCCTTCCTAATGTTCACTTGTGATCCCATTGGAAGTCAGCACTGAGCAAACAAGGAATGAGCCTTCCAGGGCCATTAACTAGGCATGCTCTCCTCCCCAGGGAGGGGACAGGCCATTGTGAGGGGAGGTGCCCCATGCCGATCGGCATCTTGATTGGGCAGGAGGTAGAATGTCAGTCCATCCCCTCCTTCCTGAAGAGGTGCAAGAGCATGGCTAGTGCTGACATAAGCAAGCCAACACTCTGGTTTTTTGGGAGTTGGTTTGGTTGTCTGCAGGGCAAACCCAAGAGATTTTGCTGCCTGAGGACAGAGGACAAGATGGTGCCTTCCCTCCCATTCACGGTATAAAAGGCAAGCAGACTGGCAATCAAATCTTCGTTCAGTGGCAACAGGGCAGTGTCCTCAACTTCTCTGTTGAGATGCATAGCAGAGTTGCGTAGCGCTGCGGAACGGAGAGTATTGAGCGAGCTGTGTGTGTGTGTGTTTGAATCTTTGCTAAGATTCTGCCTTCCCTGCAAATTAGTCAGACAGAGACTTTAAGCTTTAAAATAAGAAACAACTACTTTATTCTGGAAGTACATGCTTGACAGGAAAGAGTCCTATATCTAGCTAACTGGCTATGCTGGAGCAACGAGCACTGGTCCCAGTACTCGCCCTCATCCTGGTTGAGAGGAGAGACAAAGAGAAGATGTCTGCTCCCCTCTCGAGAGAAAAAGAACACTGAGAAAGGCGGGAAGGAACTGGGATCAAACATCCTGTTGCTTATCAGTCTAGCAGGAAGGGAAGAGACGGCAGGATCAAAGGGATAGGTATAGCCTCAACTAGCAAGAGGTCTAGCTCTCTCTAGCTACCCTTATTAACCCCATGCAGCCTCAACCCACCAAGTTGGAGTTGAACCTCATACATTCCAACACTTGAGAGCAACAGGCAAGGCCTGTTAGGAGCTGCAGGGCAGGCCAAGTAACACACACAGCTCCCTCTGCTCCCCTTCCCTTAACATTTGCTGCCTGGGGCGGCTGTCTCTCTCTTCCTCATGGTAGGGCTGGCCCTCTTTCTTTCTTTCTTTTTTGCAAGATCTGTGGTTCATGAGGGGACTATACCTTCAAATTTGCTGTGTTTTTCCTCCTTGCTCTTCCCTGTTTCTGTGTTTGGCTTGCTTGTCCTAGGGCTTACAGCAGCCTTCTCCAACCTGGTGCCCTCCAGACATTTTGGGCTACAAATGCCATCAGTCTCAGCCAGTGGGTTTTGTAGACCAAAGCCTCTGTCAGACAAAGGAAGTACTCCTTTCTGCAGCACATAGTTAAACTATGGGACGCACTCTTACAAGAGGTAGCGATGGCCACCAACTTGGATGGCTTTAAAAGAGGATTAGACAAATTCACGGAGGAGAAGGCTGTGAATGGCCACCAACCGCAATTACGGTGCTCTGCTGCTGCGACTGTTGCAGGCGATATGCCTCTGAATATCAGTCTCTGGGAATCACAGATGGGGAGAGCGCTTGAGGGCTTTCCGTAGACATCTAGTTGGCCACTGTGAGATGTTGATTTATGTAGACTTTTGGTCTGAAGCTGCAGGGCTGTTCTGATATTCTTATTGGGGCTCCAAAGTTGATAATGCATGGAAGAACCTGTCACTGGGCAGTCTCCTGATCTTTCTTTTCCTGCGCCCACATGTACACTGATTCTCAAATCTAACACTTCACAGGTATGTACTATGAGATTATCTCAACACCACCTACCTAAAGCCATGCAAGTTGAGTGATCAGAGCAACAGATGGGTGTAGGTCTTACCCAGAGCCATGGGGTATAGGTGATGCCTCTTTGAGTGACATGGAATGATGCTCTCCAGTGCAAGTACCTTACCTATAAGGTAGCATTGCTTTTTTTTTTAAGTGGAATTTGACCTGAGGAGCCTTGCTAACCTAGGATGAAGTAAAGGTCAAGTGGTCTACATATTACCTCCAGTGGCAGAAGCTATGATTCTGAATACTAGTTGCTGGGAATTGCAAGAGAGGAGAATGCCCTTCTGCTCAGATGCTGGTTGCTCGCTTCCTGTACAGGCATCCGGTTGGCCACTGTGGGGTCAGGATGCTGGACTAGATGAGCCTTTGACCTAATCCAGCAGGGCTAAGACTCATATGATTAATTGACTAAGATTTTTTAAATATCAGGTGACAGCCAATAAATATAGCTGCTTATATTTGAGTAGCAGATACTGAAGTGTAACTATGAATATGCCGATGCTACTTGATAATGATTTGCCAGCTATGTTCTCAGGATCTCCACTTATAACAAGGCATGTTTCCAGTCCTCCTGATTGCGGGGAAGCTTGGGAATTATTGCCCTTCCATCCTCTTGAGCCTGCTCCACTCTTTCCAAGGATACCCTTGTGGGTCATAGAGAGAAGCACAACTCACTTTCTAGCACCAGTCCCGAGGGAGATTGCTACTGTATATATCCTCATGAAATTTCCCCGAACATGAAGTCCAGGAGCTGGGTAGATACCAGATACAGAAATAGAGAATGAACAGCTTAAAAGTAAGTCACAGCCTCTGGCCTAACCTCCTCCCCCCATAACCTCTGCTATAAACTTTGTGCAAGCAAATCTGGATGAATGGTCAATAAATAGGTCATCTGGAAGAACATGAACTCTTTCCCAGCCTTACCTAGAGATGCCAGAGATTGAATCTGCGACCTTCTGCATGCAAAGCAGGTGCTCTGTCACTGACCTGTGATCCTTGGATCCAACTGATGCGGAGTATTATGTATGTATGTATGTGTATATATATATAACCTCAATGAATTTCCTCTGATCCTTGTACATTTTAAATAGCACCAAAATTCCTTTTGCTGCTCAATTTTAAATCGTGTACAACATGAAATAGATATAGCAGGCTAAATTTTAACTAGAGGGGAGGTATGGGGTGTGAGATGAGGCCTAACTTTCTAGTTCTGGTTTCATTTTTTTAAAAAAAAGTTAAACAGTTTAATAAGTATTTGTAAAGAATTAAAGATCTTGGCTTTTACTTTCTCAAAAGATCTATTTCGTAAATGGTATTCAAGATTTCTTAGTCTAGTTTTTGTAGCTGTAAAATCTTTTTTTTAAAGAAGCATCAACGACCCTTTTGCTGTAAATAAGAAGCATTTCCACGGAACCTGTTTTGGGCGATTTTCTCTATTATTGTCTTAGTCTGTGATGAGCAATTTCCTGTACAGTTATGAAAAATTATTGGTGGTTTTTAAAAAAAGAGAAAAATATTAAAATGTAAAAAAAAACCTAGGTAAAAAGGAACAGTGGCTCTGTGGTTTTTTGTTGTTGCCAATTTCAGCTGTTAATTAAAACAACTGATTTTACAATGAAGTCCCAACGAGGGGGCAAGGGGAGTCAGGTTGCCAACTGGTCAGGAACAATTAGCCTGTTTCTTTGCCTTTACCAGCAACTGTCTATTTGGCCTGGATTTGCGGGGTGGGGGAGAGGCAATGGCCGATGATTGAATTTTGGGAAGTATTGCAGTCTTAAGACTATTTTTTAAAAAACCAGTCTATTATATATTTGGCTAAGTAATTGGACTGGATTTATGTGTGTGTGTTCAAAATCTAATTGCTTCTGTGGCTTTTTGGAAATGGCATGTTAGAAAATTAGGTCAATAGATTCTACCATATCTATTTTTCTGTTCATCTAATTTTGAAAGAGAATATCTTATTAAATATATTTTATGGAACAAAAATATCACATTAAAATTGCTTTTGGTGACATTTTCACAACTGTGGAAACCCAGGAATTGATTGGCAACCAGATTCCACGTAGACTGGAAGTGGCTGATTGCTTTCTAATGAGCAAAGGCACTTATCTATTTCTTTATTGCATCCAGTAAATCATAATTAACAGAGCCAAAGGAAATGTTAATAACCGTTACAACAAAGCATCCTTTTATGGTTCTTCTGGGAGGAAGGGTGGGATATAAATAAATAAATGCACCATGTTGAGTGCAGCATTTTGGTGCAGAATTTGAGGCTGGAGGCAGTCTGGAAGTGGGATAATTGTTTGTAGTATACACACACACATCCCATTTCTACATCTGGATTTGTAGGTTTTTATATTGCAAGCTGCAAAATGTTTTATGGCAAAAAATGACAGTGGAATACAAGAACATAGCTGGAGATACACAATAGTTTGTAAAGAGCTTTTAAAGTGGTTTGAGAGGCTTCACTTCCCATGTTCACCCAATTGTTATGTCTGATCCAAAATGATTTTTAAAACTAGATCAAAACCTGCCAAACACATTTGCCAGAGGCAAAAGTCAGCTGAGTGGATACCAAGAAAAGCCAGCTCTTTCAAATCACCTTCAAACCTCTAACAACAACAACAAAAAACTCTTCCAGCCAGCCTTCGCCAACTGGAAGGCACCAGGTTGGAGGAAGTGTGCTCCAGATCACATTTGTGCACCATTAGATCTGATCCTGTCTCAAACCATTTAACGGTTCTCTTTTTAAAACATTACTTATGTGCTGCCTTTTTGTGCATAGCCCACTCAAGGCGGCTCACAGTATCATAAAAACACAATATAAGCAATCTAAATATAAACTGACACAGGGGTCAACATTAACAATGATTTACAAGGCCACTTCAAACCAGTAACAGAGACTGATGTCGTCATAAACATAGCTATATTCTGTGTGTATTTCCTATTTAAGAAATGGCGGTTTGAAAAAGATGGGCTTTGTGTAAAAAACCCACAGCACAGAAGCCATGAAGAACTCTTGACAGGGGACGAAGTTACACAAAGTGATCCTCTGTCCCCATCGTGGGTTCCCTTCATACAGGTTTGCAACTCAAAATGGTGTGACCTTGGACAGCTCCTTGAAACTTCAGACTAAAACCCGGAGGGGATTCCACTGCCCCACTGACATGGAGCCACCAACTACCACTGGTGTGTGTATGCATGATGGTTTCCCCCCCTTTGCTGTGGTGTGACATCCTAGCTTTCAAGACAGTCTTCCTGTTGTCTGGACTCAGTAACCGACCCCAACTCATACTCGCCACACCCAGAATTTGTTATTCTTGCTTACCTAATTTAGCAAATGCCCCAATCCGCTTAAGGCGATTGCTCCCCCCACTGTGCAGATTGGTAACTGAATTAGAAGGGATTAGGGACTCTGCTAAGGATGACAAATTTGTTCGTCAGTGCCTGGTGACAGCTGCCCATGGTGGCGCTGCCAGTCAGGTCCCCCTGGGTAACCTTTAATTAAACAGATCTGAGCCCATGTGCAGAGGGGAGGTGGGGTTTAAAGATTAAAGGTGCAGGAAGACTAAAGTCCTTTGGTCTAAATACTCCTTGTACAAGGTTGGGCAGGAGTAATGTGCATTATGTTCACTTTGATTTGGAAGAGCGAGGGGGGTGGAATTTGCACTGTTCTTACTGAGAGCTGGTTCACGCATATGTGGACATTGCTTGGCTTCTCATAACTCTCAGATGACCACGTGAACTGTTTCCGGTAAAAAAACATATGACAGTTGGTATTTTTATGACATTTCCATAGTTCTTCTTATTACTTACTTTTACAGGTTCATCAATGCCCATGGCACTTTACTTGAGTAGCAAAAACGATATGCCCCAGGGATTTACAATCAAAGAGCCAGTGTGGGTCTTGCTGCTGCTGGCTTGTTCCTGTGCATATCTGCTCACACAAGTGGTGTACTAAATGAGTAGTATAACGTTTGTAGTGGAAACTCGTTAAAGATCCACAGTAGCTACTTCCATTATTAAACCGCTTAGAAATCTATTTTAGCACTGTGGCATAAATCATCATAGAAAAACTGCGGTTTCCAGTTTTTCTAATTGTAAAAATATTTACTGTGTGATCTTGCGTGACTTAACCTCTCCAGACATTAAGAGAATCATTTTTAAAAAAACTAGTGAAAGGTCTGTGGCTCTGTGTTACTCTGTGATGTCACAAAGTCGCTCCGGATGTTACCGTTTTTAAGTGTGTACCTAAAACGTTTTAACTACTCAACTAAAAAAAAAACAGTGTGGGCCTGGCAACCAAGAGGTCTTCTATATCTTTAAAAGTTGTGCAGGCAGGAGGGAGAACTCCACCTTGTTGTTTTTCTTATTACAGGGTTGCAAGAACACCTGCACTTGGCTGACTTTCTCTTCTAAAGATACAGGATCAGTCTCAGGGATTGAACCTGGCAACCCTAGGTGGCAGGTTAAAAAAAAGTAAAAGCCAAATGGGTGGCTTTACCTAACATGAAGTAGCGACCACCAACCGGGATGGCTTTAAATGTGGTGCAATTAGGTTGATTTGAAAAAAAATAGCAAGTCTGATTGCTTCAAGAGAACAACTTGTACATGCTGGAAGATACTTTGCCTATGGATTCTGATGGGAGGAGTTCCCTTGCCTGATGGGAGGTGGAAAGTTCCCTAGAGGGGAGGGTGAGAGAGGCGCTTGGCCTGCCTTCAAGGAAGGTGGTTCCAGTTTGTTGCTGGTAGGATGGGTTGGAAGGATGATGGGAAAGGGGGCTGGCATGTGTGCGTGGGGGGGGGGTTCAGAAAACAATCTGCAAACCTGTCAGCAGGTTTTAAAGCAGAACAGTAGACAAGCAGATTGGATGTTAATCTGCCTTGATCCCCTACAGACAGATGGGCAGAGGAGACACCTGCCCAGGAGACCTTGGAAAACTGAAGCCAGGAGGGGCACACCAAATGTCCGTGCCTCTCCGCAGAGTGGGGGGCGGGGGAGGAGGAGGCCCAAGGGGAAGAGGGGGCGCAGCCAGGGGAGCGGATGTGGGGAAAGAAGGTTAAGCTTGGTTCATATTTTCCCCCTAATGAACTGGATAAGTAGAGGCAGGGAAAATGTAGGACTCTCAGCCAGGCCTAGCAGCAGGGGAGCCCCCCCGGGCTCCTGGAGCCACACAAGTGGGCCTGATGTCACCCCATGGAAGAAACCAGCCTTAGTCATAGGATATTTGTGATGGAGGTCACTGGTAACAGGGTACCAGAACCTTTTTATTTTTGTTGCCCATGGTAACCATTTGTGCTGATACAGCACTTTTTTCAAGGTATGAGTACTAGCGCCTCATTTTTTTTACCAAAAAAGCAACATATATATTAAAATCTAACCATTTCCAATATAACCAACAATTGCATAGTAGCATAATATATATGTATAATTATAGGAGGTTTTTTTTTTTTTTTTAAAAATCAGTTAATGAACGGATTCAGTATACACACACACATGCATGTGAATAGCTCAGTTCTGTTTATGGCATGATGGCCCACCAGGCTTTCGGTATGGAAAGGAAGAAAACGAAGGACAGACTACAAACAATAAATAATGGAAACAAAATACGTCAGTTATATAAAGATACTAAAATACTCCAAAAGTTAATTATGTAATTTAATAGATGAATTAATGTGGCTCTAGGAACATATATCACCTGGAGGAATAAAAACTTTCCACCTCTCTAAGACTAGTTTAATAAATTTAGCAGCCTGATATGTCGCATAGAAAAACCTGTTCCTGACAATACGAATACAATTTTGTCACCCCACAGATTGCCAGGGTTGATTTGGTTGATCTGGCTGCCTGGGGGGTGACCCCTTTCTCCCTCACTGCTCCATGCGTGTCATTCCCAAAGCTGCATGCTCGTTGGAAGTGCGTACCATTATTCGGTCAAGGGTTATAGGATGGCTGCATGTGAATAAAAATAAACTGTACCAGTGGTTCCCAAACTCCCCCCCAGAGCACTTGAAAATTGCCGAGGGCCTTGGCAGACCACTTAATGATTTTTCTGCCTGTTGTAGAAATAGTAACGCACCGTGCTAGATGCTGTATGGTTTGAATGTCCACTGTTTCTGTTATTTCTTATACACTATGTTATTTCATTCCATAGAATTCACATTGTGATACAATGTTTGAAATAAAAGAAGCAAAAATAAATAAAAGTCAATAGGAATATTTAATACGGTGCATGTGCCAAATCCCAGATATGCCACCTGAATGAAGCTCACAGAGTAGTCGTCCAGGGTCTCGGAGCGGGGGCATCTTAGACCCCTTACATTTTGGGGAAGCAGGATCCCAGCTGAGTCCCTATGTCTCCAGCATCCTACAAGTCGATCAGCATGAAAAGGGAGTGTATCAGCCGCTGAGAAGAATGTTCTGAAGTGCTTTCTTGTATTTTCTGCTCATTGGAGCCAATCAGAGTGACAGGTGAGTCAGCCAATGGGAAGACTCTTCTCAGTAGCTAACACACTAATACACTCCCCTTTCATGCTGATTGGCTCCTAGGGATGTCTGTTGTTGTGGGAGAAGGCATGCATGGGAAGGACTGAGGTGTGTGGAAATGACAGTAGAGGACAAGCAACTTTTTATTTATTTATATTTATATCCTGCCCTTCCTCCCAGTAGGAGCATTGCTAGAGAGTCATTGTGGGAAATTCAAACTGCAGCCGACAGACCCAGCTGCCCAATATTCGGAGGGGGGAAGAGAGTGTCAGTGCAGCTGTGGACCCTGCAGGGCACAGGGACCCTGGCCAATGCCCAAGAATACCACATGCTGACCCTGGGCAGAGCACACACTTTGCATATACAGGAGTCGCAGATTTCCGTCCCTTGTGCACAGGGATGACGAGATTTGGGTTCTATCCAGGTAAGGTTCTACTTAGAGTAGACCCACTGAAGTCAATGGACATAAGCTAGTCACGTCTATCGTGTCTTAATAAGTCTATTGTGAATAAGAAATTGGCTGCAAGCTGACAATTGTTTTAAACAATTATCTTCAAGATTACATGTAACGTGACTCGGTTTTTTATTTCATATGATCGAGTAGTCAAAACATTTTTGCTAAGCAGGTAACACAAACCATTCAGTGAAATAAACACAAACATAAAAGGTAGAAAATTAACATAAGAAAACGTAAAGAAAAGCAGGAACTTGGCCCAACTGATTTATATAGCACAGAAAAAAAGATACGGGGTTGGATGTTGTCTTGTAAATGTTCATTCTGATAATTAATAAAGATAATCTTTCAATAAATCCTGTGGATTTTGCTGAGCTTGTGCATAGCAGGTTGGTTCCACAAGCATGGTGATTTCCCCATAAAGACTAACATAGCATTACAACTGTGTGTCCTGCTATTAGAGAATTCTGGCAAGCTGGGTAACAGCTCCCCGCATTGCTTAATGTCTTTCAAGGTCCATAGTGGTGCTTTTCAGGAAGGCCCATCATGGGTAGGAGGACACAGATTGTGGGGCTGGCTTGCACACACATACTTCACACAAGGGCATCAATATTTGCCAGTGAAGCTGCATTGTATACATAGAGAATAAAGGATGCTGTCTCATGCTGAGTCAGGCCATTGGTCCATCTAGCCCAGTACTGTCCACACTGACTGGCAGCAGTTTTCCAGGATTTCAGACAGGGAGTTTTTTCTCCCAGCCAACCTGGAGATCAGTGGCAGCTGGTGGCTCCATGTCAGTGGGGCAGTGGAACCCACTCCAGGTTTTAGTCCGAAACGTCAAGAAGCTGAAATCACCTTTGACAGCTCCTTGAAAATTCGGACTAAAACCCAGAACGGATCCTAGTAACATGGAGCCACCAGCTGCCACTGCTGGAGGTGCCAGAACCTTCTGCATGCAGCTGAGCTACCGCCCTTGTGCAAGCAGATGCCTGGAGCTTTTTCCATTTAGGGTTAGTACATGCCCTTGGAAGCAGAAGCACAGGGCAGTTTTGCCCTCTGATGCCTTTCTTTACCACGCTGCGGTGGTGCTGCCAGGGCGGGACTTTAGGGCAGATGTCCAGGTGGCCCGTCAGCAAAATAGACAGAAGGGCCCCCAAAGGCAGCATGGCTGGCTTAGACCTTTTGGAAGTAAGCAAAGCAACACACATTGCCATCTTAAGAGGGGGAGGGCTGTCAGACCATTAAAGCCAGAGCAGGCCCCTCCTCCCATCACTCCATTACGTCCAGAATCTAACTGCACCATTGCTGGGCTGGTAAAAACAAAAAGAGTGTGACTGTTCACACATTAGCAAAAATCCTCATGCGCATGCATGACTGTGCTGTTGTTGTTATTTACATTTGTATACCGCTCCATAGCCGAAGCTCTCTGGGCGGTTGACAACAATTTATGTGTTCAATTTATAAATTGCTAAAAAAAAGCCACTTAATAGCTGGTACGTTGTAACGAAGGCAAAAACACAGTTATCAGCCATGCTGTAACGCAGCGTTCCCCAACCTGGTGCCTCATAAGAACACAAGAAGAGCCCTGCTGGATCAGACCAAAGGGGGTCCATCTAGTCCAGCATCCTGTGCCCCCGATGGCAAGTCTGCAAGCCGGCCCTGAGGGCAGCAGCACTTGCCCCATTTGTGAGTCTCAGCAACTATAGTTAGTAGAGCACAGCCATTGTGGTTTTATCATTTGTTTATTTAGGGCTATCGGTGCTGATGACATTTTACAAAAAAATGGACTCTGTCCCATACAGTTTACAATTTAAATGTGGGCAGTGGGTCGCATGGAGAGAGAAAACCAGGATCAGAAAGAATGATAGGCCACACCGCTAGGGTCAGGGCTTGGATAGGACAACATAAGATTTGGACGTGTCTGTGGTGCCATCTAGTGGTGGAAACCCTGTGCTCTCTAGTAACCCACGCTCGTTTGTACGTTTCTTGTTTTCTTGCTGTTGTCTGCTCATAATTCCAGGAGGTTCCCTGTGATCCTCCCTGTCAGCACAATGACAGCTCTTTGAATATTCGGGCTAAAACCCGGAGCGGATTCCACCGACCCGCTGACATGGAGCCACTCGTCTTTTGGTTTTGCTTTTTTACACCAATGTTGCCGAGTAACTCAAAGCAGAAGAATTTGCTCCACTAGATACAGACCCCCAAGGCCACGGGGTCCCTGCCTTTCTCTGCCCCTGTCTATAATAATAATAATTATTATTAATTACCCGCCTTTCACCTTGAGGTCCCAGGGCAGATTACAACACTTTAAAATACTGCCTGATTTTAAAAATAAAAATAAGGTGGGTCCTAATGTCCAAATTTTTTGTGATCTTGCGATTTTAAGGATGTCAAAGGCCTGAGTAAAGAAGTGTGTCTTCAGCATTCGCTGAAAACTGTACAGTGGAAGGTGTTACTTGTCCTAATGTTGGTTGAGAATTTTTTTTGGGGGGGGGGAACTCAAATCCCCTCCTCCTCCCAAGAATATGAGAAGTTCCCCTCTTAATCAGCTTTCCCACACACACACACACACACACACACACACACACACACACACGTGAAATTTGAGCAGAGGGGCGCTTCTCCACCCAGCGAAAGAGTCAGGCTGCTTTTAAAGACACAGGCGCAACATAGCTCTCATAAAAGTTGGCCATCCTGTGCAATGGGATGCAAGCAAGGGTCAGGGGATACGATTTTTCGCATTTTGCGAACTCTTCCTCTGACAATCGTGCAGGACCCACTTTCAAAGGAAAGGGAGGGGCGGCAGGAGGAGGGCAGCGGGTCACGTGAGGCGAACAACAAAAGGGGAGTTTCGAACTCAGGCTTGGGTTAGGCTTTGGTTTTTCTTTCAATTCTGCCGGAGAGGCTGGTCGTTCGTAGCCCGTCGCCAGACCTTGCTTGCTGCTTGCTCTTTTCGGTCAGGGGAATGGGCTCTTCTTCCAGGGTCTCTTGGGGGATTCTCTTCCTTCAGCTCTTGGCTTTGGCTGAGGCAGGTGAGTGGCTTCGTTCCATCTTCTTAAACTCCCCCCCCCCAAAAAAATCCTGGGTTCTTGACTCTCTCTGGCAGGGTTGCAATGCATCTTCCTGAGCTGGGAAAGCCTCTGATGGTGGGCGGTTTTCCTTCCCTAAATCTGGGGTTGCTGACTTCCACTTCTGGTAAGAAAGCAAGATGATATCAGCAGAATCGGACCAAAGATCCGTCTGGCCCAGCCTCCTGTCCCACCAGATGTTTTGGGAGAAGCCCACACGGCGCATGAAAACACCAGCCCCCTCTGCTTTGCGTCCCACCTCCAGTAGCTAGTACTCAGAGGTAGACTGCATCTGTACGTGGAGGCTGCATTTAGCTACCACGACTAAGTAGCCATTGACAGCCCTATCCTTCATGGTGGGTTTATCTAAAGCCCATTTTAAAGCCACTAAAAGGCTGCACTGGACACAGCAGTAGGAGATTTGTGTTTGGAACTCTTGCAATTCTATTTATATTTGCAACTCAAAGCAGCTTTGGGGAGAGGAAATGGAATTTCCTCAGAGTAGCAGGACAAGGGGAGAGGCTGTCTACTCTAAACCCTATCTAACCCACCCACCCCTAAAATTGCTATATGCCAAGGGGGGGGAGAGAATACTTTATTTATTACATTCATATCCCACCTTTCCTCCAAGAGGTGGCACACATGGTTATCCCCCTCTCCATTGATCCTCACAATAACCCTGTGAGGTAGGTTAGGTTGCAACTGGCCCAAGGTCACCCAGCAAGCTTTGTGGCTGAGTGGGGATTTGAACCCTGGTCTCCCAGGACTTTGGCCAGCACCACGATACACAAACTGACTAGTAGTCACAGGGCATGCTTCCATCCCCAGCTCCAGGCAAGTAGCAGCATTGAGGAGGCTGTTTAGATTGGGGGAAACAGCCCTGGGGGGAAAGGTTAAAGGTTCTATGACAGTGAATTCCATCAGTTAATTATTCACTAATTGAATGGAAACGGACTGCCTTCATTCCGACTTATGGCGATCCTATGAATAGTAATAGTGATAGTTTTCATGGTAAGCAGTATTGAGAGATGGTTTACCATTGACTTCCTCGTTCACTAATTAACTATTATTAATTATTATTCAAGAAGACCTTATCCTTTTATTTCTCTTGAATCTGCCACCCAGCAATTTGACTGGATCATCCTGAGAACTAGTATTAGCAGAGAGTAGACTGAGGTGCAGGGCCCTCCAGCCATGCCATTCATAATTTTACAAACCTCAAGTCATATTGCTCACTGGCCATCATTTTTTTTCCTGTGCTAAATAGCCCCCAAACCATTTGCTTTTTCTTGTAGGATCCAGCCCCTTGATTCTATGAGAGTTAACGTTGGTTCCTAGGTCCCTGTTCCTTATTCAGAACAGAGCTGTCTCAGCAGCCTGAAGAAGGAACTGTATACCTTCCTGCACTCCAAAATAAGCCATCCCATATCATACACCTCCGTCCCCTTCAAAATGGTGGATTGAAAGAGGGTCAATAAACTGAGGTTGAATACTGGGAAGACAGAGGCTCTATGGGAAGATAGGCGGCAGATGATATGTAGCTTGGGGGCCCTCCTGGATACACCTTTGTCATGAGAGGTCCAAGTGACCTCTATAGCTAGGAGTGCCTTTTATCAGCTTCATCTGGTACACCAGCTTCAGCCACAGCTGGATCGGGATCACCTGGCCATTGCAGTCCATTCATTGGTAACCTCAAGACTGGATTACTGCAGTGCACTCTCTGTGGGACTGCCCTTGGGCTTGATCCAGAAGCTCTGGCTGGTGCAGGATGCAGCAGCTAGACTGGCGATGTCAGCAGACAGCTGACAGCATGCCTTTGCTAAAACATCTGCACTGGCTGCCCATATGCTACAAGGCCAGCTTCAAGGCACTTACGTTGGTATACAAAAGCCCTGAACAATTTGGATCCAGGATACCTTAAAGACCGCCTGAGATTCTTTCTATCCCAGCTCGGTCACTGAGAGCATCTGAAAGAGTGCGGTCAGCTGTCCCCCGGGTTACAGAGACCTAATTGGCC
Source organism: Rhineura floridana (assembly GCF_030035675.1). Taxonomy (NCBI): domain Eukaryota; kingdom Metazoa; phylum Chordata; class Lepidosauria; order Squamata; family Rhineuridae; genus Rhineura; species Rhineura floridana. The sequence continues at coordinate 33,198,079 of NC_084494.1, read as the reverse complement.
TCAGCCAGGTCGAGCATTTAGTGTCACTGGTCGCAGGCTGTGGAATACTTTTCTAGCAGAGATTTGGCAGGCATCCTCGCGTTCGGCTTTCCCTCGGAAAACCGTTTTATGCCAACAAGCCTTTGCAGCTGTTTAACTTGATTAGCCAGTGACTTGAATAATTATTTGTGTTGTTTTCAGAGGGGTTTTATGTGTCGTCATTGTATACTGTCCTGATGTTTTATGGTACTCCCTTCAATCAAAAGTATGGGAAGGGCTATAGCTCAGTGGCAGAGCATCCGTTTTGCATGCAGGGGGTCCCAGGTTCAGTCTCTGCCAACTGCAGGTATGGATGGAAGAAGATCCCGTCTGAAACCCGGGAGAGCCGCTGGCCGTCAGTGTAGTGAGCTAGACAGACATTCCCTGTGTTCCTAGGGGCTGGTTTTGCACAATGCACTTTAATGCATGATGATCCCAGACCACACTTCTGAATAAGGAACTAAGGAGTTTTCACCCCAAAATAAGTTTTGGGCCACCCCAAATTAAACAGCCATACCACCGGGAGACCGCCGCTGTAAAAGTGCCAAGGCATGGCATCCAGCCCAGTGCTTCATTTTGGTACAAGACACGGTCAGACGTGCTGCCTTCCTGCAGACAATTGCCAATATACGTATCTGCACTGGCACTAGGTGTGTGTGTGCTCCCCATCTCGATGGGAGTGCTCTCCTTGTCATGGATGCAGAAGGTATGGGGTCCAAAGTATGGACCAAAGCATGAAATGTGTATGCCGCTGCACCCGAGAGGCTGCTTGTGCAAAGAGACCTGATTCAAATAGGGAGAACGAGTAACCAAAGTTAGCCTCCTCTTGAAAATCGGTTTGGTTGCCCTGTTCCATCAGCCTTCCCCCAACCTGATGCCCTCCGTATGTTTTGGATTGCATCTGGAAGAAAATAGTTGTTTCTTCCCATCCTGTGAAATGTAGGTATTGTTAAGAGAGTGGGGCGTGGGGGGGGGTCAGAGAGCAAGACGTGGGATAGGCTACTTTTCACCGTGGGGCATTTCAGATGGACTCCAGCAGAAACTGCCACTTGCCTGGGCCTCACCTTTTAGAGTCATAAGTCTAATTGATCATGCAGTGCTGCTTGCGAGGCGGATGTTGACTCTCTGTGATCAGCAGCTTTTGGATCTCCTATTTTGCCGAATGTCGCTTCTTGGAAGCAAGACGCCGGAACGATAGCATTGTTGCGCTTGATGGAGAATCGGCGAAGCACTTCTTTGCTTCATCAGCCACTTTCAGTTCTCCAAAACCAACTGAAAGCAGCAGGGTTTGAAGGAAGCTTTGCTTCTCATGATGTTCCCAAATAAGAATCTCCGCTGTCGCAAGTGGCCAAACAGGTTGCAAAACAATATACAAAAAGCCTGCCAAACCTATTTAGCAGGGGCAAAAGTAAAACAAGCGTGCACACCACAAACAGCAGTTGCTTTTTCAAACCACCTCCAACTTAGCCTCCAGCCAGAGAAACTTGCAATAATTCTTGCAGTGACAATAGCTTAGGACGTTTATTCATATGCTGCTTTTCCATAAAAAAAATAACACTCAAAGTGGTTCACAAAGACATGAAGATAAAAACAAGAGTATACAGCAAAAATGTAGAAATTCCATGGGTTGTATCTGAGTCCTGCTCAGAGCAGAGCTACTGAAATTTAATGGACATTAATTTCAGTGAGTATTACGGATGGATTCAATCTCATATGTATACCCAATGCATTTCACAAGTCACAACATTTCTATCCACATTAGTCAGCCAGCAAAACAACATTCCACCAGTAAAATTTCTCTATAAACATTTTTTTTTAAAAAATATCCTCCATTAATGAGAGCAATCATTTTTTAAAAGCTGTCATGTGCAATCCTGTGCCCACTTACAACCTGAGCATAAGTCCTATTGAACTCAAGGGGACTTATTTTGAGAAGATTTGTATAGGACTGTGCTGTCAATCCCTCTGTATCCCTCCCACAGACAGGATTTTAAAGGCTAATTTACAGAAAGGAAAACCAAAGGAGAAGACACAGAGCTATAGGGCAAAGCCACTTGTCTGCCATCTTGAGCTCCTTAGAGTAGGGATGGAGAAGTTGTGGCCCTCCAGTCGTTCATGGACTTCAGTTCCCATCAGCTCCAGCCAGCATGACCAATGGTTAAGGATGATGGGAGCTGTAATCCAACAACATCTGAAGGGCCAAAGGTTCCCCATCCCTACCTTAGAAGAGGGGGTACAACAAGTATGATTATACAGGTGTGGTAGCACCTGTATGCTATAGGTGATGCGAAAAAAACTGCATTCTACCATGTTAAATCGAAATATTTCCTTCTTGCACAGTGGTGTCCAACTGTTTTTTCATACTTGCCAAAATTGTGACAAATGTGTTAACATTTTTGCTACATGACAAACAATAATAATTAACTCTGTTCTTGAGGGTAGAAAAATGCACAATAATGTTTTGAATTTTTTATTGCTTTAATGAGAAATCTGATATATATTTTCATTAAGTAGTGCAGAAAAATCAGGCATAAAATCAGTTAGACCACATCTCAACTCTGCCTCCAAATTTTTGTTCAATGTCTGCAACCTATATTTTGATTTCACCATTTAATTGCAGAAAAAGTTGATTCGCAGAGCCACGTTGAACCAAAAATTGTGAACAGTTTGGGAATAACTATTTAGAACTGCAAACTGATTTTGATTTTGAAATATGAGTCCACATGGTAACAATTGAATCGTCTTTCAAATGTTGAGTGCTTTGAAATAAAATCACATCCGTCTCAAAAAGGTGCCTCTCCAAAGAAAGAAGCTCTTGGGATAGTTGAGAATTGTGGATGTCAAAGTGAAATGGATCTTGCATAAATTCAAAATTGGAAAAGCAATTAGGATTCATGGACGAATCTGTGATTAAGGACGGAGGGTGGACACTTTTGTACTGGTACATGTGTAAAAGTTTTATTTAAAATTGTATTCAAAAAAATAGGTCATAAAAGTAAAGCAACAATTCGCCACAGGTCAACAGCCAGTTTGCCACATGTGGTGAAGTCGATTGTGTTGGACACCAAGGTTCTAGCAGGTAGTTGTGACCTTTCTCATCATGCCTTAACAGACATGGTACTGGCTGTAATAACTTAATCAAAGCATCTTCCAAAGGAGCAGCAGTGTTAGGCTGTTACAGCAAAAACAGCAAAAGGTCTAGTACAGCCTTTTCCAACCTATGGGTCCCCAGATGTTGATAGAATACAACTCCCATCAGCCCCAGCCAGTGGTCAGGAATGATGGGAATTGTAGCCCAGCAATATCCGAGGAGCCAAAGATTGGGAAAGGCTGGCTAGTGCATCCTTTGCCAATTTGGTGTCTTGCAGGTATTTTAGACTAATACTCCCATCAGCCAGGACAGCTGGCTAGTCCACAAAAGCTTGTGCCCCAATAACTCTGTATGACTTTTGGGTGCCACTGGACTCTTGACGTGTTTAAACAGCTCTGGTCACCTGCATTAGGTCATTTAAATGAACACCCTGGTGCATGTGATCTTGGGGAGTCGCATTGTGCAGAAATACTAGAGATGTGAAGGACCAGGAAAAAAACTAGAAAAGTTGACACCCCCCATTTTTCCTCTTGAAATTTTCTGAGCCCCCCCCCAAAAAAACAAATAAAAAACAGGAAAAAGGAGTTTCTCGCTGAAATTTTCTGGTTTTTTTCTCAGGCCTTCACATCTCGTAAGAAATGCCCACCTTCAAATGTCTTTGTGTGGCTTTCTCCCCCCCCCCCAACCCCCCAGGTAGAAATTTCTGGCTGATCCGCCAGCATGTCCTGAAGCAGCGAGAGGAACGTGCCATGCAAGAGGTGTATGATCACCTACAACAGTTGCTGCAGGGCCCGGCCCCATTGATGTGGAACCCTCCGATTGCAGACACCATCCGCCAGCCCTTGGACCACTTCAACCGGGAGGACCCGCGCACGTACAATCAGGTACAAGGTGGCCAGCAAAGATGTAGAGGAAAGCCTGTCTGTTGGCTGATGCGCTGTACGGATGTCTGGAGCATGGGGTAGTGGCTACAGCAGCCTTTGCCAACCTGGTGCCCTCCAGATGTTGTCGGACTCCAGCTCCCATAAACTTTAGCCACCATTGAGCTGCAGCCCTTCTAAGTGGGTCTAAGAGCAAAACTGTAGCATGCAGAGCTGGAGGGAGGCAAAGAAGAAGAAAAATGGATGATGCAGCTGTCCCAAGGGAGAGCGAAGGGACTGAGAGAACAGGAGGCAAAAGGAATGAACAGAGCCCACCTTAGCTTCAGAAGCCTGGCTGCTGGATCAGGACAAAGGTTCACCTGGTCCAACGCTCTCTTCTCACTGGGGCCAACCAGATCCTGAGTTGTATTTTGTGGGTTTTTTAATTGCTATGTTTTTATTAGTTTTGATTTTATAATTAGTTTAATTACATTTTAATTAACTTTTGTATGTCCTATTTATGTTTTTAACTGTATTTGTTTTAATTTTTGTAAGCTGCCCTGGAGTCCTAGGTCTGGGGAAAAGGTGGGGTGTAAATGAATATAATATTAATATTATTAATATTAATAATTATAATTCCATAAAGGAAGCCACGGACCTGATCTTACAAGATCTGAACAGGGTGGTTCATGACAGATGCTCTTGGAGGTCGCTGATTCATCGGGTCGCCATAAGTCGTAGTCAACTTGGAGGCACACAACAACAACATGCCTCTGGGAAGCCTGCCAGCAGGACTGAGCACAACAGCACTCTCCCCACCTGCAATTCCCAGCAACTGGCATTCAGAGGCACATTGCCTCCGACTCCTTTGTTTGCTTTATTTATTACATTTCTAACCTACCCTTCCTCCCCAAAAAGCCCAGGGCGCCAAACACCAAAATGGTAAAACAATACAATGAAAGATAAAATAAAAATGTATTTAGAACATGAAAAAACAATTAAGAACCTGTAAAGCCGTCGCCTACCCTCACAACTAATCATTTCCAAGTTGTCAGAAGCATTATCTTTCAGCCCTCAGGTGCCTGGGTAAAAAGGAACGTTTGTAAGTTCCTCCTGAAATTTAACAATGAGAGGGACAGGCACACCTCAACAGGAGGGCATTCCACAAGTGGGGAACCACCACTGAGATTTGGGGGGGGGGATATAAAATGAAGAGCTTTCACTTCGTGCCTTTAAAGCGGCAAAATCTGCTTAAATTGGGGAGACTGAGTTGCGATGCCTTCAGAGCTGATGTCCATACTTAGCTGAACTGTGGAGCTCCGTGCCACAAGGAAAGGGCTGTGGCAAAGAATTTAGATATTAATATAGAATTATGTTGGTAATTGCTTGTTGATGATGTCGAATTCTGCCTCCACCTGGCACCATTTTGTGTCCGGCTGTGCCCCTGCACTGCCATTTTGTGACTGGCAAACCTGAGTCATTTTTAGCTGGCCCTGGGATTAGAAAATGTGAGAATCTCTGCAGTTGAGCACATAAGAAGTCCCACTTCTCTTTACAGTCATGCTTAGGGAAGGGATGTCCCCTTAGTTTTTCTGCCTTTATATCTAGTGACTTACGTCTGTTTCTTACCTCCCTGCAATCCATAGCGATTCTGGATTAACGAACAATTCTGGCAACGCCCTAGTGGACCTATCTTCCTCTTCATCGGGGGCGAATCCTCCTTATCCTCATTGGATGTGCTATCAGGTAGGTGTCACGGGGCTGGACTGAATACCTAGGCTGTGGAGATTAGGAATCAAGGTCACTTTTGAGGAGTTCCTTGAGACGGGATTCACCAGACCTTTGCATTCGACCTTGTTTACAATGCCCAAGGCTCTGCCCTGGAATGACTGAAGTCCTGTTGAATGCCCCTGAGGATGTACAGAGTTCCTGAGCAAATGCAGTCAAGGTGCACGCATCTGGGACAGAGCTTTGAGGGCAAGTAGAACTTATCAAGAAGTTAGATTTTATCCATCCTGGCATGACAATGGCTTCCTGTCTCATTTGAGGTGTTAATTAGGATCATTTTGTTGTTACAAATTATTGTGAATAGTCTCTCTCTTTCTTTTGCATACAGTTCAGCTTTAATTGAGTTATAGTCTGTGTGTGTATGTGTATGAAGCAAACTAATCCATAAGAGCTTACACAAGGGATAGCCAATGTAGTGCCTTCCAGACGTTGCAAACCTCACTCCCCATCATTCCTGGCCACTGGCCAGGTTGGCTGGGGCTGATGGGAGTTAGAGGCCACAACATCTGGAGAGGGCTGCATTGGCTACCCCTGGATTATACCATGCGAAGTTTGTTAGACTCTTAAGGTGCCAAAAGATTCCTTTGTATTGTTCAGATGACTTTCAAAGAGGCTTAAGACCAATTCATGGAGGATAGGTCTGCCGTTGGCTATTAGACAAGATAGCTAAATGAAACCTCCACCTCCAGAGGCAGTGTACCTCTGAATACTAGAAGCTGGGGATAAACAATAGGGAAGAGCTGTTGTTTCCATGCTGTGTTTGCAGTGTGTTGGGCCTCGCTCTGATCTGCAGGGCTCTGATGACTCAGCTCATCTGTGCATATCCCTGTCTGCTTGAAGGGTGTGGGGGTTGTGGTGTTCCCCTCACTGTTCAACACGTGTTGCACAAGCTCCTCGCTAGACCTCTTCCACAGCTCACTGGACTTTCCTGCAAAATCCAGCCAGTTCATCCACCCCAAACGCTACTGATGTTTTTACTGATGGCGTTGTAGTATTGTGTTGTACACTGCCTTGTTATGTTTCTCATGAAGGTGCAGTTTATTAAATGTTAAATTAATGGGTTTTGCTGCTTTTCTGGGCAAAGATGTCTGTCTGTATGCCTCCACAGGAGAGGAGAGTGCTCTTGTACTCAGGGCCCGCTTGTGGGCATCCCATATGCGGCTTCTGGCTGGCCACTGTGAGAGCAAAATGCTGGACTAGATCCAGCAGGCTTTTTTTTTGTTCATATGGCTTTCTTCTTTTTTTAAGAGCTTGAGGACTTATTAGGATCTGGTTCCTGACAGAAGAAAGCTTTTTTTGTGTGTATGTGTGTGTGTGGGGGGGGGGGATGTGGAAAGCCAGAGGCTTGAAATCTCATCATTGTAATGTAAAGGTGGTGAGATAGCAAAGTGCCACCATGAAATTTCTGCTCTGCCTCCCTTCCCATAAGGCTTGTGTTTTGATTCTACCTGTGGCTGATAACAGAGAAAGACCTTGCTTTCATCTTCTGACTTTAGGACACCACGTGGAGCTTGCAGAAATGTATGGAGCTCTGCTGGTGGCCTTAGAGCACCGTTTCTACGGAGCCAGCATCAACCCTGATGGGCTGCAGGACCACAATCTGCAGTTCCTGTCCAGCCAGCAAGCGTGAGTTGGCAGCTTGGCTAAAATCTCTTGTACGCCTCTTGTTCCCTGTATGAGCTTGCTTATTCCTGGGTTTACTGGGAAGTTTGTGCCATGTGCTAATCTTCTCCCAACAGGTTAACCCTAACTCTTTCTGCATAAATTAGGCAAATGTTTGCTTATTGGCAATTTATTGTACAATTTATTCTAGTTATTTATCCTCCTCCTTCTAGCACCCAAGAATTCATCTTCTGACCGCTAGAAACCTTTTTTTAGCCCTCTTCGGCATTTCTGAGATTTCATCAGGCAGGGCCTATGCATTTTCAAAATTATTTGAAAATTACTTAAGGACTAGGAGCTGCATGGGTTTTGCTTTATTTTTAAAAATGCACAACTACAAAATCAAGTTACCAAATGAAAATAAATCGATTGAACAATTAATAAATGAAATTTTTGGGAAGCTGAGCTCAGTGTTTAGTATCAGGTTCCACGCTTCCTCTGTACTTGTGCAGAACTGTGGAACACGTGCGGAAGGTCAGCTGTCGGCACCCAGCATTTGCCAAGGACCTCTTGCCTTGCCTGCCCCCCATCCGCTGCTATTGTTTCCCCACCAGAGGTGGCACATCTGTAGCCGCCAGCCTCCTGTTTGCTTGCTGGCTAACTTTGCACTGCTGCTACCACCAGACAAGCCTGTAAGTCAGGGGTGGCCCTCCGGGTCTCTGTGCCTGGTCCTTGGGACCCTCTCCAGGCTACACACCCACCCTGCGAGGGCAGCGTAGAAGGAGGCATCTCCTCGTCACCCTTCAATCACCCTCTAATTGCGATCAGATAATCAGGGAGGTTCATTGCCGGTGGTGGTGGTGACAAATCTTTTTATATATAATTTTTATTAATTTTATGAACAAATTATGCATCAGTTACAGCCTCCAAACATGAGTACTGCTTAACATAAAAAGAAAATTGCATAACCAGAACAAACCTGAAATTCCCCCCTCCCCCTTTGCTGCAGAATATTTATTTATTTATTTATTATTTAATTTGAATCCCGCCCTTCCTCCCAGCAGGAGCCCAGGGCGGCAAACAAAGCGCTAAAAACACTTTAAAACATCATAAAAACAGATCTTAAAATACATTAAAACAAAACAGTGTTAAAAACATTTAAAAAAAAAACTTTACAAAAGGGTTAAAAACATTATTAAAAAACATATTAAGCAATTCTAACACAGACGCAGAATATTGAGTTTAAAGCCCGTATATAGTGAAAATCAAGAAATTCTTGAGGTAATTTTTTTTTAAACCCAATATAGAATACATACACATATCAATATAAATTTTTAAAATGCATGTCATTAACCACATACAATTTTAAGTGTTCCAAATTCAAGCATAATGTGGTAGAGGCTCTCTACCATGTTCTTTTTGATTTACATAAACTGTAAATGGATACCAAATTTCACAGAAATTATATTTCGTGGTGATATCTTGGGATACTCTCAATTTCATCATTGATTTTTCCACGAAAGCAAGCTACCATGTTTTCCTAACCCTATGCAGCGCCTTGTAATGTTTTCCAATGTGTAGCTATAGTGATCCCAGCAGCCATCAATAAGTGACCTATTAGAGTTTTGTAGATTGTACCTTTGTTTGCTCCTTCGCATAGATTCAACAGGTGGTGGCAAATCTAGACTCCTGTTTGTAAAGCTCTGCCTTCTTCCTCTTCAGTTTGTCTGACCTCGCCACCTTCAACCACTTTGTCACCCAGAAGTTCAGCCTGACGTCAAACAACACCTGGATTTGTTTCGGAGGCTCCTACCCTGGCTCCCTCTCTGCCTGGTTCAGGCTCAAGGTGGGGCCCGGCAGTCATTGGCTGTGGCCGATATGAACGTAGGAAACTGCCTTAGCTGGACCTTTGGCCCATCTAGCTCAGTACTGTCTACTCTGACTGGCAGCAGCTCTCCGTGGTTTCAGGCAGCGACCTCTCCCAGCCTTACCTGGGAATGCCAGGGCTTGAACCTGGGACCCTCTGCGTGCAAGGCGGATGCTCTACCTCTGAGCTACGGTCCTTGTGGTGGGTTGGAACCCTCTTTGCAGGCACTGGTGGTAGCGGTATGGTCTCTGGTCACTTTCTGAGATGGCAGCAGCTGAGGTGCCTAGTTAAAGGGGAGTCAGAAGCCACTGGGCATTGAATTAGATCTTGGATCCACAGTTGCTTGTCCCTTACTGAGAGGTTTAGATTCCCAGGGAGAAATATGCCTGCCTCGTTCGTCAGCCTCCGTTCTCTCTCCGTTTCCAGTTTCCCCATCTGGTCTTTGCTGCTGTTGCTTCTTCTGCCCCAGTCAAAGCCCAGCTGGACTTCACAGGCTACCTTATGGTGAGTTTTTGCAGAGAAGCCAGCTGACCCTTTGAGTTGAGGGATGGCCCTCGGAGCTCTGTGAGGCCCTGTCAAATTTTAATCAAGGTATGGTGAAAAGATTTGCCCGTGGTTTCACTCGGCTTTTGTCAGCCTGGAGCCCTGCAGATGTTTTGGATCGTGCTGGCTGGAGCTGTTGGGAGTTGTAGTCGGAAACACCTGGAGGGCTCCAGGTTAACAAAGGCTGGTTTAACTCAAAAGGTTAAAAAAAATCCCTATATATATATATTTTTTAAGATAGATGGGTGTAATCAATGCCACAGTATAACTCGCATCTCTTTCTTGGGTTTTGAACATAATGCTCCAGCTGTGCCTGACCCGCATACAGTAGTATAGTGGCAAATGAAGAAGTGCAATGTCCCTTCTTGATATTCACAGCCATGTCCCCTCCCCTTCCCCTCTTTTTTGGGGACTCTGGGTTGAGAATGAGATCCTTGCTAATGCCTTCACCCACCACAATAGATGTTCCTTAGTCAAAATGAGCACAAAATAGGAGCATGTTAGCTACTGAGAAGAGTCTTCTTGGTGGCTGACTTACCTCCTTTCACTCTGATTGGCTCCAATCAGCAGGAAAGGACAAGAAAGCATATTAGAAGACTCTTCTCAGTGGCTCTCTTTTCATGCTGATTAGCTCATAGGATGCTGGAGACATATAGAGACCCTGCTGGGACCCTGCTCCTAAAAAAAGTAAGGGGTCTAAGACCCCCTGGGACCCTGGCGACTGCACCCCTGCCCGCATGTGTCTTACAGATCCAGCCCTATTCCCCTAACCCATTTCCCTTTGATTCCTTCTCCTCTAGGTTGTTGCTGCCAGTCTGTCTAATCCAGTGGTTGGAGGTTCCAAAGAGGTTAAGTGTTTTTATATATATATAAAAAATGTTCACAGGTTTGGCCCTTTGGCTCTGTTGTGTGTTTCCAGGGGGTTGTGGTATAACTTCTGCCTGCTCGGAAGCCCAAATGCCCCTTCCTAGCGCCTCTTCTGCTCACCTCTAGGTGTGAGCTGTGAATTCAGATTTTGCTGCAAACACACTCAGCTGTTTTAGACAAGCTGCTGTCTCTCAGCTCAACTGTTTTATCTGTTTTTCTTATGTAATTTATATTCTGCACCTCCAACACAGATTTATGTTCCCAGAGCAGTTAACAGAGTAGTCAGAAATAAATTGTTGTTGTTGTTGTTGTTGTAAGTGGGATAATAAAACTAGTTAGTTCCAGGGTAGTTGAAAGGATTTCTGAGATTAGGCTTATGAAGAGCTTTCAGTGCTCTATATCAGGAGTAGGGCCACATTCCACAATGAACTACCTCCTGGGGGCCATATGCCAATGGTGCGTGGAGCCAGAGGCGACAAGTGGGCAGAGCTGTGGGTGTAACTCTTACCTTTGCACAGTAGGCTTCATTCTAGCCACACAGTCAAACATTTCTACCTGTACAACCCGCACATCTCTCCATCCGGGCAAGGAAGGGGCATTATTGTCGTTCAAGGACACACTCTAGGCAGGCAAAAGCACCTGCGAGGAGGTCAGAGGGGAGGGTGTGGCTTGCCAAGAGTTCCAAAGGCCAGGCGGAGTGCCTTAGAGGGCTATATTTGCCTCTTGGACCTGAGGTTCCTCATCCCTCCTTTCTGTAAATGCCCAGTTGCGATTATCCAGTCATCCCTCAAACACTTCCCAATGAATCCGGCAATCCTTGGCTCCTCTCCTGCGCTCTAATCCCCTAGACCCCCAGTCTGCTTCCCAGGTGTTTGTATTGAATGTAGCATTCAACACAGGCAGCTGCCTTATGCTGTATCAGGCCGTTGGTCCACCTATCCCACTGACTGGCAGTGACTTTCCAAGTCTGACGCAGGAGACATTCCCAGCCCAACATAAGATGCTGGGGATTGACCCTGGGACCTTCTGCATTCAAGGCAGATGCTCTACCACCAAGCTATGGCCTTTCCATATGGTTTGACAGAAGCCACACCTCCTCCTAGATTTCTGTCCCTGTTCTCCCAAAAAACTTGCTATTGTCTCCCAACCCGCTGGACTCCAGTCTGCATTGTGCACCGCATGCAGTGGGCAGGCTTCAGGTTTGCTTTTTTACTAGAACCCCAAGATCTCCCAGGTAGGTGCACAGCTAGAATGGAAGCCCAGGGTGCCCCTGAGCTGTTTCTGGTATCAGAACGGCACTGAGCTCACAGTCCATTCATACAAAAGTCCACTCTTGGGTAACCCAAGCTTTCTTCTTTTTAGCAGCCTAATATATGGGGGGAAAGGAACATTTTTGTTGCTGCTGCTGCTGTTTCTATTATTATTTATAGCAGCCTTGTACCTGGCATTGCTCAGGAATTCTAGGAACCTTTCCCCCCCCCAAAAAAAGTGCAGTTTTGAAAGGTTCAGTCCACCATCTTGATTCAAAATGGTGTCCAATTGTATCCAAACATAGATTAAAAGCCTGTTCCTTCATCTCAGAAACTATGATGCAAAATTTGATTTCGATATCTTAAGAGGTGTCCAAATGCAAGCGAAATAACAACTTTCCAAAATATACAGTAGATTGGATTTCTTACCCACCCTGTTAAACAATTGCATATTGGAAACCATTGCTGATCTATTGCAAATGGCCAAGAGATCTATCAGTAGATCCCAATCTGCCTTTTGCCCACCCCTGGTGGACAGAACCCAGGAGTCCTGGCTCCCCACTCTTGACCACTATACAGCATTTAATTTATACCCAACTGAAGGTGTCCTGGTTTTTGCCACCTGTAATGCACAAGAACTCGCATCACAGGGAGATCCTCACTCCACGTTTTGCTGCCCCTGCAGTGCCTTGAGGCAGTGGCAGAGGCCTTCGCTGCCGTGGACAACCTGGTGAGGGCTGGAAACCTAACCGAGCTGGCAAAGGACTTCCACTCCTGTTGGGATTTAGAGGGGGTCGACGACTGTGCAGAGCTTGTGAGCAACCTGGCTGACATCTTTATGGCTGCTGTGCAGTACAACAACGAGTACCTGAAGTGGAGCACTGTGGCCAACTTCTGTGACATCATGACCAACCACCGGACTGGCTCTGCCTACCAGAGACTTATCGTCGCCAACAATGTAAGTCTGTGTCAGAGTGGGTAGGATACTTTTCCAGAGTTGTGTGTTCCCCGCCCCCTCAGCAACTGTTAAAAACAATGGAATATGAATTTTCAAACACAGTACAAAACAAACATCCGTGGCAGAGACCTGTTGATCCTACTCCATTGTTTAAGGCCCCAACATACATTTAAAGCACTCTTATGCTCCTTTAACAGCCATGGCTTCCCCACAAGTATTCTGGGAAGTGTTGTTTGTTAAGGGTTTGTTTGTTTGTTAAGGGTGCTGAGAGTTGTTAGGAGACCCCTCACTGAGCAGCAATTCTAGAGTGCCTTGGGAAGACGGGTTGGTTGGTAAACCACTCTGGGAATTGTAGGTCTGTGAGGGGCATTGGAGTCCCTTTGATTCCATAGAAGAAGCCACAGACCTGAACTTACAAGATATGAGCAGGGTGGTTCATGACAGATGCTCTTGGAGGCCGCTGATTCATAGGGTCGCCATAAGTTGTAATCGACTTGAAGGCACATAACAACAACACCTCCTCTCAGCCCCTTAAACAAATGACAGTTGCCAGCCATCTTTGGGGGAAGCCATGACTGTTTAAAGTGGTATCATAGCGCTTCAAACATAGAGTCCAGTTGTGGCCTTCCAGATGTTGCCAGACTCCTGTTCTTGTTATGGACTGATTGCCTTCCTTATCTCTCTCTCTCTGCAATTCATTCATTTATTATTTATTTATTTATTACATTTATATACTGTCCCATAGCCAAAGCTCTCTGGGCAGTTTACAGCAATTAAAAACATTAAAAACAAATATGCAAATTTTAAAACACAAAACACAATTTAAAAAATTTAAAAACAATTTAAAAACATGCTAAAACGCCTGGGAGAAGAGGAAAGTCTTGACCTGGTGGCGGAAAGATAACAGTGTTGGTGCCAGGCGCACCTCGTCAGGGAGATCCTTCGATAATTTGCAATGAACATAATTTGCAATGCAAACAAAAAACCAACTGTTAAAAACAATGGAATATGACTTTTCCATTGTGGCAGAGACCCGTTCCTTAAGCCAGGAAGAAGACTGTCTTCCATTGTTTCCGGGAAGTGCAGATAGCGGGTGCCTGTCATATTGTCCCTGGCTGGGGCTGGTGAGAGTTGGAGTCCCAACAGCATCTGGAAGGCACCCTGTTGGCCACCTGCCTGTTAGTACAGCAGCTTAGGTTGTGGGGTTGAAGCTTTAGCATGGCTCCTCTTCTTTTTCAAAAGGTGTTCTTGGACGGCATGAAGGAGACGTGCACAATGAACTGTCACTCCAAGGCACTGGAGGAGCTGCGCAACGCCTCCATCTCTCCGTCGGGCGTGGGCCTGAGGCAGTGGTTCTTCCAGACGTGTACAGAGTTTGGATACTGTAAGGGAGAGTAACGCTCTGCCTGTTCCTCTCCTCTCTTTGCATGCATGCCCCTTCACTGGTTTATACGACACCATCAGCGCATGCTGATCGTCTACATCAGAGGAAGCCACTGTGGTGCCCTCCAGATGCTGTTGGACTCCAGCTCCCATCAGCCCCAGCCATCATGGCCCAACAGTCAGGGACATTGGGAGCTGTAGTCCAGCAACGTCTGGAGGGCACCACGTTGGCTGTCCTTGCCCTACATAAAAGCCAGTTTTCAGTCTTCTCTGCCTTGAGTGTGACCCAGAAACAGGACTGAAGAAAGGGCTTTTAAAATAAATGAGTGCCTTTCCAGGGTCCCTGAGCTGTTGGGTTGGTTTTTCCCCCCTGTGATGCGCTGTTAATCCTGTTCTACTGTTTAAGGCCCCATCTGCTCTAACCGCGATGGTTGTTGCAGGGACGGGGGGAGGGGAGCCAGAGCGGGGATGTGGCATGGCAGGAAGGGAGCTTCTGATCTAACTGATTTGGATTGGGTGAGGCTGAATGCCAGCTGTTTGCAGCAGGGGTCTCCCACTAGGGCCCACCACAGGAGGCTCTCATTTGGGTCAGGACCTCACCAGGGGCAAAGGATTAAAGGCCCTCCATCCCTCACACCCCTGCCCTGAACTGGCTCAGCCCTCCACACATTTACGCCTACACGCACCAGAGCTACAGACGTGAATAACGTTGCATTTAGTTTGGCCCCTGTGTAACCTTCTCTCCCATGCTAGCTTTTCTGTTTGCAGAAATAGGTGACTTTTTCCCTCTTCTGCTCTAGACCAGACCTGCGATAATCCCGCCTGCTCCTTTTCCCACCTTATGAACCTGACTTTCCAGGTCGAGGTCTGCCAAGAGGTCTTCAACATCTCCTCTCATGCTGTCCAGGAAGCCGTTTCCTTCACAAACGACTACTACGGGGCTGATCACCCCAAAGCCAGCCGCGTCCTCTTCGTGAACGGTAGCTGGATAGGGAGGGGTTAAGCCCCATCGGACTGTCCCAGGTGGCGTGCCATTCAGAAAGAGGGGAGGGAGCCCAGCTCAAGCCTCCCCTGAGCCTTGTCTTGTTATCCCAGGTGTGCCTGGCTGTGATTGCTTGTTGGTGAGGGGACAGTGCCGGTTGGGAGCCAGGCCCAAGAGAAGACACTGCTTCCATCTCTACTGTGGCAGGACACTGGAGAAATGTCTACAGACCACAAAGCTACATTCAGCCCAAGTGCCCAAACTTTTCCCCCAATGGGCCACTGGAAAATCGCTGAGGGTCTTGGTGGACCACCAAATAATTTTTTCTGCCTGTTGTAATGCGCTGAGCCAGATGCTGGAGGATGGTTGCATTTTTCATCGCTTTTATTTCTTACATTATTATTATTTATTAAATTTCTTTCCCCCCCCCTTCCTCCCATGGAATTCAAGTGTAAGAAAGAAAGGAAGCATAAAAATGCAATTGAAAATCAATGTGAATATTTAATGCAATGGGTGTGGCGTCTCCCATCTTGAAATCCACAGACATGCCCCAGACCACCTGAATGAAGCTCGCGGGCCACTCGTGGTCTACAGACCACAGTTTGGGAACCCCTGATCTAAGCCAAGGAGGGCTCTCTTCTCAGGTGTCTATACCACTAAACACATTTGCCAGGGAGAGTATCGGGACATTTCTTCCCCACCTTGGCGTTGGAGCTTTGCTTCTGAGATCTGCCTCTCCCACTGGATCAGATTTGCTAATCAGTTTACTTTCTCTCCTTGTTGCTGGTTTTTTAACCCCTGCCCTCTTTCTTCCCAGGGGACATTGATCCTTGGCATGCCCTGAGTGTCCTCAAGAACCAGTCCAGCTCTGAACTGGCCATTTTAATCAACGGCACTGCCCACTGTGCCGACATGTCTTCGTCCAGCTCTACAGACCCTTTGCCCCTTGTCCACGCTAAAGAGGTGAGAGTGGGCCAGGGAGCTGAGCCTGAACGTTCTGGGGCCGGAGGTAGTTTGGGAAAGAATTAGGCTGGAATCCAGAACTGTTCTCGGGGGTTCTGTTTCCGCCAGCCTGGATGGTTTGGGGCTGAAGGCAACACGGAAAGGATTTGACTGGATTGCAGAACCCTTTGGGGAAGTTCCCTTCCCTCCTATAAACAGAGCCGGTGCCAGACATGCTGGGGTCCCGGTGTGTGCACTCACACGCGCGCGAACATGTCTCTCGCAGGAAGGGAGTTTCTTCTGCCTGCCTGTTTGCTGGCTCCACTGAGCAGGCTGCTACACGCATGCATTGTTGCCATCAACCAAGATGGCGCTGGAGGCTTCAGCCCCTTAGGGAAACCTTGGCCGCCATCTTGGTTAATGGCAGTTCTGTGCACGCAGCCCGTGCAACCTCAAAAGACAGGAGAAACAGGTAGATGGAGCCAGCAAACAGGCGGGTGGAAGAAGCTCCCTCCCTGTGATCCGCGGCAGCTACTCTGCTGCAGATAGTGGGAAAGGAGTGCTACTCCTCCCCCACCCTATCGAGAGGCCCCTCAGGGACCTCTGTGGCTCCAGGGGCCCTCCCATTGGGGCCAGCCCTGCCTATAAAGACCCAATTTGTAGTCTGTGAGCCTTCACAGTGGTCAGCACCAAGAGTGTGGGGAACCTTTGCCCCCCCCCGCCCCAGGTGCTGCTGAACTACAACTGCCATCAACCCTGGCCACGGACCACGCTTGCTAGGGCTGATGGGAGTTGAAGTGCAGCAACACCTGGAGGGCCTAAGGTTCCCTATTCCTGCCTAAAAACATAGGATTCTGGGCTGCTTGGACCCTTGGCCTGATCCTGCAGGGCTCTTCTTTCTAGCAATGACCACCCAAATGTTGGACATCTGAGGAATGGTCTTCCCTGTGTTTGTCCCCAGCATCTGTTGTTCAAAGGCTTATTGCAGCCTTTCCCAACCTGGTGCCATCCAGGTGTTTTGGACTACAACTCCCATCAGCCCCAGCATTGTTTAGCTAGGCTGATGGGAGTTTTAGTCCAAAGCAGCCACCAGAATGGGAAAGACTGACCCTGAACAAGATGGGGATTCTATTGACTGGGCACAGTTCAATAAGTTACCCACACACCCAAATATTTGTTCATCTTCACAGCAGTCTAAAACCAAAGCGATTATGGGAGGAAACCTCTGATTATTGAAATTCAGTATTCAGATATTGTGAAGTGAATTGGGGTCAGCCAACAGGGTGCCCTCCAGATGTAGTTGTGGACTCCAGCTCCCATCAACCCCAGCCAGCATGGCCAATAGCTAGGGATGATGGGAGTTGTAGTCCAAAACATCTGGAGGCAGTGCTAGCACCAGAGGGCAGCCAGTTTGGGCCCTTGCAGCCCAGAGGAGCCCCTGAAGGGCCCCTCCTTAGGGTGGAGCTCCCATTCTGTGATCTGCTGCAATGTCAGGCCCTGAAACCCAACCCTGCCACAGATTGCGGAGAGGGAGCTCCCAGGCAGCCCCCCCCAATACAGACAGTGCAAGCTTCAATAAGCCTGCACACACGCCCCACCTATCACTCCCATCAGTGTGAATG
Source organism: Rhineura floridana (assembly GCF_030035675.1). Taxonomy (NCBI): domain Eukaryota; kingdom Metazoa; phylum Chordata; class Lepidosauria; order Squamata; family Rhineuridae; genus Rhineura; species Rhineura floridana. The sequence goes on along the minus strand of NC_084494.1, from coordinate 33,180,306 downwards.
CCGTGCGGGCTGTGCACGCATGCCTGCCATCTTCATTGTTGGCAGGCATGTGCACTACACACCCACTTCATTCACATAGCACAAGAGGTAGGTGGGCTTATTAGCCCTGCGCCACCTGAATCAGTGTTGGGCTACAGGGTGCTGCCAGCCCAGGGCAGGCTGGTGGCCAAGGGTCCAGTCATGCCTGGTGCCAGCCCTGTCTGGAGGGCACCACACTGGCTGTCCCTGTCCTAACTTATTTTACAGTATTTGAATACTGTTTTTCATCTACGTATTGGCTCTGAATTAGGAGAATGGCCTGTAAATTGGGGTTTAGGCAGGAGTCTGGCAGTGTGGGTTCTGTGGGGATATGGAGCATTCTCTGTTAACTACAGAGGCCAACCCTGTTTTGTTTTCTCTGTTTCTGCTCCCCCCCCCGCCATCATCCCTCCTACAGCAAATTGCCTCCCAGATTGGTGAGTGGCTGAAATTAGCAAGAAAGATAAATCAAGACAGCTAAGTGGCCAGATGGGAAGATGCTTCAGTGGCCCAAACCGCTGGTGCCTGTTCTTGGAGAAAAACTACTTGTGCCTGCTTTTCATTAGAGACTGTGACAAAGCTTATTTGCATCACCCAGGAACTAGCTCTATTGCCACAATGACTGTATTTTGTAAAAATGTTTTACACTTAGTCTCCTAATATAGATTTTCTAAAATAGTTGATTCTTCACCATTGTTGAAATTATGATGCTCTGTGAACACAACTGGATTTACTAGTAGAAGGAAGATGGGGTGGAAATAGGGTTGCCACTTTTTTTTTTTTAGTGGCTTTGCTTCTCTGCAGTCTGGTTTGTAGATGCTTTGATGGTGAAACTTTTACCTTCGCTTTATCTCCGTGTCAGGAGAATACGTCTCCTTAATTCCTGTGTGTCAGGCTACAGCTTAAAGGCACTACAATACAAGGTAGGTAAACATGCACGAAATGTGAAAGACCTTTCCCCTTGGAGGTCAGCTAGCATCAACTTCCAAAAGCAACAGAAAATGACTTCTCCAAGCAGAGGTTAAGAGCACTTAAAGAGAGTTTTTTTGCAAAACACTAGGTCTACTCCATTTTCTCTAGATTGTGAGGATGGGGTTAGAGAAATCAAGAGCTTGGGGATCACACTCCAAATCTTGGAACTAAAGGCACATTCACACATGCACGTTGATCGCTCAGCGCCTGGAGTGTCAAGCAATAATTTGCATGGGAGTAATAACGAATCGGAGATGGACACTGCCTCCCCATTTTCAGATGGTCAGTTCGAAAGCTGCAGCAGAGTGGATGTTTGTAGCTGCACTGATACCTCCTAGCTGGCCGTGCTCATCTGCAAGCAGCTCCTCCCTGGAGAAAGTTTCCATCTCCTGGTGCAGCTCCTTCAGGTCCTGGATTTCCAGCGCGAGGGTGTAGAGCTGATTGAAAAGGGCCAGATCAGCCAAGCGCAAGCTGAGCTGCACAGCAAAGAAAACATTGTCTTCGTTACCTATCAGTGGCTGCGATGCTTTGCAAGGCAACGTAAACAAGACAGAACAAGCCTCTGCCCAGAGAAACTCTATACTCAAACAATGTGTGTAAGAAGTGAGGGTCGGACAGGCATGGCAAGAGAAGGAAGTGGGACTAGGACAGGGTGTGCACCAATGCACTTATTCACCTTTGGATTTGCTTTGGAAGGTGAGGCTGAAGCAGGAGTGGCTAACTTTTTCTGGGTTGAGGGTCACACTGAAGTCACAGGTATTCTCCAGCACCTGTATATAAAATGGGATGTGGCTTGTTTTAAAGGATACATGGGGGGGGCACAGCAATCTTTTGGCATTACAGAATCAAAACGACCCACAGCAGTGGTCAATCATTTTTTTAAAAAAAAGTTTGATTTTTTTTATTTTTAAATGGACACATCTAAAGGGGGCTTGAGAGAGCCAGTGTGGTGTAGTGGTTAGAGTGTTGGACTATGACCTGGGAGACCAGGGTTCGAATCCCCACATAGCCATGAAGCTCACTGGGTGACCTTGGGCCAGTCACTGCCTCTCAGCCTCAGAGGAAGGCAATGGTCAACCACCTCTGAATAACGCTTACAACGAAAACCCTGTTCATAGGGTCGCCATAGTAACTATGGTAACTGGTCTAACCGGAACACTTTTATTCCACTAGTCGCTATTCGATGTTGTTCTTTTGCGTGGCTTATTTTAGTTTCTGTATGTTGACTTGCATAAAAAAATTTTAACAATTAAATCTCACTGACTGCATGTGGGGTAGACGAGAAATGCACGCGCTGGACCCTGCGCTCTTCCTTGTGACCGCTCCGTTACCTGGCCTGGCCACCATCCACATGACTGAGGAGAAGATCTAAAGAAGGAAGCCTGCTCTCTACACCTGCCATATAGCGGGGGTAAGGACCTTCAGGCCTGGGGGCCGAATGTGGCCCTCCAAGCCTCTCTCTCTGGCCTTGGATCTCTTCCAGGCAAGACCCTCTCCCCAGCCACATCCTTTACTGACCCTTTTCTTTGCACCTTCCATGAGGGTTGATGCAAGCCAGAATTTGGCGTGACGAACCCTGGTAAGGTCCCCTGATTAACGTTTTTGCCTGGCTGTGTTGAGTCCTTGAACTTTGACAATGCCTCTTGCTTGCTTGAGTGGAGGACAGAGGGAGGCACGTGCGTGTGTGTAGAAAGCTTACTGTACAAAGGTAAAATCTGCATTTGTTGCCCTGCCTACTTTTGCCACTGGCTCCGCCTACCACTGGCATGCGGCCCCCGCAGGATTGCCCAGAAAGGACTGTGGCCCTTGGGCTGAATAAGGTTCTCCACCCTGACCTATAAGCTCCTCGAGTAATTTAGAACCATGCATCTAGACGAGCCTCCTCGCTTCAGACCTTGTCCTCGATTATGTGGATGGTGACAGAGGTGGAGGACAGGCAATGGGGACACAAAACAGAGGGAGCAGGGTCAGTGAGCATGCCTCCTCACATGATTTGAATGGGGTGAAGACTGAATAGGGCTTTATCTTGTGGGGTCCAAGTTTATATACCCTGGTTCACAGCATAAACTTTGCATCTAGTAATATTTATTACTACCTTGGCTATTAATTATACCCAGCTGGCAATGCAATTCACATGTACAAAAAAGAATGCAGAGTCCTCTGTAGAAAACAAAGGGTTGTACGTGACATTAGTCCTATTCGGAGCAGAACCACTGGAATTAATGGACACAACTGACTTGGATCCATTCATTTCAATGGATCTAGAGCTGGTATAGCACAGTGGGGAGGAGAGTCTGGCTGGGAGTACAGAGTCTGTAAGTTCAAATCCCCGCTCGTGTCTCCTGGGGGTCAAGGGCCAGCTAAAGATCACCCCCATAGTGAGTGGCTCAGGGGTTATGTGCCCTGCCACCTGTGCAGCTGTGGGCAAGCTGCATAGTTCCAAGGAGCCCAGTTGTCCCCCAACTGGCAGTTGTGGACAAGGAGGGGGCTGACTTGTGCAGCTGGGGCAAGCTGAGCAGGCCCTAGCCAGCTGGGGAGGACTAGCCTCGGAGGCAATGGTAAACCCCCTCTGAATACCGCTTACCATGAAAACCCTGTTCATAGGGTTGCCATAAGTCAGGATCGACTTGAAGGCACTTTGAGTATTACTTAGGTCAGGGGTGGAGATCCTTTGGCCTGCCAGCTGTTGCTGAACTACAGCTCCCATCAGCCCCAGGAAGCCTAGCCAATGACCAGGAATGATGGGAGTTGTAGTTCAGCAGCCCCTGGAGGGCTAAAGGGATCCCATCCATGGCCGAGTCAGATAGAACCCGAAATCTCCCAAGGCCCCTTCTGCTCTCACTGCACAGAGGATAGGTGTTGGACTCCAACTCCCATCAGCCCAGCCAGCGTGGCCAACGGTCAGGGATGATGGGAGTTGTAGCCCAACAACATCCAGAGAGCACCACATTGGCTCCCCCCGGCTTGAGGACCTCACCATTTCCCTGTGCACCCAGGTGATCTTGTCTTGGAGGCTGGCGGTGCGCCCCTCAAGCACGTTGACCGCTTCCTGCTCTCCTTCCCCAGGCAGAGGAGATGGAGGCAAGCTGGGCTCCTTGAAAGCTTTAGGCAAGGGGGGCAACCCTTTGAAGGGAGACTCCTCTTCGTTGCTCCAGGGCCAGGTATCCATTGGGAAATGCTGTGCTCCTTGTTCAAGACTCTCCCTGGAAAATGAAGAAGATCCTGGTTAGCTTGCTCCAGGAAGGACCTTCTTCCGGGGCCTACAAGAGGGGAACCACACAGGCCTCCCTGAAGGCACCTTACGGCCTGGTTCACATGTCATGGGAACTGTGGACGTGTTGGCTCCCAGAGAGGCATTTGCACCCCCTCTGCTGTTCCCCAGGTCGATGCAGGGCAGCAGTTAAGTGCACATTTTGGCACATTGATTTATGTATTTTGTTTTATTTATTACATTTATATACCGCCCCATAGCCAAAGTTCTCTGGGTGGTTTACAAAAATTAAAAACATTGAACATTAAAAACAAATATACAGTTTTAAAAACCCTACAAAGTTTAAAACCATGAAGCACAGATAAAGCAGGTAAAAGACCTGGGGTCAGAGCTCAGCACATTTATTATATTTCTACTCCGCCCTCCCTCCCCACGGAGCCCAGGGTGGCAAACATCAAGAAGTTAGAAGAGTGCAATTGAAAATAAAAACATCTTTAAGAACATCTAAGAACATTTAAAACGGCGTAACGTGCCACCTGAACCTGGGATCTCCTCTCTTTCACCATGGCCTGTAACTGTAGGACAAACCCTGGCTACAGATCACGCTTAAGGAGGAGGAACCTTAACCGCAAGCCCCAGTTTGGATGATGCACTGCCAAAGCTTGGCTTAGCTGCCACACTGACCTAAAGAGTCCAGGAAGAAGCAGAGCGGCTGTCCTGAGGAGCCAACGCTTTTGCATGAAGCCGTGGTCTGGCCTAGCGCAATGTCCAAGCACTACCTTTGTCCCATAACAAAACACCCACCTGGACTCCCTAAGGATTTAAAGAGAGTTCCTAAACTGTGGTCCATGCCCTTCATTAGGTGGTCTTGCTTGTTTTATTTCTCACATTTTATTGTGTTACAATCTGAATTCTTTGGAATGCAAATTGTAATACAATAGAAGATATAAAGCAATAAAAATGCAATTAGAAATCATTCAGCAGCTCGCATAGCACATTACAACGGCTACAACAGGCAGAAAAATCATGAAGTGGTCCGCCAAGGCTCAGCAGTTTTCAAGTGGCCTGGGGCGAGGGGAGAGGGTTTGGGAGCCCCTGAGCGAGAGGATGCCAGTTCCACCAGCTGCAATTATTTGAGGTCCTTGTAGGCCTCTCTTTTTTCCCCGCTGTAGTGTTCTATCCTGCCTCTCCTGTTTCTTGCTTTCTCCTGTGTTTACTGCTGCCATGCCATAGGAGAATTCCCAACCTCCTGTGTACCCCTCGTCCCCTGAGCTGCTGCTGGTGTCTGTAGTGAAAGAATCCATTTCCTTAAAACCACAGGTAATTTGTAAGACAAAAAGTTCCACACCAAAATTACAATAATTAAAAGCATAGTTCCAGTTACCTGGAAAAAGAAATAGTCCCCATAGCACAGCTCCTTGAAAGTTCGGAGTAAAACCCGGAGCAGATTCAGTGCCCCACTGACACTGGAGCTGTCAGTCTCCACTGCCCATTACGCGGTACCAGATTTTGCTGTGCAAATGTCTGTCTGGATTTCTGCACCACAAATGCAAACAAAGCAACTGTTTATGTTACAAACTTCTTGTTGTTAAGTAGCTTTGGTGTTCATATACCAGGCATGTCCAGCCTATCCCCACTGAGGTTCATTTCCCTTTCATTACTTGGAACCCAGGAAGCAAGTCAGACCACTGGGCTGCTTGTTTGCTAACAGGGCTTGCTGTTCCAACCTGTTCCATCATCAACTCACCTTACAGCCTCTATGCTGCAAAGTTGGCCTGCGTCCTTCTGGTGTGTCCTAGAGACAGAGAGAGAGAGCTCTTCGAGGTGGGATGTCAAAAGATATATTTAAGGTGGAACAGCAGAAGATGGCCTTCAAGGAAGCAGTCGGGAGGCAAGGAGCGGTGGTGGAAGCTCTTGTGCCTGTTAAATGGGGGGGGGAGTGATCCTGGGTGGGCCTTGGGTGGATGCTGGCTTGTATGTGGATGCTGGCTTGTATGTGGATGCACAAGGAATGGGGCTAGCTAGATCTGCCACTGATTATTCTTGAAGGTGTGGAAGCACCCTCATTCTCTCCAGTTCTGGGAGAATGCGGAAGGGGGAATCAGGTCAGCGTCGGACCTGAGCATGTAAACGTGGGCAGCTACCTGCTACTCCAAAGCCTCCATTAACTCCTCGCTCAAGTGGTCCAGGGATCTTCGGAGCTGTTTACCTGCTTGCATTCCACAGCAGCTGCTGACACCAGAAGCACTACCGAAAGGTTTGGAAGAAACACGCCCAGCTCTGAAGTTGCCAGCTGGGCTCTCAGTTCAAAGTTCAGGCTCAAACAGGTGACAGAGTCTTTTCACACGCCTTTGTTTTCTTTTTCTGCCCCAGAAGGAACAGAAAGTCCTGTCAAGGCAGGTCAACTCCCTCATAATCCAAGAATATGGGGACATCCTGTGAAAATGATTGGCTGGGGAGAGAGAAAGACAGAAGGAAGTAATTCATCACACATAATTAACTTAAAGGAATTTTCTGCCACAGAACGTGATGATGCCAGGGGCTTGGAGTGTGTTTTTTTGAAATAAAAAAATAAAAGGATTAGATAAATTCATAGACCATGAGCATAGCAATGGCTATGAGTCACTACAAAGGAGACCTGCAACAAAATGTTGCAGTGCAGAGTGTTCCTGTTCAAGATTCTGTCGCTCCCCCTTCGCCCTCTGCTTTTTTGTCTTCTCCACTCCGCAACAGACACATCAGCATTCTGCAGTTACTGAACATGCTCAATTCTTGGTGGATGTTTCGGATTCCAAGCCCCAATGCTCCCCCCAGACCTAAAGATTACATGTACTTCTGCAAACCCTGAGGTTCTTCCAAGTCTGCTGAGACCTCCTTCTTGGGTGTAAGTGGTGCCATTTGGGGTACATAAGGATGGGCACTTGGAGAAGTAAGATTGTTGTGACTATACAAGAATGGCACAGCAACAAAATGTGCCAGTGTAGCATGCTTCACTTAGGAATTCCAGCCACACTCATTATATCCTCCCTCTCAACAGATGGCCATCATTTTGTGGGTGGTGAGCATCCTCAGTCCCCACTGAGCTATTCTGGGGAATTCCCCACCCCTTCATATTTTAAAAAAATCTGCAAACTTCTGGGCTCTCTTGTCTGCAGAAACCTCCCTTGTGTGTGTGGCTGTCTTGGTTACACAAGCGTAAGCCCTTGAAGACTTAAGACTGGATATTGGTATACAGTATAGCTAAAGAGAACCTCCATATGCAGAGGCAGTCTCTCTCTGAATAAGATGCTGGGGACTCTCGCACCCTGCTTGTAAGCTTCCCAGAGCATCAGTCTGACCCAGTAGGGCTCTCTTATAAGCTGGTGTGGAGTCCAAGGAAATATTAAGGAAAAGTGGTTCCTACAACACCTGGGCAAGGAAATACTGATGATGGTAATAATATTTCCTAGTCTGCTCTGGAGGAACTAGAAACATAATGTAGGTTTTGCTTGTGAGTGTACACTGAATGCCCTCCTTTTGTGAGTGACAATAGCTTACATGCATACCAAAGGATGCGGTGCCTCTCAGACCACATGCAAAGTGCTTTTAACAGGATACAGGTTTTAAAATAATCAAAAAAAGGACAGGGACTTTAGACATTTGCAGACATTTCCAAAACTCCATTCATTTTTTAAATCACAATAATCTTGCAGAAATTAGACACATTAATGTAAAAAGGGACCTATGAATTCCCACCTTGGCTTAATTCTCCTGTTGTGGCACCCAATCAAAAGAATGAAATCTTGGCTAAGCCAATAAAATCCCCTCCAGATGGCAACTAGGTAAGGACTCTTTGTGCGTTCAACGCCTGGGCACGTTAATTTTGCAGAATTAAAACAATACACACTAAATTTCGTTTCCTTTCGCATTATCTAATAGCAACATATCCCTTTGTGCCCTCTTTCCTTTAAAAGGGACGCCTCTCCGTCTTGTGAACGGGATTCGTAAATCCGATTCCAAGTAAGGGCAAAAAATTAAGGAGAGATTTCAGAGCAGCTGAGCATGCTCAGTGGCATTTGATCGGGAAAACCTATGGAGAGTCTGCCCTCATTCAAGTTCATATAGCGGCTGTCACATGACCTGTTCAAGATGGCTGCGCCCACGTTAGTAAGTAACGGGGGAGGGGGAACTCCTTCGTTTTTTTGGGAAGCTGGTTTCTAGGGGGATGGACTTGACCACATTACTACTGAAGGGGGAAGGGTGGGGGTCGAAAGGGGGAAGGGTTTCCTTTCACATGGCCGGTATAGAGAAACGAAGGTGTTTTGTGTTGGGTTTTCCCCCACCTCCCCAATGTGGGATGATAAATACAGCTTTCAGTAGGGGGAAATCGATATTTTTGTAACCTAATCTCTGCCCTGGCCGGTTGTCATCTTTTTTACTGGCCCTTCCACGCGCCATTAACAGCAACCTGCGAAACAGAAAGTAAGCAAGATGTGCTTCTTCACATCGCCAGGAAAAAAATCACCTGGTTAAGTTCCCTCTGGTTGGTCTTTTACCAGCAGCAAGACATACAGTTCTGGAGGTGAAGCTTTTCCTGGCACGAGAGACAGTGGTTGAGGGGAATTTTACAGGGTGGTTCATGACAGATGGTCTTGGAGGTCACTAATTCATACGGTCGCCATAAGTCGTAATCGAATTGAAGGCACATAACAACAACAAAGGATGTACACCTTAACGTGGGGAGGGGGTGTGAGAGTATTGAAGAAGCTGAGAGGTCAGGAGTCTAGACCAAGAGGCTAGACTCCTAGCAGGGGCACCCCAGGGCAAAATGGTCAAAGCTGAGACACCAGGCTAAGATGCATCCAAACTCAGAGGAAGGCAATGGTAAACCACCTCTGAATACCTCTTACCATGAAAACCCTATGAACAGAATATCCAAAACTCTTGGTGGTCACTGATTCATAGGGTCGCCATAAGTTGTAATTGACTTGTAGGCACATAACAACAGCAACAACAATATTTATATTTCAGGTTTGTGTTAAAGGCACATTAAAGGAGCCAGTAGGGAAAAACGGCAACTAGCAAGACTCCCTCTGTCTCCTGAGGGAAGATAATGAGGCTCGTAGTTGCTATGGGTAGCTTGGCTTGCCAGCTTGGCTCTGCCAGCGTGATGTCAGCGTGCTCTCGACCTAGTATTTGTCCTGGGAGAGGAGAGAAGTGGTCTGAAGTTGGGAGTGATTCATGCCACTCCTGTGTCATGGTCAGACCACTACCTGGTAAATATGGACTTCTCGTTGCCATGCCCCCTCCGCAGGGGTGAAGGACCTACTAAAATGGTCCGCCCCAGACGCCTGATGGATCCGGATGGATTCCTGACTGCGCTTGGGGAATTGGAACCTGCTGAAGGTCGCCCGGTCGAAACCCTGGTGAAGGAGTGGAATGTGGGGATCACCAGGGCATTAGACCAGGTGGCTCCGAAACGTCCTCTCCCCCTGAATAGAACTCAGCTAGCTCCATGGTATACACCGCGGTTGCGTAGCTTGAGACAGGAGGTGAGACGACTAGAGCGCCGGTGGCGGAAATCCTGCTCCGAAGATGTCCGGCCACAGGTTAGAGCAGTAGTAGCTGCCTACCAAGTGGCAATAAAGATAGGAAAGAAGGCTTTCTTTGCTGCCTCTATTGCGTCTGCGGAGTGTTGTCCCAGGAGGCTGTTCCAGGTGGTCCGAAGCCTGGTCGGTCCAGTTGCTCAGGAACCCTTGGAACAGTCAAAGGCCTCCTGTGACCTATTAGCAAAACACTTCGCTGATAAAATCGAACACTTACGGAGCTCGATCCCGCGCGCCGTGGACACAGTCGATGAACCAGAGTTGGCCAGTTGCAAGCCGGTAAATTGGGATCGGTTTCGGCTTCTCCCTTCTGAGGAAGTGGACAAGGTGCTTTCATCTGTGAAGCCAACCACTTGTCTTACTGATCCTTGCCCTTCGTGGCTCCTTGTGAGCTGCAGAGAGAAATTGGGCGAGGGGATCAAAGCGGTGGTAAACGCATCCTTGAAAGAGGGTGTGATGCCATCAGCCTTCAAGGAGGCAATTGTAAAGCCCATCTTAAAGAAGCCCTCCTTGGATCCCCAAGTGTTAGATAACTTCCGCCCAATTTCGAATCTACCATTTCTGGGCAAGGTCATTGAGCGAGTGGTGGCCAACCAGTTGTCAGCACACTTGGATGAAACGGATTATTTGGATCCATACCAATCGGGTTTCAGGACTGGTCACGGAACTGAAACAGCCTTGGTCGCTCTGGTTGATGATTTGAGGAGGGCATTAGATAGGGGAGAATCCACCTTTCTTGTCCTCCTCGATCTCTCAGCGGCTTTTGATACTGTCGACCACAGTATCCTTCTGCTTCGCCTGGAGGGATTGGGAATTGAAGGCACTGTATTACAGTGGTTCCATTCCTTTCTCTCCGACAGGTACCAACAGGTAGCGTTGGGGGAGGAGGTATCAGACCCTTGGCCTCTCAATTGTGGTGTGCCACAGGGCTCTATCCTCTCTCCCATGCTATTTAACATCTATATGAAGTCGCTGGGAGCAATCATCAGGAGATTTGGGCTGCAGTGTCATCAATATGCGGATGACACTCAGCTCTATCTCTCGTTTAAATCTTCACCAGAGTTGGCTGTGGAGACCTTGTCCAACTGCCTGGAATCCGTGAGTGGATGGATGGGAAGGAACAAGCTGAAGTTGAACCCTGATAAAACCGAGGTACTACTTGTGGGGGACAAGAGAAGGTTGGGTGACATTGACCTGAAGTTCAATGGGGTGAGTTTACCCCTAAAGGACCAGGTCCGCAGCCTTGGGGTTGTGCTTGATTCCAGGCTGTCCATGGAGGCTCAGATTTCGGCAGTGAGCCGGGCAGCCTGGTACCAACTACACCTCATACGAAGGCTGCAACCCTACCTTCCTGTTCATCAGCTCCCGCTGGTGGTACATGCCCTGATCACCTCTTGTTTGGACTACTGTAATGCGCTCTACGTGGGGTTACCCTTGAAAACGGTCCGGAAATTACAACTGATACAAAATGCGGTGGCTTGACTACTTACGAATAGATCACATCACACCAGTGTTGTTCGACCTACACTGTCTTCCAGTTGTTTTCCGAGCCCAATTCAAGGTGTTGGTATTGACCTTTAAATCCCTATACGGTTTCGGCCCAGTTTATCTCACGGAGCGCCTTCAACGCCACCAATTATGCCGCCCGACAAGATCGGCCACACAGGGCCTTCTCTCAATCCCGCCAACAAAAACAGCCAGATTGGCGGGTACAAGAGAGAGGGCATTCTCAGTGGCGGCCCCCACTCTTTGGAACTCCCTCCCACAAGATCTCCGGCATGCCTCTTCCCTAAATGTATTTCGGAAAGCCTTAAAGACTTGGCTTTTTCAGCAGGCCTTCGGGGTATCTGGGGAGGGTTAATCGATATAATTGTAATGCCTCCTACCCAGTTTTAATATTGTTGTTGTAGATCTATTGTTTTTATTGTATTACTGTATTTTATTAATTGTATTTTAATAATTTTGTAAGTCGCCTAGAGTGGCCATTGGCCAGATAGGCGACGAAGAAATTAAATTTATTATTATTATTATTATGTCATGTCACCAGCACATGCCCCCATCACTGCAAAAAGGGTAAAGGCTGTGGCTTTGTTACCTAATGCTGCTTTACATTCCTCTCTCCTTTTGTATAAGTCATTCATGGGGTCAGCTGCTCACATAATAGAGGAGGAATGTGTCTTTAGTTCTGAGTAGCCAAGTTGATGAGTGTCTAGTCCTTATTTCTGTTTAGCTAATCCGTTTGGGTAATGCCTACAATTCCTTGGGTTTGTGCTTGGTTGTTTTTTTAATTAGTAGACTAGTAGCAGTCCAGAAAATGGTTTTCACTGATAACCATTGACTATTTTGGTGACTATAGGTAGGCGGTGCTTTTTTGGGGACTGTCACCCCTCCTTTTTTGTTGCTCATGGCAGCCATTTTGTGCTGGCATCCACAATATTTTTAATACGGTATGAGTACCAGCACTTCCTTTTTTACCCAAAAAAATCACTGACCCTACTATATTCTGCCACTAGCAGCCTCGTACCTGCCGTTGCTCAGGAATTCTAATAAATCAAAAAAATCAGTGCAGTTTTTAAATTGTTGCTAAACTCATGGTTTTGAAAGGTTCAGTTCACCATCCTGATTCAAAATGTGATTGAATTGTATCCAAACATAGATGAAAACCTGCTCTTTGATCCCAAGAACCATCGTGCAAAATCTGGTTAAAATCAGTGCAGTTTTGAAAGGTTCAGTCCACTATCTGGATTCAAAATGGTGACCAATTGTATCTAAACATAGATAAAAACCTGCTCCTTGATCTCAGAAATCATGATGCAAAATTTGGCTACAGTTGCCTAAGAGATGTTCAAATGCAAACCAAACTAACAGCTTTTCAAAATATCTGGTAGATAAGAGTAGTAAGTTTTTAAAAAGCAGCACCAAGAGCCAAAGAATATTTCTTTCATATTGGCACCAGAGTGTGCTTTGTGCTGCTCACTGTCCTGGATTGCAGGGCTGATGTAGACATGCAGCCTGCTCATCTCTCTCCTGTAAAACTTCTTCACCAAGCAAGTACAACAGCACCATTTACCCTCTATGGCTTAGGGAGTGATGCAGCCTCTCCCAGCTGGCTACTAGAACAGTAATGGACTACTAGAAGATAGTCAAATGTGTGGATCCTCGTGAATTTCCTCAAAATCCATTTAGGATTAGGATTCCAAGTTCTCCCCAAAGTGAAACAGTATCTTTGGGCACTTTCAGACAAGCTGCTTATTGACCATTCATCCTGACTTGTTTGCAGCAAGTTTAGACGATGTTGGCTATTTAATTTTATTCATTCTGATTGGTTTGCCAGGAGATTAGATGATGTTGTGTCAAAGCGTTACCCTTCACTTTCCAGTGCGTTTCGCCATTAGTTTCCTTGGCAATCGAAAAAGTCCAATCATTTGGGGAAGAGGGTTTGCTTTGCAAGGCCTCCCAATCAACTTTAATTTCACAACCTGAATTTGCCAATATGTGATTGAGCCCCACTCAAAAAATAGGGGTAATCTGGAAGCAGCCTTTGAGTCAACCCATTTAAAAAGAGCCCTGGAGTGTGGAGTTCTGATTTAAATGACTGTGAGAAGAGAACTGGGCATTAAAGAAATTTATCTTGAGAGTTGTGAAGGCTGAATGGTCATATGTTTCGGGTTCTTGGTCCTTAAAGTGCAGGGTGGGGGCTGTCTGGGTTGAAGAAATCCGAAATACGATGTTTGATGTGCATATGGGAACACTGACCAGTTGGTGGTGCTGTACATTCACTGAAGGATACTTCTTTTGCCATTTGACTGTTCTATCCTTTACACAGCACTCCTCCTATGTAAAGTAAATCTTTCATAATGCTGGGTTGCCGCTTCTGCCTGACAGAGTTCCTGTGTCGTGATCAACTGCAGTGCAGACCGAAATCCAGTAGATGGAGGTTTTGCCTTCACTCTTGTCTTCTTGCCAGGAAAGTGGACACCTATTGAATTTCAACCTTACTCAGAGCTGTACACTGGTTAAAAAGATTTACAGTTTAATCCTAACCATGTCTACTCAGAAGTTGTCTTATTGAATTCAATTAGACTTACTCCCAGGAAAGTGGGATTAGGATTGGAGCCTTAGGCAAACTGAGGTGGTGAGTGCCGACAGAAATGGAACCACGTGCGTTCCTGCCTCCTCTCCATTTTTAGCCCACACGTGTTCACACCAAACATCTGAAGAAGGCTATAGTAGACTGTCAAAGTTAATTTGTGAGGTAAGATAAGAACTGGGGACTTCTCTTGCCTGCTGAGAGGTTTTTTTTTTTTTTTTGTGGGGCAGAGGGAGAAACACCCCAGCACAGTGGAGAGGGTCTCGCTACTTGTGAGCTTCCAGGGGCATCGGGTTGCTTGTGGTTGAAAGCAGAGTGCTAGACTAGATGGGCTTTGGGGTCTCATCCAGCTGGGCTGTTCTTACGTTCTTGCAGCCCCACAAGAAGAAAGTGTGAGAAGTGCAACTCTTGAACTGCTGCACAATCCCCCCCCCATGACTCAGGAGGCAATATCCTGCTTGCTTAAATAGTTGGCCTTTTTGAATAGGATGCGACAAACCTTATTATGCAGTGCTGGAGGGCAACTGATGAATAGGGCTTTTCTTTGTCTGTGATTGATTTGGTTGTCAGCTAGACAGTCTGGGAAGAAATGTGGGCTGTTTGTTTTCCCCTTTTAACATTTTCTTTCCTGTTCTTCATGAGAGCCTTTGAGACATCTGTTTGGCTCCTTAGATCCTGGATGGGGCTGCCAATTTCTTCTTGGCCTCTGCCTCTTAGGAGCAGAGTGGTTTGCCGGCATTAGCAGATGGCAATGCTTGTCTCTGTCCTAGCCCCCCCCCCCCGGTTTACTCTGGCCATTTGACAACTATAGTGGCAGATCTTGGATGTAGGAGCAGCAGAATTGAATTCCAGGAAGACTATATGGACGTTTCAGGATGAGCAACTCTTTCCCTGCTTCAGTGGTTTAGAATCATAGAGTAGTAGAGTTGGAAGGGGCTGTAAGGCCATCAAGTCCAACCCCCTGCTAGTTGCAGGAAGCCAGCTATGGGAAGCCCACAAGCAGGACCTGAGGGCAGCAGCACTCACTTGTGATTGCATATTCAGAGGTAGTATTGACCGCATGAAACTCTATTAAGCCCTGTACAAAGGATATAATAGTTCCCTTCCAGATGGCTTAGAATCTAATAGACACAGAATGAGAATACCAAATTCTGAGTTATATCATCGTGCTAGTTCTTTTCAATGAATTATGGAAAGGACTGAAAAAAGTGCAGAAATCAGGGACATACATTGAACAATGTTATTTCAAAGTCAAAATTTTCGAACATTGCTCTGGATAAAGAGTGATGGAAATGGAAGTAAGGGACGAGCCAAGTGAGAGCCAGCATGGAGAAGTGGTCAGAATGTCGGACTGGGACCTGGGAGACCAGGGTTCAAATCCTCACTTGGCCATGAAGCTCACTGGGTAACCCTGGGCCAGTCACTACCTCTTAGCCTAAGTTACCTCACAAGGTTGTTGTGAGGATAAAATGGAGACGGGGAGAACTATGTATGCCACCTTGAGCTCCTTGGAGGAAAGGCAGGATAAAAATGCAATAATAAATCAAATAAGTGGTAGCTGGTCCCAGCCTGGCTGATGGAGAGGGCCTTGGTGTCTCTCTTCCCCTTTTATTTATTTATTACATTTCTACCCCACCTTTCTTTTTCATGACTGAAACCCAAGGCAGCTTACATATGGCTCCCAGGCGGTCTCCCATCCAGGCACTAACCAGACCTGACCCTGCTTAGCTGGCCTTATGTGCCTTCAGACCATAGCCTTTTGACAGCTGCCAGGTGGAATGGACACTGGTACAGTTTGTGCAGGTGGCAGTTTACTCCAGATATTCCGCCACAAAGCAGGGATGGTGGACCTGCGGCCTTCCGGGTACTGTTGGACTCCAACTCCCATCAGCCCCATCACCCAGTGTGGCCTGCAGTTGGGGATGATGTTGGAAGTTGGAGCGCAGCAGCATCTGGAGAGCCGAAGGTTCTCCTCCTCTGCCATCAAGATAATAAGACTGTGTAAGGGCAGAAAATTAAGTGTGTTGTATTGCAGACTGGGTTAAAAGTGGCTCCTGGAACTGGAAAGGTGGAAGGACACTGTGCGTTAAAGGATCCACTTTGTTAATATGGAACATGGAAAAACAACGTGACCAACCTCCCCTAGCAAATGTGAGATGGTGAGTTTGGAAACTTAGCTTTCCCCAGAGCTCTATATCTTGATAAAGATGTGTCTTCCTCTCAAAACGCTCTATCTCCCGGTTTGTTCTTTTTCCAGATGCGGCGCAGCAGAGGCTTTGCCTCGTTGTGGGACAGCAGCCTTCGGTATAATAGCAATTCAACTGCCCCTGCTCCAGATCTCATGAAAGGCCAGATCCTCCAGTACCTCCACAACCGCTTCTATGACATTGAACTTTTTATAAACATCTGCTGGAATGTAAATAAATGGAATATAGGAAGGAAAAACAGGTATATGCACCTATGTTGTTTTTCAGGCAAGTTTCTAGACAGGGGTGGTGCTCCAGGTGCTGCTGGACTCCAACCCCTACTGGGAGGAAGGGTGGGATATAAATCTAATAAATAAATAAAATAAACTCCCATCAGCCGCAGCCAACATGGCTAATGGTCAAAGATGATGATAGGAAGTGATGATGATAGTCTTTAGGAGATGCCGCTTCCCCTCTGGAGCTATAATTTCCAGAGGGATTTAGCAGTCAATCCCTCTTCCCAGAGAGCTCTGGGAATTGGAGCTCTGTGAGGAGAATAAGGATCTCCTAACAGCCCTCAGCACCCTTCACAAACTACAGTTCCCAGCATTCTTTGCAGGAAGCCAGGACTGTTTCAAGTAGTATGATATTGCTTTAAATGTGTAGTGCAAATGGGGCCTAAAAGAATTGGGACCCCCGCATAGTGCAATGGATAAGGTTTGGTTGCTGAATACCTAGAGCTGAAATCTCCACAAAGCTTACTGAGTGAACTTGCTTCTTAGCTCAGCTTTACCTTAAGCTTGTTGTGTGAAGCTCATTGATGTGAAAGCACTTGGTCTACTGAACAGGGCCGCAGAATCAGGAAATAAAACTAGGACGTTTTATAAAACTCTCTTCTTGATCGTCCCAGAGTGCAGGACACAGAATAATGGGCCCAACTTGCAGGAAGCCAGATTTCAACTGAACATCGGGAAAAATGTCCTAACTGTTAGAGCGGTATGACAAAGGAGCCAATGATCTAGGGATGTAGTGAGCTCTGCAACGCTGGAGGCCTTCAAGAGGCAGCTGGACAGGCACCTGTCGGGGATGCTTTAATTTGGATTCCTGCATTGAGCAGGGGGTTGGACTCGATGCCTTATAGGCCCCTTCCAACTCTACGATGGTACGAAGTGCAACCCACAATAGTAGCTCCTTCCCTGAAAGGGGAAGTAGTGCAGGAAGGGCTCTGGCTCCTGAGGCCAGTGCTGAAACCCGTCCTTTAGATGGGAAGACCATAGCTCAGCGGTAGACCACGTGCTTTGCATGTAGAAGGTGCCCGGTTCCCTGGCATCTCCAGTTGGAAGGGTCAGGTAGCAGGCATGAGACAAACTCTTCCCTACGTGGGACTTCAGAGAACTGCTGCTAATCAGAGTGGACGATAGTTGAGCTAAGCCAGGATAGGGGAACCTGTGGCCCTCCAGACGTTGTTGGGCTCCAATGCCCATCAGCCCCAGGCAGCATGGCCAATAGTCAGGAGTGATGGCGGTTGGAGTCCAACAGCGTCTGAAGGGCCACAGGTTCTCCATCCCTGAGCTAGATGAACAGTTAGCCGAACCTTGTATAAGGCAGCTTCCCATGTTCCTGTGCTTTCCTTACAGATGTTTCCTGGCCTTTCTAGTTAAGGGGAATGAGAAGACCCCCTCCTGGAGCCCTTGAACCACTGTTGCCAGTCAGAGTAGATCATATGGGCTATTAATGGACCAGTGGCCTTTCTCAACACAAAGCAGCTTCATATGGTGCTATCTTAACACCAACTCTTCTTCAGTTTTAGGCACTGGGTTAAAATTATCTTCATTTGCCCTTACCTTTTCAGTGAGCTGTAATTTTTATTTTTGTAGGGTGGGGTGTTTGTATATTTCACAGCTGCTCCTGAGTTCCCTTATGACTTCTATATTGTATTGATCTGTTGATCTTTATGCTTTTCTGTTTTTATTTTTTTTATGTAATGCTTTAACGTTGTGTGCTTTTGTTCTTTAATCTGAAAGCCACCTTAGTGCATTGTACAGCTTGACTGAAAGGCTGGCTGTGGGTCCCATAAACAAAGTGAGCTTCCAATCGCCTCAGAGTAGGTTTTTGACCACATTTGTTTATATTGTATTGTTTTAATGTCGCTTCTCGCTCTGAGACCGGATGAACAACGAAGAGCGGATTATAAATCATGTGAATGAATAAAAATGTGTTCCACTTGACCCTCAGGTACCTAACGGAGACGCAGAAGCTCTATGGGGACAATCTCGCGGCTGCCTTCTTTGCTCTGTCTTTGAAGGGACGAGTTAGGTATGTAATACATGCCCTAGCCAAAGCATTGTATTGTGGGAGTGAGACATCTTTGCTCATCTAGGAGCCTCTGGATTTCCTTTTGGCTTTTTCTTTGAAGCTCTTTCCTACCACTTTTATAGCCCAAGGCTACTAGAACAAAACCGGTGGATAGCTATGGGGCCCCCAGGAGGGCCATTTGGCCCAGACTGGCCCCAAGCTCAAAAAGCGTCTCAAGTTTAGGCACTTGTTAATTTTTTGACATTTGGTAAGTGTTGCAGTTCCTTTTTCACGTGTGTTGGACCAAAATGTGACATCCTCTCCCTCGGCTTGGAGCTGTAAATTTAAGCAGATAATTAGGTCTCACTCTGTTGGGGGCTCCTATTTTGTTTTTGTGTGTCATCATTTTTTAAAATTATTTTTATTGTGGCTAGAGGGCCTGAAAAGTTGGAAGTGGCCTGGGCTTCTGTGGATCTCTGAAAGGGCTTGCCTTGTGTTGCCAGTTTTTTTCTGTTGGGGTGGGGGAATCTGTCCAGAGCCATGTACCAGTGATGGGTAGCACCCTAAGTGGGTGGAGTACCCTTTCTCCCTCATCCTCTGCCTCTGTAGACTCTCCTTTTGTTGATTCCAGTAGCTCATGTCTTTATATCACCTTTGGCATCTTGGGAAGGAGAGGTTGTTTTTTTAAAAATATATGCAGTTATTATTTATTGAACTCATTATTCTCTTCTAACACAAAGAAAGGTCTTCAAGCAACTTGCAGCATATTTGAAAGCATAAGTAAAAATAATATTATAATCTAAATAAATTGTTATAAAGACACATGCAGTTAAAATAAAATACACAAAGGAACCTGTAATAACAGTAGCAGAAAACTTCAGCAGGACAGCTAACAGCAAACATTTTCATCACAGGCCATCAAAAGCCTGTGAAGAAAGGTAAGTTTTTATCCTGGCACTGCAAAGATGTCAGGGAAGGTGGCAGGCAGACCTCACTGGGGAGAGTGCTCCACAAATAGGGAGACACAGCTGAAAAGAGCCTCTCCCTTGACATTCTCCTCCAAGCCCCTCTCAAAGGAGGCACTCGGAGAAGGTCCTGGGATGAGGATCTAAGGACCCAGATTTAAGAGCTAGATTACAAAAAATGGCAGCATCCAAACTTTGCCCCAAGAAAAGCCAGATTCTGAAACCTGAATAATTAGGGCAATGAAGCACAGTTTTACACACAAGCACGTACCCATGCACCATTTGCTTCACATCATCCATTTAATAATAAATAATAATAATAAATTTATTTTTGTGGTCTGTCTCTCACCCAGATTGCCGGTCCCGAGATGGATTACATAGATTTAAAAATACAAAGCATACATAAAACCATATTGAAATTTAAAAATACAAAAACAGACAAAGAACCATGCATAAACAAACCCATAAAATCCTTAAAAATCATGGAATAGTAGAGTTGGGAGGGACCTATAAGGCCACTGAGTCCAACCCCCTGCTCAGTACAGGAATCTAACTTAAAGTAATCATCTACAATAACCCCCGACTGTATAAAAACAACAGCATTATTGTGTTTTAGGTTCCAGGGTGAAAAGGAATGGTACCCTGAGAAATACATACGCTGGAAGAGCCGCGAGAGTTTCCGAAAACTTGTAGAAACCCCCTTGGAAGCAGTTGATGTCAGCGGCTCCGTTATCACCTATGATGGCCTGGATAATCTGGGTGAGGGACTGGGCTTAGTTGGGTCAGTGATCGTTGTGACACCAATAAGACTTTGCGCTTATATTGCACTTTTGAGCATTCAGAGTGTACAGGTTTCCCATCAGGCCCCTGATTCCAAGGACATTCCTCCACCTCTGCCTCCTCCTTGAGCATCTAAAGGGCTCCTTTAGGTTCCATCTGCACCATACATTTTAAAGCACTGTGATACCACTTTAACAGTCGTGGCTTCCCCCAAAGCATCCTGGGAACTGTAGTTTGTTAAGGATGCTGAGAATTGTTAGGAGACACTATTCCTCTCCCAGAGCTACAATTCCTAGAGTGGTTTAACAAACAATCCTTCCCAGGGAACTCTGGGAATTGCAGCTCTGTGAAGCAGGGAGGTGTCTCCTATTGTGATCTTGTTTGGAGATGGGGTATGTGTCTGTGCCTTTGATCATGTGCAGAGTGAAAACAAGTCTGGGCTGCTTCAGGAGTGGGGAATCTTTTTGGCTCTGGGAGCCAGATCTTTTAGCTGGCCCCACCCCATGGGGCAATTTTGACAGGTGAGTTGTCCTGCCCACCTGACAGAATCCCTTGCCCAGGGTTCCCAAACTTGAAAACCACAGTGCAAGGGGTGTTGCCAGCCTTATGCTTTGCAAGCCTCCCCGCACTTCTCTGCACCTCCAGCATCAGGGCTGGGAAGGAGAAAGATGGAGCAGCTTCAAAGGGCCAAGCGGAGAGGGGGAAAGCAGTTTCCATTGAATGGAAACGGCTTCCCCCTCCTTGAGCAAGGCATGCACCTATTCCCCTCACAGAGCTACAATTCCCAGAGTGGTTTGACAATCAATCCCTCTTCCCAAAGAACTCTGGGAATTGTAGCACTTTGCTCCAGCAAAGAAATAATTGGGAGCCCACTTTTTTCTCTTAAATATCTCTTTATTTTTAGATACATAAACCATAATTTACAAAAATAAATTTCTTTCAAGTCTGATATTTCCATGATTCATATTCCAATAATTCACAAAAAATAACCATCTCTCAGTAAACTTTGTGTTATCAAAAATTCTGTTTCTTTTATAAACCAAATCTGTCAGCTTTTCCATTTCTGTTCTTTCTAGACATTTCAGTAGCCATTCCCAAATAGATGGAACTTGGGGGTTCCTTCCCTTTATGAACCCAAACTATTCTGGCTTCTATCAACAAGATCTTAGCTGAGGACTTTTGTTCTACAGAAATGTCCTCCTCCATCCATTTAACTGTAATCAACTTTGGAGAGAGAGTTACTCCTGTCATCAAGGATACCCGATGTAAAAATTTTCTCCAGAATTCATAAGCAAACCCACCACATATATGTTAAATATGCATTTGAAGCCAACCATTTCCAACATTTAAAACAAATTTCCATGCAAATTCTATTCAACCTGGCAGGGGTGAAATAGCAACGTAATAAACCTAGTGAAGATTATTTTATAGAGTGCCAAATCTTAAACCATCTCGATTCTAGAATTGTAAATCCCAATTCTTGTTCCCACCTTGACTAACCACCAGTTCCCTTTATATTTCTTTTTGCTACCTATTAGCTACTGGGCCAAGTTCAAGGTTCTAGTTTTGGTGTACAAAGCCCTATACAGCTTGGTATCAGGGTACCTGAAACATCGTCTTACCCCTTATACATCCAGTGATCACTGCGCTCTGCAGGTGAGGGCCTCCTGCAGATACCATCTCATCAGGATGTCCGTTCTGCATAACATAGGAAGCGGACCTTTAGTGTAGTGGCACCTACCCTTTGGAATTCCCATCCCTTAAATATTAGACAGGCACCATCTCTGTTATCTTTTTGGTGCCTACTGAAGACCTTCCTCTTTCAACAAGCCTTTTAAGTAGAGTCCTTATCCCAGTCTGTGTCTGTGTTAGAATTGCTTTTCAATATATTTTTAAACCTTTTTTTTTTTTTTTTTTAAATAGATGTTTTTAAAGCTTTTAAAAATGTTTTAAAGATGTTTTGTGTTAATATGTTTTTAATGGTTGTTTTGTTTTAATATATTTTAAAGTCTGTTTTTATGATGTCTTAAAGAGTGCTTTTGTTTGCCGCCCTGGACTCCTACTGGGAGAAAGGGTGGGATATAAATCTAATAAATAATAATAATAATAACAACAACAACAATAATAATAATACTTTTGTGAAAGCTGTTCTAACAAAAAACCACAATGCTGTAGTCTGTGTAAATGATGCAAATTAAGCCTTGTTTGCTTATATTTTACTATTATGCACTCTTTGGCTAGTTACGAGGTTCAGGTTGCAACATTTTGGAAGTTTGTGTTTTAGCACTGAGTACACCTGTCTGGCCTACGTTACATGCTGTTGCCTATTAAAGACCATTCACAGCCAGTTTCAAACCTCCTTTTTCTCCGGGCCCTCCGACAGTTTATCTTCAAGCACTGAAACACCTGGACCTCAGCAGATGCCCCAACATCGACGACTGGAGTCTGAACCGGCTACATGTCTTTGCAGACCGTCTGCAGGAGCTTTCGCTGGCTGGCTGCCCCCGCATCACTGAGAATGGACTTGCTTGCCTCCACCACCTGGAGTGAGTACAAGCCACTCAGAGTGTGTGTAGTGGTAAATTTTTTAAGTGCTGGAGCCCGTCTCTGCAGCCTTCGTAGCCGTTTTCCCAAAGAGAATCCACACATTCAGGCCCAGTAGATTTTCTGATTTCCTCTATGCCAACCTTCAGCAACCTGGCGCTCTCCAGATAGGTTTGGTACTACAGCTCCCATCTGCCCCAGCCTGCACAGCACCAGGATGGCAATGGCAACTCAGTGCTAATCTGTCAGAAACAAAAATAGAAAGCCTCATTTTCACCTCATTCACTTACCAGAGCAAGAATGATCATCCAGTTACCCTGGTGCTCTGAAAGATAATTATCTGGCTCACATGTTGCATTAAACCAGTTTAAAATAAACTGTGGGTCAATGTGAATGAGCAGCATCCTAATGTATGGTGCTGAAACTGCAAGCACTTCTGTTCCACTCCTGTTGGGAAACAAGCCCATGGTCTGGCTTGTTGTAATGTGGTTTGTGTCCTCCACAAAACAAACCACAAGTGCAAAGCCAAGAACAAACCTTGATTTTGAGAGAAACAAACCACAAGCCCCGGTTCAGATGGCACAAAAACCCTGACTATGCAGTCTTTCCCAGCCACACAGCAGGGACAAGGGAGGAGTGAAGTGCAGGAGTATACACCAGGATGCTTCACGTTCACATTAAATCAGGAATGAGGAACCTCCGGCACATGAGCCAAATTTTGCCTGCCAGGCGGTTTTCTTTAAGCTATGCCCACCTGTCCAACATCAGACATCATACCTGACATCAGGTGTGGGACTAGTAGAGACACGGCTGGATTAGCTGCTGCTGCTGCTGTCAATCCCTGTAGAAACAGGATTGAACTCCCCACCTGTCAGCTGATGCATGGAGAAAGATTGAAAGGAAGCATGGAGTTCTGTGGATCCTGCTGGTTATGCAATATGGTCATGTCCGTGTTCTTGGTCTAAATCATGGATGGAGAGCCTATGGCTTTCCAGATGTTGTTGGACTACAAGACGTCTTGATGATGATTCATTTATATCCCACCTTTCCCCCCCAAACTGGGATTCACGGCAGCTTACAAAAATTAAAACAAGTACAGTTAAATGCATATAAATTAAACATACAGAAGTAAATTAACACATAATTAAACTAACTATAAAATTAAAACCAATTAAAGCATAGCGATTAACAAAACACAGAATACAAATCGGTGAAAACAACACCTTATTTAATAGTCCTTGCCGCCAGTTCCCCAAAGCCTGTCAGAACTGGAGCCTTCACCTGCTGACAGAAGGACAGCAAGGAGGGGGCCAGTCAAACCTCCCTAGGAAGGGAGTTCCAGAGCCTGGAGGCAACCACCAAGAAGGCTCCTTTCCGTGTTCTCACCAGACGTGCCTGTGAGGGTGGCGGGACGGAGAGAAGGACCTCCCCTGATGCTCTCAAGGATCGGACAGGCTCATATGGTTTTGGTGATTTGTCCCCCATTTGCCACCCAGGGCTCCTTCTGGGAAGAAGGGCAGCATTTAATAAATAATAACAAGTCCCATCCGTTTCTGCCAGCATGGCCAATGGCGAGGGATGATGGGACTTGTAGTCCAGCAGTATTTGGAGGGGCACAGGTTCCCCATCCCAAGCAGATTGAAAGGCAAGGCAAGCACTTTGAAAGCTGCCATGAGTCAGGCAAAGACAGCTGGAAAACAGGATGCTGCAGAATCGGCTTGGGTCGTCGGGCATCTTCTTGATTTGTAACCCTGAGTCAGGGATCACGCTGCAAGTTGCAGCATTTGCAGATGAGCTGTTACCTTTGTATCTCTGACGTAACAGTGATACCAAAGGGGATTTCCCCTTTCAGTTGTTTTCACTAGCAGTTCAAGGTTGCCCAGTGATGGTGAATGGGAGGAGCTTCAGGACCGAGGAAAGGAAGTATTTCTGCACATGGCTTGTTGTTAGCATGTGGAATTCCCTGGCACAAAAATTCCACTGGCGTAGGTGTCTATTTTCAAAAAGACTTAGACAAAATTCATAAAGCAGCCAACTGTTGATAGCTATCATAGGTAAATGGAACTTCTGTGTTCACAGGCAGTCTATCTTTGCACCCTTTGTCATTCTCTCTTTTAATAATTCACAGGAAACAAAACCTAGTTACTTAGTTTATAGAGTTACTGGATCTCTTCCCACAATAAATAGTTCCAAACCGATTCACAAGAATAAAATTAATAACACAGTAGAAAATGCCTCAACATGTTAAAAACAAAATACAGAGTGAATAAAACAGTCTCGAAAATACCTGGGTGTGCTTATAAGAACATGAGAGGAGGCTGCTGGATCAGGCCTGAGGCCCATCTAGTCCAGCATCTGGCTTCTGAAAAGTAGTTACCAGAAGCCACAGGAGGGGAGTGTGCCCTTGCGCCCAGGTCCTGCTTGTGGGCTTCCCATGGGGTGGCTACGGTGAGAACAGGATGCTGGACTAGGGCTGCTTTCACACTGCACTTTATTCCGTTATTCTGATGATTTCTTACCTGGTAATTTGCGCATTATATTTGATCTTTCACATGACGCACAAGCTACAGAATTCTAGTGGAATGTGGTGGAAGTTTAGCGCAAATTTCCGTGATAAATGATACCAGAAATAATTCGTTAGCAAGGCTGGGAACCCGGAAGACCGCACGAGATTTTCGCTAGCTGCAGCTGCTCACGTGACAGGCATCCCAGCATGCAGTGCATTCCTGCCCTTCAGTCGCACAGTTTTTGGGGGGTTTTTTGCCTGATGAATGTTGTACCAGTATTCCAGCATTGGCGCAGATAGCAGCAGCATTTCCCACACGCACCCCAGTCTTGATACAACCAAAACAATTTAAAAAGTCAAATCCTAAAAGGAGAGGGCTTGCATGGCGATGGGACGACCTCCTACACAGTGGGGAACAGTGCTCATGGGTGATGGACAAAAGCAACCTGTGTTGTGTGAAATGTCGGTATATCAGCTGAAAAAGCTGCTCTTCCTTAACGCAAGAGGTACTGCAGTGTGAAAGGGATTTTAGAAATCAGTACAGAAGCGCTGCCTTTTCAATCTGTTAAACTAATGCAATCAGCCCCATGTGTGAAAGCAGCCTAGATGGGCCAGTGGCCTGACCCAGCAGGGCTCTTACGTTCTCACAGCAGCCAACCAGATGCCCATACGGGAAGCCTCACAGGCAGGACCTGAATACAACAACGTTCTCCCCACTTGCGATTCTCAGGAACTGTCATTGGGAAGCATATTGCTTCTGACCATAGAGGCAGAGCTGGCTATTGTGGCCAGTGCAAGTTCACTTGAAGCCCTGCAGATTAAAATCAGGATTCACTAAAGGAACCTCTTCTTCTTCTTCTTCTTCTTCTTCTTCTTCTTCTTCTTCTTCTTCTTCTTCTTCTTCTTCTTGACTAACTAAAGAAACCTTGAAAAAAAATGAAAAAATGGAAATGGACTGCCTTCAAGTCGATCCCGACTTATGGCGACCCTATGAATAGGGTTTTCATGGTAAGCAGTATTCAGAGGGGGTTTACCATTGCCTTCCTCTGAGGCTGAGAGGCAGTGACTGGCCCAAGGCCACCCAGGAGACCAGGGTTCGAATTCCCACACAGCCATGAAGCTCACTGGGTGACCTTGGGCCAGTCACTGCCTCTCAGCCTCAGAGGAAGGCAATGGTAAACCCCCTCTGAATACTGCTTACCATGAAAACCCTATTCATAGGGTCGCCATAAGTCACGACTTGAAGGCAGTCCATTTCCATTTTCACACTACAAAAGGTCCTAAAGTAAAAATGACAATAATTTTTTAAAAATCACATAAACATGTTAAAACAATAGTCAAGGGCATCACAAACGGGTTCCTCCCCAACATAGCCGCCACACCCCACCTAAGATGAACATTAAAACAAAACATCCAATTCTTGGTGGTTGCCCAAATGCCTAGGGACATCATCCTTCTCCCCCGTTTTGAAGGGAACTGTCTGCTTGTGTTGAGATGATGCACGTGCATGTTGCAGCTTAGAAGAGGCATTTGCACTCTCTTTTGGAAATGCCCGCTCCTCAGATTATGTTTGCCATCTGATATAAGGACCAAGATTAGTTTTTAGAAAAACTAAGTTAAATCTTTTACTCAATGAATTGGGGACAGGTTTTTTTAGTCAGTTAAAATGTTATGAACTGATTGCTCTGATCAATTAATTGTCCGCATATAGCAACCCTCGTTAAAATCTCCCCTCTGATTAATCCATTAAAAACTTCCGCTGTTTGATCTGCTGAGTAAAAACTTGCAACTCTGCTGAAAATCTTTGTTGCTATATATTGTTGAAACCATACTGAGTGATCACTGCCACAGCAGAACATTTTAAGAATGGGTAGGGGGCCAGGGGTATGGGGAGAGATGGGGGGAGGATCATATATTCACTCTTCCTCCCTTGTCCTTGCAGGAATCTCAAACGCTTGGATGTGTCTGACCTCCCCTCTATTCCCAACAAAGGGTTAGTTCGGATCTTGTTGCAGGAGATGTTACCCCAATGTGACATTGTGGGAATGGACTTCAGTGAAGGGTTGGGCCTGTCCTTGAACTCACATGAGCTTGGAGGGGAAATAGAGGAGGAGCATAAGGGGGCTGCTGGCAGCCGGAAAGGCAGAGAGGTCCCTGTTTGAACTGGGAGGGTTGCTTTTCAGAGACTTTCCCCAGGCCAGTCATTGCACTCTCCAAATTGCTCTGATCTCACTTTGCACCCAGTCGACATAGAGACAGCAACAGATGTGATTGTTTTAACCCTTCAGATGCCCTTGGACTCCAACTCCCATCAGCCTCAGCCAGAATGAGGTCAGGGATGATGGGAGTTGGAATCCAACAACACTTGGAGGGCCATAGGTTGCTCCCCCTGAAGTAGGCATGGACATCTATTAGTTCACCTTCCTTATGGTCATCCTCATAATAAACAGAGCATCTGAATACAGTGTACCTCTGAGTTCTTTATTCTCTCTGTCTTTGGTGAACACACCAGAATCAAAGTAGCTTCCAGTAAAACAAAAACTAGCAAGTGTGCCCCTAACTTGCAGCCTGCCCCAACCTGCCCCACCTGCAATGTTTTGGACAACACCATCTGTGCTGGTTGGGGCTGGTGGCAGTTAAGAGTCCAAACCTTCCGATGGGCAATTGGGTGGAGGGAGGTTGACCTTGCGTAACATGCTGTTTCTAACAGTCAACCCTCCCACCCTGAGAAGCAGAACACAAAGGCCACAAACTTCCCCTTCATCTCTCAGCATCTGGCACTTATAGGTAGACTGTCTTCAAATAGGGAGGCTCTGCTTAGTCTTTCTGGTATTAGAAGCAGGGCCTACAACATGGCCGTGTACATAGATCGATGGCAGCTGCTCCTTAACAATGAAGGTGCTTTCATTGGCTTTATTCTAACGTTCCTTAACTTGGCTCTAGGTTTGGAAGAAGGCCTTGTCAAATGTGTGCCAGTCATGGTTTCTCTTACACAGAAAAAATGAAATAGGACTTTATTTCCTGTTTTGCCCTTTTGCAAAGTAATGCTGACATGTAATTGCTGCTACTCCTGCTTATCCTAATCGGTTTGTTTGTTTTCTGACTGCATGCAAATCTGTTGCTTTCACTTCTGTATCCAGAAGCGCCACCCCCTTTTTGCCCACTACCGATTTCAACAAGCTTACTGCATGTCTGCCAGGTTGCCTCTTGTTGATGGCTCTCAGGTCTGGAGCCTCAGATGTTGAGCACCTGAGCTGTGCGGTTGCCGGCTGTTGACAAAAACAACCACAATCTTTTGCAAGTAAGGACAAGCTTTGTGGTAACTGGAGACCTGCGGGATTTGCAGACTCACAGAAGAAGCCAGTTGCAGCAGCTGCAGAGGGGGAATTTGGCGCTGTCTGCTCCAATGTTGAAAGAACTCTTGGATGCAAGAAATACTGACTTGCTTACTTGATGCTGAAGTGAACCACTGAAACATCCATAAAAGTGGCCTCTCCAGTTCTGATCTTGCAGAAGAAGCACTTCAAGAAGGGAGCGGGAGGACTCCAACAATGGAGAATGGCTTAGTGCAGCCTTTCCCAACCAGATGTTTGCTGGACTACAAGTGCCATCAGCCCCAGCCAGCATGGGCCATGGTCAGGAATTATGGGAACTGTAGTCCAGCCAAAAATAAATAAATAAATCTGGGGACCCCAGGGTCAGGAAAGGCTGGCTTAGTGGATGATATTGGACTAACCTGCCACCTTCCTCTGCAGCAAACTGAATGCTGGACTTAGATGGCTGGGAAGACTCAGGCCCGGAGGCTGAATGGGGCCCTTGAGACTCTCCCAGGCTGCATCCACTGCTGAGGCCACATCCCCTCCTGGCTCTGCTTTGCACTCTTCATGAGTGCCTGCCTGAGATGTATCCTTGAACTCTGTTAGTGTCTCTTGCTTGCCTGACTAGAGAATAGAGAGGGGAGTGTTAAGTGGGTATAAAAACTACCCTAACATGGAAAATGGACTGTCTTCAAGTCGATCCCGACTTATGGCTGCCCTATGAATAGGGATTTCATGGTAAGCAGTATTCAGAGGGGGTTTACCACTGACTCCCTCTGAGGCTAGTTCTCCCCGGCTGGCCAGGGCCTGCTCAGTTTGCCACGGCTGGACAAGCCAGCCCCTTCCTTGTCTGCAACCACCAGCTGGGGGGCAACTGGGCTCCTTGGGACTCTGCAGCTTGCCCACGGCTGCACAGGTGGCAGGGCATGTAACCCCTGAGCCACTCACTGTGGGGGTGATCTTTAGCTGGCCCTCAACACCCAAGAGTCACGAGCGGGGATTTGAACTCACAGACTCTGGACTCCCAGCCAAGCTGTCCTCCCCACTTAAAGGTAAAAATAATACTTCTTTGCTCCACCCACATTTGCTACTGGCCCCACCCACCACTGACCTGGGGTCCCGGAAAGCTGCCTAGAAGGAAATACGGCCCTTGGACTGAAGAAGGCTCCCCAGCCTGTTCCAGAGTTCATTCAAAAAAGGATGTCATTTTACCTCCTTATCGCAAGATACCATCTTGCATGGTTTACTCCCCACAACCCCTGGCCTACTCCATTGCATGTGCATTGTTGTCTTTTTCTGCTGTTGTGCAAGTTCCAGTCATGTGATCTGCCTCCATCGATTCCTGCGCAGCCACTCAGTCACTAGAGTTAATCGCTGCTGCAAAGCATAAAACATAAAACAGCAACTCCCCAAAAATGCTGGCTTCTGTTTTTCACTGTACTGTGCAAGCGAGCACTACAGCAGTGTGCATTGTCAGTGTGACTCCTTTGCCTTTTCCGTATTTCCTGACAAAAGCCTATTCTCATTGGCATACTCTTTATAGAGCGTCTGTTTCCTGCTTGTCATGAGTAATCCATAATGGCCATCCCTCACCCTCCCATGAAAAGTCATTAGAACATTTAAATTAAATTGCTGTCTTGGCCTCTCTCTGTCTTAAGTCTGTGTTTCCTGTTTTCCATGGGTCATTGACTACCCAATGGAGCCATTGTAATAGGGCCAAGATTCCTTGGAACTGTGACTGGGAGCGATGGTAGCAGCCGTGGAACAAAATGCATAATGTGATTTCTATTTTGGCAACAATAACAACAGAAAGTCTCCTGAATAAAACCCCACTTGCCCTATTGCTGGCCACCAGAAGCAAATTTGATTTAAAGAGGCTAGACCTCATGTCCATGTGGACCCAGGCTTTAGTGAGTCTTGCGAAGAAGAGAATTGCAGTCTTGAATGGGCACGTAGCCACTGAGAACACCTCTCTGGCTGGCCCACAGAGACAAAAAGGGACGGTGCCCCACCAGTAACAGCCCCCAGTCTCTCCCAGGCCTTGAGCCTCTTGTTCCCCTTCCCCCACTTTGTATAAGAACTCACTCGGCTCTGCCTGTCTTGCTATAGTGTGAAGTTTCCTTTTTTTTTTTTAAGGACAAATTTTAACATGCGTCATTGCATATTAGGAAAGTGAACTTTCCATAGACAGCATATATTAGTGATAACCCTTGTGAGGATTCCCATTTATGACCCCCTTTATTGTCTATTATCTACCTTTTAAGTACCATTAAAACATCTGTGGAAGAATACACACATACCTCTTTAATGCAAGAGAGGTATAGCACTATTACACTATAGTGCTATAACATTATTGTAGTACAAAGTTATTCCACTATTGCACCAAACTACAGTGCTGTACCTCTTCTTCATTTATATATTATCATTCATTTATTGTATTTATTTGTTTACTACAAAATTATTGTCTCAAAGTGACTTACTTTTTTTTTTAAAAAAAGCATACAATACCAAATTTAAAATACATCAGACGATAACAGAGCATTATTAACTGAAAGTGCTCATCCTGAAATAACATAAGGACACATTCCACCCCACCTAACTAAAAGATGGACACCAATGCAAAATGCCTGAGTAAATAAAAAAACATCTTCACCTGGAGCCTAAAGACTGACAGTGGATAGCACCAGCTGCATCTCTCAGAGGAGAGCATTCCACATTCGGGGAGCCACCACTGAGAGGGCTCGATCTTGTGTTGCTACCCTCTGCGCCTCCCTCGGAGGGGCACACAAAGAACAGCCACAGATAACCCAGGTAGGTTCATGTGGGGAGAGGCAGTCCCTAAGGTATTGGGATCCTGAGCTGCAAAAGACTTTGTAGATCAAAGCCAGAAACAAATTGGCGGCCAATGCAGCCGGGCCTGGTTTGGTGTTACATGTTCAAATCTCTTAACTTCCAGTCAACGATGTGGCCTCTGAATTCTGCACTAGCTGGGGTTTCCGAACTGTCTTCAAAGGCAGCCCTGTGTATAATGCAGTGCAGTAATCTAATCTAGAGTTTACCAGGTAGCTTGGGGTGGTGGCGGCGGCCTGGGAGAGGGTATTCTCTGTGGCAGCCCCTAAGCGATGGAACTGTGCCCCCTCCAAGGTGCCTCTGGCAACTTCATCGTACAACTTTCGGCGAATGTTGAAGATGCACCTCTTTACCCTTTGATCCCTGAGATGTATATTTGTAGGACCCACCCATTTTTTTGTGATGTTGTTTAGGTTGTTTTTAACTTTTAATTATGTGTTTTAAAAATGGTTGTAACCCACCCTGGAACCTCAGGGTGAAGGACAGTAATTAACACACACACACACACACAAGGGCTACAGTGCTGAGCTTTGAATGGCCCACCCACAGCAGCTTTGTCACGGCTCCTGGTATGGACAGAATGTAGCAGGCCATATTTATGCACAGAAAAATGCTCAGACTGCCAGGAGTGAGGAAAGCCAATTGCAATTCTGCTTGTAGCTTTCAACAGAAGAGCTGTGATCGGGTAGTGCAAAGAGCCACCTGTCTGGACGCAGCCTTGAACTTCGATCTCCTGTTCTTCACACCTGGGTAGTGGCACCTAGTGAGGCCACCCCTGCTCCTGGAAGTTTGACTGCCCTTCAGTGCTTTGCATGGAGATTTCTAGCTGTCGGTGTTACGTGATACGTCAGTTCTCTCTCTCTATTATTTACTAGCTTTTGTATCCATCAATAGAAATGTTAGAGGATCAAAGGGTAATTTTACACCTGTGATTAATTTCTTTTCATATAATATTAAACCAAGGATGCTGCTGGGGGCTTCATAAATGGGTGACTCAGATATGACCAGCAGGTCATTGGCAACAGGGTTGTTTTTTTTTCACTTGTTGGATCTAATTGGGAAATTCAGACTGGCATTCTTATTGCCAACGATACTGTGTACACTGCAAAAAAAGAAACAGAAGACGCATGCATGAGGAGCCTGCCATCCCACAATAATCCCACAATAAATGGATTGTCTGGAAGCACTACTGAAAACCGTTGAGGCCAGTGCTAGTCCGACTCAGAGCAGACCCACTGGAAATAATGGCCATGACTAACTTGGATCCATTAATTTCAATGGGTCTATTCTGGATAGAACTTAGTTGGAATCAACCCTTTATTTTGTTATTAAATTTATATCCTGCACCATCCTCCAAAGGAGCCCAGGATGGCAAATATATCTCTACTAAAACAAAACTTCTAAATAACAACTTTTAAAATGTCTAACAACAATTAGGAACCTATATAGGAAGCTGCTTTATGCCGAGTCAAGTCATTGGTCCATCTAGCTCAATATTGCCTACTCTGACTGGCAGACGCTCTCCAGGGTATCAGGCAAGGAGGCTTTCCAGGCCTACCTGGAGACTGAACCTGAGACCTTCTGCATGCAAAGCAGCTGCTGACCACTGACCTTAAAAAAAGTGCAAAAGCAATCACTTAAATGTGAACCAGGCCACCATCAATTGCGGGGGGGATGACGACTTCTGATTCTTTTTTTTCTCTTCTTTTTGCATTTCCAGCATAAGATCTGCTCTTTTTGGTGGGTGGAGGGACTGTCCCAAATTCCCTCCAGGGCCTGCAAACTCACGTTTACCTCTTTGGGAACAATAAGGCGGTGGATTATCACGCCGTTCTATTCTTAGCCCTGATTTCCCCGCCGCCGCCCCCCCCCCGTTGCTGCAACTCGCCCCCTCGAGTTCCTTGTGGTTGTCAGAAAAGATGTGACTCGGGAGGCGAACCTGGCGAAGCGGGCTTCTCCCCTTGCCATAGGCACGCTGCTGCTCCACGGCCGGCGGTTCTCTTTTGCCTCCTACTCAAGGCCTGGTTGGAGCGGCTTGGCTTGACAGGCTTGCGTGGGTTCCCTTCCAGCCCAAGATAGCTCTTCCAGGCAATATGTTTTATATGTCTGCGGTTGTTGTTTTTGCTGGGGAAGAAGGTAGGTAGAGGTGGGGGGCCGCATTAGAAATGGAACCTGGCTTTTGGCAAAGCATCACGTAGCCTCACCCACTCCATTTATTGCACAGTTCTTATTTATTTTATTTCTTACATTGATACCCTGTCTTTCTTTCATCACAGCACAGCATTCCGTGTGGTTTGCAGGCAGCCTGCCATCCACGCTCTGACCATACCCAGCCCTGCTTAGCTTTGGTAAAGTGGTAGACTCCTGTGCCTGCAGACCACAGCCTGAGCCTTTGCTCACGCCTGCTCCTGCCTGCTCCTTGCTGGTCATATGAACAGTGGTGCCAGAAGGCTCCATGACAGTTCAGACGAAAACCCTGAGCAGATTCCACGGAGCCGGCAGCCACCGCTGGTAGACATCCAGGGCCTCACTTAGCAAAATGATCAAGAGGGCTCCTGAAATGCAAGAGGGCAGGCTCCAACACATTTTGAAAGGAGCAGGGCAAATCGGAGGTGGTGGGGTCAGGAGGGCCATTTGGCTGACATAGTAACATACCAAGCTGCCTTATACTGAGTCAGATCAGTTGGTCCATCCAGCTCAGTATTGCCTACACTGACTGGCAGCAGCTCTCCAGGGTCTCAGACAAGGGAGTCTTTCCCAGCAGTACCTGGAGATGCCGGGGACTGAACCTGGGGCCTTCTGCATGCAAAGCAAGATGCTCTACCACTGAGCTACTGCCTGGGCTACCATGAACCGTCGTTAAAATGAACTACAGTGAACTACCCTGCTGCAATCGTGAGCACTTCGCTTCTCCCTTGCTCCTGTTGGGCTCCTGGGAAACAAACCATAGTCTGGATTCTTGTGACATCTGAAACTGGGCTTGTAGTTTGTTTTTCTCCAAACCAATATTTGTTTTTGGCTTCCTGCTTCTGGCTTGTTTGGTGAGGAAGCAAGCCATGAGCCTGGCTTGGACATTACAACAAACCAGACCACTGCTGATAGGGGTCGTAGTCCAAAACATTTGGAGGGCACCAGGTTGGGGAAGGACACAGATGAATCTTCTGTTCCTTTCCTCCCTCCGCATCACCCTTAGACACATACCCTCCTAACCGAGACTCTTCTGTAATGGACAGGTCAGCTCACTTAAGCAATCTGGGTAAGCAAACGGAAGTCTTGCTTCACACAACAGGTAATTAACCTATTGCCAAGCCCAAATAGGAAAAGGTTACACACGCAACCCCTGCCTTCTTTTCAGCCTAGGGCTGAGAAATGTTCCAAAGATGCAACACGACCAAAAAGTGATGCCAGCTAGGCTTGCCACTTGTTTGCAACTGAAGGGGGGAAAGGCTGTATTTTTTGAGTACACAGGAAACTGCTGGATTCCTAAAATAAAGGTGCCAATTTTGAGGGTATTTTAAAAATGGGATGAGGGGGGAGGGAGCTGGCCCCAACACAGGGGAACTGAGAACATTTTCCTTTCTGCCTTTACCTTATAGTACAGAGTGCTCGTCAAAAACACAAGCATGTGATCATTACTGGGCTCAGCTCATAAGGGTCCCTGTTTAGAGAATGTTGTCCACCCACTTGATTTTGCAAATCTTGTTCTTCAGCCGGTAGGGAGGAACGGTGGTGGTGCACCACAGCCAGAAATAACATTTAGACTCTTGCAATACACACGCCAACAAACTCAACTTGTTTTGCAGGAATGGTCCTCATTGCCTGGGGTCTTTGCTGGGCCCTTCACCTTACCCTCCGGCTCTAATCGTTAGCACACTCTTCTCACTCTTCCACCTTTGGAAATTTCCACCAGTTAGCCTCCTGCCTGACAAGGGGTTTACATGGTAGCTGTGTGTCAGGATCACTCCAAACCCTCAGGCTGATTTGTTACTGGGATTCTGGGACATGGTTCTTGAATTGCATGCTGCTTGCCTTAATGTTAAGAGTAGATGGCCGTTTGATCTGATCCTATACGGCATTGCTATTATTTGTCATTCCCTCTAACAGTGAACTCGGGTGGTTGAGTGCCAATCCTTTTGGAAGCAAAATGGTTCCATGCTACATATGCAGGGCAGGGGAGGGGGCAACTTCCTAGGTACTGTAGGATTTTTTGTGAGATATTTTGAGTGTGGGGTCTCCCCAAGGGGACACCGCAGCCACTCTCCTCCTCTGGTTCTGCTGTTGCAACACAGCTGTGAGCTAAGCCATTGTTTGTCTCACTCTAGACAAGCCATAAGCTGTATCCAACCAAATTTAGTTCTTGGGAATACAAGGCAAACCACAAGCCGGGCTTCAAACGACACAACCCAAATAATTGCTTAGTTCACAGCAGTGCAGTGACAGGACGAGTAGGTGAACAGCGCGGCAGCCACAGTCTCTGGAAACCCTCATTTGTTTGTGCTAACTAAGCCATAGTTAGTCTCAGCCATGTATTCTCCCCTCCCCAGACCCCCACTCCAGATATCTAAACAGGAATTAGAAAATTCTTTGGGGGAGGATGGGGACAAATGGCAACATTTTGTTGCGGGTTCTACTTGTGCTAGACACTGCACAGTTTAAAACATGTTTACTTTGTTCTTATGATGAAAAGGTGAGCGCATGTTCACGAGAGCCGCTTGCAGACTTTACAAAACTTGGTTCTCCTTCCCTATACGTCAGAAATGGGAAGTCAGCTCTACAAAACCTGGTACTCCTTTCCTGTGTGTCAGAAATTAGTGGTATCTGTGGACAATGGGAGCAGCAAGTCCAACGTGAAGTGGGCTAGTAACTTTTTTAAAAAAAGTTTCTGGTTGAAAGTTTTGAGAGTAATTATAGCTATAGTGGGAACAAAACAAGCAGAAGCAGAGATTATATAAAATAATTATCATCAGTTATAAACTGGAGACCACAACTTGTTCTAATCAGGAGTTCAACTAAGACATAACAGCTGCTTTATACTGAGTCAGATAATTGGTCCATCTAGCTTAGTACTGTCTACACTGACTGGCAGTTCTCTCCCAGCCTTGCCTGGCGATGCAGGGGTTGAACCTTGGACCTTCTGCATGGAAAGCAGATGCTCTGCTGGAGAACTGCAGCCATTCCCCAATCACAGCCCCCCCCCCCAAAAGTGCATTTCTCTGTGTCCCCTTGGAGGGAGGGTGGCAACATGAGAATGGGTCTTCCAGTGGTGGCTCCCCGCTTATGGACTGCTCTTCCCTTCCTTTTCACCCTGGCTTCTGGCCCTTAATTTGAAGGGCTTCAGATGTTGGTGGCCTCTGTTAGCATGGCAGGTTTTGTAAGGCCCGTCTTTCATTTCTATGGCTGTGTTTTTAAGGTTTTTTTAATTGGTTTGTTACAATTGGCTTTAGTGTTTTATTATTGTTGCAAGTTGCGTTGGGTTGCATTTGTGAGGTAAGCGACATAATAATAACAAATTATTTTTTGCCATTGCCCCTGCACTGGGGAATTCCCTTCCCTCTGCCATACGTGAAGCATCACGCATCAGTTGCTTCCAGATGTCTTCTAAAGTCTTGTCTGTTTGCCCAGGCTTTCCCTGGCCTGTAAGATGTGACCCTGTTATTGCTGAATGCTGGTTTTTATAAAATGTTTTTACTGGTTTCTAATACAGTCCCCCGGGGTCCTATTGGGAGGAAGGGCAGGATACAAATCTATTAAATAAATAAATAAATAAAGTGTTTTATTGGGTGGTAATCAATGCTGGTCCTATTCAGAGTAGTCCCATTAAAATTAATAGACTTGACTAACTTAGTTTCATTAATTTTGGTAGGTCTATTGTAAGTAGGACTTAGCCGAACACAACACATTGTTTTTATGTTGTATTTTTGTATACTGCTTAGAGATTTCTAAATATTAAGCAGTTTACCTCTCTTGGCAAGACATCTTTCCATCCATGGTGTACCATTTGTCCTCACTGAGAGTTCTTCCGCTGAGCTTGATTATCTCCTTCATTTTTAGGGTTCATTTTCCTCCAGCAAATGGATTGCCTTCAAGTCAATCCCGACTTATGGTGACCCTATGAATAGGGTTTTCATGGTAAGCGGTATTCAGAGGGGGTTTGCCATTGCCTCCCTCTGAGGCTAGTCCTCCCCAGCTGGCTAGGCCTGCTCAGCTTGCCACAGCTGCACAAGCCAGCCCCTTCCTTGTCTGCAACTGCCAGCTGGGGGGCAACTGGGCTCCTTGGGACTATGCAGCTTGCCCACGGCTGCACAGGTGGCAGGGCACGTAACCCCTGAGCCACTCACTGTGGGGGTGATCTTTAGCTGGCCCTTGACCCCCAGGAGACATGAGCGGGGATTTGAACTCACAGACTCTGGACTCCCAGCCAGGCTCTCCTCCCCACAGCAAGTCCCCATATAAAGCCCCTCTGGTGTAAAGCACGTGCCCATGGTCCTCCTGCTTCCCCAAGCCTTGAAGTCCAGAAGGGCAAGGCTGGCCACACCCAGATTATATGCATCATTCAGCTTTCTCTTGGTGGCTGTTCCTGGGATTCTGATTTACACGGTTTACCCAGAATGCTACAGCACAGAGATGATGTGGCGCTCCACCGGTTGAACTTTCTGCCAGTTACACAACTGTTTCAAGGCGTGCCTGGCCAGCCAGCTGGCCCAGGGGGGAAAACACCTGCCATGTGCGCTTGCCCAATTGCTTCTGCATACTTCCTTAGGTGTGGATCCTCCATGGTACTCAGATGCCCAAGAACTTGGGCTTGCCTCCTGATGCCAACCTGTATTCCTCAGATGGGTACATCTCTGCCCGGGACTGGGCCTTTCTTTCAAGGGCCGAAGGACTTGCTTTACTAGCTGCCTGGCAAGCCCTTGCTGCCTGGAACTTCCGAGGAGCGAGTGATTCCCGTGCAGCCTGGCTGGCAGCATGAATATTTGATAAATGAACTATTCAGACACTTTGTATGAAATGCCCCACCCTTTGCCTGCCTAGTAGTGGCGTTTGTGTGCTGGCAGAAGGATCCTGCCTCTCTTCCAGTCTGTTTTTGCCCTCCACCTAGCCTCTCTCTCTTTTTTATTTCCCAAAGAGAGAGGTGGTTTCAGTTTAATGGCTGGTTCTGCAAAAGGTGGGAGGTTTCGTTTTTGCTTTGGGTGTCAGGAGGATGTGTGTCTCAAGTGTACTTGCTGTGAGTAAGCCACCCACATCGCCTGGAGTGATAGCAGGAGAGAGCGAGCAAGGAGGATCAGAGGAGAGAGGGGGCAGTCTAACTTCAGACAGAGGAGAGAAGGACAAGAAGAGCCTCCCCTTTCACACATGGGTTTAAGGTGAGGCTTGGTCTGTTCTGTGGGATGCCTGTCTGTTCTCTGCATGCACTTGCCTGGGAGTAAGCTCTTGCTGAACACAGTGAGACTTACTTCTAAACAGAGATGGCTAGGAGTTTTGCAGGGCAGCTCTGTACCTATTTAGTCGGAAGCAAGCACCATCAAGGAAAGCGAGGCTTACTCCTGACTGAGTAAACATGCTTAGGATCACACAGTGAACCTGCGCGCATGGCACTTGGATGAGAGGAATATACAGTGGTTGAAACTCCTGTTTTATGAGATGATACAGCCCTACAGGCTGAAGGAAAAGCATTGCTTGCTAGATTTTTTGGGGGGAGGGAGAGGGAGGTTATTGTTGTTGATGTGCTTTGTTTGGGGGAGGGTGAGAGAGAAGAAAGGGAGGGGATTTTGCTGTGTGTTACTTCTGTTCTGTGGCACTTTTTATGATGATACAAAACTGCTAGGACAAAATGCATTAGCTAAAAAGTCTGTTAATTGCTTTACGTCAGACTGATGGATGTGATGCCTACTTGTGGCTTCAGTGCTTGTAGTCCTAATGCGATTTGTGATAGAATTTCTTGAGTTACAAAGCAGCAACAGGAATAGAAAGTGTTTTATCTGTGGAAGATGTGTGGAATCTAATCACAATCATGAGGGATGGAGAAATCAAAAGTGACGTTTTAAATATGTACATCACATTCCTACGAACTTCCCACGGTGGGAAGTTTTGAGCAATCTGACTGTACTGTGCATTTCAGAGGGCTTTATGTTGTGGCCCCATAGAAATTCGCATGGAAAATGTTTTCTTGGTGGGGGGGAATAGTGGAAAGTTGTGACGTTTCCCTCCAAGTGTGTTGCCCACATCTTTTGTGTCCTGCCAGAGCTGGCTCTTAGGAGAGGATCAGAACAGTTATTAGTTGCCTTTAGTTCCGGGGGTTCCCAAACTGTGGTCCACGACTTTTGTTCAGGCGGTCCATAGCATGTCTGTAAAAATACAATTAAAAACAGCACACTGCAATTGCCAAAACAGGCAAAACACCACCACCACCCACTTGAGTGGTGTGCTGAGATCATCAGCAATGTTCAAGTGGTTCATGGGGGGGAAAGTTGGAGAACCACCACTTTAGTTGGTTATGCATCTTTCCTCAAAAGTGTAATGCTATGTGGGGTGTATGATAGGTCCCATTAAACTATGGCTTCTGGTCTTTGCATGCATCAAAGGGGGGGTAAAGGCCCGATGGTCTGGGGTAGTGCTGGGGGTTCATAATCCGGCCACTTTCAGAATTAATGGAAGGAGCGACTCGTGTTTGTGTTGAGGCCCGTAAATTCTCTCAGAAGCCTCTCTTGCCGCTTGCTGCCAACACGCGGCGGTTTGGAATTTCCACATGGTGCTGGTATGTGTCTTATCATGCCCCTTGTCAGATAAACATACCCAGAACTTTGCTGGGACTTACATTTAAAACTCTTTGGAATGCCAACATGAAGGGTGCTGCAAATGGGGAACAGCAATCAGTAGGAGGCAGACATGTTGTACCCCAGCCTCCACCCCAACTTCTAGAGCTGGGGTGGGGAGCCTCTGGTCCACCACATGCTGCTGGACTGCAACCCCCATTACCCTGACCATTGACCATGCTGGTTGGGGCAGATGGAGTCCAACAATATCTGAAGGGCCACAGGTTCCCCACCCTTGCTCTAGACAAGGTGTAGGGACCCTTTGGCCCTCCAGGTATTACTTAACTACAACTCCCATCAGCCTCAGAAAGCAGGGCCAATGGCCAGGGATGATGGCAATTTCTAGCAACATCTGGACAGCCAAAGGTTCCCCATACCTGCTCTAGATCAGTGATGACACAGCTAACTTCTTCAGCCTGTTAGATTTATGAGAGGGGGATGGAACTGCCCTCTCCCCAGCATTGATATCATTGGTCTGGTTTGAACATAACACTAAACCATGATGAACGTTAACCATAGTTAATAAACCATAGTCAAAGGTGATGTGTCTGGCAGACAATTACTTATTATGTCACAGGCAGCTATGTAGTTTTTGGGTGGCAACAAGCTCCTTAATCTATAGTTAAGGAGAAGGTCCAGCTTCACATGTAATGCAAAGCTATGGCTTATAAACCAGCTAAAAACTATGGTTAACACTGAACCATAGTTAATAAGCCATCAAGTTGAGTTCATACATACCACTAAGGTACGGTTAGCGTTATGGTCAAACCAGGCCATTGAAGCACCCAGTTTCCCAAGTAGAGGGACCTCTTGCAAAAACTCAGGGGGCAGGGGTCCTTTCATTTAATTTCTGCCTACCAGGACAGAAGTGGTGCGTCCCCTGATAATGGACTGCCTTCAAGTCGATCCCGACTTATGGCGACCCTATGGATAGGGTTTTCATGGTAAGTGGTATTCAGAGGGGGCTT
Organism: Rhineura floridana; assembly: GCF_030035675.1. NCBI lineage: Eukaryota > Metazoa > Chordata > Lepidosauria > Squamata > Rhineuridae > Rhineura > Rhineura floridana. The sequence continues at coordinate 33,139,206 of NC_084494.1, read as the reverse complement.
ACCACTGACTCTCTCTGAGGCTAGTCCTCCCCAGCTGGCTACAGCATGCTCAGTTTGCCACGGCTGGACGAGCCAGCCCCTTCCTTGTCTGTAACTGCCAGATGGGGGGCAACTGGGCTCTTTGGGACTATGCAGCTTGCCCACGGCTGCACAGGTAGCAGGGCACGTAACTCCTGAGCCACTCCCTGTGGGGGTGATATTTAGCTGGCCCTTGACACCCAGGAGACACGAGCGGGGATTTGAACTCACAGACTCTGGACTCCCAGGCAGGCTCCCCTCCCCACTGTGCTATACCAGCTGTCTCCCCTGATAAGTGTGCTGTTGTCCAGAGATCTAGAGTTTTTCATTTGCCCCTCAAGTTGCATTAGTCTAACATCTGTTGTCCATGCTCTGGTAACCTCTAGGTTAGATTACTGTAATGCGTTATACGTGGGGCTGCCTTTCAAGATTGCTTGGAAACGGCAGCTGGTACAGAATTCAGCAGCCAGATTGCTGGCCAGGGCAAGATGCTCTGAACATATAATACCAATCCTCATACGATTGCATTGGCTACTGTAAGAAACGTGGTTTTCCTTAAGGGAAAAAAACCCTATGAGACCCCCAAAAAGGTCTTTCAGGGAAAACTCACAACAGAGACAATTGTGAAGCAGTTTTCAAAGCTTTATTTCGTTCTTGCAAGGACGGGTGCCTACCAGAAGGCAGGCACACCCAACATGACATTGGTACAGACTTTTATCCCCTAGCTCGACGCTATGGTTCCCTCCCCTGCCTTCTCATTGGACAGAGTACTACAGGGTTCACAGCCTATCCGAGACGCCTAATCATGTCACATGAAACTCCTCCCCTGTTTACATCTCCCACTCCTCAGTTTTAGGCTACCTTATACCCTTATTTATTATTTCCCATATATGATATATTGCTCCCCCTCCCTTCCTCATTAACTAAGCATAAAAACTCCCTTTACGTCAAGCAAAGTAATGAAAGAATAAAACCTCATCTGAATCAGCCAAGCATGAATCCCCTTTCTATATTAAAACAGATTTTGACCACAAACAGATCTTAACTGTCTGTGTCCCAGATGGTCATCTTACCTTATTCTATCTTTACAGGAGAAAAAACCCCTCTTTGCTTATCAGCATTCCTCATCTGAAACCCTTCTCTGTGTACTGCCTCCAAGGGAGGTGCAAAGGGTGGTGACATTCTCTTCTTAGTGGTGCCCCCCCCCATTTATGGAATACTCTCCCCAGGGAGGCCCGCCTGGAACCATCCATTTCTGTTTTAGGTGTCACACAAAAACATTCTTATTCACCCAGGCCTTTGGACCTTAATTTTCTAGTTCTCTTTTAGTGGGGAGGGATTGAGTTGGATCTGCTCTTTTACACATGTTATTGGTGAGCATTTAAAGTTTTAATGCTTTTAATGCTTGTTTCTATAAGTCACGCTGAGTCCCCATTTTCTGAAAAAAGCAACTAAATTATTATTAACAATTAATTAATTAGTTAATTAAAATTATAATTATTATTGCAGTATTGGCCAACCTCCAGGCCCTTTGCTATCCTAGTTGGCTGACTGGCCCAGCGGTTGCGTCAAAAGGGTGGCGCATTGGGGCTTCTGGCTTGCAGGGGCATCAAGTATACAAGATGCTTTGATTGTTAGTTTTGCAGTTGATGTCCCCTTCATCCCAATGCACGGGTGGCCCAAGGCATTTTTCTAACTGAGGCAAAGGACAAGGTGGCACTCCTTCCCATTCTACATACAGAAGCCAGCAGGGCTGGCATTCGACGCTAGCAACAGGAATGTGTACTCCAGTGCATCTTAGGGCAGCTGGCTAACTTAGGGGGTGCACAGGGCCAGCAGCACATGGCACACACAGCTCTGTCTTTTAACACCTTACCACCACTCCCTGCTGCCTGGAACAGCCACCTCCCTTTGCCTAATGATAGGGCCAGCCTGGTCTTGATGGTTAAAATGTGTTAAGATTGCCTTAACGGTTCAGTGACAGGGCATACGCAGGATTCTCTGATCCTATATGCATCTGCCCAGTTGTCAAATTCTTCACTGGAGGTCTCTCAGTTTTCACGGTAAGGGTGAGTGGTTTCCAGAGAGAGGGCCATCTGTGTGGTGGCACCCCATTTGTGGAGCTTCTTCTCCACAGCCATCCACTGGGCTGGCACCAACTTTTGTTATCAGTGTTTAGGTAAGAACGCCTCTCTCCCACAGCCGTTTAGTGGCATTTTGACCAGTGGGATTAACGCTGTTAGCGCTTTATTCAGATTGTAGCTGTGGAGGTTTCTTAGTGTGGATTGTTTGTGGTTATTTTTTGATAGTATTTTAATATCATAAGCATGGTTTGGGGAAAACATCCCAACGGTCCAAATTAGGATCCTTGCTAGGTCTAATTAGGGCTGCAGGCCAGAGGTTCCCCACCACTGTTTGAAATAATGTGTCCTAAACTGTTTTAGGCATTATATCATCAAAAGGCAGGGTAAAATATATTTTAATTAATTAATTTAAAATTTGGGCTGATTATATTTTACCTAATTTCCAGAGTGGTTTAACAATCAATCCCTGTTCCCTTGGAACTCTGGGAATTGTAGCTCTGTGTGGAGAATAGAGGACTCTTAACTACTCTCGGCATCCTTAACAAACTACCGTTCCCAGGATTCTCTGGGGGAAGCAATGAAACTTTAAAGTGGTATGATATTGTTTTAAATATATAGTGCAGATGGGGCCGTAGAGGACTAGGATGACAAGTTACTAACAGACTCAAGCCTGTGCATTAGGGTTGCCAGGTCAGAAGCATCCCAAATCCTGAGATTTTAGGGGCGGGCCCAAGTGATGTCACAGGGCAGGCCCAGGTGATGTCATTAAGCATGATACATTAAGCATCAATCACAGTTGTTTGGAGCGTACAATTAAAAAAAATCTGACTGAAAATTAAGCTAGACGTTTTAGCTAAAAGATGGAGCCTGGGTAGGGATCATTTAATCTAGCCTACTTGCTTTCGGCAACAACGGTTTAAGTGCCTTCAGGCCAGGCCAGTCACCAGAAGCCCACTGTAGGAAGAAAGGAGACTAGTGTTGTGGAGATGTTAGATGGGAGCATTCGGGAGTAAAGATGGATGCCCCTGAAGGCTGCAATTCTAAACACATGTACTAAGGGACTAAGCCCCCATAGAACTCAACAGGACTTACTTCTGAGTAAATATAGTTTGGATTGTGCTGTTGGTAAAACTTGACTAGGGATCCTCTGCAAAGACATCCATATCCAAGAAGGGTTGGCAACCCCCTGCCTGGAATGCCCTGCCCTTATCTTTTAATGTGGCTGCTCCAAACTTCTTTACAGATTTGACCCTTCACTTCAGAAAGAGGTCTGAGAAATGAGTAAGAGTAAGAAGATTCTCTACCCTTTCTGTCTGCATAGGTGCCCTCATCCTTCCCCTGCGCCCAGCAGAAGCTCTGGGCCAGGCGAGACACAGTGGCATCTCGTAGAGGACACTTTGTGCTGTCCCAGAGCAGAGTTTGGGGTGGGCACCCCCAGTTACTTGTTTTTTATGATTTTATGACATCATTATGTATTTATGATAATATCAGAAGCCTGTTGATTTTGATTGCATAAATGTATTGTTATTCTTGACGGGGAGAGTCCCCCGATCACAGTGATATATCATACAGGGTACCCCAACATATATTTTGGGGTTCAGAGACATGTTAAGTTTGGTTTGAAGTTGCTGTAGTTGTCAGCTCTTCTTTTTTAGTGTTTTGAACTTTCAAGCAAATAAGGAACTGGGAACTGGGAACTAGGAACCAACTTCAGCGTCGTGTCAGTTAAATAGATTAAACAGTCATGGGGGGGGCTGACGTTTTGGTGTATATCTCGGGGACCAGACCACCTAGAAACTTAATTTTTTTTTTTAATTGAAGCTGAGAGTTCAGGGGTTAAGGTGTGGGAGCTGGAGGGCCCCCCAAAACCTGGAGACTCTGGCTGAAAACCAGAGACCTGGTAACTCTACTATGCATGTTTACTCAGAAGTAAGTTCCACTAAGTTCAGTGGGACTTCCTCCCAGGTAAGTGTGTACAGGATTGTAGCCTCACAACTGTAAATAATAAATAAGAGGTAGACAGATTTATGTGTTTAAACAATTGCAAGGATGCAACCTTAGTACAGAATTGGTATTTTTTTCTATTGAAATTTCACTGTAACTTATAAAACAAAATCCTCACAAGACCTTTTGTTTGGTCTTGTTTGGGCCATCTATCTGCCAGGAGGGACACCAAGAAGAACCTCCTTTTTTGATTATCCCAAATTTTGTTGCCAATATCTTTTGCCCAGGTATTGCAGATCTGACTTAGGCCCCTAGTTCTTGCATTTTGCAGGAGGCAGGAAAGATCACAACTGTTACAAGATGGAAGGTGGGGAGAGATAGGGAAATAGCTGCTTTTGTAAACTGATAAGTTTATTTTTTTTACAGTTTGGCAGGTGCTAAGCAGCACAGACATGTAGAAGAAGGTGCCTCCCTCCCTCCCTGCCAGTTGCGCTCAGGCCGAGCTGGTAGAAAGACACCCTTTTCCTCTGTGTGATCCTAACATTCCAGGTACAGTGCTGCTTGGTTGTTGATGTACAACTCTAACCTGTCAGGGCAGGGGTTAATTGAGACAGAGCATCTTGTGGGATTAAGCTTCCTGTTGTTTTGGTTGGAGATGGATTCTCTGCAAGCCCTGCCAGGAGGGAGAAAAAAAAGCCAATTTCTAGTTCACATTAGGGCACTTAATGGCCTTTCAGTGGGCACTTAGCAGTTAATGGTGATGTGAAAGCCACTGCAGAATCGCATGGACAGATTCATTACTTGTTGTAGTGTTTCCTAAACTTCCCAATGGCAGAGATGCTTTTCTTCTGAATTAACATTTGAGCCATACTTCATTTTTATATTGAAAAGGGTGTTTTTTTTAAATGGTTCCTCTTTATTTAGAACAGTGATGCATAAAGAGGCACAACAAGCATCTTCCTTTGAGAACAGGTAATTGTGTTGCATTGATAGGGGTTGAATGTTCCAGTCAAACCTGAAGCAAAGGCTGTTGGGAGAACTGAACCAAGAGCCCTGTGGATCAAACAGGGGCACTGAGCCTGCTAGCAAAGGGAAGAAATGCCGGCCATTTTAGCCAAGAGAATACTGCAACAGTTCCATGATCCATTTGACCTGGGATGTCAGGTGATGGTCGAGAGAAAAACTTGCAGGCCAGCAGACCTTTCTCTGTCTGGAAAACAAGCACTGTTGCATTCCAGTCCTGCTTGTATGCTTCCCAGACACATCTGGTTGGCCATTGAGAGAACAGGATGCTCTTAAATTTGACGTCTGCATTATTCTCTCTCTTTTCTCCCAGACATCTAGCTTTGGCCAGCCAGTCTTCAGCCAGCTTCTGATTTATCATGCAGAGAGGCAGTGGGCAGCCTCATCTATGAAGGGGATACTTTGGGCTTATAAGAAGGAACCTATTATTATTTCATTAATTTGTCTCTTGCTGTATTTCTAGCAGTTATCCTGTGGCACAGTTGTGTGGCTTGGAATACAGTTTAGGAATGCCTGGCTTAATTTTAAAGAGAGAGAGATAAAGAGATGCTGGAGTTCAAGAATATTCCCAAGATCCATCCTGCCCTCTAGTTCAGGAGCCCCTAACCTTTCTGGGCCTAGAAGGGAATGTTTGGAAATCTAAGAAACTGTTGTGAGCACCAGAAAATACAAGTTTCACAGAAGAAAGACTGGTGATGCTCAGAACCCCCCTCCCCAAACAGCCCAGACACCTTCATCCCACTAAAAGAAATTAAACACAGAAAAAAGCAGGCCACCCCCCTGAACCAACCCTCCCCCAGCCAAAAAACCCTCAATTAAAAAGTTACTAAATTGGGAGGTGCGTGCCAGGAGGGGTGGTCTGAGAATACCATATTGGGGATCACAGCTTTGGCCCAAGACTTTGTCTCCCTAATAAGTCCCCAGTAAATTTTAACTACTTTGAAGGTTAAATCAAATGCTAGGAAAGTCATCCGTAGGAATCATAATGTCAGTGGCTGTAAGATCATGTCTATACCACAGGCTTGAACCGGTTTCATAACTGCTCTCTCTCCCCACAGAATCTTGAAAAACCCCATGGTGAAGGTGGTAATTGCTAGTTTTCTTTCAGGAAAATTTCATAATAGCTTCTTTCCTATATTATTTCATTCAGTGTTTAGAACTCCCCTCTGGATTAGGTAGCTGAATGTTGGAAGATTTGGAATAGACAAAAGGAAGTATTTCTTCTCAAAGCTCATAGCTAAACTATGGAATTTGCTCCAAGATATAGTGATGAGCAACTAGACAATTAGACAAATTCATGAAGGCTATCCACGGCCAAATGGTGGCTATTTTCTCCCTCCACTGTAAGAGATAATATGCCTCTGAACACCAGTTGCTGGCATCATGAGCAGGAGAGTGCTTTTGCATGGTGAAGGTGGTAATTGCTAGTTACCAGTTCTTTACTTGACCAAAAGTTAGAGATAATCACAAAAGTTTAAAAACAACAACTGAAGTTTATATGTCACTGAATCCCAAAATACAGTTTGGTCTACCCCATAACATACATCTCCATGACTAGTGGACTGACCCCTTCAGGTTCCACAGTATCGTTGTTTTCACAGTTCTGTCTGTGCAACACACATAGAAATGCGATGACAAGAACAAATAAGGAACTAAGGTGTGCACATGCCACAATAAACCCAAATCATACACTTCCACACCCAGGAGAGTGTCCTCTATAGGATGTCATTGAATTGCATCTGGCCCAATGCTTCTTTGGGGCATGCACAAGATGCTGTCAAACCTGGCACATCCATGCCAATAATGCCCAAAATATGTAGAAAGGAATAAGGAATTGGAGGTTTGCACCCCAAAATAAGCTTTGGGCCACCATAAAGCATACACTCACACATCCAGGAAAGTGTCTTCTATGGGATGTCACTGAAGTGCATCCAGCCCAGTTCCTTCCCTGGGCACAAGACACCGCCATAGGCATATAGTCATGCCTGTAGCAGCCAAAATAGGTATAAAAGAACAAGGAACTGGGGGTGTTAAGCCCAAAATAAGCTTTGGGCTGCCATGGATGTACATTTTGAAGAGCTGATCATGAAGATATATTTCTCACAGTTTTATGAGGGCCAGTGTGGTTTAGTGGTTAGAGTGTTGGGCTACAACCTGGGAGACCAGGGTTCGAATCCTCACACAGCCACGAAGCTCACTGGGTGACCTTGGGCCAATCACTGCCTCTCAGCCTCAGAGGAAGGCAATGGTAAACCCCCTCTGAATACTGCTTACCGTGAAAACCCTATTCATAGGGCCGCCATAAGTTGGGATCAACTTGAAGGCAGTCCAGTTCCATTTTATCAGGTGGAAAATATACATTAAGAGAAATTAAAGCAACCAGCTCCCCCCCCCAGATTCTTCTTACCAATACTGATAGTATAACATCAGATTTGGATTGGTAAATTACCTCAGCTACAACATCGCATTTCACCAAGACTAATGTGGCCAGGCCCCCCCAGCTCTACCTTTCTGATGAAATTTTATTGCAGGTAGCTAAAAAGAACTAAACCGTCACAGCAAAAAAGTTGATGTATCCAATAACCACGTTTCTTGGAGACAAAGAATATAATACAGCCGAAGGAATTTACTAAACTCTTGAGCTATACACTTGTTCTGCCACCCAGCAATAATCCATGATGTCACGAAAAGGGAAGAGTGTGGCTCCGTCCTATCTAGTCAGGGGGGTTGCCAAAACAGACGTTGGGTATTAAAGGGGGGAACTCGAATTTTCTCCCTGCTTTTCTTAAAAGCAATGTCCATCTCCTGGGTCTGGGAGATTATTTGATCTTTTGCTTGTGTCATATCTAACTCTATCCAAGTTATAATTAGCTTGGGTACTCCTCACATAATTTCTGGGTGGAATAGAAGTATTAAGAGGGGCAGACATGAGAGGTAAATCTTCTCTAAAGACAGGGCTGTCCCCATGACTCTTCCATGAAACAAGGATATTATTTGGATAAGTTACATATGAGGGTATGCCTTCCTTGGACATCCTGCATTTAAACGGGGGCTCTTTAAGAGAATGAGCCCTTTTGTGTCGTTGGGAGAAATGGCTAGGGACTTTTCTTTGTTGAACAACTTCTTGGCATGAATACGTACATTTAGATCTTTGTCCCAATGTATGCTTACACCCTTAAAAGACACATTACTATTTTTAAAATAAGAGAGAAGAGTCCAAAAGGTTTGGCAATGTTCCAAACAAGTGAAAGTCTATTCAGTTATACCCCTTTTTCTGCCATGTCTCCAGAGGTACAGACATATACGAGTCATTTCCTTAAGATCCCAGCTGCAGGTGATTATTCTGATAACACCTCTGGACCTTTTTTCCATGAGCTATCCATCTGCTTCAGTGGCCAATTAAATATAGAAATACAGAAATCGGTCTTATCCTGTGGTATCTGCCGAGTCCCTATTAATTCATTATCTGCCTGATTCCTCACACTCATCTTCGAATCCATTCTGCCCCATAACATTGTCTAACCTATCAAATTCTGTTAGTGAGCCCTCTTGCCACTCATCTAATACAATAAGGTTAGGGTCAGAAAGAGTAAGGTGGGAAAGTTCAATAATGTCATCCTGGATTTCTTCCTCATCTGCCATGTCTGGCCATATTGTACCCTGTCTTTCCCAGTCCGTCAAAAAGTCACACACGTGATCCCCAAGATCCTGGTCACCAATGTGGGAAATATCAACCTGCAGCTCTCTTAAGACAGAGTTTTTATCGGCTTCTTGAACAGGTGTTACTGGAGCAGGAGCTGTTGTCAGGATCCCAATCTCAATTAACCCACTATGACCTGCATATTGGCCTTAAGACCAGAGAGCTCCTTCCTTGGATTGTCTAGGTTCTGAAACATTCTCTCATTCTCCCTGAGATATTTATATACTTCAGCAAGGGCTGCCTGAGTTTCCTTTTCTATGCCCTTAACCAGTGAATTGCCTTCAGTACAGTATCAAAATTGTACAAAGATGCACCATCTTCAGGAAACAATAAAAAAGAATTTCTGCATATGAGTTCTGGGTCAAGAGACCATCTGTTCTTGACTGCAAGTATCTGGAAACTCTCCCAGCTAGGGATCTCTACTTTCTTCATCATTCACCAAAAAATAAAGTTCAATGAGTCTTGCCCTTACTTAAATTTCCTTCATTAAATGTTCCTTCAATTTCCACAGGGAGGCAATATTCCAAAATTGACCTCTGTGCAGGTACAGAGAGAGGTTCTATAAATCTCTTTTGACTTTTCTGGGATCTGGTTACTACCATAGTGCCCTAATCACTCTGAGTTCACTCCAGGAGAAAAATGCCAGGCACTTGTTCTACTGAAATATTTGTCATCCACTCAATGCAATTAAAAACAGGCAAGGCAGCTATAAAACAATTAAACAACTTCAAAACAGAGTGCTACTTCCTTGTTCCTCTCCTGACAAACCCTCCCTCATCCTTGACTGGTAATAAACTCACAAGATACTCCTAATTAGAACACCCAAGGGGCCAATCAGTCTCACCTCAGGTTGTAAATTTTAAACTTTAGACTCCTTAAACACAAAACACTATATTTGTATATTTGTTTTAATGTTTTTGGTTGCTGTAAACCTCCCAGAGAGCTTCAGCTATGGGGCGGTATACAAGTGCAATAAATAAATAAAATGTTAAAATGCTAAAACCCTAAAACAATAAAATAAAAGTGTAAATCAATAAAGCCAGTAATTTAGGAGGGGGCAATGGAGCTCACAACAAAGCAACCTTCTCTGTCGCCATTTCTCCCCGTTTTCCTCATGAAGATATATGATATATGGTGGACCAAAGCTTATTTTGGGATTCAGGGACCTCAGCATTGTAGATTTATGTTCCTAGGATGATGGGAGTGGGTTCTAGGGTTGCCAGGTTCAGGGCCTGAGACTGATCCTGTATCTTTAAGAGAAGAGAAAGTCAGCCAAGTGCAGGTGTTCTTGCAACACTGTAATGGGAAAAAACACACAGTGGAATTCTCCCTTCCCCCTGCACAACTTCCGTATCTTTAAAAGTTGTGCAGGGGGAAGGGAGAATTCCTCCTTGTGGTTTTTCCCATTATAGTGTTGCAAGAACACCTGCACTTGGCTTTCTCTTCTCCTAAAGATACAGGATCAGTCTCAGGCCATGAACCTAGCAACCCTAGTGGGTTCCAACAAGATTGGGAGGGCATAGGTTATCTCCCCTCTGAGGTAATCAACGAGTTGATTGAAAGCTGGACATCCTCCTAAGAATACGTACTCAGAAGGCTTACAGAGTTCAAGTAGTGTTGTTATTAATTTAAGTAAGCACACATAGAATTGCAGCCTCACAGCAATTGTCCAATCCTATATATGTCTACTCAGAAGTAAGCTGCATTGAGTTTGGTGGGGTGTACTTCCAGGTAAATGGGTATAGGTCTGCAGCCTAATTTTCTGTACATTGCATTTTAAATTGTTGTGAGCTGCCCTGAGCACCTTGTTGTGAAAAGGCAGGATGGGGGACTGAGTGGCTGAATCCTGTGCATGTTTTCCCAGAAGCAAGCCCTAGTTTCATGGGGCTTATCCAAATAATTGGGTGTTAGAACAAATTAAACCAGAACTATCATTAGAAGCTAAAATGACGAAACTGAGGTTATCATACTTTGGACACATAATGAGAAGGCACAATTCACTAGAAAATACAATAATGCTGGGATAAACAGAAGGGAGTAGAAAAAGAGGAAGGCCAAACAAGAGATGGATTGATACCATAAAGGAAGCCACAGACCTGAACTTACAAGATCTGAACAGGGTGGTTCATGACAGATGCTATTGGAGGTCACTGATTCATAGGGTTGCCATAAGTCTTGTTCGACTTTAAGGCACGTAACCACAACAATCCCAAGCAGGCATGTATAAGACTGCAACTGGGCTCTGTGCAGATGTATCCAGAAGTAAATCCTATTAGAGTCACAGGTGCCTACTCTCAAGTAAGCATGCTCACACTTGCAGTCTTCCAGTCTAATCCTAAACAAATTTACTGGGAAGCAAATTCTATTGGGCTCAGTGGGATTTATTCCCGAGTCAGCATGCAAATACAGCAGGTTTACAGCACCATCCTAAGCGCATCCTTCTAGCACATGGCTGCCCCCCCCCCGAATCCTGTGAACTGTAGTTTAAGGGTGAGGGGAATTGTAGCTCTGGTACACAGTACACTACATTTTCCAGGATTTTGGGAGGGAAGCCACGTGGTTATATATATAGTGTGGATGGACTTGTTGGGCTGAAGGTTAGATTGCAGCTGTGCAGCCCGATCCTATGCCTGTTTACTCAGAAGCACTGGGCTCATTGGGGCTTATTTCAAAGCAGACGTGGACAGGGTTGCAGCACCTTCGGTCCATTCAAATTTGGACGTCCTGGTGGCCAGTTGCCTCCCAGGGAAGAGTCGAAGAGGGCGCTTGGGTTTTCTCAGACACGCAAGTATATAAAGTTTCTGCTGCTGGTGTTTAATCGCGAATCAAGCCACTATATGAAGTACTAGGCACTACATTTCCCAGCATGCTTTAGATAAACCGCTCCAAAGGGCGGTTCTGCTTCCCTCCTTCCGGCTGGGCATCCTAGGTAAAGGGGTCCGCCCCATGGCGATGTTTAACTGAGGCCCATGGCAGGCTGCCGGAAGTAGGTCCCTCCCGAGGCACGCTGGGTAGTGTAGTCCTTCAGTGCTGCTCCCCTCTTGAGAAAGGCTTGCGAGTACTTCCCCGCTGGCTTCTCTGGCCTCTTACTATCTGCTGCCGTCGCTGCTAAAGAAAGGGATGGTGGGGCCTCCTGGAAGGCCTGCCGTTTAATAAAAATAATAAAGGCACACGAGGGTGCAACCCCCACCTCCTGAGCTGTGCGCACGGCATGTTGGGGAGCGTAGTCCACTCCTGTTTCTCCGACGCTTGTCAGGCTGCAATCCTCACACCCAATGATCAGAGGATCCACGAGATCCCTTGATTGATTCCATGTTTTTTGCACCATGGCTGTGCCGCGAAGCAGCAAATCTGTTTTTTGATTGTTACCGTTCAGTCTATAGATAGAAATGTATTCTGTGATTTGGTGGGATCGTCTGTAAAATCCAGAAAATCCGTAACGATCCGTGCCACTAATCTGTGTATGTCTTTTGCCATGGTGGTGCAGTGAGAAATGGGATCCTTTATTTTTATGGTTCAGTCCCTGGGCACAGATACTGTTGGGTATGGAAATATTACTGGCTTGATATAAAGTAGATATCGGTTTATTTCCCGATGACTTGACCCCAAACATTCCAGTGGCTAAGTGAATAAAAGCCTGATTGAACTGGAAATGTGTTCCCCTCCCATTTCCTTGTGCATATCTATACTCTCTGTCTTATATGATGTTACCAAGTGTATCACAAAAGAATGTCTATGCCTTATTGACATGGCTGTAGAGCTTGACACATACACGCTTACAAATGCAAAAATGTAACCTGAGTGCAATTCTTAGTTTAATGATCCCCCTGTAACCGAACCTCCCCTTTCCTATCTATCCTTTGTTCCTTTGACTCTGAGCGCTTATCTCAAGGTCGTATAAACTATGCAAGCCTATGCCTGAAAAGAGACAAGATGTTCCTGGCTTTTGTTAACCTAAGCACCCCATTTTCCATATCTAAGATGTTACTATGTCTAGCAATGTTTTTCTATTCTTTATGACGTCTGCTCCCCATTTTTGTAACCACTGGGGAAACTATATAATCTACTGTATTTCAATAAACGGGGTTCCCACTTCTGAAAAGCATCTTGCTGGCAGGTCTTGGGACTCCTTTGCAAAGGTAATATTGTGTGTTATTTCCTGGCCTCTGGTAATAGATTCTTGCTCTCAACTTCGCACCTTCCCGTGTGGATGTGAGCTGAGTAGACAGTGACGGCTTGCGTGTTGGGTTTGGACCTAACAATACGATCTGTGATTTGATGGTAAATGTGTGGTAGTATGGGGGGAAATTGAGGATCTGTGCTCTAAATTTATTTATTTATTAAATTTGTATCTTGTCCATCCTCCCAGAAGGAACCCAGTGCACTATTTATTTATTAAATTTGTATGCGGTGTAGTGGTTAAGGTATTGGGCTACAGGGTTCAAATCCCCACATAGCCATGAAGCTCACTGGGTGACCTTGGGCCAGTCAATGCCTCTCACCCCCATGAAAACCCTATTCATAGGGTTGCCATAAGTCGGAATCGACTTGAAGGCAGTACATTTATATTTTTCCTCCCAGAAGGAGCCCATAACTCTTTCCATAGCTGTGCACCACAGTAACACCATGAACTAGCAAATTATGATTTTTATGGTCCAGGCCATGGGCATTGACGTGATCTATGATCTGATAGCACTTTGGTAGTATCCTGTGAAAATATTTTTGCAGATCTATGCCCTGGATCCATGTTTTTGTGCCACCATGTTGCTGTTTAGGATCCAGGAACTTATTTAAGTTTTGTGACCTAGCTGCGTTTTGGATTTTCATACAAATAAAACCAGCTTCAGCATTGCCTGCTTAGCTATACTCACTGGGCCTTAGACCAGTCACTCACCATCTCTCAGCCTAACCTACCACACAGGATAGATGGGAGGGGAAAAATAGGGCATAGGGAGAACTACATGCACCACTGTGAGCTCCTTGTAGGAAAAGTGGGATATAAATGCAATACCTAATTAAATAAAATATAAATGTAATAAAATAAGTATGTAAGTATAGTTCTGGGTTTATTTCAACTCATTTTATGTTGATGGATAAGTCAGCTTCAGTCCCTACTCTATAAAATGTGGAATAATGGCACCCTTCCCAACAGGTTAGTTGTGAAGGTAAATAAAATGTTTTTGTGATTTTAAAGTGTGTGATTCTATTGTGAGCTGCCCTCAGTGCCCTGTTGTAGGGTAGAAGGGCGGGACAGAAATATTTTTAATAATAATAATAGAATAACAGAATACTTTTTGGATTAGCAGTGTCTATACATTGAGGGGCTGCGGGGGAGGTACATGGGTTGTCCTCATCAATTAGAAATTGTGATGGCAATAACATTATATTAGGAAAGTATGCAAACTAGAAAGAAAAACATGCAAAGCGTTGGGTTCGTGGTTCATTTCTGATGTGGCCCATGTTGTCTCGCAAACCGTCCAGGTTAGGGTTTTCTCCGGTCTAGATGTCATACTGTCGGAAGCAGTGTGTCTCTGAATGAATTCCAGTTGCTGGGAATTGCAAGTGAGGAGAATGCTCTTCTGCTCTGGTCCTGCTTGTGGGCTTCCTGTATAGGCATCTGGTTGGCCACTGTAAGATCAGGATGCTGGACCAGAGTGGCCACTGGCCTGAACCAGCAGTTCTTTTCCTGTCTGTATCTTCCCCCAGCTCCCTACTCAGCAGGCAGAAAAGGAAGCATTAAATTGTTCTAATCTGTGGCTGCCCTTGGGCTTTGAATTTACCTGAGGAACCGAGGGAGAAAAAAAGATTTGTTACAGGGAGGAGTGGATTTGGATAGCTCTGGCTCCTTATCCTTCTCTCCGCCCTCCAGCGATTGCTAAGGGAGATGTGGCAGATGCTCTTTTGGATATGCAAATACACCGTTTTGCCTTCTCATTTGCACAAATATTTAGTTTTGCCACCCAGGCAGAATTTAATTTCATCCCCCTGGCAGTTGCCAAGATCAGAGGGTAGAAAGCCTGGGGGGGGGGAACACACTGGTTTGAGCGCATAATATGTGTGTGATGTCACGCTGCATGCCTATGTAGTAGGACTCCATTGGAGAGCAATTCCGTTATAATGTGGTGGCAGTGCGCATGTACCGCAAAAACTATGTGTCATGGGTGCAGATGTCTTTTCTCCAGGGAGAACAGGAGGACTTGGTACATCAGATATAATTGGCTGTTGGCGCCAGAGTTTGTAAGCACACCAGTCTGCTGAAATAGCAAACAGAAAACCTCTTGCTCAACTGTACCGACGAGCATCCAGTATATAAAACTTGCAGCATTTAAAAGGTAGATAGGTGGGGGCTGTCCAGTGTTGTGCCTCTGCTATCACATGCTGGGCTGAAGGTGTGTGCTTGGAGCCAGCTCCTCCTCACTCTTGAGGAACACGTTTATTCCTTGAGGCAAAAGAGGTCAACCTGGAGAAGGTTGAATCATAGAATCGTAGAGTTGGAAGGGGCCTATAAGGCCACTTAGTCTAACCCACTGTTCAATGCAGGAATCCATGTAGAAGCATAACCAACAGGTGGCTGTGCAGCTGCCTCTTGAATGCCTCCAGTGTTGGAGGGCCCACCACCTCCCTAGGTCATGAGTTCCATTGTCGTACCGCTCTAGCAGTTAGGACTTTTTTCCTGATGTTCAGTCGAAATCTGGATTCTTGAGTCCATTATTCCATGTCCTGCACTCTGGGATGATTGAGAAGAGATCCTGGCCCTCCTCTGTGTGACAACCTTGCAAGTACTTGAACAGTGCTATAATATCTCCCCTCAGTCTTCTCTTCTCTAGGCTAAACATGCCCAGTTCTCTCAGTCTCTCCTCACAGGGCTTTCTTTCTAGTCCCCTGATCATCCTCGTTGCCCTCTGTGATGTTCCTATATTAATGTATATATGGTAAGCGTTGTTGTTTAGAAGATACATGGTAAGTGGAGTGAAAGAGGGGGAGTGAATGGGCAGTAGAATGCGAGATGATTGGCTGAGTGTTTAAAATGGCTGAACGTATAAAAGGAAGAGTGAGAGTGGAACCTGGGGGGGGAGAAGAGAACTGAGTGGGTTGCTTGGTGGGGTTTAGAGAGTTGTTTGCCAGGAGGGAGGTGGAGTTCGGATTAGTATTGAGTAAAACCATATGATTATGTGCCTTAAGAAGAAATCTTGTTAATCTTGTGAGCTTTGTTATCTGTAATAAATACTTAATTTGGTTTACCAAAGGCCTGATCCTTGGCTGGGGTTTCACAGACCAGAAGGGAGGGTAAGGTAATGACCAAGGCTGAAGGGGAACTGTAACAAATGGTGGCAGCGGTGAAGAGAATAACAATACCAGTATTTAGAGTCTCTGGGAATACTAGTATTGGGACGTTACTGGTGGTTGCCTAGCAGGGGGATCTGTTGAGATCTGTGCTAGAGTGGGGAGAGAAACCATAAGAGAGAGCGGTCCGGACTGGTGGAGTCCCTGGTGGTGCCTAGTGACAGGCAGTAACCACGAGCGGGTAGGAACCTGACAGGGAGAGCCAGGGAAGGACGCCTCACACTCTCCTCTGAACCCGTTCCAGTTTGTCTGCATCTTTCTTAAAGTGCGGTGTCCAGAACTGGACACAGTTCTCAAGATGAGGCCTAACCAGTGCTGAATAGAGGGGAAACAATACTTCATGTGATTTGGAAACTATACTTCTATGCATCCTAAAATAGCATTTGCCTTTTTTGCAGCCACATCATACTGTTGGCTCATATTCAGCTTGTAATCAACAACAATCCCAAGATCTTTCTTGCATGTAGTATTGCTGAGCCAAGTATTCCCCATCTTATAACTGTGCATTTGGTTTCTTTTTCCTAGGTGTAGAACGCTGCACTTATCCCTGTTAAATTTCATTCTGTTGTTTTCAGCCCAATGCTCCAGCCAATCAAGATCCTTTTGAATTTTGTTTCTGTCTTCCAAGGTATCAGCTATCCCTCCCAATTTTGTATCATCTGCAAATTTGCTAAGCATTCCCTGCACTTCCTCATCCAAGTCATTAATAAAAATGTTGAAGAGCACTGGGCCCAGGACCAAGTCCTGCAATACCCCGCTTGTTACCTCCCCCCAGTTTGAGAAGGAACCATTGATAAGCACTCTTTAAGTACGATTCTGTAGCCAACGATGGTTCCACCTGATAGTTGTTCCATCCAGCCCATATTTACCTAGCTTGCTAATCAGAATATCATGGAGCACTTTGTATAAAAGCTTTGCTGAAGTCGAGATTCCCACAGTCTAGCAGGGAGGTTACACAAAAAACTGAGATAAGATTAGTCTGGCAGGATTTGTTCTTGATAAATCCATATTGGCTTCTAGTAATCACTGCATTGTTTTCAAGGTGCTTACAGACTGACTGCTTTATAATCTGCTCCAGAATTTTCCCAGGGACTGATGTCACACTTACTGGTTTTCTAGTTCCTAGGTTCCTCTCTTTTGCTCCTTTTGAAAGCAAGGACAACATTAGCCTGAAGAACTTTTTTTTTTTTTTGCTTTTGGCATCTCTTGCTAACCTCAGCTCATTCTCAGCTTGAGCCTTCCTGACACCATCCCTGCAATTCCATGCTATCTGTACTCTTCCGTTGTGGTCTGGCCTTCCTTCCACTTCCTTTATGTGTCCTTTTTTGTTTTCAGGTCATCTCTAAGCTTGTTGTGAAGCCACATTGGCTTCTCCTGCTGTCTTTCCCCCTTTTTCCTTGATGGAATTGTTTGCCGTTGTGCCTTTAGAATTTTCATTTTTTAGAAACTCCCACCCATCTTGGACTCCTTTTATATGTTGATTGATATTTTGGCCAAAATTTATGCTAAGTATCTCCTTCAAAGTTTAGAGAATCATACACTGGTTGTAGAGCAGGCAGGCTTCAAAGAAAAGAAGGTCCATTATTGTTTCTCACTATTCTGTTTGATAATGGGAACACACAGCAAAAGATGGGCAGCTTTTCACTGCATGTATTGACTTAAGTGCTGCTTTTGAGTCTATAACAGAAGTCATCTCTGGGATAAATGTTTAAAAAGAAATATTGATCGCAGACTTTTATTTTTAAGTAGCATGCTGTACAAGGAAAAGTGTTTGAAGGTTCAAATAGGCTCAAATTGTGTTCTTACGGAAGAGATTCTGCGTATAAAGGAGTATAACAAGGCTATTTTTTGGCTTCACTTTGTTTTTATTTTCCTATTCATGTTATAATCATCAAAACTGTCATGTGCCTAAGATTCTG
The DNA here is from genome assembly GCF_030035675.1 of Rhineura floridana. Classification (NCBI taxonomy): domain Eukaryota; kingdom Metazoa; phylum Chordata; class Lepidosauria; order Squamata; family Rhineuridae; genus Rhineura; species Rhineura floridana. Next base: position 33,121,174 of record NC_084494.1, on the reverse strand, counting down.
GAATGGCCTGTAAATATTTAGGCTGATGATATGGTTTTACTTTCAGTATCACAAGTTGCATGAGGGGTTAATTGAGATGGTTTGTGGTGACTAGATCGAAAATTGGATTATTGCGATGTGCACTCTACGTGAGGCTGCCCTTGAAGACAACTCAAGTCCAAAATGCAGCAGCCAGATTATTGGCAGGGGTTGCTGTGATGCGCCCTTCCCTGGCTCTCCCTGTCAGGTTTCTACCTGCTCGTGGTTACTGCCTGTCTCTAGGCACCACCAGGGACTCCACCAGTCCGGACCGCACTCTCTTATGGTTTACCTATCCGCTGTAGCACAGATCTCAACAGATCCCCCTGCTAGGCAACCACCAGTAACGTCCCAATACTAGTATTCCCAGAGACTCTGAATACTGGTATTGTTATTCTCTTCACCGCTGCCACCATTTGTTACAGTTCCCCTTCAGCCTTGGTCATTACCTTACCCTCCCTTCTGGTCTGTGAAACCCCAGCCAAGGATCAGGCCTTTGGTAAACCAAATTAAGTATTTATTAAAGATAACAAAGCTCACAAGATTAACAAGATTTCTTCTTAAGGCACATAATCATATGGTTTTACTCAATACTAATCCGAACTCCACCTCCCTCCTGGCAAACAACTCTCTAAACCCCACCAAGCAACCCACTCAGTTCTCTTCTCCCCCCCAGATTCCACTCTCACTCTTCCTTTTATACGTTCAGCCATTTTAAACACTCAGCCAATCATCTCGCATTCTACTGCCCATTCACTCCCCCTCTTTCACTCCACTTACCATGTATCTTCTAAAACAACAACACTTACCATATATACATTAATATAGGAACATCACAGTTGCTTTGAAAACTCACATAACTTCCATTCTACAACAGTTGCATTGTTGCCAGTTTGTTTCCGGGCCCAATTCAAGGTGCTCACAATCCTAAATGACTCAAGCCCCCAAATATCTGAGAGACCACCTCCTTCCCTACAGACCCTCTTGGGTGTTAAGATCAGCAGAGGGGGCCTTCTTGATAGAAACCTCCGAAGTTTGGGGGAAGGGTGGCCCAGTAGAGGGCCTTCTCTGTGGCAGCCCCTAAGTTGTGGAACTCCATCCCCAGAGGTGTGTCTGGCCTCTTCACTGTACAGTTTTCGGTGACTGCTGAAGATGCACCTCTTTGCCTTTGGCAGCTGGGGTGTATGTTTTCAGGACCCACCCTATTCCTGTGATTGTAATCTGTTTTAATTGCTTTTAACATGGAACTTTAAACTGCTGTAATCCACCCTGGAACTTGCTGGTGAAGAGTGGGTAATAAACATAAATATAGTAACAACAGTATCTCATTCCCAAACGATGGTCTGCGAGTTTCATTCAGGTGGTACACGGTGTGTCTCTTGCTTTGTGGCTGAAGACAGGAGATGACACATCCATTGCTTTAAATGGTCATATTTCATTGTGACTTTATTGTTTCCTTTATTTCTTTGATTGTATTTTATTACAATTTGAATTCTATGGGGTTTCAGGAGCTGCTTGCCAGGTGGGGCAGAGTCACAGGAATAGCCTTCCAGCAGCAGCAGCAGTGCCGGTTAGGGGGCAGAGCAAAGTGGTGGCAAAGTCAGGGCTGTGTGGCGCACTGGTTGAGCTAATCCAGTGATCCCACCAGTGCACTGCACAGCCCCAACTTGCCACCTCCTCGCCCCTCACCTTCCTGCTGAGCAACAGTGACACTCCGCCCCATGGCGGGGGCAGGGGATGGAAAGATCTGCCTGTTTTGGTTCTCTCGTTTTTCCAGTCGTAAATTCAGTTCTCCGTGTTTCTGCAGCAATTTGCAAAATCCTCAAGAAAATTCTTCAGCATTTTAGTGTGAATTTCTCCTACGGAGCATGCTTTTGCATGCTGCTTTGACTAAAGTACACATTTTTGCAAGCAGTTTCTCCTAATACATATTTGTATGTTATTTTCACTGATATATTCATTTCTATGCACATTTTCCCATGATACATACATTTTTGTAAACATTGGTTGGTGAACTGCACGGTGGCTGTGTTTCGCTTCTAGTATTGTTTCGGAAAGTGCAGATTTGATAGATTTGCCTTGAAATGTGAACCGAATTTCTCCCGTATCCCTCGCCCTGAAGTACTATGAATAGCATGATGCTTGCCATTGTGACTTCCCGTCCTTTTCCTCACCCCTTTTGATGCTCACCTCTCCCCCTGCTCTTTTCCCCCCCAGGAAAGAGATGAAAGCCTCCCGGTGCCTCACAGTGGCCACTGCTTTGCTGACACTGGTGGCCCTCAAGGCCTACATTGAGTGGAGTGCAGAGGAGAGTGAGCGGTTCCCAACCCCTCATGGGGCCGGCTGGCAAAGCAGCTCTGTCACGCCTGACCAGCCCTCGGACGACGAGTTCCCGGCATTCGTTCTGCAGCATTTCAATGCCTCCCTGCAACAGATGCACCTAAACATCCCACGGACAAAAGCCTACTGGAATGAGAAACAGCACCAGATCTTCCGGGCCCTGGAGGACGGGTTGGTTAATGCCTCTTGGAATGAATGCTTTGGGCCTGAAACTGCAGACAGGGTGGCCAAGATCAAAGACTTTGCCTTCTACCCAGAACTTTACAGGAACTTCATTCTCTATGACGAATGCCGGAACTTTTCGCTGTTGATCAACCAGCCGAGCAAGTGTGCTGGCACTAAGAACCACACTTTCCTGCTCTTGGCCATCAAATCTCTGCCCGGGAATTTTGCTGCCCGTCAGGCTGTGCGGGACACATGGGGGCGCGAGGGTGAGCCCGGCGGATTACCAGTGCGCACCGTTTTCTTGCTGGGCACAGCCCAGTCTCGTCACGGGCCCCACCTCCAACAACTGGTGGAGTACGAGAGCCGGGTCTTCAATGACATCCTGATGTGGGACTTTGAGGACACTTTCTTCAACTTGACTCTGAAAGACTACCTCTTCCTCAGATGGACAGTGCAGCATTGCCAGGATGTCCGTTTCATTCTCAAGGGAGACGATGACGTCTTTATCAACACACCCAAGGTCTTGGATTACCTGGGCTCTTTAGAAGCCCACAAAATGCTCTATATGGGCCAAGTGATGGCAAACGCTTCACCATTCCGCGTCCGCAAGAGCAAGTATTATGTGCCGGAATCATACTACGTGGGGCCTTACCCAGCCTACGCGGGTGGCGGTGGGTACATCTTCTCAGGGCCACTCGCCCGGTGGCTCCACCTCATCTCTCAACATGTAGCATTCTACCCTATTGATGATGTTTACACGGGGCTGTGCTTCCAAGCCCTGGGTATCCACCCCGAGGCTCACCCTGGCTTCCTGACCTTTGATATTGCCGAGAAGGATCGCAATGACCCTTGTGTACACAGCAGGCTCCTCCTGGTCCACCGGCGCAGCCCCCACCAGACTCTCCAACTCTGGAAGCAAATCACGGACCCAAACCTCAAATGTTGAAGGATGCCAGGAACAATTTGGCCTCAGAGTGTGGAGGTGCGAGGCTCTTCTTCTTGGGCGTTGAACGCAAAGGCAGATGGAGATGGAAGCGATACACCTTTGGTGTCATACTTTGGAGTCTTCGTTGGACACAGGAGCGTGCTGCATGTGCAGTTAAGGGGGAGCATTACCTCCTTGAACATTCCATGTACAGAGGCAGTGCACTTTGGCAGGCCAGCAGCTGGCAAATGACAGGGGCAGGTCATTGCCCTCTTGCTCTGCTTGTCAGCTTTCCTAGAGGCATGCGGCTGGCCACTGTCAGAAACAGAATTGTGGGACTTTGGCCCCTTCAGTAGGCCTCTCCTCAGGTTTATGTTGCCTGCCCGCTCTGAGGTAGCAGGAGGGACGGAGAGGGGAGGCGTTGGCAGGTGCCACCAGCAACGGGCAACCCTACAGAAGGCAGGGAATAAAGGTGCATTTTTCTGATAAAGGTTGTTGGGAAGGACAATAGCTGAGTGACAAGAGCACAGGTTTGAATGTGCCAAGTCCCACCTTTAATCCCTAGCAGAGAGGTGGGGAACTTTTTTCAGCCTGAGGGCCACATTCTGTTCTGGACAACCTTCTGGAGGCCACATGCCGGTGGTGGGCAGGGCCAGAAGGAAAAGTGGACAGAGAGCAATGAATGTAAATTTGACCTTTGCACAATAAGCGAGTTTCTACACGTAACTGCACCGCCCCTCTCTGTCCTCTATTAGGATAAGCAGGAAGCATTATTGGAGTTTAAGGACATGTTCCAGCCACCAAAAAAAAATTGGGATGCGAGGCAGACCCAGTGAGGGGTGTGACCCAGGGAAGAGTTCCGAAGGCCAGGCAGAGAGGCCGAGAAGGTTGCATTTGATCCTCGGACCTGTGGTTCCCCACCCCTGCCCTAAAGCTGTGGTTAAAGCAGAACTCAGGTAACAAGACCTGTGCCCAAGCTCTGGGGGCACTACTGCCGGTCAGAGCACGCCTTAATGGGCCAGATTGCTGCAGTTTAAGATGGCTCCTTCTATATACCTAAACCCCATATTGGTTACTGGGGTGTGTGTGTAGAGAATCTACAATTTGGGCTAAAGCTGATACTGGCTTTGAAAATAATCAAACCTAATAATGGACTGCCTTCAAGTCGATCCCGACTTATGGCTGCCCTATGAATAGGGATTTCATGGTAAGCAGTATTCAGAGGGGGTTTACCATTGCCTCCCTCTGAGGCTAGTCCTCCCTCACTGGCTAGGGCCTGCTCAGCTTGCCACTGCTCCACAAGCCAGCCCCTTCCTTGTCTGCAACAACCAGCTGGGGGGCAACTGGGCTCCTTGGGACTATGCAGCTTGCCCACGGCTGCACAGGTGGCAGGGCACGTAACCCCTGAGCCACTCGCTGTGGGGTGATCTTTAGCTGGCCCTTGACACCCAGGAGACACTAGCAGGGATTTGAACTCACAGACTCTGGCCTCCCAGCCAAGCTCTAAGATACTGTTAAAAGCACAGGATGGACTGCCTTCAAGTCGATCCCGACTTATGGTGACCCTATGAATAGGGTTTTCATGGTAAGCAGTATTCAGAGGTGGTTTTTCCATTGCCTTCCTCTGAGGCTGAGAGGCAGTGACTGGCCCAAGGTCACCCAGTGGGCTTCATGGCTGTGTGGGGATTTGAACCCTGGTCTCCCAGGTCAGATTCCAACACTAACCACTATGCCACACTGGCTCTCCAATCAAACCTAAACATACCTACAAAAGGAATATGAAACCAGGGAGGTTGCAATGCTACCCGACACCTCAAATGTAGGAAATATTCTTTTTCTAGATTGTGAAGGGCAGCACCTCTTACCTTCTGAGACCATTCAGGTTAAAAAAGTATGGAAGGATCAACAGTAAAACCCAGAAGAGGCCTGTAGCTCAGTGGTAGAGCATCTGCTTTGCATGCAGAAGGTCCCAGGGTCAATCCCCACCATCTTCAAGTAGGGCTGGGAAAGAACCCTGTCTGAAATCTCGGACAGCCACTGCCAGTCAGTGTAGACGATACTGAGCTAGATGGAAGAAAGGTCTGATTCTGTTTCCTAAAAGGACAACTTTGCGGAGCTCCTCATCCAGTTTGAAGGTATATAGCCTTATCAGGGGTGTTGTAGTCATGGATTTCCTGCACTGACAGGGGGTTGGACTAGATGGTCTTTTGGTATTTTCAATCAACACATTGTCAAATTTGCTTTCTACAAAACCTTTTTATCAGAGAGTGGGATTCTATAGGTCATGGGCCAGAACTGGCCAGGCCAATTTAAGCGTGGATATTAAAAATCCAAAACATAAAAATGTGTATGCCGATTTCTTTCCTCTGAAAAAACGGAGGGCTTTGGCGCCAACCACCACCCAGATCCTGAGGCTGCCTTCTTTTTGCCCTGGCCTTGCAGCTCTGTCTTTAATAGGATCATGTTTTGGCTGATAACACTGAAACGGAGCAGGGAAGTACCAACACTCTGTGGCAGAGCATCTGCCTGGCATGCAGAAGGGCCCAGGTTCAATCCCCGACATCTTCAGGGAGGGCTGGGGATGTCCCTCATCTGAAATCCTGGAGAATTGCTGCCAGTCAGTGTATACCATACTGAGCTAGGTGGGCCAATGGTCTGATTCAGTATAAGGCAGTTTCCTTTGTTCCCTACGCTATTAAACAGCCGACTAAGTGGTGTGGAAAACTGCCTGCTTCAATGTCTGCCTGTCAGGCCATTTGAAAAGGGCCAAGACATGTGGCAATGCCGTTAGTCTGGGTGGACCCTCCTTCCTCACCCCTAATCACCCTGCTGGATCTGGCACATGTCAGGGAGGTCCTGCTGAAAAGTTCTGTATTACTTGTGTTTTTCACAAGCGTTTCCCCTTCAGTCTGTGGCTTGATCTTCCAGGGCCAAGGCACTCAACGCTGGGTAAACAAAGGAGTCAAGCGAACTTGTCTGCACTAACAGCCTCAGGGTCACTTCGTGTTTAAATACACCTTAAGAAAAGCGTACACCTTCATCCATGGTAAAAATAACCAGCTGTTAATCACTCCCTTCTTGGCTGCACAGGAATTTGAAGAGGGTTCAGATATTTTAATGTGCTCTATTTAAATAGCAGGGAAGCTCATTTCTCCTACGCTGTTAATGATGTACAGGTATAATAAAATACGTCTCAGGTGCTGTGTATTGATTTTGTGTCTCACGTCTGCAGTGGTCTGAGGTTAGTTGTTGCTCTTTGGAAAGTATTTGTACATCTGTCTTTTGAAGTACAGACTAGTTGTTGCTGAAATCTAGTGCTGAACTCTTATTTTGCAGTAAGGCAGTGGTTCCTAAACTAGAGGAGAGCCATTTTCAGTGTTACATTTTAGAAACTGAAAAGCAGTTTCTTTTTTGGCAGTGCAAGCAGTTACAGCAAAAATGGAAGGATGGGTGACAAATGGAATCAAGTGGACAGAATCCGCTTGATCAACAATGCAAAAAGAAAATCTGCAGTACAAGTGTTCAAGAAACTGACCCTGGATTCTGTACGCAATACCTGTTTCCATGTTTGTACAGTGAAATTGTAGACTATGCATCACAGTATCTAGTTCTGGGGTGAGATCAGATGATACAACCGGCTTTGCTCCACTGTCAATTTTTAAACATTCATCAGGGCTTAATCCTGGAACCTGTTTCAATTTGAGGTGCAAGCCCCAAGTCTTGTGAAGCAGTAACAGAATATCTCTGAGCATGTGCAAAGTGCCTTTCTCTCCTCCCCAAATGACTGCATCGAGTTTCTACCCATTTTGAGAACAGCACTAGCACAAATACGAATGTTGCACCTCTCGCTGTAGAAATTCACTGGTCAAACAGCAGGTAACACATACAGGCAAATGCCCATATATTTTTTAATTTATATCCCAACTTGCCCCATTGTTTATACATACACCGGTCCCGATTAGAGCGCTTGAACTTGTTACTCCCTGCTGCCCCAACATAACCATTGCTTTCAGCAGTAACAGCTTTTGATTGTAACAGACCAAGAGAACTCTGCCCCCATGCAAAGGTGCTGGAAATAGGCACCCTTTGATCAGGGAAAGGGCTCAGGAAAAAAAGACCAATCAAACATGCTTCCCAGCACCCATTTCATTCACTGCTAAAGGCAGCCTGTAATGTACACCATTTAATTGCTGTCTCCCTAGCTGCTAAAATCCCAAGACAGACCCTTAAAGTGTTGCAGTGAATCAACTGGGGACAAGTTTGAGGTTGATGTCTGCATCCTAACAGATATAATTTATCACCCAAAAGACACTATCCAGGGATGCAGAGTTTGCTTCCCAGAGAGGACACCAGTTCAGACATTGCAGCTTTACTTCTGAAGCAAGGTTATGGGAGCAGGAAAAGAGCCCCAGTAAGGGAAGCAGCAGAGATAAGGCAATTCACATCCACAGCGGGAGAGCTATGAACTGATACTGTGCTTTAAATAGGCTGTGTGCAACTAACAGATTTTTTAAGTTGGGTAAAATAACCATCAGTAGACAGCTTCCACAGGCTGGTTGGAAGCCACTGGGAGGACCCAAGGACATGGCTTATAGATGTTGGCTCCTCACCCCATTCATCCAGAAGTACTCAGCAGCAATTCCCCCTTAGCAACTGAATCTTCTTCTTCAAATCATCACTACTGTGACAAGGAAGGGGTTGCAAAGAACAGGAAGCTGCTTTTCTCTCTACAAATCGGTTTGAACTAGGTTTCCTACAGATCCCAGTTGCTGGAGAGCAAGGAGGCAAGGACCTAGTCCAGGGCTGCAGAGTCACTTCTCGTAGTGGGCCAGGGGGTAGTGCTCGCCATATTGCTTGAGGTGGCGCTCCAGGGATTCTTGCTGCTTCTGGAGGTGCCAGGGCATCTCGCAGTAGACATCCGAGAAGAGGAACTGAGGGCTGGGCTTCAACTTGCGCTCAGCCTCCTCAAAGGCCTCCATCACCTGAGGAAAAAAGGCAGCAGGGTGGGGTGGGTAGAGCACAAAATAAAACCAGAGATGGAGTCCAGGGGGGGTTATCTAATGCACTTGTTCTGTTAGCACAAGGACTGATGCTTGTGCAGCGGTGCTTTCCCCCTCTTCTCCCCCCCCACATGCAGCCTCCTCACCAGATCTGCTCTAGAGGGTTGAGGGAAAACCCAGAACAGGTTTAAAGGGTGCATGAGGGGCAGGAGGAGTTCTGTTGTGCAAGCGTAAATCCTTGTTCTAGCGGAACTATACTTAGTAAGGAACAGCCTCCTGAATAATCTTAAGAGGAGGCTTTAATACTGGTTGCCTTTGTTCGTATTATTCCTAGTTTGATAAGGATACTTGAACATTTTCCCAGTTTATCAAAAGATCCTTGGCAGGCATTCACAGAAACACAGGAGAAAGGGGTGGTGGTGTAGTCCTCTTTAAAGAGATATCCATGTTCCTCTACCCGTGTCATCCTAATTCCTCTCTCGGTTAGAACAACATGGGAGTTAAAAGATGTAAAGCATTCATTAAACTTAAGTTAACCTTCATATGGAAACGGGTGAAGCTCTTCTTACAAAATGGTAATTCCCAGGGGTCCTCTAGGGAAAGGAGTGGAGAAAGTAGTAACAAATGTGAAAATGTGGATCCTCCTAGTCCTGCAATACCAGTGGCCATATTGCAGGAGATCGCTATATATCCAAGCCACTCACCTTCTTGCGGGATTTCTTCCGCCAGGTCTTCTCCTGGTCCTCATCCCACCAGCCTCGGCCTACCATATAGTGACGGAGACGAGAGATAGGATGGTCTTGCTTGTCCCAATAGTTGACTTCATCCACCGAGCGGTAGGCGGAGCTGTCGTCGCTTGTGCTGTGGTGCCCAATCCTGGGAGGGCAATGAGCAGGTGGGTTCTTTAGTCCCACCCCCATATCAGACCACCTCCCTTTAGGCCAGGTGTGGGGAACCCTTGGCCCTCCAAATGTTTCTGAACTACAACTTCTGTTCTCCCTGGCCGCTGCCTATACTGGCTGTGGCTGATGAGAAGCGGTAGTTCAGCAACATCACACTGCGATTGGGCTCATGCTCCATTTCCACGTCTTCGCTCTACACGTACCTGTAGGTCATGGCTTCAATTAGGAATGGCTGGTTCTCTGCAGCAGCGCGGCGACGGGCCTCCTTGGTGGCGTTGTACACGGCAAAGACATCGTTGCCGTCCACCCGGATAGACTGGATGCCATAGCCAGGACCGCGTGCAGCTGTGGAAGGAAACAATCCATGGACACACTTGGAATCCACCTCTCACAGTCCCTGAGCATGCGGATTTGTGGGTTTATACTAAAATTTGACATTTCTACTTATTTGAAATATTTGTGTATGATCCTTCAGCGAAGCTTCCAGGACTGTTTATGAAACAATGCCAAAATCAGAGTGAGGCTTGGTTGAGTAGATCTGCTCATATGGAAGAGATTACTCTGTGTGTTTGCGAGAGACAGAGAGGATGCAGCTTCTGTCTCATTTATTTTAATTACTAACAATGCTGTTTTGTGGTGTTTGTTATACAATGTTTATGTTAAAGAGAATACCTTTTCTGTGAATTATGCTGCTTTGAATGTGTCTTTTATATTTGACCTTTATCTGTAATGTTTTATTTTAGTATTTGTGATGTTTTGTTTGATGCTTTAATTTAGACTGTAAACCACTTTGAGATTTCCCCCTCCCCAAAAATATAAAGCAGTAGATATAACTTAAATGAATAAATAAAGTATGAAACATGCATATACATTTCCATGCAAAGCTGTACAGTGCAGGGCCACATTCACACCATACATTTATTCCACTATTATTCCACTTTAAGCAGCCATAGCTTCCCCCAAAGAATCCTGAGAAGGGTAGTTTGTGAAAGATACTGAGCGTTGTTAGGAGACCCCTCTTCCCCTCACAGAGTTACAATTGCCAGAGATCTCTGGGAAGAGAGGCTGACTGTTAAGCCACTTCAGGAACTGTAGCTCTGGGAAGGTAACAGGGGTCTTCTAACAGCTCTCACCACCCTTCACAAACCACCCTTCCCAGGATTCTTTGGAGGAAGCCTTGGCTGTTTAACGTGGTACAATAGTGGAATAAATGTATGGTGTGAATGTGGTTCAAGTTAAGCACAGCAGCCTCTCACAATGGCAGGGATGGGTGACAGTGACATCTTTCTAAGTTGTATGCTAAGTTAACACATGAGGTAGCCTGAACTGAAAACACTGGCAGGCTGCAAACCTAGACACACTTACTTGGGAGTCAGTGGGATTTACTCCTGAGTAGAAAGGCACAGGATTGCACTGGGCCTTCTTCCCCTGTGAGTAGTAAGCCTGTCATTATGATGTTTAGGGTGTGCCTGGAGGGAAGATACTCCAGGACCCTGAAGTAGTGTATGATGCTCAGCGGCCTTGTGCCTTTGGGACAGGATAGGGGATGCACACCAAGTATATGAAGTTGGATGAAACAGAAGGCAATTTGCTGTTTGTTACTGAGGATCTGTGTGAGAAGCTGTTTCCCTAGTCATCCTTTAAAGCAAGTGAAAACATTTAAGAGCCACAGACAGTTCAAAGGGGTCCCACTCTAATAGGAAAGGTCTTTCTCAGCCCAGCACAATGCCCTTAACAACCCTGGACTTGCTTCACGCAGAACCTGGGGCGGGAAGGGAGGGCCACGTTCATGGGGCCTGAAAACATTCTCCATCTCCTCCACTCTGTCCTAACTGTCTTACCAATCCCATCGCCCCGGTATTGCTCAGATGTTGGGGTGGAGATGGCATAGCCGTTGTTCCGACAGAAGAAAATGATGGGGCAATCAAGGGTGGCGGCAAAGTTGAAGCCTGCATGGGCATCGCCCTCACTGGCTGCACCCTCCCCGAAGTAGCAGATCACAATCCGGTTGGTGTTCTCCCTCTTAATTGCGTAAGCAGAGCCGACAGCTGCCAAGGGGGGGAGAGGGAATGAGAACAGGAAGAGGAAAGGAGATGGCGCTCAGGCAATCCATGGCAATTTTGTGGTCACATAAGCCTTTACTTTGCTTTAACCAATCCTTACCATGAATAAAGTGGAGGACCTGCTCATACTGAACCGTGTTGTGACCTGCCAGCTCCCAGTTTTCTTTGACAAGGGATTGTTTGCCTCGGAAGCTCACCACTCCAGAAATCTCCCAGATGTAAAGAGGAACCCTACTTTCCAAGGAATAGTGTCTACGGCAGAGCTTGGAAAAGTTACTTTTTTGAACTACAACTCCCACCAGCCCAATCCAGTGGCCATGCTGGCTGGGGCTGATGGGAGCTGTAGTTCAAAAAAGTAACTTTTCTAAGCTCTGGTCTACGGACACACAAAGCTACCTTCTATCAAGTCAAACCAATGATCAATGATTCAGCCAAATACTGTTTACTATGACTGACAGCAGTTTCCCCATATCTTAAGTAAGGGGCCTTTCCCAGCTCAGCTGGGAGTTTGGACCCAAGACTGGCAGTTGAGATCTCTGGTGGGCTGATTCAGCTCAATTCCACCATGGCTATTTGTTCCCCTAGCTGTCCTGACTGCAATGGGCAAAATCTGAGGCCATTCAATGGTGCCACAACATGTGGCTCTGCTCCTTTAAATTCCCCACAACTGCATGAGAGGTGGGACTCTGGCAGTCATCAGGCCCTGCTTGGAATATATGAAAGCTCCATTCAGTGCTGGACCTTGTTAGGATAACATCCTTTCCTAATAGTGTTGCAGAGTCTGAGTAGCTACTGAAAAGCAGTTATCACTTGGAATCAGCTATTTTCTTCCTGCTGTGATGCAAAGTTGGCTTGAGGTCAGTTCCGTCCTGGAGTTGCTTACTTTCTATGGGTTCACAGCTCAGCTTGAAGAAATATCCACACATGACTTTGTGGCTTGTGACCAGGGAGGAGGAGGGGGGGGAACAGCTGTGTATTCAAAACGTGTGTGAACAGTACCTAAATATGCATTTGCTTTGAATAAGCCCCTCCAGGAATATCAAGGGCTGTTTGCTTTTGTTTGTGTGAATGCAGGTCAAGGTGGCATAGGCATAAGAGTGAAAGTGGACTGGTATGTGTGTATCTCCTACCAGGCTTGTGTATGGGAAAACCAAATGGGTTGGAATTGCAGGTCACAGGTGGGTGGGTTGACCTCAGGAAGATGGTAGAGTTGGCAGGGGGGGCTGTTGGAAAGCTGGCAAAAATAACAGTTGAGACCAAAGGCTTTTTAAAACAAATTATGGCTAGATTATGCCTGTACAATCAAGTGATGTTTATCTAGCTCCCTGCAGAGTTCATATCTTTCTGAACTGTCACTTCTCTCTGCTAAGCTATTAACATCTCAAATAGCCCTACAGGTTAGTGCAGATGCAAACTACTAATGTTACTACAAAAATTCATGTGTATCATTTGAATGTTTTTCTATACAGTCATGATTTTATTGCCAATATATATTTTACCAGAACGTGGAGGATCCCCAAAAAACAAAAGTTAAGCTGGTAAATCACTCTCTCACTTGCACCAACTAAGCTAATTAAGAATGTACAAACACTTCTCTGTCACAGAAGGCTGTACTGAATCTTCATTTTTGCCTGTGAAGCACAAACCTAATATGCAGTCTTTTGAGTAATAAAGTATGATTTTATGTACTACTTATATATCAGGCTTGAAAACAGCCAGTTGCCTGTGCTAAAAATTGCCTCTAGGTGAACAGGTAACAAAATTATTGTAAGCTGAATGTAAGTCTTTTTCCCCCGGCAAAAGACTGCAAATGATTTACACTAGTATGTACCTGATACATGCTCCAAATACATATATTTTATGTGTTAATTTTAATTGCAGGCTTTGCATTTTATGAAAGTTTTAAAATGTTTGCTATTTTGTTTTATCTTGCTGTGGTCCACGGACCAATGCAATAAACGTTATTCTATTCTGGTATGTATCCATAGGTTGGCTAGTAATATGTGTGAACTAGGGTTGCCAGGTTCATGGCCTGAGACTGATCCTGTATCTTTAGGAGAAGAGAAAGTCAGCCAAGTGCAGGTATTCTTGCAACACTGTAATGGGAAAAATCACAAGGTGGAATTCTCCCTTCCCCCTGCACAACTTTTAAAGATACAGGAGACCTCTTGGTTGCCAGGCCCGGACTCCAAGAGGTCTTTTGTATCTTTAAAAGCTGTGCAGGGGGAAGGGAGAATTCCACATTGTGTTTTTTCTCATTACAGTGTAGCAAGAACACCTGCACTTGGCTGACTTTCTCTTCTCCTAAAGATACAGGATCAGTCTCAGGCCATGAACCTGGCAATCCTAGTGTGAACACTTAGAAGTCTACTAAATATTTTGTGTCTTAAGAATGTTTAATGTTCTGAGCTGCTGGTCCCTTCCCAGGAAAAGGTCAGCAGGCCACATCCTTGTAAAGATATGAAGGGGGGGAAGAAAAATTTGGGGGACAATTTCCTCCTCCCTCATTTAAAAAAAAAACATCGGGGAAATTGGGAAAAATCCAGGTGTTGTGTTTCTCCCCGTTTTTGTTTATCCCCCCCTCCAGACCTTCACATTTCTACATGTCAAGCTTCCAAAACAAGCTGGACTTGTATATCTTAGATCTGGGGCACACAAAGTTTTCCAGTATTCATTATGTGTCCGGTGGTGTTTTGCCTACCTCCCCAGAAGGAAATATCTGAACCTGGTTTTGTCTCACCTTGTGGGATCTGTGTAGCTAGTGGGGATGATATGGTAACAAAGTGCAAATCTTTGCAGCCGTAGTGCACGGGCATTTGTCGGCCTTTCCCGGGGTCGCTGGCATTGCCATAGCACTGTGCCATGAACAGGTCCAGAGGGTATCCTCTATGCATCAGTACACCTGGAGGGGCAAGAGGGGGCATGAGGTTAACTAGGAGGACATTAGATCAATGTAGGATGCCAGGAACTACATTAACAGTGCACTAGGAAGCTGCAGAAAATTCAAGAAATGCTATTTCTACAGAGGGGGCTTATTTGATGGGCAACAGGGAGGGAGAGAGAAGGCAGAGACAATAATGCCATCTCAGTTGAGGATGCAGTAATATTCATATCAAGGTTCAAAAGCCTGCTCTAAACTTGTTCAAATTACACTGCAAAAAATGAAGTGTATGAAGAACATCTATTGTAATTGCTGCTATTATGGAATATAAAAAGTAATATTAGCAAAACAGGTTCATCACCATTTAAAGCAAATAGGACTACAGTAGGGCCCTGCTTCTCGGTGCCCTGCTTTTCGGCGTTCTGCTAATACGGCACCAGCGGGGCGATCAGCTGGAGGGGGGGCTGGAGCTCCCTGCATTCCAGCTGATTGCGCTGGAGGAGGGGAAGATCAGCTGTAGCGTGCCACAGCTAATCTCCTCTTCTGGTGCGATCAGACTCCCCCGCTTGAACTGATTGCACCAGATTAGGGGAAGATCAGTTGTAGTGTGTCTGGTTAGGTTCCAGACCCACGCACTACACCTGATCTGCTTTTCGGCAGTTTTCGCTTTCTGGTGGGGGTCTGGAACCTAACCTGCCTTATGAGTGGGGCCCTACTGTATACAGTATGTGTGGCTATATGTCTGGCTAACTAGCCCATTCAATTGTTTGTAACCAGTCGCCTAGGGTATAGAACTAACAAATTGGTCCAAGATGCAGTAAATTCTAAGGGAATGTGGGAACAGAAGATAAAAAGTGGAAGAACAGGAAGGAAGAGGTTTTACTGCAGTGATCGAGTTTTCTGGGGATAAGGACATGCCCAATGTTGTAAGAGCACTTCAGTGCTTAGCTGTCACGTGCTGCCACCCAGTGGCTGAGCAGCTAGTAGCACACCATGCTTTAGCAGGACTGAGAGCAAAGTTGCTTTACCGATTGCCCCATTACCTGCTTCACGGTACTGCCCAAACACCAGATCGGTGTCGTCAAGAGCAGCTGCGCTGCCAATGTGCGTGCCTTCTTCCCCATAGTTGGTCATGTAAAAGGAGATCCGGCCCTAAAATGGAAAACTGAATTCAGTCATGGAAGGAAAGGGCCTCCAGTTCAGGAGAGAATGAGTGTGCATCTCTATCTGTCTGCTGTTCTTCGATCTTGGGTCCCCAGACGCCGATGGACTACAACTCCCACCAACCCCAGCCGGTTTAGCCAATGACCAAGGATGATGGGAGCTGTAATCTAACATCTGGGGCCCCAAGGCTGAAGAACAGTGCATTAGATTAATGGTCCCCAATCTGGTGCTCTCCAGATGGTATGGACTACCATTCCCATCAGCCCCTGCCAGAGTGGCCAATGATCAGGGATGGTGGAAGTTGCAAACTAAAACATCAGGAGGGCATCAGGTCAGAGAAGACCGTGCTAGATCAACATTCCCAAATAGGGAACCTTTGGGCTACCGGATGTTGCTGAACTGTAACTCCCATCAGTCTCAGCAAGAATGGCCAAAGGCCAGGGATGATGGGAGTTGTAGTTCAGCAACACCTGGAGGGGCAAAGGTTCCCCACACCTGCTCTAGGGCAATTCACACATTACTTTTTGAATGTGGATAAACTGAGGGGAATTGACTGTATCTTACAGCATGCAATTCTAATCATGTCTACTCTGAAGGAAGTTGTATTGGATTCAGTGGGGCTTATTTCTAGATGAGTGTGGTCAGGACTGCAGCCTTAGTCAACCTTCCTGTTCTGACTGTGGGTGGGTCTGCACCCCTTGTGGACATACCTGCCTCTGGGACTCATAGAGGATTCGATCCATGGTGTTGAGAAGTGTCATGCTCTTGTAGAATTTCAGCACTTGCTCTTTGGGGAGCTGCAATAAAGGAAAGTGGAAAACACCACTGGGTGAAAAAAGTCTGAACAAGGCTGAAGAAAGTATTTCAAAATTCCTTGGCAGGAAACTTGGACACCTGCTTCATTCCCAGCAGCAATACAGGACTATACACCACTCTGGAAGGGGCAATCTGATGGAGCGCCTACGTCTTACCTGAGGGTCCTCACTGGGATTGGTGATCTGCCCCTGTCGGTCCATGACCCGGTAGATGGGAATCCCCGAAATGACATTGGGCTGGATGAATTCAAGCCTGTCTACAAACTCAGCTGAAGCACCAGGGAATTGTGGCTTCTCCTCCAAAGAGGTAAACTCTTCCTGCTGGTGAAGGGATACCTGGCTCGGATGAGAGAAGAGAGTGGCCCACTTGTGAAAAGGTGAACAGAGTGGCACCATGCCCTACACAGGGATGAGGCAATTCACATATAAAGCGTATCATTTGATTTCAGTATCTTACACCTCTGTGAAGCTGCCGCCACGCAAGCATTTTTCCATCTGCTTCCAAATAGTAGCCAAAACGTAAGAATTAGCCCTATGGCTTGGTTTCCCACATGACAGGCCTCTCTGACTAGTCCACCAACCCTCAAACCCTTTGCTTTCCATCCCCGATAATGATGCAGAGGAAGGACGTGTGTATTGCAAAGACGGGTGGTAGTGGTGGTATTCATATATGTAGGCCTCTTGTGGACCTCCTCTCGGTGAGAGCTGGGCTGTCAGAAGTAGTAGGTAAGTTGCAACACTGTATGCAGCTGTGGGAGCCCTTGTGTAGGCTTGGCTTTGTAGGACAAAAATGTATAAATAAGATAGTCCTCAACTGTATCCAAGCCCAGTGTTGTAGGCTGTGTACACGACATAGATTTAAAGCACATGGCTTCCCCCCAAGAATCCTGAGAACTGTCGTTTATCCCTCACAGAACTACAATTCCTAGCACTCTTAACAAACTACAGTTCCCAGGATTCTTTAGGGGAAGCCATGTGCTTTAAATGTAGTGTGTTTACACAGACTCAGGGAAGACCACTCCCCACAACAACAACAAGAGCAGTAGTAGTGGGAGACTCCCTACTGCATGGGACCAGGGCTGTGGAGTTGGTACACCAGACCTTCGACTCCGACTCCTCTATTTTTCTACTGTCCAACTCCAACTCCTTCATAAATGGCAAATGTATATTAACTAGTAATAACAAATTTACTGTAGTAAAATGGTAGCACAAGGCATTCCATCACCACCACATGAATCCAGAGCTTGGAAAAGTTAATTTTTTAAACTACAACTCCCATCAGCCCCAGGGATTGGGCTTGTGGGAGTTGTAGTTTAAAAAAGTAACTTTTCCAAGCTCTGGATTCACGTGGCTGGTGATGAATGCTTATCAAATTTGCAGATGATACAAAATTGGGAGGGATAGCTAATAACCTGCAGGACAGAAACAAAATTCAAAAGGATCTTGTTGGGTGGAGCATTGGGCTGAAAACAACACAATGAAATTTAACAGGGATAAGTGCAAAATAGATCAAATGCACAGTTATAAGATGGGGAATACTTGGCTCAGCAATACTACATGTGAGAAGGATCTTGGGATTATTATTGATCACAAGCTGAATATGAGCCAACAGTGTGATGTGGTTGCAAAAAAGGCAAATGATTTTTTAGGCTGCATTAACAGAAGTATAGTTTCCAAATCACATAAAGTATTGGTTCTCCTGTATTTGGCACTGGTTAGCCTCATCTCGAGTACTGCATCCAGTTCTGGACACCGCACTTTAAGAAGGATGCAGACAAACTGGAACAGGTTCAGAGGAGGACAACAAGGATGATCAGGGGACTGGAAAAAGCCCTTTAAATAGAGACTTAAAGAACTGTGAATGTTTAGCCTTGAGAAGACTGAAAGGTAGATATGATAACACTCTTGAAGGACTTAAAGGTTGCCACACAGAGGAGGGTCTTCTCGATCGTCCCAGAGTGCAGGACACGGAATAATGGGCTCAAGTGACAGGAAGCCAGATTTCAGCTGAACATCAGGAAATACTTCCTAACTGTTAGAGCAGTAGGATAATGGAACCAGTGATCTAGGGAGGTGGTGGGTGCCAACACTGGAGGCCTTCAAGAGGCAGCTGGACAGCCAACTGTCAGGTATGCTTTAACTTGGATTCCTGCATTGCGCAGGGGTTGGACTTGATGGCCTTACAGGCCCCTTCGAACTCTACTCTTCTATGATTCTATGATCTCAGGGGAGTGAAGAGCATGTAGTGAGAGCTAAATCCACTCTCTGCCTTTTACTGACCTCAGCCACAAAGAACCAAGTCTACCGTTAATTTGATATGTCCATTCACAGTTGCATTTCTTGGTGACAAGAACGGTGTAACAGAATGGCAGGGGCTGGCTTCTACAGATAAATTTGTGTGTGTGTAAAATTAAACATAAAATGTGGACCTATCTGTCAAGTGAATAAATATTGTTGTAAACCTAGACTTCTAATATAGTGATGATGGATGAATAGAGGAGGGTTTTGTTCCTATCGCATGTATTAAACACCTTAGAAACCCACCCTGTATGGCAGGGAAGAGGAAATTGGAGTCCAACAGCACACAGAGGGGCACAACTCCCATCATCCCTGACCACTGGTGATTCTGGCTGGGGCTGATGGGAGGCTGATTCCAACAATGTCTGGAGAGCCACAGGTTCCCAATCCCTGCTGTTATAAGCTCTCCAAAATAACAGTGAATTAATCTTTAAATTCAGAACTGAAATGTATGTTAATCAAATACAAATGGCCTTGCTGATGTCAGGTGAAGCAGGAAAATATCTCTGCAGATCTTGGGTCATGGAAAGCTGTGACCAAGAAAGCTAACTTGACTTCAGTAACTGAATCCGGGGAAGAGGGTGAGGGAAACTGGATGCAGTCCAAAAAAGCAGCACATGCCCTCCTCACGCCCCCTAAGATGGCCCAATCAGATGGGAGAAAGTCACAGGAGGAATGAATTCCCTCCTCCAAGTTTCTGAAAGGAAGAAAATGAAGTGTTTTCATAGTCCTGAATACACACACACACACACACGGTGACTTCCCAACCACCCCTCCACTTACTGCATTTGAAAATGCCTTTTAAAAGACTGGTTCTTTTGAGAATAGATCTTCCCAGCATTTCTAACACAAGCCTACCTTCATCAGAACACAAGTTAACAGACTCCCAGACCCCTCTTACAGCCTCATCTGTTCTACGCATGTTTCCTTGGGAGTAACTCTCATCAAGTTTAATGGAAGGAGGTAAGTCCTGCTGAATTCAATGGGGCTTACTCCTAAGTAAATGGACCCAGCGCTGCAGTCTTAATTATTAAGAACAGTGCAAGATATCCAAATATATGAATTTTTGGCTATTAATAGCTAACTGTTTGACTGTAGTGCTCCAGGACATAGAATAATGGGTATATGTGTGTGTGTGTGTATATATTTACACACACACACACTCATATATATACAAGCTGGGGGCCAGCACAGAAAAGGCTCTTTCACCCACCCACCGACCCACAAACTTCACAGGGCAGCAGACCTACCAGCAAAGCCTGCTTTGCAATCCCAACACCCTGGCAGCTCTATATGGGTGGAGGCGCTACTTCAAATATTTGGGCTCCAAGTCGTAGGGCTTTGTATGCCAACATAAGCACCTTAAATTGAGCCCAGAAGCTCACAAGTCTAGCCCTTTAGCCAACTCCCGCCCACCCGTATACTCTTATTTACAAAATTATTTCTTTATTCACACACTTTGCCAACCTGGTGCCTGCCAGGTGTTTTGGACTACAACTCCCATTAGCCCCACCATCATTTAGACATGCTGCTCCAGGGGCTGATGGGAGCTGTAGTCCAAAACACCTGGCAGGCACCAGGTTGGCGAAGGCTGGTATTATTTATTAATGAAATTATTGGGGCATAGCCCACTCAAGTTAGCTCACAATGTCCTAAAAAACACAATACATATATACAACAACACCAAAAAAAACCCACTCCTGTTAATGGCAGCACCATCAACAGTCCTTTACAAGCATATGCCAGTAAAAATACAGTAACAATACAAAATTCCTGCAGGTCGGAATACAACAAAGTCGACTTTGTTGAGGAGAAGGCCCGAAATAAAAGGTTTTTTTAAAAAAAAGTTTGCACACACATACACGTGCAACAAGGTACGTATGGATGTTCCAACCTGAGTCCTGGTACGTAACCCGTCCCCCCCAAAAAACCAAATACGCCACCAGCCCTTTCCTTCCAACCTTTCAAATAGGTTGTAGCAATAGACGTGTTAGGGGAAACAACACCCTGAGGAGCCCCCTCTGCTTCCATTTCTTTCAGAGACACTCCCCTCAAGTGGGGCACACGCCCCCCTCCACTGGGCGAGGGGAGCTTCTCGCTGAGAGAAGCATCTCTTTCCTCTGCCCATCCACCTGAGCGGGGGAAGCCTTGCCCCCCAATATTCTCCGCACCCCGACACTATTCCCCCCCTCGGGAAGGGACGTGACTGGCGAGTCTCTGGCCTCGGGGGACTCACTCCTGCGCGGAGCCCCCGCGTCGGTATCCGCCCGGGATGCGGTGGGCGGCCCAGCAGTAAGCACCGCAGGGACCGCAGGCCCCCTCGGGTAGACCTCGCAGCCGCCGTTGCCGCCGCCATCTTGGGCGGCTCAGAGCTCGAGCCGGGGGGCGGGAGGCAGAGCCTCGACAGGCCGCGCCTCTGAATCGGGGAAGGAGGCCAGGCCAGGGAACGCCGGCCTCGTTTCTCCTTCGCCCTATTTGTGGGGACCCCAAACGACTCCCAATGTTGGGGTGGCACCTGGTTTTCCTACCCCCTTTTAATCTATTTAACTCTTGGGGATGAGCCTTCCAGTCTTTTTATTCCTATCTCACAACAACCCTGTGAGGTGGATGAGTAGGAGAGTCACTGGCCCAAAGTCACTCAGTGGGTCTTCATTTTCTCCTCACAGCAGCCCTGTGGAGTAGGCTAGGCTGAGAGTGACTAGCCCAAAGCCATCCAGTGAGCCCCTCCTTTCCTTTTTAAATTTTTTTATTCCATTTATGAACCACTTCCCATAAAGCATCTTGAAGTGGTTTCACAGTAAAAGTGTCAACAATAAAAACAATTCCTTTTATTTAAAAAAAAATACCATGCACACAAACAATGAAAAACTATTTAATACATAAAAACAATGTCAAAATCCAATACAGATACAAACTGGGATAAAGATCTCCATTTAAAAGGCTCGCAGCAACTACATGAAGAAGGTTAGGGTGAGAGCGAGTGGCACAAAGACATTCAGTGACCTTCCTTTTTATCTTCACAACAACCCTGTGAGATTGGTTAGGCCGAAAGAGAGTGAGAGTGCCTGTCAAAAGGTAATCCAGCAAACTCCAATTTTATCCTCATAGCAACCCTGTGGTGTAGGTTAGGCTGAGAAGGGATTTTGAAGGGATTTTAAACTCCCCCACCTTGAATTTCTATACTATACAAAAATGAAATGCTTGTCCACTCTGAATTTTTAGCCCTGTTCTTGGTCCTGGTTGGCCACCAGTTTTAATGGTAGCCCACATGGGAAAGTGAGCTGGTGTGGAGAACCGTTGAAGCAAAACTTCAGCCTGATGGCAAGCAAGACCTATGTCTGCCATGTGGCCCCTCACTTCAGCCCCCTATTTTTTCTTCTCTGGACAGGCAGTTCAAGATGGGGCTGGATTTAGGTCTGGAGGTTGCTAGTTGATCAGCTGAAAGCCAGTGTGAGGTAGTCGCTGGAGAGCTAGACCCAGTTCAGAGAGGCATGGGTTCCAATCCTTGCTCTTCCACAAAATCCACAGGGTAACCTTGGGCTGGTGGCTTTCAGATGAACCTGCCTCACTGGGTTGGGAGGAAGACAAAATAGAGGTGGGGAACCATATCCTCTGCCCTGAATTACTTGGAGAAAGAGGAAATGTAATAATACACTGAAGTAAGTAAACTCCCAGTTTAAAGGCTGAAGGAAGAACTTCCCCATTTTCTTGCCAATCATCTTTAATACCCCTTTCCTCAAAAAGAGGGAGGTGGGTGATGACCAGTAGGGTAGTGGCAAATTCAGAAATGCAGGATCCATTCATATTAGTCACAGCCACACCCCTTCTTTTTTTGCTGCTGGGTTGAGAATGAGACACTTGTTAATGCCTTCTCCCACAACAACAGACATCCCGAGGAGCCAGCAAGCATGAAATGGAAGAGTGTTGGCTGCTGAAAAGAGTCTTCTCAGGGGCTGATTCACCTTCTTTCACTCTGGTTGGCTCCAATCAGCAGTAAAGGACAAGGAAGCATATTAGAAGACTCTTCTCAGTGGCCAACACACTCCCGTCATGCTGATTGACTCGTAGGATGCTGGAGACAGAATGACCCTGCTGAGACCTTGCTCCCAAAATTGTAAAGGGACTAGACTCCTGGACAGCTACACCCCTGGTGGTGACACCCCTTTTCAGAAATACCCCCTTCCAAGCTCTGTCTTTCTCCGCATCTTCAGAGAAAAAGCTACCCAACGGTCCCTTTTCTCATTCCCCATCACCAGGACTGTAGCCCTTAACTCTTTCCTATTTCAGACATCTTTTGAATTTGCCACTACACCACTGGTCCCGACACAGTTTTGCCAGCACCTTTCTGAAAACTATGCCTGAATCTTCAGAACTAAAAGGTAAGAGGGAAACTGCCTAGACTAGACTAGAAGGTTAGATTTGGGTATTGCTTTAAGAGGAGGCGGATCTTGCCATCCAATAGCCCATAGCCCAGCCCCTTCAAACCCCGGATCCGGAAGCATCAAGGGGAAGCCACGTGGGGGGATTGGCGTGATGGAGAGTGAGCAAAAGCGCTTCGATTCTGGGGATCTTCCAGCGCTGCGCCGGATCCTGTGTGAGCAGGGACTGCTGTCCCGTCCTGATGGCTCTGTCTCCTGGATGCAGGGTCAGCAGTGGTTCTCCCCCCGCCCCACTCCCAGGGCTGTATCTCCCGCCGTCCCTTGACTAATGTTGCTCATACTTCATAGGTGCAGAACCCAGGGGGGCGTTTCTTTAGTCTCTCCTCCCAAGTTTCTGAGAGCTTTTAAGTTTCTTTTCGGCTCCGAGGTTTTCGTCCCTCGATATGGCGGTATTGCTCTCTCTTCCAACCAAGAACTTTATTTGGGATGGGTCTTTAGTCTTTAGCCTCGCATCTCTGAAGCTCATGTCTGTTTTGGAGAGGGTTATGAAACCGGGGGGTATTAAAGTTCCAGATGGTTAATACCCCCGCTTTCATAACCCTCTCTAAAACAGACCTTAATCTGCATCATGGCCGAGAGCCTCTGTAACGTGTCAACGTAACACATTGCTATCTGATAGTATGTTTTCATTACATCTGAAGTGGTGTGGTGAGACTACATTGTACTCCCATTGCAGACAATGGGATTTTTCCCAGAGTAAACACTGATAGGCTATAGTTAAGCTTCAGAGTCCACTACTACACAATTTGGCGATCGCCACCAAATATGGATGGCTTTAAAAGGGGATTAGACAAATTGATGGAGGATAAAAGTATTAGAGGCTGCTAGGGCTGAAGGTAGAGCCTATGTTGTTGTTATGTGCCTTCAAGTCGATTATGACTTACGGTGACCCTATGAATCAGTGACCTCCAACAGCATCTGTCATGAACCACCCTGTTCAAATCTTGTCAGTTCAGGCCTGTGGCTTCCTTTATGGAATCAATCCATCTCTTGTTTGGCCTTCCTCTTTTTCTACTCCCTTCTGTTTTTCCCAGCATTATTGTCTTTTCTAGTGAATCAGGTCTTCTCATTATTTGTCCAAAGTATGATAACCACAGTTTCATCTCTGATTTTATTCCCCCCTTTTTAGTTTTTACCTCTTTTATCCCTTTTAATATCATTCCCCTATATTTCTTAATTGTGTTTTATGTATTTTTATCTGTTTTAATGTTTTTGTGATTTTATTGGGCATGGCTTTATTGTGAGCCACGCTGAGTACCCTATTGTAGGGTAGAAGGGCGGGAGAGAAATATGTTAAATAAACAGTCATGGTGGCTGTGCATTACTGTCAGTATCAGAGGCGATGTGCCTCTGTATACCAGTTGCTGGGGATCATGGGAGGAGGGGGGAGAGTTTTGTTGCTCTCGTGCCCAGCCTGTGGCCCTCACATAGGTATCTGGTTGGCCACTGTGAAAACAGAGTGCTGGGCTTGATAGGCCTTTATCCCTCAGGGTTCTTCTTAAGTTGTTGCATTGATTGCATTGCATATGAAAACCTTCCAGGGCATCCTGAGGCTGACCTCTTCACCCTAGCGTGCCCACCCCATTGTTTTGTTAGGGCAATGTCTGGGGTGCCTGGTGCCCATTGAGACTGGCAGGGCTGAAGGCAGAGAGGCCAACAATAGGCGGAGCCAGAACCAATGACAGGCCAAGCCAATTCATTCTAGTTTTGCCCTCTTCCTCCTCCTCCTTACTGAATTCTGTAAGGGGTAACACTGAGACTGAGGAGGAGGAAGCTGACAGCCAAGGCCACCCCCTGGACAGGTTGTAAGTAAAAAGGTGGAGGGTTGCCTAAGGGCAGGCTGAGAGTGGTAGGGCACTGCTCCATTGGCCTTAATGGAGCAGCCTCCCCTAGGGAGTGTTATGCTCTCTGTGCATAACGACAGAGTGGTTGGACTAAAATGTGCTCGGAAGCTATGAATTCCTTGGATGCTTCCTCCCTACCCAAAATCCCAGACAGATGCATGTGGCCTATTTTGGTTACTCTGTTGTAAGGGTCAGTGCGGTGTAGTGGTTCAGGTGTTGGACTACAACCTGGGAGACCAGGGTTCGAATCCCCACACAGCCATGAAGTTCACTGCGTGACCTTGGGCCAGTCACTGCCTCTCAGCCTCAGAGGAAGGCAATGGGAAACCCCCTTTGAATACCGCTTACCGTGAAAACCCTATTCATAGGGTCGCCATGAGTCGGAATCGACTTGAAGGCAGTCCATTTCATTTTTCATTGTAAGGGGAATGGCACTGTGGTATGTTCAGAGGTATGCTTTTATTTTACATGTTTGATGGCTGATATCTATAGATGGATAAAAAGAACAAGTATACCATAGTTGGTGAAATCCCTCTGACCTAAAACATGTCGTTCATATTTAATCCAGTTGAAATACGAGCTGGGTGTTTTTTGCTATCTGTTAGCTTTTTACTCCTGTTCTTTTTCGCTGGGCTTAGGATTCTTGGGTGTTGCCCCATTTTCATAGGCTCCTGGTGCATGTTGCTCTTTAGGCAGCAGTGGCTAATCTTCTGCTAACCATTGTACTTCCTTTTTTAAATTAATAGGAGTTCAACATTCCTGTTCTCCTGCATACTTCTCTCCCAAAAGAGTGGGGGTTCAAGGTTGAGAAGTTGCTAAAATTAGGCCAAAATGTTCATGCCTGCCCCCTTCCTTGTTTCTTGCTGTTTTCAGGGGATACCTCAGTGCTAGCTGGTGTGTATGGGCCTACTGAAGTCAAGATCAGCAAAGAGATCTATGATAAAGCTACCCTGGAAGTGCTTCTGAGGCCCAAAGTGGGCCTACCAGGTGAGAGGTTCTTGTATTCCAAACCTACTCATACATCCCTTTTGGGGGTTGCTTTGACCCAGGATTTTAGTAGTTGGAGTTAAGGGGGAATTGTGGTGCATACGTGCACTTGCAAACGTTGGTGTTCATATAAATCAGAGGTTCCCAGACTTCCCCCACATGGACCACTTTAAAATTGCTGAGGGTCTTGGCGGACAACTTGATTATTTTTCTACCTGTTGTGGCAATTGTAATATGCTGTGTTAGATACTGTGTGGTTTTTAATTATATTTCTATTGATTCTTTTGTTTCTTATGTTGTATTTTATTGTATTGTGACTTGCATTTCATAGAATTCAGATTGTAGTAAAATATAAGAAATAAAAGAAGCAATAAAAATGCAATTAAAAACCAATATGAATGTGTAATGCAAACATACCATGGACCACCTGAATGAAGTTCGCAGACCGCTGGTGGTCCACGGGCTGGGAGTCCAGAGACTGTGAGTTCAAATCCCTGCTCGTGTCTCCTGGGTGTCAAGGGCCAGCTAAAGATCACCCCACAGCGAGTGGCTCAGGGGTTACGTGCCCTGCCACCTGTGCAGCCGTGGGCAAGCTGCATAGTCCCAAGGAGCCCAGCTGCCCCCCAGCTGGCAGTTGTGGACAAGGAAGGGGCTGGCTTGTGCAGCTGTGGCAAGCTGAGCAGGCCCTAGCCAGCTGGGGAGGACTAGCCTCAGAGGGGGGTAATAGTAAACCCCCTCTGAATACCACTTATCATGAAATCCCGATTCATAGGGTCACCATAAGTCGGGATCGACTTGAAGGCAGTCCATTTCCATTTTCCAATTTAAATGAAATTGTATAGTATTTTAAATCAACATTTCCATGGTATATTTTGGCAATTATTTTCTGGGGAGGGGGAGTTAAAAAGACAAAAGGGCTGAGATGAACTTCCATGTGCATTTAAAGTGGTTGTGGGTGGTTGCAGGGCCATGTGGGCTAACCATGCTGCTGACATGCACAGACACACACACTCAACTGCACATTCAGTGAGTGTGTGAAACAACTCCCATGTGCATTCCAGCTTCATGGGCCAATGGAGGTGCTTTACATGTCTATATATTGGTATACATGTAGGGCTGCTTCACAAATTCTTCCTTGCAGCCTGGCTGGAAGGGTGGGGAAAATGTGCAAGCCTGAAGCTAAGTACGGGTTGTTTTTGTTGCAATAAACATTTTTTTGTTGCATAAACTGCATGATGTCTGAACCTGCCCAGAACCCATGCTGTGTCACTGTCTTTAACTCCTTCCCCTGCCCTCTGGGTGGGATGCTTGCTGTGCCCTATTAAATCTGTCATTATATCCATTTTCAAAATGGCTTTGAATGATGGTGTTAGGAAGTAAAAATGTGTCCCCCTGTTCTAATTTAAATTTAGCATGTGTGCTCACCATTCATCTTCCCCACCACCACCAAGGAACTAACATAATCAAAAGGTGAGATGAGTCGTTATCTCCACAGCCAACTGGGCCATCTGGAATCCTGCAGCGATGCCATCTGGATATCTTGTTCCCTCCACAGGGAGCTCACAAAAGAAAATTGCTGGCATCAGGAAAAAATATATTCTCCCTTCTTTTTTTCCCTCCCACTGAGACTTTCGGTGCCTGTGAAATCTCCGGAGGGGCTGGCTTTGCTGTGAATAATTAAATTAAGAAACAAAAGAATTTCTTTCCTTTTCTGTGGCAACAAAAGAGAGTTTAAAAAAAGAAAATGTTTCTGATCCTATTTTCAGCCTTGATGGTGTTAACATTAAATAGAGAAAGAGAACTGTGTCAGGGAGTGTGTGTGCCTTTAGGCTCTGTGTGCTTAGGAGAGTGGCTTCTGAACTGCAGGTTTTTGAGTTTCACAGAAATCTTTGTCAAGCATAAGAGTTTCTGTGAAATGTGAAGGGTTGCACACTCCTGCTTTTATCTAAAACTGTCCAATAGAGATAGAATTTTATCTATTTATGTCTCTCTTATCCTTTACTATCAATATGGCAACCACTGATAGTGTTTGGGGCAGAGCTGGAGCTACTTTTTAAGGATTGCCTGTTGCTTGAAGTGATCCTAGGGTAGAACCTAGCAGCAAAGCGTTCCTGGACTGAACTGTTTCAGGTGAGAGATGGCATGTTTGAATGGTCTCTCCAGTGTACGCATAATTTTCTCCCTGAATGTAGAAAAAAAATAACAAGGACAGTAACCTGGGCTGAACCTTTTTTCTTCTTAAGGCTGTATTTTTCCTACATGAAAGGAGGACTTTCCTTTTGTTGGGGAGCATTTAGGCATTTTGCCACCGCCACCACCTCACCTGCAGGCTGAAGGAAAGCTTTACCATTTTTACCACTGCATTCTACTGAATGTATAAGCTACTCTTAGACTCCCTGTTGTTCATAGCAACTATAAACCTAAGGCACAGCTGGGCCAGTGCTTCAGATTCCCACCCTACCCCAGAGAATTTTCTGAGTTCCCTCTGAAGTGTCCTGTGCTTTGATGCATGGTAGCTAAATAGAGCCTCCATGTCCAGTGGCAGTCTGCTCTTGAAGGTCTGCTACTGGGGACATGCAACAGGGGGAAAGGCCTAAAGACACTCAGTTAGCTGCTTTGGGGAAATTAGATGGATCTTGATCTGATCCAACAAGGTGGCCTTTATGTTTGAGCCCCGACAGTGTGACCTTTGAGAAGATGGTTGCTTTAAGCCTCTTGTTTCTCCCTGTAGCTCACCTGGTCCTCTCCTTTCTTTCCGTCTGCCCAGGTGTCTATGAGAGAAGTCGAGAGCAGATGATCAAGAAGACATGCGAGGCGGTGGTCTTGGGCACCCTCCATCCCCGTTCCTCTATTACAATTGTGCTTCAGATAGTGACAGATGCGGGCTCTGTATCCTTCCTGTGTAGCTTGCCAAGAGGGGAGGATCCCTCACATGAAAATGCCTAAAGGGGCAGGAAAAGGCTCTGCCTTCACCCGCAGAGGAAGGTCAGGAATGCCAGGGATATAATTTCTGTGTTGTGGTGTTCTGAGAAGTTTTGTGTTCTCCTTTGTGTTTGCCCATAATTCCTTGCCTCACTAACAGCACTCTAAAAATAGCTGAGAGAGGCTTTCTAGAGAAGCAGCAAACCACCGGTCTCCCTTCCATTTGTAAGGTGGGTATAATTAACACTGGGGTACCATGCAGGATTGTTGTAAGAGTTACTTTGGTAATGAGCTTGAGGTGCTGTGAGCAATTGGGATGTCTTGAATGTTAAAGGGTCTGAGATGCAGCTTGGCTAGCCTGCTGCATTGTTTCTGATTCTGGGGAAAAGTAAAGAGGCACCCAGGAAAGGAAACCCAGATGCTATTGTTCAAGGGCAATTGCTCCTCACCTGGGATGTAGCAATATTGCACTTCTGAATCAAACTGGGCCAAAGTTGCATGACTCTTTCAGAACATGTTCCCTTAGATCCAGTCTAGGGGACCTGTGGCCCTCCAAATGGCTGCAACTCCCATCAGCCTCAGCCAGCATGGTCAGGGATGATGGGAATTGCAGTCCAACAACATCTGGAAGGCCCCAGATTCCCTACCCCATTTGAGATAGTAGGTCTATAAAAGATGGATCCTCCATATGTCTTTTCCCATGTGAGGCCTCCTAAGTGGCTTTGAGAAGATGTCGTCTTCTGGTCTGTAGCATCCAGGCCAGCAGAAGGTGAATGTGACTTAGGTGCCTGGGACAGCATCCAACCTCTGGCCTGCCTGAGGTAAACAATTTTAATGGCAGATGTGGTGATGGCAGACTGCTGGTTTTTTGCCTGTTTTCAATCACTCTGTTATCTCTGCTTCTTCCTGGCCCACTGCCCTGTGAAAGCGTGAAGTGGTTTGAGTTCTGTGCTTTTTCTTGGAAGCAGTTTCCTCTAACAGAGAAACCTAGTTCTCTCCATCCCTCCACGTTTTAAGCTGGTGTGGGAAAGAAAAATGTTGCACAACGCTTGACAAAGGCCAGCGGGGGGCAGAAGCTCTGCAAAATAATGGCCGTTTTAACCTGTGCAGCTCACTCCTTAGGAAGCTCATTTCCCTGCAGGAGTGCAGAGTCCGATTAAGAATCCCGCGGCCAAAGATTCCCCGGAGTCCACACAGACTCATCCCCATTGACTTGCAGCCATATGCATGTTAAATTCTGTAACATTAACGTCCCAGTCAGCAAGTCGTTTTGCAGGCATCCAGCTTTGAATGGGTTGTGGTGGATTGAGCCCCCGCTTTCTCCTAGCCTCCTGTATCTGAGGGAGAAAGAGAGGACCGAGTAATTGGGACAAGGAAGGGAGGTTCACCCTTCTATTTCTTGGAAACTCCTTTTCAAAATCATGGGGGGGGGAGGGGAGAGTTGTTCAGCTTGCTTGCATACTCTTCTGTTTGTCTTCCCCTCCATCCCTTGCATCCACCTCCCCATTTCAGGTAGCAAGGATAGATAGGAGGAAGAGGAACAATGGATCACAGAGAGTCTGGGGCTGCTGCTTGTTAACCCTTATCACTGATGACAACATTTTATATGAAGAAAAGTAAATAAATATTCTGCTATTGCACTTACTACCATATAATGACAAGTAATCTTTCTGCTATCTCAGCTGAAACAACACGTCAGTAGGCCATATGTCTTGGATGCTCTTAACTTAAATGGAGTCTTGGGGAAACGTGGCTTCTCTTGGCTGTGTTAATATGCCTCTGGTAAAGTGGGGCTGTTGAATGTGGACAGAAATTACAATTAAGCAGCCGCTAGAAAGGTGGGTTAAGGAGGGAAGCACTTCTCTGTGGCTTGCTAAATCAGAGGTGTCTGCTTTGGATGTGCCTGCCATTTGATAGGTTTTGTGGTTGCCGCTGGTATTCAGCCGAATAAAATTCAGACAAACCTGGAACCATTAATAAAAGGTTGAGTGAGGGAAAGAAATATTCGTTTCTGCTAGGTGTTTTGCAGAAAGGAGGAATGGGGCTATTTTCTGCCTGATGGCAGCAATTCCTTTTGGAGTTTTGAATTGGAGGGGGGAGAGTTTGGTCTTTGCCCACATGCAAGAGCAGCTTCGTTCCTCCCTCCCTCTCTGCAAATCCCTGCAGCATATGACAGCATTTGCTTTAACACCTGTTTCTTGACTCTCATCAACAGAACAGTTAATCTTTTTATGCAGCTCAAATGCAGGCTGCATTTAAAAATATATCTTGTGACATCTCTGTGATGTCATTTCCCTGTGTGGTTACGTAAGGAACATCTAGAAATCCAGAAAGTTCTTTTGGAAGTATGTTAGGGGGGAGTTGCTGTGATTTTGGGCCTTTGGGTCCCCTCCCCAAGTTTCCAGACTCTATACCCAGTGATGGGAGCTGGGAAGTTGTCCCAGCATTGCCGATAACTAACCCTGATCAGCAACCTATTTGGCTGCTTCCTGCTGTGTCAGATCTTTGAGGGATGTCTAGGATACAGTTGAGGATTATCAGTTGTAGCCTAGATATTGGTGTCCCAGAGCAGCTGGACCATGGGGTTGTCATTGGCATAGTGGAGATTTCCACCAGTTCCAAAGTGGCACAGTTTATCCGTTTTTGTGACAAATGACACCACCGGTGTTTCCTGCTTAACCTCAAATGTGGCACGGGAGATACTAACTCTGAGTGCTGTGGTGGTGTTTTATCAAAACTGAATCTTACAGTGGCTTGGAGAATTAATTCACTTTCATTTTGAGAGGAGCCTTCTCTTTCATTTGGCCTGAACTGAGGTTGTATACCTGATTTCATGGCTGCTGCAGCCTGGCAAGGGAAACACAACCCCCCCCCCTTTT
Organism: Rhineura floridana; assembly: GCF_030035675.1. Lineage (NCBI taxonomy): Eukaryota > Metazoa > Chordata > Lepidosauria > Squamata > Rhineuridae > Rhineura > Rhineura floridana. The sequence continues at coordinate 33,089,532 of NC_084494.1, read as the reverse complement.
TTTTTGTGCTGCAAAATTAATCAGGTTTTGTTCATTTAGATTCCTGGCTGGCACTGTACGTAACATTCAGGATGGATAATAATTTCCTCATCTAGCTGTCTGAAATCATGTGAGGCGGGGGGAAACTGCAAAACAGAGCTTGTGAGGAATGCTGACTTGCCTAAGGCCAAGCTGTGGCAAAGATGGAAGTTGAACTCAGTGTGGAAATGTCTGTTGCTCAGCCCTTTGGATTGCAGTCACTTTATTGGGCGTCTCTGAGGTCTCCAAACTCCTGGAAACTGTTGAGCCTTTTAACCCCTTCTCATGGAGCTGTCCCACACCTGAAAACTCAATGGGAATACTGTGGGGACCCGACTTCCCAGGAAGGCTGCAGCACATGCAGTGCCCTCCTAGAGCAATGGATAGACTCCCTGCCTCCCTCCCTGCATCCAGCTCACCTCTTACCTGTTCTGTTTACTTAGATCCCTGCTCCTCAGTAGGTAGCCTTTCTTGCAAGCCTGCTAACCCTCCCTCTTTCCCACCCACTGCTGTTGTTCCTGTACCCTTCTGATTCCTGCAAGATGCTAGACTATATGGGCCTCTGGCCTGATCCAGCAGGGCTCTTCTTGTCGTCTTACGCCTTCCCTTGCTGAGTGAGTGGGATGTCAGTCAGCGCCCCAGCTTGTCCTCGGATTCCTTTTGCGTGTTTGTGTGTGCATGCAGCGGTGGCTAATGCATATTGGGACTGGAGGGGCAGAAGGCAGAGAACCCAGACAGTAGGTGGAGCCAGAGCCAACTCATTCTAGTTTCATCCCCATCTTCCTCCTGTGCCTCTATGCTGAGTTCTACAAGGGCAACACTGAGACTGAGGAGGTCTCAGTCTGTAAGCTGACAGGCAGGGGATGGCTGAGATGGGTGGGGTAGTGCCCCATTCACCCAAATGGACCATCCTCCACTGTGTCTGTTTGTGTTGAGGTATATATCTTATCTATCTGTCCATCTCTGTAGTATTGTAACATGGGGCAGCCAGTTTTTAGCCATGCCAGCTACGGGGATCCTCCATGTTCAGAGGCAGTTTACCTCTAAGTGCTAGGTGCTGCGGATAAGCCACAGCGAAAGGCCTCTTGTGCCCTGCTTGTGGGCTTCCCCAATGGGGCATCTTGCTGTTGGAACAGAATGCTAGCCTAGGTAGTCCAGGGGTAGCTTACCTGTGGCCCTCTAGAACTTGTTGGACTTCAGCTCCCATCAGCCCTAGCCAGGCTAGCTGCTCCTGAGGTAGACCTTTAGTGCAGTCCAGCAAAACACTTCTGTAGATTGGCATGTCAGGGAGTAGGCTGGTTTGCCCCGTGGCTTAATGGGAAAACTCTGTGGGTGGATCTTGGGTACTGTGTTGCCTGCGCTTGTGCCATCCTGTTTACTTCCCTCCCACGGTAGGTAGGTTTTCCTCTTCTGCCTCTGATTGTTTCTTCTCCCAAGGCTTTCTATCTCAGTCAGTTGGCTCTGGATAACGAGAGCTGCTGGTCCTCATTTCCATCTGCTGCTGAGCATCCTGCTGATGCTGGCTGGTTTACCTGGAAATGCAGAATGCCAGGAGCAAGAGAAGTTTTGGGCTTTTCCTGTGGCTCAGACATTTTAAAAAAAATCCAGTGGGGCTTCCTTTTCTGGTCTTAAGCAGAGACAGTCTTGCAGAGCAGAGCCTCCACCCCTTTGTGGCCTGGACTAAACACTTTCCTCCAGACCAGAAGTAAAACCAGAAGATTTGGGCATTTTTAATCAAGCTTTTTCTGTCTGTTTGATTCCCAGCATTCTCTGGGGTCTCCCGGCTGCCCTCCTTCCTAGTTTGCTTAGCTGCTGCTGTGTTGCTGATGCTCTTTCCTAGAGGTGATTGAGAAGGCTTGGAGATGAAGAAGGTGGACAGTATTTCACAATGGGCATGTTCACATAAGATGCTGCTGTTAGTGATTGGAAATGGAAATGGGCTGCCTTTAAGTCGATCCCGACTTACGGCGACCCTGTGAAGAGGGTTTTCATGGTAAGCGGTATTCAGAGAGGGTTTACCATTGCCTCCCTCTGAGGCTGAGAGGCAGTGACTGGCCCAAGGTCACCCAGTGAGCTTCATGGCTGTGTGGGGATTCGAACTCTGTGTGGGGCCAGTGAGACCAGGGATAAATGTACCCTTTTCCACAGTGGATAAGCTGAGTGCTGGAGCCAGGCTGTGAGCATGGGGAAAAAGAAACAGGCATTTATGAAACCTAATGGGTCTTACAGACAGGGATTCTTTTCTACTACCCGCAAGCACACACGGAACCCTGAAATGTGCTTCTGAGATCCTGGTGACCCTGAAGCAAAGAAAGGGATAGTGATAGGATTTGTCTTCATTGCTTCCACGATGCTTGATGGGGCTCGGAGAGTTGACATTTTCTGCCTTCTTTCAAGCTGCTTTCCCCCACCTTCAACCTTATCAGGTCCAGGAATGAGAAACATTAATATAATAACGGAGTCCCTTTTGGACTGCTTATCGGTGCTGCTTCTCCATACATCTGCACTGTGGGGTGTAATTGACGGAATGTCCCTTCTGGCTCTCTGATAATCAGAACTAGCTTTTCATGAGGGGTGTGGCCTTCCTCAACTCCTTAGCACAGCCCTCCGGATGTTTGCTGACTGGGCTGATGGGAGCTGTGGTCCAACACACCTGGAGGGCACCCTAGCCAGACATATTGTGCGGAGTGCCATCGCTAATGCAGGGTTATTCTTGCCTCCCACGGGGTTATTTTTTCCTTAATAAAGCGTCTTCTGCCGCAGCTGCTAGCAAGCTGCTTGAATGCCACCTGCATGGGTCTGATGGATGCAGGACTACCCATGAACTCCTTGTTCTGTGGAGTGACTTGTGCCTTGGATGCGGATGGTAACATCACCCTGGACCCCACGGCGAAACAGGAAAAGGTGGGTGTCTTGATGACTCAGTGAGAGGACTGAATGCCTTTGTTCTTTCTAGGGGCAAGGAGTTCCATAGATCAATGGTGCACTGGGGTGTGTGTGAGGAAACATGTCCTTTTTGTGCCCTTAAACTTGAAATGAGGACAAAGTTTGCTGGGCTTACCTACAGTTCAGTCTAGGAAAAAGATAGCCAAACACTCGACATTTGGGCTCCTGTGTTAATTGTGTAGAAGAGAAGATATCACAGGTGTATTTTTCCAAACACCTCTATATTTCTGCATTGCAGCAAGTTTCCCCTCCGACAGATTGGTCTGATGCTTGGGGGTAGGAGGAATTGGCAGCTCAAGGTGCCTGGGCCAAAGCAGACCCTCTGGTCAGTGCTGCCTACTCAGGCAAAGGAGGACTGTAGGCCACTTTCAAGAGTGGGCCAAGGAAGAGGACTTTCTCATCACCCACTAACTAAGTGCCTTTTTAACTGGAGATGACAGAGATTGAACCTGGCACCTCCTTCAGTGGAAGCATGTCCTCCTCAAGAAGTCGGTGCTCCACTGGTCTTATGGGGCCATTTCCCCTGGTGGCTGTTTGTGGTCTCTCTGCAGTCCCTCAGGTGGGTTCTGTGTCTGTGTGCAGCCAACTCCAGGAATGTTCTGGAGGTCTAACTAAGGAGTTAGTGCCCTTCCCTCAAGAGGAAACACCAGAGGGTTTTGAAATTAATAATAATAATGGGCTGCCTTCAAGTCGATCTTGACTTATGGCGACCCTATGAATAGGGTTTTCATTGTAAGTGGTATTCAGAGGTGGTTTACCATTGCCCCTCTGAGGCTGAGAGGCAGTGACTGGCCCAAGGTCAGCCAGTGAGCTTCATGGCTGTGGGGGGATTCGAACCCTGGCCTCCCAGGCCGTAGTCCAACCAAGTTAGCACTCTTCCCTCAAGAGGAGGCACCAGAGGCTTTTGAGATTACCTGTGCATATCATGGCTGTGTTGGCTGGGGATGATGGGCGTTGTAGTCCAAAACATCTGTGGGGCACTAAATAGGGGGCGGCTGGCCAAGGGGTACAGAGCCAGAGCACATTAGTTTCCCTGTACAAAGGGAGAAAGCAAAATACGTGAGAACCAGCTGAAACGTTTTTGGGTTCTGTCTCCCCCATTGGCAGAGAAATGAGGCGGGAGCATGACTCTTGGAGGCTTCTGGGATTCCATCTGAAGACCCTTGGCCATCGCACAGCTCTTTTGGCATTGGCTACAGTCTTGGTGCCCAGGGTCTCTTGCTCTTCCTTCCTGCGTACGCACACACTTGCAGGCACACAGTCGGCATGGTGCCAAGTGCTGCAACAGGGATACAGACCTATATCATTAGCTCCTTTATCTGCTGTGGCAGGTAATTGCTTATTGTGACCTAGCAGGTCAGTAGTGCTCTCACTCTCTCTGTCTCCAGCCGCCTGATCCTTGTTGCCTTTCTTAATGGCTTTGCTTGTTTTTATCGGCTGCCGGATTCAATCCATTGCTAGCTGACTTCTCTACCCAGGTCTCCGCTTAATCAGCTGCAGTTTGGCTCTGTGTCTCTCCACACTGCTAGCTCCCTGCCTCTCTTGCAAGTTTTCTCCAAGAAAGATAATGGGAAATCCCAATTCCCCCAGAGCCCGCCTGGCCAGCAAGTAGATCTGGGCTAAATGGTCTGTTTGGCTTTGTCACTGTCAAAAGCAAATGGTGGAGAAGGGGTAGCCAGCAGACCAAGCACCATTGCATTCTCTTCTGGATGAATCATGCAAGCAGTTTTTTATACTAAAAGACAATTTTACCATTTGTCATTCAAATAATGCCTGGGGGAAATGCAAAAGGTGAAGCCAATTAGGTGCAAGGACAATTTAATGAACAATTCCTGGTGTGTTTTGAATGTCTTTGTCAGGGGAAATTTATTCAACATTGAAACAGATGGGAAGTTGCATCTCCTTCTAGATTCTATTTGCAGGGGAGGTGTATCTCCAACTGACAGTCAGTCCAGTGCTGTCCTGAAAGAGTGTTGTGCCATCCCTAGGCAAGGACTGAAAGTATGTTCTTTAAAAAAAATAATAGTAATCCAGCCCTCTGATGCCCTAATTGTGAGTACAACCAAATGGTTAACTCTGAGCCAAATTGTATATGGTCATTTTCTTAAAATGTTTATACCCCCACTTCTCCACTGTTATTTATTTGTAAATTGATTAGTGCACAAAGTGGGTTACAAATTATAAGCAGTCATGAAAGCAAATCCCAAAAAAGTAAATCACCAATTCAGCAACAGAAACTAAACTGCATTAAATTACTGAATACTTAAATAGCAGCAAGAAGACAGCAAAACTTAAATAGACAACGTATGATTTAATCAGCCAGCAGAAAACTGAACAGAAAGCTCAAGAGTAAAGTAGTCCTACCTGGGTGCCAAATAGTAACAACTAAGTCACCAAGTGGACATCTTTGGGATGAACATTGTGCAGTCACTGTGCTATCACAGAAAATGCCGTATCTTGAAAATGCCTTGAAAATTGAAATTGAGAGGTTGGAAGTGAAATAAAAATGCATATATTTAGTCATCCATCACACCTCTTAAGTCTGGAGAGGTACCTGTGCTGTTGATCTAATCGGATGGGAAAGTTCATATGACTGAAGGCCTAAGAGTGAGAGGAAAGCAAAGGCCAGGTAATACACCTTGAGTTGCAGGTCTTGTTCATCCTTCCACAACTTCTGCAACAGGTCCTCTTTTGGCCGGAGAACCTGTGGGGGTCTGTCCTCCTCACCAGGAATATTCAAAACTTTTCCTGAATTACTAGCGTTCATTGTTAATTTTTCGATACGGCTCTCGGCCTTTTTTATGTATAGAAATACCAGGGGAAATATACAGGCAGGATTCCATGCAATTACCAGCAAAGTCATAGTGCAACAGAGCAGGCTGTCTGTATTTATGTTCCAGATGTTCTGCAATTATTCCTTACCCATGTGGATCCACTAGCCACAGTTTTTCTGACTAGGGCCCTGCGCCCACTTTGCCCCCTTCTAAAACTGGCTATGGGTCACAGAAGGAGTGGGCACCTGGGGCCCACCAGATGTTGGGCTCCCATAATCCCTGGCCACTGGTTATTCTGGCTGGGACCAGTGGTCCAATCATATCTGGAGGGCCACAGATTCTCCACCCCTGGCTTACAGCCTCTTGGTCTTGATTGTGTTGGTGAACCTCAGGGCTTTTCTTTGCTCTTGCAGGAGGCCCAGTCTGTCCTGACATTTGCCATTGACAGCACTGAGAAGAAGGTACTGATGTCGAACACAAAGGGTACATGTTCAGTGGAGCAGGTGAGTGTAATGGCCTGGGCCAGGCCAGGTGTATTAAACCTTTCCACATGCTATGCCAAAGTTTGTCTTATGTATTTATTTGTGATTTCTAGTTGTCAAAATCCAATTTGGGTGATCTTTTAGGAGAATACAGCAGTTGGAAACAGACATGTGGCGCGTCAGATTTAAGCATGAAATGTACAGATTTGCAGTATGTCTGCCAGTATGAATGCCAGTTGCTGGGAATCGTAGGGGAGGGGTGCACTGTTTTACTCAGGTCCTTCCTGTGGATGTCCGACAGGCATCTGGTTGGCCACTATGAGAACAGGATGCCCGACTAGATGAGTCATTGGCTTGATCCAGCAGGGCTCTTCTTGTGCTCTTATGAAAGTAGCAGCTTAGCTGAGTTGCCCTTAAAATTGGATAAGAACAACAAACCTGAAGTAAATAATGGGAACTGTATATCAAAACGACAAGGGTGCCAGCCTGGGGAAGGCCATCTTAAACTCTTGAGACTAGTCTTCCAGGGAAACGAGTTGCTTCCCTGGGCTGCAAACAGCTGGGCTTTTTCTGCAGAACCATTTTGCCCAAGGCTTCAGTGACCACCATGCTGTAAGGGGCTTCTCAATTCCACTTCCGCTCATGCTTAGTTCAGGGTTAATTCCTCATTCTTCTGCCTTCTTTGATTCATCCCTGATTATGTTGCTTTATTTATCCTACGCTCTTGAGACACTTTCAAAAATACTTTTAGCATCTGCTTGCTTTGGATGATACTGATTGATTTATTGCTTTTCTGGTAAGGCATCCAAGGCGATTCATAGTTTAAAATACTATAACAAACAAATAAAGGAAACAGGGTTTTTTTTGAAAAAGGAGAGTTGTCTCAGGCCATTTGTAATCTTTCAGGAGCTGATGGCATGAGCTCCCAGGCCTGGTCTATTCTTCTTCTGCCTTCTCTCAGGCCACACAGGTTGTATTAAACCAACCTCAATGTCTATTGGATTTTGCTGCTGTGCAGGGTATATTGATCCCTGCATTGGGAGATAACCACTAACCTGGAATCGCTCTGCTTTCTTCTTCTTTATGGTTGTTTCAGCACCAGGTGAAGACTTTTTTATTCAACCAGATCTTTTAAAATAAACCCTAGGCCTTCACGGTTTTAAGGTGTTTTAGGTAAACCTTACGCGCGCTCTCACTCGCACTGGCAGGGCAGAAGGATGGCAGTTCATTAGTTTTTCTTTTCCCATTCTGTTTAAAAAAAAAGTTTCCCTCCCACTGGAATCGTATTAGGGAAATAAACTATGGCAGCTCCAGAGGTGTATCAGGGGAATGGGACAGTTTTGGATGCACAACTTCTCTTGGAACGCCACCCAGGATGTCTCAGTCTTTGCCCCATCTGTTGTAGCTCTGATGTCAGAGAGGAACTGGCTGTGGAATTTTCTGCAGCCTCACAGTTGAGACTGCTGATGTTGGCTCTTCCTCTGAAGATAGATGTGTGTCTCTGTGAGGCGTCCTTCCCTGGCTCTCCCTGTCAGGTTCCTACCTGCTCGTGGTTACTGCCTGTCTCTAGGCACCACCAGGGACTCCACCAGTCCGGACCGCTCTCTCTTATGATTTCTCTCCCCGCTCTAGCACAGATCTCAACAGATCCCCCTGCTAGGCAACCACCAGTAACATCCCAATACTAGTATTCCCAGAGACTCTGAATACTGGTATTGTTATTCTCTTCACCGCTGCCACCATTTGTTACAGTTCCCCTTCAGCCTTGGTCATTACCTTACCCTCCCTTCTGGTCTGTGAAACCCCAGCCAAGGATCAGGCCTTTGGTAAACCAAATTAAGTATTTATTAAAGATAACAAAGCTAACAAGATTAACAAGATTTCTTCTTAAGGCACATAAGCATATGGTTTTACTCAATACTAATCCGAACTCCACCTCCCTCCTGGTAAACAACTCTCTAAACCCCACCAAGCAATCCACTCTTTCTCTTCTCCCCCCCAGATTCCACAATTTACCACCTCCCATTCACCCAGATTTACCTGTCATCCTTTCATTTATACTGTCAGCCGTTTTAAACATTCAGCCAATCATCAAGCATTCTATTGCCCATTCACTCCCCCTCCTCTTTCACTACTTACCATGTATACTCTAAACAACCAGCACTTACCATATATACACTAATATATAGGAACATCACAGTCTCCACCTTTGGAGAGGATGATTCAGCAGATCCTATGGCCTCTTGGACACCCTCCCCAGGACCATGCAATTGCAGCCTGGTTTTAAGTTTGTGCAGTGGAACTTCCCCTCCTCTTCTCTGCAGCCCCTTGTGCAGCCTCACAACCTCCAGCAATTTGGGGGACCCTCCAGAGCAGGTTGGGAGGAGATGCATGGGGAGAACTGCACTCGCACCACATTGGATATAACCCTGTGAGTCTTGGCTTCCTCCCCTCCATTTACAATAACATGTACACTTCAGTGAGAGAAGCCAGAATTCAGCTTGTCTTGGTGCAGAATTTGGGATTGCCTTGGCACAGATCTTTCTGGAGTATGTTTATAGATCACAGTTGCTAGCCTTCTGACTTATCTGGCCTGTAAAGGAGTTAAAGATCCATATACCTGTTAAGTTGTCTTCTCCATGTAGCTGCTTTGACTCAAAAGAAACAAGAGCGGGTGTGTGAGTGAGTGAGGGGGTGGGGAATGTGGAGATGAATATAAAAATCAGTGATGCAAGCCAAAACCATCAGACTCAGAAATGCTCCATTCTGCCAAGATTGTTTTTTTTAAAAGGATTGTTCATGGAACCTAACATCACTAGGCCAGGATTTTGTACACTGGGATGAAGGCCACATCCACACCATACATTTTAAGCACTGGTATACTACTGTAACAGTCATGGAGAATCCTGGGAACTGCCGTTTGTTAAGAGTACTGGGAATTCTAGCTCTGAGGTAAGCACCCTTAACAAATGACAGTTCCCAGGATTATCCATTACAGTTAAAATGGTGTAATAGAGCTTTAAATGTATGGTGTGGATGTGACCAAAGTGTGAGACCTTTCTCCTCATGACCCTGGGGAAGCATTTCCCTTTTCACTCATTGGCACTTGGGTGATAGTTTTGCTTTCCCTCACCTTGTAGTGGGGTACACAGCGCACTTCAGATTGAGTTGTTTGGTTACCATGGAAACAGGCTTGGATGAAACATTGCAGCTAGGCTCCACATGGGGTCCTGGGCCCAACTTCCCTCTAGCCAGTTGTCCTGTTGTTTCACAGTTGCTGTCTGTCAGATTTTTTGTTTTGTGGTGGTTTCCCTAATGGGAGAGAAAAAGAGGCTGACTGTGGAGCCAACAGTGGCAAGTGGCATCCCTCAGACATTAATGGTCTTTCCTGCCGGTGGTGGTGAGAAAGTGTGGGGAGGGGGTTAATGGAGCCACAGAGGCTAAAACTAGTTCTCTTATTGTGCTTTATTGTGTCTGAATTCATTTAAGGATCATGCCCCGCATCTTTTCCCCCCCTTTCTTTTGTTTTGGAGTGCTTGCGGGGGTGGTTGTGGCTGCCCCCAGGTTTTGACCTTCAAGACCAAGGGCTGTGCAGACAGATCAAAGTGCTGAAGCCATTTGAGCAGATGGATGGAGGGTTGTCTCAGTTACTGAGGCGTTCCATAGTCTCCATCTGCAGGTCCTGCTCCATTCTCCTTAAATCGCTCTTGACAGCCTGTTTTGGCGGGAGGCTTGGAAAGGCCTCCACCAGTCACGTTTATTGAACGTATCCATCTGAATCGGCCAGAGTGCCTGTCCCACTCCATCCATCACCTCCTGCTTGTTCTCCCAAGGCAGGAAAAGGGAGATTTGTCTGGGGGACGACGACACAGGTATCAGCTTCAGGTAAGCAAGGCATGTAAAGCGGTGTGTGTGTGAATTGATTCTTGTCCCCCCCCCAATACATTTAGGGAAGCCTCTTAGTATTCTGGACAAGGCCCCGGAGTCGTTTCTCATTACTTGTTGCTGCGTCCCTGCCAAATGGCTCGAAACGCCAAGCTCGTCCTGCTCGAAAGGAACAATTATGAACACTAATGTGCTATTGAACGGAGGTGGCAGCCAGGCGCCATTAATTAGACAAGTGTTTCTGTCAAGAGAAGGAGGGGAAGAATTGCTTTTGTTTTGGGGTGAATTCTAATGAGTTTAGTGCTTTTAAAAAAAGAGAGCGGATGGCCGCTAAGTGGGAAAAATAAAAGCAATGCTTCCTTTTCTCTGAGATGAATCGAACGTATTGTGAGACATCTTTTGCCTTGCAGGCTCGTTTCATAGAATAGTAAGACTGCAAGGAAGCAGAAGGTGGTTATAATGCTGCCGTGGAGTTCTTTATACATCAGCCCTTGACAAATTATACTGCGTAAGCCAGGATGATCATGGCATGTCATATGCTGAGGGAGGAGGGACTTAGAAGGTGCAACATGGTAAGAATATCAGCCAAGGAGACTTCTTAAGATGCTTCCGGAAAGGGAGGCAGTGAGCAGGGATGGGGCCCTCAGGCCCAGGGGCCAAATGTGGCCCTCAAAACTCCCCAAGCCACACCCCATCTGCCTGGGCATACCTTTTGCCCATTGTGTTCAATGACCTTCCAACCTGTTGCCTGGCTGGAATGTGTCACTGAACTGTGATAATCCCTTTTGTTGTTCTGGATGGAGAGAGGTGTTTGTAGAAATCTCTTTCGACGGCTGCAATGTAACTTTCTGTACACGGGTAACAAAGGTATCTGTTGCTCCACCCACTTTTACCTCTGTTCTTGCCCACCATTGGGGTGTAGCCCCCAGAAGGTTCCATTGGAAGGAATGCAGACCTCAGATTTAAAAAGGTTCTCTTTCCCTATATTATAGGGCAAGCAACAACAAAAAAGTTCTGCTCCAACATATGTAAAATTCCGCAGCTTGTGTGAATTATGCAAATTAAGAGGAAACATGCACCTTTTCTTATTTTGCATAAATCTGTGGGTTTTCTGCTACTTCATATTGTGCATATTTTAAAATCACTGTGCTAAGGAAGAATTGACTGAGAGTCCCTGATCATTGTAAATCTTATTCAGCCACTGCTCTGGGTAGTGGGATGTTAGTAGGCATCACCCACACATTTTCAAGCATATATTTGCAATCATAATGGTTAAATCTTGACCTTCTATATCAACAGTGTTTTTCAACGTTGATCTCCAGTGTTGTGCACAACAGTGAATGTTGATCTCCAATGCTGTGCACGACCAAGTCACAACATATAAAAATCATAAAATAATTTAAAACTGAAACATACAAGATTAATTGCAAAAACATCAACAACACAGCCAAGCAGGGGGATATTTTTAAAAGCAGTTCATCTACTTGGAAGGCACAGCAAAAAAGAAAAGTCTTAACTTGCGGTGAGAGGGTTAATGAGACAGGAGCCAAAAATGCCTCCTGAAGGAGATCATTCCAGAATTCCAGGGCTGTAGCAGAAAAGGCCCTGCATTTTGTGGCTGCCAACTTAGTCTCCTCCACCTAAGAAGGAATTTTAAAACAGGGTCTTGCAGAGATTGATCTTAAGTGACAGGCAGTTGCTGGCAGGCTGGACCAGGGTTGAGTTTTCCTCCACCCCTCCTTGAAGGGGATCTCCTGTAGATTTGTAGAAGGAAAGGTGGGAAACATTTGCCAAATGTCTGGGGGTGCGAGGAGGAACTATTTGTTCCACGACTACCCGGACACATCTTCCCATTTGTGGGGATTTTTTGGTGACCTTGGAGTCTAATAACATAAGATGAGCCCGGCTGGATCAATCCAAAAGCACATCTAGTCCCCCAACCTGTTTTCAGCATCAGCATTACCACATCTTGATGACTGCCACATTTGGGATTCTTTTTTTAAGTTGGTGCACATTAAGAGAGCCACTTTGGTGTGATGATTAGAGTGTCGGACTATGACCTGGGAGGCCAGGGCTTAAATCCCCACTCAGCCGTGAAGCTTACTGGGTGACCTTGGGCCAGTCACTGCCTCTCAGCTTAACCTACCTCACTGGGTTATTGTGGGGATTAAGTGAGGAGGGGGAGAACCATGTATGCCACCTTGAGCTCCTTGGAGAAGGGGATATACATGTAGTAGTAGTAGTAGTAGTAGTAGTAGTAGTAGTAGTAGTAGTAGTAGTAGTAAGAGTTTCCTCATCTTCGGGTAATTGTAGCCATCCCCCATACCTGTAGGATTGATAGTCATAGCTTTTAGCTCAAGAGGAGTGATTTCCTCACTGATTTGAAACTTTTCACGTCCTTTTTAGCTCCTTAAGCTCTGCTAAAGACTGAAAAAGATGGTGTGTGTGTGTGAGAGAGAGAGATGTGGGGGCTACTTCTGCCCAAAGTCTTGCCTGCTTTCCTTGCATTCCCATTGTTGCTATTTTTATAGTACTGAGATGGACATATTTTAATAACTTGCATTTAGCCTTTGGAATATGCCTGGAAAGAATCTTAAGATATGTGGGGCAGAAGGGGTGCCCAGGCTGCCCTCTTCCCCTGGGCCACCAGCAGCAGACGTGCAAGCCTTCCCTCTTCCTGGGAGACACTCAAATGTCACAGGAGGTGGGGTGTTGTTGTGAACAGCACTCGGAGCCAGTATCCATCAGTAGTTGTCAAGCCCTCTGCTGGGGAAAAGTTTTGCCTCTTGCCAGAGCAACAGGCAGCAAAAGTGCACACAATCAGTAATTATGATTTACCTCCATTCCTGGCATGTGCTCAGAGGCACTAGCCGCATGCTAACGCTGGCTTGGAAACCACACCGTAGAGTACAGAGAGGAGGAAAGGAGCCAGTTCCCATCATTTTCAGTCACAGCTGAAAGCTGCCAGGTCCCCACAGTGGTCTTGTTCTTTCCTCACAGCTCTTGGAGCAGTCAGGTTTTGCTTGGTCAACTTCTGCAGCTGAAATCTACTTCGTAGGTGATTGTCTGGAAAACTGGGTCCTCAGCCCACAAAGGAGAAAGGGAAAGAAGCCATGTGCTTTGACACTATTGGGGGGTGGGGAAAGAAGGCAGCACAGCCTGGAGAGGTGCCCACCATCTAGCTTCAGAAGGTTGTTTTGAAGAGTTCAGAGACAGCTGGGCAAGATTTGTCCATTTCTGAACAGACTTTGCAATCAAAGGCTTGAAATGTTTTTGTTTGGATAATTATTAGTTTATCTGTCTCTATACTAAATATTCGATGGTAATGTGAGATAGAAATGGTTCCCTTTTAATTTCTCAATCCATGATTCTGAATTCTTTGTGATCTCATGCTGTAACTTATTTCCTTTTTTTCTTTTTGTATTAGCTATGTACAGTATATGCTATGTTTTTATAAAGTACCTCCTTGTAGCTCATCTTAGCAGTTCTGTTAGATAGTTTCAGTTGATGGTTTTCATATTTTTGTCAATAGTTTTGTGAGGTTTGCCTGAAAATTTGTGTGTGGGGAGTAGTCAGTGCTAGTCATTCTCAAGTAAATCCATTGGAGTTAATGGTCATGGCTAACTCAGGTGCATTAAGTTTAATGGGTCTACTCTGAGTAGGTCTTTGTTGAATAGAGCCCTCTGTGTGTGTATATCTATATACGTGCATTATTGTGATTAACAAAACAGATATTATTTATGTAGCAAAATGTTTCAGCTTCCACTTTCATCAGCTGCTCTGATAAAATTTCATTTTTATCAGAACAGCTGATGAAGATGGAACATTTTGCCACATAGCTAGATAAAATCTATTTTGTTAATCACAGTAATGTATATATTTCAATAATTAGCTGAATCCCAAAAGGGATCCAGAGTAAGCTTGTGTGCTGTTTGATACTTTTATCACTATCTCTCTATGTATAAAATGAATAATGGGCAGAGCTGTGGCTGGCTAGTGCCCCCAAAATGGTTCAGATTGCAGCTGCTTCTGCTTCCTGTCAGGTGATTTGAGGAGAGCATCTGCTAAGGCTGAAACTTTCTGCCATGCACAGTGAATAAATGTGCTTCTCTCAGATCAGCACAGGGACTGTTATATACTGAGGAGCCACCCGGGTAGACTGATTAATGGACAGTTAGTTTTGGCAGGAATCCAAAATCACCTGGAAGGTACCAGAGCATCATGTCCAAAATTAAGGGCTGAAAAGGTTTGCTTGGCCTGACTCTGGATTTGGGAAGAGGGACTGGGAGACGAGCAGCCTGCTGGGTACGGTTTTGTATCCATTTGAAGGAACCATTTCTAGCACTGCAGTAGGCAGGCCCTGTGAAGCCTTTGGATTGCCCAGGCCTGGTCAATAGAGCTGAAGCCTTATACTGAGACAGACTATTACTCCATCTAGCTCAGTATTGATAGGACTGCCTGCAACAGCTCTCTAGGTTTTCCGAGACGGATCTTTCCCAGCCTATCTAGCAATAGTAGCTGGTGGCTCCATGTCAGTGCAGCAGTGGAATCCACGCTAGGTTTTAGTCTGAATTTTCAAGGAGCTGTCCAAGGTGCTAAAACCTAAAAGCATCTCTGACAGCTCCTTGAAAAGTCGGACTAAAACCAGGAGCAGATTCCAGTGCCTCGATGACATGGAGCCACCAGTCACCACTGCTATCTGGAGATAGAAACTGGGACCTTCTGCATGCAAAACATGTGCTCTTTTACCTGAGCTAGAGCCTCTTGCCTGTTGTGCATAGGCTATGTAGCTCATGCCCTCTTCCTGGGTACAGCTACAGAACAGATCCTAGCTCAACCAAACTTGGGGATCCCAAGTTGAAGACCTTATATTCCAGGTCTGGAGTTGGGTATTGCTTCCTGTAGCCTTGGCGTGACAGGACTGTAACACTGCAGCTGGGAGTACCTAATCAGTGCTGTGTGGCTTCACGCAGATGGAGGTCATCCACGAGCACCTCTAGAATTAGGTTCCAGATGTTCTTTCTCTTTTTTCCTCATTTCTACCAGGCTGAAATTCCTTCTCGTAACCACAAAGAGCACCTGTTAAGTCCAAGGTCCAGATTTCCCTATTTCAAATGGTTGGGACTTTCCTCTCTCATCTTCCAGTAGGTCTTAAAAAGGATGAAAAAGAAATTGCATAGAAAAAGGAATTCACAACTGCTCCAAGAACTGTGACAGTCCCTTTCTTCTGGAGGTTGGCCAAAGTCTGAACCCATTTATCTTCTGGAATGCTCAGGAGTATCTAATGCTTACCCCCACTCCCTGTTTGTATGAAATTAGACTGACGCTGTGAGCACACTGGTTGCCTACAGCAAAGCGTTTCCTTTGCCCACACCTGGAGGGGGAACAGGTTAATCTGCCGATCACTACGAAATCTCTTGGAAATGAATTTTTAAAAAACACACTCAGGCTGCTCCCACCAGGTTTTACAGTAAAAAGAGGCAGGGTTTGATTTGCATGGTGTGCCCCCCGTTTTCAGAAAAGAGAGGTGGAGATGCACTGGAGCCGGCAGAACAGGGAGTGTGCCTCTACCCTGACTGTGAGTGGCACAGGGTGACTAATCCAGGGTAGCTAATCCAGTTTATAAACAATGCGGGTCATACTCATCCCAGGTCTCTGCTTTCGGGTTGGCGTTATGACCCCAACACAGAGCCACACATGAATTTCTTCCACCCGTTAGAGCGGATGCCTTAGTACGCCCAGCCCAGGGATGCTTGTCAGGCCTGGGAGGAAATTAAAAGCAGCTCTTTTGAACTCTCTTGATAACAGCTGTTGAAGGAAGCCTTGACAGTTTTCCATTAGCTTGCCTTTCATTTTAATGACAAACAGCACAATAGCTTAGAGGGAAGGGCTGTTGGGGGGGTGAAGAGGTGAAGGGTTGAACAGATGGGCTGGAGGATTCATTTTATCTCCTTTTGCTATGGTTACATCATCCTTTGCCTTAAGTTTGTGCACCAGGTCTTCATCCCCCTCTCCACTGTACTCCTGGCCCTTTAATAAGCTCTCCGACCCTTCATGTGTGCGCACCTTTCCCCTTTTTAACCTCTTTGCCCTCTGCCCATTTGCTTGCCCCTGTGACATGCCACTCTCTTCTCCCCTGTTCCCACTGGGCCAGGAACAATCATGCCTGCCCCCCTTCCCCTCTGTAATTGAAGGGGGACAAATTCCAAGGACCCTTGTTTTCAGCACAGCTTTCTTTGAACCCTCAAGCTTCAGCTGGCTGGTGGGTCACAGCATGCTCTATGGGGGGGGGAGGTGCCTCTCC
The DNA here is from genome assembly GCF_030035675.1 of Rhineura floridana. NCBI lineage: Eukaryota > Metazoa > Chordata > Lepidosauria > Squamata > Rhineuridae > Rhineura > Rhineura floridana. The sequence goes on along the minus strand of NC_084494.1, from coordinate 33,073,123 downwards.
AGCTGCACCTCAGCCTCCACTTAGACTAGTTTAGGGAAGAGCCGCCTCCTCTGTGTGCAGTAGCTGCATAGGAAGAGTGGAAGGCTTAAGCTTTGGGAGAGAAGACTAAAGGGCACATTTTTTATTGCTGTGAGGCCTAGTATGAAAACAAGGAACCTTCTACATGCTTCTATCTTTGCATAATTCAGCCCTCATTTCATTTTGTGGCTGGTGAAGGGGTGTATGTAGAAATAAGCAATTTCTACTCCGTATGGTTGTCAAGATAAGCTGGAAAGTATGTGGTCAAATGCCTGAGATTTCCAGCCGTTGTGTGTATGTCAGTGGGGACCAAGGCTTCAGTGCTGGGGCACTAGCAGAAGCTGGAATAAATCACAGAGTTGTGGAAATGGTTGCACAAGCCATGAAAAATAAGGTTGACGGCGGGTCCCGCACTTCAGCCTACCTCGGTGTGGAATGCGGCTGACTTCGACACAGAATTTTGATCTTGTCTTTCTCAGTGCGCATGGCAGCCTACTGTGTACACACCATACATTTAAAACTTCCTGGGAATTGTAGTTTACCCCTCACAGAGCTACAATTCCCAGCACCCTTCACAAACGACAGGTCCCAGGATTCTTTGTGGTAGGGGTGAATGTGCTTTAAAGATATGGGCTGTGTGGATTTGTGGGCAGAGCTAGTGTGTAAATTGGCCCCTGATCCAGATGTGTGGCATATGGAAATGTGGGTGGAAGAAGCGCAGGTCGGGTGCCGCTCAGGGAGGGCTTTCCTGGGAATCCTCCACCTCGCCACCCTCAGAGAGGCTTGTCTGTTGCGGGCTGAGATGCTTTGCCCACAATGGCAGGAGGAGGACACATGCATTGTGTGCATATGCATGTGGAGCGTGCCAGAAGATTGATGCGTGGCTGTGTTGAGGGGGAGGGCTGAGCTGGTGCACTGATTTGTAGCTGTTTGCCTACATGCCCGCTCAGCGCGGCGGCCGGCTGAGCTGCCCTTGCCGGGTGTGTAAATCAATTGCCAGACACAGCCGCCTGCCTCCCAGGGCGCGCGGGCCTCGCTGACACGCGGGAGAAGGTGGCGGAACAGGAGGCACGTGCTGCCCTCCTGCCCATGCCACGCGTGCCAGTTCCCATCATTGAGTGGGGATGCCCTAAGCGGGCCTGTCAGTCTCGGGCGGGCTGGCTGTCATCTTGGGCTGGGAGAGGAGAGAGAGATCCGTCCCTGGTTGTTGTTGTTGTACCAGGTTTGACAACTTCCCCTCGCATTGAAATTGACTAATTAAGACGCAATGAACTATTGGGGGGGGTGAGAGTTCAGCGGTGGCTCTTAATGCCCCCCTCCATTCCTCAGGGAGGTAGGGAAAAAGCAGCACTGGGGTTTAATTGGCTTGGGGAAGCCTGCCAGAGATTGCTACCAGGGCTGGGTTTTTCTTTTTTTTCTTCCTGCATCTATTTCCCCCCCTCTCCTTTTAAGGCAAGACCTTTTTATTGCTTGGCCCTTTGATAGCTTCCTGCCCTTGTCTTGTCTCTCCCCACTGGGATCCTTCCTCTCTCCTCCCCCCCCCAGTCCCCTCCCTGCTCTGCTCTCTTCCCAGTGTAACTTTTGTTGTCTTCCTTTAGTTGGCTTCCTTTTCATCTGCCGGAGGTCAGGCTAGAGGGCTAGCCGCCTGCAGGGACCCAGTGGTATGCCTTGCCAATGAGGGCAGTGCAGAGGCGGATTCATAGAATCATGGAGTAGTCGACTTGGAAGGGGCCTATAAGGCTATCAAGTCCAACCCCCTGCTGCATGCAGGAATCCAAGTTAAAGTAGAATCATAGCATAGTAGCGTTGGCAGGGGCCTATAAATTCTGTCTGGAGCTGGGCTCTCTTCATTGCCCAGGTCCAATTTTCACAGCTGCAGAGAGACAGGCAGGCAGCGCAGGGAGGTGTCAGGAGCTGCCCTGGCTGAGCCCAGCTTGGAACTATGTAGCAGGCAATAGCATGGGATTGGCCCTCCAGAGTCAGGACAAGGAGGATTCTCCTTAAAACAATGTGTAGTTCCCTCCTGTTGACCAGTGCATAGCCTTGGGGTATGCGCAGTGGGAAACCTAACCCTAACGGACATGGAACCAGTTAGCTCAAGCTTCATGTTAAGCAGTGTGATGCAGCAGATAGAGTGATATTCCTAGTGGTCTACCCCCTCCCCAGGGTGCAACAGATCAGATGAGTCTCTTGTCTTGTTGCACCTCCTCATCACCCTTGACGCTGCATCATTCCAAGCTGTGGGCTTGCTTGTTGGAAGATCCAGGTCCAAATCCTTACTCCAACCTGAGGTTTATCAGTATTATTAGCTAGCAGGCTAAGTTCAAGGTGCTGGTTCTGGTGTATAAAGCCTTATACAGCTTAGGACCAGGATATCTAAAAGATAAACCCAGTTGATCACTGTGCTCTGCCAGTGAGGGCCTCCTGCAGAGAGGTCCATTCCACACAATATAGGAATCTGGCTTTTAGTGTTCTGGTACCTATCCTTTGGAATTCTCTCCCCTTAAATATTAGAGAGGTGCCATCTCTGTTGTCTTTTTGGGGCCTACGGAAGACATTCCTCTTCCAACAAACCTTTAAGTGAAGACCATTCCCAGTCTGGATGGAATTGGTTTTAGATGTTTTAATTGTTTTATCATGCGTGTGAGAGGAAGGGCAGGATACAAACTGAATCACCGTTATTGATATCCGTTGTGTTTTTGCACTAAAGTGCCTCAAAGCGACTTACATATTAAAAATAGAAGTAAGAAAGGCATTAAATCCAGTTATATAAAACAGCAGTAAACACAAACTTAAATACTTATCCAAAAATACGTTTCAAGGAACAAATCCTACCCACCCCACTTAACGGACGAATACCAAAACCAGCCATTTTGGGGGGTTGTAGTGGACAGCACGATGAAAATGTCGACCCAGTGTGCGGCAGCTGTGAAAAAGGCAAATTCCATGCTAGCAATAATTAGGAAAGGTATTGAAAATAAAACAGCCGATATCATAATGCCGTTGTATAAATCTATGGTGCGGCCGCATTTGGAATACTGTGTACAGTTCTGGTCGCCTCATCTCAAAAAGGATATTATAGAGTTGGAAAAGGTTCAGAAGAGGGCAACCAGAATGATCAAGGGGATGGAGCGACTCCCTTACGAGGAAAGGTTGCAGCATTTGGGGCTTTTTAGTTTAGAGAAAAGGCGGGTCAGAGGAGACATGATAGAAGTGTATAAAATTATGCATGGCATTGAGAAAGTGGATAGAGAAAAGTTCTTCTCCCTCTCTCATAATACTAGAACTCGTGGACATTCAAAGAAGCTGAATGTTGGAAGATTCAGGACAGACAAAAGGAAGTACTTCTTTACTCAGCGCATAGTTAAACTATGGAATTTGCTCCCACAAGATGCAGTAATGGCCACCAGCTTGGACGGCTTTAAAAGAAGATTAGACAAATTCATGGAGGACAGGGCTATCAATGGCTACTAGCCGTGATGGCTGTGCTCTGCCACCCTAGTCAGAGGCAGCATTCTGCTGAAAACCAGTTGCCGGAGGCCTCAGGAGGGGAGAGTGTTCTTGCACTCGGGTCCTGCTTGCGGGCTTCCCCCAGGCACCTGGTTGGCCACTGTGAGAACAGGATGCTGGACTAGATGGGCCACTGGCCTGATCCAGCAGGCTCTTCTTATGTTCTTATGTACTTAAGTCTCTCTCTCAAGCACCTAACCCACCAACGGCTGCTGTTGACGATGGCTGTGTGCTGCCGCCAGGTTCAGAGGCACCATGGCACTGAATGCCAGTCACCAGGATGCAACAGCAGGAGAAGGCTGTTGGGCTCATATCCTTGCTTTCGGGCTTCCTGTAGACAGCTGGTTGGCCACTGTGGGAAACTATTCTGGACTAGATAGGCTTTTGGACTGATCTGGTAGGGCTCATCTTAAGTTCTTACTCCATGGGGATGCTGCGATGATGAGGTTGCAGTTGTAGATCATCTTGGACACACTGGAAGAGGTAGACACGATGAGTAATAAGTTGGTATTTCATTCCTGAGGGTGGGAGGAGGCTTTAAGATGGATCGATATACTAGCGAGGATAGTTTGCCACAAGTCAGAAGCTGCGTAAGAGTCTCCTTAGTAACACATTTGGGAGCTATTCTTTTAGTTCCATTGTTAAGGAACATGGAGTTCCGGCGCATTGCAGGGACAAACCAAAATTGTAGGAGCAGGGGAAACTGAAACGTGACTGCAGGTGCCCATGCAGATGAGATTTGTCTCCCCGGCATCTTTGCCACCGTCAAAAACACTTTATCCCCCAGGGCGTGCTAATATGGGCCTCTCGGAGAGCCCTTCTGCCCCCCCCAGATCTTTAGGGACCCCTTTCCCTTCTGGTGTAACATCCCTTCTCCCTCTTCATCTCCACAGCTCCAGCAGTGTGTTGCCGCCTCACAGCGAGCTGCTGACACCATTTTCCAGTTCTATCGCGATGCTGCTCACAGGAAGTATTCTAAGTGGTGACTCCTCTCCCAAGTGGGATGGAGCAGAGACTGGCTGCTGCTGCTGAAGAGAACATGGTGTGGGCTGGATCAGCGCCACCCCTCCCCCCCCCACACTTCAACTTCCTTTCCAGCTCATCCTTTATTCCAAAGGAAAGGTGGTGTGATCAGGTTGCTGATAACTAGGGTTGTGGAGTAGGCTGTGGGTTCAGATTGCAAGACGCTGAAAAGGCTGGGCTGCCTACCAGTCGACTACCTCTCCGTGCCACAGGAGACGTGCCATGCTGGATGATTCTCCATCTCTGCCCTCCCCAAGCATGTGGGTTTCCAGTACTATTACATTTTGATAAGCATGTTTTTCCTCTCTCGCTTTAACAAAAAATATTGTTTCTGCACATATTGTTAGGTGACTGTCTCAGCTTGGCCTAGTTGCAAAGTTCTTTTGTTCTTTTTCAGTCCTTTGTTCTCTGTTTTGCCTAAAATAGTCATGTTGTGGTCATTAAAGCACACACTTTTCTTTTTCCCGCCTGTCTGTGCTACCGACTGTTTTGCCTGCCCTAACAAAGCAGCGGAAAGAACTCTAGCTTGGAAGTGATGGGTGTCGGCGCTGCCTGCCTTCAACAATTCCTTCAAGTAGCTGAGCCCTAGGATTCCCATTTGAGCCAGTGTGGTGTAGTGGTTACAGTGGCAGATGAGAGCCAGGGAGAACCAGGCTCAAATCCCCATTCAGTCATGAAGCGCACTGTCTCTTTCAGCCTATCCTATCTTGTGCGAATAAAACCTGGGGGTGAGATGTATGCTGCTCTGAGCATAATCAATAATAATACTAACGGCATTCAAGATTGGTGAATTAGTCTAGCTGCGTTAAAAGCACAACAGCTGGGATGAGCAATTGCAGCCTTGGATGGAGAGATCAATTACCACAGTCTGCCCGCCCCCACCATAAAATGCCCTTGATGTTTGGGTCTAGAACTTTCCGCCGCTCCTTGTGCCCCCATCATTGCTCAAGCCTTGCAGTCTTAGGGAGACTTCATTGCTTCTGTCCAGACTGTGACCATGTGTGTAGCAATGCCTGGCATTGTCCCATTCAGGCCTGGCACGCCCTCTGCCTTCAGTTTGCCCGCTGCTCCCGCTGCAATCCACAGGGCCAGGCTGCATGAGATTCTGCCCCCCCACCCGGGTATCCACCACCTTGTCATTTTGATACAGGCCTCATACTGGGATGTGATGGAGATACAGGGCTCTGCACCATCTCCCCACACTCATTAATATTCTGTGGAACTTGCCTGCTTGTTTTTAATTTTGCAGTTTGGCAGCCATGGTGGGGGAGAGCGCAGCCTTTGCCCAATCAGAATCCGCTCAGAGCTTGGCAGATACTTCTTCATTACCTTCCTGTGCCTCGGAATGCAGCAACGTATTGGTGAGAAGGGAGGCAAGCCTGGGGGTCCCAAAGGACTCCTGCCCCTCCCACCACAAGATGGCTGCTAAGCCCAAATAGATGCTCCAGTTCTAAACTTCAGAAGGAATCAGGATCTGGCATTGGGTGGGCAATAGAATTCCTGTCTCCAAAGGTCTGTTCCCAGAACTTAGACACAGGTTCTTTCTAAGAGCAAGCCTAGCAAACCTCTCCTCCCAGACCTGGATATCACATAAAAATAATGCGACACTTAGTCTTTTAATCATTTCCCCCCATTGTAAAGTTACATCGCTAGATGCTTAGGAGAACAGAGTCCCGTGTCACGTGCCCTGTGGCCCCTGGTGGCAGAGCTGAGATTTGAACTTGGGGGTCTTGCAGATTTACTGGAAGGGTCAGCAGCTGACAGCCCCTGGACCAAGTCTGCTTTCCTGGGGAATGGTCTGGTCCAGTGATGGCCACCTCAAGTTCTCCCCCTCATCGTTCCCCTGGCCAGAACCAAGGGACTTTAAACAGCTGGAAGGAAGGGCTGAGAAAGTTGCAGAACATAAAGCATGGAACCAGTGTGGGTGCTGTTTAGGGGAAGAAGCAAGAGTGGCATTGAGAAACAGCCTGGGGCTTGGCCTAACCCTCCTTCCAAACTGCCTCCTCCAAATGCCCTTTCTCCCTTACGGGGAAGGGCTGTAGCTCAGTGGGGGAGCAGAAGGTATATGGCTTGCTCCCTGCATCTGCCGGTAGGGCTGGGAGACGGTGGTGGCTGCTTCATTAAGGCATATGGGGCACTGCCCCACCAAGCTCAGTCCACCCTCTGCCAGCCCCCACTCTGCCTGCCTTCATACTTGTAGGGCGTGGCAGAGGGTGGACTGTGCTTGGTGGGGCAGTGCCCCACATGCCTTAATGCCTGTCAGTTCCCTTCTTGCAGTCTTAGTATCACCCTTGCAGAACTCTGCAAGGAGGAGGAGGAGGAGGATGGGACCGCAACCAGAATGAGTTGGCTCCGCCTGTCATTGGCTCTGGCTCTGCCTCCCTTAGCTCTCCCTGCTTTCTGCTCTACTAGTCCCAGTGGGCATCAGTCACCACTGCTGGGAGAGACTCCTCCCTGAAGCCCTGGAGAGCCACTGCCAGTCAGAGTAGACAACGCTGAGCCAGATGGACCGGTGGTCTGATCCAGTATAAGGCAGCTTCCTGTGTTCTTGAAAACTCTGCTGCCGACCTCGGCTCTTTCATTTATGTCACACTGTGCTGTCTACAGAACCTTTCGATTGCACTGAAGCTTTCCCTAGCACTGCTTGCATGCTTTCCATAATTTTTTTTCTTAAGCGATGAGGACTAGAAACGGGAGCTTTTGTGGGATGTTCAGCAATAAGATTGTGCACTGGGTGAGCAACCATCTTGCGCTCGCATTGTGTGAAGGGCTGGCTTCTGTGCTTTGAGAGGCAGCTTCCCGCAGAGTATGATTTTGTCTTGTTCCTAAGGCGATATCTCTCATCTCCATCAAGTCACTGTAAATGACAAACTATGGGGCTGCCTTTGGGTTCAGTTGCTGGCAAGACTGCTGCCCTCTTCCCCCCCCCCCATTGATCTCCTTCCCCAAGCGTTTTGCCTCTTCTCTTCCCAGAGTTCTGACTGCTCTTTTAACCTTCACCAGCTGCCCTGGCAAGAGGCAAACAGCCTGCTTTGATTAATGAGCCTAATTGAGTTGATGAAATGGTCCTTTTTTATTTCCCTCATTGGTGCTTTCTGAGGTCTTCATCGTTTCCTTATTTGAACCAGCTGCCCCTCTGGAAACCCCCCACCAGTTTCAAAAGGGCAGGATATCATCACACAAGCACACGCAAGCAACCGCCTCTGTTTTCCCCTGGCTTCAACACCTTCCACCTCCTCCTTTCCTTTAAAGGACGGGGTGACCTCGTCTCCCCTTTTTCATAGTAGAAAACAGACTCGGTTCCCAACCGCTGCACACTCTGCCTCCCGTTTCCTGCAATGAATTTGCAATCAGGCTGAGCTAGATTATTTTGCGCTCTTTCTACCCTTTCACTGCCGCCGCCTCCTCAGCACTTTCTGGATGTGGGGGGGGGGGGATTGAGATTTTAATTAATAGATGCTGAGGGGCAGATGCAGTGGAAGGGGACGGGTGGAAGGATCAAAGTAGACCCTGTTGCTCTGGCTTCTGTTTGGGGAGAGACAATCAAGGGCAAACGCTCATCATTTTTGCTCTCTTTTCAATGAGGCAGGCTTCCTTTGAAATTGTTTCCCTGTGTCTTCCCCCCTCCCCAAACACTCTTGTGCTGTTGGGTTTTGATGCCAGATTGGCTTCTCAAAGGAAGCTGCTCTCTGCCTCTTCTTCGTTAGGCAAGAAACACAAAAGCAGTCAAGGCCACCTCATGTCTTGCCCATAACGCAGAACGGTTGCTGCCCTTTCTTCCGGTTTGATCCTGGCTTGCCAGCCTCAAACCATGCCAAGTGTGATACTACTCCTTGCTTGACTCCTGACTTTTGGGACGGGAGGCTATAAGTGATAAATCCCACCCGCTGTCTTTAAAATCTGCCGCATGCTTTGAGTTGGGTCTGTCTCCAAGAGATGCCAGGATGCCAGCCCTGCAGGGGAAGTAGGCCTTTGCAGGCTCTGCGAAGTGTGCGGTCTGGCCTCCTGAGTGCTTTGGATTGAGAGGGAACTCCTGAGTGCTTCGTGGGTCCAGAGGAGAATGCAAGCAAGGCTTTCTATGCTTTCTACCACCTGCGGTCTTGGGTGACACAGGTCCAGAGTCAAGTACCTCTTATCCATTAGGCAGGAAGTGCATGGCGACAGGCCATGATGGCTATGCTTTGCCTCCATAGGCAGAGGCACCATGCTGCCAGATACCAGTTGCCAGAAACCGCAGGAGGGGTTGCGCTCAGGTCCTGCTCGTGGGCTTCCCATGGGCACTTGGTTGGCCACTGTGAGAACAGGATGCTGGACTAGATGGGCCATTGGCCTGATCCAGCAGGCTGTTCTTACTTAACAGTCAGCTTTCAGTACCCAGAGAATCTAAGCTTTCCATTCCAATCATGTTTCTAGCCTGGGAATAAGCAAGGGGACCTGGGCCAGCATGCAACTAACTTACAGAATTCATTGAAATGGCTTTAAAAAGCAGACAGATTCAATCGCTAATGTTCATAACTAGTGGGACCTGCATGAAAATGTTGCACTGTAGAGTCCTTTTGTTCACTGTGCCTGCCAGCCAGCTATAGCCTTCTCCAGAATACTCCATTCAGTTCCCCTTACTGCGCAGTTTCTGCCCCCGCCCCGCAAACAAGCAGAATTCTGTTGCTACTGGGACTGCTGAGTCCTCACTGAGTTGTTTTGCCTGTTTTGGTTTTTTTAAAATTTCTGCAAAGCTTGTGTTGCCCCAAGATTGCCGATAAGAACATAAAAAAAAGCTTTGCTGGATCAGGCCAAAGGCCCATCTAATCCAACATCCTGTTCTCACAGTGGCCAACCGGATGCCTATATGGGAAGCCAGCCAGCGGGACCTGAGTGCAACAGCAGTCTCCCCATCGGTGATTCCCAGCCTACTGCCTCTGATACCGCCTCTGATAGTGGGAAATGTCCCTATTGAGTGTAGTGTTGCTTTTGCTCCATAAGCAATGACATTCGCAGTTGAACATCAGAAATCGTATTCTCAGTGGCTGATTGGAACCTCCGTGTACAGAGGAAGTATATCTCTGACTGCCAATGTCTGAGGATAAGTAACAGACTCCTTAGGTGTCTCAAAAGCGGCTATCCAGGACATTTTGTGCTGTGAGAAGTGTTGGGAACCTGACCGAGTATCCCTTCCAAGTTACTAACTTTCCAGTCCGCTGCTGGAGAGACAGATTTGGGAGGACAAGTTGAGTTGTTTATACTTCAGACCTTTCTGCATCTAGCTGTCGATAATGTTCTGCTGCTGAGTAGCTGATCCAAAAACAGAGCCTCTTCCCTCACTCTGTTTTGAGGGGGGGGGGGATGGTCTGTATCAAAGGTCTTAGGTTCCTTTGGAAGGATATACATCTAAATAATAATAATTAATAGATGGGGAGTTTATAGATCTCCAGATGTTGCTAGACTACAGCTCCCATCATCCCTGACCATTGGTCATGCTGGCTGGGCTGCTAGATAGATCTCTCTCTCTTCCCCTCCCCTTCAGGAATCGTTGCTCCTGACATTTAACTATATGTACAGGAATAGGGCCCTAAACAGTCTCGATGCTGAGCCCTTTATTATTTTCCTTTTTATTTATTTTTCTTCTCCTTTCCACCTGAGCTGAGCTTGAGATGATGGTTAATGCTTTAGAAAGATGCAGGCCAGGGACCGCACATAAATATGTGATAAAGCGCCAGGACACTCAATAATTCATGGAAGGCTTTGGGGGAAGGCAGGAGAATAAGGAAAAGAGCATAATGGGTTGAGGTGGGGAGAGCGAGGACAGGAGTAAGGGAGGCCCCCATTCTGAGAACTGAGTGTGAGGAAGCTTTTTTCCTAGACTGTATTTCAGCCTTTGCCAACCTAGTGCACTTGAGCTGTTTTGGACTACAATTCCCATCAGCCCCACCAGCACGCCTAGGTGGCACCAGGCTGGCAAAGGCTGCGTTACCATTTCAGGCTGCTGATGGGGTGGTGGTGTATGCACATTTTATCTCCCCGGCACGTAGAGAATTAGACTGTCAGGAAGAAGAATTCGGCTTAGCCTCCTACCTGACATGTTTTTCCTACAAACACTGCATTTCCCTGCACCCCCCATGCTACAGTGGAGGATCCAAACCTCTCCCCACCTCATCTGCAGCACGAAGTAGCAAAATGCAGCCCTTGAGTGCTTTACCATTTGAGCCAAAGGCTTGCAGGGTCTGGGACAAGGGTCTGTTTAGACCAGCATCTGTTTCCAACAGCCGGATGCATCCTCCAGGACAAAGCTTGAAGGCCATAGCCCTGTCCCGTTTGCCGTGTCTGATGCGCAGAGGTAGACTGCCTCTAAAGTTGGGGGTTTCATTTGCTGCTCTGGCTAATTGCATGTGTAATCTGGGCCTGAGTGAGGCCAGAACTTGATCCTGTAGTGTGGGGATGGGGAACCTGTGACTCTAGATGTTGTCTGACTTCCAGCTCTCAACAGCCCCAGCTAGCACTGCCAGTGATCAAGAATCATGGGCAGTAGTGTAGTGGCAAATTCAGAAGTGCAGATTCTCTTCATGATAGTCACATGCTCCCCCTCCCCCAGCCATGCCCTAAGGATTCACTATCTGTTCTGCCATTACAAAATTGTAGAACTAGAGTGAAACTGCTGTGTGCATAGGCTCCCCCTCCCCCATCCTCTCTCTGGGGGCTAAATGTTGCCAGAAACCTTTTGATTTTAAGAATTCTGAAATGAAGCCAAGTGCAGGACTAGAATTTGGGAGACCGAGATACTTTGCCATGAAGCTCACTTCTCATTTACCCTAGGAGTCAATCAGCATGAAAGGAGAGGGGGGTGTTAGCTACAAGCATGTTAGCCAAGTGAGAGGACTCTTCTCAGTGGCTAATATGCCCCCTGTTATGCTGACTGACTTGTACATTGGGACCCTGCTCCCAAAAAAGAAGAGGTCTACCACCCCCTGTGACCCTGGACAACTATGTCCCTGATGATGGGAGGTGGAGTCCAAAAACATTGGAAGGGCTGCAGGTTCCTTATCTCTGCTGTAGTGTAAATCCTGAGGAATGGCCATCTCAGCCTAAAGTCAAGGGGCACTTGCCCCCTTGCTCCTGTGGTCACCATAGCTTCTGACACGCTCCAGTCTCTTTACAAAACTAAACTGGAGCACATCTGTAATGGAATGTGGTCATCAGCCAGTGGGGAACCTACAGCCCGGGGACCATATGCACCCTCACAGGCCTCTCTGTCTGGCCTAGGAACACTTGCCAGGCCACATCCCTCACTGGGCCTGCTCCATGCCCCCAGTGTTTTTGCTTGACTGGGATGAGTCCTTGAACTCTGATCGTGTCTCTTGCACGCTGGGATGGAGAGTAGAGAGTTGTGTGTGATTGTTTGATGAAATCTAGCCTACAGTACAAAGGTAAAATTTACTTGTTGCTCCACCCACTTTTGCCTCTGGCCCTGCCCACCGCTGGCATGTGGCCCTTGGGAGGTTACCCAGAACAGAATGCAGCCCTTGGACTGACAAAAGTTTCCTAACCTTGCAGTAGAAATAGACACGGGACTTGGGAGTGGGGGAAGGCGTTTGGAAGGCCAGTTAAAGCCACCACCCCGCCTTCCTGGTAGGTCTGACTTGACCCACAGGGGCCCTCACCGGTTCTGCAGCAGAAAGAGGGCTGTCTTGCCTCCGCAGTGTGCAGCTGCCGCCCAGCTGCTTTTGTGGGCCAGGGGTGGGATTGTTGGCATGGCCACGTCGCAGGAGACGGAGGAGAGGCCAGTTGGACAGGTGGCAACAGAGGCAGAGTGCATGGGCATTTTATTGAGGGCAGGGGAGAGGGCGTGACCCTTGGATGTCAGACCACAGTGAGCATGAAAGGGTACGGAGGAGCTGTGTAGCAAAGGAGATGCAACAGACACTGTGAGTTGAGGGAAGGCAGGGGTGAGAGACTGGGAGGGCCCAGTTTGTCCATAGGCAACATCCCTGTCCCCATTTCCAGCTGTGCTCAAAGTCCCAAACATTCTCTTATATGACTAGTCTTAAGTGAATGAGCCCATCTCTTCACTGGGGCTGAAGCTGACTTCTCCCCAACCTGGAGGGGCATCGAGAGCAAAATCACCTGGATCAGATAGCGGCCAGCCAGCCCATCCATCGGTTTTGGAAGGAGAGGCCTGGAGGGGTCCAGGTCTGGTGTACTCTGCTGCCTCCCAACCCTTTGCAGAGACCCAATTCCCAGCCTGGTTTCCTGTCTCTTGCAGCCGTCTTCACAACTGTTTCCTCTTTGGTCCAAGGGCTCACTGAGTTGAGTTGAAGGGTGGTGGATCCCTCCCCGTTTTGTGTGTGTTGTTTTGTTTTTGCAAAATCAACATCAGGAAATGTGTGCCGACTCCATCCTGTTCATACGCACCTCTTTCCAACTCTGACTTGGGGACAGGGGCGAGTGTGTGACGACTGTGGGGCAGGAAGATCTAGGTTGGTGCCTTGTTGGACAGGTAGGCAATGAGGGCCACCACAGCCCCAATGTAGGTGCAAATGCCAAGAATGATGGACAAGACAGCCAGGGCAAAGGTTTGGCGAGAAGCCGTCCACGCTCCTGGGTAGTCCCCCTTGGCTGACGCCTTGTTGGTCTGCGGGGCAAAGGCAGGTAATTAATGTCTTGACAAAAGAAAGGTGCAGGGGCTCAAGCTCCCCAGCCTACAACTTAGTAATGGCTTTGATGAGGGCAAAGCTGGCACTGAAAAAGGTTCTGAGGCTGAGCCCAGTCCCTGAGTGCTAGAGAAGAGATGGTGCTGCCCAGTGGAGACTGGTGGCTCCGATGTCAGTGGGGCAGTGAATCCGCGTTCGGTTTTAGTCTGACCTTCCAAGGAGCTGTCCATTGCCTGAGTGACATCAGAGTCGCCAGCTCCCCTAGTACTTGTTAATTTGTTAATTTGCTTAATTTATATACCACTTCATATTTCAACAGAAACCTGCAAGTGGTTTACAAATCCCAACAAAAAGGAATTAATGCAAGACTCAAGATAAGAAATAGAATACAAACCCCACTTTCAAAACCAAACAATGCTAGTACTGCTACGAGCAATATCAAAAGTCCACATTTCAAGTAACAGATAATAATAGTAATGATTTCTGTCTCACACAATTTCTTTTACGGCATTTCTAAACTCCAGATCTGAAAGCTCCCTGTCTGAAACCCTGGAAAGCAGCTGCCAGTCAGTGTTGACAATATTGAGGTAGATGGACCAATGGTCTGACTCAGCATGAGGCAGCTTCCTAGGTTCTTACCCACCTTTTGGGATAGATAGAAAGCAGCAATGCCCAACGGCCAGAAGCAGCAGAGCATGGAGAAGACGGCCAAGCCCAGGTAATCTTGAGGCAGCAGCATGGAGAAACTGCTCTCGCTCTCTGTATCGCTGTCACTCGAGGAGTCATTCTAGGGAGGGAAGTGGAGAACGAGGGTTGGCTTCCTTCCTTTTGACCTCTGAGGTGTTGGGAGTAAAGCACCAACGCTTGCAACCGGTGGTGGCTGGTGGCCCCATGTCGGTGCGGCAGTGGAGTCTGCTCCAGGTTTTAGTCTGAACTTTCAAGGGGCTGTACCTTGGACAGCTCCTTGAAAGTTCAGGCTAAAACCCAGAACAGATTCCACTGACATGGAGCCACCAGCTGCCAATGCTTGTAACAAGTAGCTTGAATTGGGGGCGAGGGACAGACAGAAAGGCAACCTATTCTTCCCTCACCGGCTCCTTCTTGTGTATACATGTTGATATGTAGATTCCCCACCCACCCCTGCTCAGGTCTTACTTCCTTCTTAGTTAGTGTTAGTGTAGGTTAACCTCATGACTCCATCATGGCCACATGTATGTCTGTACTCCAAATGGCTTTATTTCCCTGGAGGAGTAATAAGCCTTCCTTATTCTTTCAACCACCAGTCTTACCAGACGATTCATTTCTATACTCCGCTGCTACAAACTCCCAATATGTGGCAAGAGCCCCAATCAATACATTCATTCCACCCATATCATACCATGGAGCTCTGACTTCATTGATGTGTACACTAAAATCCGGCATGTTGCAGAGAAAGGGAATAGGAGTTTTTCTTTCCCTTGTTATACAAAAGACGAGAGGCCCCATCAATACCGGCAATCTGCCGGCTCTCGGTCACATCTGTTTAGACAAGCATTCCCCTGAGTGCCTGACCTGAACCTTCTAACTGAATTGTTTTAATTGCTGTTTCAACTGTTAGTCTGTTTTTATTGGACATTTTAATTATGGATGTTTTTAATGTTTTGATGAAATTGTTTTATTGTGTGTTTTAATTATGTGTGAATATATTTGTGTAATTGGTTTTACCTTAATAAACTGCTTAGAAGCCATTTTGGCAAGTAAGCTGCATATATATTAATCAGAATAAAAAATGATAATGCTAGAACCCAATGGGGGTGATCTAATGAAGCTGAAGGGTGGAAGATTCAGGTCTGTAGACACTTCCTCACATGGTGCATAGTTAAACTATGGAATTCACTGCCCACAAGACGTGGCAATCGGCTGTAGTCATCTAGGGTCTTGGGGGTTTTTAGACCCTTTACTTCTTTGGGACCAGGGTCCCTATGTCTCCAGCATCCTATGAGCCAATCAGCATGAAAGGAGAGTGTATTAGCCACTGGGAAGAGTCTTCTAGCATGCTTCCTTGTCTTTTCCTGCTGACTGGAGCCAATCAGAGTGAAAGGAGGTGAGTAAGCCACTGAGAAGCCACTCTTTGCAGTAGTTAACACACTTCCCTTTCATGCTGATTGGCTCATAGGGACGTCTGTTGTTGTGAGAAAAGGCATTAACAAGGATAGAGAAGCAGAAAGCAGTATTCAAACCAGGCCAGGTTATTCTATAACAGTAGGTTGTATAATGTTAGCAGGGGTGTGAGGGGTTTAGCTGTGACCATCATGAAGGGACCCCGCACTTCTGAATTTGCCACTACATTGCTAGTGGCAATGACCACCAGCTTAGATGCTTTTAAAAGGAAATTAAATAAATGCACAGAGAATAAGGCTATCAGTGGCTATTAGGATAGCTATATATAACCTCTAAAATCAGAGGAAGCTGGACTTTGAAAACGAGAGGAAAGGTGTATAAAATTATGCATGGAGTGGAGAAAGTAGACAGAGGAAGCTTTTTCTTCCTCTCTAGTAATACTAGAACTCAGGGAACTTCAATGAAGCCGAATGCTGGAAGATTCAGAACAGGCAAAAGAAGTGCATATGGAACTCACTCCCACAAGAGGCAAGTTCATGGAGGATAAGGCTATCATTGGCTACTAACCATGATGGCTGTGTTATACCTCCTCTGACTATATGAAACTGACCATATGAAAGCAGTCTAAGAAAGTCCTGGAGCATCTTTAAAGTTGACAATGGGGACATTGAACTTGTCAAGGGTTATCAATACCTAGGCACAGTCATTAACCAAAATGGAGACAATAGTCAAGAAATCAGAAGAAGGCTAGGACTGGAGAGGGCAGCTATGAGAGAACTAGAAAAGGCCCTCAAATGCAAAGATGTATCACCGAACACTAAAGTCAGGATCATTCAGACCATGGTATTCCTGATCTCTATGTATGGATGTGAAAGTTGGACAGTGAAAAAAATGGATAACAGAAAAACGAACTCATTTGAAATGTGGTGTTGGTGGAGAGCTTTGCGGATGCCATGGACCACAAAAAAGACAAACAATTGGCTAGACTAGAAGCTAAAATGATGAAACTGGAGTTATCATACTTTGCACACATAATGAGAAGACCTGATTCGCTAGAAAAGACAATAATGCTGGGAAAAACAGAAGGGAGTAGAAAAAGAGGAAGGCCAAACGAGATGGATTGATTCCACAGCCACAGACCTGAACAGGGTGGTTTATAACAGATGGTACTGGAGGTTGCTGATTCATAGGATCGCCATAAGCCGTAATTGACTTGAAGGCACATAACAACAAAGGCTATTGAAGGCTGCTAGTCATGATGGCTATGTTTTGCCTTCACTGTCAGAGGCAGTAGTTGTCTAAATACCAACTGTTGGGAATCACAGATGGGGAGAGTGCTGTTGTGCGCAGGTGCTGCTTGCGGGCTTCCCGTACGGGCAGCAGGTTGGCCACTGTGAGAACAGGATGCTGGACTCGATGGGCCCCCTTTGGCCTTGATCCAGCAGCCAGGCTCTCCTTTGGTTCTTATTTATGTACAGTTTCCTGCTGACGCCGGTGGTAAGCAAGCCGTTTAGGAATGGCTATGGAAGTTAGCATCTCTTTTTTGCAAAAGGCAGGGAGCAGGCGTGAGCCTCTCTTTTCTCTGCCTGAGACACTCTGGCCAACCGCTCACTCAGCCCAGCCCTTACCTCTGGGTCTGGCAACTCCGTGTCGCCCACTTCATAGCAGACGGTGTGAATGTCTTTCTCCAGAGCCACCTTCCTGGGCAGCTCCGAGGCCTCCTTGCTGTCTCCAAAAGCAGTTTCAATATAATCTTTCTTCTTCCAGCCTTGGGGGTTGCTCGACTTCCACAGCTCTGGGTAGAGGGTTGGCTCTGGGGTACTGTACGGTTTGACCACCTTCTGCAGGCTGCTGGGATCCAGGAGCTGCCTAGGCAGGATGGTGGGGCCAGTTTGGAGCCAGGAGAGGCTGGGGGGCACGTGGTGGGGCAACGATCCAGAGTGGTCATGCTGCGGAGTGGCTGGGCTCAGCATCCCGCCCTGGAGGGTCACTTTCCCAGGCGGCTTGGCCAGCAGCGGGTGCTGGAGTTCATGGATATTCTCCATAGCACCCCTTTGAAGAAGGTGCCAATTGACTCTGCTCTCTCGCTCTCGCTCTGCCTTCAGTCACGTCTGAGCAGTTCCTTCACTTCAGTTACCTTGGGGAGGAATTTTAAAACAAACAAAACATGGCAAAGCATTTAGGGCCTGTATGTCTCATTTATGCATTTATTTAGTAAATGTACAGAGTTGTCCACCAAAAGCGTCTCTCCAAGCGGCACAGAAGCAAATTTACAGGTAAAACAGAACCAAGATCCACAAACGAATCAAAAACAAATAAACGTAAAACCCTCATCGTTAGAAATAAAGATAAAAATCAATCAGCTTCTGCTAAAGATGTGCCTCTTTCAACAAGCCTTCTGAAATCTTTATCCCTTTATTTATGTATATTTGGGCCCCCTGAGGAGGTTACACTCAGGTGCGTAGTCGTGCAGGGTCTCGGGGTGTGTGTGTCTTTAGTCCCTTTGCATTTTTGGGAGCAGGGTCCCAGCTGGGTCCCTATGTCTCCAGCATCCTACAAGCCAAGCAGCATGAAAAGGGAGTGTGTTAGCCCCTGAGAAGAGCCTTCTAACATGCTTCTTTATCCTTTCCTGCTGATTGGAGCCAATCAGAGTGAAAGGCGGTAAATCAGCCACTGAGAATCATAGAATAGTGAGTTGGAAGGGGGCTATAACGCCATCAAGTCCAACCCCTGCTCAATGCAGGAATCCAAATCAAAGCAGTCCCTACAGATGGCTGTCCAGCTGCCTCTTGAATGCCTCCAGTGTCGGAGAGCCCACTACCTCTCTAGGTAATTGGTTCCATTGTCGTATGGCTCTAACAGTTAGGAAGTTTTTCCTGATGTGCAGTCGAAATCTGGCTTTCTGCAACTTGAGCCCATTATTCTGTGTCCTGCACTCTGGGACGATCGAGAAGAGATCCCAGCCCTCCTCTATGTGACAACCTTTCACGTACTCTTACTGAGAAGACTCTTCTCAGTAGCTAACACTCTTCTCTTTCATGCTTATTGGTTTCTAGGCATTATCAAGGATCTCATTCTCAACCCCACAGCAAAAAAAAAAAAACAGGAAGGGGGGCATGGCTGTGATTAACATAAAGGGACCCTGCACTTCTGAATTTGCCACTACGCTACTGGTTATGCTTCTCAATTTTATTTATTTATTTATATGCCGCCCTTCCTCCCAGTAGGAGCCCAGGGTGGCATATATACCAGAGGTAGTTCCATTTCAGTGGCATCTGGCTTCCCACAGACTGAAACATACATGGAGTTTGATGTGAGATGGTAACGTTTAAAGATGCCGCGCTGTTCCTGCTAATTTTATCTGTACCTTTTGGAACTTCCCATTCACAGTAAGCCTTGTTGAAGGAATTGCTGGGCAGATTATCCTTGATTTGAAAATACTACAAAGCAATATTTGTCAAAGGAGAGTCTAGGAATACTACTACATTGGCCAACAGCAGAAAAATTCTGTTTTAATGTAAACTGGAATTTAAGATGGATGCTCCAGGACTTTCTTAGACTGCTTTCATATAGTCAGTTTTATGCCTGGGACTAAATACTCATTGGTAGTACGTTGATTTCTGGGAGGTGCTAATTCAATTGTATGTAGGGCTCACGTGAGTATAATTTTTTTAAAATCCCTGCACATAAAAAACCATGTCAAGGAGAAGTTTCACCTAGCCTTTACCCTGACATACCAACTTTCTATGCGCAGTCACTATATTTTATTTTGGTATAACATTCAGCCCTGACAACCCTCACCAGCATTCTGAAGTAATGCAGTTCAGAAACAGGTTTACTGTCTTCCCTATTGTTTGGGAGAAACAGGCAGTGATGCAGTTAGGTAATAGAGCCAGGACTGAATGGTCTGACAGGGAGGAACCTTTTTAAATGGTAGTGTGTATTACTTTGCTTACTTCAAACTGTGACAAACTAGCCTTGCACCGTTTGGGGGCCCTCCTGATCATTCTGCAGAGTGAAGTCCTGGATCTCTGCTCCAAAGTCATACCCTGGTGGCATCATTTTGAAGATAGAGAGCAGAAAAATAGTTTATTGAAAACCTGCTTATTATGAGCTGCAATGATTAATATCTTGATGATGTCGATCCATATGCTTTGTGTCTGCCACGTTGCAATGGGATTCTGCTTTATTGATAAAACCATCCATTAAAAAAAACACTTTTAAATGGTTTCACTTAAGCCTAGAAACTTTAGACACAGTAGCAGATGAATTCAGAAGACCGGGGACATATGATGAAAAGTGGGAACACTGGAAGGGTGATAAAGGATTTTTTGTAATAAAAATGAGCTTAAACCAGTGAGACTTAGGAGGGATTGTTGGAGGAGGTATGCAGAATGCAACCATCTGCTCACAGTGGTTCATTAGAATTGGCTGGTGCTTCATCTTGCTTCCTTCCCCTGCAACCTTTATGTAAACCCTACAGGAGTTAACTGTTCCAGAAATGAGACAACCACTGGCATTTTCTGATGGCACATCACCGTAATGCAATTGCAGTCACTCGGCAAGAAGAGACTTTTGGGGACTTTTTAATTCCAGTCAAGGCTTCCACCAACTCAGAAAGCCATGCACTGTGAAATCTGGTGCAACCACATGGGATTTCCTTAGCAGGGACAGAGAACTGAGCCAAATGTGTGGCAGTTCATGCATTCCATGGACACTCACAGTGGAGCTCCAGAGCACTCTTTTCAATATTTGGAAACAAAGCAGTATGTCAGCCCCAAAACTTTTGCAGCTTTTCTTCGGATGTCCTGGGGGGAGGCAGGAGTTTGAGATGGGAGGTAGATTCATTTTTATTGTCAATCTTTTCATCAATACTTAATTTAAAAAAACTTTTGCAGGCACAAACAGTATTGAAAGTGGGATCAGGACTGGTCACGGAACCGAAACAGCCTTGGTCGCTCTGGTAGATGATATGAGGAGGGCATTAGATAGGGGAGAATTCACCTTTCTTGTCCTCCTCGATCTCTCAGCGGCTTTTGATACTGTCGACCACAGTATCCTTTTATATCGCCTAGAGGGATTGGGAATAGGAGGCACCGTATTACGGTGGTTCCGTTCCTTTCTCTCTGATAGGTACCAACAGGTAGCATTGGGGGAGGAGGTTTCAGACCCTTGGCCTCTCAATTGTGGTGTGCCACAGGGTTCTATCCTCTCTCCCATGCTATTTAACATTTATATAAAGCCGCTGGGGACAATCATTAGAAGATTTGGGCTGCAGTGTCACCAATATGCAGATGACACTCAGCTCTATCTCTCATTTAAATCTTCACCAGAGTCGGCTGTGGAGACCTTGTCCAAGTGCCTGGTATCCGTGAGTGGATGGATAGGAAGGAACAGGCTGAAGTTGAACCCTGATAAGACTGAGGTGCTGCTTGTGGGGGACAAGAGAAGGTTGGGAGATGTTGACCTGAAGTTCAATGGGGTGAGTCTACCCCTGAAGGACCAGGTCCGTAGCCTTGGGGTTGTACTTGATTCCAGGCTGTCCATGGAGGCTCAGATTTCGGCAGTGAGCCGGGCAGCCTGGTATCAACTACACCTCATATGAAGGCTGCAACCCTACCTTCCTGCTCATCAGCTCCCACTGGTAGTACATGCCCTGGTCACCTCTCGATTGGATTACTGTAACGTGCTCTACGTGGGGTTACCCTTGAAAACGGTCCAGAAACTACAACTTATACAAAACGCGGTGGCTCGATTACTTATGAATAGTTGCCGCCGGGATCACATCACACCTGTGTTGTTCGATCTACACTGGCTTCCTGTTGTTTTCCGGGCCCAATTCAAGGTGTTGGTATTAACCTTCAAATCCCTATACGGTTTCGGCCCAGTCTATCTAAAGGAGCGCCTGCAACGCCACCAATTATGCCGCCCAACACGATCAGCCACACAGGGCCGTCTCTCAATCCCACCGACAAAAACAGCTAGATTGGCGGGAACTAGAGAGAGGGCATTCTCAGTGGCGGCCCCTACTCTTTGGAACTCCCTCCCACAAGATCTACAGCACGCCTCTTCCCTAAATGCATTTTGCAAAGCCTTAAAGACCTGGCTCTTTCAACAGGCCTTTGGGACCTCCGGGGAGGGTTAACTGTTATGATTAAATGCCTCGTACCCTGCATTATTATTACTTGCTGCTGCACTGTTTTACTTGTATTATTGTATTTTACTGTATTGTATTTTAATTCTTTTTATGTACATCGCCTAGAGTGGCCATTGGCCAGATAGGCGACATATAAATTAAATTTATTATTATTATTATTATTATTATTATTATTAATGAGCACAAATCATTGTGAATGCACAATAAAAAGGGCATCTGCTGAAGGGGCTACACATTTGCATGGCAGTTTCAAGAGCTCAAAGCACTTCACATACATTGTAATCCTCACAACAACCCTGTAAGGTGTCGGAATTATTATGCCCCATATTGCAGACTGAGGCTGAGAGAGGCTTGCCTGAGGCCACCTAGGGAGCATGACAGAGGAAATGTTTGAATCAGGGTTTTCTTGATTGCTACCCCAGTCTTAGCCACTGCACCACAATTCTGGGAATTTACAGGTAAGCCAAAACATTGTCCTTGTGGAAGGGTATTTGCATTCAGGTCTGGGTCTGTCTATAGCACGCACATGTGAGTTTCCACATGTGGTGTTTGTGTTTTAGATCCAGTTTAAACCCACCACCTTCCATGTATGTTTGCCTGACAATGAACTCTGTGTGACTCAAAAGCTGGCATACTCCTATGCTGAGACAGAGAAAGGTAAGAGAGAGAGACACACACCCTCTTCTTGCGGGGTATCAAACTGTGCTGCTATTTTCACAGCCCACACCAGTTTGTTCTGGCTCTGTTAAAGAGCAGCTTTGGTTTATTTGCCTTGCAAAAACGATAGGTCACGTTTCCCTTGGAAATTTCCCTTGGGTCAGAAGGAAGAGGGCCGAGGAGGCTGTGCCTGATCCAGCCAGGACACTAACTGTGCTGGTGTGTATGTGTGTGAGATGTATGTGTGTACAGTAGATGTGAATGTATATTATAGTTGTGTATTGTAGCTTCTTCTAAATTTTGCTTCCTAAAAAAGGGGAGGAGGAGGAG
The DNA here is from genome assembly GCF_030035675.1 of Rhineura floridana. Taxonomy (NCBI): domain Eukaryota; kingdom Metazoa; phylum Chordata; class Lepidosauria; order Squamata; family Rhineuridae; genus Rhineura; species Rhineura floridana. Next base: position 33,050,686 of record NC_084494.1, on the reverse strand, counting down.
ATGCAGCTCATTTGCATAAGGTGACTCTCTTAAATCTCTGTAGATTTCAAATGGCATTGCCTTAAAACTAAATTGATTTTTTAAAATATTTTTTTTAAAAAACTCTAGGTAGACAGCTGTCTTCTTGTTTACTGATCATGATGTCTACAATTTAATTGGGTCACAAGGGACTGTCTTGCCCTCTGAGCATGTGCAGAGTGCCTTCTCTCTTGACCACTGAACTGCAGAAAGGGCTGTAGATAGGGTGGGGTGACAGCCATGGCTACTTAGGGCATAGTTTTTTTAGGGTGTGTGTGGAGACAATAGGGTCTGAGGAAGAGAGGTGTGTGTATTTTTTTACTGTGAAGGGAGATGAGGGCATGGGGTCATACAGAGCCTGTCTGTTAGTTTCCCACCTCCACGTTGCTTGAAAAATTAGGATTTTCAAAAAGTCTCAAAGTTCGTATAGTGGGACAGAACCATAAAGCAGGATTCTATAAACAGAATGGTCAGTTTTGCTCAAGCATTGAAGGGGAGGATTGATGCCTGGAGCCTGCCCACCAATACCAAAATGATCAAGGGGATGGAGCAACTCCACTATCAGGAAAGGTTGCAACAGTTGGGCCTTTTCAGTTTAGAGAAAAGGCGCATAAAATCATGCATGGCGTGGAGAAAGAGGACAGAGAAAAGTTTTCCTCCCTCTCTCATAACACTAGAACTCGTGGATATCCAATGAAATGGAATGTTGGAAGATTCAGGACAGACAAAAGAAAGGATTTCTTCACACAGCGTGTAAGTGAAATGATGAGACTGGCTCCCACAAGAGGCAGTGATGGCCACCAACTTGGATGCCTTGAAAAGAGGATGAGACAAATTCATGGAGGATCAGTGGCTACCAGCCACGGTGGCTATGCTCTCCCTCCATGGTCAGATAGCAGTTGCTGGAAACTGCAGGAGGGGAGAGTGCTCTTGCGCTCAGGGCCTCCTTGCTGGCTCCCCATGGGCATTTGGATGGCCACTGTGAGAACAGGGTGCGGGGCTAGATGGGCCACTGGCCTGATCCAGCAGGGTCTTCTTATGTTCTTACTTAAAAAAAAAAAAAGGTAAGTAGAGCCTGACTATGGCTGCACACAGACGGTACATTTAAAGCTCATGGCTTCCGTCAAAGAATCCTGGGAAGTGTAGTTTGTTAAGGGTGCTGAGAACTGTGACTCTGTGAGAGGTAAACTACAGTTCCCAGGATTCTTTAGGGGAAGTCATGTGAAATAGCTGCTTTCAGTACTGCTCTGGCAAACAGATCCACTTCATTTTGGATTTGCAGGAAGGGCATCCCAGTTGGCAGATGATGGACTTCTAAGCAATCATGCCTGTCCCAAGGTGATTAGTTTTCTACAATCAGTCTCTGATAACTATAAATCCTATGTGGATTTAAGGAGGCCAGACTGGGCCCTTTGTATATCCTCAGATTAACTTATTAACAAATGTGTGCAGCATGCAGAAAGTCACTTACAGAGCAGCTGGAAAATGTCAATACTTTGAAGCAGAATGTGTAATTGACTGTGGGTTTTTTTACACGAACCACCATACAACAATTAATTGAATAGTAAATCAGCTTGAGCTGTATGGTTTTATAGCCGTTATGACTACCTAGAGTCTTAACAAATAAATGATTTTATATCTTTTGCTCCTCCAAACTCCCTCCTGCTGCATTATTTGTCTCTACCTCAGCAACCTGAATCCTGATTCCTTTGTTTCATATGCTGCTAGGTGTCCCTTCCCTTGCCAGAGGTTTCTGAGGAAATCTTTCTCTTTCGCATTTCGTACAGGAAACAAGATGGATATGAAGAAGGAAGCTGGCTCACTTATGGGGACTGCAAGACTGAGGCTGTGAGCACGCTAGACACTTACCGCAACCATTTCCATTGGCCACTCCTGGAGGGGAAACAGGTTGATCTGCCAATCAGTTGCAAAATCTGACTGATGCTATTTTTTTTTTAATACACTTGTGCTGCTCCTACTGGGTTTTACAGTAAAAAGAGGCAGGTTTGACTAGTGTCCTGTGCCCCCATTTTCAAAAAGAGAGAGGTGGAGATACACTGGAACCTGTGTCCCTCCTTGCAGCCCCAGCCAGTGTGGCCAGCCGTCAGGGATGATGGGAACTGTAGTTCAGCAATATCTGGAAGGCCACAGGTTCCCCATCCCTGATATAGAGGCATGTGAAGAAGAGGCCTATTGCTTCTACAACCTGGCTGTGTCCCCTTATACCAGGTCTGAATGGAGACTTAAGCCCTCACTATTGCTTCAACCCTCTGCTTCTCTTTCTGGTGAAGGGAATGCCAGGGCAGCCATATGCACTGATGGGAATGCCGGTGAATATCACCAAAGGGAGGGCACTTTTGAGTGTGGGGATTGAATATGGGGAGGGGACATGGCATAAGTTGCCTTATGGGGCTGGGGAGATCCTGCGGGAGGCTACGGCTGTGAGCACACTAGTCGGCTACAGCAAAGTGTTTTCATTGGCCACACCTGGAGGGGAAACTGGTTGATCTGCCAATCAGTTGCAAAATCTGTTTGAAGCTGAATTAAGAAACAACAACACTCAAGCTGCTCCCACCTGGTTTTACAGTAAAAAAGGACCATGGTTTGACTAACATCCTGTGCCCCCATTTTCAGAAAAGAGAAGTGGAGACGCACTGGAACCAGCGGAACAGGGAGTGTGTCTCTACCCTAAGACGCAAGCTCCCCACTTCCACATAGCCACTGGCAAATCTCTCCATTTTGGTTTCTCTCTGCTTCTCATTTGTCCAATATTATGCTCATCAGCATTTTAGTGTGAGTTCTCCTAATATTAAATTTTTGCAGGCAATTTTGCCTACAAACACATTTTTCCAAAACATATTTTCCCTAATATTTCTATCTTCCATAACATAATGCATTTTTGTAGGTTATTTTCAGTAACAGATTAAGTTTTTTTAACGCACCCTTTATCTTAGTACATGCATTCTTGTACATGCTGCTTGGCTGGAAAACTGCACTGCGAAATTTGGAGAAGCTCCCATTTTGAAGGATGGCTGCGTTTCAGTTTGGGTCTTGTTTTGGAAAGTGCAAATTAGGTAGATTGGCCCTTCAATGAAAGAGGAATCAAATTCCTCCTCCATCTCCACATGACACACAACCCAGGGGGTGCCTGGAGGATGGGCTGTGTGTGTGTTTTAAGTGAATTAACACCCACTCTGTGTGTGTCTCTCTCTGTGTGTGTCTGTGTGTGTGAAATTGGCACTCGAGAGAATGAAGCAAAGGACAGAAGTGCCACAGCGCTATCCCACCAAAGAGACTGCAGAAACGTCTCCCTCACCGCTCCCATTTAAGAAATGCATGTTGGCATCAAAACATTGCAGTCGCATTTGGCAATATTCACTTTGACTTTGTTGAACCCGCAGTGCGCCACAGCCTTGCCAACATCTGTAGAGTTTGCTGCAGTTGTTGTTTTTTAACTGAGAAGGGAACTGGGGTGTGAAAAGTGCAGAACCCAGAAAAGGGACCCATGCTGGCAGTGTCATCCTGAGGGAAGGACTGTAGTTCAGTGGCAGAGCATCTGTCTTGCATGCAGACTGTCCTAGCTTCAATCACTGGTGTCTATAGGTAGGGTTGGGGAAAGACTTCTGTCTGAAAGCGCAGAGAGCCTCTGCCAGTCAGTGCAGACAACACCAGATGGACCAATCGTCTGACTCTGTCTAAGGTAGCTTTTTCTGTTCCTATTTCCTGGTTCGCAGCTCCACCCAGCCCGTTCAACAGGCAGTTTGGGTGGCTGTCTGGGGCAGTTGAATTATTGGGGCTCCATCCTAACTAGGAAATCCTTCAAGGGGTAACAGAATTCCCCCCTCCTTTTCTCTCTCTCCAGACTCTTGGGGCAACAGGGTCTGAGATGAGGGGGCAATGGTCTGCCCTTCCCCGCACCTCCAGTTTCTCAGATAGCAGCATTTCTCCCCCCCCTTGCTTCATATAAGAGAACAGAACAAAAGTGGCCCATTCACCTGTACAGAGCAAGAGAAAACGCCTGCTCTGTGGAAATCTTGTCAGTGCAGGTAACACAGTTCCTGCCACATGAAGCCCCATCTAGTGCTAACCACTAGGGACTGCTTCCCTCCCAAGGTGGGAATCAAACTCACACCTCTGGCCACATTCCTAGCCTGAATCTCAGACTTTCATCCCAAGGACCAAGGGTAGGAGGGAGATTGCCCCCTCCCTCTTGCTTTTCCCAATTGCAGTCCTTTCTCTCCATTCGCATTAACCAAAATGGGGACAATAGTCAAGAAATCAGAAGAAGGCTAGGACTGGGGAGGGCAGCTGTGAGAGAACAAGAAAAGGTCCTCAAATGCAAAGATGCATCACTGAACACTAAAGCCAGGATCATTCAGACCTTTGTATTCCTGATCTCTATGTATGGATGTGAAAGTTGGACAGTGAAAAAAGTGGATAAGAGAAAAATCCACTCATTTGAAATGTGGTGGTGGAAGAGAGCTTTGTGGATACCATGGACCATGAAAAATACAAATAATTGGGTGTTAAAACAAATTAAACCAGAACTGTCACTAGAAGCTAAAATGATGAAACTGAGGTGATCATACTTTGGACATATCATGAGAAGACATGATTCACTAGAAAAGACAACAGTGCTGGGAAAAACAGAAGGGAGTAGAAAAAGAGGAAGACCAAACAAGAGATGGATTGATTCCATCAAGGAAGCCACAGACCTGAACTTACAAGATCTGAACAGGGTGGTTCATGACAGATGCTGTTGGAGGTCACTGATTCATAGGGTCGCCATCACTCGTGATCGACTTGAAGGCACATAACTACAACTCTCCATTCCCTCAAACAGGAAACACACTCCTCCTCCCTCCAGTACAATCCACAGGAAGAACATAGGAAGCTGCCTTATAATGAGTCAGACCACTGGTCTATCTAGCTCAGTATTGTCTACACGGACTGGCAGCAACTCTCCAGGGTTTCAGGCAGGGGTCTCTCCCAGCCCTACCTGAAGATGCCAGGGATTGAACTTGGGACCTTCTGCATGCAAGGCAGATGCTCTACCACTGAGCTACAGCCCTTCCCCTAACTAATTAACTAATCATTGACTAACTAACTAACTCCATTCATTTATTCCTTATGTTTATATCCTGCTTTTTTCTATCATGGAACCCAGGGCAACATACATGTGGTTCCAGGTCATCTCCAATCCAGTAGTATAGTGGCAAATTCGGAAGTGCAGGGTCCCTTCATGATAGTTGCAGCCACGCCCCTCCCTCTATTTTTGCTGCTGGGTTGAGAATTAGATTCTTGTTAATGCCTTTTCCCACAACAACAGACGTCCCTAGGAGCCAATAAGCACAAAAGAGGAGAGTGTTCGCTACTGAAAAGAGTCTTCACGGTGGCTGACTCCTTTCACTCTGATTGGCTCCAATCAGCAGGAAAGGACAGGGAAGCATGTTAGAAGACTCTTATCAGTGGCTGACACACTCCATTTTCATGCTGATTGGCTCGTAGGATGCTGGAGACATAGGGACCTTGCTGGCCCCTGCTCCCCCAAATGTAAGGAGTCTAAAACCACCTGAGACCCTGGACAACTACACCACAGCTCCCATCCCCTGACCATCAGACCCTGACCTACTTAGCTTCAGCAAGACGGAGGCCTCGTATGCCTTCAGACCACACACTGGAGCCTCCTATGTACATGTAGGCACATGCTGGGGAGGAGAAATTAATCTACACCCAGTGGCAGTTGGTGGCTCCATGTCAGTTGGGCAGTAGACTCCACTCCATGTTTTAGTCCAAACTTTCAAGGAGCTGTCCAAGGTGCTGAAAGCCCACTGGCATGGAGCCTCCAGCTGCAGCTGTGTAGACCTACGTAAGCAAAATTCCCCTCTCCCCCAACCCCCACAGATCTATCCAGCCTCTTAATCTGCCCTTCCCTTCCCAGGGCTGAGCTTCCAAGTCAAGAGTTCTGTCACATAAAACCTCATCTTTGTGCTAACCAATGGGCCCCACTTCCTTCCCAAGGGTGGGATTCAAACTCATGACTCTGGCCACGTTCCTAGCCTGCATCTCCTGCCAACATGCTAAATTCTGGACTCAGTTAATTAAATCCAAGCATTTTAGCACATTCACACTGCCTTGCTCTCTCGGGAATCATACAGCAACTGAAATTATTTTTGGGTGGAGAGAAGGAGGAGCAGGAGGAGAGTGAGTCTCTGGAGATCTTGGCCCTGACTGTGCTTGGATGGTGATGCCAACAAATGCCCATGAATCACCGCTGCTTCCCCAAAGCATGGGCGGCACAGCACAGGTGGGCGGGCAGGCGGGTGGGTGGGCAAGGGGGCAGGAGAAGACGCATCTCTTGCTTTTTGTCTTCTTTTCCCAGCTCAACTGGATGGTGCAGGAGGGAGTCAGTGAAACTCTCCCCCTCATCCTCGCCCTGCTCAAAAATAGGCAAGTTGCATTTCTGAACACAACGGGGTCAGTACTGTGGTAACCGAAGCAAGAATGCTGATGCTTAAGCATTTGCAGAGCACATTTCCAAGAGTTCCTAAGGAAAGGCAGAGGAGCCCTGCTGGGTCATGCTTAAACATCCGTCTAGCCAAGTGTTCTGTTTCTGACAGTGGTCAGCCAGGCACTTCTGGGAAGACTACAAGCAAGGGATGAAAGACCCACAACTCTGCAGCAGGGCACACGCTCTGGGCACAGACAGTGCAGACTGGTGGCTCCAATGCCGGCAGGGCAGTGAATCTGCTTTAGGTTTCAGTCCAAACTTTGCAGGAGCTGCCCAAGGTGCTGGACCTCTTTTGTCCACTGACATTAGAGCCACCAGTGGTGCAGAAGAATCCCAGCAGATTTCGCCCTTAGCACCTCCAGTTTAAGAAGAATAAAGAAAAAAGGATCGGGTACCAAGTGAAGGGGAAGAGGAAGGCCTCTGCCTGAGGCTGTGGACCCCCCCTACATTTAAAGCACCCACCCACACCAGGAAGTTCTAGTTTTGTTAAGGGTGCTGGGAACGGTAGCTCGGGGATGGGTAAACTACACTCCCTGGGGTTCCATGTGCTTTAAAGGAATGGTGTGCATGCTCTGCAGTGACCCTGGAAAGTCGCTGCCAACCCTAATTGTCAATGCAGAGCTAGATGGGAGGGGTAACATTCCAACTCTGTATGGGCTGCTTTGGGGAACCTGCGGCCCTCCGGATATCTCCTGGACTCCACCTCCCATCGTTCCTGACCACTGCTCATGCTGGCTGGAGCTGATGGGAGGTGGAGTCCAACAACATCTGGAGGGCCGCCAAACCTCACCACTGCCTTAGCTTGCTGCAGAGCTCCCCAGGATTTAGCCTCAGAACCCATTTTTCACCCAAGACGTGTAAACCAAATGCTGGCGTCCAGGCAGCATGTGATTAAATAATGACGCAAGTGACTATAGGAAGCTTCTTTACAAGGAGTCAGAACAATGATTCATCTAGTTCAGCACCTGCCCTGTCCGGCAGCAGCTCTCCAGCAATATCTCCCAGCCCTACCTAGAAATGGCAGGGATTGGATTGGGAACGTTGTGCGTGGACAGCAGGTGTTCTGCTGCTGAGCTGTGGCATCTGAACATGTGCTGAGTGCCTTCCCCTTGCCACTGATGAATCAGTACTCGCTCCTAGGACATACCTTAGAATCTGAGCAAAAAGCTTCAGGTTATTATCTTTATTAGATTTATTAGTTGCTTGATACCCAAAGGTTAGAGGGCAACTGTTAAGTGTTGGCTTTAATCGCATCAGGTAGCTTCTCAGAAATGAAACATGCCAGGTAATTATTCCCTTCAGTGTAGAACATCAGCCCCAGCCAGCATGGCCAGCATGGCCAATGGTCAGGGAAGATGGGAGGTGTAGTCCCTCAACAGCATCTAGAGGGCCACAAGTTCCCTGACCTAGAAATTTAGGGCTCTCTTCCTTTGCTACAGGTGGCACATGTTTGGAGCAAAAACTGGTGCACCTCTTCTTGACCGTACGTGGCCAGATGGTTGGGACACTCGTTGCAAACACCAGAGTCCCAGGTTCAAATTCCGACTGGCCTATGAAATCTACAGGGTGAGCTAAACTCGACCTCCTCTTCACAATATGTTTTAACTGAATGAGAATATATATGTATCAGTAGTGAAAGATAAATCTCGCAATTTAATGGTTTGCTTTGACAATGCTTCCCCACCCCCGCTCTCCCTGATGGCACTCGCATATGCCTGAAGTTGACAGCCATATGTGGATGGTGGCAATGAAGGGCCAAACTGCACCGATTTCCCCCCAGTCCAAAGCTGTAGTCATAAGTATATTTCTTGACATGCAGAAAAATATACATGTGCTCAGCCCTTCCTGCGTGATTTTTTAAAAAAAATTGCAAGCATGTTTTGTACATAGAACAATGATGTCTCTGCAGGGAATGTGTTACACTTGATGTGGGGGTTGTTGTTGTTATTGCTGTGAGGATGATAAAATTGGCCTGCGCAAGTTGTGGTTCACCACCAAGCTGCAGCCAGCCCCCTACCAGTGGCTTGATAAGCCACTTTTTATTGCCTGCCTTCCTGGGACTGAAAACAGCCGGATTGTTAAGCACCTGTTGTGCCATGATATCCAGGTGATGGGCTGCTGTCAGTTTGGTGGGTGGCAGGTTGTACGAGCCACCCAAGACATCCTGTAATCCACCTTGAGCTGTTGGGAGGGGGGGCGCCAAGGAGCAGGGATTTGTGGGGGGGGACGACTGTGAATCATAACCATCCATTTTCCCAGGAGATGAAATATGATTGTTGAATTTCTGGGTTCGCTCATTGCTCCAATGCTCGCCCAATGGCGTCACTGACCACTTATTTATTTTTCAGATTTTCACACCACCCTTCAATATGCAGTTATCAGGGCTGTATTGCAAATGCTAAAATAAAGTTAAAAAAAACACGATAAAATATCAGCGACGTCATAATATCTAGCAGGATACTGTTTCTTGCTAGCCAAAGCATCCCCCCCCTTTCTCTGCCTGTTGCTGGTGAGGGAAAGCTAATAAAACCAAGCATTTTAATTAACCAGGCAAGGCTCCAGCATGGCATTTAAACTGGGCCCCCGATTTTGGCACTAGTAGAAGACCAACACTCAAATTCTTGAGGGAATTTTCAGGCCATTTCACACATTACGCTGTAACAAATTCAGGTTTGCTGCATACTGTAAACTCTTGTCTACTGGGAATCACATCCAGTCCTGGATCTATAAGGAATGTGCCTCGATGATGCACTTATTTTCATCACGTCCATGCGTTACATAATGGGATGCGTGAAGAGGCCCCGTGAGAATGTCCATGTTTACACCCATGGGGTCAGGAATTCAGTTGTTTATTATTCTCGATTCTAACTAGGGCATGCCACAGAGTAGCCCCTAACATGTTAAGCTGCAGTTGCACAAGTTCAGCTCAAGCTTTACTATGTGAGTTGCATCAGATTAGCGCATCCATTGGGGGCAATCAATTTCTAACTCAATCTGTTGACACTTATGATGCTTGCCACGTGTGAACAGTGTTACATGCAGAAGGGAAATCAAGTGTACAAGACAAGGGAGGCTTTACTATCTGTGTTGCAAACTATTTTAGCCCAAATTGGTTTCTTCAGTCCTCACATAAGAAAACAAGCTCATTTTGATGTGATGTTCCCATGAAGATGACAAAGGAAGTAAGGCACGCAATGCATCATTATCTTACAAAATTCACCGCCCCAGGGTGCGATGATGGCAGCTATTTCAGATGCCTTTAGAACAAGATTAGAACAAAATCAAAATGAAGCAGTTGATCTGCAGCTGTTACTATATTAGCCACGATAGCTTAGAGAAACCTCCATGTACAAAGACAGTATACCCCCAAATACCATATTATGGGGGACAAGGAAGGAAGGGCTGAGGTCCTCCTGCCTTGCCTGTGAGCTTCCAAGAGGAATCCAGCTAGCTGCTTTTAGAGGCTGAATAAGGACTGTTTCTGTCTTTATGGACATCTCTCTCTCTCACACACACGACATCAAAGGACATTTGCCTCTACTGCTGCCCCCACATTTAACCCTTTTAGTACCCTCTCCCCCACCCCCACCCCTGTTTTGTTCCTGGCTCCTCCTCTATAGAATCCAAAGAGGACGTGAGGAGGCAGCTGGACACACCACCCTTTCCAAAGAGCGACAGCCACAGGAGTGACAGCAATGGGGTTCCCCCAAAGGGGTTAATCTCCAGCAGTCAATCCCAGCACTTTGATGGTATATATCAATCTTCCTCCTGCTGCCGCCTGCTTGGAGCTCCGCTTTGCTCCCACAAGGGAGAAAGAGAGGAGTGGAGGGGGGGGGAGAGAGAAATAGCTGGGGGTTCCTTTGCCCTCGCTTCCCCAGCCCACACACCTCCTGGATAACAATGGGACTCAGGGATGATGCATCAATTACTGGGCTATTTGGAGGCTGTGGGGGCTGGAGAGAACGTGGCAAAGCTGGAGGCTGGAGGAGAAGGGGGCACCCTCTTGCCATTTTCGAGCAGGGACTGGCAACCTTAAAAAAATGCACAACAGAAACCCACCTGCTGCTGGCCACATTGCCATTCACTATGGCCACCCTGAACCACTCTTCCCTTGAGACTCCAAAGGTGAGCTCAGCCACCGATGCTCCTGGTTCAATCTCAGTCTCTCTCCCCCTCCTCCCCATAATAAGAGAGAGGTTAGGGGGATCACTGGACACCTCCATTGGTTTAAATTGGGGGTGGTAGAGCAGTATTCTACTTCATGTTAAGCACAGGAGGGGGTCCTCTCTCTCTCTCTCTCTCTCACTTTTGGTACCCAAGGCTTACCATCATCCAAGCCAAGCTCGAAGGAACCTGCTATCTGGTGGTGAACGACACCTCCTAACTGGCTTGACGGTCCAGAGCCATCTCATTGAACTTCCACCTGACAGTTGCGATCTGAGGACCCTGCTTGGTGGGGTGGGGTGGGAGGAGCGAGAAGAGCCAATTGAGTCTGTGGGGCAAAATCCAGGGCAGCCAGCCGATGGGGCGCTGGAACAAGCTGGGGTAAGCCGATGGGCTGGCATTCGCGAGGCCACCTGGAGACTTGGCATAGAGCAGGAAGGGGATCCATTGTGGCTGGCACCTCCTGGGTAGCAGCCCAGGTCGGAGAGGGGCTTTGGGTTGGCAGAGCCTAGAGGAGCGAGAGAGAGAGACTTACCGCTCACTGCCAGCGTCCCCGTGGCAAGCACCTGTTCGCCACCAGCCAGACCTCCCTAGGCTGCATCCTTCGGAGAAGAGTGCCCATCTCTGCCCGGTCCGGCGACGAGGATGCCCACTTGGGGAGAAAGTTGCTCCGCTTCAACAAAAAACCCCCAAAGCGACGTCCCAGCCTTGGCAGGCTGCCCTTCCCACCCCCGGCGCTGAGGAGAAGGAGGAGGAGGAGAAAGGGACCCTCCAGGCTCCGGCTCTCTGCTGCTTGCCCAGGGCTTCCCGGGCAGGCGGAGAGGAGAGGCAGACCGGCCCTACAGCGTGGCTGGCGCTGGTTTCTGCCCTTCTCCGTGCCAAGGCAATTGCCCGTCTACGGCAAGGCTGCCATCCGGCGCTCCTGGCTAGCGGCTGTGCGACTGCTGCCAAGATGCAGTGGCATTAGTGGAGCCCCCCTCCCTCTCACCCCCAGATCGGGATGGGGGGGAGGAGTAAGCAGGGGAGGGGTGTCTTGCAAGCTGACAGCCACGGACAGGCAGATGCCTTCGCTCTTCCCAGAGATGGTGGACAGGATTGCATGCCCAATATATATATATATATATATATATATATATATATATATATATATATATAAACCCTCTTTGTTAAAACTCTCTTCCCTGTGGATGCTCTGGGGTGGGTGGGTGTTTGCAATTTGGTCCCCCCCCCGCTGGGATCAGGAAAAGATAATAAAGTCTTGCCTATAACAACAAGGGTTTTCATGGTAAGCGGTATTCAGAGGGGTTTTTACCATTGCCTCCCTCTAAGGCTGAGAGGCAGTGAGGGGCACAAGGTCACCCAGTGAGCTTCATGGCTGTGTGGGAATTCGAACCCTGGTCTCCCAGGTCGTAGTCCAGCAATCTAACCACTATGTCACATGGATCTTTAAAATTAAAATTTTAAATTCTAAAATTGATTTAGGATGATAATATAGGGACTGTGATGGGGCTGCAGGTCCCCCATTCCACCCTTCTTAGCTGTGCTATCATTGGAAAGGGAGGAGGGAGATTTCGGAAATATGGGGCAGGGTGTTCCTTTTCAGGTTCCTCTTCAGCATACTGAAAGAGGTGGCTGGCTGAGTTTTCAGACCCCAGTCTTGCACTTAACCTGGAGCCCAGATTTTATTTTATTTTGGGGGAGGGTGTCACAGCCATCCACTCCAACATCTCCCCCGAGCTGCATTCCGCCCACCACAGTCAAGTTATTCCGCGCCCTTCCATCAAGCGCCCGCTGTTCCTGGCAACCTTGAAAGGATTAGCTGTCTGGATCTTTGATTGTACTTTAAAGGCTTTTCCGATGTTTTGAACTGATCTTTAAAAATTATTTCCATAGTTTTGCTTTCTGCCACCCTGCACTCCTTTGGGAAAGCACTGTAGCTCAGTGGTTAGAGCATGTGCTTTGCATGCAGAAGGTCCCAGGTTCAGTCCCCAGCATCTCCAGGTATTGCTGGGAGAGACCTCAGCCTGAAATCCTGGAGAGCCACTGCCAGTCAGTGTTGACAATATTGAGGTAGATGGACCAATGGTCTGACTCTGTATAAGGCAGCTTCCCGTTTTCCTAAGTGCAGGATAGACATTTAATAATAACAACAACAATCTCCAGTCAATCTGGCCACGGCTTCTCCTTCACATCCATAGCATAGGTTTTATATCATCCACCACCCCCAGCCCCAAAATAAATGCGTATTTCTTCCAAATGTTCAGTAGGCCCCTGATCATGTGGGTGATGATGACTGTAATAAATAATATGCCGTGGCAAATCTTGATATTGGGTGGGCCACTTTTTCCTCCCCATATATGCTCCAAAGGACACCCCTTAGACATGCAGTTTAGCAGTGTATACATGTTTTAAATAAATAAAACAACTTTCCTGTGGACTGTGGTGCAGTGCAGAGATGGAGAACCTTTGTCCCTCCAGTTGCCATCAGACTCCAACTCCCATCGTCCCTGACCATTGGCTACACTAGCTATATAATGCTTCACATTTATATAGTGGTCTCTAAGTGCTGAAACTGCTTCACATATACATGATCTTGCTGCCAACTTCACAACAATCCTGTAAGGTAGGCTGGTCTTAATCGTGTCTTGGTACTGCTGAGGCTGGGGAGGAGATGCCTGACTAAGGAGGCCACCAAGTGAAGCTGAGACTGCGGGTGAAGCAGAAAGCATTTAATAATAATAATAATAATAATAAATTTAATTTCTTCGTCGCCTATCTGGCCGATGGCCACTCTAGGCGACTTACAAAATTATTAAAATACAATTAATAAAATACAGTAATACAATAAAAACAATAGATCTGCAACGACAATATTAAAACTGGGTAGGAGGCATTACAATTATATCAATTAACCCTCCCCGGATACCCCGAAGGCCTGCTGAAAAAGCCAGGTCTTTAAGGCTTTCCGAAATACATTTAGGGAAGAGGCATGCCGGAGATCTTCTGGGAGGGAGTTCCAAAGAGTGGGGGCCGCCACTGAGAATGCCCTCTCTCTTGTACCCGCCAATCTGGCTGTTTTTGTTGGCGGGATTGAGAGAAGGCCCTGTGTGGCCGATCTTGTCGGGCGGCATAATTGGTGGCGTTGAAGGCGGTCCGTGAGATAAACTGGGCCGAAACCGTATAGGGATTTAAAGGTCAATACCAACACCTTGAATTGGGCTCGGAAAACAACTGGAAGCCAGTGTAGGTCGAACAACACTGGTGTGATGTGATCTCGGCAGCGACTATTCGTAAGTAGTCGAGCCGCCGCATTTTGTATCAGTTGTAATTTCCGGGCCGTTTTCAAGGGTAACCCCACGTAGAGCGCATTACAGTAGTCCAAACGAGAGGTGATCAGGGCGTGTACCACCAGTGGGAGCTGATGAACAGGAAGGTAGGGTTGCAGCCTTCGTATGAGGTGTAGTTGGTACCAGGCTGCCCGGCTCGCTGCCGAAATCTGAGCCTCCATGGACAGCCTGGAATCAAGCACAACCCCAAGGCTGCGGACCTGGTCCTTTAGGGGTAAACTCACCCCATTGAACTTCAGGTCAATGTCACCCAACCTTCTCTTGTCCCCCACAAGTAGTACCTCGGTTTTATCAGGGTTCAACTTCAGCTTGTTCCTTCCCATCCATCCACTCACGGATTCCAGGCAGTTGGACAAGGTCTCCACAGCCAACTCTGGTGAAGATTTAAACGAGAGATAGAGCTGAGTGTCATCCGCATATTGATGACACTGCAGCCCAAATCTCCTGATGATTGCTCCCAGCGGCTTCATATAGATGTTAAATAGCATGGGAGAGAGGATAGAGCCCTGTGGCACACCACAATTGAGAGGCCAAGGGTCTGATACCTCCTCCCCCAACGCTACCTGTTGGTACCTGTCGGAGAGAAAGGAATGGAACCACTGTAATACAGTGCCTCCAATTCCCAATCCCTCTAGGTGAAGCAGAAGGATACTGTGGTCGACAGTATCAAAAGCCGCTGAGAGATCGAGGAGGACAAGAAAGGTCAATTCTCCCCTATCTAATGCCCTCCTCAAATCATCAACCAGAGCGACCAAGGCTGTTTCAGTTCCGTGACCAGTCCTGAAACCCGATTGGTATGGATCCAAATAATCCGTTTCATCCAAGTGTGCTGACAACTGGTTGGCCACCACTCGCTCAATGACCTTGCCCAGATATGGTAGATTCGAAATTGGGCGGAAGTTATCAAACACTTGGGGATCCAAGGAGGGCTTCTTTAAGATGGGCTTTACAATTGACAGCTCACACTCTTTAACAGGGATGGGGAAGCCGTGGCCCTCCACTTGCCGTCAGACTCCAATTCCCAGCAGCCCCAGCAAGCATAGCCAACAGTCAGGGATGATGGGAGCTGGAGTCCAACGGCACCTAGACGGGCAAAGGTTCTTCATCTCTGCACTGCACCACAGTCCACAGGAAAGTTATTTTATTTATCTAAACCATGTATAAGCTGCTAAATTGCATTTCTAAGGGGTGTCCTTTGGAGCATGTATGCGGCCTGCCCAGTACCAAGATTTGCCAGGGCATATTTGTCATCAGGATGGCAATTGGTAATTGATGATAATCGTTCCACATAATCCATTAAGGCTCACTGTCAGGACTTTGGGATGCAACAGCCAGGAAAGGTGGGGCATGTGGGCTGCCACTATGGGGCATTCACAGCTCCAGGAGAGCTGTTTCACATTCTTTTCCAAATCCCACTCTCTTTGCTCCTTCCTTCCTTCCTTCCTAATCCTCCATCCTGACCTACTTTTCTGCCTGCTCTGCTGTCCACAGTGATTCAGATTTGTCCGGCCCTCTGCATAGCAGGGTCACTTCAGCTGCAAGCTCACTCATAGTGGAGTCCGGGCTTTTGTCTTTGTTTTGTAAGCCGTCACTGCAATTCAGAGGGACTAAAGTTTTGGAGCTGTTATTGATTTCGACGGAGATGTGGAACTTGTATATTATATACGTATGCATGTGTGTGTGCATTGATACATATCAAGGGTGGGGAACTTTTTCACTCTGAGGGCCTCATTCCCTTCTGCGCAACCCTCCAGGGGCCACATGCCAGTGGTAGGCAGGATGACCACAGGCAAAAGCGGACAGAGGAAACAATTTAAGTTTTACCTTTCTACATTACACAAATTTCTTTCTACACTCGCTCCTCCCTGTCCTCCATCCAAGAGGCACAATCAGAGTGCAATGACATATTCCAGCCAGGCACAACCTTTTGGGCTGTGAAGAAGGGCCAGTGAGGGGTGTGGCCTGAGGTGCAGGGTGTGCAGGACGAGGAGGAAAAGCTGGAAGGCAAGCTAGAATTGGGGCACACAGTTATACGAAACATTAATATTTCCCCAAAATAGGGTAACACAATAGAGAGCCAGTGTGGTGTAGTGGTTAAGAGCTTCGGACTGGGACCTGGGAGACCAGGGTTCAAATCCCTGTTTGGCCATGAAGCTGGCTGGGTGACCTTGAGCCAGTCACTGCCTCTCAGCCTAACCTCCCTCACAGGGTTGTTGTGAGGATACAATTGGGAGGGGGTGAACCATGTTTGTACACCTCCTTGGAGGAAAGGTGGGATACCTAATATGTAATAATAATTTTTAAAAAATAAATACATGTCTTTTCTGTCATTCCTTTGCTGTCACCTCTATCTTCAGCCCCTGCTTGAACGCCCTGCCCCAGAGGCATCTGGTTGGACACTGTGATAACAGAATACTGGAGTAGAAAGGCTTTTGGCCTGATCCTGCAGCTGGTCCCTGATCCTGTTCTTAATTGCAATTAATTCTAAAGACTTATAACTGCATTTGCTACAACCCTTCCTTGTCATCCTCTCCTCTCCCTGTTGGCTTCCCCTCTGCAGAAATGTGCAGTGTAAAGTTCTTGGCATAGGAATCGACCTTTTCCTTTTGATGCTTGTGGGACTCTTTGGATGGTGCCATATACAGAATAATACCAGATATGTTGGGTTCATGCACATTCACTGAAAAAGCACCCTGTGTTCCCGGCTTCAGCCTGGAAGAAATGGTTGTGGGAATTGACCATAACAAGCTGGGCACTGTAATGCTGAGTTTAAATTGACACCAGATTCGCACAGGCAGGAAGAGTAATGAGTTATACACCGTGATGCAAAATTTCAGAAGGATGTGTCAGCATCTGGACCTGTGTATCCACTGCTTTCAGGCCGCTGGGTGCTCTCTGGGTCCACAGGTTGGGTTTATCACACAGGCGTCTCTGAGGGGTGTTCTTCTGCTTGGGTTTCAGACTCACTGCTTCCAAGGAATGGGGGCATAGGGGGAGAGAATGGTCATCCGCTGGAATCCCAGAGGTTCCACCATAGGCATTCCGGCTCTCCAAGCCCCATTAAAGATTCAGGAACATGCAAGAGCAAAAAACTGCTTTGGGGAGCTAGGAGACCCCAGTTACTGGCTGTGAAAAGCAGAATATGTGTGCGAGTAACCTGATGAGGAGGAATTAATCATTTTTCAAAACAGTCTGCAAGGGAGGCGGCCTGGGACTGAGTGGGTATTGATTGCTGAAAAGTAATGATTAAACAATTCTCTTTTTAATTTTAATATTTTAATTTTATTGTTTTAATATGCAGTAAGAGGGTATCTCACAAGAGTGATTATGTTTAATGCTTCTTTTAAGTGCATTTGTGTATTAGTACATGTTCAGTTCGGTCTATGACCGTAAATAAAATCAATCCATCAGTGGGTATTCAGAGGGGGTGGTGATTGCGGAGGAGGCAGCATAAGATCTGATTGGGGGGAAAGGCAGAATTCTAGTGAACGAGAATCTACAACAACAGGGATGGGGACCCTTTTTCAGTTTCAATGGCAGGCAGGGCCAGACGCAAAAGTGAGTGGAGCAATGACTACACGCTTCGTCGGTGTATTGTAGGCTTGTTGCCACTTTCACTCCCCCCCTTCTATCTTCCATCCAGACAAGCAAGAGGCATGATCAGAGCTGACGGACACACCCTGGTTTTGCAAAGGCTATGGTCTGAAGGCACATGTGGCCCTGCTGAAGCTAAGCAGGGTCAGGTCTGGTCGGTGCCTGGATGGGAGACCGCCTGGGAACCACATGTAAGCCGCCTTGGGTTTCTATCAGGAAAAGAAAGGCGGGGTATAAATGTAATAATAATAATAATAAAGGTGCTCAGGGTGGGAAGCATGGCCAGTGAGGGGGGGTAGCCTGGGGAGAGTTCCAAGGCCCAGACAGAGGGGCCTGGAGGGCTGTGTTTGCCCGCTGGGCCTGAGGTTCTTCACCCCTGTTCTACAACATGAGGAAGGAGAAGGCTAGGTGTCTATTTTCCCAGCCTATAAGCAGCTCAAATATCGTAAGAGATGGAACTGTGCTCTGAAAAGGCCTTCCCTGGCCACCACTAAGTGTAATTTGTTGTGGTTATGTGCCTTCAAGTGGATTTTGACTTATGGCGACCCTATGAATCAGCGACCTCCAAGAGCATCTGTCATGAACCACCCTGTTCAGATCTTGTAAGTTCAGGTCTGCGGCTTCCTTTATGGTATCAATCCATCTCTTGTTTGGCCTTCCTCTTTTTCTACTCCCTCCCTCCCTCCCTCCCAAAATGGTATTTTGAGGAAAGTTCAGACTAAAACCTGGAGTGGATTCACTGCCCTACTGACATCAGAACCACCAGCCTCCACTGGGTCAAAGTCTTTATTTGATTTAAATTTGGGGCCAGTTAACATTGCTTTGGGGTCTGAATGAGGTCGAGGGACCAGTCCCCAGCTTCATAGCCTGACAAAGTGTTTGCACTTCAAAAGGCTCACCTTCAGCATGAGTCAATAAATCTGAATTGCCTTGCACTGCATTTTTGTTTCAAGAAACAAATTGTTTATAGTGCAATATTTCTTTCTGCATAAACATTCAGAATTTTCTCCCTGCATTTCTTTGTAGGAAATGTTTTACAAAAAAGAAGCAGAAGCAGGGTGTGAGCAGCTATGAGACTGACTGGCAGGAATCAGAAAGTCCCCGTTTGAAATTTTTCCTCTGCCATGAACATACTGGTGGCCTCAGAATCAGGGTTGCCAATGTGGCACCCATGAACATCAGTGAGCCCTTCAGCACCTCCTATAATACCCATGAAAGCCCTCCATAAATACCCCTCAAAAATCCATAATGCACACGAGACTGGGGGAGATAAAAATGTTGGCCAACTGTGTAGGGTTATTGTAAAGATTTCTGAGATAATGTACACAAAAGCCTCTGGACACTATTTGCATATTTTCTCAGCAGCTGTTACTCCCCAAGTGTTCAAAATTTGGATGTTCAAAACAACAAAAGCAAGTTTGGAAAATATGTATCATTTTCATCAGATGGTACATCTGATCGGTTATCATGCCAGCCAAAACAATAGGTAGAGCTAAAAGATAAGCTCTATTTTATACAAATTTAATGCACATCAGTAACTTGCACATCTGGAAAAAATGTTATATCACTTGCTAGCCCGAAGAGAGACTTTTTTTTTCTTTTTTGCCGAGATCTCGGATCAGCTTGGGCTCTGGGGAACAGAGGGAAATATATTTCCCCTCCCTGAAATCCTCACCCTTCCAATCCCCCTGCTCTTGATTCTTAAGCCCTGAGACAGTAAAACTTCTGAGATTTCTTCTAGATCATGTGGGAGCAAAAGACTGGCATAAAAAACAAGATATCAGCTCTGGACAACTAAGTTTCAATCAAGCACATTCTTTTAATATGTAAAATGACCTTCCCCTCCAGGCTTTTGTACAGTTTGCAGGCAGTGTTTGCTAAATGTCTTTTGATGGCTGGTGGCTACTAGGATGTGCAGTATTTGCTTGGGCTGGAGCAAAAGAACTGGGCTTGTGGTCTGCCAAGCGCCTGAGTTTTTGCACCTGGCTATCAGGAAAGAGCTTGGGGTGGTGGGACTCCACGGGTATTCTGTTCCTTTGAGAAACTGATGCTGGCACTGCCTATTTCCTTCTCCCCTGAAAAGCTAGAAAGATAGTAGCTAGCTGGCTGAGCTAGCTTTCTAACTGCTGGGGAAGCATAAAAAACTTGGCCCTTCCTCGCAATCTGAAGTAATGCTGTCCACTTTTTCTCCCGGATTCTGTCACTTCATACCACCGTGGTTATACTCTCCCTCCACTGTCAGAGAATCTCTGGGAATCACAGGTGGGGAGAGTGATGTTCTGCTCATGTTCTTCTTGTGGACTTCCCATGGGCATCTGGTTGGCCATGGTGTGAACAGGATGCCCAATCGAGCCACAGTGGTTTAACAATCAAGGACGTCTGGGAATTGTAGCTCTGTGAGGAGAGCAGGGCGGCTCCCAACAACTCTCAGGACCCTGAACAGTTCCCAGGATGTTTTCAGTGGTATAACATTGTTTTAAATGTATAGTGCAGATGGGGTATCACCATTGATAAAGAGAGCCATGTTTGGACCTACAATTCCTTTGATGCCCTTCTCTGTCCCAAAAGGATAGCCTCTCCCTACTCCCCTGGTGGCCCCCTCCCCTCCATCCCTCCTCCCAAAATGCCCTCTCTGTGTTCTGCCAATCAATCCTGACCCAGAGGTTAGTGTTTCTTTCCTGCAGAGGCTGTCAGAACGGCAGCCCAATTACTGCTAATTGTGACGGCTGCTTTTCTGCTGGTCCTATTGGGAAATTTCTGGCCGCCAAGAAACACCAAATGAGCTGAGTTGCAGCCAGAGGGGACTTTAGTTGCGGTGTTTAATTTGTAAAAAAAAGAGAGAGATCCACCAGAACATTGGCAGCCGCAGTGTTCATTGGTTTGTCTGTTTATAACATTTATATCCCACATTTCCTCCAAGGAGCTCAGTGTGGCATATGTGGCTCCCCCAATCTTATCCTCATGACAGTTGTTTCATTGACTGCCTTCTTGGTAGTTTGGTTGCCCTCAGAAGGCCAGGGTTGTAGTGGCCTGGCTGAGGGCATTCTCTGTGGCAACCCCTCAGTTGTGGAACTCTCTCCCCCAGAGGTGCGTCTGGCAACTCCACGGTAGTTTTCGGCTAATGCCTCTTTACCTTGGCTTTTGACATCTGAGATGTATTTTTATGATTGTTTGTGATTGTAAGTTGTTTTAAATTGTTTTTAATGGTGCATTTTAAACTGTTGTAACCCGCTGTGGGACTGGAGGATGACAGGCAGGTAATACATTAATAATCATTATTATTATTTCTGGCATGCCAACAGTTCCACCAAGGCATGAGTTTGGGGTTTTCAAGTTGTGATCAGTTTCAAGATCTTCCTAGTCTGAAGGTAAATTGGACTCTGTGATGTTACCTTCTTTGTGATATAATCTTCCCTCTCTGCTAAATAAAAGCAATGTTACTTTCTCCACCACCACCATGCAAAGGTCAGTGAAGAGAAGTCTGTGATGCTCCTTAAGATGCATTGGCTAAAGTCTCCAAAGGGGATTATCTGACTTTAGTTCATTCTCCCTCCCGATGCTTAAAACAAAAATAAATCAAAGTCACCCTCTCAACCCTTCCAATAAGAGTTTAGACATGCCAACACACTGCCCCCTACAGGTATAAAGGGGCTACTACGAGCCATTCCCCAAACTAGTCATTAAGATGGGATTTAAATTTAAGACAAGTGATTTTTTAGGATGTAGCTGGTGTAAATTTGCTGACAAGGCTGTCTGTGTTCTGCTGTTGCTGCGGCAGCTGGGCTGGCAAAGCAGCAGTTGGGAAGGCTGTCATCCAGAAATCCGTGGAGTCATCATAACTCTGGGACCGTTAATGATTTTTCAGTAACTGTAAAGAGAAATTGGAATCCCTGTGGTGTTGTTCCAAAGAACAAGACACATAAAGGGAGCCAAACATGACCAATCGAGATTAGAAGCAAGTTTTTATGTTACATGGAGCTCTTCCTCAGGAACAGGTGCAAGGGTGTGGCTTCATTTGTGTCCTGCAGGGCAACCTGTTTTGCAGATCAAGACTTAACCTTGGAGCTTTGTGAAATCATTTAAACAAATGCCTCTGAACATGTGCAGAGTGTATGTCCCACAACACCTTGATTATCAACAGACAGACACCCATATGCACAGGGATGTGTGGGACAGAGGCTTTCTCTCCATACTAACCAGCCTGCAGCCTAAGGTGAGCAGGTGTGGGGATGGGAAGTTGTGGCAGTCCCATCAGTAAGTGTAGCTTGTCTGATGGGGACTCAAATATCATGTTTCATCCAGGAAGGAGGAAACTGCCCCCATCACACACACACCATGGATGCCCATGGCAGTGCTCAATTCACCCTAGTGGGGCAGCTTCCACTGGCTAAAATGTGTCTAGGTTAGTGTGGATAAGCGGCCTTTGCAGTAGTGTAGCAGCACATTCAGAAGTGCAGGGTCTCTTCCTAATAGTCACAGCCACGTCCCCTCACAGCCATGCCCCCTTCTAAAACTATGTAACTTTCGAAGACTACAGAATAATCTGGCCAGACTTGAATCCTGCTTTCTGCTTCTCTGTCACTGTCACCACTTGACTGTCCTTTCTCAGTGTCAGAGATGTTGCTTGAATGACTGAATTCAGTGCATACACATTTATCTCCTGCTGCTACCCAACTGCTTGATGATGTAGATGGGATACTATCATCAGGATTCACTGTCTCCTCTTCTGCAATTACAGAATTCTCATTCTCTGCAGTTTGCATGAGGTAGGGACTAACAAAGGCTGGCCTGCAACACTCTTTGGGACTTTTCTCAGTGGGCTGATCAGCATGAAGGATGTTAGAGACATAGGGACCCTGCTGGGACCTGGCTTCAAAAAAAGGAAGGTGTGTAAGATCCTCCACTGGGACTCCAGATGACTACAACCCTGACGACCATTGTAAAAGTGAAAGACAGCATCTGCTGTTTTCTTTATGGCATTGGTGAGCAGACTGGGGGGAGCAGAAGCACATGTGCATGGAAAGGGTTGTGAAATGGCAATACATCCGATGGTGTTTGTCATTGTGTCACACCATGCCCACTGGTGTGAATGAAATTTAGTGCAACATCATGGCGGTACATCACTCAAAAAGCCACAGTTTCATAACACAACAGGTAGTGCAATTGCACAGTTGCTGGTCCTGCCCGCCCCCCATGTGCCCCATGGCCTGACCTGCTACCTTCCCCCCAACCCTTTTTAGAGGCTTCCATAGGCATAAGAGAGAACATGCCTCTTCTTCCTTCCTTCTTTCCTTCCTTCCTTCCTTCCTTCCATTTCCCCCTTTCTTTTATTGTAGTGGTTAGAGATGCCTTTCCCAACCAGTGTGCCTCCAGATGTTGCTGGACCACAAC
The DNA here is from genome assembly GCF_030035675.1 of Rhineura floridana. NCBI lineage: Eukaryota > Metazoa > Chordata > Lepidosauria > Squamata > Rhineuridae > Rhineura > Rhineura floridana. The sequence goes on along the minus strand of NC_084494.1, from coordinate 33,027,661 downwards.
TCCCATCAGCCTCAGCCAGCCAAAGGTCAGGAAAGATGGGAGTTGTGGTCCAACAACATCTGGAGGCTCACTGGTTGGGAAAGGCTGGGTTAGAGTGTTGGACTATGACCTGGAAGACCAGGGTTCGAATCCCCACACAGCCATGTAGCTCCCTGGGTGACCTTGGGCCAGTCACTGCCTCTCAGCCTCAAAGGAAGGCAATGGTCAACTCCCTCTGAATATCGCTTACCATGAAAACCCTATTCACAGGGTCGTCATTTCATTTTTCCTGTTCTGTTCTGTTGAGGAACTGCTCTGCGGGAAAGCGCCCCTGGCAGCATTTTAGCAGGAGATGAGACAAACACTTAAGAAGCCATTTATCAAGGCCCCCAACAGAAAGCCAATTCCAGACAGGTGGGGAGACCTGGAAATCGACAGCGGGAGGCAAAGTTTAATCAACCCCAGGGGGCTTCTAATACCGATGACGGACCGCGTCTTTGCTTCTTCGTTCTCTTCTTCTTAAATTTATTTTTTATTTTTAAGTATTATGAGCTGATTCCATTCCTTCCAGATGCAGACAATATGCCCTTTTTCTTCTGAACAGAAAAACTGGATATGTCTGGGTGGCAAAGAAGGTGAACACCTTTTGTACCGGGCGGTGGGGGAGACTCAACCACAGCCATTTATTCCTCTCTCCTGCCAGTGGGATTTGATTTAAGTAAACACAGGTTTCCACACTGTAGCGCGCTGCGGTTGCAGCCGTAAAGATGGCCAGGCGGTGTATTCGGCCTGCAAAACAGAGGGAGGGAGGCATGGGATTGCTACAGCACAGGGCTGCGGTGATTCCAGACCTCTCCATTATCCCTTTTGTGATAGGCTGCCAGGGCTCGCCAGTCTTAGGCTGGTACCTGGCCCTTTAGGTATACCTCAATCCACAGCAGAAGGCAACACCCAGGCAATGACTCCCGAGGAGCCCTCATTTGGACACTGCCCGGAGACTCCACCTGTGGGAGAAAAATGGTGGGGCCCTCTCCCTCAGCTGCCTAATGGTGGAGGAGCCCAGCTGTTGGGACTTGGACGGAAGGAAGTGAGGGGGTCAGGGAGGATATAAAAGGCCTCAGAGAGAGGGAAGGAGGAAGCCTAGGAGCTCTTGATGGAAGTTTGCCAAGGGCGTTGAGGAAGACGATGCCAGCCTGTGTTGGGAAAGACCCTCCCCTGGGACATTGAAGCAGCCTGGGAGGGGAAGGCCTGTTAGAGGACTTAGGGCTGGAAGGAACCCAGGTCTACAACAGAGAATGTGAAGCAACATTTCTGTAATAAAACTGGAGATACAATGGAATACATGTGAGTCTGTGCCTTCATTTTGGCCTTCTTGCCAGCGGGGCCCCTATGATATGCCACTCCCCCAGAGGTACAAGACACCCTTATTATTTATTCACTAATAGGCAAAAAACTCTTGCAGCTTAAGAACGTACCTATAGCCAACAGATATTGCTATCTGTTACATGATAGAACATGAAAAGCAGGGACATTTTTTCATTTTCAAAAAGCGGGGAAATTGGGCAGGTACAGTGAATGCACCAGGGGAGCAGGAGACCTGACCCCCTCTCTGAGATATTGTACTGCCCCACAAATTTGTCAAAATGCAAACACAATTTGGGTTGCTTGTTCACACTCCAATCCACTTCCTGTGTAGCTTGGAAGAACTTGGAAATGTGCCTCTGAGCATATGGTGAGTGGTGGACACAATGAGTGGGCAAGCAGCAAGCAAGCAGAGACCTGTGGCAAAGAGCCATAACTAGGGAGAGGGGATCTGCTTGGCGTGCAGAAGGGCCCAGGTCCAGTCCCTGGCTGGGAGAGACTCCCTGTGTGAAATCCTGGAGAGACGCTGCCAGTCAGTGTGGACCAGGAGTGAGGAACCTGTGACCTTGTAGATGTTGTTGGACTCCCCAAGTCCCTTAATTCCTGAATATTGACCGTGCCAGATGGAGCTGACAGGAATTGGGAGTCCAAGAATATCTGGAGGGTGCAACAGGTTCCCCATGCCTGGTGTAGGTAATATGCAATTAGATGAGCCAATGTTCTGATGGACAGGAACAAGGACATTCACTCTTTCCCTCTGGGTGTTGTTGTGGATCATTGGGCCCAGAGGAAGAGGGCAGGCAAATGGGCAGCAGTTCCATCGCTCCCTCTATTTTATCCTCACAACAATCCTGTGAGGTTGGTTAGGCTAATAGAGGGTGACTGGCCCAAGGTCACCCAGTGAGCTTCATGGCTGAGTGGGGGATTTGAACCCTGGCTCCCAGGTCCCAGTCTGACATTCTAACCACTATATCACATTGACTTTGTAAGCAGCGTACCACCAGTTTTTCACAAGAGGATCCGCTGTGCTTTCTGAAGGTTGCCAATGGTCTTTTCCTCAAAAAAAATTCACAAAAGTGTGTCCCCTGCTTTCCTGTGAGAAGTAAACAAAGAGATCCAGAATTTGTAGGGCAGTACAATATCTCAGAGAGGAGGTCAGGTCTCCTGCTCCCCTGATGCATGCACTATAGCTGCCCAATTTCCCTGCTTTTTAAAGTTTTTTTAGAGATATCTGTTGGCTATAGGTATGTATGTTCTTAAACCGCAAGGGTTTTTTGCCTGTTAGTGAATAAATAATAAGGGTGTCCTGTACCCCTGGGGGAGGGGCATATCACAGGGACCCTGCCCCATACCTTCCGTGGGGGCCTAGCTGGCAAAAAGGCCAAAATGTCATCAATGGCCAATCATGCCACACTCAACGTGGCCGCTTCCGACCACCAGCAGCTCCCTTGCCTCCTCTTATCCAAGTAGGCTTATTTTATTTCAAGATCCTAGGAATAGAAAAATAGGTACAGTGGCACAACCTTAACTTCCAGTAAATATCGAACGCCGCCATTGGCCAGGCTTCTCTGGGCGCGGAGTGGCATTGTTCTATCCCTTCGCATCTCTGCGACGAAAGCCCTAAATGCTTTGCACCGGGATGTTAGAGTGGGAAAACTGGTACGATTTTAGACCGGAACTGTCCACCGTGTGTGACTCTATCCTTTTTGTAACTCTATGTCCAAGATGGCGTCGTTATTGCCTCACGCAAGATGGCGGTGCTACCGGTTTCTTTTTCCCTTTCGCCTTCTATTTGGCGGGGCAGCATAACTTTGATCCAACTAACCAATCAGAGTTTCATGCTGGGCGTGGCTTCTCGGTTGCTGTGGCAACCGGGCCCAGTAGCCGTGAGGGCGCTATTGGGGGAGTTCTGAAGAATTTTCACCAAGCTGAGGAGCAGGTAATGGAACGCTTTGCGTGCAATATGCGTGTGCCGGGGAAGGAACGAGTCCCGTGTCATTTGCACGTGTGAAGGGGACGCCGCCTCACTCACGCCTCCCAATCCAATCAGAACCTATTAACGTTGAAGGCGGGTGGTACGTGAGTATGAAGCCCTGGACTGCCAGTGTCTGGGACTGGGTTTGTGGCGTGGCACTAAACGGAGCCTCCTAAGTTCACATGCAGACTGCAAACGGGAAACGGCAGCATTGTCCTAAGACAAAAGGGAGGTTTTTTAAAAAAAATCACGCTGCATGCGCAGATTGCCTTAATGCCAGGATAGCTGTGTTACCAATAACGACTTTTTTATGAATTGCCACTGTTAATCATGTAATTATCACCGCCAACTGTACTTTTCTAAATTTCATTTTCTTCTGACCTCACTGTTTACAATCCCTCCCCACCACCACCGAAATTTACCATCTTCAGAGGCAGAATTTTCTGACGATCCCCAGCTTAGGTGGCTTTAAAATGGACGGCAACTTTATGGTGGAGGAGGCCTATCAATAGCTAATAAGTTGTGCTAAGAAGGCCTGTAAGTTCAGAATCAGATACTATGAAATCAGCAGAGTCTTGTGGCATCTTAGAGGCTGTCCGTATGATTAAGATACAAGCTAAGGCGGACTGGTGTTCACTTCATCAGATGAACAAAGTGTAATCTACCTGGTTATCAGGCGGTTGTAAATAGTGAAGTCAGAGGGAAACAGGGAAAAGTACAGATAGTAACAATTCAAATAGAGCTAGAATGTATATAAGATAAGTACAGTGAGGTGATAACAGAACTGCCAAATCCGTTAACATCTGTAGTAGGAAAGGAAACCATTGTCTCTAATCAGACCCAAATGAATAGAACTTCTTGATGAATTTTATTGTTTTCCCATTCATTTGCTGTTGTTTTCTGTGCTGTTTTTAACTATGTTTAGCCTTTTTTATTATATTGTGCACATTGCCTTGAGACATATATGTGGAAGACAATTATTAAATAACAATAATAATTATAATTTGGCTGTTTCATCTTGGAGCTTCCCTCTGAGGTCCTTTGTCCAAATATGGCCACCTTAAGATCACCAGCAGTATGTTCTGTGAGGTCTATCCACACCATACATTTTAAAAGCACTATTATGTCACAAATCGGTCCCAGAGAATAGCTGCGACCTGGAGGAAAGGTGAGGTTACAATAACCCCAGCACAGACGACAAAGCAGTATAGCAGAAGTCATGGTCCCAACTGGGAATGTTCAAGGAGAAGGCAAATACAACACTGAATGCAAAATTCAGTGTCTGGAGAACTTTGCTTTTTGTCTTGTCTTTCAAGCCAGGTTTCTAGCCCTCAAGATGGCCAAGATAGCCTTAAAACACCTGTGGAATCTCAGAAGCCAAAGAGATCTCCTTTCCCCTCCCTTGACAAGCAAAATGGGTTATGCATAACAGCACAAATGGCTATTTTGATGTGCTTGAAACAGATAGTCCAAATGGCCGCCATTGTTAAAAGCCAGATAATAAGCTGAATAATTTACAGTTGGCTCCCCTGAAGTGGTGCCCATAATCTACCACCTGAGGCAGTCCAACTGTCTCTATCTAATGGTAGAGCCAGCCCTGTGTAATGGGCAAATTTGCACGCAGGTTGCAGAATCCAGCATTTCAGGGTGCAGAACTTGGGTTCCCTTGGTGCTGAATCATGACTTTGAAGAAGTAGTACCCACAAACTCCGAATATTAACAAGGCAGTTAAAACCTCTGTTAAGTGCTCTGGAACATGAGGGCCTTTGGCTCAATTGCTCTTTTCTCTTTAAGGTCTTTTCCCATTGCAGGTCCATGGCTGAAGTGCACGTGATTGGTCAGATCGTGGGAGCCAGTGGATTCCCCAGCAGCAGTCTTTTTTGCAAATGGGGGATCCACACAGGTTAGTGGAGCATTTTGGTCTGGAAATCACCATGCCAAAACAGGGAAAGGGGGGCCAGAGACCCTTGAGGTCTGGCCCTTGTCCTGGGAGGAGGAACTGGATCTAGCGCAAATGTAGAAGGAAAGGAAGGGAGGGTTGTAAGCTCAGAGCAGATGGTATGCTGAAGGTCCAAGGTTTGAGGCCCAGCACTTCTGTTTAAAAGACTGTTGGTTACAGGGCCCTGCCTTAGACCCTGGAAAGCTGCTGCCAATCAGTGTAGACAGTACAGACCTAGATGAACCAATGATTTGACCTGGGGACCTTTTTTTCTTGCGGGTGTATTTTGCAACATGTCATTGAAGCAATAATTGTGCATTAGTGGTGGATTTATACTGGCCCATCCACACATCCTTCTGCTTTATTAGTTGTTCTGCCGTGCTTCCCCAGTGTTACCACATTTGTGTCATCTGAAAGTGCACTTTTGTGCTGTAGCGCAACAACAGCAGGATGGAAAAACAAACTAGAACGGTGGTGGTATAAAAAGTTACAGGGTTTCAGCAGGAAGCTGTGAGACATGCACCAATTGGAAACGAAGCAGTATGTCCGCCCTGAATCTTTTGGAGGTGTACCCAATATTGAAAGCTGGATTGCGTATAACCACTCCCGTGCCGTCATGAACACAAATAATCATGAATGCACAATAAAAAGGATGTCTGAAGGGGCCCCTGGTTTAAGGACATCGCCCTGTGTTCTAGAGGCTCTGCGCCTTCGAAAGCTCAGAAGGTGTTCCCTCTTTAATTCTGGGGGATTCAGGACTTGAGAGGGCTTCTACGTCTAGAATTTGGGAAGTAGAGAGAAGGGAATGGGGATTTCAACACATAATGATAATAATGATAATAATAATAAATAAATAAACACAGGTTTGACACTTACTCTCCTGAATCTTCCACTTGTAAGTTCCAGGTCAGTTGCAGAGGGCTGTTGTGGTTCCCCCAGCTTTCCTTAACTTGCTCCTGCTGGTGGAGGGCTCCTAGCTCAGTGGCAGAGTGCATGCTTTGCATAGAGAAGATCTCATGTCGAACTGGAGAATCTCCAGGGGCCCCTTCAGGTGACCTGTTTATTCAAGAGTCATTCTGATTTGTTTGCAGGACAGTTATACATCAATGAGCTTTCCTCCTGCGCTCCTCTTGATTTACTTGCGGATGTTTACACGTCTTCCCGTTAATCATTTGTTTAATTCACACTTTTCAGTGCATTTCCCTGGCACTTTCCTAACTGCAAGAAGTCAATTTCCTTTTAGAAGTGGATATGTTGTGCTTGGGTGACAGGGAGCCCTTTAATCCACTTGAATTGTGCAAAGCTAGGTTTCCTGGTGTGCAAAATCCTTCCTGCAAAATACTGACAGACTGGAGGCACCCCAAGTCACAGATGGGCTCTGGTATTTCCCAGTCTTGCAAAACCACTGCCAGTAAGAGGGCATGCTGCTGAGAAAAAGCCACGCCAATGGTCCAACTTGATTAAAGATTTAGTGGCCCAGAAATAACACCCCTTCTGGCAAGCGTGTGTGTGTTGGAAGCACAACAACAGACATCATTGTGTGACTTAATGGCTAATTCTGTTAGTGTTAAAGTCAGCTAGCCAAGAGGGGGCAGTTGTTGCTTAGCAACCAAGCCGAATGGCATGATCTTCACTGAGGTGGCATGTGTCTGATTGGCTGATTAGTTCTGAGGGAGTTTTCCTCTGGATATTTAGTTGAATATCTTCCTGCTGTGTACAAGGCCTGAACTAAGAAAGACAAAACCTCTCTGTTTATTTCTCCTCAAATTTATACTGTTTTTGTTAGTTTGCTTCGTAAAGTGTTGCCAGGCTTCTTTTCTTTCTGGATTCTGTCTGTGTTATTTAAGTGACTTCGCTAATGGGGGGGGGGGTGAAAGGAAGGGAATCCTGCCCTCCCATTTTCTTTCACATCTTTAAACTTGACCTGAGGCAGTTTTGTACCTTCATAACTAAGATAGCTGGGTTTTCTCCTCCACCCAGGTGGTGCCTGGAAGTTGCTGGCAGGACTTCGGGAAGGGCAAACGCAAGTCGACCATCCCCAGTTGGATGACGTGGCTTATTGGTCCCACCCCATTGACGTCCACTTTGCCACCAAAGGCTTGCAGGGTAAGGGCTGCCCCCGGCACTTGAGATGAGGGTGTCACGTGCCTTTCCTCTCTTCCTACATAGTTCTGGGCTGTTGCCTTTGCAAACTTGAGATCCTTTTCAATAATCATTTTTTGTAATGCTGCAGAGCCCAGCTGCTGGGCAGGGAAACTCCTTACACGCTGGGGGCCAATGACCCAATAAGCGCTTGCTAATGCTAGGATGAGCTGGCTGGGATTGTTGAGCAGGGAATGGCCGTTCAGCTTAGCAGCATGGTAACGCAGTGGAAGCTGGCCCATTAGTGCAAATGAGGCACTGCCCTGCCAAGCTCAGTCTGCCCTCGGCCAACCCCCGTTTGCCCGGCACCTTACTTAGAACCAGTAAGCCTTTCCTGTTGCCTTCCTCCTCCTCAGCCTGTAGTACTTAGCAGACTAAGACTATAGTTCTTTGCAGGGAGGAGGATGGGGGCAAATAATTGGCTCTGGCTCTGCCTTTCATTGGCTGGCTTCGCCTGTCACTGACTCTGGCTCCACCTCCTGTTGGGCACTCCTCCTTCTGCTGTACCAGTCCCGATGGGCACCAGTTGCCAGGGTTGCAATGTGTACTCTGGCCCTTCCAGAGCCCTATCTATTTGAGAGCCAGTGTGGTGTAGTGGTTAGAGTGTTGGACTAGGACCTGGGAGACCATGGTTCAAATCCCTATTCAGCCATGAAGCACCCTGGGTGACCTTGGGCCAGTCCTGCCTCTCAGCCTAACCTACCTCACAGGGTTGTTGTGGGGATTAAATTGGGAGGGGGGACACCATGTACTTTGAGCTCCTTGGGGGAAAAGTGGGATATAAATGCAACAATAAATAAATAAAATTATCTCTTTCATTTGGAGAGCATAGCTGTGCTTACAGACTTAAAATGGTTTATTCCTTCTTCCCAGGGAATTCTGTCTTGTGAGGTGGGGCTAGGGATTTATCATGGAGAATTCTCTGTATCCCAACTTGACTGAGCTCCCAAGATTATTTGGTGGGGGGGGGTATGACAGGGAGGAATATTAACATCAGGCTGGTAGCATTGATACACCCTAAGCAGTTCGGCTGCAGTTCCTTAGTGATTGAGGAAGGGCACACCGCATGTACTCAGGGGCACAAGTCTCCATAAAATAGTGGTGGTGGGGATGTCCAAGCAAATAATATGATCAGGCTCAAGCCAGGCACTGGGTGTGTCTCGACCCTCATGATGAACCTGCCCTTAGAACCTCTGGTTATTGGAGTTTTTGGCTGTCCTGCCCCAGTCCCCTGTTTCCAACAGCAGGTACCTAGATTCTATGAGTTTGGGGTAGCACTTTCCCTCCCAACAAGGGGGAATTATGGGGAGGCAGTTATACCTGCTCTTGACTTCTTGAATTCCCAGCCCTGGTGGTGATGGGAGGGGGGCAAAGCTTTTGAGTTCTGGTTTTTCATATTTTACATCTTTACTCCCCCCCCCATACATTTGATGTAATTGGCTATCTAAAAGGAAATTAATCCATTTATACAGTACGCTCCGTCAGACAAAAGAGCTCATGAAACCAGCCGGCTAAGGGAAGCCTGTCGGAAAGACAGGAGATTAATTGTTGGCCCCTGCTGCCTTCTGTGCTCTGCCGCAAAGCCGATTTGTTTTGCGTGGGCTTCTCCGCTGCCTCTATTCAGGCTGCGCTTCAACAGAGCTGAGCTGGACCGGGAAGGCGGGGGCGAGAAAAGGCCAAGGAACCGGAGGGGAAGAGGAGTGGATTGATGTGGAAAAGCTGCCGAAAGTCTCCCGCTGCTGCCTTTTCTTCCCAAGTGACAAGACTCCATATAATTAATAAATTGTACCTTGCCGTTTCCCTTTATTGCTGGAAACACAGGGCTCAAGTAAACAGATAAAACACTCAGAAGGAGGGAAAAAAACACCCAACCAGCCAGACCTTGGCTAATGATGAAATATGAACTCCGGATTGACAGGGGGAGATGGTGGCAGGAACACGACTGGACAGACAGTGAACGAAAGAATGGAGGGAGAAAGCACTGATAATAAAAATCCTAATAAAATAATATTTAGCGTTCGTGAAGTGCTTTCTGCATGTTCTGCATGTTCATAGCACTTCATGTATATTACCTAACAAGAACCCTTTAAGGTAGGTCAGTATGATTATCCCCACACTGAAGAGCCCTACTGGCTCAGGCTAAAGGTCCATCTAGTCCAGCATCCTGTTCTCACAATGGCCGACCAGGTGCCAATGAGATGCCGACAGCAAATGGAAAACAAAAGAAAAGAGAAGGTCAAGCCATGGTGCTATTTCTTAATTATGGTTAGAGCAAACCATGGTTTGGTGTGATGTCTGCATTGAGACAACATAACCCTCTGAGCATGCGCAGAGTGCCTTTCCTCTCACAACTGCCCCAGCCCATCTGAATGAAGCTGATACTTTTGATGTAGGTCCAACTGTCCCCCAGAATAGCCTTCACCAACTTGGTGCCCTGCAGATGTGCCATGCTGCCTGGGGCTGATGGAACTTGTAGTTCAAAACATCTGGAGACCACCAGTTTTGCAAATTAATTGTGGTTTATAACTGTAATTAAAAAAGAATGATTGTGGATGTGAGGCTTAAAATCCTTTCCAGCTGACACCTTGGCCCAAACTTCCAAACTCTTTCCTTTCCTCTGCTCCCCCCACCCTACCCCAGATTTTCCTCTGCTGTGCTGTGGGCGAGGGGGATTCATTGAAGAAGCAGAATATAGTCGTTTAGTTTATTTGCTCTACAGAACATATACATCAGATACACTATAGTTTTATCAAGACAGCCACAGCAGAGAAAAACACAGTATACATGCACACAGATTGCGCCTTTTAAAATAAGAGTGTAACAAACTCCATGATCAAAAACAGTTTAAAAATACAGACAATTTTGACTCTGAAATCTTCTCTTTAACAATTGTGTCCTAGTTTTGATGGCTACAGCAAGGAACTTGGCTGTATTCCCTGTAATCGTAGAATCGGAGTCTAAGAAATTAAAATTGAAACATAAAAATTAATCTGAGTTCCCCAAGAAAGTACTGGAGAGATACTGTAAATTGGGAACTTGTATCCCTATAAAAATTGCAGTATAGAAGAATGTGGGCTAACATTTCAACAGAGCCACTTTCTCAAGGACAAAACAAAATTTTGACTCATGAGGATGCAGGCAGGTTATTGTTATAATTATTAAATGAGAAGAATAATTAATTACAAGAACATTCTATTTTATATAGTAGCACCAGAGGGATAACCATACTAGTTCTGTTGCTGCAAAAACACCACCTTAAAAAGATTGCTTTTGTGTGTGGCATAAGACTTATTCTTAGACGACAGATAGATGGAGAAAAAGAAGTCTCAGCATTGGCACCTGGAGGGCATGAGATGCAGGAGGGCCTGTCACATTGCTATGTAGAGCCCAAATATATATGAGACAAGACCAGAGTGATGCAGCCAAAACACCAGTGAATGTGGCACTTTGTCATAGAGTAGTATAGCTTAATCCAAAAGGACAGGCTACAATTCCCAGAGTTCCCTGAGAAGACGGATTGAGCATTAAACCACTCTGGGAATGGTAGTTCTGTGAGGGTGATAGGTGGGGCTTCCTAACATCTGTCAGTACCCTTAACAAACTATATTTCCCAGGATTCTTTGGGGAAAGACTTGGCTCTTAAAGTGGTGCAATACTGCTTTAAATGTATAGTGCAGATGGGACCTAAGAGGGGCAGAAAAGGAGAGGCCAGGCAATGAGGGAAGAGCTCAAGCAAAGCCGGATGCACAGGCTGGTTGGTTCTGGTTGGTGATGAGGGTTTGGGCCAACAGCAGGGAAGCTTTTTCAGATGGAGGGCAACTTCCTGGGGGCCACATGCCAGTGGTGTGTGGGGCCAGAGCCAGAAGTGGGCAAAAGCGACCAAGAGGCATTATTAGAGTTCAAAGACACATTCCAGCCAGGTGAAAATACTCAAGGAGGGGGTGAAGCAAGAATATGGCCTGGGGAGAGTGTGGCTGAGGCGGGGTTGTGGACAAGGGAAAGTTCCAAGGGCCAAACAGAGAGGACTAGAGGGCCACATTTGATTCCTCGCCTGAGATTCCCACCCCTGACTTAGAAATGATGTAAGGTGGATTCTAAAGAGAGTTTAGAAGAGAGAGACGGTGATATGTTAGGTGTTTTGGGAAGCAGCCCTGGTAATACGGGACAGCAAAGGAGAAATCTGCGTAATTCTGGACACATCATTTTGGTTGCTAGCTTTTGGCACAGAACTTTCAACCCTGGAGATAGAGCCCTTTTGCTTCTAGAGAGTGCTAGTTCTGCCCTCTGATGGAAGGGGTAACCTTGTTCCTGAACCTGGTGTAGCAGAGTGTTTGGGGTCACAATCCAGGAAGCTTTCAATTCAAATATCAACTCAGCCAGGAACTTGTCAGACAGCCTGAGATGAGTCGCTGTTCTCTCTGCCCCCACCAGAGGGGGCAGGGATGTTGCACCCCTGTAAGGCCTAAGAGTTGCAGATAAGCAGAGACAGCAGAAGGCTTTGGTTTCTGTTCTCACCTCTGTTGTGGCATGCAGCACTGTTTCCTTTCCACTGCAGTTCGGCTTTGGACAAAAACAACATTCGTCTTGCTGTCTGCTGGGGTGGAATGTTATGCAGATAATTCCATAATTGATTACATTATTCCACACCATTTCAGTGAAACACCATTCATTTCAGTGCAGAGGAAACCCAATTCAAATGGCGGGAACAAGGCAGCAGTTTCGTATCATTTGTGGACTGAAAACAGCAAGTAATACTGATTGTTTTCTCTGGATTTGAATTCCATTCCAGACAGAATGAGCAAACACGGTCAATTTCTGCTCTGTTTCCATTTCCATTGAAATTCTCTGACATGCCTACTGAGAGGATTATTTATTTATTTATTACATTTATATCCCACCTTTCCTCCAAGGAGCTCAAAGTGGTATACATGGTTCTCCCCTCCCCATTTTATCCTCACAACAACCCTGTGAGGTAGGTTAGGCTGAGAGACAGTGACTGGCCCAAGGTCACCCATTGTGCTTCATGGTTGAGTGGGGACTTGAACCCTGGTCTCCTAGGTCATAGTCCAACACTCTAACCATTACACTACACTGTGGGATGTTTTGAACATTTAAAAATTACTGTATCAATGGAATGTGTTGTCGTCGCCCTTGTTATTCTTCTCACCCTCTTTCTTTCTTTTCCTTGCCAGGCTGGCCCAAGCTCCACGTCCAGGTGTGGCACCAAGACTCCTTTGGGCGCACCGAGCTGTACGGCTACGGCTTCTGCCACGTGCCGTCCAGCCCTGGCTTCCACCAGCTGGAGTGTGTCACCTGGTGCCCCCTGGGCTCATGGCAGGAGCAGCTGTCCCAGCTCTTTGTGGGAGGGGGCCCCCAGTTGCTGAACACTGATCTGATCTACACGGGGGCCGACCGCTACCGCCTGCAGACCCGCACCATGGGCACCGTGCACCTCCAGCTGGCCGTCCTCCTGCGCAACTTTGACCGCTATGGTGTCGAGTGCTGAACCCGGGCTGCCCCTCTTCCCCCCCCTATGGGCCTGCACCCATGTGGCGGGCCTGAGGGCAGGCCTGAGGGCTCCTCCCCCTCAGCCCAAAGACTGGAAACCTCACTGCTCAGGAAGGAAAGACTTCTGCAGCCGTGAACATGGTGTCCTTGGCAGAGGAGCGTCTGCCTCAGGGCTGACAGGGCCTCTGTGCTCCCACCTGACTCTGAAGAAGGGCAGCTCCATTCCATCAACAGCTGAAGCACAGAACTTACGAGCCAAATGCCTTGAGTTTGGTCTCCATATCAGGACTAGTGGTTGATGCTTGGCCCAGAGGGGTACGGAACCAGATCTCCTGGGACCTCTTCTCAGCCAAGTGCCTCACCCCGTGAGCAGCATCTGTTGTGGCCTGGGGCACCCTTGAGACAACCACCCTTGTGCACTTGGGGGGCTCTAAGGCTCTTTCCCAGTTTGATTTGACAGAGTTTGGACATATCACTCGGCACAGAGAGGACTGCTGTTCCCAGGACTTGCACCACTTACACTGTATCCCCCCCCCCATTTATTTCTGTTTCTTTCTCTTGTTTGCATTAAACAGGTTTTCTCCAGGGGGCTTTGTGCAGTGCTTAAAGGAACAAGAACTTGGTATGCTAGTGGGTGGGTACTTATCCCTATGCCATGGACACACCATCACAGGCCTAATCTATGCACAAAGCAGAGCAAGGTGGTAGAATGGACTTGTAGGTACTCTCAGCCAGGGCTGGCCCCAGGTCTGAGGAGACCTTCAGCATAGTGCTTCCTGGTGGGATAAAACTGCGCCAGGCGGTTGGGTCTGGGAGCCACCATTTAGTTTACACAGTGCCTTTGAGCAGGAGAGCCAGTGTGGTGTAGTAATTAGAGTGATGGACAGAAACCTAGGAGGCCAGAGTTCAAATCCCCACGGTGACTGGCTCAAGGTCACCCAGTAAGCTTCATGGCTGAGTGATGATTTGAACCCTGGTCTCCCAGGTCCTAGTCCAACACTCTTAACTGCTGCACCACACTGGGTCTCAATCATAATAATAGGAGCAGGGAACCTCTGGCTCCTCCAGATGTTGGACTCCAGCTCCCATCATCCCTGACTGCTGGCCACACAAGCTGGGGTTGATGGGAGTTGAAATCCAAACAACGTCTCGAGGGCCACAAGTTTGCCACTCCTGCCCTGCAGGGATACTACATCAAGGGCATGGCAAGAAATAAAAAATGGAAGCTGCTTTCAGGCTCAGTTGCCAGGTGTTGGTCAGAGCACTGAGGTGGGCGGTGTTTAAAGAGGTGCCCAGGACTGGTGTCAGCGGTTGACTCTGATAAGGCCCCTGCAGCTACCCAAGGATGCTGCATGCTGACACGGAGACGTTTTCAGGTTGCAGGCGGGAGGATGCAGTTTTTGAGCATTCTGTTCCCCTCACAGAGCTCCAGCAGCCAGAGAGGTTTAACAGTCGGCGCCTCTTCCCAGAGAATTCAGGGGATGGTAGCTCTGTGAGGGGAATAGGGCATCTTCTAATAACTCTCATCACCCTTCACAAACTACACTTCCCAGGATTCTTTGGGGGCAGCCATGACTAAAGTGGAATGTCTGGTGTGGATATGGCCAGAGACAGCTTTGGTTTAAATTTGGGTGGGAGATTATGCGTGTCTGCTGTAGAATAAAACATTGGGGAAAACCCTGGAAAATGATATTGTTACCAATGTTTTCCTTTTGGAAAGGAAAGGGGCTTTCCCTCTGCCCAGTGCCCACACACCCAATCTTCTCCTCCCCATCTCCCTTCCCCCCCTTCCTCCCCTCCTCCTGCTCCTCCCCGCCCCTCCTCCAGGTCACTTTCATCTATCCTAAACATGATTGCACAGGATTAAATCCCACTGAACAGAATAAGCATGCAAATTATCAAACCTGCCCTCCTCTCCTCTTCCCTCTTATCCCCCCCCCTTTGTACTGGTCAATGTCATATGATGGTGAAGACAGCCTTTTGTGTTTCAAGCTGGAGGTTATATTTCCATTTTGGGTGCATTAACAGTTGAAACAGATTGCATCTTTGATGTAAAATTAGACTGATTACAATATGTTGCTACTTAAGCAGTGAATTTAGCTGTTGGAGAAAACAAACTTGGCCTGCCAACGATGCATATGCTCATCCTTCTGTGCTTAAACCACTCCACTTAAGGAAGGGTGGGCATGGTCAATTAAAAACATAAAGCTAGAAATTTACTAGAATATTTTTCACCTCCCACTGTTTTACCTTGTGCAAACTGAGACACTCCTCATATCCACTGGAGACTAGTCAGTGCTATTATTCCACAACTGTTATTTTAGTGTAAATTATGCAAAGTGTTGCTGTACTTCACATATTCACAGAAACAGAAGCAAAAGAAAAAAGTTATCATAGGAAACTTCACTAAAATTGCAAAGTAAATGAAACATATTTCAAGTGAATATCTGAACTATATCAACAATATTGTTGCTTCCTCCCTGCTAAAACAAGATCAGCACAGCACATGTCTTGTTTCTGTTATTTGGGCTGATTGCAGGTGTTGCCACTACTTACCATATGCTCAGAGGCACGTTACCAAATTCTTCCAAGCTGCACAGAAAGTAGATTGGACTATGAAAAACCAACCCAAATTGTGTTTGCATTTTTACAGATTTGCAGGGCAGTACTATATCTCAGAGAGAAGGCCAGGACTCCTGCTCCCCTAGTACATTCACTATAGCTACTACTTTCCTTACTATTTAAAGTTTGATAGAAATATCTGTTGGCTATACGTACATGCTTAAAGCGCAAGAGTTTTTTGCCTATTACTGAATTAAAGATTTAAGTTATTTTTAATATAAGTCCTTAAAATGCCGCTTAAACGTGCACAAGACTGCACTGTACTATTCATTATTTAAATATTTCTTTAATCATATAATAACCCTGCCTTGTTGACATTCTGCTGCATGTCATCCAAAGCTTGTTCCACAATATTATGATTTTCAGAAGCTCAAACTTCGGTAAGATCCAATATTCAAACAAAGCACAATAGTAATAAAAGATCTGGCCTTTGTGCTATCATGGGAGGATATCGGGAAGTTACAGTCTGAGGGTTACGCCTTAATGCAGCATTGGAAAGGATCCTGGGGCTATAATCCTCTGCACACACATTCTGTAGTCAGGCTTACTTCTGAGTAAACATGCATAAGGCTGGGCTGCAAGTGTCCAAGGCTTTCCAAACACAAGGTCTGGAAGTTGCTGGATAAAATAGTGTTTGTCCTTGAGATTGAAAGTAAATATTATGTTTGGTTAGTGGACTCATAAATATTCATAATTTCAGCATAGTGCAGAGCTCAGCTGGTTGGAAGCATAAAATCAGAGGACAAGAGGACCCTGCTAGGCTCTGTGGGTGATCCTGATGATATATACAAGATAGCATCTCTAGCATCCGATCACCTGTGATATCTTGCTTGTCCAAAAGAATAGAGCTGATACATGAGTGGGTGTGAGATCCTATGCATGTCTACTCAGAAGGAAGCCCCACTGAGTTCAATGGAGTGTACTCCTAGGAAAGTGTGTATTGCATTGTGGCCTTCCTGCATCAGTTATATAATGCAGTGTTTCCCAACCGTTATGAGTATGGGACCCCCTTTATAAGCTCAAAAAGATTTGCGACATCCCCACGCTAACTGTAATTTTAGCCTCTGTTAATTGAAAAAATGGTGCGTGGCAAAATCACATCTCCAAATATCCCTTTCCATAAAAAGCTCCTTGCAGACAGGGAGGTGTTGCTTTCTTTTCTTAATGCAAAGGTCCAAACAAATTGGGATCCATCTCCTCCACACACACAGTCTGAAGATGTGGGCTACAGTGTTGGACTAAGATCCAGGTTCAAATCCTCACTCAGCCATGAAGCCCACTGGGTAACCTTGGGCCAGACAGTCTCTCAGCCTGACCTATCTCACAGGGTCAGTGTAAGGATAAAATGGAAAGCGGATGGGGGACGACGACTGTGCACCACCTTGAGCAACTTGGAGGAAAGGTGGGACATAAATGGAATAATAAATAAATACATAAATTAATACATAACATTACAGCTGCAGTATGTGGACCCCAGGCTCAGCCAACCTGCTGAACTTTTTAATAATGATGATGAAGCACCATCAGCAGCAGCTATGTGGTAGTGGTGGGGATGCTAGATTGTGAAGAAAAAAGGGTAGAAAGACTGAGGAGAGGGGTTAGTGCTTTTAGGCCTTGGGATGATCATCAGAAATGATGACTTGGTTACCATGCACTTGGGGAATGACAGTGGGGCAGAAGACAGATCAGCACATGCACACACACAAACACCTGCCCCTCCTGCAAGCATCTGTAGGCAGGCAGGCATTTGGGCAGGTAGGAAGGGGGATGCCTTGAACTGCTGCAGCATCTTGGAGAGAGAGCTGGGGGGGAGTGTAGGTGGAAGAAAGGGGGGATGTTGGCACACACAGCCTCAGAGATGGGGGGCGAGCAAGTCCTGAGTTTCCTCACTGCTCCTTGGCTCCGTCTGGGCTGAAGGTGAGAGCTCCACGGCCTCACAAATAGGAATAATTTTTAAAAGGAGATGGCAGTGAATCAGGAGCCAAGAAAGGCAGGCAGGCTGTCTGCCAGGAAGGAAGGGGGTTTCCTTGCAGCCTTGCTTCTTTTTGCTTCAGAAAAAGCCCTCTCCTCTCGTTCTGAATAAGGTTGTTGTTAGCAGTGGCAGTGCGAGGAGATAGGAGTCACTGATAGTAAATCTCTTCTTCCTGGTAGCTCCACCCACAGCGTCCTTTGACAACTGCCACGTGTTTTATAGGCAGATGCCTGCCCTCGGTGCACCTGATAGACACTCTGGTGCTTCAGCAAAAATCCTCCCCTCTTGTTTGAAGCAATGGGGAGGTGTCATCTGCAGCAGCAGTGGGGAGCAGATAATGTCAGATAATATCACAAATAGGGTGATAAAATACACCCCCGTCTGACACCTTTTCAGATTGGGAACCAATCGGTTTCTCCATATTCTGTCCTGGTTGCCAAAATGTTGCAGTTCTGGCTCTGCCCAGCAGGGGTCACCAAAACTGCAAGTTTGAAAGCCAGTGGTAGAAGCAGAATGACATTTTGTCACTGTGGCACTGCTGTCCACGGTGACCAGTATAACTCACTCCCCTCTTGTACCTGGGCATCAAACCCAATCACCCTGGTTGATGCCAGTCCCCGTTCCAACCCAGGAGGCCTGGCTATCACTTTGTTTCTGCCCTGGCCACTGCATTTCATTTCTGTCCCAAAGCTGGTGTTCTGACTCTTGTCCTCACTCTCTGCCACCTCCCAAATACAGATGCCAATGTTTTTTTTAATCAGCTTTATTTCTAAAGATTCCCCTCTCTCCCTCATGTTATCTCCAGCAGCCAGTCAGACTGTTCTTAAATGCACAGGAAGAGCAAGGCCAGTTTTCAAAAAAGTGGTATGCTTACCCCTAAAACTATATCGAAACCAGAAATTCCCTTCCCCCCTGCCAGGAGCTATGTGAAACTATGGAATCTGTTACCACAAAAGAGGGTGGCCACCTACTTTGACCACTTTAAAAGTGGGCTAGACAAATTCATGGAGGGAATATCTATCAAAGGCTACTCGCCATGCTGGCTATAGATTACCTCCAGCATCAGAGACGGCATGCCTCTGAATAGGGGTGGGGGACAAATTTGATTCAGTTCACATTTAAAGGGAAACCGGCCTAATTCTCAGTTTCTGAAACAATACACAAAACGAAACACGGCCATCTTTTGAAATCGGCATTTCCCCAAATTTTCCTGTGCAGTTCTCAGGCCAAGTAAACTGTACAAAAATAGATATGCTAGGGGAAAGTGTGTATAAAAAAGCATATATGACTGAAAATAATGTGCAAAAATGCATTATATGAAGGAGCATTGCTTTGCAAACGTGTATACTGGGCAGAATTGCATATGAGATGTGTATATTGGGAGAAATGTGGTGATGAAATAATTGGAAATTGCTGCAAAAATGCAGAGAACTGAATTGACAGTTGAAAAAAATGAGAGACCGAGATGGAACTTTGCCCATCGCTGCCTCTGAATCCCAGTAGCTGGGGGAGCAACTGTGGGAGGGGGCTATTGCACTCATGTCCTGCCCGTGGGGTTCCCAGAGGCACATGGTCGGTCACAGTAAGTAACGAGATGCTGGGCTGGATAGGCTGTTGGCCTGATCCAGCTACAGGGCACTCTATATGAAAGATTCTAAGCGTCCTGACATCATGGACCTCTGCCCCTTTGCAAATGTAGCGATGGGCAGGGCAATAAACATGAGCTTTGCTTTTGCACAGTCGGCTAGTTTCTTCACACATCCATCCCTATTCTCCATCCCATCCAGGCAAGCAGGACGCCTGAGCGGAGTGTCAAGGACTCCTTCTCTTCAGGTAAAAACATTCAAGGAGGGTGCAAGACTGGGTGTGACTCAGGAGGACGTGTGGCCTTGGAAGAGTCCTGAGGCCGAGATAGAGAGGCCTGGAGGGCCACATTTGGCCCCAAAGTTTGAGGTTCCCCATCCCTGCAATAACGCAATCAGTAGTGTAATGGCAAAGTCAGAAGTGCAGGGTCCCTCCACGACAATCACAGCCATGCCCCCCCTTTTTTTGCTGCTGGATTGAGAATGAGACCCTTGTTAATGCCTTCTTCCACAATAACAGATGTTCCTAGGAGCCAATAAGCAGGAAAGAGGAGAGTGTTAGCTACTCAGAAGAGTCTTCTCAGTGAAGGACTCACCTTCTTCCACTCTGGCTCCAATCAACAGGAAAGGACAAGGAAACTGTTAGAAGACTCTTCTCCGTGGCTAAAACTCTCCCCTTTCATTATGATTGACTCATAGATGCTGGAGATGTAGGGACCCTGCCGGGACCCTTCTCCCAAAAAAGTAGAGGGACCAAGACCACCACCCCGAGACCCCAGTTGACTATACCCCTGGATGTAATTCAGCTTCTATTCCCATCTCTTGTTCTCACCACAATCCAACCTCCCCTCCTAAACTGTGGGGAAAATAACTCAGTTGACTCTGCTTTCCAAATCCTCCTCTTAACTCACCTTTAATTTTTTATTATTATTTATTGAACTTATATCCCACTCTTCCTCCCAAAAGAGCCCTGGGCAGCAAACATATCAGAATTTTTTTTAAAAAAGCATTCTAAAAATAGTTACAGTTAAAAGCATTCTCTCATCCACTGTTCTCAGGGTTACCAGGAACAGTCTCCTTCAGCCATCAAATAAACAGGAATGTTTTCAGATTCCTCCTAAAAGTCAGTAAAGATGGAGACAGATACACTTCGCCAGGGAGGGCATTCCACAAACAGGAAGCCACCACTGAAAAGTCCCCATCATGGCGGATCAATGCCAACCAGGCACTTGACTCAGTTCAGCCCCTATCCAAGAGGCCCCTCTCTCATACCACATTCAAACTGGCTCAATCTCTCTCTCTCCCTCTCCAATCGGTTTCCCCTTGGCATGTGTTTTCTACGCTTTACCAAGTTGTCTCTGGGGTTCAGGGTGTTCCCCCCCCCCAATCTATATATCTCCAGTCCACTGGGAAGAACAGATCAACAGCATGTTGGGAATAGGACAGGGTGTAGATTCCTTAAAGGCAAAAGGACTGAGCACGATACCATCACAACACAATACAGTGTGCAGGTCCTCATTGCATCACATTTTAATGAACTGAGAAGAAATGCAAAGGACACTGGAGCAAAAACCTTTCCCAGCTTGGGGAGAAATTAGTTTCCAGCCCATGAGGCCGCTTATCTGAAGGACCTATTTCATGGTGGCGTCCCAGACGTAGGGAGGCCTGTTATTAGAGATGAGAAACAATGGATGCTAAACGGAGGAGATGTGCATGAGGGGCCAGGCTGGCAATGAGCAATGGTAGGCACAGGAGGCTGCAGGGAAAGGCGAGAGGTGGGCTATGAGAGAGAGTTGAGCTGTCCTTTTATAGCTGGGTGCCTCATAAAAGCATCATGAATCCGCCGCCCAAAATTGGATCTTGCCACATGTAACGTGGCTTGGGTTCATTTTGGGCGTAATACAACGCCAACCCCCCTTTGCCCAACGCAGCTGCTCCGAAATAGCTCAGACACTGCCACGGCTGGAATTGCCCACTTGCTTGGCATGTGGCGGGGCGACTTTCATAGGGAAGGGGGGGGGCTCAAATGTCAGGCATACATAGAACACACTCCAGGAGGGTTAGGTATCTGGTTACAGGCAGAAGCCACAAAAAGGAATCACAGATACATTGGAACTTGCGCAAGGGTGAAAGGCCATCCTAGTACTGAAATAAGGCTGCACTTATTAGTCACGAGGGCTCTGTCCCTGAATTTATTCCTCCTCATTTACTTAATGTTTCACTCAGGGTGGTATACAGGGCTGTCTCCCCCTACCCCATTTTATCCTCACAACTCTGTGAGGTAGGTGAGGGATGATGTTTGGCCTAAGGTCACCCAGTGAGTTCATGGCTGATGCAGGATTTGAACCTTGTCTCTCAGACCACATTTGCACCATACATTTAAAGCACTATTATATAACCACGTTAAACCGTCATGGCTTCCCCCACAAAAATGCTGGGAACTATAGTTTTTGTAAGGATGCTGAGAGTTGTTAGGAGACCTGTATTCCACTCACAGAGCTACAATTGTCAGAGTGGTTTCACAATGAATTCCTCTTCCCAGGGAACTCTGAAACTGTAGCTCTGTGGGGCGAAGAGGGGTCTCCTAACAACTCTTAGCACCCTTCACAAACTACAGTTCCCAGGATTCTTTGGGGGAAGCCATGACTGTGTAAGGTGGTATAATACTGCTTTAATTGTATGGTGCAGATATGGCCTGAGTCTGCTGCCCTAACCACTATGCCACACTGGTTGCCTACTTTTTATGTGGCCCTAGTGTGTTCTGGCTAAGAGCAGGGAAGGTTCAAATTTTACCTCAGCCTTGAAGTCATTAGGTGAGGTGGAGTGAGCTGCTTTTCTCTCAGCTCCTACATGCAATATGAGGGCAGTGATCTTGGCCTACCTGGCAGGGCTATTTAAAGGTTGTATGTGAAGCACTTTGAGCACTCGGATACTATATAAATGCTTAGCAGTGATATTAATTAGAATTAGAATTAGAATTAGAATTAGTGCAGTTGGCCCTACAAACTTTATTATACTTACTCTCACAACAAGAACCCTGTAGATCAGGTTTCTGTTAACCCCGTTTTGTGGTGAGGAATGAAAATACTTGGGTTGTAAATTTTTCCTCATCCTCCTCACCTTCTGCTTTGTGTAACATCTTGCCTGATGATGAGTTCTGGAGAAATTGAAACCTTGCTGCTATTTTGTGACATTTAGGGTGGTTCTGATAAACGTATTGCCCTACTGAGGATTGGGGAGATTTTTTTTCTTATGAACTGATCTTTGTTTTTTGAATTAATATCATTCCACTCTTCTTTCAGGAAACATAAGGCAATTCACATCGGACACCTAGGTCCCATCCAGGTTCTGACTAGTCCGAGACCTGCTTCACTTTAACAGCATAACAAAATCATGCAACCGGACGCCAGAGAATTCTTTGGGTCTAGACAGTACCAGGCCCAAGGCTGCAGAATGAATCGGTGGCATGGACAGGACTTGAATCCAGCTCTCTTACTCAAGGCAGCGAATAAGAAAAAGGGTGCCTTTCCCTCAGGACTGAGTAGCCGCAACAACTAGCCCTCATCTGTCAGGCAGTAAAGAGAAGGACATTTCCCCAAGTCAGAAAGTGTGGCTTCCAGACGCTGTTAGAACAGAAGCCCTGAGTAAGGAGCAGCAAATGCCTTATCTAATCTTCTGTCATAATGGACACCCTTTTAAAAATAAGAAATGACCCTTGAAATAAGAGACCATGGGTGTGTTTGGTCTTTACACTTCATCGCATGTGAATAAATGTTTTTACTATCATCTTCTTCTTCTTCTTCATCTTCCAGGGAGGCAGTTGGCTCAACCATGAGGTGAGGAAAGAAAGAAAGAAAGAAAGTCTGCTTTTGCCAGAGTAGCTGTCCAGCTGTCTCTCCCGTTACCCAGTGAAGGAGTTATATACAGCAGTGCACACCCCCTCCTTCACTTCCTGGGTGGAGCTGGTGCTGGGGAGAGGCAAAAAAAAAAAGCTTTAAAAACCTCCAAGCCCGCAGTCTGCAAGTCCCAACAGGAGTGGTGAAATTACAGCCTTTCCTGCAGAGGAAGACAGAAAGGCCAGCTGGCTCCAGGGTAGAAGTGGCAGTAGCGGCAGCAGCAACAAGCTTGATTGAATACAGCCGTCTTGGGATGCCCCAGTCGTGACACTGGATTTGGCCCAAGTCTCTACAGCCAGCCACATTCCAGAGAGGTCCGGGTACCTCTTGACTTTGGCAACCCTCGAGTTACTTGCTCTGCCAAGAAAGGATCCTTTGAATCAAGTAAAGAGACAGTGCCTTGATCTCCCCAGCGATGGGCATTCGGACTGCCATGGTCTGGCGCCAAGGGTGAATTTGGGCGCATCTGAATATTCAGGCATCCAGACACATGGGCAGCATCGGTGCCAGGCATGCTCTGCGAAGCATAAGGTGAGTCTCTGTCGCCTTTGAAAATTGGCAGCCAAGACTGTTGAGATAGTTCAAACAGCAAATTTCCAGGGGGAAATAGTCACTTTATACTTTGAGAGGCTGGATGGTCAATTGTGGCCCCAGCTTTCATAGGAAACAGCCTACTTTGTCAGATGCTAGAAGAGGTGGTTTGAGAAAGAACTGAGAAAACCGTCAAGAAACCCCAACTAAGGAGGGTGTTTTTGGTTTTGATTTTTGATTTTTGGCATTGAGCTAAGAGCAGAGGCGAAAAGGTGGGAGGAAAGTTTAAAGATGTTGGTTTCCAGAGGCTGTGACTGGCAGAGTGCTTCTCCGTTTGCAGCTGGGGGCCTTGGCATGCGGAGGGCCGTGGGCTGGCTCTTCTTCCTGCTCTTTGCCCTGGAGCATCTCTGCGCCACTTTTGCACTCTCTACTTGCAAGACCCTGGACATGGAAATGATGAAACGCAAGCGGATTGAAGCCATCCGGGGCCAGATCCTCAGCAAGCTCAAGCTGTCCAGCCCGCCTGAGGTGGAAGACCCTGATTCGCGGGTGTTGTCCGAAGAGATTGTGGCACTGTACAACAGCACCTTGGAGGTAATCCGAGAAATGACGGCTGAAGACCCAAAGGAGACCCCTCAAGAAGAGTACTATGCCAAAGAGGTGCACAGGTTCAATATGCTGCCAGCGAATCACGGTGAGACTAGAGCTGGGGGTGGGTGGAGTTAAAAGTGTTTGTGTGCAGGAGTGTGGTCAGTGATATTTAGTGGTTAGAGCAGTACAAGGAACTAGGCCAGGCTTAGCATTTGTATTGCACTGGCACTGGTCCTGCTGCTATTCCTCTAGGAGCAGCCTGGCATATAGAAATTAAGCAGGTGAAGATTTTCCCATTGTGGAAATAAAGCAAAGGGAAAATCCTCATCCCTTTGATTTCTCAGCATAAAGCCGTTGGGTAGAGGGGTAGGACCAATTTAAAAAGCTGGCAACTGACTCTTAGGTTAGGCATAACGTGTGACCTGCTGATAAACTTAGAGTACCTGTCAAGTATTTTGTTGCCCCCGGTACTGCAAAATCAGGTGAGGGAATTGCCAAGCACTTTGGCAGGCAGCTGTACATGGGCTGAACCTGACAGGCACCAGCGGGTGGGCTTGAGAGAATGACTTGGCCAAGGCTACCACTGCTGTTTCTCACGACTCCCAGGCCTCAGCTTTCTCATCTGTAAAATAATGATTATTGATCTTAAAAAGGGGTTATTTAAAGGATGAGAGACAAGGAATTATTTGTTACCTGCACTGAGATTTAGTGAGGAAATGGGATAGGATATACACCTAGAGTTTAAGCAAAACATTTTTAAAAACATTCCACATGTAAAATGGCCGTAAGAATGGGCAGAGAAAGTGAGGTGGAGAAGAGGTTTGGGAACAGTGATGGTGGAGGGTTAGCATGCTCCTAAAATGTCGATCCAAACTGGAGGTTGGAAAAGCAGGTTTAGATCAGCCCAGTAGGAGCTCCTCTCGTACCCCTTGTGGGTAGTGCTACTCTTGACCCTAAAACCTGGATGTTTATTTAATTCTTTGCAGACAAATTCAAAACTTCCCACCAACGCCTTGTCACAAATGGATTTTTTTAAAAAACGAAATGTATATGCCGCTTGATGTAATTAGAACCTCTAAGTGGTTTACAAAGCAAACAAACACTTCCACTAGGGTTGCCACCTCGTTCTTCTGGCCCAGCTCCCGTGCGGCATCCCAGTAGGCAGAAAGGTGAAGGTTTTCCTGACAAAGTGGTTAAAGTGATGGGGCAACCTTCCCCTATTAAATTTTCTGTGTGTCAGGATGTTTTAAAGACACTGGCGCAGGTCCAGTTACCGAGGGGGGTGCAAACCTAATGTGACAAGGAAGTTGCACAAAGGAAGTTCTCCCGCCAAGCCCCTTTGAAATAAAGGCATGCAGTGCAAGAGCAGAGGATCAATGGTTGCCAGTTCTGGGCATAGCTCCCCCGGCTGCCTTGTTACGGGGAAGCTGCCGCAGCTAGAACTTGGCATGACTTGCTCTCTTCGCTGCAACCACTGCATGCTGTCGTGACTGTGATGATGATTCCCACCCCCAAAAAATCCCTGGCCTGGGACAGGCAAAATCTGGGCAATTAGTCTGGGACAATGAGGCCTGGCAGAGTTGACTGCCTTTTCAGCTGACGGTATTGGCTCCCAGACAGAAAACAGTTTCACTGGTTGGAGCAGAGCAATCCTAGCAGACGAGTCACAGCTCAGTGGTAAAGCAAACATTTGACATGCAAAAGGCAGCTCAGGGGCATGATCAGCCCCCAGAGAAAGGACATTAGGAAGCAAGAGTTGGGAAAGACCCCGTCCCTGAGACCTTGGAGAGCAGCTACCAGTCTGGACCAATGGGTCTCAGTGATGTACTATTCTCAAGCAGCATATTTGTATGCAGATTTGTAGCCCTACCTTAGTTCCAGAAACTTGGGATGGAGGGTAGAGAGGAGAGCCAAGCTGCAGGGATTTGCTTTTAAGTGAACTAATCTCTGCATATGCTCAGAGGCTATCATTCAGCCATACTATACTTCCAGACTAGAGCCTTGGCATTTTGAAAATGGACACCAGAGTTGGACCCAATCAGCATTTGTCAGAGCAGGCTTAAGGCACTTAATGTGCATTAAGATTCATGCAGTTGTATCATGCCTCTTAGCTCCTGTTGTTGACTCCTAAGAGAGAAAGAGAGACCAAGAGAGAGAGATGTCCCCCTCCCATGTCCCCAGTCTTCCACTTCCTTTCTGTTTGCATGAGGATCCGGGCTGCAACATTTCAGTTGTCAGACCCGTGTACTGTAAAGTCAGGCACTCATGAAGAAAGCCTTCTGTTTTTGATGATTAGAGGATCTTTTTTTATTTTTTTAATGAAAAATCAGCTTTCCCCAGGGGGTGGAGTTGCAGGGAGAGTAAGAAAGGAGGTTGGTTGGTTGATCAGCTCTTACTATTTCCTGCAAAACCGCTGGGCTCAGCAACCCCTAATTCCAGGAAGCATTGCCACTTTTCCCTGAAGACGCTTGCTTGCCTGCCTGCATGTTGTAATTCACAGTCAAGGCCAACATTTGCGAATTCTATTTCAAATTCAAGCGGAAGTAATCTACTTTCACCTTTGGGTTGGTTGCTAACGTTTTTGTTCCTGAATGACTGTGGTCCTGTGAGCTTCTGACATACCCACACAAAGTTAACAGGAGGAAGATTTCCCCAATCACTGCACCTCCATGCCAGAAAAAGTTTTGCCTGCTCAGTTCCTGTATGTCAAACTGCTGTTAAAGGCATCGAAACGGGGCAGTACAAAAAAGTTGGCAGTCTGAGCATTTGGGCTATGGATGGAATGATGTCAGTTTTGGTTCTCTCTGTCTCATTTTTCTAATCTTAAACTTGGTTCTCCACATTTCTGCAGAAATTGCGATTTAAAAAAAATCTTGATGAAAATTCTTCTGCATTTTAGTACGTATTTCTCCTAATATACACATTTTGTATGCAGTTTTGACTAATGTACACATTTTTGCAAGCAATTTATCCTACTTAATGCAATTTTCACCAATATATTCATTTTGTGCATACTTTCCCTGATATATGCATTTTTGTAAACATTGTTTGGCTGGAAAATTGCACTGCAAAATTTGGATAAGTGCGAATCTTGAAGGATGGCAGTGTGTTGATTCTCATATTGTTTCGGATAGTGCGGATTTGATGAATTTGACTCTAAATGCAAACTGAATTGAATCTCTCCCTCATCCCTAATTTGGACCCAAGAAGGGCTCACTTTTAGCTATATCTGGCCCTCTGCAACCCTCGTTGGGAAAATCAAGCCTCCCATTTCTTTTCTTTCGACCTTCTTTAGTTGTTTGCTCCTGCTGTTGAAAAACCAGGCACCTAAACACCCCAACAGCCACCAGGAACTGGGTGGGTGGGTGGATAGGCAACCAGGAGATGAAAGATATATGCTTAAGAGAAATATAATGTGGGGAAGACTTTTGAATGGGATGCGCAGGCAGAAAAGGGGGTGGAGGGTCGGCACTAGGCCTGGAGAGGCCTGAATATGCAAAGATCCAGATCTAACTCACAGATCATCAGAGGATCCCACCCAGACTGCAGCCATCTCAAAGCTCATTTGGGGTGTAATTACCTGGCTGGGAGTGGCTGGCGAGCTGCCTAAATGGAACTACGGCCCGCAGGCAGGGGTGGGAGCTTGTACGTTTCGTGTAGTCTCTAGGAGATAAGGTGCCACATTAGATGGTGCCAACACATGCCGATCAGTTCAGCCAAGAAGACCTTTTTGGTCCTCCTGGCTGCATATGCACAATCCCCTTTACTTGGAATGAATCAGGCCAGGATAATTGCTACCTCTGCTGCCCTCTTCGCCATCTTGCCTGCTAAGATTCTTGGCGTCAGGCTGCTGTTAAAAGCACAGAAGCAAGGCCAGTTGGGTTTGTTTTGTTTTAAAAACTGGTGACTTTCTTCTTAACCCTTAGCACTCAAATAAGCATCCAGCCAAATCCACTTCAAGGCAAATTGTCAAGTTCTGTTGCTGGATTTACTGTCAGTTGGATGGAAGTGGAATCTAACAAGCGAGGCACAGAGACTGATGGTCTTTCTCATTTTATTTATTCCTGGTATCCTAAGCAGAGGAATATTACTGCTGTATGTGGAGATTCATGTCTAATAGCTGTTGATAGACTTAGCCTCTTGAAGAAGGCTCCTGTATCTTTTAGACTTTTCGCACATAAGCTTTTTTTATTGTCATTCTGCTTTCCTTTATGCAAACCTTAAAAGTACAGGAGCCTTTTCAGGACTGAGAGTAGCAACTCCAGTTCAATTTGGTTTATTACAGCATGCAGTATTTTAAACCAGAGATGGGGAAGCTGTGGCTCTCCAGATGCTGCTGGACTCCAACTTCCAATCAGCCCCAGCCAGTATGGCCAGTGGTCAGGAACGATGGGAGCTGTAGTCTAACAATACCTGGAAGATGACATTTCCCCCACCCTTGCAACAGAGGCTTAAAAATTATGCACCATGTGGAGAAACTGGACAGAGAGATCTTTTTTTTTTCTCCCTCCCTCATAATTCTAAGAACTTGGGTTCACCCAGTGAAATGAATTGGCAATAGATTCAGGATAGGCAAAAGAAAGGAGTTCTTCGCACAACACACGATTCAATGTGTGGTGCTGGCCACCTAATGGAAGATATGTGTCTCAGTGGAACTATATAGAACCTCCAGGTTTAGATGCAGTATACCTCTGAATGTCAGATACTGGGGGAAGGGCTGTTATTTGCGTGTCCTGATTATGGGCTTCTGGGAAACATCTGGCTGTTCGCTTGTAGAACCAAGAAGCTGGACTAGATTGGTCTGATCCAGTATGGCAGGTCTTACCTTCTTATGTAGTTGCTAACCAAGGGCATCTAGCATTTTGGAAAAACTGGCCTTGTGCTGTGGCCCTCACATGATGGCTGGTGTAGGCTCTGAGAGCTTGTAAATTTCCCACTTGAAGACTACATTTGTTAGAAATTTTTTGTTTCTTTATTTTATATTTCTAGCCCGTCTTTCAATGGACAGATACTGGAACAGAGCCCTGCTTAACTCTGCTAAGCCCTGGTCCCCAACAAGGGTTAAGAACTCCAGCTGCATGTCACCAATCAGGTCATCTGCAGGGAATCATGCATGTCATATAATG
This sequence comes from Rhineura floridana, assembly GCF_030035675.1. Taxonomy (NCBI): domain Eukaryota; kingdom Metazoa; phylum Chordata; class Lepidosauria; order Squamata; family Rhineuridae; genus Rhineura; species Rhineura floridana. The sequence continues at coordinate 32,998,435 of NC_084494.1, read as the reverse complement.
TCATGCACATTTCAGGGGCAGGGAATCTGTGGCCCTCCAGATGTTGGACTACAACTCCCTTCATCTCTGACTACTGGGCATGCTGGTTGGGGCTAATGGGAGTAGGAGTCCAACAAGATCTGGAGGGCCACAGGTTCCCACTGACTACATCTGCCTATGGAAACAGATGCCACTCCCACCATGCCCTTCTTGTGCTCTTCGGTTGTCATCTGGCAGTCCAGGTGCTTGGATGCTGTCCATTGCTGACCCCTATGTTAGAGGTATCACTGGCTGTGAGCACAGCCCCCCCCCCCAAAAGCCTGAAGCACTAATATAATAATAAAGAAGAATGCTTTGGCACATGCACAGGATGTCTTTACATCATCACAGAGTAGCCCCAAGCAGCCCCTTTCACATCTGGGATTGGGGGAAAGGCTTGGTTTCTGCCAAAACATGAGGGCAGGTAGTGATAGAAAGGACAACACAAGGCATAGGAGGGGGGTAACAACCCACAAATAGCTGCTGTGTGACTTCCCTGTTTCTACAGAAGTTAAGCTACCCACGTTTCCCCAGCGTGACAGTCAGATTGCATGAAATGGTTAAGCAGGGCCAGGCTGTCCCGCCCCCGACCTTTTCCCATGGAAAGAAGGCCCCCCTAACCAACTTCTGCTTGTGGTCCTGGCTTGCTGCCTTTTGTGGCCTGTTTCTTTCCTAGCCCTGCTGATTCATGCCCTCTAACAGCAGCTTGACACTAGTCCTGTGCTGAAAAAAATTCTCCTGCTTCCCCCCCCAACTATCCTCCATCGATGAATGAGAAAATAAACTGCATTTGAAAATTATCAAAGGCAAGAGAAAATTTCACTGACATTCCCATGAGTATGGTGCAGGGTTTTTGATAAAGGTACCTTACTCTTCAGGTGGCTGAGAGGGGGGTTGTGGGTGTCCTTTTCATTCATTCATTCAGCAGATCATATGGCCAGTGGTATGCACTCTTCAGCCTTTCTGAGTGCCTGTGCTTAAGTCAAAGTCCAGGGGGAGACATTATGGAGTACCTCCTTCCATGGGGCTTTTTCAGGGCAGGCAGGGCAGGCAGCTGGGGAGGTTGCAGAACGCTGGACACTAGAGAGAAAAAGCGCAAATGCCACCCTCTGCCACCTTGCAAGGATAAAATAGCCTCAAAATCTCACACTGACCAAAATTCTAAAGGAATTTTATAGAAAGTGTTCTGAGAAGGAGGCAGAAAGATCTTGTTGAGAAATGAAGCTTTCGAGGAACTGGGGACAGATTTCAGCACAGGACTACTTGACACTACGGGTGGGGAAGAAGTTTGATTCTGTTCACAGTTAATGACGGAACATCCCCAGCTCGCAGTTTCTGAAAGAATAAAAGGACCTAAATGCAGCCATCCTTTGAAATACTCCGTTTTCTGAATGTTGCAGCACAGCTCTCCATCAGCCAAGGACTTTATACAAAAATGCATATATTGAGGTAAAGTGTGCATCAAAATGCACATATTAGTGAAAATAACATACAAAAATGCATTATATTAGAGACCGTTGCTTTGCAAAAATGCGTATATTGGGCAAAATTGCATACAAATGCATATATTAGGAGAAATTAACACTATAAAATACTGATGAATTTTCATGAGGACCTAAAAAAAAAATCTCAAGCTGATGTGGAAATGTGAAGAACTGAACTTAATACTGGAAAAATGAGAAATTGAGAGAAACGAAAATTGATGGAGAAATTGAATGAAGCCCTACTTGACACATAGATGAGTTTAAAGAAGGGAAGCTTTCATAGGCCTGGAGATGCAGCATTGGGGCAAAAAAGCCTCTCAACTGTTTCATTGGTGTGGGCCTATTTTCTTCTTTTTCAAAGCAGTTTGAGGGGTGGTTGTTAGGCAAACACAAACTGTTCCTTTTGCCTCCCCTTTAATCCAGTATGTATTTACTATCTTACCCTTCTGCTCAAAGGAGCCTAGGGCAGCAGTGACACAGCTAATCAGGATACAACTACTACCTCCAATTTACAGGGAGGCCAAAGGCATTTGCTGGTATGGGAGAAAGCAGTCTAGAAACCCCATTTAAGGCTTTATAGCCTATCCCCATTTTACAGCTGAGGGAAACTGAGGTCGACAGTTAGGCACTGTGTTCCACTCTCAAGGTCACAAGGACAGTAGATAGAAACTGATCATCCCCTTATCTCTGGAGATGTAACACTGGAAAGACCCAAAATAGCTTGGGAATTTCCTTAGGCAGATAAGCAGGGGCTGTTCAATGGAGACATCCTTATCTCTGTCTTTGCAGCTGTAAAACATAAATCCTCCATTTACAAGATACTGCAGCCTCCTTCCACAAGAGTCATGTGGAAACAAAACGGTGACCGCAGCAAACTTTGAAGAAGGGAAGTGGAAGATTGTGAGGCAGAACTCTTTGAGTTATCTTCTTAGTACAGGCAGAGGATCAGTGCCTAGACTCAGAAGTTATGGGGTGAATAGTTTCCAGAGGGGTGCCCCATATTAGTCTCAAGTCCCCAAAAGAACAAAGAGTCTTGGAGCACCTTAAAGACTATCAAACGTATTATGACATAAGCTTTTGTGAGACTCAAACTCACTTCATCAGATATATGAAACGAAATCTTAGCTAGAAGGGAGAATTCTACCTTGTGGTTTTTCCCATTACATTGTTGCAAGAACACCTGCACTTGGCTGCCTTTCTCTTCTCCTAAAGATACAGGATCAATCTCAGGCCATGAACCTGGCAACCCTAGTGGGTACATAAAGGAGAAAACTGTGAGGTGGGAGTTGAATGGCAATGAGATGGAAAAATTACAGTCAACTTTGCATCCCGTAGGGCTTCTGTGCTGTTACCAACTGCATTGCAGAGGAGAATTCAATAGATGATGGGGTGCTTTTTTGCAGCATGATGATCCAGCAATGGGGGACACTTCCACCTGCTGAATTTTTGCTTGTCGCTAAACTATTAAAGGTGTAAGAGCCTTTTCCAAACAAAAGAAGGAGAAAAAGGCTGGCAAAACCTTAGAGATAAACAATATCCAAGTCCTTGGAGGGGACTCAGGGGAGTAAGGTTTAGGTCTATGATAGGGATAGCCGTTTCTGTCAATTTCAGTTCTCTCAGTTTCTAATTTTTCCAATCTGAAATTCAGTTCTCCACATTTCAGCAGCAATTTGTGATTTTTTTAAAAAAATCCTCATGAAAATTCTTCAGCATTTTAGTGTAGATTTATCCTAATAAACACATTTTTGTATGCAATTTTGACTGATGTACACATTTTTGCAAGGCATTTTTCCTAATATAATGCATTTTGTATGTTATTTTCACTAATATATTCATTTCTTCTAATATATACATTAGAGGAAATGAATATATTGCCTCTAACTACATTGTAAAATTCAAATAGGTGCAAATTTTGAAGGATGACAGTGTTTCAGCTCTCATATTGTGTCAGAAAGCGCCAATTTGATAGATTTGGCTTTAAATGCGAGAGAATCAAATTCTCCCCCCTATGAGTTTGTAAAGAACTAGGGCTGCTTTTCATTCTCAGCTATAGGGTTGCCAGCTTTTTCTTCTTCTTTTTACCATCTCCTGCTCTTGTACCTTACAGAGTAACTTGATTTGCAGACAAACTGTAGCAGGTAGCAATATTTATCTGCACACACCCAGTGAAAAGTTTCCGCTACTGATTTCTGCAGATCACATTGCTGCTAGTCTGCCACTAAGCCAGATTTTTTTCTGGTCAATTGGCAACCCAACAGTTCTTTGCTGCCTAGTGACACAAGTTCTCAATTGCATGTTTAATGTTCTGTAATCTGCTTGGACTCAGAGATCTTATTTGATCAGAAGGTAGCAGAGAAATGTAATGGGATTGAAGCAGAGAAGACTGTTGTCTTTATTTTATCGGCCCACCCCCTCTGCCTTTGTTGTTGATGATGATAATAATGAAATTTAATTTTCCCCCACTAATAAACAACAAATTAACATGAAATCAGATTTTAAAAATGAAATAAAACAGCATACTAACATGCAGAAATTAAGCACATGAAACTTTTCCTTCCAGTTTTATACTTCTATGGCCAGGAAAATCTTAACATTTCTATTTGCTAAATTAACTAAATTTCTGCTTGCCAGCCTGCCATTAAAGACATAGGGAAGAGGTGTCAGCCCTAGAATCATGAGAAGTGGTGGGCCAGGGAAAAGTTTCCCAAAAACCTTTAGAAAAACAAGAATTTCTGCTTGTCATGCAGCTATCAAATTTCTCTCCTTCCCCTAGCTTGCTTGCTCTCAGAACTCCATGTTTGCTTCATGCAAAATGGGCATACCCTGTTCTCCTCTGTCAAACATTGGACGCTACATCATTTAAGAAGACAACATTATGAGGAAGAAAAAAAAACTGTTCCATTAACATTGTGGCCTTCATCCAGGAGAGGAGAATGTCCAGGGCAGCTGATTTGACCATGATGTATGTGGGGTGAGATGGGATGAGGAACTGTAGTCAAAGCCCCTTTGATCCTACAAGGAAGAGAAGCTTAAAAATAGACTCTTCCTGTACCATAAATAGATGCTGTGTGACAGTGTTAGACGGTTACAAAGATGGTGCTTAGTTCTGGGGTGTGTCTCTGACTGGTGGGCTGCGTCAGCTAGCGTTCTGAGAGAAAGCAAGCTCGCATGGTGCAGTGGTTAGAGTGCTGGAGCCAGGGAGACCTGATTCAAATCCTTGTTCAGACATGAAACTAGATGGCCAAGTTGTTCTCTTTTTCTGTAACGTACCTTACAGGGTTGCTGTGAGAGGGGAAGAAGTGGGAGGACCCCCTGAATGCCAGCCTTGCTTGCTCTAGCAAAAAGTGGAGGATGGGTGAAGGGAAAGTTAGTGGTTTGTGGGAGAAAAGTTTGGGAGGGGCTCAAGGAAATTCAAAATCCCACCTTGCATTCTTTCCCCCTGCCTTTCAACTTTGAAACTGAAGTCCTATACACACCAACATGGGATAAAGTCCCAGGACTTACTCAGCAGGGCTTACTTCTGACTAAAGATGCAGCGGATCGGACTCCAGCAAGATCACAATGTCGCAATGTAGCAATCTTGCCCACCCTCAGTCCCAGGATCTGTAAAACGGCATAAGAGTAACACAGCAAGCTCAGAAAGTTTGCAAAGTTGCATTTGACACAGCAACATACAGCTAGCCATTCCTGCGTCCGGGGATGAAAGCAGAAGCAATGGGAGTAAGGCAGCCTTGGCTGACCTGGTGCCCTCTAGATGTCTTGGTCTACAGCTCACAAGGTTGGGGCTGATGAGAGTTGTAGTCCAAAACATCTGGAGAGTGGCAGGTTGGTGAAGGCTGGCATAGGGTTTAAAATTTGAAATTATTCTGTAAGCAAGTTTCCAACGCTCCTGGGTGCTGTTTGGCTGTTGTTTCTCTTATTGATTTTGGCTTTAGGATGCATGCAGAAACCTGGGAATCATCCAAGCATTCCTTGCTGGCAGAGTTGAAAACATTTGCATTTGAGATTGACAATCACAATTAATTGACTCAACTTATACTTCCGAAATTTGACCTGCCGGAGGGTACAGAATTCTGCCAGAAAACCCATGCTAGGGCTTGGCATAGCTATAGATGAGAGAAGAGGATGGTAGGGGCTGGAGGATAGGGGCATCAACTAGCCCTTGCTCTTATACTTTTTAACTGCAGCTTGATTTGCAGGTGTTGGAAGGTATGAAAAGCTTTTCCCTGCTGATTTCTGCACATTAAGCAGCTTCTAAGAGGGACACAGGGGTAGGCCAATCTTGGTGTGTATGTGTTTTTGGCAACAATGTGCTAGCTGGGCTAGGCCTGAGAAGTACCAGTGGAACAGGCAGGGAAGCCCAAAACAATGCGAAGAGGGAGCACTAACAGCACACAGAAGTGGGAGGCATTGCAAATCAATGCAACCCAGCAAAAAACTAAAAATGCCTCTGATTTTCGAATATGGGTAAGATTACACTTCCAATAGAAGGAATTGGAAATCAAGCAGCAGAGTCTTGAGATGAGAAAATGAACTGTGCCACTTCCAGCTCTGTGTGTGTGTGTGTCAGGGGAACAGAGCAGGAGTTGTCATTTTTCATTGCTCTTTATACATAAACACACACTTACATCAAGAAGAAAACTAGCATAGCAGGCTGGGCTACAAAGTTTTTGAATGCTAGCTTCTTTTCTTTATTGTACTTGCAGGAAGTTTTTTGTTTAATGTGGGAGTGTTCAAAAATGGTTTCAGTCAGAGCAAATGCCAAAGTATATGTTTTTTAAAACCCTAAAGCAGTACTAATAGTCATATCCAGAAATATCACACAGACATAAGTTGAACTGATGACAAAGAAACATTTCCCCACAGAAATGTGGATGCAGCATGATCCGGGGCGTGTTTACTCTGAAGCAGAGATAGGGGAGAAAGTCTATTAAGTTCACATTAAAGGTGAACTTACCAAATTTTCACTTTCCAAAACAATATGCAAATCAAAGCTCGGTCATTCTACAAAATTTGCACTTCTCTGAATTTTGCAATGCAGTTCTTAGCCAAGTAATGTGTACAAAAAATCACATATTAAGATAAAGTGTGCACATAAATGTATATATTAGTGAACATACAAAATGTATTATTCTAGGGAAAATCACTGCAAAAATGTGGATATTAGGCAAATTGCATACAAAAATGTGTATGTTAGGAGTTCACACAAAAATTCTAATGAATTTTCATGCAGACTTTAAAAAAAATTCACAAACTCATGGAAACCAGGGAAACTGAAGATTGGAAAAAGGAGAAATGTGAGAGAAACAGAAATTGAGAAATTTGCCCATCCCTACTCTGAAGTAAATCCTGTTGTCTTCAATGGGGCTTCCTCTCTAATAAGTGTGTTACGATGGCAGAATCCAGCAGCTTTGTGACCCTTCAAAGCTCACAAGGAGCCTGAAGGTTTGTCTTCCATTCCCATGCTCAGTTTTGATTTTTGTTCCAGTTGAAAATTCCCAGTGTTCAAGTGATTTACAGCTGAACTCTTGCAAGGTCTTTAATTAGCTTGCAGAGGAGTGGAGGTGTTGTCCAGCGTTCTTGCAAAGCCTATATTCTCTTGACAACTTCAAAAGGAGAAATACATCATTTGATCATGTTTGAAATGGAACCAGCATGCAGAAACATGAGCAACTAAGACCTTCTCCTTGCTTCCTATAATTTCTCTGTACAGAAAGCTATGGGGAGCGGTACAAGAAGACAGACTACTCAGTCTTCTTTGGGTTCAACATATCACAGATCCGGATCACCCTCCACAAGCCTGACCTGCTGTACCGCGCTGAGCTGAGGATGCGTGCCTCTGGCCAGAAACAGCGCTTGGAGCTTTACCAGGTGCAGTGGGAAAAGCTGGTGCAAAGGGAGGTGGAATGCAGGTGGAGTCTGATGTGGTATGGAAAGGACAGGTTAGGAGGGGCTTGCGTGGTACCAGGTTCCTAAAATAAATGTTACTGGGGTTCCAGCATGCCTACAAATTCTACCTTCTTGCCTGGAAACCCTTCAGTCTAATGCCAGATGGGTTGGAGATATTTATGATTATTTGTTGGTGAAAGGAGGAGAACAGTCTGCGTATGCTCAGAGGCACCCAGGGCCAATCTCTGATTTTGAAGATAGGTTCTGTAGATTGTTTCTAATGACCTTTGGTTCATGTTAACCCCCCTGAAGGGAGTCTGTATAGTGTTGTAGGCATTCTACAGCTGGGAGGAGATGACATTTCTGATTTTGAAACCAGGGCCTGTTTTAAATCCAGTTCTTCGTATGGACTGTGCAAAATGAAGGCATATTTATACAAATTAAATTTATTTATCAAAAAAACACATTTGCTTATATTAATCTGAACTGGAGAATTTTTGGTATTTGGATGGCAAGGATCAAAGTGCTGTGGGGGAGAGATGCTTAGAGAGGGAACTGGAGGCCAGAGAAGAGGAATGGGGGAGACACAGAATTTGGGGGCATAGCATTTCTGCTTCCTCATTCCTGTAGATCTTCTGCAGACATTGCCTGTTTTCCAATTCAGCCCTGAGAGCTAGAAACTTTTTAAAAAAAATTAAGCATGAAATTGGGATGTGAGGTACAGTGGCACATTCGGTCAAAACACGAACAGCTCTGGGTATGTGTAAGATATGGAGGGACTCAGTTTCCTTCCACTTATCCCTTCCGTTACTCTTCAGGAACAGCAGCACTCTATCATCAATACCTCCTCCTGGTACTACCTGGATGGGCGCATGGTAACATTGAAGAGCGAGAAGGAGTGGCTTTCATTTGACGTCACCTCTGTCCTCCGGGAGTGGCTCGCAAGTAGAGGTAAGCAGTGGTGGCTGATGCCCATTGGGACAGGCGGGGCAGAAAGCAGGAAAGCCAAGGGGAGGTGGAGCCAGAATCACTGACAGGCAGAGTCAAGATCCAATGAGAGGTGGAGCCAATGGATACAAGTTTTGTCCCCATCCTCCTCCTCCTCTTCCCTGCTGCGCTCTACAAGGGAAACACTGTGAATGAGGAGGAGGAAGCTGCCAGGCAGGTGGCGGCTGGCTGAGGGCAGACTGATGTTGGTGAGGCAGTGCCCCACTTGCCCTAGTGAAGCAGCCAAATGTGTGGGCATGTGGGGTGGGGTCCCACAGTTCATGCCAGCTGGAAAGAGCCATTTATTCCTGGGACTTCAGTGGTCTGTGCAGAGCGAGGGTGGCAGAATGAATGACTTAATTCACCTTGATATTTTATGAGAAGGAGGTATATAAATACTTTTACAAATAAATAAATAAATAAAATTTCTGCACTACAGTTACCCAACGTGTTGTAGGCGGAATGGAGTGCACGGCAGAATAGCACCGAGACTGTCCTGTGTAACATTTGACTTGCAGTATCCGACTACAGATTTGTTTTGTTTGGCCTCCTGTTTTCACCAGTGTCCTGTCTGATGCTTCTAGAAAGGCCACAGTCAGGCTATCACCATGATGCTGAGTATGGTTTGCCTCTAGCAACTAGTATTCAGAGGTAGACTACATTTGTACATGGAGGCTTTATACAAACATTGGCCTGGTTTTGCACATAAGGCTAAGTCATTTTTTTTTTAGCTGAAGCGTGGTTTGTTTGAACATCTGAACCCAGCCCAGCAGACTACTCGTGGTTTGTTTTCTGCCATGAAACCACAATATAAACCCATGGCTTGTTGTTGGTTTATGAAGTGGGGCTTGTTTAAACTATGATTCAGTGTGTACAAACCCAAGAGCCTTGCTTAACCATGGTTTGTTTGGCCATCAACCCCAAACACTCCCTAAGCTACAGAAGCATGAGGCAAGAGTGACTAGAAAAGAAACCAAGTTTTGACAAACAAACCTTGCCTTGCTTGCTCATCTGTGGGATGATTTATGATTTGTTGAGCAAACCATGGCTAAAACAAACCATGGATTAGTATTCTGCACAAACACAGCCACTGACAGAACTCTCCTTCTCCATTCATTTGTCTAATCTCCTTTTAAAAACCATCTAAATTGGTGGCCGTGACTATGTCTCTATGTGACAGTAAAACTCCATTAACAAATTACTTCTTGTACGGAGAAGTTTTTTCTTGGTACTGTTATTGGTCTGTTCTGAACCTACTGCTAACCGTTCCTTGGGTGAACCTAGATTCTAGTATTATGACAGAAGGATAAAAAAAAAATTCACGCCTTTCACAAATCTGTCATGCCCTCGTCTTAGGGGGCTTTTTTCTAAACTAAAAAGCCTCCCAGTTGCTTTAGCCATCTCTCCTACTGAGCCTTACTCCAAGCCTTCAGGATTATCTGCCTACAAATAAATATCATTACTCCCCAGGGTCGGCCCTGTCATTAGGCTGAGTGAGGTGGCTGCCTTGGGCAGCAGATGTGGGCAGGGGTCGGTGAGGTAATTGGAGGACAGAGCTGCCTGGCCCTGCAGCCCCTAAGCTAGTCTGCTACCCTCCGGTGTGGTGGAGAACACTGTCCCATGGCCAGTGTTGAAGTACGATTCCACTGCCAATCCGGGAGGCTTCTATATGTTGAAAGGGAGGGAACGGACTGCCATCTTGTCCTGCAGCCCACACAGCAAAAAATGTCTTGAGCCAGGCCTGTTTCCCTCACCTGAAGCGGTATGGTCAAAAAATGCTTTGCCATCTACTGAATGTAGAAATTGACCTCGAGAAGACTGCAGGTGAAGGACTGGATTTTTGTATATTTCTCCCACTTTTATTTTAAATCCTTGCATGTAGAAAACTAGCAAACTGGGGAAAAAGGTCTGGCGTATGTATTTGCTTCATGTAGGGAGCATTTGGGAGCATACCAAAATGTGATATACATTCACCCACTCACCCACCTCTGCAGTCTGAAGAACTACGGTCCAGAATGCTACCGTCTCAGCTTGCCACTTTATTTTGCATCATGGATCTACATGTGCCATGGGATGAGATACGAATGTGATGGTAGAATGTTCTGCATCACTTAAGACTGTGTGAGTGAGGCTGGGCTAGAACCCTTTTCTCTTAATGCACACCTTTTGTCCTTGTAGGGTCTTGAAAAGCAAACAAATAAATTAAAATCCCAAATTACTTATGCCTTGCAATGAGATTTTAATGGAGGTGAGCATTTAAAAGTCACATTCCCATCAGCACCAGCACCTGTAGGCCAGTCTGAAGCAGCACAGTCCACTCTGCCACTTGGTTCTTCTGTCATATCTATCGAATGATGGCTCTCCATGCTCATCCCAAGGAGCGCTCAAGCACTTGTTCCTTCAGGGGCTAGAAATGTAGGGCAACCTCTCCCTGCCTTGCCTTTGTGCCCAAGGAGGGAGAAAAAGAGGTGGAGAAGGCTGTGGAAAAAAACAATGCTACAATCTGCTGAGCTGGCACACCACGCCCTGGGCACACTGCCACTGGGTTTCAGAAGGAGCCAGATCAAAAGTGTGTGCGTGCGTCAGGCACTCTTGGCATGCACCACTCCTCGGCCACTTTCTTTGCACAGGTTGCCGGTGAAAGGAGAGGAAAGAAACAAAAAAAGGCAAGGATTATGATGCTGAAAGCACTTAATTTCTAAAATGAGAGGTGCCAGGGCTCAGATCTGCCCATCTGTCACCTGCTTTGATCTGAAACCCTTTTGCCCTAATGGTTGTGATAGTTATCAATTGCAGGATTGGGAAGGGAAAGGGTTGAGACATAACGGGGGCTCAGTACTTTAGGGAGAATGAAGAGAGAGCTGTCTGTGCATCCCTTACCACCTGGGTTCCTCCGATCTTTGCAGCTGGCATGACAGACGTGCCTGTCCACAAATCAAATGCTGGCTTAGCCATCAGTCTTGCCACGATGCATGGCTTTCCACCATTCTTTTTTTTTTTTTAAGTGCCACATAAACGTTTATGTTTTTGCAAATATGCTTATATTCATGGAGGATATCCATTCCTGGCTACTTTGTACAATGGCAATGTTCTGCCTCCACTGTTAGGAATAGTATGCCTCTGAATACCAGCTTCTGGGAATCACAAGTGGAGGTCCTGCTTGTGGGCTTCCTATTAGGGCATCTGAGTGGCTGTTGTGAGAACAGGATGCTGGTCTAGATCGGCCTTTGGGCCCAATCCAGCAGGGTCCTTATGTTCTTATCCGTTTATTTGCCACCTTCTTAAATTTGTTAAAAAGTGAAACCTTTTTTAAAGATGCAAACCTATGTAAAGATGGGGGGGGGTATGTGTGACAGCAAATCAACACTGTCCATAGCCAACTTCTGCTTCAGACTTGCTGAATCATTTTGCATGTACACGAGCTGAGCTCTGGAGAAGAAAGGTGTATTTAATGTGAACTTTGTCTTCACCTAGGATGTGTGTTGCTTTCACTAGGGGGTGTGCCTCTGGGGTTGTGGGTTCAAATCCCTCACTCAACCTGCTGGGGACTACAAGCGTGCCATAAAATCTACATTTTATACATTTCAGAGCCTCTGGGGAGATTCCGCCTTAGTGCCCACTGTTCGTGTGAAAGCGCTCTCAATAACCTGAAAGTGGAAATAGAAGGTAATCACTGAGGAATGCAAATGAGGGTTGGATTTGCCTGGGAAACCTGGAGTACATTTCCAGCTTGGGGAGACGGGCTTGTGCCCTCATTGGCAACAATTTTTTAATAAGGGCCAAACTTTGAATGGCAAAAGGGCCAGGGACATTAGGCTTCACCTTTTGACACACTTCTGGTAGGGCTCTTGTGCTACTTCCATTCATTTCAATAGGCCTTGCACATTACGTCCTCATATATTTGCCCCATCATGGCTCAGAGCCATCTGTTGTCCCCTGCTATTAATAGTGCCCTAATGAAAGGACCACCTGATTTAGCCTCACAATTATTATGATTGTTTTAATATTGCATTTTTCTCTTGTACATCCTCCAAGGCACTCAGCTTGGTCCTCTCCCCACTCCATTTTATCCTCACAACACTCCTGTGAGGTAAAACAGAGGGAGAGAGAGGTGAACTTCTCATTCTGCCTGAATGGAAACTGTGTGACCTTGGCCCCAGATCTTTCAACAATAGGCTCAATGACCTGCCTCTCCCTTGGCTGTCCCTCTAAAGTTGCTTACATACCATACACTTAAACACATTTAAAGCACATGACTTCCCCCCCCCCCAAGAATCCTGGGAATTATAGTTTGTTAAGTGTGCTGAGAATTGTAGTTCTGTGAGGAGTAAATTACTCCCAGGATTCTTTGGGGGAAATCGTGTGCTTTAAATGTATGGTGTGTATGCAGTCTGTGAGTGCAGCTGGTGTTACATCAGGGCCGCTATGTGTAAGCCATTTTCATGAGCCATAACTAAGTGAGCTTCTTTCACTCTCAGTTCATTTTCCCATTTTATAGGTTGCAAAAATAAGTCTGAGAACTAAAGGGTAGGTGACATGCCCAAGACCATCCCACAAGGATTTGAGTTAAGAGTTGTCAAAGCTTAAACCTGCTAGAGCAGGGGTAGAAAACCTAAGGCCCCAGGGTGGTGGAATGCGGCCCTCCAGGCCTCTCAATATGGCCCCCGGAACTCTTCCCAGGCTGTACCTCTCACCAGCGCTGCTTCACACCCCAGGTGCTTTCACCTGGCTGGAACATGCCCTTGAACTCTGACAATGCCTCTTGCTTATCTGGATGGAGGACAGGGAGGGCTGTGTGAGAGTGTATGTAGAAACTAGCCTACCGAACAAAGATAAAATTTACATTTGTTGCTTGACATTTACATTTATTAAAATTTACATTTGCCCACTTTTGCCTCTGGGGCCGCCCACCTTTGGAATATGGCCATGGAATGCAGCCTTTGAGCTGAAAAGGGTTTCCCCCATCTCTGTACTAGAGGCTTTTAGACTGGATGGGTCTGGTTAATTTCAGGCTATTGGGGATGTTGGGGGCTTGAACTAGGAACCTTGTAGTGTGAGCAGGGGTATAGGCATCTGGAGTATTTGAGGGGTGTGTGTCTTAGACCACTTACATTTTTGGGAGCAGAGTCCCAGCAGGGTTCCTATGTCTCCAGCATCCTACAAGTCAATCAGCATGAAAGGGGAGTGCGTTAGCCACTGAGAAGAGTCTTCTAAGATGCTTCCTTGTCCTTTCCTGCTGATTGGAGCCAATCAAAGTGAAAGGAGGTGTGTCAGCTGATTGGAGCCAATCAGATTATAAGGAGGTGTGTCAGCCACTGACAAGTCTCTACTTAGTAGCTAACACTCTCCCCTTTCATGCTGATTGGCTCTAGGCATGTCTGTTGTTGTGGGAGAAGGCTTTAACAAGGATCTCATTCTCAACCTGCAGCAAAAAAAGGGGGGAGGAGGCGTGGCTGTGGCTAACATGAAAGGACTCTGACCTTCTGAATTTGCCATTACATTATGGAGTGTGAGGTATAGCCCCATAAGTGACCATGTACTGTGGGTGCTCAGGCTTCAGCATGTGACATTGGCCACTGTGATTGGCAAACAGTCTGAAGCCACTGGACTGGTCAGGCCTGATATAAATACTAGGAGTCTGACCTGCTGCCTTTGCCTAGTCAGCAGAATGGGCCCTTTTCTGGCAACCCTCTAGGACTAGATCTGAGCATGGCCTCCCAGGGCCCTGTCAGAGGCTTCGTTCAGTCCCTGTCTGGCAACCCTCTCCTCTCTTGCTTGTCAACACCTGGCAAGCAGAGTCTTGGCGGATTCCGGCTTCAGGATGAGACTTGCCTCCTTCTGGGAATTGGGGCTAGAGAACTTCCTCATCCTCCTGACACACATACCTGCCGTGCCTTCTGCCCAGGGTGGGGTGAGCTGTGGTGTGTGGGTGGGTGCCATGCCAATTCCGGCGACACTTTATCATGCCATATCACATGATTCAACCTGATGTGAATCTCCTCTAGGGGGCAGCATGAAGCACAACCACGCACACACACTTACACACACACACACACACACACACACGTACATACATACAGAGCCCAGCACACACCCCAAATTTCATCAACTGAAAATAGGTCCCCATGATGTTAGAACACGTCTTCATAAGCTGGTCACAGACAGGCTGATTCCATGGTACGTCCACAGTATCTGGCACCCTCCTCTTAAGAACTTCAGAATGCTTCAGTTTCAAAGTGTATCTTTCCCTCCCACACTATGTTTTCAAACTTTCCCCCTTAACTAAAATTGCTCTGTGTCACACTTACACAGTTGAGTCATAAGAGTTACGAGTTCCCCTCTCTGAGGTGCCACATCCCTGTCCTTTGCCCATGTTTCTGATTGTGGATGTGCCCCTGATTGGAGGGAGGCAAGCTCAGAACTGTGGTGACTCAGAGAGGGATGCAGTGGGCACCCTCTTCATGAGATGGTTGCTCTTGTCTTGTAGGAGCCTCCAATTTATTTTGCATGGCACACAGTTTGAGAATTACTGCCCTCACTCTAGGAAAATTGAAGGTTAGCATTTCAATTGCCTTGGTCTGTGTGCCTGCCATACATCATGCTCCCCTATGTTCAGAATGTAATCATCATCATCTACCAAATCATGGAGAACAGAGCTGGAATGAACTGTGAGGTCACCTAATCTGATACCCTGCCACAAGCAGTGGCAGCTGGTAGCTCCATGTCAGTGGAGTAGTGGAATCCACTCCAGGTTTTAGTCTAAACTTTCAAGGTGCTGAAACAAATTGGACAACTCATTGAAAGATCAAACTAAAACCCGGGGTAGATTCCACTGACTGACTGACATGCAGCCACCAGCCGCCACTGGTCACACAGCAGGATTGTTGGACATCTCTCCTCCTAGACATTCACACCTGTCATCCCGCATGTTCCTGATCACAGTGGGCAACAGCACACACCCTACATAATGGTGCTGGCAGAGCAAACAGCTCTGGAGCAGCAAGCCAAGTGAATAGGCTAGTGCAGCCTTCACCAACCTGGTGCTCTCCAGATGTTTTGGACTGCCCCTGTATGTGAGGTCCAAGCATGGCATTTGATGATATGGAAGTACTGCCCTACCTTACAGGGTTGTTGTCAGGATTACTGAAATGTTATGTGTGAAGTACTTTATGTGGGGGGGGATGGGCAATTGGATTAGGTTAGTTTAAACTGCACCCTTTCTACAGAGGAATCCCTATCAGTTGTAAAGGTTTCTGTGGCATACAGTAGCGTAGTGGCAAATTCAGAAGTGCAGAGTTCCTTCCTGATAGTCACACCCACACCCACTCCCATCCTTTTTTCCCTGCTAAGTTGAGAATATGATCCTTGTTAATGCCTTCTCCCACAACAACAGACATCCTTAAGAGCCAATCAGCATGAGAAGTGTCTTCTCAGTGGCTGACTCACCTCTTTTCATGCTGATTGGCTCCAAGAAGACCCTTCTTTGTGGCTAGCATGCCCCCTTTCATGCTGATTAGCTCATAGGATGCTGGAGACATAGAAAGCCTTCTGGAACCCTCCTCCCAAAAAAGTAAAGGATCAAAGACCTTCCAGAGTCCCCAGATGACTACACCCCTGGGGGCATATGCACAGTTCATATATCAGGGCTGGGCATTGTCATTGTCATCACCATGTGTGAGCTGAGAGTGTGAGCACTACAGTGCACCCAACATTTACCTGGAGCTGGGCAGAGCAGGGGAGGAATGGTAGCAAGTGAGGAAGCTGACTTTCAGCAAGGTTTGGACTATGCAACTCCCAGCAGCCCCAGTCAGCACAAGGCTGGCTTCTGCAGGGACACACATCTCTCTATCCGCCATCCAAACAGGCAAGGCAAATTGTCACAGTCCAATAACACAATCCAATCTGACACAAGCACTTGAGGAGAACATGGAGCCAGGTCAGTAAGGGGTGTGGCCTTTGGGGAAAGACACTGCGCAGGAAGACCAGGAAGAGAATCCTGGAGGGGCCACATTTGGGTCAGGGCCTGAGGTTCCTCAACCCTCTTTCTTGGGGCAAGCCAATATATATATATACATATAATATATATTTTAACTATGCCCCCAAAGTGCACACAGTTCCATTGATTCAGGGGTTCCTTTTATGGCATGGCAAATGTGCCCAAATACACACAAAATATTTTGTGCATTATCACCTGAATAACTTCACAGTCAATGTTACTGGAGGGTATTTCCCTGCCTCCTTGATTTCCGTTGACTAGGGCAGGGGGTGTTGGTATCTGGTACTCAGAGAAGTGTTTTGTTTATTTATTTATAAAGCATCCGTACCACTGTTGTTTTTACTTTATGTATTTGTAAATACATACGCTGACTTGATGTGTTTTATGAATGGAAGTATATAAATCATTTTAAATAAAATAAGCCGAAACAATGCTGCTAATGCTTTTCCATTCATAGGCCTAAAAGAAAGGAGGGGTGACCAGCAACGAATCAGCGCGGCCAAACTGCAGCCTCCCTACCTCCTTGTGATGGCAATGCCCCCTGAGCGGGCAGAACACCTGCAAAATCACCGGCATAAGCGTGCGGCAGGCATGGACTACTGCAGCCAGTGAGTGACTTTTATTGATGAAGCTCCTTTGGCGAGCTTCTTGGACAATAAAATGGGATGTTTTAATTAATTGACGGATTAAGGCTTTTCTGCCCAGCACTTTGGCCCAAAAGACTCCCAGAGCAGTTTACAAAAATCATTAGTAAGAGAATCCCTGCCCTTAGGCCTACAATCTGAAAAGACACATTGTTATTTATTTATTTATTTATTTATTTATTACGTTTATAGCCCGCCTTTCCTCCAAGGAGCTCAAGGTGCCATACAAACATGGCCTTCCCCCTCCCCATTTTATCCTCTCAACAACTCTGTAAATTAGGTTAGGCTGAGAGGACTTAGTACTGGATTCCGACTCAATCCAACAGTCCACTGTCTTTTTGGACCGCCACTGATTTCTTGTGGGTCAGGGCTGTCATCCGCACCACTCAGACTTTTACGTTATTATCTTCACGATTGGCTGTCCTCTAAGTTGATGCATTCTTCACAGCTGTTTAGGTGATAACGATCGCCATTTACATACCTTAACCTCTCTCCAGTTTTCTTATTGTTTCATTAATTCTCAGAAATGGCTATTAACATTCATGTCACTTTCTTTTTTTTAGTCTTTCTGTTTTCTGATTCCTATGTTCCTTAAATAATTTTTAGGTTAAGTAATCGTTTCGGTCATTAATTATCAAATCACAGAAGAAAGTGTCGTTTTTTCAATCTACCAAATAACGTTTCAATGTAATGCAATTTTTTTTTCATTTTCATCTATGAAAGACTGTAAAATTTTCTTCTAAGTGGAAACAACATCACAGATACTGCACACAGCACAGCAGACCCTCTGTGTGGGTGTTCTGTGGAGGACCTTAAATAACACTTTGTTGCAGAATGTGCAGATTGCACTGGTGGGCGAGCAGACATCTCATCAAGGTTCGCAAGCAAAGCAGCGTCATTGTTTTACAACAAACCGTCTGTCAATTGCAGCAGTTTCTCTCCCTCACTGACTTATTTAGAAGAAATACATGAAAAAAACTGACTGCTTATCCTTACTTACTTACTTACTACTACTATACAAATTGGTCATGTCTGCCCATTATGCCAATTACGAAAATAATTACGTTTTGCTGCAATGCAGTGAAGGACACTACTTTTTGAAGGCAATAGGAGGGACTCGCTTCATTCACTAATCAGTACTCAGCATATTTGTTTGGGTTTCTCTTATAAGTTATATAAATAAGCCCGAGTGCTGCTCCCAGAGGGGGTATGACAATGTTTATTTGTATTGCAGAGCATGGTGCATCTGCCATTGGGGGATATGTGTGTATGTGTGAGAGAGAGACTGTGTCAGTTAAGTCACCTGTATTGTGAAATGAATGATACTTCCTCAACAAGGTGGTAGAGTGGATTGGAGAGAGAGACATAGCTTAGGTACATAAGGTTCACGTAAGGTTCACACAAGCAGTGTTAATGGCAATGCCATTACAGTATATATAAGCTTGACCTCACCTAATGCAGCAGCACACTAGTAGCTGTAATAATAGAATAAAGAATAAAATGTCCATCTCTCCCATGTTAAAACTTTGGAATTAATTACATTTCAAAACGTCTTACTGCAGGCAGGCAAGAACTCCAGTACCAGAGAGTAGACCAGATTTGGCTAGAAATGCACATATCTGCCTGTCAATTGCAGCGACTTGACTCTTGCATCACAGCGCCTTTTTTTTATAATCACAAGGTTTAAAACTTTAATTTTAAAAAATGACTAAATTGCAGCAGCTTGAGATTGACTCTTAATCCAAATAACGTTAAGGAAGGGACAGTGGCCGAGACTTAAGGTGCATGTGTGTGTGTGCGTGTGTGCACGCATTGTGGGGTGGCCCTTCAACATTGTCGTCATTACATAACTGACAGTGAGTAGTTGATGATGCAGAAATCAATGCAGCAAGCAGGCAGGAGAAGGGGAAAAAAAACTCTAATCCCTAGTTCTTCACATTCATTGGGTTAAAAAAAACACCATTTATGAACAGGTGTGGTGTACAAGGCATGACTTTTCATTTTCAGATTTTTCATCATCACACATTCAACAATTCATCCTTTTTTCTCCCCTCCCCTTACACTGTAGGTACGGAGCAGCTAGACCTGGACAGGTTTCTCCATCCAGGCTTTTGAATCTGTACTGCTAAAATTTAGCAGGAAAAAAGAAGTTAATATAAGCAGTGGTGGTCAACTTGTCAATAGTAAAAATCAAAAGTACAGCAAAACAACAAGAATAGTGAAGGGGGGGAGGCAGGATCATTAAGCAGCACATCAGCTAGCCTGAGGCAAGAGACAGACTTGTCTGGGTTCTCTGCCAAGCTAGAAGAGAAAGGAATTGGGATTCCTGTAGTTTTAGACCACGGAGGTGGACTGGAAGTGACAAGAACTCGGGATCTGTCATTCCGCTCTCCAGCTCCTCCTGGGTTCCTCTATTACAGGTCGCCAGAGGAGAAGAACTGTTGCGTGCGGCGTCTCTACATCGACTTCCGTAAGGACCTGAAGTGGAGGTGGATCCACGAACCGAAGGGCTACTATGCCAATTTCTGCATGGGGCCTTGTCCCTATCTCTGGAGTTTAGACACTCAGTACAGCAAGGTGGGGACAAGAGGCCCTCTGCCTCTCCAAAGATGCTGACTACTCTTGCTTCCCATCCCCCACCCCACTTGCCCCCCTCCTCCTTTGGTATTTATTTATTTATTTATTTGAAAGCATTTCTAAACTGCTTAATATTTAAAAATCTTGCGGCAGTATACAAAAAAATTCAACATAAAAACAATAAAACAGTATCATAAAAACAGAGATAGAGCATAAAAACCAGGAAAATCATTTTATAAAAACAGGAATCTGGAAATAACAGGGTTCAGTATTACGGGTCAAGGAAAGCCTGGGCAAAAAGATGGGTCTTTAGAAGATATCTGAAGCAACTGATGGCAGAGAGAGGGGAATTCCCCAGTTCAGGGGCAACGGCAGATAATGTCAATTTTTGGGTCACCGCCATCCTATGAGAGTCTGTAAGATCCTGTGCCACAAGAAAAATTACTTTGTGCGGTGCCATGAGTAAAATTTGGTAGCCATTATAAATGTTATATATGATTTCTTGAACATCTATTGAAAACATGAAGCCCCACAGGTGTACCTGTGTGGTGGTATGCAGATAAAACAGATAACTCCCGCCCCATGTGAAGATGGATAAGTGGGTTTTTTCTTGGCTCCCTCTAGGGAGGGAGAGAAATTAAATTCAGTTCACATTTAAAGCCAAATCTATCAAATCCACACTTTCCAAAGCAATATGAGAAATGAAAGACAGCTATCCTTTGAAATTTGTACTTATCCAAATTTTGCAATGCAGTTCTCCAACCAAACAGTGTTTACAAAACTGTATATATTAGGGGAAAGTGTGCATAAAAATGAATATACTAGTGAAAATAATATACAAGAATGCATTATATTATGAGAAATTGCTTGCACATGTGTGTTCCTTAGTCAAAACCGTGTTTATTAGGACAAATTCACACGAAAATGCTGAAGAATTTTCAGGAGGATTCCCTTTTTTTAAAAAATTGTAAATTGCTGCAGAAATGTGAACTGAATTTAATATCAGAAAAATGTGAAACTGAAAGAACCAAAATTGGCAGGTCCTAGCTCTTGCTTGCCATTTTTCAGCTGTTTTCAGGTGTTCCCAACTCCCCTGTAGCTGTGCAGGGGAGAGAGAGAGAGAGAGAGAGAGGTGGGAAAATGGCACTTTCTTCCTCCTACTACTGTGGAGGGCTGTGAATTCCGATCTTGCAGGGGGGTTAGCACACTGAGATGTTCTCTTTAATATCACTGTCCTGTTGGGGTGACAGCAGCAGGGCAGTGTGCTGGTGTCGGGGTGCTCCTTCTCCAAATATAATATTCTCTCATAGGAGAAGGGGAGGAAGGAGAGGGAGAGAGCTGTTTTATTTGTCCTCTGGTTTGCTTTAGAATTTATTTGTCCTTTGATTTGCTTTAGAATTTTCTACATCTAGTCAAGGCCCATCGCCAGCCTGCTGGGAGCTTGAAAACATGCATCTTGACCCTGGAGATTTTCCAGGGGGGACGAAGCAAATGCTCCAAATAAATGATTTCTTTTTGCTGCTACCTTTTACTTCTGGTTTGACACTCTGTTTCCAAATCACAGCTACGCTAAAGTCCTGGATACCTGAATTGTTTTCTATGGGGCAGCACAGCAATCATTTCTCCACCAGGGAAGACCAGCAGAAAAGGCTTAAAAGCAAGCCAAGAGTCCAGATAATGGGTGTTTCACTCTAGCCTTCTCTTTGCCTAATTGGCTAGATCTGCTTTCATCAATGTCAGTCATTGCTATGACCTCATTCATTGGCTAGAAACAATGAAAGGTGGGAGCAAGTTAGTTTCTCACAAAACAAACGAGGAGAATAATGCCTGCACAGTTTGTGTCATATCTCTGCTTCTACAAATGCCAGAAACTTACTGTTTTTTTTTTTTTAAGGAAAACTGGGAATCTGGGGGTTATGACTTACCAGGGTGGGAGGAGCTGCCCTCCCCTATATAGGCGGACACCTATGTCCCCTGCCCTGTCTTTCGCAGTCCAGGCAGCAAAGAATAGTGGATGTAGCCAGGCCATTCATGGCTGATGGACCACCTTGGGCCTTGATAGGCTGTGCAGACATGCCCAAGGGTGATCAGTTCATAACGTTATCCCTTTTAAAATATGTTTCCTTATGTTGTTTTCTTAGGTCCTATCTCTGTACACCCAACACAACCCGTCTGCTTCAGTCACTCCCTGCTGCGTCCCAAATGAGCTTGAGCCTTTGGGGATCGTGTACTATGTTGGCCGCCAAGCCAAGGTGGAACAACTTTCCAACATGGTGGTCAAATCATGTCGATGCAGCTGAGAAAATGGACTCGTGGACTTGGGACGTCTATTCTGGGCGGGTTGGAATCCAAGTGGAGAAAGGGCCAGGACTGGAGCTGAGAGGAACACAGGCTACCCTTTCTCTCTCACAAAACCTTTTTTTAACAAAACCTCATTCAGCGAGATTTATTATTATTTCATTATTTTATTTTGTAAATTTGTGTGTGTGTGTTTTGTGGGGGGGGTGTTGAAAATCTTTTAATTCTTTTTAATTATTTTGCTTCATATGTTGAGAGAGAATTATTTAAAGAGGCTGTCTCTTCTCCTCCTCCCCCCGGGGTCACCCTGTACCAAGAAAAAGAACTGTTATTTTGGGTGGGAAGGAAGAAAAGAGCGCCCCGCTCTCCTGCCATAAAGAATGTGTTGAAAGAATAAGCTGGCACTTGAATTTTTAACACCAGTGGAAGGAATGGATGGAAGGGCATCCAAGAATCTCTCTGCATGAGAATGGAACAGTCTAGTTGGGGTCATGGGACATAAAAGGGGTCAAAGGCACTGAACGTCACGAGATATCAAGGTTTGGAATGATGTCCAGCAGAGCATAGTTAAGATTTCAGTAAGTCAGAACTGCTTTCCTCTGGATGGTATAAAGTGCCCAAGGAGGGTTAGGGTCACCCCATGATGATAACTTGAAGGATCCTGTTGGCCCTTTGTCCACCAAGAGGATGGCGGAGGGGGAGACGTCTCCTTTTGTATGTTTCAGAAGCAGGACTCCACCCACTGTCAGAGCTCCACCCACATATTAGTTAACTCAGCTTCCCTCAGCCTGACACTGACAATTGGTTGACCTCTTATGTGCTCTGCTCTGACTCCGTCCTCTGGCTCTTTTCTGGGAGACAGTTAATAGCTGCCATTTATTCTACATGAAGATATCTCTTGCA
Source organism: Rhineura floridana (assembly GCF_030035675.1). Taxonomy (NCBI): domain Eukaryota; kingdom Metazoa; phylum Chordata; class Lepidosauria; order Squamata; family Rhineuridae; genus Rhineura; species Rhineura floridana. The sequence continues at coordinate 32,975,639 of NC_084494.1, read as the reverse complement.
ACATATGGGAGCATGTAAAGTGAAACATAGGGGGAGCTCCTATGGTGCAAGTGACTCCTCCCACCAGTTACTTGTCTCCATCTTCTGGCTACTTAACTCCGCCTCCTCTGCCAAAGACTCCACCAACTGCTGTCTTCCCCGCTGAAAAAGGATGATGGAACAGGAAAGGGCAACAAGGACTAGGGGCCCCTCCAGACTGGTGGTTTTTGGAGTTTTTTTGCAGGTGCATTCTGCAACATGTTATTGATGTTATAATAGTGCATTACCGGTGGATTTATACTGGACCGTCCACACATCATTCCGCTTTATTCGTTGTTCTATGATGCTTCTCCAACATTACTACATTATTGCCACCTGGTGGAGGGTCTTGCCACTATACCACAACAAAAGCGGGACACAAAATAAGTCAGAACATTTGTGGCATTAAAAGTTACAGGACTTCAGCAGGATGTGATGGGACATGCACTGATTGGAAACAAAGCAATATGACTGCCCTGAAACCTTTGCAGGAATAAACAGTATTGAAAGCAGGATCGCATAGAACCACTTCAATACCACCATGAGCACAAAATCATGAATGGACTATAAAAGGGACATCTGGAGGGGCCTTGGATTTCTTGTTGGGATGTAGGTGTTTTTGCTCTCACTCAGTGCTACGTCAGCGATGTCACTGTCATTTTTGAGTGTAATATTAAATAAGATTTTTCACGCTGGATTTCCAGATTCAAAATTTTGTTCTGCAATGACTGCTACAGCCCCATTTTCCTGCCTCCCTGTTTTAACTAATTAGACTGTCCCTTCCTCCCAGAACCTTGGGGTTAGGAAGAGGTTGTAAGGACAGGGGAAGAGAGTGGACTGAGGTAATTTCCCCTCCTTTTCTCCTAATCCTAGAACTTGGGGTAATAACCTAACAAAGTCGATCGGCAAGAGTTTCAGGGCAGACAAATTATGTGCTTCACATGCACATAAGAAATTTATGGAACACCCACTGACATGGAGCCACCACCTGCTACTGGTGTGTTCACATAGCCAGTGTTTTTAACGCCTTTGAAGAAACAGGATAAGACAAATTCTATAAATTATGAAAGCTAAACTGTACAGTATAGACAGAGGAAGTATTCCGGGGTGGTTTTTTTTTTACCAGGTATGGGGTTTGCTGGGGGGAAATGATACAGAGGGCTTGCCTTTTGTACCCTGCCTGTGAGGTTCCCAGGGGCATCTAGCTGGCTGCTGATCCAAACAATACAGGGACAGATGTTTTGTCTGATCTCGCAGAGTAATTCTTAATGTTCGTAAGAGTTCTACCAAAGCTTTTCCCAGCAGGATCCAAATCCTTAAATATCTGGAGGACTTGAACTGTGGCCTTTGTGTTTCTACCATCCCACGAGCCATTGAGTCTAGCTGGTTTGCCGGCTACTTCCCATTCCCAGATTACAGTATCCAGGCCCATGGCTCCAGGCCCACTTGACGCTGTTGCATTCCTCTTGCACCATAACGTAAATATTTATGAGTGTCACGTTCTTGGCAGGAAGCCTTGACTCTTGCATGGAGACCAGAGCTGCTTCACGGTGACCTTGAAGAAGCTTCCTGTTTGTTACTATAACAACATGAAAGGGGACTCTAGGCCGGTTGTGGGATGCAGTTGGCTCTGGTGAGAGGTGCCCCTATCAGTTGTTTATAATGGGGTGCCTCATCCAGCACTTTGATTGGTTATGAGCATTGTCGACCGAAAATTAAGAAAGTTAAGACTGCAGAAGGGGAGGGTTAGATTGAAAAAGGGTATATAAAATTCTCACAGCAAGTTGCAGTTGCTGTGGATTTGCCTAAGCTCTATTACTCTACCATTGCTTTGGAACAAGGCATAGAATAAGGGCCAATTCACATTATGCATCACTTGATTTTTTTTAAATCTTCTGAAGTCCTGCTGTGAATGTGTGAACTGCCTCTGCATTTGAGGTACAAGCACAGCATTTCATAATATGGGAGCGTTGACCTACCTTATAGGGTTGTTGTAAGGAATACTGAAATGATATATGTGTAGTGCTTTGAACATTATTATTATTGTGTGGTAGATGGGCAATTGGATTAGGTTAGCTTAAATCATGCCCTTTCCTTGTCAGCTTGTCTACAGAGGAATCCCTGTCAGCTGGAAAGGATTCAAAGGATTCTGGGGCATATGCAGAAGTTCATATATAGGGCTGGGCATTGGCCAGGCTTGTGAGGCCTCATCATCACCATGTGTGAGCTGAGAGTATGCGCCCTACAATGCGCCCAACATTCCCCTGCAGCAGCACATTGCAGAAGAAGAATGACAACAAATGTGCAAGCTGACTTTCAGCCAAGTTTATTCCCCATCTCCATGAGGAAACCCTGACAAACTTCTGAGAAACCCCAGAAATCTCGTAACCCGAATTGAAAACCAGTGAATAGCTGGCCAGACAGAAAGACAAAGACATAAGGGGCCAAGCAGAAAGACCTGTGGAGGATTGACTGACAGATTGGATAAAATAAAATGTGCAAATAGGTGATAGGTTGCAAGGGTGTCTACAGGATTTTTTCCATGGATGAGGGGGCAAAGTAGAACACTGAAAGTGGGGAGCAGGAAAAAATGAGCATAGTGCCTGTACAACTGTGCATCATTTATTTATTTATTTTATATAATCTATTACATTTGTATCCTATCCTTCCAGGGCAGCAAACAAAAACACAAAACACTCTAAAGCATCTTAAAATATTTTAAAACATCTTTAAATAAAACATCTTTAAAAACACATTAAAACAAAAACATATTTAAAAACATATTTTTTTAAAAAAAAGCTTTAAAAAGATCTAAACAAGTAATTCCAACACAGACACAGACTCAGGTTCTACAAATGCTAGAAACTTTCTTTTTTTAAATAATGGTTCATCCAGGGGGACAACTGCCCTCCCCTTGCCTGTGGATGCCCTTGATCGGTCCATTGGACAGGCACGGGCAGCAGCAGAGAGTCAGTCCCAGGAACTCCCTTCACAGCCACAGCTGTTATGCGTTGTTTGTCTTCTTGCAGGCAATTTTCAAGCTCTCGGTGGTGTCGGCCCCCACACAGGATGCTCCACAGACGGAGCAAGGAGAGTTCATTGGCTTCTCCCTGGTGCCAGCAAACGTCTGGATATAGCCAGGAGATCTTGCTCCCTTCTCAACTTATTGAGGCAGCCAGACTCAGCAGGGCCAGAATGGGTTGGCAGGAACTGGAGGTCACCATGGATGGTCACTTAGGTCAGTGGGGTGGAGGGGAGTGCTGGCTCCCCATTTCCCTGCTTCCTCTTTGCTCTTGGGGCTGAGACTCCGGAACAGAAGCCTAAACAAGGCACATTTCCTAGGATAAAAATGCTCACTTTGGACAGCATCACAGCTTTCGGAGGGAAAGAAACCAATCCACACCATAAATTTAAAGTATGTGAGTTCCCCCAAAGAATATTGGAAACTGTGGTTTGCTCCACATAGAGCTACAGATTCCCAGCACCCTTAACAAACTACACTTCCCATGATTCTTTGGGGGACGTCACATGCTTTAAATGTGAGTTGGATGTGCTTTAAATGTATGGACCTTACACTATGGTAAAATAACAAAAGAGTGGAGACCATTGGTTAATCCCTAGGTTAAGGCTGTGTTCATACAACATGCATTTAAACTTTTTACAGCACAATTAAAGCATGTGGCTTTCCCCAAATTATCCTGGAAACTGTAGTTTAGCTCTCACAGAGCTACAATTACCAGCACTTCACAAATCACATTTCCCAGGATTTTTTGGGGGAAAGTCATGTGCTTTAAATATATGCTATGGATGTAACCAAAGTCTCACTAGAATCCGTGTCTCCTTAATATGTGGGAATGGGATGTAGCTCATGATGAGAGCGATGACGACTGCACTTTGAACATGCTCAGAGGCACTCTTCTTCCACAGTTGAGCACTAAGTCCATAAGAAGAGCTCTACTGGATCAGACTAAAGGCCCGTCTAGTCCAGCATCCTGTTCTCACAGTGGCCAAGCAGATGGTGCGTGCTTTAAGAGTAAAGGGTAACCATTTTTTCAGATCACTTTCCCTTTATTTCATGCTTTAGCAATAAGTACCCAATCCTGCTCTACTCATTATAATAAACAAACTCACTGCAGGCAAACATGCTTCTTTATTGCTGGCTGGGTAGATGGCACAACTGAAACTGAAACTGAAAAGCAGAGCAAAGGAAAGTCCAAGGGGTAGCATCTAACTCTAGCCCATAATATAAAGTTCAAATATTTAATTCTTCAAGGGTCATGCTACTACACAGGCTGTTTCAGGATCATGTAAGTAATTATAGGGTGAAAAAAACACCCTCAGTCAGGCACAGTCTTGAGTTATCAGACTTTTAGAGACTCTTCCAGATTAGGCTTTTGTTGCTCTGACTTATTCACTGAAATTTTCAGAGGGTCCTATTCTTAAATTGTTCCTGTTCTTAAAGCAAGCTATCATTCTTTAAATGGAGGCTGTCATTGTCTGTCATGTCACAGATTAAAAAATATAATTTCCCAAAAAAATCTGGGGGGGGCAAAGCACAGGTCTGGGGGGTAGTGCCCCCCACTTCACCCCTATGGCTACAGGCCTGCCCCACTTGTGACTCCTAGCAACCGCCTCTGATAGTGGAGGCAGAGCATAGCCATCGTGACTAGGAGGCATCGATAGCCTTATTTGTCTAAGCACCTGTTCAAGCCATCCAAGTTGGTGGCCATCATTACATAGCGTGGAAACGAATTTCATATTTTAACTATATGCTGGAAGCAGAGGTCCTTTGGGTGTGTGCGCGTCAGACTCTGTCCTGAATCTTCCAACATTCAGCTTCAGAAGATGTTCCCAAGTTTTAGTATTATAAGAGAGGGAGAGCAACATCTCGCTAGCCACTTTCTCCATGCCATGCATAGTTATTCTGTCACGTTCCCCCTTTCTCGCATTTCTTCTCAAATAAAAAGTCCCAAATGCAGCAACCTTTCCTCATAGGGGAGTCGCTCCATCCACTCTATTTATTTTCTGAACCTGTTCCAGCTCTGCAGTATCCTGAGGTGCAGCAACTAGAACTGTACACAGGATTCCAGGTGCAGTCACACCATAGGCGTGTAGAACGGCGTTGTGACGATAGTGGCAGTTTCAGCTTCAGTCCCTTTCAGAATGATCCCTAACCTGGAATTCGACTTTTTCACAGCTACGCCTGCTGCACACTGCTTCTAATGCAGTCCTGGTGGGGACATGCAATCTGGGAGAAGAGCAGGGTGGAACTGAGAAGCCCAGTCTCATGGGGTCTCAATGAGAGGTGTGTAATCTCCCACCACCACCAGTGCCATGGACCCATTTTGAACCCCCCCTTCATTCATGTGCAATGCACTCTCCTTGGCTGAAAAGGCCCAGGTTCCTGTGGATCTTGCCAATATCCTTCACTGTAAACACACACGGGGAGTTTCCTTCCGTTGCCAGCTCCGGATCTTGGCTCAAGCATCTGAACTGTAAACAGAAGGTTGGCTGGGAAGAGCCGGGTGAATTCAGAAGCTTTTTTTTTTCTGGGGAGGCTCATGGTAAACATAGAGGCAGGCAGCAGCGCTGGGAAGTGGCTATTTTTGTGAGGCTGCCCTCTAATCACCACTTGTCCAGCAGAGCCCTGTGCGTTTGGTGAGAGTGGGGCCTGGAGGCAACAGGTTCATAGCCATGGTCGTCTTCACCTGTTGTCCCTCTTGAAAGTTACATCTGCAGGTGCCAGGAAGGTTATATATATACTTGAACTGAATACCATCCATGGTGCATACAAAGCCCCAGGAGCAGTATATATGGGGCTCTGTGTGCACCATGGATGGTATTCAGTTCAAGTCCTGCTCAGAGTGGACACATTAAAGTTAATAGAGACACATGACTAATGTAGGTTCTCTAATGTAAATGGGCCTATTCACTAGGACTTAGTTAAATAAAACCGCATTTATTTAAAGCACATGAATCCTGGAAACTGTAATTTGTTAAGGGTGCTAGGAATTGTAGCTCTGTGATGGGTAAACTACAGTTCCCAGGATTGTTGGGGGGGAAAGCCACGTGCTTTAAATGTGCTTTGAGTGTATGCTGCATACACATACTCTCTAAATCATACTCTGTTTGAAATCTCTGAAGAGACAAGAGAATGATGTCTCCAAACTTGTTCAAACGAGCTTCGATTCTCATTTGCCATTTTGGCCGTGGCTGTGACCTGGCCTACACAGTTAAACAGCTTTGCATGCTGGCAGGGGTGGAGGTGGGAGACATAGTCCTGCTTGGCTTGGCTTGGCTTTGTAACAGTGGCCTAGGGGGTGAAAGAAAACTTGGGATAAATAGCTCTTTAAAACAAGTGAAGATAGAATCATTTAAAAAAGGAATCCAGCTTTCCCCCTCCCTGTAAGAGTGTTTCCCGGTCAGATTGTGGGACTGGTAGGCAGCGATCTTAGAAGAGGGATAAATTCCCAGTAACATCTGGAAGCTGGGGAAGGGGAAGGGTAGGAGCCCAGGAGTTCACCTATTGTGAAAGCTGCGCTCAGCTTTGTATAGCAGAGTGAGCTGTTGTGAAACAAGGGTGTATATTTATTCCCAGCAAAATAAACAACATCTACAATTATTTCTGGGCTCAAAATAGCTTTGTGTTATTCCTTCTTCCTCTGGAGCCAAGATGCTTAGATGGGAGATTCACATCCCTGATCCTAGACATAAGTGAATATAGTATCAACAGAGGAAAGTCATACACAGAATGTATGAATCACACCATTCTGTTTGCATTCCAGTCTTCAAATGGGAAACATTCTTGCAAAGAAGCGACTTGCAAGGGTCAGAATAACTTGCAGCCACAATATGAGTATGCACTGTGACACTGTAGCAGAAAGCATTAATGCCACACAGGCATTTAAAATCTTCTTCTTCAAGGAATGCCTAAGTTGTTGCAGGGAAGACGTAATAACATTGTGGCTGGTCAGTACTTCACAAAGAATACTGAAGCTTAACATAAGAGATTGAACTGTACCCTGCAGGTAGTGCAACTAGAATGGTAGAAACACACCTAGTGGGATACATTAAAGATCACACAATATAATTGCCAGGTACTTTAAAAAATATATGTTATTTTCTTTTCCACTGTGAAACAACAATCAAGACAGCAGGCACAGTTATCAGCAGGCAGCACCCATGGATGAATGGCACCATCAGAGCTTGTCACTGGCAATATGTGTGCAGCCTAACACAGCAAAGCACATTCAGCTGCTGAAGACAGCTAGAGAGGGGATGGAGGAAATTGGAGGAATGCAACATTGTGCAGCCAACAGGGTTTTGGCCCGGAACTGTTTCCAAGCTAGAACAGTCTGAGTTGTGGTGAAGACTTTGAATGTCAAGCAGTGGTACCCTAAAGTCTCACAACCAATTTTAACTTGCCCTGCTAGTGCCTGTTCCTGGAAGGGAGATGCAGAATTTGGAAACAGACCCTTGGCACAGAAATGGATAGTTGTGGCACTGGCATTGTGTTCTTCAGATATTGCAAATGAATCACTGGGAACAGATGTTTTGCTTTTACCTGCCAGATTTTCCGCAGAAAGGGTAAATCTGGATTTGGGGGGGGGGATACAGGCTGGTATTTTATCAATGGCATCACGTGGATGCTGTGAAAAACATATGTGCATGAAGAATAAACACCCTTCTGGAACCACCCTTTCTGAAAGCCACTGAGTCCATCTATGCTCACAAAAGCTGATGCCATGATAGTTTTTAAGATGCCACAAGGCTCTTTGTTGTTTTTGCTATTCTCCAGGATCTGAGGCCAAGGTCTCTGCCATCCCTGAAGATCCTTTAAAAGGAAATGGTCAACTGCATAGCCTGCACACACACCATACCTTGAAAGCACACCCCCCAAAGAATCCTGGGAACTGTAGTTTAGCCCTCACAGAGTTACAGTTCCTAGCACCCTTAACAAACTATATCTCCCAGGATTCTTTGGGAGATGCCATGTGCTTTGAATGTGCTTTCAATGTATGGTGTGTAGTGTATGCAGGCAGAGCCTGAGCATACACCTGGCTATATTCCTCTCTCCACAGATTCTTGTATGGCAGAGGGTTTGCAAGGAATACCCACTCCATCCCCACTCTGTAGGGGATGAGACCATATATCTCAAGACCATATATCCCAGGGCTTGCCAACCTGGTGCCCATAAAGGCTTTCCTTGGTCTCCCTGAGCAGGTGCCTCAGACTCTGAACTTTTTTTTTTTTAGTAAGTAAGTCTCCAGCCCTCCTAGAAAGAAAGTTATGGGGCAAAATATGCAGGTACCTTCTAAGCAATTTCTTTGAACTGAATGTGGTATGGCCACCTTATATATTTTACTGGGTCTTGGGAAATGCTCTGTTGTTATTAGACAGCAACAGCATGTGTGTGTTTAATCAGTATTGTGTGATCTCCGTATGTGTGTAATCAATTTTGTGTGATTTCCGTGTGTCTGTGTGTGTGTATGTAATCAATATTGTGCGATCTCTGTGTGTGTGTAATCAATATTGTGTGATCTCCACATCGGGACCAGCAGGACATAGCTGACTTCCCATAGTAATGTCAGGGGTGGTTGTCTATTTAATTCTGTGTTATGCAGCTTTCCCCTCATGGAAGCCATTTTGTGACTGCGCCCTCAGCACTCTTTCAAAATTTGAAATGTATCCCCTGATCCAAAAAGGTTGGTGATCCCTGAACTGTCCAATAACTGCAGAAGCCCCTTGTCATTCTGAGAGGGGCTGGGTGCAGTGTCCCATGAAATCTCCTCTTCTTATCACTGCTCTGCGGCCACAGATAGGTACACAGGATGCTGCCTTACACCAAATCATGCCAGCTAGCCCAGTACTTGCTCTGACTGGCAGCAGCTCTTCAAGGGCCAGCGGCCTTTCTCATCTCCTGGCTGCTACCTGACCTTCTTAACTTCAGATGCCAAAGCCTGGACATGGCAGCATCTGCATACAAGACATTAGCTTTTCCACCACTGACTTGCTGTTCCTCCCCAAATCAACTTATTTGATTAACTATTTAACGGAGGCATTTCTAACCCAACCTTTCAGCCAAAAAGGTTTTCAGAGAGGCGTACAAAAATCAGTGCTGAGATGGTCCTTGTCCTCAGCCTCACCAAAAAAAAAAGGACATGACACAGAAAGAAAAATGAATGGGTGGGATGAGGGAAAAGCAAGCTCAAGCACAAGTTTTTCATGTTGCAGTTCTTATAACACAGTTGTATAGTTCCCCTTATATAACTTTCTGTTAGAAATCACAGCTTACATCTTCTGACATAGAACATTTCTTAATTTGGGATTGGAACCCAAGCCTCTGGAGTCGTCCAACGTTCTCAGGGATGGGAAACCTGTGCCCCCCTCAGTCCAATGGCCAATGGCCAAGGATTACAGGAGTTGTAGGTTGCATCCACATCATACATTTAAAGTGCACGGCTTCCCGCAAAGAATCCTGGGAGCTGTAGTTTGTTAAGGTGCTGGGAAGTAAAGCCCTGTGAGGGGTAAACTACAGTTCCCAGCATAGTTTTGGGGGACTGGCAAAGTGGTGTAAATGTGGTTTAAATGTATGATGTGGATGTGACATTCCCATAATATCTGGAAGACCTCGGCATTCATCCCTGCTCTAATTGCCTCTGGTGGGGTCAGAACATGCATCCCAAAGTCCCTGTCACATTCTAGTACCCCAATCATTGTCTAGTTTCACAATTGGGGGAGCCAGAAGGCAAGGAGACAAAAAGAAGCGTGGTGAAGCTGCCTCAAAGGTTTGGCTTGTGGGGCCCTGATGTGATAAAACGGAACCAGAGGCCTGTTGGAAATGGGGGTGGGAAAGAAGAGGGAAAGGCCCCCAGATGGCAGATAAATATATATTTCCGGAACAAAATGAAAAAAGGAGAAATAGCTGTATCATGGGGAGAGGAAATGACACGACTTCGGATGCCTCACCCCCCTGCCACTGCTCGCTCTATCCTGGGACAGGAAGTGACACCAGCAAAAATGATTTGTGTGTGAAGTACAAAGGCCGGCCCGGGGATTCCTGTCAGCATGGTTCACACGCCTTGACCAGCTGCAAAGAGGACCCTCACTGCGTAGCTACATGGAGCGAGACCGCATGGACACAAACAAGTATGGCCCCTATAGTTGCACCAGTCTGTTGTTTTCAAAAATGCCTGGTGGAGTGCTTCCAAGTATGTTCAGAGTATCACATACACGTGTGCATGCACACGCTCACGGTGTGGGAAAGATAAACTGCCTAAAAATGGAGGGCCGTTCCTTTGGGAAGGAAACCAGCTTCTTCTGTGTGTTTTTTAAAGGGCCTAAGGTCACAGTGCCTTGAGCAATGTGCAGAGCGCATTTACCTTTTCCTTCTAATGTGAAGCAACTAAAAAATAACAATAATAACAATAATAACAATAACAATAACAACAATAACAACAACAACAACAACAACAACAACAACAACAATAATAATAATAATAATAATAATAATAATAATAATAATAATAATAATAATAATAATAATAATAATAAATTTAATTTATGTGTCGCCTATCTGGCCATTGGCCACTCTAGGCGACATACATACAATAAATATGGCAGAATACAATACAAAAATACAGTGAAATATATAAATTATAACAGCAAACAATACATAATAGGAGGCATTTAAAACAGAAGAATATTAAGCCTCCCCAGAAGTCCCAAAAGCCTGCTGAAAAAGCCAGGTCTTTAAGACCTTGCGGAACATATTCAGGGAAGAGATGTGCCGAAGATCTTGTGGGAGGGAGTTCCAGAGGGTGGGGGCCGCCACTGAAAAGGCCTTCTCTCTAGTGCCCGCCAACCTAGCTGCTTTGGTTGGCGGGACTGAGAGAAGGCCTTGTGTGGCCGATAGAAGGGCATAGGCATGAATCAGACCACTGGTCCATCTAGTTCAGTATTGTCTGCTCTGACTGGCAGTGGCTCTCCAGGGTTTCAGGCAGGGGGCATTCCCAGGCCTACTTGGGGATGCTGTGGATTGAACCTGGGACCTCCTGCATGTAAAACATGAGCTCCACTGCTGAGTCATGGCCCTTCCCCATACTGTCCCTGACTCTTTATTAATTAAATAAATAAATATGCCAGTATGGTGTACTGGTTAGAGTGTTGGACTGGGACCTGGGAGACGAGGGTTCAAATCCCCGCTGGCCATGAAGCTCACTGGGTGACCTGGACCAGTCACTATCTCTCAGCCTAACCTACCCCACAGGGTTGTTGTGAGGATAAAATTAGGAACGGGAGAACCATGTTTGTAAGCCACCTTGAGCTCCTTGGAGGAAAGGTGGGCTATAAATGTCATCATCATCATCATCATCCCACCCTTCCTCCCAACAGGAGTCCAGGACTAGGCAGAGAGGGCCTCTAAAGAGTAACATACGCTGGTGAAATCTGGCACATTTCTAGGCTACGCTGAGGACATTTCAACACCTGGACCCTTTATGATAAAATTATGATAAAAATAAATAACTGTTTGCTGCCCCCTAATGGCACCCAAAAAGCAGGCGTTTCAGGCCTCCTTGTACCTAATGGTAGAGCCGGCCCTGCCTGGGACTCCCCTTTCAATCAGCCACTGAAAAAGTTTGTTATCCCAAGATAGCTAATGGCATATATGGCAGGACAAATGGCATACAAACAGTCTGGATTCCAGCTTTCCTTAAATTACACCCGCCCAGCTTGTCTTCACCTCCATTACCACATCCCTCCCACCCCTGGCTTATTATCTGGATCTATTTCAATCGGGTTTCAGGCCTGGACATGGGACTGAAACAGCATTGGTCGCCTTGTTAGATGATATGAGGAGGGCATGGGATAGGGGCGAAGGCACCTTCCTTGTCCTCCTCGATCTCTCAGCTGCTTTTGATACCGTTGACCACGGTATCCTCTTGGACCGCCTGGAGAGGTTAGGCGTGGGAGGCACTGTATTGCAGTGGTTCCACTCCTTCCTCTCCGGTAGGTACCAAAGAGTAGCATTGGAGGAGGAGGTTTCGGACCCTTGGCCTCTCACTTGTGGGGTGCCACAGGGTTCCATCCTCTCTCCGATGTTGTTTAACATCTATATTAAGCCGCTGGGGGTGATCATCAGGAGATTTGGGCTGCAGTGTCATCAGTATGCGGATGACACGCAGCTCTATCTCTCATTTAAATCTTCACCGAGGTTGGCTGTAGAAATCCTCTCCAAGTGCCTGGAGTCAGTGAGTGGCTGAATGGGGAGGAATAAGCTGAAACTGAATCCAGACAAAACTGAGGTACTGTTTGTGGGAGACAAGGGAAGGTTGGGGGATACAGACCTGGTGCTTAATGGGGTTTGTTTGCCCCTAAAAGACCAGGTCCGCAGCCTGGGGGTCATCCTTGATTCCCAGCTGTCCATGGAGGCTCAGGTTTCGGCTGTGAGCCGGGCGGTGCTGTATCAACTCCATCTGATACGGAGGCTGCGCCCCTACCTTCCCAACCATCTGCTCCCACCAGTAGTACATGCCCTGGTCACCTCTTGCCTAGACTACTGTAATGCGCTCTACGTGGGGTTACCCTTGAAAACAGTCCGGAAGTTGCAACTGGTACAGAATGCAGCGGCTCGTCTGATCAAAGGCAGCTGCCGGCAGGACCATATCACTCCAGTGTTAATGGAGTTGCACTGGATACCGGTTGCTTACCGAGCCCAATTCAAGGTGTTGGTTTTAACCTTTAAATCCCTATACGGTTTTGGACCAGTCTATCTGAAGGAGCGCCTCCAGCATCGGCAGGGATGCCACTCAACAAGATCAGCCTCAGAAGACCTTCTCTCGATCCCACCAGTTAAAACAGCTAGGCTGGTGAGGACCAGAGGGAGGGCCTTTTCAATAGTGGCCCCCACCCTATGGAATTCTCTCCCAAATGATCTCTGCCATGCCCCTTCTATGATGAGCTTCCGCCGGACTTTGAAGACTTGGCTTTTCCGGCAGGCCTTTGGAATGGGTTAAGTTTTACTGTTGGGTTCTTAAATTTTAATTTTTAATGTTCAATGTATTTTATCTTGTACGTTGCCCAGAGTGGCTGGTCAACCAGCCAGATGGGCGACTAATAAATATAATATAATAAATAATATTGCTGGTTATACCTTTCATCCCCTCCCTCCCCCCCTTACCCACTGCCCAATCCCCCTGCCACTCCGCCACGTTGGCGTGCAAACCTTGCACTGGCCCATCCGAGCTGAGCGGACATGTAGGCGGTCGCAACCAGCTTCTAACCAGCTTCTAAAAATAGCTTCAGGCCTTTGCTGTAGAAACTAGATCTGCACACTTCCATGTTGGTGGCGCAGCAGTTGAGGGGCACAAACAGCTCCAGAAAGGATCCAGCGAGGTCCACACAGCCAGAAGGCGGGCAAGTGTGTGGGGACGATTGCAGTGGCGATTGGGAAGGCCTTGTCTGTAAGGAGTCGGCAAGCCCTTAAGCTTTTGGTTTGATCGCAGCTGTTTAGTACATTCTTGGTTTGCAAAGCCTTAAGGAAGCCACAGTGTCTCAGCGTTCCCTCTGTAAAATGGGAATGCGATCTTTCTCCTTGGTGACTTGTGACGGAAATGTTAGGTAAATGCTTATTACTTTTCATATTTGCGTAAGAAATAGGTTTGTCAATTTTCTATGCTGGTTTCTTAATATTGTGACACACACCTCAGTCTCCGAGCAGTTGAGGTTCCGGGGTGCTAGCCCGTACCTCGGCTTTGGTTTCCTTGGAATTAAGGTCACTGGTGCCTTTGTGATCCTGTGGGTTTATTTACACATATATACAGGTTGAGCCTAAGAGGGAGCGGCTCACACCATTAACACTCCAGCAGATCTTTGGACTCAGCATAGTGAGCAAGTCCAGCCTCTGTGTCTTCCCAGCTCCAGAGGAGACTAGGCCAAGACCTTGACTAGCCCTTGGCCTGTGGTTCTCCTGCCTTTAGGATGCAGTGTCCTCCAGCCGGGTGGGGAGGGTGAAGGCCTGTCCCTTCCTTCCGGAAGCATCACTAGGCAGCTGTTTCTATGGCAACACACCTGTACTTGACCAACTGTTTAGACATGTTCAAAGGATGATTAACAGAGACCGTGTAACCATTTCAGCAGTTCCTTCTACTACAGACTTCCATCTTACAGATATAAAACCACAGGCTTGGATGGGACCCAAAGATATCATCCAAACCAACCAACCCCCAATTGTGTAACACTATGAAGTGATACACACACACATCTGGCCTCTGTTGACTGGTCATCCATCCCCCACCTCCTTCCATCCTCCTACTGCTATTGTAGGGTTGCCATATTCCAGTTCCACAAATCCGGGCAGGTTAATTTGCATATTATGCAAATTATTTCCATATTATGCAAATATTATGCAAATATTTGCATATTAATATTTGGATTCTCCAGTTGTTTTGTTTTTGTGCCTAGGAATTACCACCAAAAACTGGGGAAAGATGTGAGAAATCTTTTTTTTAAAAGCAACATTTTCAGCCTTAAATGCCTAGACTCTAGTTTCCAACACTATGGAGTATTTATTGATTGATTAAGAGAATTTATATCCTGCCCTTTTGCTGTTAAAAACAGAGCTCAGCACAGCTTACAAATATAATAAAAACAATAAAAATACACAATCAATATAAAAACATAATAAAAACACAAAATAGCAACAAACATAAAGTAAGTCAGGGCAGCAGCACGGTTAACCATTACATATACAATATATTTCAGAGATGTGGTGGGTGGAGAAAAACAAGCCAAAGTGTTAGGAAAAGGAGTCTTTCACACCACATGCTCAGTTCTAAATACTGTTGCAGCAAGTTTTACAAGTTCCTCCAGTATTCCACTGGTGCAGGCACTCAGACATTCAAAGTATCTGTATGTTTCTTAGGTTTTATAAAAGCAGAGCTTTGCTTAACTCAAAATTTCTTCTCCCTTTGATAACCACATCTACACAGGTTCCACCTCCATACTCAAAATGAAACTGAGCCTGGAAGTGTACAACAACCCCACACATACCTTGCTAATTCGATTATCAATGCCAGGATGTCTGTCTTATCGACTACTCTCCTGCTCCCCCCCCCCCACACACACACCGGGCATCATAAAAGACCCAGTCCTGGGCGCAGAAAGAAAATAAATATCTGGTCCTCTTCAAAGTATTGATAAGCCTCTTGTTTTAATTGAAATAATTATAAATTCTTGTTCTTATCACTAATGGGAGTTAATTATATTGCATAAGCTGCTGTTGCTTCTATGGCTGTAACGGAGTGAGGT
The DNA here is from genome assembly GCF_030035675.1 of Rhineura floridana. Taxonomy (NCBI): domain Eukaryota; kingdom Metazoa; phylum Chordata; class Lepidosauria; order Squamata; family Rhineuridae; genus Rhineura; species Rhineura floridana. Next base: position 32,960,312 of record NC_084494.1, on the reverse strand, counting down.
TAAAGATAAGTGAAATGCAAATAGGAAAAAAAATACAGAAGGCAGTAACACTTTCCTAAATGTAATACCATACCAACCACAACAAGATTCCTATGAGTAAGGCAAAAAACTAAGCATCTCACAACCAGTCAAGATTCCTAACCAAAAACCAAAAATATGATAAATGAAGAAATATTTATATAAGCATGACTATCAAATATATTTATTATTTACACAAACTGTAAAGATATTTATAGTGCAATCCTAAATTTATTTAATCAGAAGCAAGTCCCAGCGTATTCAGTGGGGCTTACTCAAACAGGGACAGAAATGCAACCTCAAGTGATAAGCAACTTCATTCACACAACCCAAAATTCCGAATCATGCCACTTTATACTGTTTTGCAACTGTTTATACTTGTTTTTATGGTTATTGGATTTTAAATGGCTTTATTTCTTGTTGTGAGCTGCCTTGGTTTCCAACCCTACCTCACAGGGTTGTTGGAAAGACTCCATACACACACACGCACACACTGCAGATGTATAAATACATACAGCCCATATAATAGTTTATTGTCAAACCAGTTGGTCATTGCAGAAAAATCAGTATTAGTTTAAAAAAAATCAGTATAGCTTCCTACAGAATAAAAACTGTAACACCTACGTAAGCCCTGCCTACTTGCTTTAAAATAGGACTGGGGGGGGGGACAGAAAGAGAACACAAACACAATTCTTTTTTACATTCACTCCAAAGTCCCATTGATTTTCAGCACATTCATAATCATGTCTACTCAAAAGTAATTCCTAGTGAATTCAATAGGATTTACTCTGGACATATGGGATTAGCAATGCTTTTACTCTGGACATATGGGATTAGCAATGCTTTTACCCCCACAAAAGCAAGTATTGGGAAGGTTTTCAAAACACTGCCCAGGATCTGACTCCTACACACAAGAGGGGGGAAAACTGAAATGTATATACTTACCAATTTATGAGATTTTCAGATAAACAAGGGGCGAAACCACCATTTTGTTTTCTAGACCTGCCTCAGGTCAATGAAACTGAAACACAATCCCTGATTGGCTGCAATCCTGAACGGGCGGGGTTAAAGCTACGAAGTGCTATACAGTAGTTTTAAAAAAAATTAACGGGGGGGGTGCCTGACGTTTTTATATATATCTCGAGAACCACACCACCTAGAAACTTAATTTTTTTTAAAAATGAAAGCTGAGAATCCGGGCCACCTAAGGGGGTAGCCGGGCGCCGGGTGGCATGCTTAGAATCCGGGTAAAACCCGGCTATCCGGGCAATATGGCAACCCTATGCTATTGCCTCTGATGCACTTATGGTCTGTGCGGGTGGGGTGCTCTGGAGACATTTCTTTATTTTATTATCTCTTCAGTCCAATTCTTGGATAGTGGGAACTTCAGGAGGGCAAGTGTTTAAGGACAGTTTGGAATGAAGGGTCCATTGTTGCCGGATCAGGCCAAGGGCCCATCTAGTTTCTCACAGTGGCCAACTAAATGCTTCTGAGAAGATGCTGAGGGAGAAATTCAGTTCAGTTCTAAGGTGAATCTATCTAATCCACACTTTCCGAACCAATATGCAAACCAAAACACAGCCATCCTTTGAAGCTTGAATGTTTCCAAATTTTGGAATGCAGTTCTCCCACCAAGAACTGTGGGGGGAAAAAGCATATACTAGGGTGAAGTGTGAATATAAATGCAGGTATTAGTGAACATACAGAATGCATTACATTAGGGGAAATCACTTTGCAAAAATGTGGCTATTAGGCAAAATTGCCTATGAAAAAGTTTTTATCCTGATAAATTCACACTAAAATGCTGATGCATTTTCATGAGGACATAAAAAAAAGCAAACTGACATGGAGAACTGAATTTAAGACTGGAAAAATGAGAAACCAGAATTAGCAGATTCGTCCATCTCTACCCGCGTGCAAAAACACGCTTCCACTTGGGCTCTGCTATTTAGAGGCACACCATCTCCAATAGTGGACACAGCCCTCGTCACTCCTGAAACTATTAGCCACTGATAGCCTTACCCTCCATGAACATGCCTAACTCCCCTTTTAAAGCCTTGGACTTAAAGCACCTTGGACAGCTCCATGAAATTTCAGAAGAAAACCCGGTGCGGATTCCACTGCTCCACTGACATGGAGCCACCAGCTGCCACTGATTAAAGGTGCACAAGCCCATCTTCTGTTGGGCCTGGCTACTCTAACTGGCTCACCTTAGCCCAGTGAATCTGGCCAGGGGAAGTCACTGGATGGGATGAAGAGGTTGGGCAAAAAGCCCAGCATCCTGAGGCATAAAAAAGCCTGACTAGGGCAATGATTTGGGCGTATGGACCACAGTCACTTCCAGATGACTGGGTAATTGAGCATTCATTCTGATTAGTTTGCAAGGAGGTTATCTGACACTGGGCCAAGCAAGTGTCATTCCACACTTTCCGCTGCATTTCCCCCCCCTCCCAGTTTTCTTATTGCAAAAAGTCTGGGTTTTTGGGGAGCAGGTTTGTTGCACAAGAGATCCAAATCAACTTTAACTGCACCACCTGAATTTGCCAGTATGTGACTGAATCCCACCCAAAAGTAGCGATAGTCTGGAAGCAGGCAAATCCTCTTTTGCACTGCAAATCTTTGTTGCTGTAAGCTTAGCCTTAAGAGTCATCCCTCCACCCGCGTGGCAGGACTTGAACACACACCTTCCTGTTTTTCAAGGAAACGTGTTTTCCCTCTGAGCTATCACCTGGCTCCTGGAGCTGAGCTTCTCCCTATGAGCTTCCTGTTGTGGTTTCTCATCTTCCTCACGCATAGGCCCCTCTCTCCCTTGCAAGACGTTTGTCTCTCTCACAGAGGAACTGATGCAACTGGCATGGTGCAGAGTGTTCTGATAAATGCCTGCGCAGGAGCATTGTTCTATGCATGTTCTCCATGCACATTCTCCATTCAGTAAACCATGGAGCTGGCTGACTGCTGTGACTGAAAGCTCATTCCTGCCTTTTCTAATCACTTGGGAAAGGCTAGCTGATTGCAGGGAGGCTGACACCCCTGTCTGTAGAGAGCCCTGTGACTATAGATGCCTCCTGCTCACTGTTCTGTGGTGGTCAGCATTGGGGAGGATGCTGTGGGGCTATTGTGGCTGTGCCGAGTTGCGCTTTGCGTGCTTCCTGGGAAGCATGACTGTGTGCGGTCATGTGCCGATTGGAGACTTCTGTGCATGAGTCATGTAGGGGTGTCCGTGCATAGCACACCGTGTTATCAGTGCCGTATCTTATCAGTGTTGCTCCATAATCTCTTGTTTACATTGGTCTTGTTTTGTTTTGTCATCTTTTCCTTCTGGGAAGCACAGAGCATCGCGCAACTACATTCCAGAGCCGGAGGACTACCCTGTCATCCTGCAGTGTGGTGGCAAATTTGGAAGTGAAGGATCCCTTCATGATTGTCATGTTAAGCCCCTCACAGCAAAGCCCCCTTTCCCACTTTTCCTCATCTCCCTTGTTCTCCATGTCCATATTCTACTACAACAGACATCTCGAGGTACAGACCAGCATGAAAGGGGAGTCTGTATGTTAGCTACTGCAAGGAGTCTTCTCCTTTCACTCTGATTCACTCCATTTAGCACAGAAGGACAAGGCCTCTTCTCAGTGGCTAACACACTCTCCTTTCATGCTGATTGGCTCATACATAGGGACCTGGCTGGACCCCCGCACCCAAAAAAGTAAGGAGTCTACACACACACTCCTGGATGACTACACTTCTGCTGTCATCTGTGATTTTCATGACTGTGGCAATACACCACATGGCCTTTGATGGTCCTTCAACACCAAGCTACTTGCGCATCAAGGCTGGACTAGGAAGTGGCGCCCCCTAGTCAAACGGCTTTCCCCACTTAGCAAAGGGTCCCCACAGAGCTAGCAGGAGAGGCCAGCCTTATCCCTATTTGCACGGTCCGACCAGGCACCTGCAGGAGAGTTGCAAAAGCTTGTAGCTGCCTTTTTCCTCCCACTGCGGCCCGTGTTCCTGCCCCTGCCATAAATCCTTCCTTGGGCTCAGAGCAAGATTGCAAACAAACACTGATGTAATTCTCCCAGGGCCAGGGTGGAGAAGGCTCTGGGAATTACTCACCCAAAAGCTGGGCTTCACTCCTCTCTCTCTCTCTCTCTCTCTCTCAAAACATTTTAGGGAGAGGAATAATAACCAGTGGTTAATGCAGCCTTTGCCAACCTGGTGCCCTCCGGATGTTTTGGACTGTAACTCCCATCAGGCCCAGTCACCACAGCTGTATAGGCTGGGGCTGATGGCAGTTGTTGGTTGGGTCAAAGCAATGGCAGATGTCATAGGAGGGAGGTGAGTGATGGGCAGTGTGATCATCATTCCCAAACCATGTCCCAGAGAATACAAGCAAAAATGACTCTTATGACATTGCCAATACGCAAATGGAATCATTCACAGTTCCGGTGAGCCTGCAGTGTTTGCCCACAGAAGAGTCTGCTCGCTGCAGCTCTGTGTGAGTCACTCCTCTGGAACTTACTTTCTCCCCAATCTGCCTCTGCTGCAGGTGGGTCATTCTGCCACTGCTCCTCTTTGTGTCAGGTGTGAACAGGGGTGTTGTTGTCTGGGGGCGGGTGGTGGTGTTGTAGACCTGTCACTTTTTTGGGAGCAGGGTCCCAGCCAGGTCCCTATGTATGAGCAATTGGTATGAAGGGGATTGTGTTGGCCACTGAGAAGAGTGCCTGCTGTGTCTCTGTCTGAGTTGCTGTTTTGGGCTTGCCTCCTTCCAGTCATCCTCTCTGCTGGGTTCTGCATCTGTACCATGGGTATGACTGGACCATTCAACTCCTCCCAATGCAAAGATGAAGCAAAGTTGCCACCTCAGTGGAGGGTGTCTCTGTGAACCACTGTGTTGGCACACTCCGAACGGTGACTCATCAGAGAACGGGTCATATTTATTCTTACACCAGAATAAGGGGAGAAAAGTGGCTTTGAACACGGATGGAGTGACTTTCTCTCGCCATTGAGTAATCGCAACCAGCTGCCACACATCTGGGATTATTAGACATAGCTGTTGCTACGGAAGAGGGTGTGACTGTCAGGCAGGACAGATTCCCAAAGCCTTTCAGTATACAGTTTAAGCCCTGAAAGATGCCTGTGCATCATAGGAGGGGAGAGGTGACTAGTGGTTATTGCAAGAGAGACAGGCTTCCAGATTTTGTGCCCACTGAAATGGAAGGGGGGGTGGCTGGGATCAGTTTGAGCCAGTGCTCATTGAACCTCATCTCCAGAGTATGTGAAGCCATTGCCAAGACCATTTCCTCTGATCATGCGCAGGGTGCTTTCCCCACCCACCACTGAGCCATCATAGTCCTTTATGTATCTGGGATTATGTGGCATGCTGGAATTTTATTTGTTACATGTTGGTTCTGCTTGTCCTCCAAGGAATTCAGGGAGGTTTACACAGTTCCCCTTCCTGCCACATGTACTCACAACAACCCTATGAGGTAGCTTAGGCTAACACAGCACAACTGGCTCAAGGTCATCTAACAAGTTTCATGGCTGAGTGGGGATTGGAACCCATGTTCCTGTGGAGCCTTGGCATCTCTCCAAAAATGAGTGGTTGGGTAGCTGGGACTACTAATTAGAGCAGGGTGGTGGTGGCAGGCAGCTGGGAGCTAGGACTTCTCAAACCCAGACTTCGGGTGGGGTGGGGCGGGGGTACTCTCAGTTATCTTCCTTCAAGCCCTGGTTCCCACCATTCCCACAGAGCCCCAAAGGTTTGGCTCCTCACTCTGCTGAGACAACCCTAATGAGTTAAAGGTGTGTGTGTGTGTGTGTGCCCATGTAAATGCGTGTGTGAGCAAGCGTGCTGCTGTACTTAAGGAGAGCGACGTCTGGGCTTCTGACACACATTTTCCGATGACTTTGCCACGGCTAGGTTACTACTGCCCTCCCAGTCACAGGTCCCTAGACAAAAAGCCTTTGTGTGCTCCAGAGGGTTGCTTTGGGCTTGACCTTAAACACCAGAGGAAAGACGGATCTAGTCCCAGCTGGAGTTGGACAGAGGCTGGTAATCTTGGAGGGAGCAGGCAGGTGTGATTCCACGTTGGGAGGCACAGCATGACACTTGAGGGCCACAACAGGGTGGCAGAGATCTCTCCCATTGCATGGGCACATTGTTATCATGGAACGATGTCTCCTTGATTCACAGAAAATGTAACCAGATGCATCCACCAAACACAGGAGAATCTCCATTTTCAGTGAAGAGAAAGGGACAAGTTTCTAGCTCTCATTGTGCTTACCATCAGTGCGCAGTTTTGGGGAGCAAAGTGATCTAAATTTGATATAAATGTGAATAAATCTGCAAAGGTTACTAGCATGGAAAACAAATTTCCTTCTGAGCATGAGCAAAGTGCATGACCCCCTTCATCATTATGTAAACCCAGAGCCAGTGAGGGATTTTGGGACTGGGTGTTCTGGCAGGTGTCAGCTTGTGGCACCTCCTATTTAAAAAAAAGCAGCTAACCACTGTGTTTGGGGGAGGGGACAAGAACCCACCCCAAAGCCCAGGTCCACCCTGCAGTGACTGCCCGCTTCACAGTCTCCACCCAGATTGCTAGCATCCGTCATGGACTTTCAGCAACTTCCTTCTGTTGCTGCGACACTGAGGGAGGGGGTGAAGGCGGGGTCCCCATGGCAAGAAGCTGGGTGGCCGCAAGGAAGAACTGAGTCAAGGCAGAGAATAACAAGCGGCAAAAATCAGCAAAACAGCGACACACAACAAGTGGGCAAACCTGGGGTGTGGCTGTGGGCACCAAACAGAGAAAAAGCCACTGGGAAAGCAAATGAGGCCTGGGCATTGCCATCGCCTGCTCAAAGCTGGGTCTGCCTGCTCACATTTACGAAGCAGTCTCATAGAATGTGCAGCTCAATGCTCTAGCACAGCTTTCATCAAGCTGGTGCCCTCTAGATGTTTCAGATAACAGTTCTCATCAGCCTGATGGGAATTGTTGTCTGAAACATCTGGAGCTCACCAGCTCAGCAAGGAGGCCGTGCTGACATGAAATCCAGAAGGTTGTTTCCTGATGCTCTATAGCAGGCCTTCCCCAATCTGGTGGGCCTCCAGATGTTGCTCCTGTCAGCCCCAGCCAGCACTGCTGTTGGAGAAGGCACCAGGTTGGGGAAAGGTGCTCTGCAGAATATCCACCAGAGGCTGTTTCCCCGTTCTGACACCTGCGATCTTTTCATGGCAAGTACCAAGGTCTGAAACCGGGCCTTTCTATATATGCAAAGCCTGCACTCATCCACGGAGCTGCAGCGGGTGATGTATGTTCCCTGCTCTAAAAAAAAGTAAAAATGAACATATTATTTGCCAAGGTAATCCGAATGCTGTGCCAAAGAAAATGATGTGGCTTTATGCAAATTGAGTAACACCCCCCCCCCATATATTTGAGTTCTGCTAGCCTTCTTCTGGCCTGGAAGAAATTGCAGGTGAAGGGTGCATGTGGGTAGCAAGGAGGGAGAACCTCTGCAGAATCTCAAGTGCTGGGTTTTGAAACAAAGCACGTGTCCTGGACAGCCGGAGGCAAAAGGTATGTTTTTGGGTAAAATGGCCTGACTTGCACAATTTAATCAGAGTGCAGAATCTGAGCTTTCCTGGTGCAGAGTTTGGGCTTTGGAGCATAGAATATGTACAGCTCAATTTATGCACCATTATAAAATACATCTAACCCGAAAAGTTCATGTATTGGTTTAATTGGGCCTATGACATCAAAACGTGGTAGCAGAAGATTCCACCATTTCATTGTATTCTACGTGGCTGTGTATGCATGCTACATCTTTTAAATGCTGTCCTATGTTTTACATTTCCCTTCCAATAGAAAACTAGCACAGCAGGCAAATGGCTGGATTAGAGCCTATCACCCTGGTTTTCCTATTTGAAGGAGTTTTTTTTAATATGGGTAAGTTCAAAAGTGGCTGCCTCCATAAACCAGCAATTCTACTGCCTCCTTCTGTAGTATGTGCAGGCACAGCCTCATAACTAATGGGACTGACCCAGTTGGTGGAAATGCCATGCCCAGCCTTCCAGTGAACACACTTCACTGGAGGGAGGGCCACCAATGGGAACATGCTGCAGTGTAGCTGGGAGGAAACTCCTATGCGCCGAGGGGGCGGGGAGGATGTGCTGGGCAACTGGATTGGCTCCTTAGCAGGTTTCCGTTATGCACAGCAGCCGAGGGTGGGAAGGCGGGGAGGGGGTGTGGCAGTCATCTATCGAGAGTCCTTGGTTTTTGCCAGACTTCCCCTCCATAGGACTCAAATTGTTGATTGCATGTACTGGAGGTTGGGCCCGAAGGGCAGTTTAGGGATCTTGCTGGTGTACCGCCCACCCCACTGCACGGCAGATTCCCTGGCCGAGGTGCTAGAGGTGGTCTCGGCTGTACGGGCATTGTCCCCAGAGCTGGTAGTGCTGGGTGACTTTAACGTGCATGCCGAGGCAGCTCTCATAGGAGCCCCTCGGGATTTCCTGGAAACCATGGCTTCCTGGGAACTGTACCTAAGTAATACTGGGCCCACCCATGTAGCCGGTCATGCTCTCGACCTAGTATTTGTCCTGGGAGAGGAGAGAAGTGGTCTGAAGTTGGGAGTGATTCATGCCACTCCTGTGTCATGGTCAGACCACTACCTGGTAAATATGGACTTCTCGTTGCCATGCCCCCTCCGCAGGGGTGAAGGACCTACTAAAATGGTCCGCCCCAGACGCCTGATGGATCCAGATGGATTCCTGACTGCGCTTGGGGAATTGGAACCTGCTGAAGGTCGCCCGGTCGAAACCCTGGTGAAGGAGTGGAATGTGGGGATCACCAGGGCATTAGACCAGGTGGCTCCGAAACGTCCTCTCCCCCTGAATAGAACTCAGCTAGCTCCATGGTATACACCGCGGTTGCGTAGCTTGAGACAGGAGGTGAGACGACTAGAGCGCTGGTGGCGGAAATCCCACTCCGAAGATGTCCGGACACAGGTTAGAGCAGCAGTAGCTGCCTACCAAGTGGCAATAAAGGTAGGAAAGAAGGCTTTCTTTGCTGCCTCTATTGCGTCTGCGGAGTGTTGTCCCAGGAGGCTGTTTCAGGTGGTCCGAAGCCTGGTCGGTCCAGTTGCTCAGGAACCCTTGGAACAGTCAAAGGCCTCCTGTGACCTATTAGCAAAACACTTCGCTGATAAAATCGAACACTTACGGAGCTCGATCCCACGCGCCGTGGACACAGTCGATGAACCAGAGTTGGCCAGTTGCAAGCCGGTAAATTGGGATCGGTTTTGGCTTCTCCCTTCTGAGGAAGTGGACAAGGTGCTTTCATCTGTGAAGCCAACCACTTGTCTTACTGATCCTTGCCCTTCGTGGCTCCTTGTGAGCTGCAGAGAGAAATTGGGCGAGGGGATCAAAGCGGTGGTAAACGCATCCTTGAAAGAGGGTGTGATGCCATCAGCCTTCAAGGAGGCAATTGTAAAGCCCATCTTAAAGAAGCCCTCCTTGGATCCCCAAGTGTTAGATAACTTCCGCCCAATTTCAAATCTACCATTTCTAGGCAAGGTCATTGAGCGAGTGGTGGCCAACCAGTTGTCAGCACACTTGGATGAAACGGATTATTTGGATCCATACCAATTGGGTTTCAGGACTGGTCACGGAACTGAAACAGCCTTGGTCGCTCTGGTTGATGATTTGAGGAGGGCATTAGATAGGGGAGAATCCACCTTTCTTGTCCTCCTCGATCTTTCAGCGGCTTTTGATACTGTCGACCACAGTATCCTTCTGCTTCGCCTGGGGGGATTGGGAATTGGAGGCACTGTATTACAGTGGTTCCATTCCTTTCTCTCCGACAGGTACCAACAGGTAGCGTTGGGGGAGGAGTTATCAGACCCTTGGCCTCTCAATTGTGGTGTGCCACAGGGCTCTATCCTCCCATGCTATTTAACATCTATATGAAGTCGCTGGGAGCAATCATCAGGAGATTTGGGCTGCAGTGTCATCAATATGCGGATGACACTCAGCTCTATCTCTCGTTTAAATCTTCACCAGAGTTGGCTGTGGAGACCTTGTCCAACTGCCTGGAATCCGTGAGTGGATGGATGGGAAGGAACAAGCTGAAGTTGAACCCTGATAAAACCGAGGTACTACTTGTGGGGGACAAGAGAAGGTTGGGTGACATTGACCTGAAGTTCAATGGGGTGAGTTTACCCCTAAAGGACCAGGTCCACAGCCTTGGGGTTGTGCTTGATTCCAGGCTGTCCATGGAGGCTCAGATTTCGGCAGTGAGCCGGGCAGCCTGTTACCAACTACACCTCATACGAAGGCTGCAACCCTACCTTCCTGTTCATCAGCTCCCGCTGGTGGTACACGCCCTGATCACCTCTCGTTTGGACTACTGTAATGCGCTCTACGTGGGGTTACCCTTGAAAATGGTCCGGAAATTACAACTGATACAAAATGCGGCGGCTCGACTACTTACGAATAGTCGCCGCCGAGATCACATCACACCAGTGTTGTTCGATCTACACTGGCTTCCAGTTGTTTTCCAAGCCCAATTCAAAGTGTTGGTATTGACCTTTAAATCCCTATACGGTTTCGGCCCAGTTTATCTCACGGAGCGCCTTCAACGCCACCAATTATGCCGCCCGACAAGATCGGCCACACAGGGCCTTCTCTCAATCCCGCCAACAAAAACAGCCAGATTGGCGGGTACAAGAGAGAGGGCATTCTCAGTGGCGGCCCCCACTCTTTGGAACTCCCTCCCAGAAGATCTCCGGCATGCCTCTTCCCTAAATGTATTTCGGAAAGCCTTAAAGACCTGGCTTTTTCAGCAGGCCTTCGGGGTATCCGGGGAGGGTTAATCGATATAATTGTAATGCCTCCTACCCAGTTTTAATATTGTTGTTGTAGATCTATTGTTTTTATTGTATTACTGTATTTTATTAATTGTATTTTAATAATTTTGTAAGTCGCCTAGAGTGGCCATTGGCCAGATAGGCGATGAAGAAATTAAATTTATTATTATTATTATTATTATTATAGCTAAGAGTTCAAAGTGCTTGGCACATCTCAGCTATCTTTGCAACAACCCTGGAAGGGAGGCCTGTATTATTATTCCAGTACTGCAACACAGGCTGAGAAAATATTGACTTGTGAAAGGGTCATGTGTACTCCACACAATATGTGTGCATATTCTGCAACTGGTAAAAATTATGCAACTCGGTGTGATTTGCATAATTTTCTATTCTGCATCATTTATTCAAACTTTACTAGTCATGGGAACAGTGATGTAGTTGTCTGGGGTCTCGCAGGGGGTCTTAGACCCTTTATGTTCTGGGGAGCAGGGTCTGTATATGGTACAGCCACATAAACTGGACAGGGATTGGCAATAATGTGGCAGCACTGGGGAAGCATCACGGAACAAACGAAAGCAAAATAAAACCCGCCACTAATGCACTTTTATTGTGTGAAGAACCTGGTGCAGAATATACCCACAAATAAAACCCCAGTCTGGAAGTGCCGGTAGACTGTGGACTTAAGGATCTTACTCTCTTCCCTCATCCCCCTGCCTTTCCTGGCTCCATTTAGATGGCAATGTGCCATGAAGATGGGTGGCTCCGATGTCAGTGGGGTTCTGAATGAGCTCCAGGTTTTAGTCTGAACTTTCAAGGAGCTGTCCAAGGTGCAGCATTTCGGACAGCTCCTTGAAAATTCGGACTAAAACCTGGAGCGGATTTACGGCCCCACTGGCATCGGAGCCGCCAGTCTTCACTAGGAATGTGTATCGCATCCCAATGTGGCAAGGCAGCCGTGCTGCCTTGGGGGCCCTCCCCTCTATTTTGCTGAATTGGGTTCTGAACCTCTGCCCGGAGTCCTGCTGTGACAGCACCACCATGGACAGCTGTGGACAATCAACTCCCCGGCCAGCAAATCTGCCTCCTCTCTGCTCCCCTCACCCTACATTCCCTCCTCAAAGTGAGCCAATCCACATGGAGGCCTCTTCCCCCTCCCCGAACCATCTGTCACCACCTGTTGCCACAGCCATTGTTACTGGCCCCATAAACCAGGGGTCAGTGAGGCCCATTGCCACGCCACCGCCACTCGCTGCCCTCGGGATGGAGTGGTTGCTCTCTTCCTGCTGCCTCGTAGACTCACACTGTGGCCACCCCCCACACCCTTAGGCTACTCATCCCATAGAGTGGGTTTGCACATTAAAGATTTAAAAGCTACCAATATGATTAAGGGTCTGGAAAAAAAAACTCCCACAACATCTGTGGCTATTTGGTTTAGAAAAAAAGGTGAGTTAACCGGGGGGAAGGGACATGACTAATGTTTACCAAATTATGCGCAGTATTCTGTCTCTCTCTTTCATCATTATATCTTGCCTTTATCCAATGATGCTGAAAGATGGGAGAGTTCCACATCCACCAACTTGGATGGATTTAAAAGAGAAAAGCGTGGAGGATAAGGCTATCAATGGCTGCTACTACTGATTATGGCTATGTTCTTCTTCCACCCTCAGAGGCAATATGCCTCCGAATACCACTTGCCAGGAATCACAAGTGGTTCTTGCACTCAGGTCCTGCTTGTGGGCTTCCCATGGGCCTCTCTGGTTGGTCACTGTGAGAACAGGATGCTGGACTTGATGAGCCATTGGCATGATCCAGATGTTCTTATGTTCTTATTTGGGACAGACAAAAGAAAGTTGTTCTTCATAGTTAAACTACGGAATTTGTTACTAAAAGGTGCTGTGATGGCCACCAGTGCAAAAGGCTTTCAGAACATGAGAAGATGCCTGCTGGATCAGCCCAAGCGCCTAACTAAAATCAGTATCCTGATCTCACTGTGGCCAGCCAGGTGCCGGCTGGAAGCATGCACAGCCAGCCAGTCCTGAGCACAACCACACTCTCCCCTTTTGTAATCTCTAGCAACTGGCATTCAGAGGTATACGTCCTCCAACAGCAGAGGGCATTACACAAGTTCATGGAGGATAAGGTAGCCAGTGGCTTGGCTACAAGTCATGATGGCTATATGCTACCTCCAGGATCAGAGAAAGCTGCTAAGAAACGCAGTTAGGGGAGGGCTATTTCACTAATGCCTTGCTTGTGTGCTTCCAGGGCCATGTGGTTAACCACAGTGGGAAACAAACTAGACAGGCCTCTAGTCTGATCCATTAATGCCACATTCACACACCGTACATTTAAAGCACATGGCTTCCCCGCAAAGAATCCTGGGAACTGTAGTTTGTTAAGAGTGCTGGGAATGGTAGCTCTGTGAAGCGTAAGCTACAGCTCCCAGGATTCTTTGGGGAGAAGCCATGTGCTCTAAATGTGTAAAACTCTTCTGAGGGTTACAATCTTTAGGCACATGCATTGCACACGCAGCTGGCCCTGGCTCCTTCTGACACACAGGCAGAGCTTGGAAAAGTTACTTTTTTGAACTACAACTCCCATCAGCCCCAGCCAGCATGGCCACTGGATTGGGCTGATGGGAGTTGTAGTTCAAAAAAGTAACTTTTCCAAGCTCTGCGACACAGGCATTTAGTGGCAGGGAGAAGAAAGGCTTTTCCTGGTACGGTTTGCAAGAGCTTCATTTGATGCACTTCTCTGTCTCAGACTGCTGATAAAGAGAGAGGAGCCCGGCCAGTAGAAAAAGGTGATCACTTTATTTGCAGACCAGGCGGAATCTAATAAACATCCGCAAATGTTAATAGCCCCAAACCTGTTTTTACAAGCCTACCTATCCACTTCTGCTGGTTATTTGGGGCCAGAAACAGGGTTGCCAACTAGCCAGAAAAAATGGGCCTGTCCCGATTCTGTGTTTTAACAATTTAAACGTTGGAATCTGTAGACATGAGCAGAGCAAGCTTTATGTGGTTGTTGCTTATAATTAATCACCTGCTCATTGCTGCAGCTAAAGGGACCCAGTTAAAAAGTTGGCAACCCTAGACCTGTGTGTGTGTGTGTGTGTGTGTGTGAGTGAGTGTGTGAGTGAAAAAGAGAGCCCAAGAACAAACAAGAAATTGTTTTGAAAAGCTTTATCTCCTAGTGACTTGAAGGCAATTCTTACTTGCCACTGGCAACCACCTGTTCATAACCTTGATTTATTGTGAACAAATCATCTGAATTATATTGGTACAGCCATATAAACTGGACAGGGATTGGCAGAAGCGATAATTATTCTATAAGGCTGCCACTTTCCCCCCTATTTCCTGACAGGGTTCCTTGTCCTGTAATTTTTGAAGGGATAGAAATTCAACAGGATAAGCTTCCCACAGAAATGCGACAGGGGAAACTTTCCCTGTGGGATTTCTCCTGCCTGTCGCACACAGCTTGCCTGGGAGTGGAGTGGCGCAGAAAGAGAAAGTGTCAGCTATACTTTCCTAGCCAATAATAACACCTTATTCCATTTTCATTAAGATGTAACTATGATTTAACCCAGACTTATTCTGATGTGCACAACCTAAAAAGTTAGCTTAACTGTGTGTCACCTTGGCCAGCCAGGCCCCTCTGCTAGTGGAATAAAATCTGAGTCACCTGCTGCACTCCAGCTCTCTCCATCCTCCCACCCTCTGCAATACTGTGGCCAAAATCAGCTGCTTTGGGGCCTCCCTTTCATGTCCATGTAGGATGGAAAGTGACTAACACCCCCAGCAAACTAATTCAAAACTATGCACCCCTTCCCAGACCAGTTCAATGCCAAGAAATAAGATCGCTAGTCTTCTCCCCAGAAGAGTCCTGGGACCTAATCATGGATGGGGTCACTGTCTGGGGTGATTCTTTCCCCACATTGTCCATTTAACTGCCAAAGCCTTTGCTGCTATTGGATCCAGATGTGGTGCAGATGCGCAGGAGAAGACGGGTTTCTAATTTGCTGAGCTTTTATTTTTAAAAAAAAGTGTGTCGAATTATAAGTTTCAAAGTCAGGATCTGTCTGGATCTTAGGAACACATTTGTGTGGGTCCTCGTATCAGTTTTGGCCCAACTGCGGTAATGACTCACTGCAGAAAACAAAACAATAATTTTAAAGAACCACAAACCTACTCAGTGCTGTGGGTGTAAACTAGACAAGTGCAAATTCCTCATCCAGGCAGGAAGAAAAATCCCTTAAAAAAAAAAAATTTCTAGCCCTCAATGGAAACTTAGCAAGAGAAGTGTGAAACTGAACAGAGTGACCTTCACAATAGTCAGATAAGCAGCTGTGGGTCTGGGATAATAAATCTGTCCTCTCATCCTAGGTCTTCCAATTAGATCACACAGAATGGCCTTTAATCTCAATAGAACCTACATATACATGGGGGCTGGTCCTACCATTAAACAGTATAAGGCAGCTGCCTCAGGCTGCAGATGCCGACAGGGAGAGAGTGGTGGCAACGTGTTGGCGGATAGAGCTACATGTGCCATGCACGCCTTGTCCTATGCCCGCTAAGCTAGCCTGTTGCCCTCAGGTGCAGTGGAAGATGTCCCGTTGCCTGTGAGGTAGATTGGACTGAGAGCCCCAAGGCCATCCCATCAAACCACACCCTCATCATATATTTAAAGCACTATGATACCACTTTAAACAGTCATGGCTTCCCCCAAAGCATCCTGGGAATGGTAGTTTGTTTAGAGTGCTAACGGACATTAGGACATTCCCCTCCCAGAGCTACAATTACCAGAGTGGTTTGACAATCAAACCCTCTTCCCAGGGAACTCTGGGAATTGTGGTTCCGGGAGGGTATTGGGGTCTCCTCTCTGCATCCTTAACAAACTACTGTTCCCAGGATGCTTTGCGGGAAGCTGTGCCTGCTAAAGTGTTATCATAGTGCTGTAAATATATAGCATGAATGGAGCTTGAGTTTCATGGCTGAGTGAGGATTTGACTGCCGGACTTTGTCCAGACCTTTAACCACCACACCACAGTATAACTATGTTACCCATTAGTTTCTGGTAGGCATGTTGTTTCTGATCCTTTTGTATGGCTAGCAGGAAGGAAAGGTGGAAGGGGTTGCCAACTGGGTTTTTTTAAAAAAAGGAAGCCTTGCTTTTGTGCCTTTAACAACAGTGTGGTATGCAGGAATCATCCAGGGCCCACTTTCCATGGCACAAGTATTGCAAACCAGCCTGACCTTAAAGACATAGGGCAACAGAAACTGGCAACCTTAAATGTGGACGGTGGATAAGCAAGTAACTCATGTGCTAAATGTGCTGCCTTCAAGTCGCTTATGGAGACCCTATGAACAGGGTTTTCATGGTAAGTGATATTCAGAGGGGGTTGACCATTGCCTTCCTCTGAGGCTGAGAGGCAGTGACTGGCCCAAGGTCACCCAGGGAGCTTCCTGGCTGTGTGGGGATTTGAACCCTGGTCTCCCAGGTCGTAGTCCAACACCTTAACCACTATACCACACTGGTTCTCCTAACTCATGTGCTAAAATGTTTTTCTTTGCATAGCATTCTGGTTACTCGGAGCGGAAGGTGGGTTTTATTAATTTTAACAACTGAGCAGTCACTATGCTAAGATTTATAGTGCATAGATACGTCAACAGAATACACAGGTAAATTCCCAGGAAAGTACATATGGAAATTTGAGTCAGCTGCGTGGGGGTAAGTATCAAGAGCAGAGTACAAAACTGAAAGTGTCGGTAAGCACCTGGGGAACTGCATACCTTCCAGATGCACAGGTAAGCACCAGAGGAAATGTTCTTTACAAAAGCATACATGAAATTTCTGGATAATTACATCCCTGATTGCACAGGTAAGAACCTAACTAAAAATGGGCTCATAGCAAATCCCAAGTAAATCTCCCATGTGTCCAGTGATGGGGATATATATGTTTCTCTCTTGCAGAAGGAAAGGCTGGGATTTTTTCCAGATGTGATGCAAGACCAAACAAACAGGTTAAAAAACATTGTTGCGAGCAAGTTGGGGATATTTGAGTTGGTAGATATCTGTCTGCATGTTATTTGTATTTTTAAAGTTTACCTTTTGTAGTTTAGCTGGTTAGATGACCCTGGCCCTGAGTCTACACTTCAAACCTGTATTTGGTTTTATGGCAACTTAACTATAGTGGCTGCTCATAGAATTACAGGAAGTGTAATTTGGTGAGGGTGCTCATGTAAGCCAAGCCCCTCACATGGAATTACAGTTACCAAAGTTGGTTGCCAAGCCAGTTTAAGCCTGTGGCTTCGATATGGCCCTTGGCTCCTTTGGGAGAAAGAGCGGGATATAAATTCAATAAATAAGCCCCTTTCCACAAAATGTCTCCACGACAGTAATTCATTTGTAAAGGAAGATGCCAGGACTGACACACTGAAAGTCACATCTTCTGGTCTGGATCTACAGTCAGTCTCTCTTTCCCCACCCTACCCACCCCCTTCTGTCCTTGAAGTAGTGAGGGACATAAACATAATTAACTTGTGGAATTCATTGCAACAGGATATAGTGATGTCCATTAACTCAGATGACTTTTAAATACGGATTAGACAGATGAACGGAAGGGAGCTTATTAGCTAAGGGGAACCTCCACATTCAGAGGCAGTCTATCTCAGATACTGGGGGGGACACAAACAATAGGGGATGATTTTCATGCCATACCTGAAATCCGGCTAGTCACTTCTGGGAAGAGAATGGTACTCTGAGTCTGGACAGGTTTTGCTTGACGGTTTTTGGGGGGGTGGGTTGTGGGCCGAATTGATTACTCTTGGGGCTGGCTTTCCTCATGGTCAGTCAGTCTTTCTCCTTTTTGGCCTAGACAGATGTTGTCTCTTTCTGTGGTGGGGACAGCTGTGGATTTTGGTCTCAGAGCTGCTCACTCTCTCCTCAGGAAATGACACAGCTCTGGAATCGTTTCCCACACCCCAGCAGGGTGGATCTCTTTCTTTCCCTCTTTTGCTCTCTCATGTATGCGCACAGATGCCCACTGGCCTGAGGGAGTCCCCTCTTCAACATCTGGCAGGGATTCCAAGGCTTGCAGCAGCAGCAGCAGGCCGCAGAGCACAGCTCTTTGAAGGGTGTAGGATCTAGTGGTTGGAGTGGAGATGACAAAGAGGCTAAATCAGCTTTTACCAGCCTGGTGCCATGCAAATGTTTTGGACTGCAACTCCCATCAGCCTCACTAGCTGGCTGGGCTTGATGGGAGTTGTAGTCCAAAACACCTGGAGGGCGCCAGGTTGGCAAAAACCTGGCTAGATGTTAGGACTCATGAATCCCATCAGTACTTTTGGGAAAGGAAGAGGATCTGTGGGATCAGAATGGAGGATGTTTGATATAGCAATAAGAGATTCTCTATCATACTTTTGAGAGAAGGCGGGGTCGAGGTGGGGACTTGCACACCCTTGTTAGTTCATCCTAAATCACTAACGCGGATTAGGAACCCCACTTCTTCCTTTTACGCATATATTGAAAGAACCAGTGCTGTGGATTTCAAAGGACTATAGAAACCGTAGAAGAGGAAGGACCATAGGTCAGAGGCAGAGCGCGTTCTTTGTGTACAAAAAGGGCCCAGGGTTCAATCCCCAGCATCTCCAGGCAGTGGTGTAGTCATCCAGGGTCCCAGGGGGTCTTAGACCTCTTGCTTTTTTGGGGAGCAGAGTCCCTCTGTCTCCAGCATCTGTCTCCAGCATGAAAGGGGAGTCTGTCAGCCACTGAGAAGAGTCTTCTAACATGCTTCCTTGCCCTTTCCTGCTGACTGGAGCCAATCAATTCTTGATGAGGAGCCTCCCCCAGAACACAGTTTGAAAATGGCACACTGAGATGTATAGGTGAAGAGAGATTTGCACTGAAATGGTGATGGATTCTCACGAGGGCTATTTGCTTGCTTGTTTAAATCGCAAACTGATGTGGGAATGAACTTAAGACTAGAAAAATGAGAAACTGAGATACACCAAAAATGGACAGATTCCCCTATCCCTCTGCCCCACCAAAGCTGAGGCATGTCGTACCCAAGACAGACAACCCCACAATCACCTCTCTCCCCCTCCCTAAGTAAGCATGCCATAATGACACAATCAGCTATTTGCAGCCCTTTCATGACACCCCAATCAGCTGCCTCACTTTCCCTAATGGTAGGTTCAGCCCTGGTGCTGCAGGCCGGCTGACATTCTCCACTTCCAGTGCTGTCTCTCCTCCTTGTGATGCTTCCCCGCCCCAGGCCTGTGTATGTGTGTGTGTGTTTAGTGGCTGTTTTTGCTGACCTATCTAGAAGGCATTTCCTGCTCACACCAGTGATGAGGGGGTGAAAGTTGGAGAAGTTCAAAGCTGTCTGGAAACCGCAGTTCAACTTTCCCAGGCCGAGGAGAGGCCTAGCTCTGGATGATGCACACCCCATACATAGGAGGGTGCGCACTGGTGTGCCCTCCTAGTCAGGCTCAGTCATACGGGTTGGAAGATCGACAAAGGCCCCCAGTCTGGTCTGGTGGCCCCAAGCAGAGCAAGGAAGTCCTCCAAATTTGGAGGGATTGAAAGGGCTTGAGAGACCGCAAAATGATGTTGCAGCCCTGGAGAGGTCTGTGTCAGGCTAGACCTGGAAAGACATGGGTTCAAATCCCTGCTCAGCCATGAAACTCAGTGGATGGCCTTGGGCCCAGTCCCTGTTACTCAACCTAACCTACTTCACAGGGTTGTTGTGAGGGTTTAAGGAAAAGGCAGGAAAAAAGCGTATATGCTGCTCTCAGCTCCCTCAAGTAACGGCAGAAGCAAAAATGAAGTCATCAAACAGCATCCAGAGGCCAACACGTACCGCAGTCTTGTGTACACCACTCCCTGTCTAAGGGCACGGATATGAGTCCTGGTTTCCAGGACTAGACCAGCTTTCCCAAACTTTAGGTCCCCAGACATTGCTGGACTACAGTTTCCATAATTCCTGACCACTTGCCGTGCTGGCTAAGGCTGATGGGAGTTGTAGTCCAGCAATTTCTAGCAACCCAAAGGTTGGGAAAGGCTGCACTAGGCTTTTCCTATCTTCCAGAGATAGCAACAGAACTGAGGGGGGGTCTTTCCCAATATTTAACATAAGAAGAGTCCTGCTGGATCAGGCCAAAGGCCCCTCTAGTCCCATATCCTCTTCTCACAGTGGCCAACCAGATGCCACTGAGAAGCCGGCAAGCATGATCTGAGTGTGATTCTAGCAACTGGTATCCAAAGGAGTAATGTAGCCAGCAGTAGACAGTGTAAATGTATTTATTTACATTTATATTGTACCTTTCCTCCACGGAATTCAAAGTGGCATATGTGGTTCTCGCTCCCATTTTCTCCTCACAGCAACCCTGTGAGGTAAGTTAGGCTAAATGATTGTGACTAGTCCCAGGTCACCCAATGAGCTTTGTGGCTTGAGTGGCCATTTCAAAGTGGCTTTCCCCAGTCCTAGTCTGACATTCTAACCACTACACCATACTGCCTCATTACCAGCATCCCTGCTACCAGACATCCCTCCCTGCTTTTCCCCTCCCAGTATCGTTCCTCTCCCACCTCACAACTGTGTAACAAACCCAGGAGATCTCTGACTACCAGAACACACACCTGGACTGCCCCGATGCGGAACATTTTTTTCTGACCTCAGAGCAATGTACAACTTTAAAATGACAAACATAAAACAATAAAATCCACCTTTTGAAGATGGTCTCCTCTTCCACTAGAAAAACACAGTCCTTGGTTCATTTAAAATATGATTGGCTAAAAAAACTTAGCCCTAGCAAGGTGGTGGTGAAGAGGGCACAATTTTAAATGTTTTTAGATGTTCTTAATGTTTTCAGATTTTTAGGTGTTCAGTTTTATATTATGTTGTTTTGTTGTTTTATGATTTGCTGGGCAGGTTAGAAGACAGACAGAAAGAGAGAGAGAGAGAGAGAGAGAGAGAGAGAGAAAGGCTGCTGTAGCAGTAGAAACAGACCAGTTTAAATATAGCCAAGGAACAATTCCTGCCAAGACACATTATCCTTCCACTATCCAGTGGCAGCCCATGGCTCCATGTCAGTGGGGCAATAGAATCCACTCTGAGTTTTAGCACCTTGGACAGCTCCTTGAAAATTCAGGCTAAAACCTCAAGCGGATTCCTATGCCCCACTGACATAGAACTACCAGCCGTCAGTGCCACTGTCCATCCTTTATGCCAGCTATAGGGACTTTTGGCCCTCCAGATGTTGCTAAACTGCATCTCTCATCATCCATGGCCATTGTCCATGCTTGCTGGGGCTGATGGGAGTTGCAGTTCAGCAACGTCTGGAGGGCCAAATGTTCCCCACTCCTGCTTTATACCTAGCAATTAATAGGGAACTGGTGTTGGATGTGAGCAGCTGAATACATTTGGGTTGGGCCGCCCCAAAGGACATATTTACACTACTAGGAACCCCTAGTGTTGTGCCTGGTCCAAGCTGTGTCTGTGTGCACATCACTCTCTTTGAAGGCGTTGCTGCTGCCAAAACTGTTGCCTTTGGGCGCTTCTAGATTGTCAGTATTTTGTAAGAAGGATTCAAGCACATATACTGGGAAATTTAGATTGGTGCAGTTAAAGTGGATTAAAACGTAACGTTGCCCTAGAGCTGCAGATCCACTTTCAAAAATAACCTGACTTTTCGTTGTTAGGAAAATGATGGGGAAATGCATTGAAAAGCATGGGATGAACGAATGGTGTATAAGCACCCCGTAAGGGTGAAGGGTGGACTATATTATTGGTTTTCAGGAGACATTTAAAAACATTGCTGTTTAGCCAGGCATTTGATGGCTGAGAGCTATTGGCCACGACAGCTGTAAAATTAAGACATGTGAGGACAGGCAATGATTTGTAAATGCTTATAGATGTTTTCAATGCTGATAAACGGTTTTAGATGTTTTTGAAATGTTCTTATTTGATTTTAAATTGTACTGTTTGAACATTTAGCAGTTTGCTGCCCTGGGTTCCTTCAGGAGAAGGGGAAGGATACAAATGCAATACATAGATAAATAATATAAATCTAGCGAGCAAATCCGGATAAACGCTCATTGTCAGATAACTTCCCCTCAAGCGAATCAGGGCAAATGCTCAATAAAGACCACATATAATCTAACCTCCGCATAAGCTTTGGACAAGCAAGACAGGAAAAACGCTCAATGTCATCTGGAATGCCCCCAGAGCATCTTCTGGAGACGAGGAACCTGGCCCCAGGAGGCTCCCTTGGTGCAGCTGAGCAGATCTCTTCTTGGGCCAGAGCTGGTGGAGAAGAGCCCAAGTGAATGAACTGCCAATTCCCACCAGGCCTCTCTCCTCTGCAGCACCATCTCTCTGACATCTATGAACTTAGGGGTGGGGGTGGACACAGCCTCTCTGGAGTCACGCTCCAATGGCGCCACCACCCAAGAAGCTGGAGAGCTCGGTCAGGGAACGGGTTTCTGGCTGCGCTCCAGAGAGCTGTCATGGGCGAAACGGAACGCGGGAAGCTAGAATCCAGGCCTGGCCACAGACTCCTATGATGCAACCACTCCAGCCCTGGGAGGAGATTCCCCCCCGCCAGGGTCAGGCACAGTGATGGGGGCCACCGGGGAAGTGGGAGGGAAGCTGTGAACGAATGCACCCAGATGCAATGAGGTCACTAGGAATATATGTGTGGCTTGTCAGTGGGGGGAAAGGCTCTCGATGGATTGAATCAGATGGAAGGGAAGATAAGCACGGGTGAAGGTGGGATCCAGGCCGCCAGGGTTCTCTGGAAGGGCAATCGTGGAACAGTGGTTGGGACCAGGGGAGAGGACTGCTGAGTCTCCATGCTTTATGGGGGGAGAGGCAAAGGGCCCTGAATGAAACCCACACACTCTCCAACCCCCCTCCCTCCTGCTGGGAGTCTTCTAAAAACAACAGCAGTGTGGTGTAGTGGTTAAGGTGTCGGACTACAACCTGGGGGACCAGGGTTCGAATCCCCACACAGCCATGAAGCTCACTGGGGGACCTTGGGCCAGTCACTGCCTCTCAGCCTCAGAGGAAGGCAACGGCAAAACCACTTCTGAATATCGTTTACCATGAAAACCCTATTCATAGGGTCACCATAAGTCGGAATCGATGTGAAGGCAGTCCATTGAGATTGAGAAGGGGGCATCACAAAAGGACCCCCCTACCACAGAGGTGGGGATCCTGAGCCCTAGGGGCCGCCCCCTGAGCCTCTCTGTCTGGCCCTCAGAACTGCCCCCCCTGGCCACACCCTTCACCAGCCCTGCTTTCCAGCTTCCACACGTGTTTTTGCCTGGCTGAAAGTGTCCTTGAACTCTGATCATGGCTCTTGGTACTTGGATGGAGGACAGAGAGGGGGTGTTAAGTGTGTGTGGAACCTAGACTCCTGTACAAATGTGAACTTTACGTTCATTGCTCTGTCCACTTTTGCCTCTGACCCTGCCCACCGCTGGCATGTGGCCCTTGGGAGGTTGTCCAGAAGGGAATGTGGCCCTCAGGCTGAAAAAGTTTCCCCACACCTGCCCTACCATTCCATAATTTGAACATTCCTTTTCAGATACAGCATTGGAAGCTGAGTGGGATCTAGTGGGTTAGGGCACAGGTGGGCCAAATTCCCTGCCGGGCAACCTTCTGGGAACCACATACCCTCAGTGGGAGGAGCCAGAGGCAAAACGGGAAGGTGCAACAAATGCGAATGCTACCTTTGTACAGTAGGTTAGATCCTGCATGTACTCACACACCCCTCTGCTCCACTCTGGCAAACAACAGGCATGATTAGAGTTCACAAGCATATCCCAACCAGGCAAAAACACACAAGGAAGGTGCGAAGCAGGGTTGGTAAGGGGTGCTGTCGGGTAGGGTGTATGACTGGGGGAGAGTCTTGCGGGCCAGATAGAAAAGCCTGGAGGGCTGCATTTGGCCCCCAGGCCAGAGGTTCCCTACCCCTAGTTCCCCACCCGCCTGGCTGATGGTAACCCGTGACAGGGCCTTCTTGGTGGTGATCCTCTATTTGTGGAATGCCCTCCATAGTGAGGTGCATCAGTTTCTCTCACTGCTAACTTTGAGGAGAAATTTAAAAACA
This sequence comes from Rhineura floridana, assembly GCF_030035675.1. Taxonomy (NCBI): domain Eukaryota; kingdom Metazoa; phylum Chordata; class Lepidosauria; order Squamata; family Rhineuridae; genus Rhineura; species Rhineura floridana. The sequence goes on along the minus strand of NC_084494.1, from coordinate 32,936,322 downwards.
TTCCTGTTGATAGCTGAAAGTCCTGCCCCTGGTAACTCTGAAATTATTAGCTTGAGAGTAGGCGATTGCTTTTGGTTTTTAACTATGTTTAGAAGGTTGTTTTTAAATTGCTTTTAGAAGTTTTAATTGTATTGTTTTAGTACTGGCATGTTTGTCGTCCTGGACTCCTTTGGAGGAAGGTGCGGGATATACATCTAATAATAATAATAAGAGGAATTGGAAATGGTGCCAGAACTGCTGGCTTCTACCTGTATTTTAAAAAGAAAGAAAAAAGACTAAGTTGAAGAACCAAGATTTCTGAGCTGTTTCCTGGCCAAGCTGGCTCCTAATTTATCCATTTAGTTGTTGTCATGCAGAACCTCCATGTCCAGAGGCACTGAATACCCACTGCTGGGGAGCAACTGAGGGAGAGGACTGTTGCCTTTGTGCCCTGCCAGGGGCCAATCTGGGAAGTAGGATGCCAATCTGGAGATGCCCTGATCCACCAGGGCTCTTCTTAGTGTTCCACTTTCCCTCCCAGTAAGCCTCTTGTGCCAGGCAGAAACGCAATAGGTTAAGCTCTTCTTGGCATGGAAGGAATACACCTGTTGGGTTTGTTTGTTATACAGCCACTAAAGACAAATGGATAGGGGAAAGGGTGGCAAGAGAATGACGTGTTAATGGGTTGGAGCAAGTAAGTGAAGAGCCAGTACAGTATTCCCTATTGATTTAATAATAAATCTTATTCTTATTATTTGTAGTTCACAAACTACAAGTAGTTTGCAAATAGCATGAAACAACTGAAATGTAAATACAATTAAAATCTAAATACAAAAAGAAGAAGATAAATGCCACAAAACTATAAAACATCCTAAAACAGTCAGCAGATTTAAAATTGTATCTTAAAAGCCTGGGATGTATTTATTTTAAAACTCTTTTGAGAGCATCTCTACCACTTTGGGAATCTGGTGGGCTAGAATGAGAATAGGATGACTGGGAACAGAAGTCTTTAGGACTCCTGGGTTCTATTTGTAGATTGGGGGTGGGGGGAGGAACACAACCGAATTGGCCACTCAGGACTCCTGGGTTCTCTTCTGGCCTCCAGGCTGGGGGAGTTGTGGAATTGTTAGGCATAGGAGCCAAGACTCTGGGCTGTAATTGCAATGTGTAATTAAGGCATGAGATTCAGACACACAAGCTATGACGATGACGATCAGTAACTTGGATAGATTTAGAAGATTAGACTAATTCTTGGATGAGGTCTACAATCGATGCCTCGTAGCCACGCTTGCTCCATAGGAGTTTCCCAGGTTCAGAAGAAGTTTAACTCTGAATCTCAGGTGCTGGGATGGGACATGGCAGTTAGAGACAGCTGTGGCCTGCATGTGTTCTGCTTGGGGGCTTCCCAAAAGCATCTGGATGACCAGTACTGGGAAGAGGACCAGACGAGCCGTTGACCTGATCCAGCAGGCTTTTCTTAATGCTCTTAAATGGGATGCTGGACTCAGTGGACTTTCTGGTTTGATTCAAGAAGAGGGCTCTTCATCTGCACCATATATTGAAAACCGTATTATGTCACTTTAACAGCATCTGAAACTTTTCACTATATGGGACTGGACCTACACCCCATCTGCACTATACCCTTAAACCAGTGTCATTTAAACAGTCTTGGCTTCCCCAAAGCATCCTGGGAACTGTAGTTTGTAGTGCTGAGAGTTGTTAGGAGAGCCCTATTCCTCTCATAGAACTACAATTCCCAGAGTGGTTTGACAAGCAATCCCACTTGCCAGGGAATTCTGGAAACTGTAGTTCTGTGATGGGAATAGGGCTTTCCTAAACAAACCCCAGGATGCTTTTCGGAGGCGGGGGGAAGAAAGCCATGACTGTTAGCGCAGTTATAACAGTGCTTTAAATGTATGGTGCAAACATGGCCTTAATGGTGAACCCAGTGTCAGATAGTGCTGTGTTATTAGCATGGTGGGAGGTAGAACTCATCATCTCCATTTTCACTTCTGGAGATGATCTAGAGAGGCCAGGACTCCTGGGTTCACATCCTCACCTTGGAAAGCAGACACAGAAGCTTGCTAAATCCTCAGGAGTGTCTGATGCTTTCTCCTTGCAGGATGCGAGTAACCCCAGATAGCAATGACTCGAAGAGGAGACACTCATGCCCAAGGTAGTGAGTATCTCTCTGTGTGTGTGTGCATGTGTAAGGTCTGAGTGTTCCCACAGGTCTTATCATGTGGTTCATCCTTTCTGGCAGAATGAGAGCATGCTTGCTCAATGAGTTAATCCTCTAAGATCTGACTCCCCCCCCACCTCATGAGGGCATAGACTGCCTAGAATTTCCCCATCCAGATGGGTGGCATGGGGGTGGGGGTAATGTTCCGTCTGCTAGGGGAGATTTGCATGCAGACTTCAATGCTTGGCAGCTTATGGGGTGTGTAAGTGTGTGGATTCACTGCTCTGAAAAGTAACCTCCAATGGTACTGATTTAGCTTCTACAATGATAGCTTTTTGTAAGGTTGCCACCTTCTGTTTACAAAAAATAAAATAAAAATAAAATAGCGCTGAGGACAGGATGACTTGAAGATGGTGAAGAGTTGCCCCAATGGTAAAGAAGACTTTGACCAACCAACCAACCACCAAAATTGGGCTCCTGCTGGGAGGAAGTAAAAATGTAAATGTACTGCCTTCAAGTCATTCCATCTTATGGCGACCCTATGACTAGGGTTTTCATGAGGCTGAGAGGCAGTGACTGGCCCAAGGTCACCCAGTGAGCTTCATGGCTATGTGGGGATTTGAACCCTGGTCTCCCAGTTTGTAATGCAACACCTTAACCACTACACCACACTGTCTCTCTCGCTGGGAGGAAGGGCGGGATATAAATCAAATAATAAATAAATAAAATCCTATGAGCAAAGTCTCCCTGACCGTGTGTAGAATGACTTCCAACTGTGAATGAAATGCTCCCTCCTTTGCCTAGAGACTGTCCAGGTGTGCAGTGGGATCTAGCATCTTGCATCCATGCCACATGCCTCCCAGGCAGTGCACATGCACACCTGATTACAAAAGCAGCCATCGCTTCCACTGGGCGCCCCTCAATTGGCATAGTATCTCAGCACACAGATGTGCACACGAGGGACAGTGTGGCTGGATGGGGTGTTTCCCACCCTTGGTTTCCCACCCTCCAAATTCCAGCCTCTGGCCAAGAGGACAAAATTCTAGCTTGGCTTGTGAAATCCTGGCTAGCTTTTTGGCACCTGTACCACATCAGTTATATAGATATGGTTGGTAAATGCATCGGAAGGTTGAACCTGGGAGGCAGAAGCACATCAGAAGAGCCTGCTGGGTCAGGCCAAAGGTTCACCTAGTCCAGCATCCCGTTCTCACAGTGGCCAACCAGACGCCTATAGGAAGCCCGTGACCAGGATCTGAGGGCAACAGCACTCTCCCCACTTGTGATTCCCAGCAACTGGCTTTCAGAGGCAGACTGCCCCAACAGTGGAGACAGAACAAAGCCGTTGTGGCTAGTAGCCATTGATAGCCATATCTTCCATGAATTTGTCTAATCCTCTTTCAAAGCCATTCAAAGAGAGAGAGGGCCGACTGCTGCAAAGAAACAAGTTCCCTCCTGGCCCACAAGGTGAAAAGAGGACCAGAAATTCAAGTGAAAGGGGATAGGCAGGCCCTCATTTCCCCTTCCTATGCTACCCTAGTGCTGAGGATTGAAAGAAGCCAAAAACACACTGGATCAAACCTACCTTCAGCCACTCTCTCTCAGCCTCAGCCCTTATCCCATCATCAACAGTATGGAGATGATAGTAGTGGTCTACCTTACAAGGCTGCGGTAAGGACCACTGAAATAATGTGAAGCATTTTGAACCCTGAGAATGCTGTATCAGTGCTATGTCTAATAAGTATTCTTGACAAAGAATTACAAGGAAGGGGGGGAGGGGAACAGCCCTCTTCTAGGGTTGCCCACTTTTTTATCAGCCCCTGCTTTGACCTATGCCTTTTCCAGCAGCCTCATCTGCAGACATGAGCAGTAAATGCGGCTTCTCTCTATGCTGTGGAAAGCTTCATTGTTTTGATTTCTGCCCATCAAGCTCCTGTTGAAGGTCTGGGAGCAGGATTAGGCTAGGTTATTTGTTTTCTTGGTTATATCAAGTTCAGAATAAAATATGCAATTTGGATGCCATATAAGTAGCTTTTGCTAAATCTTTCTGCTGTATTGTATTGAGGCTGAATTTGGAATCAGAAGGTCAAAGAACCCTGATTTAAAGCAAGACAGTTAACTGCGTACACACCATACATTTCAAGCACATTTCTACGTCAAATAATCGTGGGGACTGTAGTTTGTTAAGGGTGCTGGGAACTGCAGTGCTGTGAGGGGGTAAACTACAATTCCCAGGGTTATTGGGTGTATGTGCTTTAAATGGGCTTTAAATATGTGGTGTGTACACAACTGAAGAATTCTTGTTTAGCATTTCCTATGGGGGACAGAATGACCAAAATAACTGGTTAGATTAAATGACAAACCTTGTTTAATCTTTGGGGGGGGGTTGAGAGAGGAATTTAACTCTCTCTTTTTTTTCTCATCAGCTCAGGACAGGTACAGCAGCGTTTCATCACAGAAACAAGAAAAGAGAGAACGTCTCTGAAAGGAACCCACAACCAGCAGAGAAAATGAATCAGGCAGTGAATAGCTTGGATTTCCAAACCTGCTCCTAAAACGCCCCGATTGTTTGTTTAGTCTAGTGTGTGGTGGCTTCTTCATGAGGAACCAAAAATGAGAGAAGCAGCCTAAGGAAAGGGGTGGGTGGGAGGCATTTCTGGGACCTGCTAACTCCTCAATCTCCTTTCAAAATTATAGTGCCTGATAGGTACACCATGAGGTATCCCATCTGTCCCCCCGTTTCACATACCCCAAGCAATAATTCCCCAACAGAGTGCCAGGGCACTTGAGTGAACAAACAATAATCTCTTGTAGAGCACACAGCACCTAGCCCAGAGGAGGTTGATGTTGTATCTCTGTGTGATTGCTTCTCTAGCCTTTGCTGATGGTGGGTGTGTCTGAATTAGTATCAGCTATGCCTTAATAATTTAGTCATCATCCCTGATGCTGACACAGCAGAATTAAAGGCCCTCAGAAGAGGCTGCTTGCTGTGTCTCTGTGTGAGTCACAGCTCTGGGCTTGCCTCTTTTCAACCAGGAGGAAAGAACAGAAGAGTGACACACAGGCTCCATTTTTCTCAAGAGGATAAAGCTTTGTTCATCACCACTGTGTTTGTCTATTTCACATCCTGTGATCATCCTTGGAGAAGTTTTGACTTTCTCTCTTCCCTTGTTCCTCTTCCTCTTCCTGTTTCGGCTATCCCAATCTCTTCCATTTCCTTGTCTTTTTCCACCACCACCCCTCCCCAAATAACTGCTCATTTAGTGCTTCATGATCAGTTCCAAACAGATTGGAGTGGATGGAGGCATCGGAGTCCTGTGGCAGCCCCAGTGGATTGTGGGTCACTGGAATCATGTCGAACCAACCTAATTCATTTCCCTCTTTTAGAGGTCCCAAATCAGCAGTTGTCAAGAAGCTCCCAGGACATGATGTGTGAAATCAGAAAAGGGGCCTTGAACGTGGATCACTCTTCTGCATAATCCCTGTCAATGTGTTCTGAATTGCCAGTTGACCTGCAATATATCTCTCTATATCTGTCTATCTCTATCTGATGTGAGGGATGCTGTAAGGAGACTGACTCACAACAAGGTCAGAAATCGCTGCACTGGCTTCACGGGCATTTCATGCAGCTCTAATAGGAACACGAGGCCATTGAGACCAATGTCATCTGCTCTGACTGGCAGTGGCTCTTCAGAATCTTGTTACTCCTAATCAGCCCTGCCCCTAATTAGTGCAATCTTTACAAATAAGTACTCAAATTAGCCCTGACCCCAACTGCTACCTGATCTTTTCAGTGGAGATGCTCGGAATTGAATGTAGGACCTTCTGCATGCAAAGCAGGTGTTCTGCCATTGAGCTATGGCTCCTCGGGGAGCAGGGAATAGAGTAAAATTTAAATTTGTACATTTGTTTTAATGTTTAATGTTCTTAGTTACTGTAAACTGCCCAGAGAGCTTTGGCTATGGGGCGGTATATAAATACAATAAATAATAAATAAATAAAAGTAGACTTTATGGCAAGGGTAGTGGGGAACTTTGGGCCTGTGGGGCCAAATGTGGCATAGCCAGTCTCTGTGTCTGGCCCATGGGACCCTCCCTAGGCCATGCCCCTCCCCCCCGGCCACTCCTCCCACCGGCTGCTCTTTGCATTCTCATTCGCTGCTTTCACCTTCCTGGAATGGGGCTTTGATCTGTGATAATGCCTCTTGCTCGCCTGGATGGAAAATGGAGAAACAAGGGACTTTGGACTTTCGCGTAGCTCAGTTGTACTCCATGGCACAAAGTTAAGAGTTATATTTATTGCTCCACCCACTTTTATCTCTGGCCTCACCCACCACTGGAAGGTGACACTTGAAAGGTTCTCCAGAAGGGAATGTGGCCTCTGGCTGGAAAAGGTTCCCCATCCCTGCCTTATACAATGTAAGAGCGTCTTGGCTGGCATTAACACCAGTTTAACGAGAACATCAGAAGAGCTCGCTGGATCAGGCTGAAAGCCCATGTTGTCCAAAATCCTGTTCTGACAGCGGCTGGCTAGGTGCCTGTATGGGAAACCCACAAGCCAGAACATGAATGCAAAAGCACTCTTCCCCAATTGCAGTGGTGGCTGGTGGCTTCATGTCAGTGGGGTAGTGGAATCTGCACCGGGTGTTACTCTGCGTTTTCAATGAGCTGTCCAAGGTGCTAAAGCACCTTGATTGTATTATTGTAGTGTGGGTGGGCTTACAAGACCTGCTAGCGCCAAACCCTCTTTTCACAAACTATCGGAATTGGAAGGTACCTCATGTGCCATTTAGTCCTACCCATCTCCATTCCAAGGCCACTTTGAATAGCTAGATGAGGGATGGGGAAGCTGTGGCCCTGCAAATGTTGTTGGACTCCAACTCCCATCACCCTGCCCTGACTGTTGGCCATACTGATTGGGGCTGATGGGAGCTGGAGTCCAACATGGCCTAGAAAAGCCACATCATCTCTGAGATAGAGCATCCTCACCTGTTGCATCGTTGACCATCTCCAAGAAAGAGATCTGGCAGGTTTCCCTTAGCAGCACCTACCCCTTAGGGCCAGTTTGTTTATTCCATCAGCAGAATCAAGCTCTTCATGGATCATTCCATTTCAAATTGTGGGGAGGGGAAAGGGCTGGATGTGCCTCCCTGCACAGAGAAAAACAGTATCTCAGGAAGAAGGCAAGGCTGAATGTGTGCTCTTCTCCCTTGCTCTCTTTTCTGCTTGACTCTCTCCCCGCCTCCCCCTGGCAGAATAAAGTGATTCAATCCAGTAAACCGCACCTGATTCTACACATGGTAAAAACTAGGTGTGTATATGAGGTCTCAGGGTGGGGAATCAGCCCCCAAAGTTGCAGCCTCTAACCCTGCTCCCCACTCTCTCTTTTTCATGCTTTCTGGCTGTCTCTAACTTTGCCCAAACAGACGTGTTTTCCTACAGGCCAGTGTGGGTGTCAATGCAGGGCGGGACAGACCTCGCTCCTGGGATATTTTAAAATCCCAGCCGAGCAAAGCCAGGCTGCCTCTTCAGCTGTCTGGGCTTTTTCAAGCCGATCCCACAGCCTGACAGCAGAGGCGGGCACCTGATTCCCCCCGTCTGCTTGGGTGGGGTTCCCCTCTGCCAGGGTGTTTTCCCACACACACCCAAAAAGTGGCAGAGACCAGACATCCAGTGCCCTACAGGGATGAATGGATCCTATTGTGGGTCAGACAGTGATGGATTATATGACAGGAGGGAGGAGGGAGGGAGAGAGGGGGGTGGACTCTTTGGGGGCAGAAAAGAAGAGCCAAACTTTGCTTCAACTTCTTGTCATGACACCGCGAAGGGTCCCAGGGTTTGCCTGGACACAGCAGAGCTCTGTTGCTTTGGCATTACATCCCAGAGCTGAAGCTAGGAGCCAAGACTCCTACCTGAACCCCAAAGGCAGGGTTCTCCATCAGGTCCCTTCCACCACCACCCAGCAGGACAACTGCGGCTTTCATACCTGTGGGATGGGCAAACATTCAACAAGGCTGAATAAGATTTTTTCCTACTTCTCCCTAACACAAGAACTTAGGGGCATCCAAACGGATTAGTGGTAGATTCAGGACAGAGAAGTCTGTGCTTCTTTGCACAAGGCATAACCTGCCCTCAGATGGCAGAACGGAGGGGGAGGACACCCCGGGCAGGAAAATAAGGGCCACCAGGTAGTCACAACCCTTCTGTGCAGGCAGGAATACTAGCAAAGGAAGAGCAGGCTGGGCCAGAAAGCCACGTTCAGTTCACCTCTTTGCTCTGGCCTCGTCAAACTGATCTTCCCGCTCTCGGCCTCTCCCTCAGCTTATAAGCCTGAGGGCAGAGCTTGTGTCTCCTTTCTCTACTGATATGAGCTACTGATGCTACCGGAGTGGTCTGAAGGCACATGAGGCCACCACATTGCTGAAACTAAGCAGGTCAGAGTCTGGTCAACACCTGGATGGGAGATTGCCTGAGAACCACACCTATGCTCCTTTGGGTTCCATGGCAAGCCAAAAAAAAAAAAGGCAGGATATAAATGTAAGAAAATAAAGACATCTTTTGGGAGACAATATTTGTCTGAAAAGCAGGATAATAACAATAATAACTGTTCAGTCTATGATTCCAAAGTCAGCCATCTGCAACTGTTAGACAAGGCTGCAAAATGGGTCTAATGATCATTATTGCATCATCGACACACACCCCAAATGACAAGAGTTGTGCCCTCACAATAAGCTTTGGGTCACCTCAAATAATACTCCCTCACCCTCAGGAGAGCGTCCTCTACAAGATGGCAGAGAAGCACAATCTGGCCCCAGGCTTTGCTGTCGCTGCTCTCACTTACCACTTTTATTTATGTTTGTTTTCTTCTAGTGATTTCATTTTATTTCTTGTTCTAAGCCACTCCAGGGAATCTTTGTACTCGAGAGCAGGATATCAAGTGCCACAATTAATTGATTGATTGATCAATGAATTAATACCAGTTGCTAGGGACCCATGATAAGGGTGGGTTGTTGACTTCTTGCCTGTTCTTCTTGTGGGCTTCTCAGAAGCATCTGCCTGGCATTTTGTTGTAAATGAAAAGGCATAATACTAGAACAGCCCTTGGCAACCTGGTGCCCTCCAGATGTTTTGGACTACATGCTGGCTGAGGCTGATGGCAGTTGTAGTCCAAAATATCTGGAGGGTACCAGGTTGACAAAGACTGTACTAGAAACATGGAGGTTATCCAAAAGGGCAGATTGGCAGGAAACTCAGATTATTAGATTATGACAGCTATTTCAGAGGCCTCCAAAACCCAGAAGGTTTTCTGGGGAAGCGCCATAGCTCAGCGGTAGAACATCTGCTTTGTATGCAGAAGGTCTCAAGTTCAATCCTTGGCATCTCCAAGTAGGGTTAGGAGAGAATGCTGCCTGAAATCCCAGAGAGCCGCTGCTAGCCAGTGTAGACAATTCTGAGCTAGATGGACCAGTGGTCTGACCCAGTATAAGGCAGCTTCCTGCGTTCCGGAGCCCGAGGGGAAAGTTCTTGTCTTCATGTTCTGCCTGCAAGGTTTCCGAAGGCGTTGGCTGCTGTGGGAGACAGAATGCTGGGCTAGACAGGCCTTTGGCCTGACCCAACAGGGCTCTTACATCCTCATGTCTTTTCCCAGTATGAAGCTGTAGTGACAGGAGAAAGCTATCCCAGAGCCCTACTAAGAGTTAAAAGGAATCTAGGAGGAGTCTTGGCTCTCAGTCCAAATGCACAAGAATCTACCATCCTCTTGAGCTGGGAACATAACCCTGGAGTCCTGGTGTCCAGCCCTCCTTGTTGGGCTGGCTGAGATGGAGAAAGGGGTTCAACTGCAAGAGCTATCAGCCCAGCAGCTAAGAATGTGAGCTGTGAACAGGGATGGAGGAGGGATTTGATTCACTTCACATATAAAGGCAAATCAACCTAATTCACGCTGTCTGAAATAATCTGAGACACAAAACACAGCCATCCTTCGAAATGTGCAGTTCTCCAGGCAAGTAATTTGTACAGAAATGCATACACCAGGGTAAAGTGTGCCTAAAAATGCATATATTAGTGAAACCAACATACAAACATGCATTATATTAGGGAAAATGGCAAGATGTGCATAGCAGGCAAAAATTGCTTATAAACATGTGTACACTAGGAGAAATCCGCACTAAAATACTGATGAGTGTTCATGAGGACTGTTTTAAAAATTCGAGCACTGAACTCAAGTTTGGAAATGCAAGAAACTAAAATCAACAGATTTGCCCACCCTGGCTGTGACCAAGGAATAAATGTCATCTTGGCCTGGGTGGAGGGGGATTAATAATGTCAGCCTACCTTGCTGTAATTAACTCCAGTTAAATCCGGATCTGAGAACAGAGCCTCTGAAGGGGGTCCCCGAGAGCATTTTTACCCCTCCAGCCTACCCTCACTCCTGTACTAGAGAAGAGTTTGGTCAACAAAAACCTTCCATCTCTCTGCCATTCAGCCTAACACAGAGGCACACTCCCTCCCGTCCTTTCCTGAATTCCTGCCCCCTATGGACCCCTTTGTTTGTCCGGACAAGTTTATTTTGTTCTCCCCACACACACGCGCACACACACATTTTGCGCAAGAAATGGTTCCTTGAGCTGGGAAGAATGCCAGCAATCATTCCTGGAATAGGCAGTGAGAGCAAGTCAAGGGGTATCCCAAACCAGCTGCTTAGACAGACCACATCAGAGACCCCCTTGCAGCGTGTGCATGGGGGACATGACGGGATGGGATGGGGGAGTTGTTCCAGGGCCAAGCCACATCAAAAGCAAAAAAACCCTTTGGGATTCCGGGGGGTCCAGGTGACTTGTAAACGCTGACTGTGAAGACACAGCCCCCTATGGGGTGCAGATGAGGCATCCAGAAAAAGAGTCATTGCAGCAAACTGTCCAACTCATCACTCCACTCGTACAGACACCCCCACTGAGGCCACTGCAGCATGCCCCCCCTCGGAGGGGCATAACCTAGGAGTCCTGCTGTGAAGTCTCCCTGCTGCCTGCAATACTCTGCGTTCAGCTCCTGGACCCCATTCCTTTTCTCTGTGCAGTTGCTGATGGCCTTTTGTAATGTGTATACTTGACCCCCACCCCAGCCCTGCTCCCAGCATGGATTGTTGTTGGGGGAACGAAAAGGGGACAAGTTCCTCCATCGCTGAGTCGGACCTCTGACTGCCGGGGGGTCTCCAACATACCCTCTGCCACCCGGGTGCCCTCCAGGTGTCCTCTGCCTGATAGGAGTCATGGTCCAAAACATCTGGCGCGCACCAGGTTGGTAAAGGCTGCTCCAAGACCTCCAGCTAAGCTCTTCTCCCAGTGTTACTACTGGAGGTTCTTGTACTGGCAGTGCAAGGAATCCAACTTGGGCCGTGCAAACCATCTCTGTCAAGGAGCAATGGCCCCTCTCCCAAACGTAAGGATGCTTCCCCTTCGTTGAGTAAGAACATAAGAAGCGCCTGGCTGCTGAATCAGGCCAGTGGACCATCTAGTCCTGCATCCTTTTCTCACAGTGGCCAACCGGTTGCCCTCAATGGGAAGCCCGTGAGCAGAGCCTGAGGGCAAGAGCGCTCTCCCCCCCTGTGCTTTGCAACCGCCTCAGACAATGGAGACAAAGCATAGCCATCATGCCCAGTACTTTGTGCCAGGCGCTCCCCAGCATACCTAAAACTCAAGCAACAGCTCCTCAGTAACTGCACCCCACATGCCATTTCCCCCATGTAGCCAGCCTGTGGAGGACCCTTCATCCCTTCCTCCCGCCACAACACACAGCCTCAGAAGCTTCCAGTTCAAGGTACAGCCCTGCCCTGGGCTCGCCCTCGTGGATGGACGCACACGTACACATGCCTGCCAAGGTTTCCTGCTTGCTTTGTTTAGCATAGTTGAGATTCTTGGCATGCAGAACACACCGTTCCTCGGAGGGCGTGTGTCTGAACGCCTCAGGGCGATCCCCTAGGCATAAAAGTTATGTTTGCCTGACTTGGGGGTTGAGGAGACTGTTTGGGTCCCCCACCTTTCCCCTGGAGGGACAGTCAACTCTGGGTACCCATCAAGTGAAGGAGAAAACACTCTGTACATGCTCCAAAGGACTTAGTTATTTCTTTACATGTTCCAGTGCCGAGTCCTCCAGGGACCAAAAAGAAGTCCCAGCACTGGCTCAATGCTCAATGTGCACTGGCTCACTGGCTCAATGTGCTGGCTCAAATTAAGCCTTGCATAGGGTGCGCTGGTCAGAAAGGTAAGCTTTTGTAGGCTTATTTGCTTGCTGCCGTGACTATGAGCCGAGCTATGTGTGCTAAACACCCCCCTCCCACATTAATCTAGGTCCTGTATCTAAAATAGGGATGAGGAACCTGTGGCGCTCTAGACGTTGTTGGACTCCAAGTCCTCTCAGTCCCAACCAGCATGGCCCATGGTCAGCAGGGCTAATGGGATTCAGAGTTCAACAACATCTGGAGGGCCACAGGTTCCCCATTCCTGACCTAAATTCTGCAACTTGAGAAAAAAGGGTGCAAGCTGAGTGCAATTACTGATGCATTCCTTCTTTTCCATAATGAATTCAGCTTCAGGTACAAGAGCTATTTTAGGCCAGTTCATCTTTATAGCCTTAAGGCCTATAAGCTTGTGTGTGCAAAACATTTGCCATTCTCCATGTGGTTTTTGTATTCAATTACCGTGCATGCGCAGGGTGACTGCATCACTGTGGCATGCACACGATGCTAACAACGGGGAGTGAGTGTCTTCCTCTCTGAAAAACAGAAGTGTGTGTATGGAGCGCACAGCATTTTGTAATGTGTATACTTGACACACACACCCCCAGTACGGATTGTTGTCGGGGGAATGAGAAGAGGACAAGTTTCTCCATCACTGAGTCAGCAGCACAAGGGGCTCAGCCCTGGGGGTGGGGTGAGGCGAGGAGGCAACCCGCTTGCCTGTATGGGATCGCTCTGTCTGTCCCCCAAAGAAATGGCCCTGTCACAAATGTTTACATAGCTGCTGGATCAGGTTGCTCCCTTGAGTGTGGGATGGCACCCACTCACCAGCCCGTGACTCACAGCTTGGGTGGGGGCTCAGCCCAGTCAAAAGAGGGTTGGGAAGTCTTAGCGATGGTGTCAGGTGACTCAGGGGCTGCTGTGTAATTTCAGGCCGCAAAGAGGTATCATTAAAACGGCCCACGGAAGATCAAAATAGCCCCAGGGCCTTCCTGATCTCGTGCCAGCCACACGGTAGGGCCTAAACAAAAGCAACAAAATTATGATAGAGAAACCGAGCTAAGTTTGGCCTCAGATAACCTGGCATATAAAATTCTGACTACATGTGAACAGACCTGGGCCCCATCTGCACTACGCACTTAAAAACAGTTTCCATACCACTTTAAACAGCCCTGGCTTCCCCCAAAGCGCCCTGGGACCTGTAGTTTGTTAGGGGTGCTGAGAGATATTAGGTGACCTCCTATTCCCCATGCAGAGCTACAGTTCCCAGAGTTTCCTGGGAAGATGGATTGATTGTTAAACCCCACTGGGAACTGTAGTTCTGTCAGGGGAAGAGGCATCTCCTCACAACACTTAGCACCCATAGCAAGCTACAGTTCCCTGGATGCTTGGAAGAAGCCATGACTGTTTAAAGTGGTATGATACCACTTTAAATAGTTAGTGCAGATGGTCTCTGACTATATAAAACGGACTCAGTGTGTTCAGTTCTTCCACTTATTATCCTTGTCTCTTTGTTCTTCCTTTTTTCCATTGTATTTTGCTACTATGAGATTTAGATTGTAAATTCTTTGGGGTAGGGACTTCATTTTTTGGATGTTGAAACTCTGTAAAGGCCATGAGCTCTCTCTCACTATATATATATATATGCAGAGAGAGGGGGGCAGGAGGAGAAAAACTGGATTTTGGGACTAGCATATTATGGAAATCTGCCTAATTTGTTCTGCAATTTTTGCCGTTTTATGTATTCTGGCCTTGTTAGGTGTGAAGGGAAGGCAAGATGCAACCCAGGACACCAAAGCATCTTCCTCAGCGACTGGAAATCTTATTCCAACACCCATTCTGGCTTTTGAGTATTCAGCAGACATTGCCCATGCACTTCCAAACTGGAGTCATAAAGGGATAGAAACTTGTGTTGTTGTTAACGAGAAATGACTCTTAGCAGGTCTTAGAGGCCCACTTGTGGATATATTCAAGATTAACTTGTAACCACCCCCACCCCCACATTTAACAGCATGCATTGTGATAACTTTAGAGTAATGTTATCAACGCAGTCTTAACTCTTCTTTTAAGCCTTTCAGCCCACCTCCTGATCAGGGCGGCCTTGGAGGGTCCCAGCCCAGGCATATACATTCTACATGAGACTAATAAAACAGGATTAGAAGGTGAAGTCAGGTCTTGACAAATGGGGAGATTGAGCAGAAAAACAAGGTGAGCTGGCTCTTCGTCATCCCAGAAGGCACTCCTCTCATGTCTAAATGTCCGCTGTCTAGCCAAGCAGCTGATCTGCAAAATACAGTATTCAACAAGCAACTCCCAAAGCATTTGGGGTCTTAGGAACTACTTCCCGACCCAGAATCTTTCAGATGAGGGAATTATTCAAACCTCAGGAGCTAGCATTGCAGTCGAAAGAAGGGTTTGTGAGCCAGAAAGTCACGAGTTCAAGTCTCACCTTGGCCATAAGTACTCTGAGCCGCTCTCTTCCATCCTCAGTTTTCTCTTCTGCATAATAACGATGACCTCCCTTTCAGGCTTCTCATAAAGATGCTGGCAGTCTCCAACTCACATCGGCCCCAGCCAGCAGGGGACAAGGTCAGGGACAAGGGGAGGTGGCGTCTTTGTGGTCCAGCAACATCTGAAGGACCACAGGTTTCTCACCTGTCATAAACATTACAAGATAACTGAACATTAAAACAAAGGTATTAATATTATTAATAATGAAAACTGTGGAGACTGAATCCAGAAAGGATGACAAAGATTCTCTCAAATTATGTAGGTGGGTTGCTCTGTCTCATTCTTTGATCCTCACGTACAAAAAGACCATCCTTTGGGAAAGTTTCTTGGACCTTGGAAATTGTCTTGAAGCCAAACCAACCTCCCACAAGCTCCCAGGAAACAGGGCTGAGGGCGACAAGCAGAAAACAAACAAACAGTTGTGTCAAACCACAAGCGTCTTCCAGGCCAATTGTACCCTGCAATCTTCCAACGGTGACCTCAGCATGCTAGAAACCTCCCACTCCCAGGCCAGGATCCCCCGCACACACAGCCCTAGCTGATGTAGGCTCCTTTACACAAGACACAGCTCTTCAACCTCTGTGCTTTGCTATGACTCTGCACAACTTCTTTTTCATCCTCACCATGGTATTGTCTTCAGGACTTTGTGTATTCGTTAATTCTACGACTGCAAGATTTGGTCAAGGCTACAGCTAACATTCAGAGAATATCATCTTTTGCTTCAAAAACAAGATCTTTGTAGCCCCTTAAGACAGCAAAGCTAGGCTTGAAAGAGCACGAGCAATGTATGGTGAACTTTCAAGTGCATGGGGCAGGGGAGAGAAGGCAAGGGAAGAGGACTGGATTTTCATTAATCTGTAATGCTGAGGTGCTTTGTTTAAGTGGACCCAGATAACTTGAACAACTATAGACCGGTGGTGAATGTCCCTTTTTTGGGCAAGGTTCTGGAGCGGGTGGTTGCCGGCCAGCTCCAGGCGCTCTTGGATGAAACCGATTATCTAGATCCGTTTCAATCCGGTTTTAGGCCCGGTTTTGGCACCAAAACAGCCTTGGTCGCCCTGTATGATGACCTTTGTCGGGAGAGGGACAGGGGGAGTGTGACTCTGTTGATTCTCCTTGATCTCTCAGCGGCGTTTGATACCATCGACCATGGTATCCTTCTGGGGAGACTCGCGGAGTTGGGTGTCGGGGGCACTGCTTGGCAGTGGTTCCGCTCCTACTTCGCGGACCGTCACCAGAAGGTAGTGCTTGGGGAACATCACTTGACACCATGGACTCTCCATTGTGGAGTCCCTCAGGGGTCGGTCTTGTCCCGCATGCTTTTCAACATCTACATGCAGCCGCTGGGTGCGGTCATCAGGAGTTTTGGAGTGCGTTGCCATCAATATGCTGATGACACGCAGCTCTATTTCTCCTTTTCATCTTCTTCAGGTGAGTCTGTTGATGTGCTGAACCGTTGCCTGACCGCGATAATGGACTGGATGAGAGCTAATAAACTGAGACTCAATCCAGACAAGACCGAGACACTGTTGGTGAACGCCTTCCCTGCTCAGATGGTGAATGTTCACCCTGTTCTGGATGGGGTTACACTCCCCCTGAAAGAACAGGTACGTAGTTTGGGGGTTCTTTTCAATTCTTCCTTGTCTCTCGAGGCCCAAGTGGCCTCGGTGGCACGGAATGCATTTTACCATCTTCGTCTGGTAGCCCAACTACACCCCTATCTGGACAGGGACGACCTCGCCTCCGTTGTTCATGCTCTGGTAACTTCAAGATTGGATTACTATAATGCGCTCTACGTAGGGCTGCCCTTGAAGACAGTTCGGAAGCTTCAGCTGGTGCAGAACGCAGCTGCCAGACTATTGACGAGGACCAGTCGGTCTTCGCATATAACACCTATTCTGGCGCGTCTGCACTGGCTTCCTATTTGCTTCCGGGCGAGATTCAAGGTGCTGGTTTTGACCTATAAAGCCTTACAGGGCGTGGGACCTCAATACCTTGTGGAACGCCTCTCTCGCTATGAACCTACCCGTTCACTTCGTTCAGAATCTAAGGCCCTCCTCCGGGTACCAACCCATCGGGAAGCCCGGAGGGTGGTTACGAGATCTAGGGCCTTTTCTGTGGTGGCCCCTGAGTTGTGGAACAGCCTCCCCGAAGAGGTACGCCTGGCGCCTACACTTCTATCTTTCCGGCGCCAGGTAAGACCTTTTTATGCTCCCAGGCATTTTAATCTTTTAATTTTCTTAATCTTTCTATTTTTAATATGTATCCTTCTTAATTTGTGTCGTATTTGTTTTTGTTGTGCTTTCTGTTGTTGGTTTGTACATTTTGTGATTTTTTACCATGATATATTGTATTTTACCTTGTTTGTTCACCGCCCTGAGAGCTATTCTGCTAAGGGCGGTATATAAATTGAAATAATAAGTAAATAAATAAAAGTGCATTGTCCCAAAGGACTAGCCAAAGAATATGTGCAGAACGTATGCAAATATACCTTACACTTTGCATAATTTATACAGTTGCAGAATTGAGCTTTTTCTTTATGCAGAATTTTTTTTATTTGAAGCAGATCCACCTCCGTCCAGCAGCAAAAGCCCATTTACTTGCCTATCCTGCTTTTCATGGAGGATGAGGCTATCAGTGGCGACTACAATGTCTATGTTCTACCTCCACTGTGTGAGGAAATGTGCTTCTGAAGGCATCTTGCTGGGAAACCCAGGTTGGTGCATGTGGGCTTCTCTGAGGCATCTGGTTGGCCACTGTGAGAACAGAGCGCTGGACTAGATGGGCCGTTGGCCTGATCCACTATAGGGCTCTTTGTATATTCTTAAGCTGCTGGCATCCTCCTAAAGGCCACTTGCCAGGGATCCTTTCATCTGACAGGCAGGCTGGTCTTGACTGGGGTCAACAGGCAGAAATGGACATAGGAGTGGGTGCAAAAGGGCACCCTTGGAAATTGGTAGAGATGGCATGTTTTAACATTGTACCCAGTGTGCACTCAGAGAAGGCAAAGATGGCACAGGGTAGATAAGGGGGTGTAGGCAGGTGTATTAGGATGGCCCTACCCTCCATGTACAAATACTGGCAAAGGAGCTTTTGTATGCCAGAGAGGATCATGTGACCTAGCTTATGGGTCAACACAAGTCTCCCGAGTCCTCTGTGCACCCATTGTCTGGGTCTGCCAAACTCTGTGAGTCAGGAAAATGCTCCAAGCCTCGGGGGCTACCCTCTGCTTGGGCCCAGACGGCATCCTGTGTTGCACTTAAAAAAAAAAAAAAGTTCTCACAGGCCTGGAGCAGCTTCAGTACGGGCCTAACAGCAGCAGGCCGAGGCCTGACAGTCGCCTAGCAACAAATTAATCACACGGGGGTTCCCCTCAGGTCTCCCCAAGTCTCCGTCTAGAAGGAAAGTGGCAAAGGATCAAAAAGTGAGCTGGCAGTGCCCTCTGCTCTGCCCCTGAGGCAGCAGGATGGAGCTGAGCTTAAGCACCCACGGAGCCCCGTCCCAGCTTGCCATCAGAGAGTCGGCCCAGTGCCCTGTGTCTGTGGAATTCACAGAGGAGCAACTGGAAAGTGGCAGGCAGTCCTTGGCACTGAGGAAAGCCCTGCCGGCATGGCTGGTCTGCATACCAGAATACTTGGGTTCCCGGCATCTGGGCAGGTGTTTATGGGAAACTCTCATGCTAGGAACCTCTGGTATTTAAACCAGCATTTCAACTGTTGAATGGGGGGGGACACACCATGGGGAACCCCCCCATCCTTGGATAATGAAAGGGATGTTGCTAGGCAACCTTCAGGCCTCAGTATACTGCTAGGCCTGTACAGAGTCCGCCACCTTCCATCTTTCTTTGACAGCAGCGGTAGGGAACCCATGGCCCTTTAGATGTTTGTCGGGACTACAGCACGCTTCATCCCTGGCCATTAGCCATGCTGGATGAGCAGATGGGAGATGGAGTTCAACAACAACTGGAGGGCCACAAGTTCTTTCCTTCCCCTCCCCCCTTACTTATAGAGGGACACATGAAACTGGATATTGTCTGGGGCCTCATCCATAGTATCCGATAAAGGCAGCCAAAAAAAAAAAAAATCATAGGAGCCCAGTTCATCTACCAACATTAGGGTTACCCTGGAAATGTGCCTTATTTAACATGTGCAGGGACACACTTGTAAGTACAAGAGCCTATTCCCCACAAGGAGAATCTTGGCTAATGATGTGAGGTAGCCCGGTCTTCTCTCGTGTGCTTCTTTATTTCTTTCTCTACTAAACAATATCACCCTGAAAAAGGGGGAAACCTGCTCTGCTCAGCTAGGAACAAGCTTTCAGGAATAGAGAACGCTCTTCTTTGAAGATGAGACTGTATCCCTTCTCCTATTTCACTTGTAACTCCTTGGTCAAGGCTGAGTCACATATGTACACACATGAGTCAACACCTCATCGCTCAGTGACTTCCTGCTGAATGCATGTACTGCCCCCACTGACGCGTTTGTGTTTGTGGCGATAACGAACATTCTGTCGGTGGCGTTTTCAGCTGCAACGGCTCCCTCAGCCAAGGAAATCATCACTCCATGCTGCATTCCCCAAGCCGAGCATGCATAAGCACACCTGGGGGGGCGAGCGGCAGATTCACACCCATGTGCTGCAGTGGGCTTGCTGCTGCAGACACAAATTGCATGGGAAGTTGTATGTGCTAAGCTCTTAAGAGAAATGCTGCACTATTTTTTTTTAAAAAAATTGCTCCCAGCCCAGGATTAACTCTCCAGAGTACAGGAAGGTATGTGGAAATTGCATGTAGTCACGTACAAGGATCTGTGGATTGGGGTACTAAAAGGGGCAGGTTGTATCCAATGCTAGTCTTACTTCAAGTAGTCCCATTGAAATTAATGACCACAACGAACCTAGGGCCATTAATTCCAATAGGTCTATACGGAATAAAATTTAGTTGGCAACTACCCAGCACCTCTGGCCTCAGCCACCTCCCACCAATCAATGCAATTCTCTCCATAGCTCTTGGTCCCTCCCCTGCAGCAAGCAACACATTCAAGGTATGCAAATTAAGCCACTTGACTGCTAATTTGCCAAATTTATAAATCTTGCAGAATCCAGCTTTTGAAGATGCAGAGCTGACACTTATTGAGAAATGCCACACCCCTGGGCTGCTGGCATGAAGAACAGAATTAAATGCCTAAGCGCTTCCTTTCGCAAAAGGTTTCATGGCCCAGAGGCAGGTTGGCAAGGTTCTCTCTCCCTCTTGCAAGTTTTCAGTAGCACCACAGCAAATGAGCTATGGGCATTCTTGTTTTGGAAATTAAACAGACCAAAAGAAAAAAGAAAAAAAAGAAAGTGTGTGTATATATGTACATATTACACAGAGACAGTTTCTTAGAAGGGAAGTGGATACAAACTGACGTGTGTTGCAAAGAAGACTCATTTATACCAAAAAATAATTAATCTCCCTTACTATTCATGATGTAGGTGAAGGAACAATCCTGGACCAGAGTTTTCAGCAAAAGGATCGCACACACATACCCTCGCAAGAGCTGTCTATCTTTAGGTGAGGATGTGTAGGTCTCTTTTAGTCAAACCACAGGGTACTCATGGATGAGAGTGCACCATTTTGTGCTTAGCGAAGGGAGCTTATGCTGATGGCATTCACTCCTTGTCACCCCATGCAATTTCTTCGGAAACAAGGTAGAGGAGGGGAATTATTTATGTAGATTTCTGGCCTGTTATGTGGATTGAAGGTGAGCAGTTTCTCATTAAAGCAAACGGCTAGAACTCCACAAATGTTACCTCTCCCATCAGCTTACCTAACTGTCACCAACAGGTATATTTAGGGTTAAATATTTAAGAAGTAAAATATTATATTATATTATATTATATTATATTATATTATATTATATTATATTATATTATATGAAGTATACCAAATAGCATTTATACAGCACTTTGGGGGTGTTTTACATATATTATCTCAATAACCCTCTTTTGCATGGAAGGAAGGCCAAGGCCGAGAGTTTGCCGTTTGCCTAAGGCCACTTAGGGGACATTCAAACATCATTTATTTTGGGGGAAAGTTGGTTGTTTAAGATGTTGTAAAGATGGTGCCAGTGGAGGAGGCATGGTAATGCCACAGCCACCAGCCAAGCAGAGCTCTGCACAGTTCGTTCGGCTGCAAAACCCACAGAAGCGATTTCTGTTGAGTGGATCCTGACAAGGAATAAGTATGTCTATCAACAACATAGTAAGTGTGCTTGCAGAATGCAGCAACCTGCTTTTTTATGTATATCTGTTTATGTTTATCTTTGGTGAGTTAATAGCAGAAGTGAGATTTGAATTTGGGATTTGCTAAGTCACCTCTCTCAGTTGCTCCACCATTATGTTACAACAGCTCACAAAAACAGCCCTTGGAAGGCCATAAAGGCCTTTGGAGGGCAGTATCACTTTCGATGCAGGAGGGACATCCCTCATGTTAACCAATCAAATTTAAACCCAGGCTCCCTGCATGTGGAAACCTAGGACATCAGGCAGATGAGTTTCAGCCTAAGGCACTAGCTTTCCACATGCAGGGAAGTTCTCTTACACGAGCGAGGGTTTGAGCATTCAGGTCCTCCGTCCCCATTTTGAAGTGGCACTGGAAAGGCACAGGAATCCCCCCCACCCCCCTCTATATAGGGGCTTGGATAGCAGAAGGGAGCCACCTAATGGCAACTCTGTAAACTGCACTCTATCTGTGCAAAATATAATGCCCCAAGCTCAGGCGATCCTGCTAAGCTGTTAACTCACCATGCTAGAGTGGGCAGGAGCATCAGTGGCAAGAGGCCTTGAGCACTTTCAAAAGAAAGGAAAAAAGAGCCTCACAGCTCCTGCCAACGGGGGAAACATAGCCAGAATTTCGATGGAAATCCCCATGCTGGAGGTGGAGGTGAGTCAGGCATTTGTGGGTTGTTTGGCACAGGGGAAAAAAAACATAAAGTCAACTCTTTAGAAGGGTGGTGGTGGTAAGCTAGAAGGCCAAATGAGGATATTAAAATGGAGTGGGAGCCCCTGACTGCTAAAACACATGCCATTCAAACCAGAGCTTGGGAAAGTTACTTTTTTGAACTACAGCATGGCCATTGAATTGGGCTGATGGGAGTTGTAGTTCAAAAAAGTAACTTTTCCAAGCTCTGATTCAAACAACCTCTTACATCTGGACCCCAACACCCCCCTCACCATTCCAGTCTGCCTCTCTCTCTCTCCTCCCAGAAAATCCCAGGCACATTTCCTGCACCCATGTTCATGCTGCAGGAAAACTCTGCAGGGCAGGTGTGGGGAAGTTTTGTCTCTCCCAATGTAGCTGAACCACAACTCCCATCAGCCCCAGCAAGCATTGCAAATGGCAAGGTATGATGGGAGTTGTAGTTCAGCAACATCTGGAGGGGGCCAAAGGTCCCCCATACCTGCTGCAGGGACTGGCATCAACAGCAGCTGAAGGAGTATTTTACTGAGATATTGGGGGGGGGGGTAATTTACACCAGGATGGGGAACCTTTGGCCCTCCAGAGGTTGCTGAACTACAACTCCTATCAACCCTCCCCATTGACCGTGCTCACTAGGACTGATGTGAATTGTAGTCTAGCAGCATCTGGAGGGCCAAAGGTTCCTCACCCCTGGTTTACACAGAACCTGGAAACCTATAGCCAAGTCAGCGTTTGAAGTGCAGCCCCATCCTGGCTCTCTGGCCCCCTTGACACTGTTTGTCAATATTCTATATCGCACACCTTTCATTTCAGCAGCCAGCACATTCGTAAACATGACATGACATCACAGCTGCTCAGCCTATGCTAGTGGCCGCCACACCCTCTTATGGCCACAGGAGGATTGTTCCCAAAGATTCACCAACAACTAGCGATAACACGCAGTGGATTCTTGGCCTTTCCTCTTCAGTCGTTTGGAAGAAATGTGCCCCCACAATCTTTGAGATCAACCAGGGCAGTGATCTTTTCATACAAAAGAGACCGTATGCTGAGTGGTGGTAAAGTCTTACACCCTTGCTGAAAGCCCCAGAGGTTTTTTTTTTTTTTAAAGAAAACCCACAGCTGTCAGGACAACGCTGTCCAGCCTTCCGCAGCTGGAGCACATGACTTTGGTGATTTACGAGCAGACCCTGAAGCAATTGCAAGCAAGTGACGTAGGTATCAGAATATGTCAGGAAACAATGAGTTTGTACAAGCTACAGGAGGAGAGCACAGAATCTGGTCCCAGGAAGTGAGCTGCATTTAGGCAAGCCAAGAAATGTTCAGGTAAATGTACTGGGCACATTCCTCTGAAAATGGACCTCAGAACAGAATGTTCTCCAATGTACAGAGGAGTTCCTTGTCTTGTGAGTGTCCTCTGAATACCAGCTGCTGGGAAGCACAGGTGGTGCTGTCCTGCTGTTGCACTCACGTGCTGCTTGGGATTTCCCATAGGCATGTGGTTGGGCACCGTGAGGTCTGAACTAGGAGGGCTCTTCTTCGGTTCTTAAGCAACCAAAATCTAACACAGGTGGGGGACCTCTGGTCTGCGGGCCAAATTTTGCCTGACAGGCCTCTGCATTTGACCCAAGAGGCCATTTTCCCCAAGCCACAGTCACCTAGCCCACACCATATGTGATGTTAGGTGGGGGGCAGGTAGACATGCAGCTGATCCCCAGAACCGATCCCTGCAAAAGCAGGACTGAACTCCCCATGCATCAGCTGGAGGGTAGGTAGTTCAGTTCTGCTTGGTTCAGGTCTGCAAGCAAATTCTCCACAGGGAACTCGCTGGCCCACCTGCAAGAAAGCAAAATTAAACTCCCCACGCATGCTTGGTCACTCTCGCATCTCTGTGGGCCAGCTTTGACAGGCAGGCAGGACAATCCACATGTCAATCACCTGACATCATCACGACAGCGGCCAGACGTGTACGAGCAGTTCAGTCCTGCTTTCTGTAGGGTTTGGGTGCACCAGCCAGTTCCCAGCAGGGTGGAGGGGAGATAAAGATTTGGCCAAAAAGAGTTTCTCACGCTTGCCCTAACAGGATGGCGTCAGGTAGTCATGCAGGTAGGATTCCACAGCAGCAGGGAGGGGTGGAGGAGGGGATGCTCTTCTATCCAGCTTCCTGCGCCATCGTTAGAGGCTCTGCTCTGGATGCACTCCTGCTTGAGGTGAGGTAAGGGGTGACTAGGTAAATGGCCTTCTCAGGGGCGAGGCCCTGGTTTATGGAATTCGCCCTGCCTTCCCTGGAAGGTAGGCCTGGGGCCTATATGATTTTCTTTTCAATATTGCACAGAGACCTTTTGAGATTCAGGCTTTTCAAGTTCTGTCTGAAACTGCCCAAATATCCTCTTTTATACTCTGTTTTTGCAAGCTGTCCTGGAAACACAGCGGAAGGGCTGTATTGAAATTCTTACAATAACTCAAGGAAGAAAGGAAGAAATCCTAACTATAAAGGAATTGAGATGTGGCCAGGAAGTTGGCACAGAGTGGTGTAGAAGGATGGATCTTCCAAACAGTTTCCTTCACTCAGAACTAGACACACACACCCCGCCAGGAATACTGTAGAACAAATGAATCCTGGCCCTGGTTTACTTAGGAGTTGCTGCCCCCTGCTGGCCACAGCTGGTCAAGGTTGAGATGCTGTGATTTGCTGTTAATGGGGAGTGCTGAGTTCATCCTAGGATGTGTTCTCAGCGTCCGTGGGGCAAGGAGAAGCCCTACAGCAGCGGGGGCCGGTGGCTCCATGTCAGCAGCGTAGTGCAGTCTGCTCCGAGTTTTAGTGTGAACTTTCAAGGAGGTCTCCAAGGTGCTTCACCAGCAGCCCTCGTGCTCTGAAAACGCACCTCAGAACAGCACCTAGAAGGTTCCTTGCAGATATCCCAGTTTGTGCCTGTGCTTTTAAAGAGGTTTTTAAAGTTGGTTTTTAAATATGTTTGTAAGATGTTTTGTTTTAATATGTTTTAGGACGTTTTAAAGTGCTTTTAGTGCTTTTGTTTGCCTCCCGGGGCTCCTTCTGAGAGGAAGGGGGGATATATTTATTAATATAATATAATATAATAAAATAATGGATTATGTAAAGGGCTTGGAAACAGCTGTTTGAGACACATGGTTAAGGTCTTATTGCATTATGCTCACAAGGTGTTACTTTCATGCCCAGAGTAAGGAATGCAATGTGGGAGTTCTATCCTAGCCTCAAGTCTACCCTCTCCTAACACACACGGTCTTATTTCCACCCTGGAGCAGAAGATAAAAGCTAGGCGCCTTTTAAGTCTCCAAGCCTTTGCAATCAAACCAGGATGACCAACTTTTAAAAACCAGCCTGTCTCCTCTGCTTTTGACAGCAGCCTAGCAGTCAGAGCTTCTCTTGTTAAGGAGGTAAACTGATGAAGGACGTTTCAGATGCTGTCAAAGGCAACAAGGGCAAGAACAAGGGAGAAGAACGATGCAGATCACCTGACTGGGTTGCATAGAAAACTTAACTTTGAAAGATGATATTTGAGCAACACTTGTCTAATAATGAGGCAAGACTTTGAGAACCAGAAGAAGAAGAAAAATGAACCCCCAAAGGCACTTGCTCTTTGTTCCCCCCCCCATTCTAAACTGTCAACCCATTAGGGCAGAGATAGGAACCTGTGGCCTTCCAGATGTTGCTGGCCTCCTACTCCCCCCAGCCCCAGCCAGCATGGAAAAAGAACCTAAAAAGGGCCAACTGGATCAGAAAACCAGCAGGGATGATGTAGTCAGCAACATCTGGAGGGCCATAGGTCTCCCATCCCTGGCTTAGGAGCAGGGAACTGCATCTTTTGATACTGCATAACATAAAATTGCTTTGATCCATTAGGAATGGTGGGCAAGTCCATTAAAGAAACACAAGACAGTCACCAGATGAGGTGAAGCTCCTTCTTGCTTTGAACAAACTGCTGAACAATGCCAACCATCACTCAAAAGATTATTTATTTTCAGCCATCAAATGCTGGGGAAAAAAACACTGGGCATCGTCAAATGCTGGAAAAATCAACTCTCCCATGAGCAACGTCCCTTCCTGGACCAGGTGGGTAACGTAAGGCTAGCTTCATCTCCAACACAGAAGACTCAATTCTTACAATACAGGCCAAGGGGAAACTGCAGGTTTGGGGAACAGACCAAATGATATCTTTATGACAGGAATGTCCAGGAGTCGCTACAGACGAGAAGCCAAGGTCTGCCCTGGGGCTTCAGATCCAGACTGCAGATGGCCAGTCCAGTGAGCGACCTTCCCTTTTTCATGGTCCTCTTCCTGTTTAGAAACTGGGAAGCGGGGACACAGGAGTTATCTTGCAGGGGATACAGAAGATGCTGCAGACGTCAGACCATCCATCACCACAGATCTCAAACACACTCACCCCATGCTCCAATCCAAAGCGGTTCTTCTGATCCCCATCAGGCAGTGCCACCCAACTTGGCAGGCAGTCCAACGTGTGCCTCCTCACTGTGGCGTCCTGGCGCCCTCCACCTCAGGGCCAGGATCACAGAGTCATCTACTCTGCTTCCATAGCGTCGGCATCTTCTGGCTCCTCCCCATCGAAGTAGCGCTCCTCCTCATCCCGCGACACGATGTCCAGGTTGTCAAAGTCGGGATTCTCGTCTACCTCGCTGGAGGAAGGGGAGACACATGACTGGAGGGAGGGGTGACTCCAAGGGAGTGCTTCCACTTACAAAATATAAGCGGGCTTCAGGTCTGCAGAGCTGGCACCAAGAGGCCACTGTGCTCCTGTAGGTGGGTGAGGGGCCAACCATGATCTGAGGGTTCTATCACCATCATTTCGACTGAGCAACACCCACCCAAAAAAAGCCCTTTGACATTTGCAAAGAAGATAAGGGAGAGGGGAAGGGTCAGTTTTTCAGAAGCAACAAGAGGTCCTCACCGTTCCCCGAAGGTCTCCAAAGCCTAGCATGGCAGGAACGTCCAAAGTTTAGCAAGATGAAACAGAAGAACCCCTTTCCTTGCCCCACGTTTTCTGCATGTTCTAGAGCAGCCTTCCCCTTTCTGGTGCTCGTCATATGCTTTGGACTATGACATTCGTGCTAATCACTGGCTAGGCTGGCCATGGCTGATGGGAGTTCGGAGTCTAAAGCATCCAGAGGGCGGAGGACTGGAGAGTGCTGTCTGAGAGTAATGGAAGAGGGACAGGGTCTGTCTGCCCCACCCAGCATGGAAGCGAGTGACTCTTCTCACCTCTGAATGCTGTGCAATGCAGTATGCAGAAAACTTGGGGAAAGGGAAGGGTTGCACACTGTGCTGGGCAATGGGGGTTGTACTTATTTATTTATTTGCAGATTTATAAACTGCTTCACAACCCAAAGTTACAAAAGCAGTGTACAATAAAGAAAGAAAGAAAAATACAAATACTCAGGTAAAAGCACTAAAGCCATTTCTACAATGGTACAATTATTATTCCATAAAATGATAGGAACTGAAGTCCAAACATCTGGAGGACACCAGACAGGTTAGAGAAGGCTGCTGGAGACAGACCCTCCACATCACCTGGTTGTTGAAATGTTTTTTAGGGGAGTTCATTCGCTATCAGCCTGACATACAAAAACATCTGAGCTGCAGACAGAAGAGACACAGGCCCCCAAACGCCTTGCCCCAACTCCTCACAAATCCCCACCTCACCTATAGTTGAAGTCCCCATCTTTGCCGTCAAGGAAGCGCTGGTACATGCGGCTGGTGAACTCCTCCCGCAGAAACGCCTTCTCCTCTTGGTCAGGGACCCACTCGTCCATGTCCGGGTCAGAGGCCTTCCCTAGCAAGGGAAGGGCATGCAGGATGGCGCTCAGTGACCCTTCCAGAGCTGGAGATAAGCTGCCGCCCTTCACCCCCTACTTGTTCCCAATTATTACATTCTTCTCCTACCCTTTCTTCAATAGAGCTCAGGGTGGTGTACACGGCGTCCCCTTGCTTTTACACTCACAACAACCCTGCGAGGCAGGGCAATTGGAGATCGTGACTGGCCCAAGGACACCCAATGAGCTTCATGGCCGAGCACGGATTTAAACCAGTGAGCCTCGCAAGTCCCAGTCTGATAGTTCACTTTGCCTGCCTTTCCCCTCGCTCAGTCCTACTCTCCACCCAGAACCGGTCCCCAATAAGAAGCTGCTCTATACTGAATCAAACCATTGCATCATGGAGTTCAATGCTGCCTACGCTGACCAGCAGCGGCTCTCCAGGATTTCACAGGATCATGTTCTACCACTGAACTATGGCCCTTTCCCAGTCCTTTCTCTCCTCTTCTAGACTCTCCATTCGAGCCACCTCTGACTACTCCCAAGGTGATGGGCCTACCTCTTGCTCCGCCCACTTTTGCCTCTGGCCCCACCCATGAGAGAAGGCGGCCCTAGATGCCCCTCCCCCTCGCGACCAACCTTCATCGTCGCCGTCTTCCTCCTCCTCCTCCTCACAAGCTTCCTCCTGCTCCTGCTGGACCTGCAGCCGCCGCTGGATGACCTGTTCCTGGTAGGAGTCCAGCAGGACGCCCGAGAGAGAGCAGGAGGCCTCCAGCTGGCAGCTGCCCAGTGCCTGCAACTCCTCGTCGCTCAGGTATTGCCCGATGTACTGTTCGTAAAGGAGCGGGTCCCGGCAACGCATCTGCTCATCGCTGAAGTATTCCCCACCTGCAGGCAGCAGAGAGAAACGGCTACCACGAGGGCCTACAGCCACGAGCTCTGGGGAACAAGGCGGCTGCAGCTTCCTTGGAGGAGAGTGGCTCTGCAGTCCCCCAGCCACCATTTCCAGAAAGCATGCAGAGAGGCCAGAAAGAGCTTGCTTGCCGAGTTTCTGTTTATCCAGGAGGTGAGGTTCACCCTCAAACAAGGGTCATCGAGGGCCCATCTCCCCCTGCCTCGCCCCCACCCTTCCAGTATTTTAGTCCTGCAAAACCTAAGAGCAGGGAGGTGGAATCTGGGGCCTTCCAGGTGTTGTTGGACTCCAACTCCCATCATCCTCAGCCAGCTTGGCCAGGGATGGTGCGAGTGGCCATTCAACAAAATCTGGAGGGCCAACTCCCATCATTCCTGTCCACTGGCCAAGCTGGCTGAGGATGATGGGAGCTGGGAGTCCAAGGACATCTGGAGGGCCACATCCTTGCCCTAGAGTATGGGGAGGGCGTCTCCTCCTCAGCTCAGGGCAACATGTCCCAGCTTCATGAAGGCCTGTCCTGGATTCTGGGCTGCCGGGCCT
This sequence comes from Rhineura floridana, assembly GCF_030035675.1. Taxonomy (NCBI): domain Eukaryota; kingdom Metazoa; phylum Chordata; class Lepidosauria; order Squamata; family Rhineuridae; genus Rhineura; species Rhineura floridana. The sequence goes on along the minus strand of NC_084494.1, from coordinate 32,907,207 downwards.
GGAGCAAGGGGTCTCAGGAAAGCGGCAGCTCCTCCAAGTCTCTCCCCTTCCGGAGCTCCTGCCTCAGCATCTCTCATGTTCTTGACTAACAAGGATCCTGCTTAGCTTTTCCTCAGCTCTGTGGCAGCCAGCCTGCCTCCTCCAAGTCTGGATCACTCCATGGCCAGCCAGCACCGGTGGAGGAGATCAGCCCAAGGTGCCAAGTCAAGCCAAGTGGATGCTGTAACAGTACCGACAGAGAAAGAAGGCGAGTTGCTGGCTGACCTGGGGCGCCAGCCTGATGTATTCTTACTGATTTTATGTTAACAATATACATGAAACTGAACACACAATATATTCTTTTTAGTTTTTGATTTTATATGGAAGGTCCCTTTCTTAGAGAATCGGACATACTGTTGCCATCTTTTTTACGAGCCCTGCCTCTGTGCCTTTAACAGAAAACTGACTCACTGACATTAGGCATGAATCAGGTGCAAATCCAGTAAAAGATAGATGGCAAGCAAAAAAAAACACAGCCTCAGGAGCCTGAATCAGTAGGCTTTAGCCAGGTGACTGTGCTTGTCTCCATGCCATAAAAGCTGCTTCACCAGCTGGTTTCTGCAGATCGAGCTGTTGTTAGATGTGAAGCTTTTCTCACAGCATAACAGCGGCATGATTATTTCATCTTTATACAGTACTTCTTTAATATGTTTAGACTATTCAAAGTGCTTCACAGACACCATCTTGCTGTAATCCTTAAAACAACCCTGTGAGGTAGGTCAGTATTGTGGTCCCCCTGCTGCAGAGGGGAGGATCCGCTGAGAGAGAGAGAATGAGAATGTGTAGCGTGCAAAAGGCCATCTAGGGCGTTCATGGCAGAGATGCGATTCAAACCGAGGACTTCCTCATCTGTTGCTCAGTCTCTCAACACCGCAATCCTACACTCGCTTACTGGGGAATAAGCCCCACTGAATACAGTGGGACTGGAGTAAAAAAGCAAAGAAGTGTGTTGTCAGTTGCTGTGTTACACTACGGACTTGCGCTTAAGCACTGTCCTGGTAGCCCATATGCATTCAAGAATTCCATGTGGGAGAGCAAGAGGGCTGACAGAGGACACACAGATCGCTCTGCCCATCCTCTGACAGCTCACTTGGTTTCTGTGTTAGCTGCCCACTCTAGCGCTCCTCCACCAGTCCACTCGATAGCAGGTTATTAAAAACGCAATGCCTTCTAAGAGGCCAGTAGCCTGTCTTGCCAAGTTGGCCACAGAGAAGGAGGCTTCACCTCCTTCACAGCCAGCCCTTATCAGGCTAAAAAAAAAAATTACAGGCTAGAAACTGTTTCTTATTTTCAAAAGAAACATAGGAAACAGCCTTATACTCATTGATCCAGCTAGCACAGCACTGTCTACACTGACTGGCAGCAAGTGTCTCCAGGCTTACAGTCAGGAATTCTGTCCCAGCCCTACCTGGAGATGCTCAGGCACGAACCCAGGACCTGCTGCGTTCAAGGCAGATGCTCCACCACTGAGCTACAGTCCTTCCATGCTATTCTAGTACAAGGCTGCAACTCCGGCTCCAAATGGAAAGAAGCATCAGCACCTACTAACTTCTGCAGGTCAAATGGCTGAAGATTTGGTCGCCCTCACCAGAAGGGAGGCAACAGAACAGGAACCAAAGAGGAAACAGGGAGAGGGAAAGAGAGAGAGCCCCACAGACCAGCGGCAAGACCAGGGATGGAGCCCAGGCATCCTGGTTCCATCTCCCTCCTCCTCCTCATGCTACCCAACAGACTTTTAATCCCTTCCAAAGCAGAACATGGAACCAGGAATTAAGGTCCGGTACCTCTGATGAGCTGCTGCAGAGCTGCATAGCGCTTGTTCCGCACCCGGGTGTGGCGGGTTTTGCCCAGGCCAGCCCTGCGCACTTCGGTGCAGTAGAAGTCTGCCTCATAACTACCAGAGAGATGGTGAAAGCAAGGCAAATGTTCTTCTCGGAGGACTGTTCGGAATCGCTCCAGGAAGACCAGGGGCTTAGTGTGATACAGATCCCGTAAGATAGCCAACTTCTGTGCAGGCATGAAATCCGGCTCATCCTTTTGTTGGCTCCGTACAGCTAAGCGGCTGTTGGCCACAGTATGGAACATGGCTAGGACCGCAGGGTCGTCGTCCTCAGAGGATCCAGCAGGCACCAATTTGGAGCCAAAAGATTCTAGCTTTCCACCATCCCAGTAGAACTGTTTGGCGTCAGAGGCGGCCTCCCCGTTAAGAGCAGTTTCTTCAGCAGCCATAATCTCTGATTCTCCACTGTCCCACTGAGATGGTTTGCTCAAGTTATTTGCAGCCAGGGCTGCAGTCTTGAACTCATCCAAGCAGGAGGAGTGAGGAGATGCACTGCTGGACCTATGTCTCTCAGCAGAAAGAGTGAAGCCAGAATTCCAGAAGCGCTTTTCCTGATGATAGGATGTAATGGACACCCTGTTCCTGCCCAAAGGGGAACTGTGTGGGTTAGGGACCCCTGACATCTCTTCTCCCCAGAGAAAATGGCGCAGTGGGGAGCTGTTGGTTTCCCCAAAGCCACATGCACCCAAAGCACCTGTCTTCCATTCACTCCCATGGGACATCTGCAAAGGCACATCGGGAGCCCTGCTATTCTTTGGAGGAATTTCCACCATCTCTTCTGCAGAGTGGAGTGGTTTTGCAGCCTCAATCTTGTCTGGAAGAACGCTCTCCAGCATCTCTGTGCGGGAAGGATTGTCTGGATTCCCTTGCTCTACATTCCCTAAAGAGCTGACAGCTGCAAAGATAGAGAAACTCTTAAGTAGTGTTAATGTAATAGCTACGATACATCACTGAGGGGTTAATGGTGTCTTACAAACCAATTGAATGAGAAGCAAGTGCCACTATGACCAATGGGGCTTACTCCCTAGTAAGTACGTTCAAGATTACAGCCTACAAAACTGTAGTGGGGAGAGGGACAGTTAAAGCCAGGGATGGGGAACCTGTGGCCCTCCAGATGTTATTGGTCTCCACCTTCTAACAGCTCCATCCCTAGTTAACGTAAATAGCAAAGGGACAAAAACTAAAGAACAGATGCACTGGTAGATCAAGTAGTTGCTGAACAGCATGTGAAAAATGGGAATTTTGGATTGAGTAATAATCAGTTATCCCTCTGGGGAAATGGATTGGTGCTGATAGCATCCAGGGACAGTCAGCCTTTCTCACCTCATTCTGATCTGCTGGATGTGCACAACCACAAAACAACTTCTTTCTTTCACCAAAATTAGGCTACTGAAAGGAAGAAAGCTGACCAGGAGAGGGTTTTTGTGTGAAAGGATTGTGAGCTCAGTTCAGTTCCGGTAATAAACACAACTAGTCTCAGAATGTGCTCAGAGGCCCTCTGTTCTTTAATTCCACCTATTATGCCTTTGGCACCTGGCTCTGATTGGTGGATCTTGGGGGTCTAGTGGATCTTGGGGGTCTAGCCCACCCCTGATTAAGGACACCCAGCAACTTCCCTGGCTGAGCATGGATTTGGAGCTGGGTTTTCCTGATCGTCTCTAACCACTACATCACATTGGCTCCCAGCTCTGCAAGCTGAGTATCCCAGGTTAATCCTCACCATCTCCACGTAAGGCCGGGAAAGAATTCCTGTCTGAAACCCAGGGGAGTCGTTAGCACTCAGCATAGATAATACTCGGCTAAATGGGGCAGTTGTTTGGCTTGACTCATACTCTCTCCCAAGGTAGAACAGGAGATGGAAATACAGGAATTATTCGTCTCTCCTTGGACTAAAGATACGTAATTAAGGGTACCAGCAAGAAGAAGGGTGGAATGGCCGTTTCCAAAGGACGAGGACCCATTTTAATGCAACACCAGCACCACCACCCCCGCGTCCTAAATACAGATGACGCGCCAGAATGGGACACTCACCTGGAGAGAGTGGCTCCAGAGGGTCATTCCCTCCCGTTTCCATGCCACGCCACCGATTTCCGTTCGCGGGAAAAGGTGAACCTACCCAAACAAGCTAACAGGAGCTTCCGTTTCCTGCGCTGCGCCAGAGAACAGGATCCTCCGCTGTGGGAGAACGGAGCACCAAGAGACTTTGGTTCCGGGAAGATTCCAATTTCATAACAGGGAATGCAAAGGCCGATAGGATGGCGAGGAAGGCCGCGGAGAAAAGGGGCGGGGCAGCGCGCAGGCAGTTTCTTTGCAAGAAGGCTCGTCCCTTTTAAGGGAAAAAGAATCGTCGCAAAAGTAGCGCAGGACTGGGTAGCGCAGGACTGGGTAGCGCAGGACTGGGTCGCCCCCCCTCCCCCCCCCCCCCGCAGGAGCAAGTGTTGCTTTTCTTAGATCTTGTGTGTGTTCAAGTCGATTACGATTCATGGCGACCCTATGAATCAGTGAGCTCCAATAGCATCTGTTAAGAACATAAGAAGAGCCTGCTGGATCAGGCCAGTGGCCCATCTAGTCCAGCATCCTGTTCTCACAGTGGCCAACCAGGCGCCTGGGGGAAGCCCGCAAGCAGGACCAGAGTGCAAGAACACTCTCCCCTCCTGAGGCTTCCGGCAACTGATTTTCAGAAGCATGCTGCCTCTGACTAGGGTGGCAGAGCACAGCCATCACGGCTAGTAGCCATTGATAGCCCTGTCCTCCATGAATTTGTCTAATCTTCTTTTAAAGCCGTCCAAGCTGGTGGCCATTACTGCATCTTGTGGGAGCAAATTCCATAGTTTAACTATGCGCTGAGTAAAGAAGTACTTCCTTTTGTCTGTCCTGAATCTTCCAACATTCAGCTTCTTTGAATGTCCACGAGTTCTAGTATTATGAGAGAGGGAGAAAAACTTTTCTCTATCCACTTTCTCAATGCCATGCATAATTTTATACACTTCTATCATGTCTCCTCTGACCCGCCTTTTCTCTAAACTAAAAAGCCCCATATGCTGCAACCTTTCCTCGTAAGGGAGTCGCTCCATCCCCTTGATCATTCTGGTTGCCCTCTTCTGAACCTGTTCCAACTCTATAATATCCTTTTTGAGATGAGGCGACCAGAACTGTACACAGTATTCCAAATGCGGCCGCACCATAGATTTATACAACGGCATTATGATATCGGCTGTTTTATTTTCAATACCTTTCCTAATTATCGCTAGCATGGAATTTGCCTTTTTCACTGCTGCCGCACACTGGGTCGACATTTTCATCGTGCTGTCCACTACAACCCCGAGGTCTCTCTCCTGGTCGGTCACCGCCAGTTCAGACCCCATGAGCGTATATGTGAAAGTAAGATTTTTTGCTCCAATATGCATAATTTTACACTTGTTTACATTGAATTGCATTTGCCATTTTTCTGCCCATTCACTCAGTTTGGAGAGGTCTTTTTGGAGCTCTTTGCAATCCCTTTTTGTTTTAACAACCCTGAACAATTTAGTGTCATCAGCAAACTTGGCCACTTCACTGCTCACTCCTAATTCTAGGTCATTAATGAACAAGTTGAAAAGTACAGGTCCCAATACCGATCCTTGAGGGACTCCACTTTCTATAGCCCTCCATTGGGAGAACTGTCCGTTTATTCCTACTCTCTGCTTTCTGCTTCTTAACCAATTTCTTATCCACAAGAGGACCTCTCCTCTTATTCCATGACTGCTAAGCTTCCTCAGAAGCCTTTGGTGAGGTACCTTGTCAAACGCTTTTTGAAAATCTAAGTACACTATGTCCACTGGATTACCTCTATCTATATGCTTGTTGACACTCTCAAAGAATTCTAATAGGTTACTGAGACAGGACTTTCCCTTGCAGAAGCCATGCTGGCTCTGCTTCATCAAGGCTTGTTCTTCTATGTGCTTAGTTAATCTAGCTTTAATAATACTTTCTACCAGTTTTCCAGGGACAGAAGTTAAGCTAACTGGCCTGTAATTTCCGGGATCCCCTCTGGATCCCTTTTTGAAGATTGGCGTTACATTCGCCACTTTCCAGTCCCTGTTCGGATCTTGTCCAGGTCTGCGGCTTCCTTTATAGAATCAATCCATCTGTTGTTTGGCCTTCCTTTTTTTCTACTCCCTTGTTTTTCCCAGCATTATTGTCTTTTCTAGTGAATCTACACTGGCTGCCGGTTGTTTTCCGGGCCCGATTCAAGGTGTTGGTTTTAACCTTTAAAACCCTGTACGGTTTCGGCCCAGCTTACCTGAAAGAGCGCCTCCACCGCCACCAATTATGCCGCCCAACTAGATCAGCCACACAAGGCCTTCTCTCAATCCTGCCAACCAAAACAGCTAGGTTGGTGGGTACTAGGGAGAGAGCCTTTTCTGTGGTGGCCCCCACTCTCTGGAACTCCCTCTCGTGATCTTCGACAAGCCCCTTCCCTAGATGTATTCCGCAAGGCCCTAAAGACGTGGCTATTCCAACAAGCCTTCGAGGTCCTTGGGATGGGTAAATCGTCATGAGTCTGTCATCTATCGTGTGTTGTTAATATAATTGCTTTTATATGTATTGATGACTGTCCAGTATTTCTATCTATTGTTATTGATGTGATTGCATCTGATATTATTGTATTTTATCTTTTTTAATGTACGTCACCTAGAGTGGCTAATTGCCAGATAGGCGACAAACAAATTAAATATTATTATTATTATTATCATGTCTTCTCATGATATGTCCAAAGTATGATAACTTCAGTTTCATCATTTTAGCTTCTAATGATAGTTCTGGTTTAATTTGTTCTAACACCCAATTGTTGGTCTTTTTGGCAGTTCATGATATGCGCAAAGCTCTCCTCCAACACATTCCAGCATTTAAAAAATTAAGTTGTGGACAGCCATACCTCAGTGCTAGAGCACTTGTGTAGAGCACAACGGCTCCCTGGTCCAGTCCCCATCATCCCCAGATAGGACCAGAAGAATTTCTGCCTGAATCCCTGTAAAGCTGCTGCCAGCCAGTGTTGACAATACTGACCTAGATGGACCAGTGGGCTGCCTCAGTATAAGGCAGCTTCCTAACCCATTCACTGGCATTGGATAAGCTACTATAAGCTTCAATGAAGGGCCCTAGGTCAATATTCGTGCACAGGTTTTGCATATGGAAAGCCCTAGGTTCAATCAGATTCCTGTCTGAAAGCCTGTAGGGCCACTGCCAGTCAGCATAGACACTGAGCTAGGTGGACCAATGGTCAGACTCCGTATGTGGCATTGGATAAGTTACTGTGAGCTTCAGGGAAGAGCTGTAGCTCATTAGGAGAGCAAAATCTTTGCACCCACAAGGTCAGTCCTCAGCATCTCCAGATAGGACCGAGAAAGACTCCTATCCGAAACCCTGGAGAGCCACTGCCAGTGTGAAATCTACACCCATGAAGTTATTTCGGCCAGTCCAGGCCCAGTTTTCATATGAATCAGGTGCAGGATGGGAAAAGCCACAGCTGTGAACAGTGCAGAGTCCAAGCTATGGCTCCAGATTTACCTTTGGTGCTATTTGAATTTGGCATTTTGCTCTTTCATACAGTTGGGAGCTCCTGATCCTGGGTGCACTCCTGATTGTTCCTCTGCAGCTACTTTTCCTGTGCCTGACATCATATAGCATCAGGTGACTGATAGCTGGGTGGCCCCACCCACCGGTCAACATGGTCCATGGAGAATTAGCCACCTTCAGATCCAGCCCTCAAGCTGAAAGTGGCTCCCCAACTTTGGTTTAGACCAACTGGGCTAAATTGGCCTGTTTGTTTGATTTGATATAAGGCAGCTTCCTCTGTCTGACGTATTACTGAAGTTGTAATATGTCCTAGTTCAAGGTGCTGGTGCTTATAAAGTTATAAACAGATTAAGGCTGGGAAAAACCACCTCTACCTGAACCTGCCCAGACACAGTATCTTCAGATCCTCTGCTATGTCACACCACCAAGAGGTTCTATTGGTGGGAAAATGTAGACGGCTTTGTTTGTGGCAGCCACTCTAGGGAAGGTAGACTGGCCCCATCCCTGCCAACTTTTAAGTAGGCAGCAAAAATGTTTTTATTTCATTTGGCTTTTAATTACTTATCAAAGGTTTTAACTTGCTCTCTTTCATGTTAAGGTTTTCATTTTAATGTTACTGCACAATCTCAAGCATTCTGGAAAACTCTGACCCACTTTTATCTTTTTTTTATTTGTAATTGTCCACTTACATTTATGTTGAATTTGCAATCACTCCGTGGTCACTGTTCCCAATCAATTCAACAACACATCTTGCATCAGGTTGTGGGCATCACTTAAAATTCAGTCCAGGGTCACCACCCCTTTGGTCAGTTATATGATCAACTCTTCCAAGTATTAGTTATTTAGGGTATCTAGGATATTTTGGAAACGGGGGCAATATTAAGTCCACAGTACTAAATTATTCTTGGGGCTGGTATCACCAAGAGCAATTTAGTACTGGAGACTTAATATTGTCGTTTCACCACCACCAAAATAGCCAGGGTGATCATGAAATGGAAAATAAAATCAAGAAGGTATCCAATGGAGAGGGAGTGCTATAGTAATGGGTGACTTCAATTGAAAAGTTTTAAAGCTTAAAGAGAACAATCACCTGTGTGCGGGTTACAGCTTTTAAATGCTGAAGTGAGAATGTGGGGGTAAGGGAGGCGGGAGAATTACACAAGACACCAACAAAAGGTTTAAAGTTCAATATTCACTCTTTTTTTCTCCAAATACAAAAAGCTGTTACAATTCAACTCATCACAAAGCATGTGCAAAGTTACAGAAACTTAGACATTGTATAAAAAGTTACACATTTAAGATGATTTCCCCCCTCTTTTGTTTTCTTCTCTCCTGTATTGAGCAAAAAGGAATTGTTACCTTGATGAAAATATTAACAGCTGCTGACCCACAGTAAAAAGTTACAGAAAAATCTAAAAAAAAAAATCATAATTACCCTAAGACAGCCATCTCTTCTCCCTCCAGTTTTAATAGTTATTTGCAGAAAAGACAGATAAAAACACCTCAAAGATGGGTGACACCAAACTGCAGGATTTCCAAAATGTCTGGAATTTATGATCACTAGCAGAGTTGTGTGAGGTGGGTTCAAGAGAGAGGGTGGTGATAAATCCTAAGAGGGGTCCTTGCAGAACTGCCCCCACCCAACTACTGTAGGAAGTCTGGTATTAGGGTGGATTCTGGGCCTAAAAAGCACAAGGATGTGAGACTGAACATTCTAGCTTTTTTTTCTTTTGGAAATCAAAAACGGGGGGAAAGTCTTCAACAAGAGAGAGAAATAATGTAACTTCCTCATGAGGGATGGTACAAAGGAAAGGACGCATGCCTCTAGCTTTACAGGTAAAAATGCAGCCACCCTCAAAAACTACAGCAGCCTCCCCCAACCTGGTGCCCTTTAGAGGTTTTGGACTACAACTCCCATCAGCCCCCGTTAGCACAGCTGTGCTGGCTGGGGCTGATGGGAGATAGCCCAAAGCCTCTGGAGGGCACCTGGATGGAGAAGGTTAAACTACAGAGAGGAAATCTGGGCAGAGAGACTACTTCCCTCCTGGGTCTCCCAAGACAGAAATGCCCACCTTCAAGTTAAAAAAAAACTTGCCAAAAGGGGCGCAGCAAGCTGCTCTCTCCAAGGATGACCCGGTGCCATCACTGAGTGCTGGAGCCTCCCTGCGATGTGCCTGAGTAGTTCCCGTAGTCGTAGCTGCCGTAGTACGGGGGCCACTGGCTCTGGTTTTGATAGTACTGGCTCCACTGCTGGGCGTACTGTACGGGGAAGGAATCAGCTTGTCATTATGGATCGAAGCACCCATGAACGGAAAACTTTCTCCCAATTCTCATCCACGAGTTAAAAACAGAGTTAGGGAACCTCAGGCCTGAACAAGACCCTCCAGGCCTCTCCATCTGGCCACACCCTCCCAGCTCTGCTCTGAACCTTCCTTGAGTGCTTTTGCCTGGCTGGAATAGGTCCTTGAACTGGGTCAATATTTCTTGCTTGGATGCAGAAGTGTGCACAGTGTGTAGAAACCACTGACTTTTGCATGGCTGGAATGTGGCCTTCTGTGCAAAGTTGAGAGTCCCGTCCACTGCTCCACCCACTGTTGCTTCTGTCTGTGCCGTATTGGCACCTGCCCCCCCATAAGGAAATAAAAAGGTCTCCCACACCCAATTTAAAAATAAGTGAATGATTGATTTAAAAAAAATCACTGAAGATGCTTCTCAAATTATGCAAAGGACTGCTCAGCAAACTATTCTCTGCTTAAAGCAGAATCAGAACAATATGTTCCTATAAGAAGACTAAGGCCCCGCCTGCACAACGTATTTACAATACTCTTATACCGGTTTCAACAGTCATGGTGTCCTCCTAAGCATCCTGGGAACTGTAGGGTTCTGAGAGGTGCTGTAGGGTTCTGAGAGTTGTTAGGAGACCCCTGTTCCCCTCACAGAGCTACAATACCCAGAGCGGTTTAACAATCAATCTCTCTTCCCAGGGAATTCTGTGATAATTAATAATAATATTAATATTAATTGAAGCAGCCATCCTGGGGCATTATTATTATTGTTATTAAAAGCATTTTCACACCACTCTGTAGCCAAAGAAGGCTCCCAGAGTTGCTTACGAACACAAGTCTGTGACCCTTTACATCTGACTAGTGCAACCTATAGGCATCTCCGCTCAGAAATAAGCCTCACTGAGACGAATGTGGTTTACTTCCAGATTTCTCCTCTTCTCCTCACTTACCTGTTGGTACTGGTTGTAGTTGGGCTGATTATAGGTTGGTGGGGCTGGGGCTGGGGCTGGAGCTGGGGCTGGGGCTGGAGCTGGGGGCGGTGGGGGCTGGGTGTAGCTTTGGCTGTAACTGCTGTAGCTCCCGTAGTTGTAGGTCGGGGCATAACCTCCTTGGCTGTAGCTGGATGGGGGGTTGTAGGGCTGGGTATAGCTCTGCTGTGGAGAATACAAATGAACCGTTTTACTCTACTCACTGGTTTTACACCCCCACAAAAAAAGAGAGGAGCAAGGCCCAGAGAACAAAAACTAGATTTCCCACTAGACAGGAAAATTCGCCACTAGACATACACCTGAAAACACTAAATTTTAGTGGGGAAATCATTAAATTGGCAAAAATGCGCGAGATGCTCTGCAGTGCAGAACAATACTGTCCTTCCCACCTTGCCTTCCTCCAATTGCAAACCCTTAGGGTTGCCAGCTCCCTCCTTCATCCATCAAGATTTGTGTTTGCTTCATTCACGCTTTTAACACTTATATTTGCTATGTTTGGTATCTACCCCCTTTCATCCGTGAGATAAAGATACTGTGGATTCCTGAGGAGAACTGTATTGATCACATCCAGTCACATTCTTGGCCTAATTCCCTCCTGCCCTTTTTCGTCTCCTCTCAGCTCCTCCCCTCAACTCTTGGGCCCTGCTCCAAACAAACGTCTTAAACACAAACTTATTATTAACAGAATACAACACTGTCGCTGCATTCCCTTGGTAACTTTGCCCTGACCCTCTCTCTGGATGCCTAAACGATATTTCTAAAAGCTCAAGTGAAGTTTTAAGTTGCTGCAATGCTAGAAATTTGGGACTGAAGAAAAATTTCATTTGGGAGGGCAGAATTATCATTGCGGGGGGCAATGCCTTCATTCCCCCCCCCGGTCGCTACATCCCTGCACTCACCTGGAAGCAAGCCCACTGAACACAATGGGACTTACTTCCAAGTAAACATGCATCAGATAGCACTGTTGACCTATACAGATAGGTAAGTCACTCTTGGTCTCAGCCAAACTCCTCCTCCTCATGCACATCCACGGTATTTTCCACCCCACCCAACACCACCAAAGGACAGGCATATTACATGCTGCGCAGGCCCTTCCTATAATATCTGTTAGGGAGGGAGCTGTAAATACGTAAAAGAATGACGGCAAAAGCTTTTGTGGACTTGGGAGTCATGAAGCACACCTTTTATTTAGAACAGGGGTAGCACACCGGGTGCCCTCTAGTTGTGGTGGACTTTAAACTCCCATCAGCCCCAGCCAGCAAGGCCAACAGTCAAGGCTGACGGGAGTTGAAGTCCATGACATCTGGGGGGCACCAGGTTGGCTACTCCTGCCCTAGAACAACAGGAGTGGGAAAATGACCTGCAGAGAAGATGACGGGGTGTTTGCAATGGCACAAGCAGGAGGAGGAGAGGAGCTGCCACTTCCAACTCCTTTGGCCTCCCCGAAGAATGTTTCTGGTGCTTCCCAAAGCAGCAGCCTGGCCTCAGGGACATGCACCCACACGAACCCTTACCTGTGGTCCCGGATTGTAAGTACTGGGAGGTGCGGCAGGGGCAGGAGCAGGTGGAGCAGAGGCAATGTTGCTGCTGCTGCTGCTCTTGTAAGCGTTCTGGTTCCGTGCCGGGCTATAGCTGCTCGGCTGCTGGTTGTTCCGGTTGTAATTGCCCCGATTGTTGTTGTTGTCTCGGTTTCCACCACCCCAGCGATTCTGGTTGTAGCCACCGCGGTTGAAGCCTAAATTAAGAAGCGACAGGTTAAGGATAACGCCACAATTTAAGTATCTTGGAACACTGCCTTGCAGTTGTGAATTGAATTAGACATATTCTAGAGCAAGCAAACAAACTAGCACATAGAGAGCACAGGAAGGAAAAATACCGATCCTGCTCAAAAAGGGAGGGAGATAGCCAATGCTAAAGACATGGCCCTGCTACAGCCCCAGGAGAAGGGTAACTTATAGAGCAACGATGACTGCTTGTCAAAACTGCAGGACCTGACATTTTCCTGGATGGGTCATTGCTGGGGGCTTCTCCCCCTCTTTTACTGGGCCAACAGTACATCATTACCATTGTGAGACCCCTTCAAAAGAGACAGGCTCTGCTCAGAAACTTGTATCTTGAATTCTTAAGCTGAGATACATGCAAATCTTTTGCCTACGCATACAACCCCTTCTCTCCTTCCTTCCCAGCATGCAGCAATCAAACGTTGCCAATTAACCATCATTCCATGGTTCAGACAAACTGGGAAATTACAGTTACTAGGTCTGGAAGAAGCCAGAACCTCATGTTCTGATGCTGGTAAATACAACTTTCTGTTTTTGAACCGGGAAACTATAGCTAACTGGAGAGCTTCCAGATGTAATGGTTATGGGCTGCGAAAAGATTGAAAGGGCTCCAATTGCAGGCAGAAGGCTCTTTTGTGCTTTGGCTCATAAAGCTGAGACAGGGTTGTCTGAATGTGCCCATGGGCTCCGTCCCTCCCACCCTATACACCAAAGCTTAAAGTCTACTCAAATACATACTGCCTATCAACCATGAAGAATGAAGTGTAAACTTGTTCAGTGTTGTGACATCCTTGCATTTTCTATTGCAGAGGGGGAAGTAAAGCTCAAAATGTTGGAGTTAAGTTTAGAGGTGGGACCCATTGCAAGATGTTCGAGAAGCACTTAAGTTCTCTCAGGGTGGCAATCATGGCAGCACTAGAAGGCTTGTGTAGCTGGTATACTGTATAGAATAGTGCATAACCATGGTTAACGCTAGCCATGGCTAACACTAGCCATGCTTTGCTGCCTTATAATCCTGGGGAAGGTTTCAGACATAGCAACAAAACTAACTGCCCTGGGAGGGGATGTGTGGCCTGTTTGTCACTTTACGAGCAGAGGCTGGGGAGACAAGGAACTGGGGCACGTGGCACAAATGTAAATGTTAATGCCAACCCATTTCAACCATGGCTTCCCTTCCTGATTTGTGGCCTGACTTTGCTGTCATTTAATTATTCAGTTATAATGCTCAACCAGAGTTAAGGAAAACAAATAATGGGTCAGCGATATGTCTGCACAGCGTCAACGTTTACAATGAAGCTAAGAACAAAAATGAGCATTCCTGAGTCTCAAAATCCTTCCTAGCATGTGCCAAGGTAGAACGCAAAAGTTCCAATGCAGTAAGGCCACTAGTGTAGGCTTACCTCCTCCTCCGCCACCGCTGCCTCCACCGCCGCCTCCTCCTCCTCCTCCGCCACCTCTGAATCCTCCTCCTCCTCCGCTTCCTCCTCCACCACCTCCTCCTCGATTCTGAAAGCCACCCCGGTTGCCCACAGGTGGACCTCGGTTATCAAAGCGCTGAAAGCCGCCGCCGCCGCCGCCGCCGCCACCACGGCCACGAAAGCCACCGCCCCGATTGTCAAAGCGCTTTTCCGGTGGTGGGCCTGCCTTCTTGCCTTCCTCATTGTACTGTCTCACCAGCTTCTCTGCTTCGTCCCGCTGCACCTCAATGTAGACCACCGAGTCAAGGAAGTCGCCTGCTTCTGGCAGCGCAAAGTTGGCTGGTGCACAGGGAGAAGGCAGACAGGCCCGTCAAAGAAGGGGGGGATAGGTTCCAGGGCTCCAGGGAAAAGGAGAGAGAGACTAGGAGGAAAAAGTAACAAAGCAGGAAGACCGAGGAGAGACACACCAGGAACTACAAGAGCTGATGCATGACAGAGATGATCTCCTCCCTTCCTGCCATGCTTCTGTCAGGGGGGCATCCCAGTGTTCTCAAGAGGAAGTATCTCATCAGCACAGTACCTCAAACAGCAATGTATCTGTCTGCTTGCCTTAGAGAATGACAAGGCTGGAAGTTATGCCTGCCTCCCATTCATACCACATGCTACTTCCCACACCTCCTCACCCCATTAATCCAATTGCCCAAGAACTGGGGAGACAGCCGCTAGTGCTGTGTTTCAGAGAAGTACTGGCTTTAGACACTGGGGAGCTAGGTTGAAACCTCACACTCAGCTGAAAAGCTCAGTGTTTAGCCCAGAGAAAGTAGTACGCTCTTTCTACACCTCTGCTTAACTTGCATCGTAGAGTTGCTGCAAGGATCAGCTTTTTAGTCCTGGGACAACCATGCAACTGGGATCTTCCCATTGCTGGACACGCATTAGTCATACAGAAGGCTCCAATGAGATTTTGACTGCCTTTATATCAAGGTCAGAAACACACCCCAAAGGCCAGGAACACTCTGGCAAAGGCTATCCAGCAGTGGCATAGCAAAAACGGGGGGAAAAGGTGTCAAATCCTCTTATTTCTCCTGAGGCTGCATTTCTGTGCACAATTACTTGGGAGTTAAGTCCCACTCAACATCCTGGGACTTGCAAGCATGCAAAGCCCCTCACTAGAAGGGCAATTCAAGACCTGTGGACCAATTTTGCCAGCAGTTGTGGAACAAACTGCTTATGTGTGTGTGTGCTGGGCATGACTGATTTTCAGGGACGAGCAGGATTTTCTTTCCAAGATACGTAATGCCTCAAGGCATGATGGCGCCTTCTGCATTTCTTCCCCCCGCCCCCCAGCAGCAGCGTGTCTGGGCACTTGTAGCATCTTTGGCTGGGCAGAGAAAATGAGGCAGTAACTATGGGGTAGAGCAGATGGAAAGATGGCAGAGGGAGAACTAGAAAGCTCTAAAAGGATCACTTTTTTAAAAATCCTCAAACTACACACACAGTCACATTGGGCTATCACCTGTGCCATGTGTGTGACATTTCTCCTTCTTCTGGGATCCTACCTTTCATTTCTAACACTGCGTGATCGGGCACATCCTTCCCCTCCTCATCAGTGCGCTTTATTGTTCGATCTTTTAAATCCTCATCCGTGGGACATATTACAACAGCCTTGCGTTGGAAACCTTCAAAAGGACGCATTTTTCGTCTCTGGGCAGATCCATAAACATTTGTCTAGCAATGGTGACAAAGAGGCAAAAAAACGGTTGTTACATGTCAGTCTGTTGTATTTTTTTTTCCTTTTTCTTTTTTTAAGGGCCCCTGAAATAAGGATGAGGGATGTGCCGATTCCCCGCCCGCCCACAGATATAGAAGGATGTACTCAGATCAGTGGCTGTGTGGAACACCCACTTGGGAGTCATCTCCTGACAACTAACCTACCTTTAAGGGTTTTCTCCTGTTTTAAAGGATAGAAACAGCAACACACCAGTAATTTGCAGCCTTTTGCACTTCAAATGAGATCTCCTGGGATGCCAGGCTAACGGAACAGAGTCTTCTTTGTTCAGAAAAAGAGCAATTTACATTTTGAGGGGGAAGCTAAAGACACAGCTTTGGACAGCTTAAACATATAAAGCAAAACAGGAGTGTTCACAATCCATCCGTTTAGATGTGTTATTTAAACCTTTGAGGCACAGTCACCCAAGCGCTAGAGTTAATGAGGTCTAGCAAGTTGATTCAACAAAAACACTCATCTCACATCAACCCCAGGCCTTATTTTTGCCAAAAAGAAGTATTACTGTCCTGCTGGATCAGACCAAAAGGCCCATCTATTTCAGCACTGCTTCCAATAATGACCCATCAACCAGATGTCCCCAAGAAGTTCATACGCAGTGGATGAAAGCAACAGCCCTCATTTGTCCCCAGAATCGGATACTAAGGGGCAACATAGGAGTTCCATCATGGAACTTATCCTCCATGAATATGTCCCATTTCTATTTAAAGACACTTGCAAAATGAAATGAAATCCTTTCATCACAAGGCTATTTGTTCTGATTAGCTCAAAAGATTTGATGAGACAAGACAATACAGAGTTATCCCATTTCTATTAATTGAAGTAGGGACTGCTCCATATGAAAACAGCCTTCCTCAACCTGGTGCCCTCCAGATGTTCTGGACTACAACTCCCATCAGTCTTGCATTTTATATGTTACTTTAGCTAAATTGGGGCTATATGGAGTATTACATACACAGTTTGGGCATCTTTTGTGACCTATTCTGTGACAGGTCTTATGAGGTATGTCCAGAAAAATTATTAGCCAGCCCACAGTGAAGTGCACACCCTGATGACGCTACCAAGTAAAACAGTGAGAGAATCAGTTCCCACTAAACGAGAGTTGTCTATTCCACAGCTCCCTATGGATGAAAAGCAGCGGGCAGACTATTTTAATCAAGGTAATGAATTCTGCAAAGTAAGGAGTTGGGAACCAGAAAATCTGAATTCTACAATCTTGAGGGGGGGCAGAATGGTATAACTCTGCATAACTTTATTTTGGCAGCACCGATACAGCACACCTGTGTCTGGGATGTGCAGAACTTGAATCAAGCCACTCTACGCCTAATGGATTCTCCCCCAACTGATGCTGCTTGAGCATTTAACTGAAGCTCTCCACAGACTAATCTTCTTTGCCACAGTAAGAGCTAGAAACTTTTGTTTAAAAAACAATAGGGTTGTATTCAACATTAAGTCATACTCAGAGCAGACCCACTGCAATCAATGGACACGATTAACTTAAAACCCACTAAAGTCTACTCTAAGGATGACTAACCTGGGATACAGCCAGAGCTTGGAAAAGTTACTTTTTTGAACTACAACTCCCATCAGCCCCAGCCAGCATGGCGCTGGCTGGGGCTGATGGGAGCTGTAGTTCAAAAAAGTAACTTTTCCAAGCTCTGGATCTCTCAAGCTTCCCACTGCAACCATCAGAATCCTCTTGCTCTGTGATGCAAATTCTGTGACCATCATCCACACCATTCAATAGTGAGGACCCTGTGCTGAGAGAGAGGCCCTGATCATCATTTTAAATCCAGGCCACCACGATACAGTGGTAGAAGCTGCTGCATACTAGTGAAAAGTAGATCCTAGTGTTGTGTGACTGGTGAAAGGAGTTTTTTAACAATGTATTCCCTGCTTTGCTACTTAAGACATATTTAGAACATAAAATGTGGAGAAAGAACAGACTGGGGATAGGGAGGCAGAAAACCTTTAACCCCAAGCACCTGCCTTCTTCCTTTTAAAACTAAATTTGACCCAACTGTTTTTATATGTTGTACAAGTACAAGGAAACCAGGCTAAAGGTAACCTCACCTGACCTTCCTTGGGCACTTTCCAAACACACAGGGCAACAAATCAATCACCTGCAGTACTCACCAGTCCCAAGATCACCCGCTGAAGGCACATCTGGTTCTCGTGTACTTGGCCTGAAATCCCACAGCTGAGCACTGGACTTACCTGCACCCATTTAAATGCACAACCTGCTACCTTGCTTAATGTTGTGACTGACTACTTACCACATAGGTTTGTTTTCATGTTACAGGTTTGGAGGAAAAAGGAGGAAGGAATATGTGCCTGAAATTCTAGGTGCAACACACGCACTAGCAAAACTTGTTACAGTCTTGGCAGTTATCGGAAGTCGACAGGCTTGCTGCGCTGCTTTGGAGAAGTGTGGTGCCTTCAAAAAAAGTAGCCAGAAAAGCTGCCCAAGGGAGAAATGGCTCACTACCTGGTCCAGGATGTAGTTGCGCTTCTTCCGTGCCGCAATTTGGATCAGGCGATTCAGGCACTGTGTTGCTTGTTGGATGAGGACATCCCAGCGGCCGGCATAGTTGCGCTGGCGTCGGAGCCCCATTACCTGAAAAAGGGCAGGCTGGTTAGGGTTTCTTGGAGGCCTCCAGTGGTTGGCCTCAAGCAGCCTTTGTCAACCCGGCACCTTCCTCTTGTTTCAGACCACAACTCCCATCAGCCCAAGCCAGTACAGAGCTGGCCTCAAGGATGCATCACACTCAGGTGTTTTGTCTATAAGCTTTCACATACACATCATTAAATGGACCTGGGAGACTTTCGAGTTCAAAAATCTCACCTATTTGGGAGCCAAATGTGGATGGCGCAATTTGGGGACTGCATGTGACTAGCATTGCAATGCTCTTTATTCTTGTAAAGGACTGGGGGTATATGTGCTACTACGAAGGAGACAGAAATCATCCCTCTAGTGCAGTCTTGACAGCAATACCGTTACTGCAGGCAAAGGAAGGAATGGTGTGACAGGGACATGGAGCAGGGTGAGGTAGAGAAACTTGTGCCCCAGCAGCCAGCAAACTAAACAAGGAACACACTGCAAATCACACAGTCTGCTGCCATCAAGGCTCCGCCTTACCCTCATTTTGTCCATGATGGCGTTTGTTCCCAGGATATTGTATTTCTTGCTTGGATTGGCTGCAGCATGCTTAATGGCCCATGTGGTCTTTCCAGCAGCAGGTAACCCTACCATCATTAAGATCTGAAACACACACACTCAGAGCAGTTAACTTAGCACCAGGTGTAGCCAAGTAAAGCACCCAGCAGATCCTAACAGTGAGCCAACATTTAGAAAAAAAGGACAACATGACAGAGCTGAGGTCAGTTTAGCTGTAGTTGTAGTTTTGCTCAGTGGTCTGTTCAAAGACTCCCAACCTTCTCGCACCCATCCACAGTTCCATCCAAAGACCAATCTCCTACACACTTCGTTTTTGCTATGTTAAGGCTTCAGTCTGAACACGTGGCTCATACAACACGGTTTGCAGGGGTAAACTCTGCTTATGTGATCAGTCTCTTCACATATGCAGTGCAATGAGTGCCACAGACCACTCACGAAAACAGTTCCCATGCAAGGGAGTCTGGCTTTCAGACCCTGGAACAGCCGACACCTCCATTCCTGGGACACCTACCTCACATTCCGATTTGCTCTTTGGTCCAATGGTCCCCCGAACTCGCTCCGACAGGGGAAGATGCTGGATGAAGGTAAACCCTGGCGGGACTGGGAAGAAGGCATCCTCTCTCTGGCCAAAGTTGAACTCGATCGCACAGTTCTTCACCAGAACATGAGGGAAGAGTGCCTGGCCACTCAATGTGTCCTTCCGCACTCGGTACGCCACCCCTAGCCATTTCCCGTTCTTCATGAAGGATATTTCAATGTCATCACCACACTCAAAGTCCTAAGAGTCCAAGGAGGGAAGGAATCATCAGACAATGCATCACCTCCAATGCAAGAAACTGTAGCAAAGTCACCCATTACAATGGTGGGCCCAGCACCTAAAGCACAGATGTATAACCTGTGCCTCTCCAGATGTTTATTTATTTATTTATTTATTGCACATGTATACCGCCCCATAGCTGAAGCTCTCTGGGCGGTTTACAGCAATCAAAAACATTAAAACAAATACACAATTTAAAAACATATTTTAAAAACAATTTAAAACACAATCTTAAAATTCAAAACAATATAAAAACAATTTAAAAAACACATGCTAAAATGCCTGGGAGAAGAGGAAAGTCTTGACCTGGCGCTGAAAAGATAACAGTGTTGGCGCCAGGTGCACCTTGCTGAACTACAACTCCCATCATGCTTTGCTAATGGCCATGTTGGCTGGGGCCAATAGGATCAGTAGCTCAGCAATGCCTGGAGGGCCAGAGATTAACCACTCCTGACCTAAATATCTGATGTTCTCCCTTTCCCCACTGTTAGAATTGGTGCTCCATGCAAACAATAGTTGTTTTGGCATTTACCCCATAACATACGCTATGATCACACGCACAATCCTGGGAAATCTGTGCAAGAGGCAGAAATACCAAAATACCACAAGCCACACTCACCGCAAGGCAGGTAATGATGTCATTCTCAGAGAAAGTTTCCCCATAATTTTCAAACTTGCAGTTGGTGGATTTCTTCCCAGTGCCTCCATAGCCATAGGAATAAAGCTCTTCACCTAACATGACAAACAACCCACCAGAGAGATGAAATACAGCGTCAGAGGCACTGGCCAACAGGCTGCCGTCATTAAGAATCCCCACGTCTCTTTGCATGGGACATAACCCTACTCATCCCAGAAGGATTCCTGCTTCAAAAGTTCATGCTGCTTTGTGAACTGCAAGCACCAGTTTAGAAGAGGACCTTCTCTACTATGAGGGGGTGGGTGGGAGGAGAAGGAGGAATGCCCTTCTAAGATGGGACCTGCCACGTTTGGTTATTGCAAGAACTTGTCATTTAAGAATTTAAATAAAAAGTTGATTTTTTTTTATTCTCCTGCCTGATTAAAAAGGTGCCCAGATTAATAATTAACAAAACCAACTGACTATAGTTGGCGGTGTGTGTCCTCAGCCCTGCCCAGATTCAGCAGTTATAGCCTCTCTTACCTAACTGGGTACTGCAGGAATCCAGTGACCATCCGATACGCACTACATGAGGATCAGGTTCAGTAGGAGGAAGATGCTTGACAGATATCTCTTCGTTAATCTGAGGACAAAGGTCAGGGATCCAGTCAAGAGAGATTGTGAAGCCACAACTTTCAGCTTGAGAACAAGGATGGATTTCTATGGTTTGATCTACACCTCTACTTTCCAGAGGAAGGTAGAAGTTCCATAAATAATATAATAATAAACTTTGAAGTGTATTTATGTAAAGCACCTTCAACTGTAGGCGAAGGTAGCATCTAAGTACTGAGAACGCAGGGAAATGCAGACTTGCTACAAAGGGTTTGTAATTGCTTCAAAGCAAGGCTATTTTAATAAGAAGCTTATGAGTGGCCACAAGGTCTGAATACAGACTGAATTCCAGCTGCAACTCTTATCTGGCACTGAACCAGAGCTTGGAAAAGTTACTTTTTTGAACTACAACTCCCATCAGCCCAATCCAGTGGCCATGCTGGCTGGGGCTGATGGGAGTTGTAGTTCAAAAAAGTAACTTTTCCAAGCTCTGCACTGAACAAACGTCACCTTCAGAATTGCAAAAAAAATAATTTCATTTTTTCAAAATATGCAGTGGGGAGAGGAAGTAGACATACAGCAGAATCAAGGAATGGGAGTCCGTCAGCTGCCCCAATATTCCTTAAATCCCAACACTGGAGGGCACCAGCACTCACAAACCTGTCTGTCTTCATTCATGCTGCAAACAAACACCTTGCACAACTGTAGAGCGGAGAAGCACGCTCCCTTACCTTCATCTCGTAACAGACCCTCCCACGTCTCGCCCCGTATGTAGCTCGTGCACCTGACCACAGGTAAGCAAACCCTTCTATGGTCAGAGGGTAGCCGCTGTACCGGTCACGGGCAACTTTGTAATGCAGATCACAATTATCTGGAAAAGAGAGGTCAGAGAAAGCAGACACGCCTGTGGTGCAAAGTTAACAACATGCCATGCAGCACAGTGTAATTAATGAACACTCTGGCCCTCCCACAAGCTATTATGCTTCAACGCAGGGAGAACTGAAATTGGGGGGGGGGGCGGGACTATTCCTCCTGGAAGAACCAAGCTTTTGTACAGCCTTGCCACCAAAGCCAGTGGGAAGAGGAACCCACTGCTGCATAACCTCCACCGCTGAAGGAGAAACATTATGATCAGTCACCAGAAGTGGGGGGCAACTGCTTCAGGCTGCAACTGGGCTATCTCTTGGACTTTCAGGTTGGTTTAGACATGGACCGCTCACTCCACATACATGATATGAGAAAACAGCCGAGCTAAGCCAAGGCATGCAGATTCAGGTCTGCCACAGCTCAGCTAAGCATTCTGACTGCTTCCACCTCTGGATGTAGAAGAGAGGAAAAAGAAATTTGGCTTTCCCAAGCTGTGGCTCCTTGCATTTCTCATTTGCTTAAACCCTGCTAACTCCCAATATTCAGAAAGCATAGGGAAGATAATATGAAGATAATGAGAGGAACTGACACTGCCCCTCCCCACATAGTCTGTTTTAAGGTATCAACAGCACCACCTCCTAAACCAAGAAAAGAATTGCAGAAAGCTGGACCTACTATCAGTCAGGGCTGAAAGTACTGGGTAGGGAGACTGACTCCATGAAGGGATCCAATTTGCAAGAGTAATTATTAGGAGACGGTTACCCAGCAACCCCTTCTCAACCACCTTTCATTTTTTGCCTCTGTTGTGTTCATTCACCTGCCAAGGATTCTTTCAACCCTGCTACCACTAGCCTCCTGCACCCGTTTTCAGTGTGCATTGATAAGGTCAGACAAGAGAGAGAATTCTGAGGGATGGCGCACTGCTACAACCCCCCAAACTCACATGTATCAATGGCCACCAGTGAGTCATCAAAATCCTCTTCGTCATCTTCTGCAGGTGGCTGAGGAGATCGGCCCCTGGAAAAGAGCGACAGCAAATGCAGGCCACATAAATCCATTTCATAGGACTAAGACGCAGCCTGCAAGGCAAGCTCACAAAGAGCATGCACCCACAAACTTACAGATGTCGCCCCCCCCAACTTAGTGTGCTACTGGAAATAAATTTCAGATCTCTGACCAAATACTTCTGGCTGCGTTAAAAATTATCACTGTCCAAAATTTACAGGTAGATAATTTGGATTTACATCCAACTTCACAGCTTAATTTTAATTAAACATTATTTCCACTTCAGTGTTTGATACCGAGGCACAAGTCGAGAAACAGCCACTCTTAAAATCCAGTTTTTCACAATGTATTGCAAATTCTACTGGATATACTGCATCTTTTGCAAGTTACTCAAATCCACAGAGGTCAAAGAAAGCATTTCCAATATTGAGAAATGCTACACGCATCAACTTCCAGTTCCAACACCACCCACAGGTTAATTTTCACCCTATTGCCTCTGGGAGAAGAGCAACCTGCAGCAACTACTGTCCCCAAAGACTTGCCTGAACGCACCTCTTATCCTCTCGATGTTCATAATACCCACGCCCTCGCGACTCCTCAAATGGCCTCTTACGACCTTGCTGCTGCCAGGACTGAGATGAGTCAGAGGCACCATAACCAGAAGGGGGTGCATTGTAGCCAGAAATGGAAGTGTTGTAGTTTGAGGTGGATCCTGTGTAGCCAGAGGAAGGTGCATTGTAACCAGAAGTTGGCATGTTGTAGCCAGTGGCTGGCTCTTCTTGCTTCAATTCTGTCTTCATTTCTGCACTCAAGCACAACATGCCACATTTAACTGAACAAGAAACATCCTTCTTCTGAAGCATTACGAGCAGAGAAGTACTGTTACTATAATTGGTACTTATGGGTCAGAACCAAAAACACCAAGTTATTTATATAAAAATCTGCCCCCTCCTAGAGATGTGAAGGCCCAGGGGGAAAAACCAGGAAAAAAACAAAACACCAGTTTTCCCCCGAAGTTTTTTTTTTCCTGAAAAATTGGAAAAAATGAAGAAAAAATGGATTACGGAATGTTTTACTTTAGCATGATGAATAAAATGTTTCATTAAATCTTGGTTCCCCCCTTTTCCTCAGTTCTTTTTATGGGAATGGATTCTTTATGTCTGCTTGACACTGTGGAGGACTAGTGGAAACATAAATAATTTTATCTGTTATTAATGCTGATGGTTTCTTCTAGGTTTTTTTAATTTTTTTTTGCCTGCTCCTCATAAACTGGCAAAAGCAAAGAGGTTCCTTACAGTTCAGGATCTTGTAGATCCATTTGTTACAAAAAAAGTAAAAATTTAAAAAAGTAGATTCAATTTGCAATAATTGTTTGAATAAAATGTACTTTTAATACACCAAATGTGATAATTTTATGCCAAACCAACTTCTACATAATTACATTTGATGTTCCTGAAGTAACAAAGTGACTTTCAATCTGTAAAAAGTGCTAATATTGCATTTTTTCAATTTTTCCAAAAATTTGTTTTTTTCTGGAAAACCCCCCAGAAAAAATGTTTTTTTCCATGGCTTCAAAATTTCCAGAAATTTTACATCTCTACCCTTTCCCCTGAACTTACAAGATCTGAACAGGGTGGTTCATGACAGATGCTCTTGGAGGTCGCTGATTCATAGGGTCGCCATAAGTCGCAGTCGATTTGGAGGCACATAACAACAACCCCTTCCCCATATCAGGCATTTAAATTTCATCGCATTCCACAATCACAGCAAAACACAGAACCTGGGGCATGAATAAGACAACTGAACGGTGGATATGCAAATAGAAGGTGGCTCTCACCACAACAGTGGAATCTGTGTCAGAAGCAGCTGGTATAACCCCACTACAAATAGTGGATTCCAAGTGCAGCCCTTTATAAACAAATGACTGCCTTTCACTTCCGGGGTGGGGGAGAGGGATTAAAAAAAACCCACATTCACTGACAGTTGGAGACATTGACAAAAACCCTATCATGAGAGAACAGTGTGTGAATGTGTATAGAGATGTTTTGTAACCCCAATGGTGTCTCAGCAATGTACATACCCATCACAAGGGTGTGCAATTCACCAGTCAAGAAGAAATATTGATCTGGGTGCCTTCCTCACCCCCAAAAGTACATAAATATTCAAAATAACCAACAAAAAGGTGCTCCTGAAAACCTTTACACCACATCAATAGAATTCCTACTAGAGACGTGAAGGCCCAGAAAAACCCTGGGGGGAAAACAGGGTGTTTTTTCCCCAATGCTTCCAAAGTCTTCATATCTCTAGGCACTCCCATACACAGTTACCATGATGAGCATGTGGCAAAGATGTATTTTTTAAAATAGACCTGAATTTTACCAGAATGTAAAGACCTGTACCTGAATGTACGCCAGAATGATCTTGGTCTATAGATCCTCTCTCATACCCAGACTCATTCTCCTGTTTAATGTCGCAATGCTCATAAGACTGGTGGTATCCTTGCATGTTGTCCTGGTGAGTGTTGACATGGGTGCCATCTTGAAACAGGAAATACAAGAACATGGGTCACTACTACTCCATTCCATCACCTACTCTGAAGACACAACAGGGAGAGGGGAAATGTGCGCAACAGCATTTCTTGACTGCTAAATATAGATTGGAGTGGTGGTCCACGCTCGGCAAGGCCAACCAACCCTTTCAACGGTGAGGGGGGGTTCAGTTTATACATTAAGCAGAACGGAAGATTTTTCTGGAGTGTACCATTTCAGGATGCAGATGGGAAGCAAGTGGGTTTCAAGTCTGAAATCTCCTCCCAGGGGCAGGAAAAATAACTTCATGTAGTAAGTATTCTGCGCTGCACACTGTTAATGCCAGGGAGAGGGATTCAGCCTACCCTTCTCCCCCATGTGCTGTTTTTCTATATGCGGCAAGATTTCTTCCTCCCCAAGAGGGAAACTTTTAAACTGCTAGCCTGAAACATTACAGACCAAAAAAACCTTTACCACTTGATTATGCCACATGAATGGGGGAAGGTTTCCTGAGAAAGGGAGAAAAGCAGTGAGTGCTGTACATCCTCCACAACATACAAAATAGTACATCCTCCACAACATACAAAATAATTATACTTCATGCAAACCCCCCATCTTTAGTCCAAGTGCACAAATGCAAGGACACCACCCCTGCCCAAGCTCATCCTTGCTGCCCGTTCAGCCACTTTTACACAGAATGGGTAACTCCTCCTCCTCCTCCCAGCCCTCACACTTCCGCTGCCTGTCACAATCCTAGAACTCACATCTCCTATATACAGTGTACAC
Source organism: Rhineura floridana (assembly GCF_030035675.1). Lineage (NCBI taxonomy): Eukaryota > Metazoa > Chordata > Lepidosauria > Squamata > Rhineuridae > Rhineura > Rhineura floridana. Next base: position 32,881,101 of record NC_084494.1, on the reverse strand, counting down.
ATTAGTCACAGGCACACATGTTAGTAGAACTCCAAGCGGAAACCACACCACAGATTTTACTAGATGACAAGTCATGGTACAAATCTTGCCTGGGAGGGATGTTTGCAAACAAGTGAGCGGGGCCAAGTGCTCGCCTTCCTATTATCCCAGGCAAGAGAGTTCTTGCGGGGGGGGGGGGGTCAGGACTACTACTGAATCCCCAGGAACACTCTGTTCAAAACAGGCCACGACATGGTAACACAACCAGAGTTTGCTCTGCTCACAGAATCAACAACAGCGCACAGCATTTTAATCATTCAACGCATCTTACGTACATCATTAACAGTCCTACTGGATCAGGCCAAAAGCCCACCTGGTCCAGCATCAACATGGCCAGCTGGACCCCTGCATGGGAAGCCCACAGGCAGGACCTGAGGGCAACAGTGCTCTCTCCCTGTCTGTGATTCCCAGCAACTGGTATTCAGAGGCATCCTGACTCCGACAGCAAGGCAGTACATAGCCATCGCCCTTGCAAGTTTTCTCCAGCCAGGTGACATCTATTTCTTCCCACCTTTAAAAAACTCACTAAACGCATCAAATATTATACAACTGGGGAAAACCCAGAACTGGTTATAAGAGCTAAGCATCAATGAGCCAGCACCCTGTCCTCCTCCTCACTTGACAGAGAAAGTGCCCCCTCCATATAAGGCCTCATCTGGGATTCCCCCAGGAAAGCAACAACAACAAAGGCTCACAGCAGGGAGCGCACCAGGGACTCTCACAGGAAAACTAAGGGGAGGGCCTGGGTTTCAGTGGTCACAACATCTGCTTTGCAGGTTCACTTCCAGGCATCTCTAGATAGGGGCGGGAAAGGCTCTCGGCCTGAAACCCTGAAGGAGCCGCTGCCAGTCAGTGGAGCCACTACTGAACTACAGATGTGCTAACGGTCTGACTCCGTTTACGGCAGGCTCCTCTGTTGGTAGCACGGAGCGGCTCCAGGTGACCAACTACACCAGGGAGCATCTCGCCTGGCCGGCACCCTCGCAAGCGATGGATGCCAAAAAGGGCACAATCCTCAGCAAGAAGTTGCACCGGGGGAGGAGGGCGGAGAGAGAGAAAGCAGGGGCGCCGCAAAGGTCTCTGCCGCCAGGAAGAAAAATTAAGAGAAGCCCCTCCACAGAGCTCCACCAAGAGCCCCAACCCCTCGGTGGCTCCGATATCAGGAGCCCCGCGCCCCAGAGTGGAGGTGCACCGAGAGCCACACAGTCGCCAGCGCGGAACTGAACCAGGGAATCCACATGCCTCTCCCCCCGGGAAGAGGAGGAGCGGAAAGCTCCTAGTCCCCAGTTCCCAACGCCGAGCTGCTTCGCGGAGAGGGCTCCCGCTCTTCCCCCTGCCGCTTACAATGTCCGTCAGACAGCAAGAGCTCTCCGCCCGAGCCTGCTCCCGCCCCGGGCGCTCCGCCGCGGGCCTGCTCCGCTTCTATCGCCGCCTGCAGCCGCTCCGCCAACTCCGCCTTCAGCCCACGAGTGTCGAGGCCCCGGCGGCCCAGCTCCTCCTTCAGCTCGTTGACGCGCAGCCTCCGCACATCCATGGCCCGCTCAATCCCCGCCGCGGAGTCGCAGTTGCCCGGCCATCGAGACTCCGTTCCGGGCTCGGCTCAAAATGGCCGCCATCACCCTCCTCCCCTTCTCAGTACCCCGCCACTATGCACCGACCACTCCGGTTGGCTGGCCATCCGGGAGAGGAATGAAAGGGGCTCTCTGATTGGGTCACGCGTTCCCTACCTCTGCCTCCTCCTCTCTTTCCCTCCGTCTCCCGCTCGTTCCCCTACTGTAAAAGGGACTTGCACATTGGACAGAGATATGAGTCAATCTATAAAGAGCTTTCTCATTGGCTAACAGTGGCTCACCCCGTCCCGTCCCCACTTGAGGTAAAGCTAGCTAACCAGATGAGGGGACAGAACTGATTGAGGAACGAGGGAGGTTGGACCCACTTCTTGAAGACCAATCGACAGTCCTCTTCCCTTCTGACCTCTCATTGGTTGAAGTATGGATTTGTTTGTTTGTGGGGGGATTTTTCTTGTCTTTTCTATTGGCTGAGCTGTGGAAAAGCTTTATTTTTCATGACGAATAGGTATCATCAAGAGAAACCCCATTGGTTGCGCATTTGAGCCTAGAATTGCCATTGGCTAAATCCTTGGGGGCATCTTTCTGGGTTTGCCCCTCTTATTGCCTGAGATTTGGGAAGCATCTTTTAAAATTATGCATTTTAACCATGGCTGTAATGTACAATATATCCCAGCCTGACCTCCTTTCTCCTTAAATGGGGATCAATGGCTGTTACATAACATTTCAGTGAAAAGCAAATAAAACAAAAGTAAAACCTGAAGCAACAAGGACACACGACATAATTGTAGGTGAAGATTATCCTTATTAAAGTGCCATCCCCTGTCCTCCCCACCCCATTTTATCTGGATTTACTGTTTCTGCTGGTTTAATTTGTCCAGATTAAATGGGAAAATACTATGAGATGATAAGAGAATAATATGGGATGGCATTTTGATGATGATGTCTCATCGTCTGACAGTGCAAAATTTGCACAAGAAACTGCCATGTACAAGTGTCCCATTAAAAAGTTTTCCCTGGGTTTTTTGGGAGGGGGTGTAGTCAGCACAATCCTCTGCATTTTTACTTGGAGCTACATCCCTTTGATTACAGAGAGATTCATAACAAGTGTGCTTTGGATTTATTATCCTCTAGTATGCACACCTTAACGTGGTGAGGGGGTTTGAGAGTGTCGAAGAAGCTGAGAGCAATGCCATCAGGAATCTACACCAACAGGCTAGACTCGTAGCAGGGTCACCCAAGGCGGAATGGTCAAAGCTGAGACACAAGATTAAGATGGAGGAAGGCAATGGTAAACCACCTCTGAATACCTCTTACCATGAAAACCCTATTAACACAGTATCCAAAATGCAACACGAGATAGTGCTGGAAGATGAGACTCCAGGTCAGATGGCACTCAGTGAGCTACTGGGGAAGAACAAGTATGAGTAGGGCTGTGACTAATGATGCCACTGGGTCAAAGCCAAATGGAAGCCCAGAGGCTGATGCACACAGATGCGAAAGGAGAGTCCAGACGCACACAACAGGAACATGGAATGTGAAAAGCATGAACCAGGGAAAGTTAGAAATTGTCAAGCAAGAAATGGAACACATTAACATTACAATACTTGGTGTGAGTGAATTAAAATGGACGGGAATGGGACATTTTCAATTGGAACTACAAAATATTTTATGCAGGAAATTATACATTAAGAAGAAAAGGGGTTGCTTTAATAGTGAGAAGTGATGCAGCAAAAGCAATTAGGAGCTATAACGCAAGGTCTGTGCGAGTGCTATCAATGAGATTAAATGGGAAACCTGTTAACATTACCATCATCCTACTCTCCAAGACAAACACAGAAGAGGAGGAATTGGAGAGATTTTATGCAGAAGTATAGGAAGAAATTGATCACACACCAGAACAAGATGTGCTGATAATCATGGGGGACTAGAATGCAAAAGCAGGGAACAGAGAAGAAGTAGGAATTGTGCAAAAATGGGGCTTAGGAGATAGAAATTAAGCAAGAGAAAGACTTACTGAATTCTGTGAAGCCAATAATTTGTTTCTTGCAAACACATTTTTGAGCAACGAAAATATGACCGTACATGCGGACATCACGAAATGGTAAATATAGGAATCTGATTGATTATATAATTGATAGCAGAAGATGGGGTGTGTGATCTTTAGCTGGCCTTTGACCCCTAGGAGATACAAGCAAGGATTTGAACTCATAGACTCTGGACTCCCAGCCAGGCTCTCCTCCCCACTGTGCTATGCTAGGATGTTGAATAATCAACAGGGGAACACACTGACTGACCGAGATGAAATAAAAGGAAGATGGAAGTAATACACTGAACAACTATATAAAAGAGATGCAAGAACGACAGATTTTCTCATGAATGAACTGTATGATGAAGCACCAGAAATTTTAGAATGTGAGGTGAAAGCTGTTGTGGGAAGAAGAAGAAAAAACTTGGAAGAAACAAATCACCAGGAATAGATGGCATATCAACAGAATTGCTACAAATTACTGAGACTGAATTTGTCCAAATTTTGACAGAAATTTGTCAACAAATATGGAAAATAAATCAGTGGCCCACAGACTGGAAGCGTTCCATGTACATCCCAGTTCCAAAGAAAGGGGATCCCAGGGAATGCAGTAATTCGAACTATTGCCTTAATATCCCATGCAAGTAAAGTAATGCTCATGATTCTACATGGAGTTAGAAATGCCAGATGTCCAAGATGGATTTAGAAAAGGAAGAGGTACCAGAGGTCATATTGCAAACATATGTTGGATAATGGAATGGACCAAGGAATTTCAGAATAAAATCACCCTGTGCTTTATAGATTACAGAAAAGTCTTTGATTACGTAGATCATGAAAAACTATGGAATACTTTAAAAGAAATGGGGGTGCCACAACATCTGATTGTCCTGATGTGCAATCTATACTCTTAACAAGAGGCTACTGTAAGGACAGAATATGGAGAAACCAATTGGTTCCCCATCAGAAAGGAAGTGAGACGGGTGTATTTTATCACCCTATTCGTTTAATCTATATGCAGAACATAAAATACAGAAAGCGGGACTAGACCAAGCAGAACCAGTAATGATTTGAAACAAATGCTGTTGAAAGTTAAAGAGGAAAGCACAAAAGCAGGACTACAGCTGAACATCAAGAAGACTAAAGTAATGACAACAGAAGATTTATGTAACTTTAAAGTTGACAATGAGGACATGGAACTTGTCAAGAATTATCAATACCTTGGCGGAGTCATTAACCAAAATGGAGACAATAGTCAAGAAATTAGAAGAAGGACTAGGACTGAGGAGGGCAGCTAGAGAGAACTAGAAAAGGTCCTCAAATGCAAAGATGTATCACTGAACACTAAAGTCAGGATCATTCAGACTGTGGTATTCCTGATCTCTATGTATGGATGTGAAAGTTAGACAGTTAAAAAAGCAGATAAGTAAAAGATCAGCTCATTTGAAATGTGGTGTTGGAGGAGAGTTTGTGGGTACCATGGTCCATGAAAAAGACGAATAATTGGGTGTTAGAACAAATTAAACCAGAATTATAACTAGAAGCTAAAGTGATGAAACTGAGGCTATCATACTTTGGACACATAATGAGAAGACATGATTCACTAGAAAAGACAATAATGCCGGGAAAAACAGAAGGGAGTAGAAAAAGAGGAAGGCCAAACAAGAGATGGATTAATTCCATAAAGGAAGCCACAGACCTGAGCTTACAAGATCTGAACAGCGTGGTTTATAACAGATGCTATTGGAGGTCACTGATTCATAGGGTCACCATAAGTCGACATGCACTTGAAGGCACATAACAACAACATAACTTCCACTTTAATGCCAAATAAATACTTTTGAGCCCTGTTTTTGTCTGTACACGCACAGTGCCAGCCTTTGACCAGCAGAGGGTAGCTGTGTCATAGACCAGAAAATGAGATCAGTTCAGTTTTCAGATTGTTTTCAGGGAGCCTCCAGACGGTCACTATATTGCACATGCCAGAATGTTAGGTTTGCCTAGTGATAGTAGATTAAAGCGCTCTGTGGCCATCGTGTAATAAGGGAGTGCGTCTCCTGAGTTGGTTTCTGCTGTGATATATGTCTGTACCATCTAAAAACAAATTATGCTTTTCCCTCCTCCAAAAAACACGTTTATTCATAAGCAAATTTATGGAGATGTCATTGATGAATTAATCCAGTTAAAATCATGTGATTATTTGACAAAGATGTCTGTAATTGTGTGTTGCTTTAATTTATTTTGCTGTATTTCAGCAAGAGATGCTATAATTACAAGAAGTAATCATAAGAAAATTAATTAATTTATTAATCAGTTAAGAGACAATCCATCAGTTAAAACCTCATTCAAGTGTTATGGTGCCATAAATGCATGCCCAGTCTTTATTGAGCATTTGTTCTGATTTGTTTGTAGGGAGGTTATATGACAATGAGCTCTTGTCCTGCATTCATTCTGATTTGCCTGTGGTGTGTTTATATGTCTTCCTGTTAACCATTTGTCCATCCCAAACTTTTCAGTGGCTTTTCCCCATCACTTTCCTAACCGCAAAAAGTCTGCTGTTGCTTTTTTAAACTAGATTTGTTGTGCTAGGGTGACAGAGTGCTTTAACCCACTTTAATTGCGCAAACGGTAGTTTGTTTAGGCTGCTGGGATTGTAGCTCTGCGCAGGGCAAACTATAGTTAATAGGATTCTTTAGGAGAAGCCCTATGCTTTCAACATATGGATCAAGATGGTTCAGCGCTGAGACGAGCTTGATTTGAGGTGCGATGAAGCCCATGAACCTGTTTTCAGCTTCAAGGGTTTAAACCTAGCCTGTAAAACTGAAAAGATGGTGTTGAGGCAAACCATTGACACTGTGAAATATGACACAGGGCTCACACATCGCTTGGGAATGTCTTTGTTTTCACACACCCCTCTCTCTCATTCCCCCCCATCCCTCCATTTTTCTCTCTTTCTGGGTTCCCCCTTTTCCAGCTTGTCTCTAGCTCCCCCTTTTAAGTCTGCTGGGAGACAGAGAGGCGTTTGTCTCCTTCCGATGGGGGTATATGTAGCCCCTCTCCACCAAGCACTGAGGACAATTGCAAAAGAGTTTAATCCTTTGCCCCAGATTAAGGAGATGCTTGTGGTGAAGATCTCCCTCTCAATAGGCTCCCTTGTTCTCTCTTACTCACTTGAATCAAAACAGTTACAACAGGCGAGCCTTGAATGTGCCCATTGATGGGGTTCCTTTCTCCTCTGCCTAATGAGGAGGGGGCACAGTGTGAAGCTTGTACCCCCCACCCTGTGCATTGGCTTTCAGGAGTAAACAACCCCTTTTGGCTCAGATCACAAGAAGGGCCATAGTGACAGGAAGGCCAGAACTAGGCTTTCTGAGGTTTAAAAACCTGAACAGCTTCATAGCAACCTGTTCAAATGCAAACAAGCCACATCTGCACTATACATTTAAAGCACTATGATACCAGTTTAATAGTCATGGCTTCCCCCAAAGCATCCTAGGAAGTGTCGTTTGTTAAGGGAGCTATGAATTGTTAGGGGATTCTCTTCTCTTAACAAAGCCACAATTCCGAGAGTGGTTTAACAATCAATCCCTCTTTCCCAGAGAACTTTGGGAATTGTAGTTCTGAGAGTGATAGGAGGGGGTCTCCTAACAACTCTCAGAACCTTTAGCAAACTACAGTTCCCAGGATTCTTTGAGGGAAGCCATAACTGTTAACGTATCATAGTGCTTTAAATGTATGGTGTAGATGTGTCCAGAGTTGTCCATCGGGCAGAACACACGACATTTTGCCACCTGAAGCAAAGGAGACACCCCCACCTCCCATTCATTCCAGGCAGAGAAGCTGACCGGACTGGACTGCCAGTTGAATCTTACGTCAGTGGGTCTTGTGTGGTCCACCAAAACTGAAGGAAGCAGGCTAGGTTAGGGGATAGGAGTTCAGGAGAAAGTTGGTTCGGATTTTAATGCGGGCCTACCTAATTCACACTTTCCAAAACAATACACAAACCAAAACACAGCCATCCTTCAAAATTTGCACTTCTCTGAACGTTGCGATGTGATTCTCCAACCAAATAGCATGTACAACACCAATGTCTGTCAGGGAAAAGTGCGTCTAAAAATGCATGCATTATTGAAAATAACCTACAATGCCTCATATTAGGGCAGCCTTCCCCAGCCTCTCAGTCCCCAGATGTTGCTGGACTACAGTTCCCATCATTCCTGATCATTGGCCATGCTGGCTGGGGCTGATGGGAGTTGTAGTCCAATAACATCTGGGAACCCAAAGGTTGGGAAAGGCTATATTAGGGAAAACTGCTTGCAAAAATGTGTACATCAGGTAAAATTGCATACAAACGTGCACATTAGGGGAAATGTGCATCCAAACGCTGACAAACGTTCATGAGGAAACATGGCAATGGGCTGCCTTCAAGTTGATCCCGACTTGTGGTTACCCTATGAATAAGGTTTTCATGGTAAGCGGTATTCAGAGGGGTTTCCCATTGCCTTCCTCTGAGGCTGAGAGGCGGTGACTGGCCCAAGGTCACCCAGTGAGCTTCATGGCTGTGTGGGGATTCGAGCCCTGGTCTCCCAGGTCATAGTCCAACACTCTAACCACTACATCACACTAAAAAAACACAAATTGATACAGAAACTGAACTGAAGACTGGGAAATTAAGAAACTGTAATTGACAGATTCACCCATCCCTTGTCAGGCCACTTAGGTCTGTCCTTTAGCCCCCTGCCACTGCCCTTCAATATTTGTCCCCAGAAGCAACTGCTTCACTTTGCCTACAGGTAGAGGTTTTAGCTCAGGGATGTGATGGAGGGCAGGCAGCTACTACTCCCCACCTGCACCCTACCCCCCCCCCAAACATTGCTGCTGCTTCCCCACGGCTCCCATGTGGTTTTGTTGCTGTTATATGCCTTCAAGTCGGTTACGACTTATGGCTACCCTATGAATCAGCGACCTCCAATGAGACACGGCAATGAAGGCCAAGGACTTATGGCAAAACCGACCTGTCCATAGGGTAGATGGACGATTTTGCTCAGGGATTTGATGGAGGGCACACAGCAACTCATTTCATCCACTGCTGCTTTTCCTAGGTCTATTCCAATGCCACATCAACTATGAGCCCCTCTAGGCAACCCTGTTTATTGAGCGTTTATCCTGATTTGCTTGCACAAAGGTTATGCGGAGGTTAGATTATATCTGGTATGAGCATTCATTCTGATGTGTTTGAAAGGTGGAGATACAACAGTGAGCGTTCGTCCTGATTTGCTCGCAGGGTGTTTACACGTTTACCTGTTGTGTCCAGTCATTCATTCCACACTTTTCAATGCGTTTCCCCATCAAAAAAAGTGGTGTTTTTTTTTAAGGGATTTGTTGTGCTAGGGCAATGGTATACTTTCATCCACTTTAACTGTGCAAACATACATTTCCTGGCATGCGCTTTAATTCCTTCCACAACCTACTGATAGTTTTGAGGTGCCCTTTGTGTCATTCTGTCCCCTCCCCCCAAAAAAGACACCACTCAGGGAGAAATCATCTCAAGATGCCTCTTTACTTCCACTCAGAGTTACCTTTCATCCCAGAACAGTGGCAGGGTTGAACAGGCAGGTCATTTAGAGGTGGTTTATTTTGGACAAAAATGACTGCTTCTATATTTACCACCTGATGGGAGACTCTCAGCAGACAGCGCAGACCAGCTGGCATTTGGGTTGCTCATAAGTAGTAATGGGATGAGCATGAGCCTATAGGCAAGGCTGGCCCAATATATTTTGATTCTTAGGTAAAGAACACCTATGAGGAAAGGTTAGAGTTTGGGGCTTTTTTAATTTAGATGCACTGAGAGGTGACATGATAGAAGTGTATAAAATTATGCATGGTATGGATGGTATTTCCCCCCGTCTCATAATACTAGACCCTGTGGACATCCCTTGAAGCTGAATGTTGAAACATTCAGGACAGACACAAAGAAATACTTCTTCACACAGCACATAGTATGGTGTATGGGATTCGCTCCCACAAGAGGCAGTGACAGCCACCAACTTGGCTGGCTTTAAAAGAGGATTAGACAAATTCATGGAGGAGAAGGGCATCGGTGGCTACTAGTCACAATCAGGGCCGCATTATGACTTTCGCGGGCCCTAGGCACTTTTGCCTTCGTGGGCCCCTCCCACCATAATAATATCAATATTAAAAATTATTTTTGATATAACTTTAAATACTTCAACATTTTATTTTATTTTCTGTTTTAGGCAAAATTTAATAGATTTTCGTGGGCCCTAAAAGTTTCATTTTTTTCTGATGTGAGAAAAAAATTAAGACATTTTCTTCAACCCTAAACGTTCATTTTTTTCCTTCTGATTTTAAAAGAAATTAAAACATTTTCGTGGGCCCCTAAAAGTATCGTGGGCCCTAGGCACTGTGCCTACTGAGCCTAATGGATAAGTCGGCCCTGGTCACAATGGCTACTTTTAGGGGCCCTAGGCACTGTGCCTACTGAGCCTAATGGGTAAGTCGGCCCTGGTCACAATGGCTACTTTTAGGGGCCCTAGGCACTGTGCCTACTGAGCCTAATGGGTAAGTCGGCCCTGGTCACAATGGCTACTTTTAGGGGCCCTAGGCACTGTGCCTACTGAGCCTAATGGGTAAGTCGGCCCTGGTCACAATGGCTACTTTTAGGGGCCCTAGGCACTGTGCCTACTGAGCCTAATGGGTAAGTCGGCCCTGGTCACAATGGCTACTTTTAGGGGCCCTAGGCACTGTGCCTACTGAGCCTAATGGGTAAGTCGGCCCTGGTCACAATGGCTACTTTTAGGGGCCCTAGGCACTGTGCCTACTGAGCCTAATGGGTAAGTCGGCCCTGGTCACAATGGCTACTTTTAGGGGCCCTAGGCACTGTGCCTACTGAGCCTAATGGGTAAGTCGGCCCTGGTCACAATGGCTACTTTTAGGGGCCCTAGGCACTGTGCCTACTGAGCCTAATGGGTAAGTCGGCCCTGGTCACAATGGCTACTTTTAGGGGCCCTAGGCACTGTGCCTACTGAGCCTAATGGGTAAGTCGGCCCTGGTCACAATGGCTACTTTTAGGGGCCCTAGGCACTGTGCCTACTGAGCCTAATGGGTAAGTCGGCCCTGGTCACAATGGCTACTTTTAGGGGCCCTAGGCACTGTGCCTACTGAGCCTAATGGGTAAGTCGGCCCTGGTCACAATGGCTACTTTTAGGGGCCCTAGGCACTGTGCCTACTGAGCCTAATGGGTAAGTCGGCCCTGGTCACAATGGCTACTTTTAGGGGCCCTAGGCACTGTGCCTACTGAGCCTAATGGGTAAGTCGGCCCTGGTCACAATGGCTACTTTTAGGGGCCCTAGGCACTGTGCCTACTGAGCCTAATGGGTAAGTCGGCCCTGGTCACAATGGCTACTTTTAGGGGCCCTAGGCACTGTGCCTACTGAGCCTAATGGATAAGTCGGCCCTGGTCACAATGGCTACTTTTAGGGGCCCTAGGCACTGTGCCTACTGAGCCTAATGGATAAGTCGGCCCTGGTCACAATGGCTACTTTTAGGGGCCCTAGGCACTGTGCCTACTGAGCCTAATGGATAAGTCGGCCCTGGTCACAATGGCTACTTTTAGGGGCCCTAGGCACTGTGCCTACTGAGCCTAATGGATAAGTCGGCCCTGGTCACAATGGCTATGCTTTGCCTCCACCGTTGGAAGCCATGTACTTCTAGTTGCTGGAAACTACAGGAGGGGAGCGTGCTCTTGCCCTCAGGTCCTGCTTTTGGGCTTCCCATGGGCATCTGGATGGCCACTGTGAGAACAGGATACTGGACCCAGTGAGCCCCCTTTGGCCAGCAAGGCTCTTTTTATGATCTTAACAAAATGGCCACCCTCCTGTTCCACATGCAGAAACTGATTGGAGTTGCAGTTGAATCTGACTTTAACCGTGATGATGAGACATCCTCCTCCACTGCACCTGAGGGGGGGCACATAGAACACACAGCTGTGACCTCTAGCACCTCACTGCCATCCCCCCAAATCCCTCTGCCTATCAGAAGGGCCAGCCCTGCCAAAAACAACTTATGTAAAACATGCAGGGATAGCCAACACAGTTGTCCAGATGTGGTTGGACTACACCTTATTGTCCCTGACCCTTGACCGTGCCGGCAGGCCCTGATGGGAGTTGTAGTCCAACCATACCTGCAGGGTATCATGTTGAGAGTCACTCCTTATAATGGGCTAGCTGAGACAGGGGCAGGTACTACTGAATTTCCCTGTGATAAACACTGCTGTGTTTCCTGGGAAAACGTGATTCTTTTTCCAGAAGGAAGAACTATGTTGATTCCATATGTTGGGGTCCCATGCAACATCTGAGTAACAGCTGCACAAATTATTGCAGCCACTGATTCTTTCATTCTTTTAACTGGGAAAGCTAGGAACTGAACTTGGCACCTCCATGATGCAAAGCACATGTATCTTTTTCCCCCTCCCTGTGGAATCAAAGTCTGCTTGCAAGTTTTCCCCTTTTTTTAAAGGAAGTTTTTATTTGTAAGCAAAATATATCACAGAGCATTCTCTCTCTTGCTTTCTACAAACAGACCTTGCCCTGAGAGGAAATGTGTTTGTACAAAAGTAAGGGAGTGGAAAAAACATTTCATATACATTAATTTTTTTTTAAAAAAAGTATATACATTTATATATATATATAAACATTTCATTAATAATCTGTAAGGGGAAAATAGCTGACAGTTCTCCATACACTTCAACGCAGCAGGTGGCGAGTTGGCTTCGGTCTCAATTTCAGCATTGTGCTTGGAGGCCAAGAGAAGGGAGAGGAGTCTCCCTCAGGCCTCCAGAGTCCTTGCAGAAAGTGGCAGATTTCCCGTTCAACCTTTTCTTTCACAACCCAAAGAAGAGACAGGTCATCATATTGATATCTTTCAGCAAGCAGAATGGAAAACATGATTTTACACCTGAAATGTGCCCACTGAAAACAGGGTCAGACCGCTGGTCCATATAACTCAGTATTGTCTACACGGACTGGCAGCTGCTCTCCAGGGTTTCAAGCAGGAGTCGCTCCCAGCCCTACCTGGAGACTGAACCTGGGACCTTCTGCATGCAAGGCAGGCGCTCTGTCACTGAGCTATGGCCCCAGTTCAGGTGAACTGCTTCTTTGGAAACAGAAGATACGTTTTCCCCATAGAAGCTAAAGAGCAACGGTGGTGGCCCCAATGGAAAGGCCAGAAACCCCATTAGAATGTGGGTCTGCTGCACAGCTGCAAAGCAAAGGAATGGCAGGAGAGGAGTGTGGGACTCTTTCCCCGTCTGTTGCTCCCCTCCCCCAAACACAGCCTAATTTTTCCCAGCCAGGCTCAGAGATGTATCCAACAATACAATTTGCTGTATTTTTCTGTCCCATGGAGTGAACCTAGAATCTCCCCCCCCCAAAAAAAATATACCCAATGTTTTGACAGACATGCTGATCAGCAAATTGGACACTGACCAACTTGTCTGTCTTGCAATTCCCCTCACACACTTCAGTCAGGCTGTCTTAACTTAAGGACAGTTGGGGGGGGCTAAGAATTAAGCACTGCTTACAAACTTATTCAATGTAGCATAGGTTTCGCACGTCTTTTTTTAAAAAAGAAATTAACTCAAGAGTTGAAAAAACTGCTCCCAAGGGATATGGTTTCGTGGTATCACAAGGCAATCAAGCCAGTGCATTTCAGGCTTCTGCCTCAAATACACAGAACTGGACTTCAATCATGGGGAGAAGCCTGAATGTATGAACAAAACGAGTTGAGCGTGCCACTACCGCAGTTTCACTGTTTGAAGTATGCATGTTTGGAAGTGTTTTAAGCTTGCAGTGGCTTTTCGGTAGGCTGGCCTTTCTGCAAAGTGCCGCTACTGTTGCAGACAACAGGGAATGGTGTATGGACTGTGCAGAACAAATCAGTAACAAATGTGCATTTATTGTGCAAATAAAATAATATAAAAATCACTGTGCGGAAAGGCCTTTAGTTTAAGGCTGGAGCCAGGCAATTGGTTTCAAGAGAGTTGACAGTGGTCCACAGACATTTCTTTTCCTGCAAAGTGTTCCCAAGTGACTGGACATGCAGTATGAAACTACCAAAACATGCAGTCAGCTTACCATCTCTCAGCCTAGCTCTTATTCCTGGGAAGCTGCCAGAACTGATAAGAAGGAATGAACCATTACGGAGCGATTACTGATGTCAGCCATTCTGCTCCATCCAAGTTAGAAAGAAAAAACTACTACTATGTCCAAAAACCGAACTGGTGAATTCACTCTAAATTACTGGTTTGTAAGAGACTGTGGAAGCTTCAAGGGCAGTGCTTCTAGATGAAAATATCATTAATCAAGATATTCTGCAGTTGGCATGTCTGATTTATGGAGTGTGATAGAACAGATGGAGAGTGCTTGCCTCTGAAATAAGAGATTGTTTTCTGCTTCTGTAGAGCTGTGATGTTTTGGAAAAAGTGATTTTTGGCATAGAATCATAGAATAGTAGAGTTGGAAGGGGCCTACAAGCCCATTGAGTCCAACCCCCTGCTCAATGCAGGAATCCAAATCAAAGCATTCCCGAGAGATGGCATGTTGTGGGCATGTGCACTAGTGCAAAGTGGGTACATACTAACAAAAAAAGCACACCACTAGCTAGTTCTGTTTTGTACAACCTCCACTTATTTCAATGGGGCGTTACGTAGGATTGCCATACAGGCCCCACTCAAATAATGGAAGGTTGCATAGAAGGAATCCTAGCTGGATTGTGCCCACTAATACTGTCATGAGGAGGTCATTGTTAGTTATATTCAGCTAGCCCTGCTTTAGACATCTGGATAACTCAGGAAATTCTTGTTGAAATGTTTGCTCCAAATGGTAGATAGGCTGATTGTGATTAGGCAGAGTCTGTAACATCTATGATGGGCAGACATTCAGCAGGTAGGGCTTTTCCCAGCATAGAGATGTAGGAATGGGGAAAGGTACACCTGTTGAATTTCTGCCTGCAGCTGTTAAAGGCAAAGAGTCTTTGTCAGGGCCATCCTTCTCATTTCTAGCATTGTTAGCTAACCTCACTACTACTAGGCAGGCTCTGGCCAAGTTGGATGTGAAGATTTGAAGGCTAACCTATTCCCTTCTCCCATCTTAAATATGCTATAATAATCCCCCAGAGAGGAGATCTTTGAATGCAATCTTATCCTTTCAGACCCCTCTGAGCTACCCAGGTGCCCTGCAGGATCCTTGCCCCAGGGCAAATGGGTTCCTAGGAGACTGAACTGCACAACTCAGCTATGGTTAAGCAGGTGGCCCCGAGAGCCTGTTAACTGGCAAATCTAATAGTTCCCAAGTCCCAAAGAGTGTCGAGGAGAATGTGGTGCTGTTCACAGAAAAGAAAGTGTTCACTAGTCTATAAGGCTGAAATCTGAGCCAGAATTAACCACTGGAATCAGTTTTAAATGCCAGGGATGGCTCCTGAGAAGCAATGGCAACAAAGAAACGTGCATCTGAGCACACACTGAGAACATTCCCTTTGCTACTAAATGACTGCAGTCAGTTCCTTCTGATGTGAGCCCTCTAGAGCCTCTGTATAACTAACCCTCTGCTAGTCTAAATGCAACCTGGGAGACGTGGCAGTGAAATAGCTGGCAGTGAAACAACAGGGTTTTGAGAAGGACCTGGGAGGATAAAGGCACAAACTGCTCTCAGCTGGCTATACCAAAAGCAGTCATTAGGATTGCAACTTCTGTTTTTCTGGGCCCTACTCCTGCATCTTTAACAGCACAGAAATTTAACATGTGAAGTTTCCCCCCAAAACAGCAACCTTGTGCTAGGAAAAGCTTCACCTGCTCAACCACTGTACATCAGGCCCAACATTAAAATGACACAGGAGCAGGGTCTCTCTCTCTCTCTCTCTCTCTCACACACACACACACACACAGACACACACACACAGAGAACAATCCTGGTGCCATTAGTTAATGGTAGCCAGCTTAAAATGTGGACCACAGAGTTGTAGAGGGAAGGAACGGGAGGGGCAAATTGCTAAGTTCCCTTTCATGTGGGGAAGAGGAATGGGCAACCACCTCTCTGTTGGATTACCCACTGTATCCCCCCCCCGGGACCCTGTTTCCCTGTAACCTGAGATGGACTCCCCTGCCCCCCACATACACAGATCTAATCTCTGTAGTCTAGAGTATGCCTCTGGCCTCAGGCTGGCGGTATGGGGCAGGAATGCCAATACATGTACCGAGAGAATGGTGGGCGTGAGACATCCCTCCGTAAAATGGAAGGGTTGATCAGGGAAGGCAGCCCCTTGGTATACCATGGAGGGAAAGACAGGTTGGCAAAGTGGGCGTAGTGGTTCATTATGGGAAAGGGGAGGGGATGTCTTAGCATGTGGAGTACCCAATGACTCCCCTCCCTTCATAGATGGGGGTGCTTCCAAACCTTGTGGGGATTGCATCTGTTGGGCTGCTGGCAACTGACCCCCTGCCACACCTCAGATGCCTTTGCCTTGCCCTGCTCAAGCCCCTTCCTCAGTAGCAGCACAGCTGAGGGTGTCAGTCAGTAGCCGGCTGCTCTCGTGCGGGGTGGGGCACATCACGTAGCGGCCCACAGCCTGGGGCTGATGGACCTCGGCCGCCGTCACCATGGGCTTCAGTGACTGACTCTCCTTGGTGGGCACCTCCTCGGGGCCCAAGCCCCCGACAGCACCCAGCTCTGCCTCTCCAGGGGCCACTCCGTCATCCATGTTGACGTAGAGGATCTCCTCCGGGTCCTTGGCTGGTGGGAGAGACTTGAGGATCTTCTCCAGCTCCTGATGCAGGATCTCAAAGCTCGGACGGTCGCGCGGGTTGAGGGCCCAACAGCTCATCATCAGCTCATATCTGCATGGGTATAAAAAAGATGGAGAGCTTATTTCAAGAGAACCCTCAACTGGGACTGAAATGCAGCAAGCTTGGAAGCTGGTTAGGAGCAGGGAGGACTGGAGTCCCTCCTTTTAGCCTACTAGGGATATTGCAATGCTTAAATTTAAGATGGCAATTGTCTGTCTGTCTATGATATTTTTATTCCACCTTCCCTCCAAGGAGCTCAAGGTGGCATACATGGTTCTCCGCCCCACCCCTTTTATCCTCACAACAACCCTGTGAGGTAGGCCAGGCCGAGGAACAGTGACTAAATCAAAGTAATCCAGTCTGCACCATTGCTGAGTGGAGATTTAAAATCTGGCCTCCAAAGTCCTAGTCCAACACTCTAACCACTACACCACACAGGCTCCTGAGTGCTGGAGTGTTTAAAGATTAATATCAGAGCTGCAAACAGCTCAGGACCTTGGAAGGTTGTAATGGAGGGTATAATTTGAACCACCGGGCCAGCCCTGGAACCTGTTTCCAGTACTAGGGTTGCAGGGTGAATAAATGATTTCAGGGCACGCCTGTATGCATTAGCTGGCTCACTGAGTAATCATATTCCATGCCACATGTCTAAGCCTAAGTGAGCCAGTGTGGTGTAGTGTGGTGTCATGAAGACAAACGTTTGTAACAATACAGTCCCCTCTTCTATCAGAACTTACTGACAGTAAGCGGGAGAGAGGCTAATGCGCTGTGCTGCACATCTTTACGGGAAGATCAAGAAAGGAGAAGCCACTCGTGATTTCAGGACTGCATACCCATAGGGACAGAACTGTGTACGATAACATTTGTTTGATGTCCTCTCGTTTTTGTTTTGGTTCTTTGTACTTGTTTTGTTTACGCATAAAACCTAATGAAGATTTTTTTTTTTTTTTTTAAAGAAGAAGCAGTGAAGGAGTTGGTGCTTACAGGCCATCTAGGCAGTCGATTGGCTGTTTGAGGCGATTGCCTTGGCGCAGGTAGTCATAAATTTCACTGTTTTCCACACCCGGATATGGCGTCTGGCCTCGCGTTGCGATCTCCCACATAGTAACGCCAAATGACCACTAGAGGGAAAGAGTTAGAAGAGGGGCGAGAGGGAGGGAGAAAATTAGACAGCCTGCAGGCCAAGCACAGACTCTCGCGTCCCCCACTGCCACTGGTGAAAGGGGCAGAGAGGCCAGTTCAGCCAGCTATAGAAAGCAGTCTTCTCATTGGCTTGTAAGGGAAGCTGGGAGGAATCAAAGGCATCCCCACTGGTTAGCTCACCACATCGCTCTTGATGGTGTAAACGCGATCCGCAAGGCTCTCAATGGCGATCCACTTGACAGGCATCTTGGAGATCCGTCCTTGCCGGTAGTAATCACCATTGTAGATCTTCTTAGAGAGACCAAAGTCAGCCACACAAGCTGTCATGCTCTCGTTGAGCCTGTTGTGGGAGGAAAGCCACAAGCGAATGTGTGAGATATTCATGTGAGAGACTTTGGGGGTGGATGTAAGACTGTGGAAAGTCACTTATCAACCCACCACCACCACCTCCTGTTCTACTCACTCACATGCAGTTGCGGGCGGCAAGATCACGATGTATGAAGTTCTTGCTGCTGAGATACTCCATCCCGCTAGCGATATCCGTCATGAACTTAACCAGCGTCTGAGTGGGCAGGAACTGAGGGCAAAGAAAGAATAACTATTGGATACAAGCAGGGGTTGCGCTGCAGGCATCTTGCCACTCTCTGAAAATTTAACCCCCTTGCCTGCAAGAGAGGCCCACTGGCCTCCTATGTAGAGGATACAGGCCCCCAAACGTCCCAAATGGAGGTCGGCTATTATCAAAGGTGCTGTGGACTTTGAAGAAGCATGAATACAGGGCGAATGGGACAAATGAGCTAAGTGGAAGGGACATCAAACAAATCCTCATTGCAACCATCTTCCATTTGGAAACCTATGTCCTCACTGTGGGAGGCTGTGTGGATCCAGAGTTGGCCTCCACAGTCACTTACGGACCCACTGTTTTTTTGTTTTGTTTTTTTTACAATAATTTTTATTCAAATTTTCATAAAACATACAAAACAAAATCATAAAACATTCAAAGACAAAAAACAAAACAAAACAAAACAAAAATGATTAAACAAAAAAATAAAATGTTGACTTCCCATTTGTCGCAGATCAAATCAGTTATAGGTCTACAATATATAACAATCCTGTCTCTTAAATTATATTATAAAATCACTTTCCTCCAGTAGTTATCTTAATTAATCATCAAATCTCATAAACATTACTTTATTCTTTCCACAAAAAGTCAAAGAGAGGTTTCAATTCTTTAAGAAATATATCTATCAATTTTTCTCCAAATAAACATGTCGATTAATCCCTCGTTAATAATAATAATAATCTTATTGTCATAACCATAGTCCAAATAAACATATCGATTAATCCATCTCATCAAAATCTGTTAGGTCCAATAATTTCAATAGCCATTATTCCATTATCCATATTAATTCCATCTTCCATCTTCAATAGTCCTGTTAAGTCCAGTAATTTCAGCGTCCAATCTTCCATTATCAGTATTCCATAATAATCTTGCTGTCATAGCCATAGTCATATAATAAGAGTCTGATGGGAATTTCCTCTATCCCAAATATTTTCTTGCCATCGATTCTGAATAAGTTGCTGAAATATTGTTGTAAAGTCATATCTCTGTTCTTCTTTTTTACAAAATGCACTGGCTCATCTCTTGAGAGTTTTTCCATTGTCACATGGCTGCAGTTAATTCCATAGATTTTCTCTATATCAAGCTCCATCACGTTATTCCAGTCCAGAAGATTATCCAAGCCATTGATAACTTTATCTCTAATATCTTCATTAATTTCTTCAGAGATAACGTTAAATTCCAAACAGTAGATTTTATTTCTAATATCCATAAACTCCAGATCTTTTTCCAATTCCACATTTGTTCCAATCTCCAGGGCTTGTATCTTCCCTTTATTTTTTCTTTTCTCATCTCTGATCTCATTCTCCTCTCTCACAGGATCCCCTATTTCTTTAAGCTCCTGCGTCATTTTGCTCAGTTCAACTTTCAGCTCCTTACTGCCCTGTCGCAGGGTTTGTTTCGTTATCTCAATCTCATCCATTATTTTCTCAAACATAATTACTTCCAGATTCTCAGCCACTTTCTTGATTGCCATTTTTAAAACCACGAAAACAAAACAAAACAAAAATAAAGAAGAACCACTTCTTATTTCAGCAACAATTGGGTTAATATTCCAGGCTTGATGACATCACAGTATAAACAGAGCAGCCTGCCTTATCTCTCTATGTTCAAGAATACAAAACAAATTTAGTTCCCAGCATCAAAACAGTTAGTGGCGTCGTGAAGAAGCAGATTCGTCAAAATAAAATAGACCAAAAAGAGAATAGTCCCAGACAATATAATGTTCCAAAGTTCATATTTTTTATTTTTTTCTCCTCGGAATAGAAATCCCTCTTCTGTTTATATATTTAGAATGCACTTCCAGGACAGCTTTTTGCAATAGAAACCCACTGTTAAAGACCTTATCTTGGAAGACAATCTTACTCGGCCATGAGTGATTGCCAACGAATGAACGAATGAAAATGAGAGGATCAAGGATCCAGGGGGATCCCACAGCATCTGCCCTTTGTCCCCCACTACTGGTCATTCTCTATGTTACAATTCATTCGTTCATTTATTAATTAAACTGCTGTACTGCTCCATAGCAAAACTCTTGGAGCAGTTCCAATAAAATACAAATTTAAAACAGGACCACCAATAGGATCTATAAAGTCTGTATTACAACAATACTATAAAATAAATACAGGCAAGGATTAAAAACAGCATTTTTTCACCTGAAAACCCTGATTCAAATACAAACTTTCTGAAAAGCCTTTGGTGATGAAGGGCTATAGCTCAATGACAGAGCACTAGCTAGGCACATAGAAGGTCCCAGGTTCAATATCCAGAATCGCCAGACAGGGCTGGGAAAATCCCTGTCTGAAACCTTGGAGAGCTGCTGCCAGTCAGTGTACTACTGAGCTAGATGACCCAGTATAAGGTAGTTTCCTGTGTTCCTCAGTAAAATACCTTTCACCTGCCTCCTGAAGAGAGGGTGCCAGGCAAACCTCTTTCAGCAAAGCATTCCATAACTGGGGTGCCACCACTAAGATGACTTTTGATGTTCGTCTTAGACAGTGGCTAATCACTACTTCACATGAAGTAGCTGTTCCGGGCATAGTAAACTAACTGCTTTCTGTTGTGTCCCTGCCTTCACCACCCCTGGACAGTCTGGGCCACTGGAAAGGGCCATAGCTTAGTGGTTAAGAGCATCTGCTTTGTATATAGAAGGTCCCAGGTTCAATCCTTGTCATCTCCAGGTAGGGCTGGGAGAGATTCCCGTCTGAAATCTTGGAAAGCTGCTGCCCATCAGTGTAGACAATACTAAGCTAGATGGACCAATGGCCTGACTCAGTATCAGGCAGCTTCTTGCGTTTCTAGTCTGATCATTACTACATATTCCTTTGCAGTGCAAAATGGTGTGTGCTTTGCATCAAATCCTGCCATTGAAACAACTGATAGCAAGTAAGGAAGTGTGCATTGATTTGTTTACTTTGCACACTGTCTTCTCCCAAGATCCACATTTTGAAAGAGTTAGTTTAATAATAATAATAATAATAATAACAACAACAACAACAACAATAATAAAGGGCAGGAGATAGAGAACAGATGGGCTAAAGCTGCAATCACACACATACCTTGGTCCCTGTCCAGTCTACTCTTGTGCACATGTACAGAAACATTTCACCAATCACAGCCTACACCCTTTTCATATTTTCCTCCATAATCATACTGGCTAGCAACTTGACTTTAAGAACAAAATGTGCAAGGTTTTCAAGATGTCAAAATCCTGTACCAAACAGTAGACTTGGTGCGTGCATCACAGTTCTGATGCATGGAACATACAAGGATTTGCTGTAGGACTCCTAGCCACTCTTTGAATAAGAGCTGCCTATCAGGGCTACTTGTCTCCCTCTAGGTCTAGGAGACCATCTGGGCACACAGCAAATTCAACCCTTCTGTTTCCTGCAATGGTCCATCTGTGAATAGAGGGGCTATAGCTCAGCGCTGGAGCATCTCCTTTGCATGCAGAAGATCCAGGTTCAGCCCCTGACAATACTGAGATAGAGAGACCAATAGGTCTGACTCATAGAAAAGAATCAGAGGGTTGGATGGGGCCTATAAGGCTGTAAGACTCAGTTGATGGCAGCTTCTTATGTTCCTGTGTACACCAGCAAAAAATGGAAATGGACTGCCTTCAAGTCGATCCCGACTTATGGCTGCCCTATGAATAGGGTTTTCACGGTAAGCGGTATTCAGAGGGGGTTTACCATTGCCTCCCTCTGAGGCTAGTCCTCCCCAGCTGGCTAGGGCCTGCTCAGCTTGCCACAGCTGCACAAGCCAGCCCCTTTCTTGTTCGCAACTGCCAGCTGGGGGGCAACTGGGCTCCTTGGGACTCTGCAGCTTGCCCATGGCTACACATGTGGCAGGGCTGCACAGGTGGCAGGGTATGTAACCCCTGAGCCACTCACTGTGGGGGTGATCTTTAGCTGGCCCTTGACACCCAGGAGACACAAGTGGGGATTTGAACTCACAGACTCTGGACTCCCAGCCAGGCTCTCCTCCCCACTCTGCTATATCATCAGAGACCCTCCCGATTTCAAGCCCAGAAGTCTGGTGCCTGATTCCCCACACCAGATATGTCACAGGGTTAATACCTACCACTGGGCTTTCCCCAAGCCGGGAATACAAGAGGAAGCTGTGCAGGTCACCGTGCTTCATGAAGGGCAGGATTACAACAGGGGATGGGTATCCTTCACTCTCTGTGTTCTGTAGACAGACGCCTGGGGAAAAGGCAGAGTGTGAGTTTCCCAGCGGCCCCAACCCACTGAGCAGCAGAGAGGACACAATGGTTGATCAACAAGGGAAACGAGGGAGGGTCCTATCCCCAGCCGTCTATCAGTTAGATCCAGGGGATTGAGAGGAAGCTAGGACCCCTGGGTCATTTCCCCAGGTGCAGTGTGGGAATGGAGGCCTTGGTTTGAACAGAAGGCGGAGTCAACAGGAAGGAGCCCTGTGTCCTATCCTGAGCTAGGGGGATGGAAATTGGACCGTTTTAGCACGAAGATGAGCAGGAAGAGACATCTTTAAAAGACACCATGGTTTTGTGTATTAGGATTTCCCTCTAACAGAATTCAGAGTAACAAGTGCTGTCTGCTTTGCATTAGACACTGAGCACCTCAAAAAGCATACTGTAGAGCTGGAAGAGTGCAGAAAAAGGCAACCAAAATTATCAAGGGGTGGAGCAACTCCCCTGTGAGGAAAGGTAATAACGTCTGAGGTTTTTTGACTTAGAAAAAGGGCAAGTAAAGGAGGGGTATGAGGCAAGTGTATAAAATTACGTATCAAGTGGAGAAAGCAGAAAGTTTTTCTTCCTCTTTCACAATTTTATAATCTGGGGTCATCTAATGACACTGAATGGTGGGAGACTGAACACACAAAAAGGGAAGCACTTCTTGACATAGCACGCAGTTCAGCTATAAACGTTTGCTACCGCAAGAGCCAGTGATGGCTGCCGATTTGGATGGTTTGGCACTAGCCAAATCCATGGAAGATGAAGGTAATCGATGGCAACTAGCCACAATAGCAATGTTCTCCTTCCACTGCAGTTGCTGGTGTTCACAGGTGGGAGAGCGTGATTGCACTCATCATGCCCTGGCTCGAAGGCTTCCCAGAGGCATTGAATTGGCCACTGCGGAAAACAGGGTGCTGGACTAGTTGGGCCTTTAGCCTGATCTGCAGGGTTCCTCTTGTGAGCAGCAATCTTACATATATTCTAGGTCTTGTCAAACTAAACATTGTGGCTTGTCAAACTAAACATTGTTCAGTAGCCACGCTGTGTGCTTGGTAGCTGTTTCTACCCCCAGCCCCATTTCTGCAGTACAAGGTGTGCAGTAAAGGCAGGAGGTTTTTCAAGTGCCTGGTGGATCAGCTTGCCTCATGGCTGGAGGGGAGGGGTCATTTGGCTTAACAGTGGCAAGCTGTACAGGCCCAGGCCCTTTTACATCTGTACAAGTCAGGCAACATCAGAACTATGTATTTAAAGCGCTGTTATACCTCTTTAACAGTCAAAGTTCCCCCCCCCCCAAAATCCCTGGAACTGTAGTTTGTCTGTCACAGAACTGCAGTTCTCAGCACCCTTAATAAACTACAGTCCCCAGGATTCTTTGGGGGAAGCCATAACTGCTAAAATGGTATAAGAGTACTTGAAATGTATAGTGTGGTTGTGACCTTTGAGAAAGAGCGAGAGGCAAAGAAGAAGTCAAGCTGATGACCCCTGTGTCCCACAGCTGCTCCTAGCCCTTGCACAGGGTTTTCCCCATGAGAGCGGCTTCTTTTAGGGCCTCAACACATTCTCTTGGTGCATCTTGTGGCTGAATGCTATTTTTACTGTATTCCTGCTTAACGCGAACCAGAGAAGAAGAAAAGAGGGGCTGGGGCTGCTGGATGGAATGGTCCCGCCCTTGTGACTTGTGCAAGTCATCAAATAAGCACGATCTGCATCAGTCGAACTTCCCCCTTTCATACTCCGCCCTCGTCAGAGCTCCCAGTATCCTTGCCAACATCTGTTTTCCCAAGCAGTCTTCTCTCCTCCCCCTCACTTTGAGTCCTGCTCCCCAGGGACAATCCATTCTGCCTTCCCCAGCTCCCTCCCCATCCAAAGGCCGTCTCCTCTCTTCCGTTTTTCCCAGGCTAGAGTTTGCAGAGTCGGCCCTAAATGGAACGAGTGGGCGTGTGCCCACTTCTCCAAGCTAGGTTGACTCACATGCTGGGCACCAAATCTAGCCAGGCATCATACATTGGCATAAGAATAAATAGTCATGTCCCAAAATGCCCTGGGGCATGAACCAAATAGAACTGGGAGGTGGCAGATGTTAGGAAAGGGGTAACCAACATGGCGCCCTCCAGACGTTGCTGGACTAAAACTCCCATCAATTCTGTCTGTTGGCCATGCTGGCTGGGGCTGATGGGACTTGTAGTCCAACAACATCCAGAGGGCACCATGTTGGCTTCTCCTGCCTTGGGGTAATGATAATGGAGAAGTGGAGTGGGGGAAAGCTCAGATGTGATCCTCCCCGCTAAAAGCATCCGCTTAGCATTAAGTCTTCATGTGCCATGACTAAAAGGTGGCATACACACACACACATTTCCTACACCCCTCACCAATCAGCTTCATGACATTAGGGTGGTCAAAGTCCTTCATGCAGACGGCTTCACTGAGGAAATCTTCCATCTCGCTACGGGTACAGATGGCAACTGTGGGGATAAGAGGGAGGTCGGGAGCATGAGGCAGGCTTTGTGGATATGCCAAATCTGTTTTCAGCGTCTGGGTCGGTGTAGATTCAGAACACGGGAAGTAATAACACAGAATGAGAGCACCTCTGAGGGTATGCAGAGTGCTCAACCACCATGTTTGGCACTGGCTTTCAGGTCCAGGAGGACCTCATACAGAAGCACTGAGCAAGATACAGAAGAAGAATCAGGACCCCTCCTTGCTGCTACTTACTCTTCATAGTCTTGACAGCAACCTTAAGGACTGCCCCGTCTTGGCTGAGTTGCCCCTCCATGACAGAGCCAAATTCTCCTGCAGAGGCAAACAGAAGACCTATGAGGACAGCAGCCAGCAAATGTCACAGCATGACATTGTTATCCTGCCTTCCCCTGTGATCAGGGCAGCTTCCCTCTATTTTATCCTCCCAACAACCCTGTAAAGTAGACTAGGCTGCTGCGATTTAGTGACTGGCCCAAGGTGAATTTCAAGACCAGTTGGGGAATTGAACACAGGTCTCTCTGATCCAAATCCAACACCCTATGCACCACACCACACTGCATTTCCCCCCTCTTCTAATAGCCTACAACTTTGCTTCAGAAACTTCTGTGAGAAGAGAGCATGTTAAGGCTGCCCTCGCCCAACACAGTAAGTGGTACAAGCAGGCTGCCTTGGGATGCCAGAGTTTAAGAAGTGCCAGCCTGTTCTGGAAAAGCCTCAAGGGGGCAGTATAGTTGCTCTGCTGCAAAACCCTGGAACACTTGGGACAGATGTGTTCCACTCTACATAATTTTTATCCTTTCTTATCAGGTACCCAAATACCTGAAGGACGACCCACTCCAGCACAAACTTGCCTTGAGTAGAGAAACTGGGGTAGATTAGGCTAAATGGCAACAGCATTCATGTGAGAGAAAGTCTGTGATTTTAACCTAGGCTTGAAACAACCTGGTTGCCTGTGACAAACAGAAAATAGTTTCTGGATGACCAAAGCAGAGGTTTTTTTTTTTTTTTAATGGTTCTTCTTTTCTTTTTAGGCTGTATGTGGTTAATCTGATAAGGCCAGCTAATAAACCATTTTTGAGAGACTGTAATTTTTCTGGAAGCTCCTGCTTAAAAAAAATACTGCAGGAATTTTAAGGGAAACAAAAGAAAAGTCCAGTTTGATAAGCAAAGTCCCCAGAAAATCTCTAATTGCCATGCAACTTTGCACTTTAATGTAGGAAATACTAGTACAAATACCAATGCATTACTCTGGATGTTTTATTATTGATTTAAAAAATGTTTTTATTGGTTTTGAATTCTATCATGTTTCTGCACGGTGTAATGCTGCCTTGATATATTTTCATGAAAAGTGCAGCTTATAAATATTTTAACAAATAATAAAATAAACAAATTGAAACACACTGATGATATGGAGCAAATATATAAGGTATTGGATAGCTCTTGTGTCTGAGAATAAGAAACTCCAGGGGGGTGGGAACATTTAGCTAATACCAAAACCATTTGTGAGTTGTTGAAAAGTCAGAAGCAAATACCCATAAGAACATAACCACAAGTATTTATGGGTAAGTGAAAACACAGCATTGGTAATCTCCCTTCCACCTTGAAACCATGCAGAGTTTACATCGTTGGGTTATAATTAGCACCATACAACACTGATGTGTGGAATTCATTGCCATAAGATGTGCTGGTGGCCGCTGGCTTTAGCTGTTTTGAAAGAGGGCGAGACAGCATTCCTGAAGGAGCGGTCCATCAGCAAAATTGATCCTCCATGTTCAGATGCAGTATATCAGATATGGCTGGTGGAAGGGCAACACCAGAGACAGCTTTTTCCTTCGTGCCCAGCTCAGGAGCTTCCTGGAGGCATCTGGCTGGCCCTGTTGGAAACAGGACGCTGGACAAGATGGATCCTCAGTCTGATCTAGCAGGGTTCCTCTTATGCTATGTTGTGTTTAAGGCACAAGCCAAGGAAGGGCAAAAAAAAAAGTCTATCCTTCATCCCCCAAAAAGCTGCAATATGGCAAAAGAGGTCACTGATATAAAACATCCAGCTCCGTAAGAGGGGTCACGTGGGTTTTGCCTTGGCCTTAGGAGCAGAGGCATCTGTCTGGATAGGAAATGCAGGCAGGTGGGAAATCCATTTCCTCGCTCCCTCCTGGGGCAGAAGAACATGAGCCCTGTAAGGGCTTCAGCACGCGACGTGAGCCCTCGAAGAGCCGAGCCAACAGCTGACATTTCAGGACCGGATCAGACTTTCCATGTCTGACTCAGTCTGGCTGCTGCCTTATGAAAATCTGGAGCATTCAAGGCATAATCCCAAGACATGGGATTCGTGTAAAAAATGGGAGCCTATAACCGTCCACTCAACGAGTCCCCTCCGCCCTGCTCCCCAAATATGGTAGTGGGGAGGGAACATAAAGAAAGGCAAGAAAGGGGAAGAGGAGAGCTGACTTTGAACTAGGGTGTTAGGAACCAATTTCCAACACCAGGTTTCAGCCTAGGAAAATGGGAAGAATAAATGCTTTAAAAAAAAAGGATGTCTTTAAAGCTTTTTTTTGTGTAAAAAAGTTTTTAAAGATGTTTTGTTTTAATATATTTTAAAGTCTGTTTTTATGATGTTTTAAAGTTTTAGTTCTTTTGTTTGCCATCCTGGGCTCCTACTGGGAGGTAGGGCAGGATATAAATCTAATAAATAAAAACAATAATAAATAAAAATGCTTCTGGGCATGTGTGGAGTGCCTTTCCTGCTTCCATTAAGTAACTACAAATCAGCTCAGTACCTATCTGGTGGTTTGAGATTAAAGAGGACGCAATCAAGTGAAGCTTGAGCCTCAGGAAGTCTTCCTATAGAAACGGATCTCTACAACTTTATGGGCCAGATAAAAGTTATCCTTTCATAAACTGAATATTAAAAAGAAATTCAGCTGCCAAAAGAAACACAGAATCCTAGAACTGGATGTACTATTTTATTATTTCCTCTCACATCAAAAACTGGCTGCCATCTCTCTCTCCTCCCCCCCTTTCTCAATATAAATTTCTAATAATATTTACTTCTTGATACCGCTGTGTTTTAGATCCTGACATTTGCAGAATCTTCTAGATAAACCACTCTATTTTCGATCCTGTCTTCTTGTTCATATTTATCTGGCTGTTTTTATTTTATATACAAAAGACATTTAATTAACTTTGCTTTGCTTACAGAAAGATGGGATTGGAAGGGACCAAATGAATACCCTAATCAAGGGGTTTTCAAATGGTATACCTAAGAAGTCAGTGTCTCCTCAGAAGACTGTGAGGGGTTCCACACTGAGGAGATCAGAAATGGCAAAATTTGACTCCAGACCCTCTTGGCAGTGGCTTCCCATTCCTCTGGAGTTTTGTATGGTGGAGTTATTAAACAGGTTGCATACTATCCACTTACCTGTGTAATAAGCTTGTCGAATGTGCCACAATTCTTTATTTGCTTTTTTGTATTGAATAAAATCTGCACGTATGTTTTAAAAAAG
Source organism: Rhineura floridana (assembly GCF_030035675.1). NCBI lineage: Eukaryota > Metazoa > Chordata > Lepidosauria > Squamata > Rhineuridae > Rhineura > Rhineura floridana. The sequence continues at coordinate 32,852,650 of NC_084494.1, read as the reverse complement.
AGCAGAGCTTCTTGAAAGGCAGCTTGCTCATCACTCCTGGAAATGTGAGTGCCAAAGCTCCCTGGAACTCCACGCCCTATGAGAACTGAGGGCAGTATTCAACTAAGTCAACCTGCCAGCACAAGGGGAATTTCCCCCCCTCTCCTCCCCCCATGCACCCCACATCCTCCCCAAATCGGCTCTGAAGGGTTGGGAGAACCCCTAGAACAGATTTAGGGGGCACACGCAGGAAGAGTGGGGTGGAAGTTCCATTGTGCTCGTGGTAATCCTTGCACTAATGGGACCCTGATTTAGCCCTATGTTGAATACAGCCCTCTCAGCGCATCTTAGGTGGCCCAAAATTGCTTGCCGTAAACAGGGACCACAGCAGACATGAGGAGGGGTTTTCCCCCCTCCAAACACAGATATATTTAGGGTGGCCACATGTTCAACTATATGGTGGATAGTTTGAAGCAGTGCCCTATTGAAGTCCAGTTTAAAGATAAAGGACCATGAAAAGAGAAACAGCCTTGAAATTGCCTGTTAACAGTTAGTCTGGATAGCAGAAAGAGCAGGCACATAAGTCACCTGGGCACAACCTTCTACACTATGGTGAGACATGTTGTATTTCCATTAAATTACAGTAATAATTTCTAAACTGTATCAAGGCATATATATTAGCATATACAAAAGTTAAGCAAATCTGCATCCTATTATGTCCACTCTCTCTCTCTCTCTTTTTTTTTTGCATAAGCAACAACCCAAAAATCTTCCCCTGGCAGTGGGAAGGCAGAAAATCAACCCAACTTCCCGTCCTCAGACAGGATAACCTATACATCTAAAGTAAGAATTTGCAACTGGCAGCCATTGGGCTGCATCCAACCCCCAAAGTTGATCCCTCACATGCCAATCTAGAAGCAAAACAAAAGTGGAAAAAATGTCATCTGTGGCAACAGAATTTGCTGGCAAACCACTTTTAGGGGGCAGGGCTTGAGTCTTGTCAAGAAAAGCAGCTGCTGACCAGAGATCTAAAGCTTTCCTGACAGACATGGATGGCTTTAAAAGAGGATTAGACAAATTCATGGAGGATAAGGCTATCAGTGGCTACTAGCCACTATGGCTATGCTCTATCTCCACTGTTGGAGGCAGTAGGCCTCTGAATGCTACTTGCTGGGAATCGCAGGAAGGGAGACTACTGTTGTGTTCAGGTCCTGCTTGTGGGCTTCCCATATAGGCATCTGGATGGCCACTGTGAGATAAGGATGCTAGATTAGATGGACCTTTGGCCTGATCCAGCAGCCAGGTTCTTACGTTCAGACTCTCTGAGTAGATGTTGAGGTTGTGCAAGTAAGTCCCTATCTTCCTCCTGCCTCCCAAAAGGAGGGCAGCCGCCAAAAAAAAAAAAGGGGGGGGGAAGAGGTGGAAATGTTCAGGGGGAACATATGTGCCCTTGCCAGGGGCCTTTCCATCTCTGCTTTCCAAATGCTTCCAAATTAATCCCATCTGTGCTTAGAGGAAACTTTTTGACTTCCTAAGTGAAGATGAGAAGGAAACTGCCAGGCCTTCGACCCAAATGAGCAAAACAGGCCTCCATCCCTCAGTGTTTCTGCAGCAAGGAAACTGGTGCAAGAAGTGCCTCTGGCTGCTTTTCCAGCACTTTGTATTTTATGTTACTAATTACTCTGGCTATGTTAGAAACCTGGCCTCAACATTTAATCAAGAAAGGAAATAAGGGATTGTCCTTGTCCTGCTTACAGCAGTTAATTTCCTTTGCCCTTTGACCAAGAAACATTCCCCATCATCCCAGATGATCTGGAGAAATCCAGTGATAAAAAAAAAGAACTCTATGCTCATAAGAACTATTTTTCTATTATGGCTTGATATGGCCAAGTGAAATTGGGAATTGGAAAACAGGTTCTGGGGCTCAGATCAATTCCTGCTTCTCCCCCTGCATCTCTGTTTGTGACCCAAAGTTTTTATTTACTACTCTAAAGAAGCGGGTTTAGGAAGCCATTAATTCAAAAAGACACTGTATTCTACGAGAAGTTCCATCAGCTGACATAGATCATTAAGCAATCCCAGTAAACTTGTATAATTCCAAAGACACATTTACTAGAATCACTGTATCAATTGGTAGAATATGGATTTTTCTTTTTCCCTGTAATTGTTTTTCAAAATGTGTGTTCTTTTCAAAGTTTTGGAAATATGAGTCTGTTTTGTCTTAGGCAGTTACATGTTAACACATTCTTATATACCCGGTAATTTTTTCCTAAGATGGCCTTTGGATTCTCAGAATTCTGAAGGAACAGACATCAGAAATAGAAGCCCATTTTTGTGGCAGTTCCACTTTTTGCCCCTCTTAGGTCCTTGGGATGCACCACCTCTCTCTCTCCTTCAGGTCCAATCTTCTCCTTGAAGTCTTGGGCCTTACCCAGCATTTCTCACACTTTTTGAACTTCCCCCCATCTTCTGAGGTTCCTTTGTCTTGTGCTCCTCCCAACCCATACTTCACTAATTTGTCCCACAGGAGAACATGCATCCCCTGTGTGGGATCCTTCAGGAGGAAGGATGGGATATTAAATAAATACCTCCATAGTCTATCCCATAGTCTAAAAACTACAGGTGTAACCCCTAAACACAGACTATGTGTAACTGCATTTGCTCAAATGCATCATTTTCTATTCTTGCCTCTTCTATTCCTTCTCTCTACCTCCTGTCAAGCACTGCTGGCCATTTTGGGACAGGAAAATGGGAACCCTAGGTGAAAAGGGGAAAGAGAGGAAAGACAGAAGGGAAAATTGGCCCCCAGGTTTTCCATATTGATGCTCCAACAATAATCTGTGAAGGAGAAAGTAGCCACCCTAGGCCTGCCTTGGCCTGGAAACTAAGCTGCTGAGCAAAGAAAGACCTTAGGGCAAGCAGCAGTCAAAATGGTGACCCGCACATTTGTCACTTAGATAATATGCCTTGTTCACTGCCTAATGCTCTTGGCTTGTTCTTAACCATTCCATTTGGCCTGAAGTCTCTCCCAATGCATACCTCCTTCTGGAGATGCTTCCACCTTGGAAAAGTGCCAGTTGCCAAGGTAACGTACCTTCACCAAGGGTTTTCCCTAGTGCCACCTTGTGACGATCAATCATGACATCTCGCAGCTTCTCTTTCAACTCCTCACTAATGCCCAGACTGTTCACTGTCACAAGAAAGAAAGTAAAAGAGGGTCACAACAGATTATGTGCATGACATGAGAAGTAGGGCCCACACTGCCAAGTCTTATCTCTGGCACAGACCCAGATGTGGGGTTTAAACAGGGAGGATGGGAAAAGAGGCCTGGTTTCTGAATGTCGTTTGAGAAGGGCTAGGTATCAGGTATTTGGGCTCCTACTGGGAGGAAGGGCGGGATATAAATCTAATAAATAAATAAATTTGGCCCCTTCAGAGAACTATAACTAGCGTCCCTCATGTTTTTACAGAAACCTCAATCAACAGGCCAGCCAAGAAGCGCCAGCCCTTTACATCTTCTGTTATTCCTGATAGCATATCCCCCAAACCTGATTGGCTTCCAGCCTAGTTGTCTGATTGGCTGTGTACCCTGTAAAAGCTCTTTCAGTTCAGGTCAATCCTCTCACTCTTGGACATTCTGGCTGTGTACACAGCATACATTTAAAGTGCATGGCTTCCCCCAAAGAATCCTGAGAACTGCAGTTTACCCCTTACAGAGCTACAATGCCCTGCACCCCTATCAAACTACAGGTCCCAGGATTCTTTGGGGGAAGTCATGTGCTTTAAGTGTGCTTTAAATGTATGGTGTGTGTGCAGCCTCTGTCATCAACCAAGATCAGTAAACTCAAACATAGACAGGCCATTCCTGACTTGGGCAGGCCTTCCTGACTTGGCTCCCATCTCCCTTAACCAGCTACTTGCCCCGTGGCTGACCTTCCTCCTTGTACTTTGACCCTTGTATTTAATAAGCCTTGTATTTAAATGATTGGTATGGCTCCTGCATGCAAAGCTACTACATCTCTGAATCCCTACCGAGGCAATTTATACCAGGGTCTAGACCCTGACAGGAAGAAGACATGTAGACAGAACCACCAAAACTGGTGCTAAGGAGATAATGGTTGATGTCTGGGGATGACCGTGCATTGGATGGTGTCTACATACTAGGAGTACTCTACAATTGTGGCAGAGATGGGAACCCTCCTTGCTAGATCTTGGACCACAAGCCAGGAGCTGAACACAAGCTAAATAATTGGGAAAGACAAGCTCACTCCTTCCATGACACTCACAAGTGGCTTCAGTGGTACGGCGGCTGTAAGATTTGCGGACACGGTAGTGAACCACCAGCTCTCCCTGCTCCATACTGGGCTCGAAAGCTTCTCTGCAGAATGGGCATGTGGAGAGAAACAGGCAATGAAAGAGCAGAAGGACCCTGCCACAGTTGGCTGCCAGAACCAGCCAAAATACTTATCATGGTGGATCCTGTTTAGTTAAAGCACACGGCTTCCCTCAAAGAATCCTGGGAACTGGAGTTTACCCCTCTCACACATGCAGCTGCAATTCCCAGCACCCTTGACAAATTTCAGTTCCCAGGATTCTTTGGGGGAAACCATGTGCTTTAAATGTATGGTATATAAGCGGCCCTAGTGTCCATTCTCCACTTACCCATAGCGGGTTTCCTTTCTCCTCATCCGCGCCAGGAAAATGATGATGAAGGCGGCGGCAGCAAAGGCTGTGGCTATAGCAATCACCACATACCACCAGTGCCAGGAGAAGGCGGGGGCAGAGTGTTCTACTGTGGAGAAGGAAAGGGCAGCAAGGGTTAAAGTAGGAAGCCATTCCAGCAGCCCATCCAGTGCACCCCACTTCCCTGTCACTGCTTGTGCTGAAAGAACAAAGGATCCAGTGGCTGAGGCCACACCTGCACCTTACATTTAAAATAGTATAATACCACTTGAACAATCATGGCTTCCCCCAGAGAACCCTGGGAACTGTGGCTTGTTCAGGGTGCTGAGCGGAGACGCCTATTCCTCTCACAGAGCTACAGTTCCCAGAGAGGTTTAACAACCAATCCCTCTTCCCAGGACACTCTGGGAATTGCAGTTCTGTGAGGGGAATAGAGGCTCTCCTAACAAGTCTCAGAATGCTTGGCTACAGTTCCCAAGATTCTCTGGGGGAAACTGTGGTATAATACTGCTTTCCATGTAAGATGCAGAGGTGGCCTGAATCTGGAACCATATATAATGCTGAGGGGAAGATGGGGAATGTCCTAGTTCCTTGGCTACCTGTCTGGCTTACCCTAATAAATAATACTTCTTGCATCCTTTTTAAGTTCCAACATTTGAAATCAACCTCTTCCCCCATAGATTTCTTAATGCAGTTCACAGTCTTTGATTGTGCAGTTCAATCAGTCATCAACTTTACTGCGCTAGTCTTTGGCCTTGAGAATTTTCAGGTAAAAGTTCAATGAAAAATTTCCATTATACAGGGTTATAATAAAGTTCAATAAAAATCCCAATTTGAAGTAAACTAAAAAGATCCGCTTAAGATCTTAAGAGTCTCCTACAGTAACTGCCCTGGGTGAAAATCTTCTAATAAAAATCAGAAGGAGAATGTGGGATGAAGGCAAACATTCAGTCTTTCTCAAGTTGCCATCTTCTTCCCCACCAACAGAAACATACATGTATACCTGCAGCTCTTCCCCCTCCTGTAGTAGCCATTTTGAAAAAGGAGAGTATGTCACCCTCAAAGTCTGGCAGGCCATAGGCTCTGGTCTCAGTGTACTGCCTACCCCCTGGAACTTTCTAGAAGAAAAAGGCACCACCTCCCATTCCTTGATGCAGCCTATCCCAGACTCTCAATTCAATTCTGGAAGTCATTGGGTAGAGTACTATACACGGCCTCTTACCTGGCTGGGCTTGTGGTAGAAATTTGTCTGCAAGAGAAAAAACAATAAATAAGTTATTTGAATATGATCTCCCTCCAAGCCAAACATAGGGGCCAGGTTTCCACCCGACAGAGCCTCAGTTACAACTAGGCCATCTTCTGGGCACATCAAAGAGAATCAAAGCTCCAAAATCAGAAACATGAATCCTGTTTTATAACTGGCTTTAGTTTCTCTGACTCTGCAAGGCTCCAAAGCCACAAGTAAGACAAAAATTAGAATCTGGAGAGTCTACTAGATCAGAACCAGGCCTGAGATCAGGAATTGCCAAACTAAGAACCATTCTTAGAAAGCAGGAAGTCAAAGGCTGGGCTACAATAATAAAAACAAGAGATCAAAAGATAACTTTGAAAGAATTGCCAAAGTGTTTGGATCAGGAATGTTGGAAACGGTTAAAGACTATTCTTTAAAAATATTGGTTTTGGTGGTTAAATTATTCTTCTATATCTTTCTGATATGCTTAGAAAGATGTGCAGGAATAGTTGTCTACTAAAATGGAGCTTTTTCATTTTTAATAGTCCTGAACTGGTTCCATCACTCTAGGTCTGAACTCTTAGGACTGTATACAGTGTTAGTCATAGAGAAGACCCATTGAAATTAATGCATATGATTAACTTAGGTCCATTAATATCAGTGAGTCTACTTTGAGTAGAACTTAATTGAATACAACCCTTAGGTTCTTTGTCCAAAAGTGGCACCTGTTCACTGTGTTTTGGTTCTGACCCAAGTTATGTTTCAATGTTTTGACATTCTGAGGACTGTCAAGGTATTCCAGACCCCTTAACTCCTACAACAGAGTTCGCTTTTGGCCTTGTGCCTCCTGCCCATTCCTCATCCCACAATATCACATGCTGGAGAAGCTAATGAGATTCCCTCCCCCCCAAACATGAACAACCACCTCCTATTCCTTACCAAAATCTGTTGAGGAAATCATGATGGCCTTGCTCCAGGGCCCATCGCCTGCCTGTGTGTAGGCTGCAACTCGCACAGTCAGATTTTGTACCGTTGAGTTCAGGGTCAATACCGTCTCATTGGTCAGCCCCACATCCACAACCACCTGGTGGAAGAGTGTGTGGCGAAAGCATTAAGGCAGGGGATTAGCAAAGTGGTGGGAGATTGTGGCTCAGGCTAGTTCAGGGTCAGTTAGGAACTGGGCCCTCCCATCCTCACAAAGGAGGGCTCACCTCAGGAGAGTCGCCACTCTGGCAGACAAGCTTGTATCCACGGATGATTCCGTTGATGTCGCCTTGCAGCTCCCTCCACTGTATGACGGTGCAGCTGCCATTTTGAATGGCCATGATGTTCTCTGGCGCAGCTGTAGGCACTGCCGTGGAAATTATGTGTTACCATGGAAAGACTGTGTGCACCCAGGACCATTTCCCATGATGCACTTGGGGCAGCTCCCTCTAATCTCAGTAATGTGTTGCATATGGGATTACAAAACCGGCAGAGTGCAGTGGTGAAGAGCACGAAGCGGATGCCCCTAGCTCAAACCTTAGCTCTGAACTCAGTGAGTGACCTTGGAAAAGCTACTATATTTCGTTCTCAGCCATCTGATTGGTAATCTTCCTAGCTTCTAAGCAATTACTCTCTAAACCACATGTTGGACCCCACTCTATCTTGCTGGCTTTCAAATTACTTCCCCCATAAGTGAGGGATTGGGAGCCTATGACCCTCCAGATGTGGCTGGGACTCCAACTCCCATTAGCTCCAGCCAGCATAGCCAACGGTCAGGGGTGATGAGAGTTGTAGCCTAGCAACATCTGGAGGGTCACAAGATCCTCATCCCTGCTCCAAGTGACTTCCTTTCTCTTCTGAGAGACCAAAGCAAAGCCCAGAAAGCTCAACTACCAAATCTCTTCCATCATCGTCACTCCCATTTCAAGCTCACCTCCTTCCAGGGTTTCCATAGCAACCCAGTGGGTCCAAGGGGAGTTACCCTCTCTAGAGCGACAGGACACACGGACATGGTAGGTGGTGAAGGGGGTCAAACCATCCAGGGTGTGGCTGAAGGGGGGCACATTGAGGTTCTGGTTATAGAGTTCCCTGTCGGAAACAGTGCTGAGGTCCTCATCTGAGCGCACAGCCTGGGGAAAATAGGTTGTGATAAGAATTTGAGGATAGACGGAAGGTGGGGGGGGAGAGAGAGAGACGTGAGGAACACATGAAGTTGCCTTAGACCAAATGGGGCTATCACGGTCCATCATAGCCAGCGTTGTCCACTCTGACTGGCAGCAGCTGTCCAAAAGCTCAGGCAGAAGGAGGGGGCCCCATGGAATGTGACCCAAGATCCTTTGAACTGGAGATTTAACTGGAGCTGGGACCTTTTGCCTATCAGGCATGTGCTGAACCACAGGGGTGGTGAGCCTCAGTCCCAGGGGCCGAATGCAGCCTTCCAGGCCTCTGTATCTGGGCTTTGAGACTCTATCTAGGCCACAGCCCTTGTTCCCAGGCCACAGTGCTCACCAGCCCTGCTTTGCACCCTCCACGAGTGTTTCTGCCTGGCCAGAATGCCTCCTTGAACATGCCTCTTGCTGGTCTGGATGGAGGACAGAGAGGGATGTGTGAGTGTGTGTAGAAACTGGCCTACGGTAAAATTAAAAGTTATTGCTCCACCCACTTTTGCCTATGGACCCGCCCTCCACTGGCATGTGGCCCTAGGAAGGTCGACCAAAAGGGGAATGTGGCCCTCGGGTTGAAAAAGGTTTCTCCACCCCTGTTCTGCTGTCTAACTCAGAGCCATCTATTCAGGTTCAAGCAGTAGGTCTTTCCCAGCCCTGCTAACCAGGAACTGAAGTGAAGGCTTTGCGCTTGCAGGGCATGTTCTCTGACGCTGAGCTATGGCACTTCCCCTGCAGGTTGGTTTTTCCTTGTAGAACGGGGTGGGGGACTTCTTTCAGCTCACGGACCGCAGAACCTGATCGAGAACCTTCCGGAGGCCACATGCCAGTGGTGGGCGGGTCCAGAAAGAAAAGTAGGTGGAGCAATGGATAGGACACTTATCTTTGTACGGCAGGCTACATTCCAGCCATGCAAAGGTCAGACATCCACACATTTGTTGCTCCGCCCACTCTCCATTCTTCATCCAGCAGTAGCGTAGTGGCAAATTCAGAAGTGAAGGGCCCCTTCCTGACTGTCACAGCTATGTCCCCTTCACAGCCACGCCTCCTTCTAAGATTATAGAATAATCTGGCCAGGTTTGAAAACTTGCTTTCTGCGTCTCTGTCACCATTTGATTGTCCTTTCTCACTGTCAGAGTTATTGCTGGAATTGCTGAGTTCAGTGTTTACACATTTATCTCCTGCTGCTATCAAACAGCTTGATGATGTAGATGGGATGCTATCAACAGGATTCACTGTCTCTTCTTCTGCAGTTACAGACTACTCACTCTCCACAGCTTGGCTTTTTGAAGTAGGAATGAATAGGAACTCCTTTCACTCTGATTGGGTCCAATCAGCAGCAAAGAAAAAGGAAGCAAGTTTGAAGACTCTTCTCAGTGGCTAACATACTCCTCTTTTATGCTGATTGGCTCATAGGATGCTGGAGACATAGGGACCTTGCTGGGACCTGGCTCCCAAAAGAGTAAGGGGTCTCATACCCCTGAGACCCTGGATGACTACATCCCTGCCATCAAGGTAAGCAAGAGGTATTATCACCATTCAAGATCATATTCCAGCCAGGCAAAAGCAGTCTCGGAGGGCATGGAACAGGTCCAGTGAGGGCTGTGTCCTAGGTAGAGAACATGCCCTAGGTTGGACCGAGGGGCCTGGAGGGATGCATGTGGCCCTCAGGCAGAAGTTTCCCATCTTTGTTGTAGGAGCTACATTTCCTGCCTTCCGGGGATGGGACTCAATCCGCCACCCCTGGGTTACTATTCCTGTGCTCCTTTGTGCGGAACTACTGGCCACATCCCCTTGTGATATTCATACAGAAATGGTAAAATTCTGGGCTAAAATTCTTCAGAGTGCAGGTGGGGGGATTGTGAACTAGCAAACTAGGGAGAGGGCTATGCAAAACCTTTTAGCCCTGATGTGTTAGTTGACTACATGCAAAAGGGTGTTGTTTCTTTTTTCACATACCAAAGCATTAAAAAAAAAATGACTCCCCGTTCCTGTCTGCGGTGGTTCAGTCCAGGATTCTGCCGCCTCATTCTGCATAATGTGCAGATTGATCTAAGGCAGGATCTCTGCAGCACAAGGGAGATGGTAGAATTCTGGACTGTACCACTTCAGAGTGTGGGTGGTGTGTCATATTTTTAAAGCTTGCCCTATGTGGTAAAACTCCCTATATGTAGAAAGCAAACACAACAGGGAAGAGTACTTTGTCCCAGATGTACCAGCCTTCTGTTTTCAAGCAGTTTGTTTTACAAAGGAAAATGTCCAAAAGCAGCCTGAATTGGTGCAGATTACTCTATGACCTCGGGGCTGCGCAAATGATCACATATCTGAAATCCGCTCTCTGCTATCAGTTTTGTTTCTTGGCTATTGGAATTCCTTGCTCAGGCTCTTTCAGTTCCCCATCCTAGGGGATGTCACATTTCATGTGGGCGGGGGGTGGATATCCGACGGAAGCAGAAGCTGGACAGGAAATCACTCCTAAAAATAAAACAGTTTGCACAAAGGGCAGGGGTGAAAGTGGCAGAATGACACATCCTTCTCCAAAGCAGCTGTGCAAGGGATCCTTGGCTGGCTTCCTTTGATAAACCCTTCTATGCTTTCAGCCATCCTTTTTACCTGGATGGTGCAGACCTCCAGAGCGTAGGCACCACTGGGCCCTGGTTCCCACGCCACTTCTAAGCTGCGGTCACTGCGATGCACAAGGAATAAGGCACGTGGCCGTCCAGGTACCACTAGAGGGAGATATAAGAAAGCAGGTGTAAGGCACCACACAAAAGCAGGGTTATTTGCTTTGGGAAAAAGTCAGAAATGTGTTTTTCATCACAGTCCTATGCATGTTTACTCAGATTCAAGCTGCACTGTGTTCATTGGGGCCGGAGCCTAAGTACCTGTGCTTAGGATACAGCTTTAGGCTCCTTCCTATGGGCTTGTTCATCACCACTATGATCCAGAAGTCATCAAGAATGTTCAGATGATTAGCCACATTCAAGCCATATTCCTAAATATATGTCAAGGAATCCCAGTCAGTGGAAAGCTAGAATTTCAGGAAAAAAGGTTTCATCTTCAGCCTTCTTCCTAACATGTTTGTTTTCCACTTGCAGGGAATTTTTGGTGTCAGGAACTATTTAAACCTGCAATTTGGAAGTATTGTGTGCTACTCTTGTACTCAACAGAAGTTAAAAGGCTCTTTGCATTATCTCTTTGCATTTAATGTGCAGCTTTAAAAAGACGCAAACAACATCAGCCTGGGGTGGTGGTTGATAAACAAAAGGATCAGAGTGGGCATATAGGGAGAAACACTTAACTCTTTCCTTCCCTCCTGTGGTCCTGAGGAAAATCCCTCCTCTGCATCTAGCATTTGCAATGCATTGGGTGGAAAATCCACCATCCCTTAGAACAAATGGGAGATTTTCTTCCTGAGCAAAAGAAAAAAAACTTCAGAAAAGGAAAGGTGGGGAGGAATTCCCCCTTTATGCCTGCTCTGATGCCATTTGTTATCACCCCTCCCCAGCTGCTGCAGTTTGCATTTTTTAAACTTTCCATGTTAAATGCAAAGACATCTTTAACTTCATAACTAGTTTGGGCCTTGGTGTACTGCTCCCCATGGATTACATGTCCTCTCTAGGAAAGCACCCCACAACCACCTCTCACCTGTCACAACTGCAGTTCGAGATGTGCCCACTCCCTTATCGTTGTGGGCCTCGCATGAGAACGAAGCACTGTGATTCAGACCTGAGAGACAAAAGCAGGCGTAAGTGGATATGGTGGTTTTTCTTAGTAATTATCAACAGCTTTCATATTTTAAACAGCAAACGTTATTAGAATTTCTGTTGCAATTTTAGGTTCAAAATGATTTTACGTTCCTTAACTCTTGAATATTCACAATTTTCTTGTGAGGTCATTAATGTTCCCAGTTTACAGATAGGGAACTGAGGCTGCAAGATCAAGGTCACCTGATGAGACTGAGTGGAGGCTTAAATCTATCTGTCAGGTCCAAGTCTAACCCTATACACCACTAGGCAGTACTCACAGCTCTTAATTCTCTCAGGTCTTACCTCTCAGTTTTTCCTTTGCAAATCTAACAGCCCTGTAAAGTAGATTTTACAGATCTGAGGAGGAGACTGAAATGTTAACCAGATAAATTATAGGTGAACAGGAAGAATAAACCAGTGCTCAAATTATTGGGGGGGGGAAGGTGTGTGTTGAGGTGCTGTAATGAAATCCACAACCTTTAACATGCCTCAGTTTCAGCAAACCATGCTCTCCCACTGAAGCCTCTTAAAAACAAAAGCAAAGGGGCTCAAAATGGAAGGCAGGATCTCCCCTCCCCCTGTAATTTGAGCACTACTACACTAACCCTAGCGGCTTCTCAAGAGTACTCTGGGGACTTCTCAAGAGTAATGTACAGAAGCACTCTTCATACTCTCTCTCACACACCCCTGCTCTCTCCAGATTCAAATTAAAGGCAAAGAAACATCAGGCAACCAAGACTGAGGACTATTCTGGGATGCTGCAACCGATTTCCAGCATGCCAGACCTGACCCCACCCCCATAGAAAGCTCCACACCTTTGCAAATAGTTCCCCCACACAAGGCAAAAATTAGCAATATTTTTAATCCTATTTCCATCCTGAGTGTGGAATAAAAGCTCCTCTTACATTGAAATGACATTAAAAAATTACATCACATAAAAAAACCATCTCTACAAAGTTCAAAAGCCTTTAATTTAATGGTTGGGTTATTATTGTTTACTGTTTGCTTTTCATTTGTAAGCTGCTTTGAGCACCTCTGTTATGAAAGGGGAAATTGCCTCTTAGCCTCAGAGGAAGGCAATGGTAAAACCAGAGGTTGGAAAAGTTACTTTTTTGAACTACAACTCCAATCAGCCCCAGCCAGCATGGCCACTGCATTGGGCTGATGGGAGTTGTAGTTCAAAAAAGTAACTTTTCCAATCTCTGGGTAAAACCACCTCTGAATACCACTTACCATGAAAACCCTGTTCATAAAATGTAAATGTACTGCCTTCAAGTCAATTCTGACTTATGGCGACCCTATGAATAGGGTTTTCATGAGGTTGAGAGGCAGTGACTGGCCCGAGGTCACCCAGTGAGCTTTATGGCTATGTGGGGATTCAAACAGTGGTCTCCCAGGTCATAGTCCAACACCTCAACCACTACACCACACTGGGTCTCACCACACTGTTCATAGGGTTGCCATAAGTCGGAATTAACTTGAAGGCAGTCCATTTCCACTTCCAATGTTTGCTTTTCATTTGTAAGCTGCTTTGAGCACCTCTGTTATGAAGGGGGAAATGCAGGGTATACCTTTTAAGAGTAAATCGTACTTTTATAACAGCCATTTCACCTCCTTGACCTGTAAGAGGGAGGGGCTACGGCTCTCTAACAGCATCTTCCCATCATGACCAACATCATCTTGATAATTGTTGCATTAAGAATCCCTACTCATAAAATGGAGGGGATTGGAACTGTGTAGTCACCCCAAGCAAGCAAGCAAACAAGCCCATCCCTTGTAAAGGCCAATATGGTTGTCCCCATACTACAGATTGAGTGGTTGAGGTTGGGAAGGAGTGGCTTGGCCTAAACCAGCCTAATAAATTCAGAACAAAGTGAGATTTTAATCCAGGAATTCTGCCTTTTCTGCCACAATATTGCACCTGTTCATCCTCTCCACACACACACCCTCATCCATATCACCAAACGCTGGAAAAAAGGAATTGCCACCCCTCTCTCATATATATATATACTGTATATAATAAGATTCACAAACACAGAACACAAAGCACATACTCATCGCCTTGAGTCCCACCTCTCCAAAGTACCCCAAACTCCACATACTTAAAGTGAACATAAGGACCTCACCCCCAGTGAGGCTGCATTCTGGATTCCCCATTGCCGTTGGCCCCTTAGGAAAGGGCTGTCCTCCCTCAGAATCACAGCTCAGAGCGTAAAGCATATCCATGTTGAAATTCACACCCATTTCCCAGGACTCCACATCCTAAAATCAACTGACAATGGTAGCTCTTGTCTCTTTGTCCCAAAATACTTCCATACATTTTGGGGTGAAAGGGGCAGAAGGACACCATTCTCATTGTCTAAATACATAAAAAAATATTAACCAACCTGGACCCTGTGATCATCATCTGAGGCACTTCATTATGTGCCTTCTCCACAGGATGTTTGGAGGGTGGCAACACAAGAACAGGCCTTTTCAGTGGTAGCCCCTCACTTGTGGAATGCTCTCCCCAGGGAAGCATGCCTGGTGTCATCTTTATCTGTTTTTAGGTGCCAGGCAAAGACTTTTCTTTTTCCCCAGCCTTTTGGCCCTTAATGTATGGGGCCTGAGATGTTGGTGGCCTCTTTTAGTAGAGTGGGGCCTGTAGCCCTCCCCTTTATTTTGTACTGATGTATTATTGATTGTGCTTGTTTTTAACTGGTTTTAATGTACAGATGTGTTCTTAGGTTTTGTTGTTTGCGTTTCTTTTAACTGGTTTTAATGTAGGTCACTTTGGGTCATGTCTGGGAGAAAAGCAACTAATAAATATGATCAATAAAATAAATAAAGGTGCATGAGGCCATCACCTTACTGAAGCTAAGCACCTCTTGGGCTAATCAGTGACTGGATGGGAGAACTCCTGAGAACTACATGTATGCTGCCTTGGGTTCCCTGACAGAAGAAAGACAGGATATAAATGTCAGAATATAAATAAACGTAAGAAAATGAAATCCAGGCATTTGTCCTTCTCCAGTCAACCAGGTCCCTCTGGGCCTCACACAGCCAAAGAAGTAACATCTGGGGACCAGTCCTATGTCCCAGCTGGTATGTCCTGTTCCTTCCGCCCACCCGTCTGTGGTTTGGGTTTCCTCATGTCTGGTTCCAAGTTCCAACCCTTGGCCCCTTTTCTGTGTTTCAACCAGTCTCTTATGCCAGGACTCCTGGGTTCATTTATCTTGATTAGGAAAAAAGGTGGTTAGAGCAGACGCTGGGGGGGGGGAGCAGGAGAGCAGCAGGGGGAGCTGGGAAGCCTTTGCTTTTGTCTCCACATCAGGGTGGCCAAGTGTTCTACTTTACAGAGGGCAGTCCTCTACTTGGAGGTGTCCTCTGCATGAAGGGCTGCCTGGTCCAATTCTGATTTTAAAAAAAGGAACCTAAGAAGGGAGAGCAGCAAGGGCCTTCAAGCTGCCCGTCAACAATAGCACGTGGACAGCAGATGAAGGAAGCACACAGGGGTTCCCCGCTATGGTGAGAAGTGTTATATTTTCATTTAAATTAAAGTGATTATTTCTAACTGTGCATTTGCGCATATATATTAGCATACACAGATTTTACGCAAATCTGGTTTGGCTTAGCCAGTGTCTAAGCACATGCTAATTGCATTTAACTGACATTCTTTGCCAGTGAAGCTTAGTCTTGGCTCCCTATCAAACTCTTTGTATTCTCTTTTACAAAGGAGCAAGCAAACAAAGGTGTATCCGTTCTAAGAGAGAGGTGGTGCACAGCCTAAGATACCCCCCCCCCCCCAAAAAAAAGCCAGTGAAATTGCAGAGACATTGCTGGGGTTTCTGATTTTGCTCAAAGGGCTGCATTTATTCATTCATCGAAGAAAGGTGTTCTTTCCAGAGGAGTGGTACAGTTAGGGAAACATTCACTCTTTAAAGCATAGGTCCCCAACTTTTCTAGGGCCTGGGAGCACATTTGGAAATATACGTAATTTTTGTAAGGACCCAGAAAACATCCACTTCATAAGAGAAAAACTGGCAATGTTCAGAACCCTCCCCCAAAACAGAAAAAAACAAACCCGCCCCCAAATAAAATAAAGCATAGACATTAAAAGCAGACACTCTCCCACGCAATTAAACAAGAAAAAAAAGCCAAAACCAAGAAAACTCTTTTGGTTTTTTTTTAAATGGAAGCGTGGGGGGGGGGCTTGGCAGGTGGTAAGGGCAGTGTCTGAGGGTGCCATGGTGCCCGTGGGTGCCACAATGGAGACCCCTGCTCTAAAGATGTAAAATATGCTTTTTTTAATGCATGAAGCCATGCAGCATAATGTAACTTTGTCACTAATAGGGGTTTGTCACTAGTGATGTCACAATCACCAGCCAATAGGTGTTTCTGACACTTGTGCAACAACATTCCACACAACATTTGCCATCAAAGTAGGGAAGTGGGTGGGTGTTTGCATTTGTACACAATATTATGGCGAGAAATTATGAATCCACCCCCAGCAACAAATGTGCTGGCTGAGTGACAGTATTAGGATCCCCCACCGCAACCAAGCCTAATTGCACTTTGAACATACCATTGTTACTATTACTTGGAGAAAGGCCCAGATTTAACAACATCGCTCCCCCACCCCACCCACCCCGGCCACATTGGATACTGTTTTCCAACCACATAATTCCTGCAAGGCCTGAGTCAGCCAGTGGGCATTTGAAGCCTGCCACCTGCACAAACAGATGGCATTTACAAAAATGAGGCAGGCGGGTCACCTGGTGAGGGTGACATCACTGTGGGGAGCCTGAAGGATAAGGGCCAAGTGCCACAAACACAACGGAGAGGCTGGGTGAACAATATCTAGCCCCCCTCGCAGCGGTTTCTGCTGCTTTCTGACCACATCATTCCTGCAAGGGCTGAGTCAGCAAGTGGGCAATCACAGCCGGCCACTACATAAACAGATGGCATTGGCAAGAAAAAGCAGCCAGGGAAATCCAGGGGCTCCCACTTAGTTCTACTAAATGCAAAGGCTCATATTTGTAAAATGGAGGTCATGAAGCCAACTAGGAACCAACTTGGTGCCCTCTACAGATGTTTCGAACCACAATTCCCATCTGTATTGTACTATTCCGGCTGGGACTGATGGGAGGGCACCAGGTCGACGAAGACCAGTCTACGATGACATTCCCATTTGGGAAAGGACCATAGCTCAGTGGTAGAGTATCTGCTTTGCATGCAAACAGTCCCAGGTCCAATCCTCAGCATCTCCAGGTGGGGCTGGGAGAGACCCCCTGCCCCAAACCCTGGAGAGCTGCTGCCAGTCAATGCATGCAACACTGAGCTAAATGGACCGACGGTCTGATTCAGTGTAAAGTAGCTTCCTGTGTTCCTGTGATATTGCATCTTGACTAGACTACTGCAATGGACTCTAAATTGGGCTGCCTCTGAAGAGCCCCTGGAACTTCCAGTTGGTCCAGAATATGGCAGCAAGGGTGCTCATGGGAATAGAGCTGTGTGAGCATATTATGCACTGGTTACCAGTTGGGTTTTCTTGCACAATCAAGTGCCAGTTATTATCTATAAAGCCCTAAATGGTTTGGGTCCAGAGAAGCTAAAGGATCATACCACACCAATTCCCATCCACCCATAGCAAACTACAGTTCCCAGGATTTGGGAGGGCAAGCCATGTGCTTTAAATATATGGTGTGGATGTGACCTAGGTCGGCTGAAATGCAGGAGAGGGCCTTCTCTGTTGCTTCACCCCCATCCTGGAATTCTCTCCTAAGGGAGATTCATTTGGAACCTTCCCTTTTCACTGAGCTTCCACCACCAAGGCTGAAGTCCGCCCACCCTTGTTGCCCAGTGAAGATGAGTCTTTTTAGGTAGGCTTTTTCTTAGCCCTGCTTTTTTTTTACTGGCTCTGATGTTTTTGCACTGTCTCTTCTTTATTATTTTAAACTGTTTTAATTCTTTTAATTGTTACAACTGTTTTACAGTATTCTCTGAAATACGTTAGCTGCGTTTAGCATTATTTTATAGTGGAAAGGCGGGATATAAGTTACTTAATTAAATGTAAATAAAAAATTCCAACAGTGTCCCAACCAGACACTTCTAAGAACCTTTCAGAGGAGATATGAAGGTGATGGGCCTTTTTTTAAATCGCTTGCCCCCTCCCATAACACACACACACCTGATATTCAGTAGCATGCTATCTCTGTACATGGACAATTGATCTTGCTATTATTCTCTTTTTTCTGTGCTTTTGGATTTCTGGTTTCCAGCCAGCCTCTTCCCAGCCTGCCTGTCTGTGGCCCGCCCACAGCCTGCCTGCATCTGAGGTCCTTGCATGTCAGACAGGGACATGACAGAGCATGTATAATTATGAATATGGGTAGAGAGACCTTTTTTTCTCCCTCTCTTGTATCCCTTTGCAGGTATCCATGATTGCAGCGGCAGCATCACAACAACAGGACCACACTCTGTTGGATGTGCATGCATTTTTGTGTGTAGTTTTGCTCTTGCATATGCTATGTCTCCCTCTTGTTTTGCACTCTTCACTTTGGAAGGAAGTTCTAAGATAGCCTTTTATTGGACCAGTTTTCTTTTGAGGAGAGACCAGAGGCATCTTTCTGGAAATGCTGCTGAAGAAACTACAAATCCTGCTGAGCAGGAAATAAGCAGGAAAGACAGGCAGGGCTTGCACCCAAACAACACTAGTGCAACTCCCCAAATTTTTGGATGCGTACTACAACAGACCTATATTTTGGAAGAAGCTGGTGCAGTTTACCTACCCTGGTGTGACCTCTTCTTTGCAGTCTGGACACGCCCAGTTAACAAAGAAAATTGAGAGATTGCCCTTTGCTTTTGGGATGACAGTGGAAGAGAAGCTTTCATATGAGGGAACCTTATTCCACCTGACTAACGTTCCCCAGGTAGAAGTGGTTAGGTGAAGCACTGGGATGCAGCAAGCCATCCCAGTGAAGGAATTAGTGGCGATAGCCATCCGGAAATCCACACAAAGTGATTCCTAGTAATTGGCTATCCATACTTCTCTGCCAGTGTCTGCCTTGTAACAGAAAATGTCTGCTCCAAGATACCTCCATCAACGTCTGTTTTGCGATAGAAAAACTGCGTTTCAGCACACTGCCATTCTAGGAGCCGAGAATACTCTGAAAATCGGCTTGCATTTTCATTTCAAGATTCTTGTTTCAATATTTGCCTAGTTAGGTTTTAAATATTTTGTCTTTGCATAGTAATGATAAATGGAGTGCAATCACCCATTAATATACTGTAGTATGTACAAATATGCACAAGAAAGAAGATGTTAGTTTGAACAGATAAATGTGAATGTTTTACTGATGACATAATTAAATGAATACACATGCTCAAATTACATTGCATAGCCAAGTTTAATGCGTGCCTCTCTTTTTCCTACAGATAATCACTGGATTGGTCACGGGGTTCCTTTGATGCATTATAGCAGTAGATAGAATCCACATTCCTATTATTAGCCTCATTCATCAAGTAACAGAGTGGATCTGTAAGGAAATTTGTTTTTAATGGACTGTTTCCCCTTTCTGTCCCTCTAAACGTAGAATTTCTAAACATCAGAAACTGAACCTTGTGAAAAAGTAGCACACTACTAATCTTAAGGTTACATTGGGCAGGCCTCTTCTATTTCTGATCAACACTTCCTAAATAAAATTGATAATGGGTGGCCTTCCTGCACTTAAGGAACCCACCCTTCCTCCCTGGAGCCTCTGGAATCAGAGGAAGAAGATACCATTCCCTAGGCTATCAAGAATGTAATTTATCACTAATTGCAACAGTCTGTAGCAGGAAAGGGGGCAGTTCACTGTAGGACTGGGGAGGAATGCTTCTGGCATTGGTCAATCAGCAGTGCCCCCCCCCCCACTTTTATGTCTGGGCACATTCAGAAAATGCCTCATGCTCATAATATGGTACCTCTGCATGCACTCTTGGAACAGGGCTGGGGAACCTGTGGCTCCTGGACTCCAACTCCCATCATTCCTAGCCAGCATGGCAATAGGTCAAGGATGATGGGAGTTGTAGTCCAACAACATCTAGATGGCCACAGGTCCTACATCCCTACCTTAGAAGCTGAGCATGCCATCTCACTCAGTAACCTTTTCCAGAAAAATCTGCACTCAGATTGGTTTTCTTCCTCTCATCTGCGCACACTTCAAACTGCAAGAACATGCATCCATCTATCTGGACAGGCAGGATGTGACTCAAATTCCAGTGCCTTGGAGTAACTATTGGACATCAAAGACCATTCAGGCCCACCAAGTGACAGGTAGTACAAAAACCCTCAAGTGAGCCATTCGGCATAATCAGAGCATGTTTACAATACTCTGCTTGAAGTAGGCCTACCAACTGACCAGAAATAATACTGGTCTTGTGCCTTAACCGCAGTTTAATCAGCACCTTTTCACACCAATGAGATAAATATTATCCATTTAAATACCCTTCTATCCTGGGCTGTCTATAAATGTATCTCTAGTTCATGGACACACTCACCTGTAATATGCAACCGCTGCCTCATCTAACTTCCTCCCTCTCTAGCCACTTTGTTTGCATGTTTCTCACCCCTTTATATCATTCTACTCCCTTGCATACATCAACTTCCCTCTAGTTATGGTAAACCCCAATCCCAGCATCCTTCATGGATATGTGACAAGTCACCCACCCATCTAAATTTTAGGAAGGATGCAAGGTCCACTGTATCTTTTTTTTTGGTGAGGACAGGACTCCCAGGTTCTTTTTCCAGCTCAGGAATGGGAACACTGTTAAAACAATGTGTGGGCTGGAAACTTGCCAACTTTGTTTACTGGCCTTGCTCCAGTCCTTTCAGCAGAATCCTAATGCAAAATAACTATGCAGGCAAAGTTTTTCCTATCACTTTATCTCCACACCAGAAAAGTTTCACTGAGCAAAATATCTGCGTGCCCATCTGCTCTTAAAAGCACATGAGCAGAGCCTCCTTAAAAAAACACACACAGAAAAATGTGGGAATTCACCATTGGGTGCTCAGAAGCCACCTTGGCAGTTATGTGCCCAGATGGAACAGAAGACAAAGCATCTATACTTTGTCTTGAAAGGGAAGTGGAGCAGGTAGAGACTGACATGTAGCACAGCACTGCAATGGTGAGAAAAGTAGCAACTTTCCCAAACCTGTAATAGGCACAGGGAATCTGTTCTTTTACCACCTCCAGTCACCAGGTGTAGTACGAAAGTACTGGTTTCGGGCAGAGGGGCTTCTCTCATGTAAACTGTCCAAATTTAAAGGGTCTGCAAATAGCACCTGATCCGCACTAAACCTCCGTATGAATGAGCCCTCAGTCACAAATCACAGTCTGAGCATAATAACAACACTGACCTAATTTACAGGAGTTACTGAATGATTGATTACAACACAAGGTCAAATTGTTTGAACACTCTAAACGCAAAGGCAGAGAGGAGTAATTATAGCCACCTATGAAAGGCTCCTAGAAAGTTAGCCATGAGGGAATGCAGCCCTTGGACTGCAAACGGCTCCCCACCCCTGTTGCAACCTCTTGATAAGAGAGAGTATGTTAGTGGTAAAGAGCAGGGGCAACCCTGAACTCTTTCCTCAGCTTCTAATGGAAAAGGGGGTGTGTGAGTGTTTAGAATTGTGTGGCAAGCCCTGGTTTGTTTTCTCTTCTTTGGAAGGGGAGTGTGGTCTAGTGGTTAGGGTGAGGAAGGAAAGCCAGGACCTAGCTCTGAGGCAAAAGCAGAACAGTGGGGCGGCATATCAGGACTCCTGGGTTCTGTCCTCAGTTGTGAGAGTGTGTGGACTGAGGCCTAGTAGGCTGCACAGGAACCAGGGCTGGGATGGGGAATATAAGGCCCTCTTGTCTTTTCCATCACTGCCTGGCACACTCCTGCCCCCCTCTGTGCCCCTTGTCCAAATGCTGTCTTGGCTGTTCTCCCACAGCGTCCAGATCCCAGCTCTTCCTGACTCACAAGCATGTCATCTCCTGCCCAACATTCTCCTTCCCTGATTCACTGAGGGCCAGGACTAGGCCAAATTAGCCAGAGGAACAAAAGGCATGGCAGGTATGTGGGGTGAGGCATGGTGTATGAACGCTTGTGTATACAACACACACACACACACTTCCAGACACCAGCATGGGTAGGTTTTACCTCAGCTCTGAGGGGAGAGGGGAAAGGAGAGAGAACCGGAAAGGACAGTGTATGTTTTTGTGAGCTGGTGTCTCTGGTGTGGTGGTGGACAACAGTTTTTAAGAGAACTGAAAGTGCTTCAAGAGACACAATGCATCTTCCCACGGGGTAGGCAAACATTTGTTTTTCGCCCCATTGTTGCCTCTGCTCAAACAGGCCTGACAGTGTTGTTTTTTGGTCTTTTCCTCTTCCAAAACACTGCAAGGAATATTTGACTAGAGGCAACAATAGGTCAAAGGAAATGAGTGCACAGAAGAGCTTTAGCCAGCCTGGCACCCTCCAGATGTTTCGGACTAAAACAGATGCCCTCCAGATGTTTTAGAGAAATAGTTCACCTGCTGACTTTCTGCATGCCAGGCTGCTGTTACAAAGCAGAGGAAAAGGACCAGTAAAGGCAATTCTAGAGGTTGTGTAACCCCATATATTTAAAGCACATTGCTTCCCCCAAAGAATCCGGGGAACTGTAGTTTACCCCTCACAGAGCTACAATTCCCAAGCACATACTACAGTTCCCAGGATTCTTTGAGGGAAGCCAATGCATGTTGTGTACGCAGCTAGAAAGAAGTAAAATGCCCAATAATTGATATATCAATTTTGCTGTTTCAGCAGGCCTTTGGCTGACTTCTGCTAAAAGTCAGGCCAAAGGCCTGTTGAAGAGCTTCAGGAAGGGTGGGGTGGGGGTTGGGTAGATAGATTTCCCCGGCAGGGAGCTACAGCCTGGGAGCCACAGCAAAGGGAGGACTCTTTCTCGTATTCTAACCTTTTCAGCTTTGGCGCATAGGAAACCACTTTCTACTACAGGGGTGGGGAACCTTTATTATTATAATATTATTATTATATTAGCAGCAGCAACATCATCATCAACAACAACAATTTATACAACAACAACAATTTATATCCCACAACAACAAGAAGCCAGGCAAGCAAGCAGCACCATCAGCGTTCAAGGGCACATCTCAGCCAGGTGAAAAGATTACCCAAGGAAGGGGCAACGCAGGGCCAGTGAGGGGTTTGGCCTGGGGAGAGAGGGTGGTGTAATTTGCTGCTTTGCTTCATGCAGCAAAACGTCTTAGGCTGGCCCCTGACTACCCAGCTCCTTTCTTAAACGTAAGAAGCCTGTCATTATACAACTGGGACCTTCTGCATGCAAAACATGCGCTCTGCTACTGGATTATAGTCCCTCTCTGAACTTGTTCTGCAGACAGTAGCCGGACCCACGCAGAAGGGTCACTAGACTCAAGAGGGCTTACAGCTTATGCCCAAGTCAATGTGTTTAGGGATGTGGCCTTAAGGGGATGCTTGCTGCCAAATTGAGGGTTTCTATTCCAGGAGAAGCAAGGAATGTCCCCTGGCCACAGAAGCCCTCGAGAGCTACTTTCTCTTTCCCAGGCATCTGATTTGATGCTCGTAGCCCCATGCAACTGCCAAGTCAGCAAAAAAAATAATAATGTTGCGGCTGGCCTTAGCTAATCATCCAGTGGTCTTCAGATGAAAAGGCCAGTGGCAAGGATGCTGGGAAGCCCCCGAAACATACCAGGGCAATGGAGTGTGGGGGGGTGTCATCTGACTGCCTGCAGCATGGATCAGGAGTTCAAAGTGACAGAGAGAGGCAGGGCTTGCAAAGACCCTGACCTGAGACCCCACCCGTCAGTGGGTGCCTCCAGACTGCCTGTATTTTGTGGGAGGGATTCAAGTGGATACTGGAAAATGTAGGTTTGTACAATCAAAGTGGATTAAAATGCTCTGTTGCCCCAGCACAACAAATCTCCTTTTTAAAAGAATCAGACTTTAAGAAAATAACAGGGAAATGGACTGAAAGGAAGAGATATGCCGCCCTGGGCTCCTACTGGGAGAAAGGGCGGGATATAAATCAAATAAATATAAACACCACACAAGCAAATCAGAATAAATGCAGGATGAATGTGCATTTTCCTACAGTCTTCTCACAAACAAATCAGAGCGAATGCTCAATAAAGACAGGACATAATGTAACCTCTGCATACGCTTTGTGAAAGCAAATCAGGATGAATGCTTAGCTTGTCCTAAATAGCTTGTCCTCCCTAAGTAGGGAGACCACTTTTGACAATATGGTATCATAGCTGCCTTATACAGTATTTAGTCAGAACAATGGTCTGACTGTAGATACTGTATTGCCTACACTGACTGGCAGAGGATATCCAGAGATTCAGGCAGAAGGTCTACCCAGCCCTTCCTGGAGATACTAGGGACTGAACGTGGGACTTTCTGCATGTAAAAAAGATGCCATACCACTAAGCTATAGCCCCTGCCTTGTTAACCTTCCACTGCACTGTGTGACTTGAGGTACTGCCCATCTCTGTTGTTCCTAGAAACAAAGGGAGCTTCTGAATATGCCCCTGCCCCCAATAAATAGCTCCACTATCTCCACATTGTTGTTGTTATGTGCCTTCAAGTCAATGACAACTTATGGCGACCCTATGAATCAGTGACCTCCAATAGCATCTATCGTGAACCACCCTGTTCAGATCTTGTAAGTTCAGGTCTGTGGCTTCCTTTATGGAATTAATCCATCTCTGGTTTGGCCTTCCTCTTTTTCTGCTCCCTTCTCTTTTTCCCAGCATTATTGTCTTTTCTAGTGAATCATGTCTTCTCATGATGTGTCCAAAGTATGATCACCTCAGTTTCATCATTTTGGCTTCTATTGATAGTTCTGGTTTAATTTGTTCTAACACCCAATTATTTGTCTTTTTCACAATCCATGTTATGCAGAAATCTCTCCTCCAACACCACATTTCAAATGAGTTGATTCTTCTCTTATCCGCTTTTTTCACTGTCCATCTTTCACATCCATACATAGAGATCGGGAATACCATGGTCTGAATGATCCTGACTTTAGTGTTCAGTGATACATCTTTGCATTTGAGGACCTTTTCTAGTTCTCTCATAGCTGCTCTCCCCAGTCCTAGCCTTCTTCTGATTTCTTGACTATTGTCACCATTTTGGTTAATGACTGTGCCAAGGTATTGATAATCCTTGACAAGTTCAATGTCCTCATTGTCAACTTTAAGGTTACATAAATCTTCTGTTGTCATTACTTTAGTCTTCTTGATGTTTACTAGGATGGCAGAGTGATAAAAGAGGGCAGGGATGCTGCACCTTTCATTGTTCTGTATAAGAAGATATTTCAGCATGTAGTAAAGCTTCTCATGCAAGCGCATCTATTCCTTTTCACATCTGGCTGCCCTACTGTTTGGCCTACCTTACAGAGGTGCTGTAAGGATTACTGAGAGAATGAATGGAAAGCACTTTGGACACTTGAAAACATTTGGTATGATTTTCATGAGCAGCAAGCAACAGAGACTGAAGCATACAGGCACTCACACGCACGCACAGACACTGCCCAACTGGTATTTGGCAGTGTTTGCCGGGTCTGTTCCCACGCTTAGAGCAAACCCCCTCCCCACCCAAGCCATCGGGAACCAGCCACCTCCATAGAAAAGGAAACAAAAGAGGCTGAGGCTGGGGATAAGCAGGGCCTTGGGGGGGGCATGAGACAATGAACAAGGACGTGAAACGCTAAGGGAAAGGGAAGGGGGGGCTCACGAATGCAAGGGTGAATGGAGGATGCGAACAGGGGTCCCCTGCATTCACTGTCCACCCCTCTTACCCCCTACTCCTCAATTAAGCCAGAGCAAGACGGGACTGCAGGGAGAATCGGAATTCCCTCTTTGCAGCCAGTGGAACGGAGAGAAAAATAAACGACGGGATTTTGGCTCAGCCACCCAGATGCAAAAAAGGAGATGCAAACAAAGCTCAATCTGAGTCTCTTCAACTCAGCCCTAGAACTGTTTTCAACACTGTGGTCCAACCCCAGGATGCATGTCAAGTGCAAGATGAAAAGTTGCTACAGAGCGTGTGCAGAGTGCACTGCGTTACATACTGAGCAATGTGTCATGCATTCCAACACATCAGGAACTGGGAACAAGGGCTCCCAGAGCCTCTTGTTCTAGAAAAGTAAACACCAAGTGGAAAGGCAAAGCCACAAGTCAAAACCACAGTTGGAGAAGGAAGAGACGCAAATGAATTTGGAACCTCCAGACCCAAGAAAAGCAGGAACAGATGGAGAGAGGAGCAGGCAGGAGGGACCAGTCCCAAACACCTAAAGTTGTAAGAAGGCATCTTTTTCCACTCTGTCCTGAATTTGTCTCATGCAGTACTGTTTCTATTCCACTGCAGTTCGCCTTCCACCAAAACTACTTTATTCGTCTCACTGTCCACTGTGACAAAATTACGTAACATGTAAATTACGTAACATTACTTTATTCCACTCCATTCATTTCAGTGCAAAGGAAACAATGCAAAGTGTGTGTGTGTGCAGACAATCAATTACGTGTCGTTTGCAGACTGAAAGCAAAAACAACAACAAATACCGATTGTATTAACTGGATTGATTTCCATTCCGGACATGGGACAAACAAGCAAACATCTGCAATTTCCAGTCCTATGTCTGTTTTTTGTCAGAATTCTCTGACACTTCTGCAAACACCCAATGTGCCTTTCCCTGGAAAGCTGACCTCTCGCTTGCAGACTTGATAATTCAAATCGGGTGCGATCTGCCAGCCAGTTAGTTTTCCTGCACAGGCTTCATTGAAATGAATGGGAACTGCTACAAACACTCTTGCATGACTCCTCTTCATTTCAGTGGGTCCTACACAGGACAGCTTCCTGGTGAGTGTCCCCCTTGTGCCTCCAAGTAGGGCTGCTTCTGTCTTTTCCAAATTACAATTTTTTGATGAACATAAATCATCGTGACTTACCTCTCACAGACAACATGGAAGGGGTCCGGGCCAGTGGATCATACAAAGAGTTGAGGGGGGCACTGTCTTGCAGCCAGATCACCCGTACTGGTTCTGGTGGACCCTGAGCACTGCAGCTTAGGTGGAAAGGGGTATTGGCTGTGACCTCGAGATCCTGGGGCTCCTCGGTGAAAAAAGGAAGACCTGGGGGGGGGGACACGAAGGAGAAGACTGAGCAAACAAACATGCAAAGCTCCAGTGTGTGTGTTTTTGTATATAGAGATGCATCAAAGCCACACCTCTCCCCACATCCTGATTTGAGTATCCTATATACTAATAGCAGACTCATTTTCTTAGTGTGGGTCCTTATGTAGCCAAATCAGCACCATACCCAAGCTGCATACACACCATACATTTAAAGCACATTCCTCCTGCCCCAAAGAATCCTGGGAACTGTAGTTTGTTAAGGGGGGTTGGAATTGTAGCTCTGTGAGGAGTAAACTACACTTAATAATAAGTACTAGGATTCTTGGGGGGGATGTGCTTTAAATGTACGAGGGAGGTATAATCACTTAGAAACCATTTCAGCATGTAAGTGTATATAAAACAACCACAACAACAACATCATCAGGCTTACCGAAACCTAAGAAGGACTATCTCCCCAGCCACCAAATAAATAGCCCAATTAAGAACAAGCTTGCTGTGCATTGGCATGGAATGCTAAATGTCTGTTGAGGAGAGGTGAGAAGATGGAATGGAATGGAATACCCTGGAAAAAGGCATGGCTGGCTGAAAACGAAGCACTCCACACTGCAACATTTTGTTGCAGCTCCCACTTTTGTAATCTTTCTAAAGGCAGGCTATGGAAGATTTGCAAGAAGGAAGTGGGTGTCTCAAAGCACATGCAGAGCATGTCCCTCCTCATTGAGGACCGCATCCGGGATTAAGTAACATGGCTTCCAGGTCAGAAGATAAAGGCTACCAAATATGTGCCCCCTTTACTGTACCTAATTTTTTGGTTTCCACATCCACACCTTACATTTAAAGCAGTGTTATACCTCTTTAAACAGCCATGGCTTCCCCCAAAGACCCTTGGGAACTGTAGTTTGTAAAGGATGCTGAGAATTCTTAGGAGACTCCATTCCCCTACAGAGCTACAATTCCCAGACTTTCCTAGGAAGAGGGATTGGTTGCTAAACCTTTCTGGGAATTGTAGCTCTGTGAGGGGAATAGAGGTCTCCTAACAACTCTCAGGACCCTTAACAAACTGCAGTTCCCAGGATTCTCTAGGGGAAGCCACGACTGTTAAAGTTCCATAATACTGCTAAAATGTAAGGTATGGATGTCGCCTGAATCTCGGACCAAATGTAAGGCTCAGGGGAAGATGGGGGATGTCCTAGATCCTTAGCTGCCGGCCTGGTTCACCCTGGTAATCAAGACTTCCTGCACCCTTTTAAGGTTCAGCACTTCTTTCTACCACCACGTATGGGACAACCTCATGGTGGGCTTGTGTCAATATCACACACAGATACACAGGCTGCATTTACCTTCCAGCTGCAGGTAGGCTTCATCAGAGAGGACTTCGGATCCATTCACCAAGGCTGCACATTGGTAGTTTCCCATGTCCGAGAGCTGAACAGAAGGAATGCTGTTGGGGGAGACAAGAGCAGTCACACAAATAGTTAATTTAGCTTCTCAACTCCTTCGTTGCATCCCTGATCTGAGGAGAGAACATGATTATTGGAAACCCTCCGTCCTTAAAGATGAGTGTATATACTCCTAAGCCTGGTCTGGTCTAGACAACTTGCTCAGGTGGACACTACCAGATTAAGGTCCAGACGTACTCCAAAGAACATCAGAAGAGGACTGCTGGATAGGAACATAGGGCCCTGCCTTAAACCATTGCTCCATCTAGTTTGGCACCGTCTCCACTGCCTGGAAGTGCGTTTCAGACAGGGCTCCCTCCTAGCCCTACCTGAAGATGCTGGGAATTAAACCTAGGACATTCTGCATGCAAAGCAGATGCTCTACCACTGAGTCACAAACCAAAGGTCCCCTTAGTCCAGCCTCCTGTGCCTAACAGCAGCCAGCCAGCTGCCTCTGGGAAGCTCACAAGCTGGGCATAAAAACTGTGTCCTTTTCCTTTTGTTTCCCTCCCCCTCTAGAATTCAAAGGTATACTGGCTCTGTACATGGAGGTTTTATTTATCCATAGCTGCCAAAAGCTGTTGATATGGTTTTCCTTCATAAACTTGTCTGACACTATCATGATCTAGCACAGCCTCTGCTGCTAATTTCAGTGAAGGCTTCTGTGAGAGAACTTCCCACGGACCACCTCTGGGCTCCTCCAGTCAACCTGTTTACTGAGCATTCATTCTGATTTGCTTGAGGAATCTTTATGTTTTCCCATTAGTCATTCATTCATTCACCCCACACTTTTCAACACATTTTCTCTGTCACTTTCCAAACTGCAAAAAAGTCTGATTATTTTTTAAAGTAGATTTGTTGCACTAGAGCAGCGGTACTTAACATGGGGCCCTCCAGATGTTGCTGGACTAGAACTTCCAGCATCCCTGGTCCTTGGCTATACTATGATGGATGGGGCTAATAGGAGTTGGCATCCAACAACATCTGGAGGGCACCACACTGGCTACCTCTGTGGTAGAGCAACAGAATGCTTTAACCCACTTTAATTGCAAGAATCTAAAGTTCTGGTATGTGCTTGAATCCCTCCTGCAAAATAGCACCCTCTGCTTCTCTCTGCTTTCTTTAATCATGCCCAATATCCACCTCCCAACCCAAGGCAGCCACACACACACCCCATGCCTCATGGGGCAGGACCTCCCTCTCTAACCCACTTCTAGGACACTTCTCTCCAAGGGTAATGCAAAGGGTTAGCATTCAAATTTTTACATTTCCTTAAAAAGGATTATGAGCAATACTGTTAAAATCCAGTAATATAAACTTGGATCCCATATGCACAAAACCGGTTACAAATTTTACAGAAGGGGTTTGGTACCGATGGAATAACATCTGCAACTGGATTTTCATGCCACTGTATTCATACCCAGTTTCTCTTGTGATTTAATATTTTGGGCTTCTATCTCTCTGCATTACAGTTTATTGCTGGGTAGGCACCGTTTGTGTTTTTCTTGTGTCATTATGGAAAGGCCGACAACCTTTCTGTTTATTTATGGGTCAGGATTCTTCCCTCTTCCATCTTTATACTCCTGAAGACCAGCTGCTGGTTTCCTCTTTGACATCTCTAGCAGCAGCAGACAAAACAAAGTATCTTAATCTACTATTTTTTGTGTTTATTTTACAAAGTTCTTTAAACCCTTTTGTTTGTTGCAGCTGTGCATGGTTTCTTTTGCTGTTTATCAAAGTTGAAATGAATGCACGAGCTTTTAAGAATATAAAAGAAACAAGCTTTAAAAAAAGGCTTCATTGAGCCCACACAGCTAAGGAAACAAAGACAAAAAACAGTGTGGGATTAAGAGGATAGCATAGATTTGGGGCACTTCTAGATTGTTGCTATTTTGCAGGTGAGATTCAATCACATTAGTAGCAAAATTCAGGCTAGAGACGCACTCACTGTTCTGCCAGTTCCAGTGTGACTCTCTCTTCTGAAAATAGGGGCACAACTATGCTAATCAAACCCTGCCCCTTTTTACTGTAAAATCTGGTGGAAGCAGCTTATTTATTTATTTATTTAATTTATTATTTGATTTATATTCCGCCCTTCCTCCCAGCAGGCATTTTGAGTGTGGTGTTATTTTTAATTCAGCTTCACAGAGATTTTGCAACTGATTGGCAGATCAACCCATCCCCCCTTCAGGTATGGCTAATAGCAACGCTTTGATCTGGCGACTACCGTGTTCACAGCCTCAGTTTGCACAATTAAAGTGGATTTGGTGGTCTTGTGCAACAAACCCAGTTCCCAATTTTTTTTGGCCTTTTCCTGGTAAGGAAGGTGATGGGGAAAGGCACAGGAAAATTTGGAACAGCAATTTCTTGACATGACGTCATATAATGTTCCCAAAAACAAATCAAAATGAATGCTCAATAAAGAGCCAGCATTGTATAACCTCCCCACAAACTCTTGGTAAACAAATCAGGATGAATGCTCAATAAACAGATTGTTTGGAAGCAACGTTGGTTTCCAGTAACCATCCACAGAAACAGATATTTTGAATTACAGTCACAAAATTTAAAAGGCTCTAATGCCTTTTTGTGTCACACCTGTACGTTTGCCCCTGTGGGGCAGCTTAGGGAGGTGAAAATTTTAATGTGAAAAATGGTGCGGGGGTGGGGGAAGACTCCTCACCCTATGACATAATCCCAATCTGATTGCAAAGGTCCAATGTTCAATCTTCAGTATGTCCAGGCAGGACTGGGAAAGATAACCTGCCTAAAACCCTGGACAGCAGCTGCCAGTCCGTGTAGACAATACTGAGCTAGATGGACAATGGTCTGGCTCAGTATACAGCAGCTTCGTATGTGTCTAATAACTGTCTAAGGTAGATTAGTATGACGATCATCACAATTTTGTAGAAGGGGGAGTGGATCATTGGAAATGGCTCTTTCAGGTTCTCTAGGAGGCTAAAGGCTTCTGCTGCAGGTCTGGAAATGCTGCAGTTTAATGGTGCCCATACCCCCCTCGACCACCTTATACAGGAGATGGGCAAGATGGGGACTAGCAAACTGACCCTGAATCTTGGCAAGACAGAGGTGAGTCTGGATAATTTGTCATTGCCTGATTGGATGGGGTTGTATTCCTCCTGTAGGAGTAGATCCATCTTTGTTGCTAGAGGCCCAGGTGACCTCAGTAGCTAGGAGTGCCTTTTACCAGCTTTGGCTGGTAAGACAGCTGTGACCATTTCTGGACAGGGATAGCCTGACCACTGTCATCCATCCACTGTCAACCTCCAGGTTGGATTATAGCAATGTGCTCTATATGGGGCTGCTCTTGACGTTGGCCCAGAAGCTGCAGCCAGTGCAAAATGTGGTGGTTTGACTGCTCACTGGTGCAGGCTATCACCACCAAGTTATGCCACTGCTTAAAGAATTGCATTGGCTACCAATTAGCTACTGGGCTAAGTTCAAAGTGTTGATTCTGGTGTATAAAGCTCTACACAGCTTGGGACCAGGATACCTAAAAATATTGTCTCGCCCCTTATATACCCAATCCATCACTGCACTTTGCAGGTGACGGCCTCCTGCAGATACCATCTTATAAGGAGGTCGTTCCACATGATATAGGAATTGGACCTTTGGAAAATGGAAATGGACTGCCTTCAAGTCAATCCTGACTTATGGCTACCCTATGAATAGGGTTTTCATGGCAAGCGGTATTCAGAGGGGGTTTACCATTGCCTCCCTCTGAGGCTAGTCCTCCCCAGCTGGCTAGGGCCTGCTCAGCTTGCCACAGCTGCACAAGCCAGCCCCTTCAACTGCCAGCTGGGGGGCAACTGGGCTCATTGGGACTATGCATGTAACCCCTCAGCCACTCACTGTGGGGGTGATCTTCAGCTGGCTCTTGACATCCAGGAGACACGAGCGGGGATTTGAACTCACAGACTCTGGACTCCCAGCCAGGCTCTCCTCCCCACTGTGCTATACCAGCTGTTAATTGGACCTTTAGTGGAAACTACCCTTTAGTATTCCCTCCCCTTAAAGGGAGGCGCCATCTCTGTTGTCTTTTAGGTGCCTACTGAAGACTTCCTCTTCCAACAAGCCTTTTAAGTAGAAACCTTATCGCAGTCTGCATCTGTATTAGAATCGTCTTTATGATGTTTTAAAGATGTTTTTATTCTTTTATTGCCCTGGGCACCCTGGGACCAAGGGTGGGATATAATAAATTAATAAATGCACCAATGGGTGAAAGGTTATGAGCACACTTCTTACCAGCAGCTTCAACATACGGACACATTTATGAATGTTTAGTCAGCACATATGTGCAGACTCATGTGGAAGAAGATTCATAAATTAAATAAATAAATAAAGGCCTTCCCTAAGATTTGAGCTGGCATAGTTTACTAATTATACATATATAGACTCACCTGTACATGTGCTTCTCCTGATAGTATGACAACCTCTTAAGTATAATTTTGTTTATATTTCCTTTAAGGAAACCGCCGCTCAGCACTCTTTTCCCTTCCTATTTATTTATTATCACATTTATATCCCACCCTTCCTCCTAGAAGGAGCCCAGAGCAGGAGCTGCGTGTGCCCATTATTTATATTGATAAAGTTGTTATAAAACTTTAAAAAGTATTTAATAAAAAGTATCCGCTAAGTGGCTCTCAGCAAGCACCTCTTTTTATTGTTATATAGATTGCGGGTGGGGGTGGGGGGGATGAAGCAGGAAAGAGCACTGCTTGCTCAGGGCCACTTCGCGGATTAATAGATTCCATTAAAAAAAGTTTCTAGTCCCTATGAATGTGAAAGATGATTCAATGTATAAGGATAACACTGAACTTTATAGAAGTTGGGAGCAGGGCAGAGCAATGACTGAGCCAGGATTTAGTTGTCTACAATGCCATCTTTACCTAACCCCTTGACCAGCAGAAAAGGAACACATTCTGCAAAAGCAAAAATCAGATTTGCTTCATGTACACAAGAGATACAGGCCACATACTTCCAATTCTGTTCTTTCAGATCACATAGTCCTGAGCTGATCTCCTCAATCATAAAGCCTAGAGACTTGAAAATAAAAGATTTTCAGGATCCTTTTCAAAGCCTATCAAATTTGATGCTTGTGTGGGATAGGCACAAACCCAAAAGAACACACATAGCCTGGACGGTCGCAAATTTTCACTGTCTTTGTGAAATGACCTTGTTACCCACTTATCTGTACTCAAAATTTAGACTGTAGGCTCCTTGGGGTAGCAAGTTATCTTTTTGCTTGGGTTAGCCAGGTTTTGCTTAGCCTCTGTGGTATAGTGATTACAGTGCTGGACTAGGACAGGGAAACATGAGTTCAAATCCTCCCTGGGTGACCTTGGGCAAGCCATTATGTCTCAGCCTAACCTACCTTGCAGGGTTGTTTCAAAGACAAAAGGTGAGGGAGAGTCACATATACTACCCTGCACAACTTGGAGGAAAAGCAGAATAAAAACATCATGAACAAAGAAACAGGAGACACGCATCATGTAGACTGATACCACTGGGTTTAAAATAATTTTTATTATCCTCTTCCATCCATCTAGCTTGAACCATAGTGCTGGAGACTGCCTGCTTCTTGCATCCCTATTCCCTACTTTGCTTGGCCTGTCAATCAAGATGGCAGTGGAAGAAGCAGTGGAAGGCATCACGTGAAAGCTGGGGAGGCAGGCTGCCAGCTGTCCTCCCCACTAAGTTCTTCTGCTTTGGAGTTGAGCAACTGGAAATAATATTTCCTAACGTGTCACACACCCTCATGCACAGCATGGCATAGCACACACACCCCACACAGCAAGCCAGGCAACTCCCTGTCTTTAAGAGGAAGATGGTTAACTGTTCACATGAAGAAAGACTGGGATCATGGCTTAAGTCAAACGTGCAACACCAAAGATCACTTCTGTTTTCTTCAGTGGCATAGTTTCTTCCTGTTGTACAGAGGTTAACAACTGGGCTAAAGAGCCATTCCTCGTGTAATATCTGTATTGCACACTTTATGGGCAGCTGCTTTGAACAAGGAGTAGCTGGAGACCCCTTGTTCCTCCTTATTAGGAGGGAGGTGGGTTTTTCTTCAAGATCTGCCCTTTTTGTTTTGTTTGCATAAGCAGAAATGTATTAATAGGGAGAAAGAAACATGCGCCACTGATAAGCTGATGCCCCCTCCTCACCAGCAGATCTTCCACTAGCAGGACCGATTCATACAAGCAGAATCAATCAGAGATTTTGGACCAATTCAGCATCCTTTCCTTGCGCCTACACAGGAAACTGCTGTACCACCTCAGACAGTTTATGCATCTAACCCTGTGTCGTGTACCAGGGCCTTGCTGATGCCTGTGCAGTGCCCCTCTTAATTCCACACCACCCACCCGGTCCAGCACTCTTGAGCTGTGCTAAGATAAACTGGCAGCTGGATCCAGCCACGTTTTTAATTTCCCACAATACCCCAATACATGCTGTTACTCTGGGGCATTGTGGCAGCTAGCGCCAAGTCATTGCTTAGGCCCACTTCTGCTGTGCCCTGTGACAGAGGAGAGACCCATCAGAGGGCACTTTGACCAAGGACCCCTCAGACCTGGAGCCAAACCTGTGTTTTTTTATAATGACTGGCAGCGGCTCTCCAGGATCCCAGGAAAGGGTCTTTCAAATCACCTGCTCCATCATCCTTTAAAGTGAAGATACAGGGGACTGAACCGGGGCCCACTGTAGGCAAAGCATGTGCTGGGCTGTGGGTCCCACCCCTTGACCTGCTGCCTTCTCCTTTGCTACTTCCCTGCTACTTCTAAACCTCTTTCCCTAAGCAAGGGGTGGGGAACCTTTTTCAGCCTGAGGGCCACATTCCCTTCTGGACAACCTCCCGAGGGCCGCATGCCAGTGGTGGGCAGGGCCAGAGACGCAAAAGTGGGCGAAGCAATGAACGTAAAGTTCACATTTGTACAGAAGTCTAGGTTCCACACACACTTAACACCCCCTCTCTGTCCTCCATCCAAGCAACCAAGAGCCATGATCAGAGTTCAAGGACGCGTTCAGCCAGGCAAAAACATGCGTGGAAGCTGAAATGCAGGGCTGGTGAAGGGTGTGGCCTGGGGAGAGTTCCAAGGGCCAGACAGAGAGGGCCGGAGGGCCACATTTGGCCCCCAGGCCCGAGGTTCCCTATATCTGCCCTAAGCCCCTCCCTTGTCCCACCTCTCTCTAGGATCAGACCAGAACCATCCTTCATCCATCCCTGCTCCATCCTTCTAGGAAAACTAGGGCAACTGTGCTGATCACAGGCAGAAGTTTATTCCCCACCTTTTCTGCTGCAAAAGCAGCTAACACTCCAATACTGAGCCCACAGGCCCGTCTTCTGTGGCTCTTGGGTGACAAGGTGCTCACCTCAGTTCACTGGTGGTCATCCATTCTTCGTCGTCAAGGGGCACCTGCACCTGGTTACTGTCGGCAAACTCCAGGGCAGCACCATCCCGCAACCAGCTGATCTCAGGCGGCTCACCAACAGCAAGGACAGAACACAAGAGCTTAACATCCTTGCCCAAAGAGGATGTCAGGTTTGAAGGGTTCTCTTGGAAATACACAGCTGGGGGAGAAAGAGACAATAATGAAGCGCCACAATGACATTACACTGAAGAAAACCAAGAGATGGGCCTAGGACAGAAATAGCTATCTATCTGTCTTCTATCTATCTATCGCACACACATATATATGTATGACCCACATTATTCTTTTGATTATATTTGTTTTACAGCTATTTTAATATTGAGTTTTTAAAATTGTTGTAACCTGCCCTGGGATCTTGTGGTGAATGGCAGGTAAGAAATATAATCAATTTATTAATAACTGCCAAGCCTCTGCTCCCCATTCCCACAAGGTTCCCAGATATTAGTCAATATCTAAAACCCATATCCACTGAAACCAGGATTTAAGCTGGTTTAACCCTGTCATTGCCCACCTACCCCAGTCGTGGGGTTTACAATTTTAAGGAAACAACTGTTATACAGAATAAGCCCTGCTGGTACAAGAGAAGGTGCAGGGGCTGCACTGGACTTGGAAATCAACAACTTCTGACTTGGAAATCATAGCTTCGGTCTTTGCTGGTTTTGTATTGGGAAAATATACTGCATGTGCTCAAACACACTCCCTCCCTCCCTTATTACTTCCTATATTCCAAGGCTGTGCCCCCTTGACATTGCAGAAGGGTTCCAGGGCCAAGCTGAGCAGAAAAAAATAACTTGGACTGTAAACACACTGGAACACGTGTGATCAGGGGACTGGGAGATGATCAGGGGACTGGAAACAAAGCCCTAAGAGGAGAGACTGAAAAAACTGGGCATGTTTAGCCTTGAGAAGAGAAGACCGAGGGGAGATATAAGAGCACTCTTCAAGAACTTGAAAGGTTGTCACACAGAGGAGGGCCAGGATCTTTTCTCGATTGTCCCAGAGTGCAGGATACAGAATAATGGGCTCAAGTTACAGGAAGCCAGATTTTGGCTAGACGTCAGGAAAAACTGCCTAATGGTTAGAGTGGTACAACAATGGAACCAATGACCTAGGGAGGTGGTGGGCTATCCAGCACTGGAGGCCTTCAAGAGACAGCTGGACAGCCACCTGTTAGAGATTGCTTTAAGTTGGATGCCTGCATTGAGCAGGGGGCTGGACTTGATGGCCTTACAGGCCCCTTCCAACTCTACGATTCTAATCTCCAGATCAAAGCATTTCCATTAGCCACACCTGGAGGGGGAACAGGTTGATCTGCCGATTAGTTGTGAAATCTCTTTGAAGCTGAATTTAAAAAACAACAACATTGCACTCAAGCAGCTCCCAGAGGTAGGTAGAGAGTGGATGTCATTCAATGAAACAGTTGAATGGAGGGAGGTGCCCAGAATGACGAAAAAGCTTGAGTAAAAAGTCACAGTTTTATTCTGTTTATGTAAATTAAAATTGTATAAAAAAAGCCCAATGTGTTTCGGCTAATCTTATATAGCCTTCATCAGGGGCTGAAAGAAATAGAAAGAAATGTATGTACTCCCATCCCACCCCCCTTTTCAAAAAACAGAAACTGTAAGTTACAAGTTTGTACAGAATGTTCACTGATTTCAATGTATATCTATTTCTTTCAGCCCCTGATGAAGGCTATATAAGATTAGCCGAAACGCGTTGGGCTTTTTTTATACAATTTTAATTTACATAAACGGAATAAAACTGTGACTTTTTACTCAAGCGGCTCCCACCAGGTTTTACAGTAAAAAAAAGGGGAGAGGTTTGACTAGCGAGGTGTGCCCGTTTTCAGAACAGAGAGGCAAAGACGCACTGGAACTGGCAGAACAGTGAGTGTGTTTCTACCCTGTTTCTACCCTTGGCCATCTCTTCTTCCAGTAACAGCAGCTTGGGCTACAGAAATCAGCAGGAAGGTTTTTTAAGCCTTGAAGTAAACATCCCCACCTGCTACTGTCTGCTGCAGATCAAACAGCTGCTGAAAAGCACAGGAGCGACAGCTAGTTTTAAAAGTTGGCAATCTCTTAGCATGAGTAAGTTTGGACCTTTTTTCAAATCACATCTTCTGGACTGTACCAATTTGGGGCAGCGGGGGGGGGGATGATGACATTTTGGTCTGGCTGGCTAGGCAAGCCATGAATGATGACTCTCCTTGCCTCTGCGTCACCAGCTGCTGAGGGATACCAGCCCCACCCGCTTAATAACGGTTCTTGTAATTCCCTGGCCCAGCGCCCCCCTCAGATGTGGTGTGGTCTAGAGCTGGAGCGGAGAACTCTCATGAGTTTGGTTCTTTTGGCCTCAGCAGCTGCCCACAACATTCTCTTAATAGCTCTACAATAAAACATCACCTGTTGGATTTCTGCCATTCAGGCAAGTGGCAGAGATTCAACAGGTGAAGCTTCTCTACTGCATCTCCAATCAATATAAGTAAATGGCCGTGCTGGCTGGGGCTGATGATGGGACTTGGAGCCCAACCACACCTGGGGGGCCACAGGTTCCCCATCCATGGGCTAGCCACTGTACCACACTAGCTATTACCGGCTCATTGCCATCTGGCACCTAATCTACATGAGCCACTGTGCATATGTAAACCAGAGTTGGACAATATTCCATACTAACTAATTACTCTGGAAGAGAATATCATAATTTGGGGGGCATCTCCCTCGGCTGAAAAACAAGGGTGGAGGACTTCTGTGGCCCTTTGACGACAGGAGAGGTACCCGGGTGAGGCATATACGCCATCGGATGATGCCTGTGTGTAGAACAGAAGAAGCGGAGCGGCTGGCTCATAAATCAGTCTGAGAATATCCTGCCCTGCAGCCGCTGTTAACCCTTGAGGAATGAGGGACACATTCCAGGGCCTGAGAAACAAAAGTTGCATACTTGGAAGAAATCCAGGCCTCATTCTTGGGCCTCACGCTTTTTTCTCTAAGCAGGATGGGGAAGAGAAAAAAAAATCTTCTGTGGCAGCAGACCCTGATCTCCTTCTGGCTTACACACAAGAGTGATCTCTAGAGCTTCTCTCACCCTGGTTGTCCCCCCCCCTTTTTTAGATTGATTGCAAGCAGAATGGGACAGAGACCTGTCTTTTGTGCTTATGCTATTCTGACAAGTGCCATGTACATTGATGGCAGAATATATAAGCTGACACCTAGCAGCCCTTTCTGGAGGCATTTGCTCTGTGCTGCACTTACTGGATAGGGCAGTCTTTTTTAATTTATTTATTCATTTCATTTATGTTCTGCCTTTCCTCCAAGAAGCTCAAGGTGGCATACATAATCCCCCCCACTTTATCTTTGCAACAACCCTGCGAGGTAGGTTAGTCTGAGAAACAGACTGGTCCAAGCTCACTCAGTGAGCTTCATGGGACCTAGTCTGACACTCTAACCACGGCCGTCACATCATCATAATCATCTTATTATTATCTTGTTAATGTATGAACTGCTTTTCAGGTGACCCTTGAGACAATTTACAAACATACAATAAAAACAACTAAAATAGTTTTAAAACAGTACAAAAAACAACTAAAGATGGGTTTAAAAACTATAGAAAAGAAACACTTAAGGCAGAGATCTCTGCGTTGAGCTGGAAAAGCCTGTCAAAACAAAAACATCTTCAATTGTTTCTGGAAAGTAGAGACTGTAGGCGCCTGCCGTATCTTGACAGGGAAGTTGTTCTACAGAACAGGGGCAGCTACACCAAAAGGCCTGCTCTAACTTGCTGTGGAGGGTTGCAGGCTGATTTGAAGTAGGAGGACAGGCCTGGTGCAGACACACGGGGTGGACTCGATGGCCCTTTCAGTCCCCTTTCAACCCGATGACATCACTGTGCAAACGATGTAAAAAAGCCCGCCTCTCCCAGCTGCAGGGAAAAAGAGTTGGCACAAGCCTGGGGTGGAGACTCTACTCCTCCCTTCTGAGCTAGATACTGCAAGCTAGTAGTTAAACTTGGGGGGAGAGAGACAGGCTTGCTATATCACCATTTCCTCTTGCACCAGCAGCAGCCCCCCATCCAGTTCCAGACCAAAAAGGCTGTCCCAGCTTTCTCCAACCTGGTGCCCTCCAGAAGATTTGGCCTACAACTCCCATCAGGCCATGCTGGTTGGAGCCGACAGCAGTTATAGTCCAAAACATCTGGAGGGCACCAAGAACACTGAACTATTCCCACACTTGCAAATTTGCTGAATCACATGACCAAAGTGGGAAATGTATAAGATGATTAGCTGGCTCAAATCATCCCCTCCCCTCCAATGGATAGGGCTGCCATTTTTAATTTAGTTTTTTTTACTGGCCCAGCTCCTGCACTTTCCTCAGTAGCTCAGCCTGCAGGCATTGGTAGGTGTTTATCTCTGAGCCTGCTGATTTCTGCAGATCAACCTGCTGTTGAAGACAGAAGACAGGAGGCCATGCCTGTCTTGTTCTGGTTAGCTGGCAACCCTAAATTCCCAGCCTAAATGAGGCAATGCAGCCCTCATGCACCATAAACAGTGCCTATCGGTTTTTATGGGTTTTAATTTGGTATGGTTTAAATTTGTATACTTGTTTTTAATTGTTGTAAACCACCCATAGAGCTTCAGCTATGAGGCGGTATATAAATGCAATCAATCAATCAATCAATCAATCATATGTACTTGCAAATAAAGCTCACAACTATTGACAGAGGTTTCAAGAAACAGATAGCCAAGAGATTAAAGTATCGTGGTTCTACCCATAAAAAGGTGCTATAAGAGGGAGAAAGAGAGATAAAGCTGTTTCCTGGGCCCTAATCTTTCTCTGGACTCAGTCCTTGAACATATGAGGCCACAGTAAAGAGGAGAGCGTCTCCAAGCATGTGCAGAAGGGTTCTCACTTTGAGTGGCTCGTATTAGACCTCCTCCCTACATACATCTGGGATTAATGAGTTCAGTGTTTGACTTTCTCTGCCTCCTCCCCCTGCACCTCCTGTGGCTTTTAACAGCTGTGCGAGGCCAGCAGTAGGAATTTCCCCCCACATCAGGCTACAAGTTTGGTTTGCTAAATTGCAGCCATAAAAAGTGGCCATGCTGCATGCATCACACCAAAAGGCCATCTAGCCTACTATTCTGCCTCCAACAGCTGCTAGCCAGATGCTTCCGGGAAGTTCATAGGCAGATCACAAAGGTATTAGCCTCCCCCTTTGATTGGCTCCCAGGTTCTGCTGTTCAGAGGTAGACTGCCTCTGAATGTGGAGGCTCCATTGAGATCTCATGGCAAATTGCTGTTGATATTCCTCCTTGCATGTGTGATCTTTAAAAAAAAAAAAAAGCCAAGGAAGCTAGTATAGCCTTGATGCCACCTCTCAGAACTCCATTCCTATGAATCAAGCTCCTACATTAGGTCACTGGGACAGCCTTCTTTCCTTTGCCCCCTTACGTAAGGAGCTTCCAGTCTGTAAGATCTCATTCCACCAAGGGATTGTGCTCAGGTGAGTGGGTGTGGGAAACAAAGATATCCTCCCAGCGTAGGAGAAGGAGGCAGGCCGTCACATTAATCTGTCAGTTCCATTGGATCACAGCAAAAAGCAGTCAACTCCCACACATACCTCACACACACAAAACACACAACCGTGTTCCATTTCCAGAGCATTTTGGTGCTTCCTTAGAATCTGTTTTTGAAACATTCTGGCTTACAAAGGGCAGACACTCCCTCTGATGCTGACACATTCTTTGTCCCCAAAGGAGCTG
This sequence comes from Rhineura floridana, assembly GCF_030035675.1. Classification (NCBI taxonomy): domain Eukaryota; kingdom Metazoa; phylum Chordata; class Lepidosauria; order Squamata; family Rhineuridae; genus Rhineura; species Rhineura floridana. The sequence continues at coordinate 32,811,033 of NC_084494.1, read as the reverse complement.
CTTTTAAGATTAACATTCATGATCTGGCTTACGGATGCTAATGCAGATCCAGATTTGATTACAGATGCATGTTTGTTCAGATCAGCCTTCTCCAACCTAGTGCCCCCCAAATGTTGTTGGACAACATAGCCATTGGTTAGCAATGATGAGAGCTATCGTCCAAAATGTCTAGAAGGCAGCAAGATGGCAAAGTTATTGTTTGAAATAGCTAATATTATTTTTGCCTGATGAAGATTTGTCTGTGCTTCATGGTTTTTAAATTTTGTATGGTTTTAAAACTGTATATTTGTTTTAATGTTCAATGTTTTTAATTTTTGTCAACCGCCCAGAGAACTTTGGCTATGGAGCGGTGTATAAATGTAATAAATGAATGAATGAATAAATAAATAAATCTACTAAGATTTATATACAGACAGACCAACCTATCATACAGTTAGGCTAGCTAAAGAATAGTAAAAAGGTAGAAATCCCCCTCCCGCACTCCACTCTTTCAACGTAATCTCATGGCTGGGACAAAGAACATAATCTATGCTTGCAATTACGAATACAGTAGTAGAAGGTGGTAGTTATTCCAGAGTTTATTCATCTGGGAGTACAAAGATACATGCGGCGTCAGAGAAACGGCTCCAGGCAGCCCATTGCAGATATTAAATTATTGTTCCCTTGTTTTGCTTGTTCTTTTTGGTGTACTGTGCAGAGATCCTAGGTTGCATCTTGCAATTCAGAATCTAGCCCCCAGCTTTTACACAGAAACACAAGACCACGCCCATTTCATTTGGAGTAGTCTGGAGCTATGAGAGTTCATTCTGGTACTAATCTCGATCTCCAACGTAAAGTAGAAACCCTGCATCATCCAACCATAAAAAGGAATCCACCTTTAAGCATTTTAACAACCCTCAGTTAAAAAGAAAAGAGGGTTATAGGTACAATCAGTGGCTACAGGTCTACCAATGGCTATGTTTCCCCTCCACTGTTGGAGGCAGAGAGAGCCAATGTTGTGTAGTGGTTAAGGTGCTGGACTACGACCTGGGAGACCAGGGTTCGAATCCCCACACAGCCATGAAACTCACTGGGTGACCCTGGGCCAGTCACTGCCTCTCAGCCTCAGAGGAAGGCAATGGTAAAACCATGAAAACCCTATTCATAGGGTCGCCATAAGTCAGGAGCGACTTGAAGGCAGTCCATTTCCATTTTGTTGGAGCCTCTATGCCTCTGAATACTAGTCGCTGGGAATCACAAGTGGGGAGCGTGTCCTTGCATTCAGGTTCTGCTTGGTGGGCTTCCCAATGTGGTATCTGATTGGCCACTGTGAGAACAGGATGCTGGACTAGATGGGCCACTGGCCTGATCCAGAAGGGCTCTTTTTATGCCTAACACAGATTGATCTTCAGCATATTCTCTCAAAATGTTATCACTGATGCCCCTTATGCCTGCAATGCCTTCTCTGAATACCTAAGTGGTACTCTCTCACACAATTTTCCTTCAAGTCCTTCCTTGAAATCTACCTTTTCCATGAAGTCTTTGAATAAAGCATTCAGTTCTAATTCCCAACAGAAATTTAGGTCTAGGTACATGGAACTATGTTTGCTAATTTCATTCCTCACTACGCTTTCCTTCCTTTGCACACCCCCAAACCTAGTCAAAATGTAAACTACAAACTCCTTGGGGCAGGGACCTATTACTTTTGCTTAAGAAACTCTATAAAGGCTATGAACATCAATACAACAAAGAGACTTTGTGGCACCTTAAAGATTGACAAAGTTATTCTGTCGTAAACTCTGGTGGACTATAGTCTCCATCAGATGCATGCACTAATAGTCTGAGTTGCAACTGATGAAATTGACTGTAGCCCACAAAAGCTTATGCCATAATAAATTTGTTGGTCTTCAGGTGTCACAGGACTCGCTGCTGCTTTTGCAGCAAGAGATCAAGACAACTACTCTGGTGGAATATGAAGATCAATGGAATAATAGTAAGTGACTTGCGAGGTGGTGGTGATGGGGGCTTAGCATTGACCCTAATTCACACAATCAGAGCAGTACAGACTCCTCAAGGGACCCGCCTGACAGCATCAAAGTTATCTCTCAGCTCCAGTTACAATCACTGTTTTTGCCTGTGTTGCTCCTGAGTCAAAAAGAATCAGGTTTCCTCTCTAAACCTAGAGGCAACTGGAGGGAGGCTTAGATCTAAAAGCGGTGACTGATGTGGCCCAGCTGGAGACACCTGGAGAGGAGAAATTCCTGGAGGCTGCGGCCCTCCTGAAACCGGCTCAGTCTGGACAACTGAATCATCAGCCCCCACAGTCACCAGACTGCAGGATGAAAGGCAGACTCCTGGTTATGATGAAATCCCCTCGAGTTTATCTATCCCTTAGGAAGGGCAGGCAGATGCTGTGGAGAGAGTGGGCTCAAATCGTCTCCGCAGCCACAAGAGCCCACAGGGTGGCCTTGAGGCTAACTTAAGTCACAGCATTCTTGAGAGGATAGTTGGGTGTCATCCCCCCACTCCCGAAGGATACAAGCACGCTTAACAGTAAATATTTATCGTCTCATCTTTCCTCCCAAGATTTCAGGGCAGCAGACGGTATGGAAACCATATTTTATGCTCATAACAACCCTAGGAGGTAGGTTAGGCAGAGAGATGGCCACTTGCCAAAGGCCATTTAGTGAGCATAATGTCTACAGAGGGATCTGCTCTGATTTTACCCTGACAACAATACTGCAGGGTAGGTTAAGGCTGAGTTGCTTCTCAGTAAACATCACTGCCAACACTCAGGTCCATATTCAACACTCTTAACCATCAGAACACATTGGCTCTTGGTACTCTGGATGTGTCCACTCCTGCTGACCCTTACCACTGGCCAGACACCTATGCCATGGAGCTTTTCCCACTCTAACACCCCCACACACACCTCTTACCTTCTTGGGCACTGATGATGCCAATCCACCAAGCCAGCAGGCAGGAGGGAAAAGACTGGCCAAGATGACCCATTTTCCAAAAATCGAAGCACCCCAACAAATCCCAGCTCCGGACACAATCTAGCGGCACATTCGCAGAAGGAGAGGGGCCCAGAAAGAGACAGGGGACTCCCAAATGTGCTGAGAAGTTAAAAGGAAGAAAGTGAAGTTGTTGTGGAAGTCAAATCCAAAAAACAAGTGACGAAATCTACAGTGAAGTCAGCACCCAGGAGAATGACTGATGATGCATCCAAAGTTTAAAAAAAAAACTTGCTAAAACTCGTGGAAATTCAGAATAATTTCCCGGCTCGAAACATTTGTCCGTATCACACACACACACACACAAAAAAACAGTGCCAAGAGAATGTTCTTTCCTTCAAATTTCCCACTTAGGCTTGGCTTCACTTGTTCCTCCCAGCACTGTTTTTTCCCCCCACGCTGTTGCGCCTAAAAAGGGTTTCAAAACTTGCACCTGATTTTCCCTCTCCACTTTTGGTCCTTCTGCTCTGGCTGCTGAAGCAACATTGAAAGAGGAAAAAATCTGTATCAATATATCATCACAAACTTGCCCACTCAACTTCTCTAAAGTGCCTCCCGGTTTCCAAAACTTGGACTTCTCCAAAAACAGAGAAAAGAGAGAGGCACGGTGAGGAGAGAAAAGTCCCTTCCCTTGCACTCTGTCCCTGACTCACCCCCTCCTACACATTGCTGAAAAATGGTTTGGTACTAGAGAGGCTTGAAAGATTAGAAAGCTGAAAGGGAAGGCTGGGGGGGAGAGAGAGAGGGAGAGAGAGAAGACAGAGCGCCAGGGAAGGGTGTGAAAATTCCATCCAGCCCAAGCAGGGTTAATGGGAGGAGAAGAACAGATGAGAGAAGAAAGAAATACTTTTCTTAAAGTTACAAGTGCTTACATTCCGAAACAGGAGAAGGCAAGTAACCACGGGCATGCTGGAGGAAGATGCTGGCAGGATGAAAGTGGATGGTGGTGACCAGAGAAAGGCAAATGCTCACTCCAAGGCTTGACTGTGTCCAGTAGAGTAGTGGCAAATTCAGAAGTGCAGGGTCCCTTCAGGTTAATCACAGCATCCCCCCCCTTTTTGCTGCTGGTTGAGAATGAGATCCTTGTTAGTGCCTTCTCCCACAACAAGGCATCCCTAGGAGCCGATAAACATGAAAGGGGAGGGCGTTAGCTACTGATAAGAGTCTTCTCGTTAGCTGACTCACCACCTCTCACTCTGTTTGGCTTGTAGGATTCTGGGGACACAGGGACCCTGCTCCCAAAAAAGTAAGGAGTCTAAGACCCCCAAGACCCTGGACGACTACACCCCTGACTGAATCTTACTTTTCCAAACATCTGAGAACTCATCCCAGAGGGCGTAGCTGTTGTTCCTGACTGTAAAAGAAAAAGAATCTTTGCAGACAAGCAGATCTATTGTGTTTTTTTTTAGACAGAACTGAGTCTTTAAGGTGCCACAGGACTAGCAGATCATGTGTCTCAATTACAACTAAAGACACTTTTTGATTCTCATACTGTACCTGAAAAGGTTAACTTTGAGAGCATAGGACTAAAATTATATACCCTCAGAGGAATGAATCTCATGTCTCTGTGCGAGTCTCTGTTCTGAGTGCGTCTTCCTCCCTGAAAAAAGCATACCTTATGCCAGGGCTGAGGGATATGTGGCCCCTGGATGTTGCTGGACTCCCAGTCCTGTCTGCACAGCCAATATGGCCGATGTCAAGAATTATGGGAGTCCAACGATGTCTCTGAAGGGCCTTATGCACATTAGAATCACCTGCTTGCTTGTGTTCCCTACCTAGTCAGCAGACAGATACAGCCCAACAAGAGGTAAAGCCAACTGGCTGTGACTTGTGCAAGAGAGACACCTGGCACTCTTCCCTGCAGGTGGGTACACAGGGCTCACAGGAGGCTTTGATTTCTCATGGCACATTCACAGTTGCCCCACGCTACACTCAGTGCTGTTGTGCCACACAGCTTGCAGAAGTTCTGTTAACAGGGGTATTCATTTTCAAACTGGTGGGTTGTCGTGACTAGCAGCTAAGTCTCACACAAGCTGATGGTGGATTGTTCCACCAGTGTCATCATTGCTGCCACTATTTCTTTTCTTAGGTTTTTAAACTTTCTAAGATGGGAAAGTCAGAGAGAAAGAGCAAGATGGATATTTGGAGTTAAATGAAAATTGGTCCTCCAAGCTTGAGATCAAGGTGTACTTAAAATCAGGTGATTGATGTAGCTGACTTTGCAATCCCATGCATATACACTCAGAAGTAAGTCCTGGTGAGTTCAGTGGGGCTCTCTCAAGTATGTGGAATATTTATTTCGGCCAGTCTACTCAGACATACAATTTAGTTATCTATAGTTGTTATAAAGGTTTGACTGATCTTTATGTTTTAATGGTACAGTAAGGCCCCGCTTTACAGCGTTCCGCTAATACAGCGGTTGTGAATTGTAGAAAGGCCCCGCTCTTATGGCGCTTGTTCCGCTTTTACGGCGTTTTTTTGCCACCAGGCGCCATTTCGGTCAATGTAAGTCAATGGGATCCACTTTACAGTGGTTTTCGCTTTACAGCGGGGGTCCAGGACGTAACCCGCTGTATGAGCGGGGCCCTACTGTAATTCTTTTATGTATATTTGTTTTTTTAAATAGTTTTGTGCATTTTGAAAATGGAAATGGACGGCCTTTAAGTCAATTTCAATTTATGGCGACCCTATGATTCACGGAAGCGGCATTCAGAGGTGGCTTACAATTTTCGTCTGAGGCAGAAAGGCAGTGACTGGCCAAAGGTCACCCAGTGAGCTTTGTGGATGTGTGGGGATTCAAACCCTCCCAGGTTGTTGCCCAACACTCTAACCACTACACCACACCTGCTCTCTTTGTGCATTTTAGCTGTGTTTTATTTACAATTTTATTATAATTTTTAGTATTCTATTGAGAGCTTTTTGATTAAGCAGTTTATAATTTTTTCTAAATAAATGCATAAAAAATAAATAAGATTCCAGCCAGGGCGAGGGTCTGTTTTTACTGGCTGAAGAGAAGTTGTGGAATTAATCCACCAAGATTTATAGATGGTTTACAACAGGTGGGAAAGCTTTCTCAGCCTGAGGGCCACATTCAGTTGTGAGCAATCTTTCAGGGGCCGCACTACAACAGTGGATGTGGCAGAGGCAAAAGTGGGCGGAGCAACAAATGCGACTCTTACATGTGCCAACCATGGCCAAAGTCTGAGGTTTCGTTCAATGCACACACCCGTCCTTCTTCCAGGGCAGGCAAGCAATAGGCATTAGAGTTCCAGGAGCCATGCCAGCCAGCGAAACCCTCAAGGATGGCCAGGAGCACAGCAAGCGAGGGAAGTGGACTTCGGAGGGGGCATGGCTTGGGGAGAGGCTTGAGGAAGCCTGGAGGGGCCTGAGGTTTCCTACCACTGCCCTCTATGGTGCACTGTAATCCGGCCAAGCTCCGTCTGCTTCAGGCCTCTACCTCCCCTGCATACATCCCCAAGCTGGAAGAGAAAAACTAGCCACTACCCTAGGGATGGGAGAGAAACTAGATTCAGTTTGCATTTAAAGGCAAATCTACCTGATTTGCACTTTCCAAAAGAATATGCGAACAGAAACACAGCCTTCCTTTGAAATTTGCCCTTCTCTGAATTCCGCAATGAAGTTCTCCAGCCAAGGAATATGTACAAAAATGCATATCCTGGAGCAGTGGTTCCCAGCGTTTATGAGTACAGGACCCCATTTGTAAGTTCAAAAATTTTTGTGACCCCCCGCCACGCTAATTGTAATTTTAGCCTCTGTTAATTTAAAAAATGGTGCGTGGCAAAATCACATCTCTAAATATCCCTTTCCATAAAAAGCTCCTTGCAGACAGGGAGGTGTTGTTTTCTTTCCTTAATGCAAAGGTCCAGTCAAATTAGGATTGCTTCTTTTTGCTTCATAAAAAGCCCTCTTCTCTCATTCTGAATAAGGGCAGCAGCAGTGGCGGCAGTGCGAGGAGATGGGAGTCAAGATAGTAATCCCCTCTTCTTCCTGATAGCATCTCCCTCATCCTCCTTTGGCATCTGCCATGTGTGGTATAGGCAGATGCCTGCCCTCGGCGTACCTGAAAGATGCTCTGGTGCTTCAGCAAAGTCCTCCCCTCTCATTTGGAGCAAGAGGGAGGTGTCATCTGCAGCAGCAGTAGGGAGCAGATAGTGTCCAAGGAGTGAAGACTTTAAATAATAATAATAATTCATTTCTTTACTGATTGTGGCCCCCTGTGGATTACTTCATGGCCCCCAGCTTGGGAACCATTGTCCTAGGCTAATGTGTGCCTATAAATGCATATACGAGTAAAAATAACATACCAAAACATACTATATCATAAAGATGATAAATAATAATAAAAATGTGTATGTTGGGGAAAATTGCATACAAAAATGTGTACTTTAGGAGAAATTTGCACTAAAATGCTGATGGATTTTCCTGTGGACTTTTATCAGCAAACTGAAATGGAAATGTGGAAAACCAAATTTAAGACTAGAAAATTAGAAACTGATGGCCTGTCCATACGACTGTATAATCTGCAATGTTATATATAGCTTTGTGTCCTCATTAATTCACCATCATCCATATGATGTTGCAAGCTAGCATGGATTTTTGTGTTCACAAATCCGCATTAGAAATACCACCAAAAAACCGATATGCTTTTCTAAACCAATAAGCAATCGCATTAATGTCCGTGTACTCGGACACAATGCTGTGGACTTTCCTGCAATAGGTGGTCCATGGGTGTTCCTCCATCATATGCCAAGCCCTTTGTCTCCTTCCCACCCAATAGCACATCCACAAACCTGTGCATGCGTGGGATTAAAAAAAACACGTTTCTGTGCTCTTCCGAAAAAGCACGTGAAAATCAAACAACCGTTATGGACCAATCACTAAAAAGGGGTGGCCAATGCTAAAGCAATTTAGACCAAAGGAAAAAAAGCCCACATGTATGAATGCTTGATAATCGGGTTTTCACAAAAATCCAACCACAAACAGGACATGTATGGATCTCGAGGCCACCAACTAAGTATGGAAAACGTGGACTTTGCGGTTAGGTATTGCTGGGCCCTGAGAGGAACCGAAACTGATAGATTTGCACATCCCTATACGCCTCATCTGTAAACCTACTTGATGCTGTTCCTCTCTCACGTCAGGGAACTGAACCTGGGAGGAGAGCTGCTTCCCCACTAGGAAGCTACACTATTCCTCCCTCCCAATTTTCCCTTGCTGCTGTGCCATCAAGTTCCCTCAGGTGTGTTTGGCTAACCAACCAAAGATAAATAATAAACCACTTTAAAATGCTGCATTGTTTTTGTGCCTGCGAGGTTCCACAAGGCACACTTGTTTGATTGCCGAGTTAACCATTACCCACCACAATGGGGAGCTGAGCGGCAGATCTGATAAGCAGCAGTGATCAGACCTCCAGGGGTACGGAAAAGAGTCATGACTATTGTGCGAAAAGTAAAGATTGCCAATTCCACAAGGCATTTTAAGGCAATACTTTTCTAGTTCTTCAGAACTCGTAATCAGGTTTGAAGCGGGGGAAAGGGAACAGAAATTCTTTAGCAAAATCCCCTAGTTGCCCTGCCAAAATTAGTTGCTGTTGTTATATGTGTTCAGGTCGATTAAGACTTATGGCAACCCTATATGAATCAGCGACCTCCAAGAGCATCTGTCATGAACCATCCTGTTCAGATCTTGTAAGTTCAGGTCTGTGGCTTCCTTTATGGAATCAATCCATCTCTTGTTTGGCCTTCCTCTTTTTCTACTGTTTTCCCCAGCATTATTGTCTTTTCTAGTGAATCATGTCTTTAGTAAACAGACTTTTGCAACTGAATTGCAGACTTACAGGCAGAAATCAAGCAGGTAAATAAGATTTTCCTTCCACGGTGCTAAAATGACTGGAAAAACTTCATATCTGCCTGCCAGGAACAGATGCTGAGTTAGGAAAAGACCGGCTTGTAATTAGGGGTGCCACCTTTTTTTTGCTGGCCCTGCTCTTGTGCCTTTAAGAGTAGCCCATCACTTTTCCCAGGCCAGGAAAAGTTTCACCTGCGGTTAAAAGAAGCCAGGCAGGCCAGGAAAAAGGGAGGGGCATCCCAGTCCAGTAAGCATTCCCAATAAATGGGTCCACAAAGCCAACACAGGGTCAAGATTTAGCTGCTTGCTTTTTTGGATGTGAGGCTGACTGCTCTGTGTTCTCAGACTATTTTCAAAGACATCATGGGCCCGATTGTTTAATTTCTAAGGGAGAGTCCTTTATGCAGCCTTGCAAATAAAAATGCTACAAAAGGTATGAAATCATCCCAGCCACTCCCCATACGGGGCCGTCCCAAGACATTTTGATGTCCGAGTTGAAAAACAAGATGGCAACCCTCTCCCCTCCCCCCCTCCAAAATGGCGCAGTGGTTAGAGTGTCAGACTAGGACCTGGGAGACTAGGATTCAGACCTCCCACTTAGCCTTGAAGCTCACTGGGTGACCTTGGGCTAGTCACTATCTCTCAGCCTAACCTACCTCACAGGGTTGTTTTGACAATGAGATGAGGATGGAGGAAACCACAGAGGATACTAGGGCCTCTGGTGACAAAGATGAATCCAGGAGTACCTCTAGGCTATGGACTTGGTCCTTCAGAGGAAGCGTGACTCCATCCAGGACCTATAAAGCACGTGCTCTATCACTGACAGACTGAGGGGCTTCTCCATCAGCTTTGCTGAGAGACCAGCTCCCTCAGGCTTCTCCCTCATGTATGCTGCCCTTCCATCAGGAGGAGGGAGAGAGCGAGAGGAGCTGCAAGGCCTCTCCATCCCCTCTGCTAAAAGAACAGCAACATGTGGCTCTGCAAATCATTCCGTTCCAGCTGGTCATGTACAAGAACTTTATAACTAGAAAGTAGTTTGCCTTTTTCTTTCTCCCTCCCCAGCCTTTTTCCTTTTGTTTCCTGAGGGCAGGGACTGACATATATCACGGACATTCATAAACCACTCTGGAAACTTTTTTTTTTTTTTTTTGCAGAACAGCAGGACAAAAATGCTGTAAGCAAATAAATAAACAATAAAACAAAAACAAACATGGGACAGTATCTTGCACCTGAGGGTACCGTAGCAGGCTAGCTTAGGAGGTGTAGAGCAGGCTGCACACAGTGAATGAGTGAGTGAGTGTGAGTGAGAGTGACCTATGTGCTTTAAATGTCTGGTTTGTTTGCAGCCAGTATGCCAAGTGTGCTCACACAATAAAGGAATTATGTTGTTGACAGAGTTAGGGTAAAAACACACTCACTGTTCTGCCAGTTCCAATGCATCTCCACCTCTCTCTTCTGAAAACGGGGCCACAACGCGCTAGTCAAGCCCCACCCCTTTTCACTGGAAAACCTGGTGGGAGCAGCCTGAGTGCTTTGTTTTTTTAAATCAGCTTCATATAGATTTCACAACTGATTGGCAGATCAGCCCATTCCCTCTCCAGGCATGGCTAATGGAAATGCTTTGATCTGGTGACTAGTGTGTTTAAGCCTTAGTTTCAGTCCATTCCCTAATTATCCCTAGCATGGGACTTGCCTTTTTTCACAGCTCCAGCTTCCCCAGCTAATTTCTGTAGATCAAATGGCACAAGAGCAGTTTAGGCCATCCCACCTCCATCAGTTTACCCCTTTCTAACCACAGAAAAAGCTCTGCTCTCCTAGAGCTGTAAAGAGAAGCAAGGATCTCTGGTTCTCCCCTTGCCCTCCTCCTGCCTCCTACAAGGAAGCAATCTGGACTACCAGCATCTGTCTGTACAGTGATGGGATGAAGGGAGGTGAGGTAGGTTAAGAAAACAGGAGCTTTGGTCAAAGGTGATGACATGTTGCAGACCAGAATCATTCTGGACTGGAGTCAGGTTTCCTTCCAAAGGGGCCAGCGCAGGCAGCTGCGGATGGATCCTTTGGTGACAGGTCTTGTTGCTGAAATAGCAACAAATGGATTAATCCAGAGCACCTGAACCACATCTGCAACCCAGAATTGTTCCCTTTCTCTGTCATTTTAGAGTTCATGTACAGAATCAAGAGGCATCCCCCTTTCAACCTCACAGTAGAAAGTGAAGTATAGCAATAGCAACTTTCCTCTTTCAACAAGCCTTTTAGGTTGAGACCTATCCCAGTCTGCGTCTGTGTTAGAATTGCTTAATATGTTTTTTAATAATGTTTTTAACCCTTTTTTAAAGTTGTTTTTTTAAAATGTTTTTAACGCTGTTTTGTTTTAATGTGTTTTAAGATCTGTTTTTATGATGTTTTAAAGTGTTTTTAGCGCTTTGTTTGCCGCCCTGGGCTCCTGCTGGGAGGAAGGCTAGGATACAAATTAAATAATAAATAAAATAAAAATAAAAAATAGCTCTGCCTTCTAATCAAGCAAGGGTAGCAACACACTCACTGTTCTACTGGTTCCAGAGCATTTCCACCTCTCTCTTCTGAAAACGGGGGCACATGAGGCTAGTCAAACCCCATCCCTTTTTCCTGTAAAACCTGAAGGGAGCAGTTTGAGTGTATTGGTTTTTTTGTTTTTTTTAATTTCAGCTTCACAGAGTTTTCGCAACTGTTCGGCAGAACAACCTGTTCCGCCTCCAGGGGTGGCTAATGGAAACACTTTGATCTGGCGACTAGTGTGTTTACAGCCCAAGTTACATCTCTTTGAATGCCAATGCACTTTGGCGCTGTAAAACTAACTCTCATGCACTTCGCAACAAAGTCACCAGAACCGCTAGAGGCTTTAAAGATTCTGGAGAAAATAAAACTTCTAATAAAAAAAGGACTCTGCTAGATATAAAGCATCGTAGCACAGAAGGGAAGCAAGAGCCGTTAAGAACATAAGAAAAGCGCTGCTGGATCAAACTACGGTAATAAAGGGCCGCCTAGTTCAGCCTCCTGTTTCTCGCACAGGACAAGCAGACGCCTTTATGGGAAGCCCACAAATTGAACATGGAGGCTCCCCCAGTATCTGGTATTCTGTTAGGTTGCTTGAAAGTTGAGTGCCAGAATCCAAGCTGTGTAGTTATCTCAGCTGCAGATTTGTGTTTGCATTATATGCAGGTTATGGCAATTTACAGGTTCACAGCTAACTGGCTCTATTCCCCTGAGCCACCATTTTGCACCTGTCTCCAGTTGGTGGGATTGAAGTAAAAAGAGCACAAAGTAGATCCTACAAGGCTGACGTGTAGCCACTGTCAAATGCAAAGGAACTCTGTCCAACCTTGCATCTGGTCTCTTTCTGCCATTTTGTGTGTGTGTACGTACAGACAAAACTCTAAGGGGGGGGGGAACCTCAGGCCTGCAGGCCAAATGTGGCCCATCAAGCCTCTCTGTTTGGCCCTTGGGACTCTCCTCAGGCTACGCACCCTCCTTGAGTGCTTTTGCCTGGCTAGAATGTGTCCTTAACCTGTGGTAATGGCTCTGGCTCACCTGGATGGGGGATGGAAAAAGGGGTGTGTGGAGGAAGAGGGTGGGGAAATGGAGATATATCTGACTTTAGCATGGCTGGAATGGAGTCTACTGGACAAAGGTGAGCACCGTATCCATTGTTCTGCCCACTTTTGCTGCTGCCCATGCTCCAGTTGTAGCTGGCTCCGCAGATCCCTGACATGTGGCTCCCAGAAGGCTGCGCACAAGAGAATGTGGCCCTCAAGCTAGAAAGGTACCGTATCCATGCTCTGAGCAAAAGAAAAGAAAAATTGCTGATGCTATTGGTGTCTAGGCAGGTGTGGGTAACCTTTGGCCCTCCAGATGTTGCTAAACTATTTATTTATTAGATTAATATCCCGTCCGTCCTTCCTCCCAGTAGGAACCCAGGGCAGCAAACGAAAGCACTAAATACACTCTAAAACATCATAAAAACAGACATTAAACTATATTAAAACAAAACATCCTTAAAAGCATATTAAAATAAAACATATTAAAAACATTTTTTTAAAAAAGCTTTAAAAATGTATTAAAAAGCAATTCCAACACAGATGCAGACTGGGATAAGGTCTCTACTTAAAAGGCTTGTTGAAAGCCATTGGCTATGTTTGTTGGGGCTGATGGGAGTTGTAGTTCAGCAATACCTGGAGGGGCTACCCTGATCTTAGCTGAGGGTGTGATGCACCAGTTGAAAGCCCATATCGATATTAATTTCCAGGTGGGTAGCTGAGTTAGTCTTTTGCAAGAAGGCTACAGCCCCTTAAAGACTAACAAATTAATTATGGCATAAGCTATGGTGGACAACAGTGCATTTCACCAGATGCATTTAGTGGTCTGTGAAAGCTTATGCCATAATAAATTGGTTAGTCTTTAAACAGCCACAAGACTGTTTACTATCAGAACTAATCTGTCCCTGGCCATTGCATACCTGCCAAAGAGATTACATGGTTCAGAGGAAAACTCCCGCAGACAGCTTCAGAAGGGCCTGGCTTTCAGAGGTGTTTCTGTCAATCATGGAATGAGCAACTCAATGGCTTTGGCAAGCCATGGCATCAGCCTCAGTTGCCTGATCTGTATGATGGGAACAACAACAGCAAAGTCTTTTAACATTATTATTTTTCAAAAAATGCAACAATAATGATTTACAATCCTCCTATGCACCTCTCCTCATACTGAAACTGAAATCGTTAATGTCATCCAATATTTTAATACTTTCATTTAGACCTATCTTTTAAAATGCGCAATAAGGATACTTAAAAGTCTAATCTCAAGTAACTTGCAGAGAGAGAAAAAACTGAGTCACAGCTTATTCTCAGAACTTGTTTTGAATTTCAAAGTTCAAGCCCTGACACATGTGAAGATCTTAAAGAATCTCTCTCCCTCAGTGTTGGTAGAGTGCTTTCCCCATAATGCAGAGCAGTAACAATCAGCTCAAAGACATTTTAGAGCTGAGTTTCCAAACAGGGCTGTATCCTGGAAGCTTTCGGTACAGGGAGTAACAATGCTGGCACCTGACCTCTTGCAAACCTTATCTTGATTATTGTTTACAACTCAGCTCTAGCCAAGGTTATTTCAGTGGCAGATAAAGATGCATCACTTCAATTTATAACAAAAACATGTTAGTTAGTACTTGAGATTACACTGAGCAGGATGGCATAACATTAGGATAATAAATACAATTCCACGGTTAAGTAGAGCATCTTTCGGTAGCCTTCTCCTGCAGGTCACTGGGCTCCTCCAAGCAGCTGTGACTATGCTTCATTAGGCCACTGGCTAATCAAATCTGCCTTCTATGGGGCAAGACCTTCTATTCCTATCAGCCCAACCCTATCAGAATCAGAGCGTCTGGGAAGGACAGGCCTTCACGTCAGAATTAGTGGGGTGATTATATTGGGATAAGCAATGTAACTTTCCTGGTAATTGCAGTTGCATCTGTTGAATGGTTTCCTTCACCTTCCTTTTCCACAATCCTCTTCTTATTCATGTTGGATAGCGACGGATAGGGGAAGAAAAGCAACAGAACCCATACTTCACATTCCAGACATCCCAAGGGAGTGGAATATGTTTGTGTCCATGAGAGAAGTTGCAGCTGAGGCCTAATTCTGTTTAGTGGACATTAAGTCAGAAAAGGAATAAACATGCTCCCCATCCCCCCAAAAAACCCTGTCCAAGTCGGAAGTTATACATTCCTGACTCATCCTCTGGGACCTTCTTGCTTACCACTCTGACCCCATCTCATTAGAGAAGGGGTTGGTGGAGAGTAAATTGCTAAGAGCTAACTTGGGGCAGGAAGAATTAAAAATGGGAGTGCGTTACCTCTTCAAGGTGATTATCCTCCTAACTACACATTCATTACAAGTTTACAAATTTGGAACTAACTAATGCACATACACACACACAACACCCACCCCCAGCCAGGCTGCATTGGACCAGCCATGCCACAGCAGCGAGGAGAGCTTCTAGACTGTCTGCACTTTTGCACAAATCTCTCATCCATGCATTCTTGTGCAACAAATCCATAATATATATATGTATATGTAAATAATGAAAAACTGGACTTCTGGAAGTAAGAAAAAAATGGAAATGGAAATGGACTGCCTTCAAGTCGATCCCGACTTGTGGTTACCCTATGAATAAGGCTTTCATGGTAAGTGGTATTCAGAGGGGTTTCCCATTGCCTTCCTCTGAGGCTGAGAGGCAGTGACTGGCCCAGGGTCACCCAGTGAGCTTCATGGGTATGTGGGGATTCGAACCCTGGTCTCCCAGGTCATAGTCCAACACTCTAACCACTACAGTACACTGGCTCAGGCATGTAAAAGCACTTGAAAGTGTGGAATAACGACCACTTGACAGTGACATCCTATAAGAGTAGGGAAACTTTTTCTGTCCAAGGGCCACATTCCCTTGTGGGGAACTTTCCAGTGGCCACATGCCAGTTATGGCAGGGACAGAGGCAACAGGGAGCTGATCAGTGGGTCTTAATTTTTTTCTTTGAGCAGTAAGCCGTGGAAAAACTAGAGATTTCTATACACGCATGCATATTATTTATCCTCCATCCAGGCAAGCATCGGGCATTCAGGGGTACATTCCAGCCAAGCAGAAAACACTTATGGAAGCTGTGGAGCCAGTGAGACCCCAGGGCCAGATAGAGAGGTCTGGAGGGCCACATCTGGCCCCCAGGGCTGAGGTTCCCCACCTGTCGTATAACCTCCTCACAACATTATTTTGTGCAAATGCGCAGAAAAGAGGTTATCTGGAAGCAACCTGGGCCACTTTGGCTTCACTTGAAGGAAAAAGGAGATAAAAATCCAATGAATAATAGCAAGTAAGATGAGTAAAAATTATTAATTTCTTTTCTGTCCTAGCTGGTGACTGCTCCATATCTCTGCCCCCCTTATAAACACCTGCAGAACACATGTTTTAGGGAGACACACTCTGACCTCTTTTCCCTAGCCGGGTGATCTTGGACCACTGAGAGGCTGCATCATCTGCCTCCCTGGAAGAGTATCATGGCAACGGGAAGACCAATCAGCCCCATCCATTGGCCAGTGAAGATGCAGCTGCTCCAACACTTTACTTTCCTCTTCATTCTATTTCCTTTTTGTATCATGTCTGTTAACTGTATCGTGAGCCTGTTTTCTCTTTGAATACATTCACAGTGCTTAGAAAACGTTAGGTCCTTTATATGTGCCTAATAACAACAATGCCCATGCACACTGGGTAGCCATCTGCCAAAGGCATACTCAGCTTGCTACCTGAGGACAGGTGACAAAATCCATCATCTCCTGCTTTAAGGGACACAGGAAGCGGCCTTAAATTGAGTAAGACCATTGGTCCATCTGGCTCAATACTGTCTACACTGACTGGCAGCAGCTCTTCAGGATTTCAGACAGAAGTCTCTCCCAGCTGTACCTGGAGATGCTGCTGGGGATTGAACCTGGGACCTTCTGCATGCCAGAGACATGCTCTACCAACAGGCTATGGCCAGGGGTGTAGTCATGCAGGGTCTCAGGGGGTCTTAGACCCCTTACTAATTTGGGATCAGGGTCCCAGCAGGGTCCGTCTGTCTCCAGCATCCTACAAGCCAATTGGCATGAAAGGGGAGTGTGTTAGCCACTGAGAAGAGTCTTCTAACTTGCTTCCTTGTTTGCTCCTGCTGATTGGAGCCAATCAGAGTGAAAGGAGATGAGTCAGCCAGTGAGAAGACTATTCTCAGTAGCCAACACTCTCCTTTTTCATACTTATTGGCTTCTAGGGATGTCTGTTGTGGAAGAAGGCATTAACGAGGCTCTCATTCTCAATTCTGCAACAAAAAGGGCGAGGGGGCATGGCTGTGACTAACATGAAGGGACCTGGCTGGCACTTCTGACTTTGCCACTACGCTACAGGCTATGGCCCTTCCCCACACCCTTCCTGTGTCTTTCCTTCCTTTTAAACCCAGCAAGTGTTAAAAGCCTCTCTAGCTGGCCCCACAATACCAGAGAATCTTGGACCTTTCCCCTCCTTCAGAAAACAGTAAACGCCTTGTCCAGAGGGAGCGCAAAGGGAGCTGATAGCGTGACCCTGAGAGGTGGTTCATCCTCTGCCAGGGAAAGAGAGTTTTCCTTGAGGCAGCAAAGATAACTGTCATCCCTCCCTTGCTGATGGAGAAATCAAGGACGAGATGGGTGCAAGAGGCATTTCGGAACATTTCTAGATTTTGAAACTTAAGTGGACTTTAGAGAAACCGGCTCCTGGCACTGGTAGAAAACAGTTTGGGAAGTGGGTTAACAAGACTGTGATTGTTACAGCTGCTCATCACCCAGTTAAAGAAATCTCAGTTGATTAATTGTGTGGGCTTTAGTTGATTGCTGGTGTTGTGTGCCTTCAAGTCAATTAAGACTTATGGCGATCCTATGAATCAGCAACCTTCAGTAGCATCTGTTATAAGCCACCCTGTTCAGATCTTGTAAGTTCAGGCCTGTGGCTTCCTTTATGGAATCAATCCATCTCTTGTTTGGCCTTCCTCTTTTTCTACTCCCTTGTTTTTCCCAGTATTATTGTCTTTTCTAGTGAAACGTGTCTGAAGTATGATAACCTCGGCTTCATCATTTTAGCTTCCAGTGATATTAGTTGATTACCTGATTACAAACAGCATGTGATGAAACAATAGTTCTAAAGAATTTTTAAAAATTGTGTTGACTATAGATGAAGAACGTGAGGCTCGCAGAAGCAGGCATCATTTTAGAAGTGTTCTAACCCTTTTTCTATTAAAGGAAGGAATACCTCTTGTAAGTGAAGTAGCCATGTATTTTCCCCCCAGAGAATGAACCTCTGTTTGAAGGGCTCTTTGGCCCAAGTTTGGTTTAAAAATAAATAGCCCTCTGAAGGGAGAGTGGCAGGGACCTTGAAGTTGCCCATCAACAGTTAGCAACAGGACAGCAGACTGAATAGGCGCACAGATCTCTTGAACACAAGTCTTCCCTGCTATGGTAAGAGAAGTATGGCATTATTATCTAAATTGTAATTATTTCTAAATGCACATCTACCCATATAAATTAGCCTAATGGACATTTTGTTTAAGATTGAGTCCTCTTTCGCCCTCTTGTTGACTGATATGTGGGGAAGGGACATAGCTCCGAGGTAGAGCATCTGTCTTGCATGCAGAAGGTCCCAAGTTCAATCCCTGGCGTCTCTAGGAAGGACTGGTAGAGACTGCTGCCTGGAATCCCGGAGAGCTGCTGCCAGTTAGTGTAGACAATACTGAGCTAGATGGTCTGATTCAGTATAAGGCAGCTTCCTATATTTCTATGTAAGTGGGCATCCTAATAATAATAATAATAAATAATAAATTTAATTTCTTCGTCGCCTATCTGGCCAATGGCCACTCTAGGCAACTTACAAAATTATTAAAATACAATTAATAAAATACAGTAATACAATAAAAACAATAGATCTACAACAACAATATTAAAACTGGGTAGGAGGCATTACAATTGTATCGATTAACCCTCCCCGGATACCCCGAAGGCCTGCTGAAAAAGCCAGGTCTTTAAGGCTTTCCGAAATACATTTAGGGAAGAGGCATGCCGGAGATCTTGTGGGAGGGAGTTCCAAAGAGTGGGGGCCGCCACTGAGAATGCCCTCTCTCTTGTACCCGCCAATCTGGCTGTTTTTGTTGGCGGGATTGAGAGAAGGCCCTGTGTGGCTGATCTTGTCGGGCAGCATAATTGGTGGCGTTGAAGGCGCTCCGTGAGATAAACTGGGCCGAAACCGCATAGGGATTTAAAGGTCAATACCAACACCTTGAATTGGGCTCGGAAAACAACTGGAAGCCAGTGTAGGTCGAACAACACTGGTGTGATGTGATCTCGGCGGCGACTATTCGTAAGTAGTCAAGCTGCCGCATTTTGTATCAGTTGTAATTTCCGGGCCGTTTTCAAGGGTAACCCCACGTAGAGCGCATTACAGTAGTCCAAACGAGAGGTGATCAGGGCATGTACCACCAGTGGGAGCTGATGAACAGGAAGGTAGGGTTGCAGCCTTCGTATGAGGTGTAGTTGGTACCAGGCTGCCCGGCTCACTGCCGAAATCTGAGCCTCCATAGACAGCCTGGAATCAAGCACAACCCCAAGGCTGCGGACCTGGTCCTTTAGGGGTAAACTCACCCCATTGAACTTCAGGTCAATGTCACCCAACCTTCTCTTGTCCCCCACAAGTAGTACCTCGGTTTTATCAGGGTTCAACTTCAGCTTGTTCCTTCCCATCCATCCACTCACGGATTCCAGGCAGTTGGACAAGGTCTCCACAGCCAACTCTGGTGAAGATTTAAAGATTTATCCTACTTCTAAGATGGTGCTTGACCTCTGAAAAAAATTACACAAACACACAAATGAATCTGCTTGCTCAAGACTCACTGGCATGCTACAGAGGGCTCTGTTTCTTATTGGCAATTTGTGGTATCCTTTTGTTTGTAGAATAAGAAGAAATAAATTGCCTTCTGTAGATCCTGCAAGTTCTGTTTTCTGTTAGGTGTTTATGTTGATTGTTTTTTGAATACGTTATATACAATAATCAATTCAAAAGCATCAATGCACACTATCACCCTTTTCAGAGTTACTTAAAGATAAGTCAGGCTTTTGCCTCCAGTTTACAGTCTAAATTTCAGCAGTGGAAGACACAACAGCTAAGAATGGTAGGTGAGAGAACGGTAACACAGGAGGAATGTGAGCATATGCAGCTAATACATACTTTAGGCTTCATTTCAGTCAGAAATGGGGACTAAGGGGTTAAGCCAGGGCCTAGGGGTCACTCACCTTTTGGGCCAGTAGGCACATGTGGAATTTTGAGAAAGAGCTGTGGGTGCCACTCACAAAATGGCTGCCGTGGGGTATGTGGCATAACACAAAATGGCTGCCACATGTAAAAGATCAGAAAAGGATATCGGACCACAAAATGGTGCAGGGATGCTCCCACTCCCAGTCATTTGCACCTACATCAGCTACTGCTGCACTTGTTCACAGAGAGACGCTCTTTGCACCTCTCCTCAGAACAGAAGGGAGGGAAGGTGTCTACTCCTGGCATCCAATGAAATATGGACATGTTTAAGACGGCAGGTTCAATGTAGGCGGAGCCAGTGCAAACAGGAACTGAGCAGAAAATATCATGCATTGTGGATTCTTGGGGTGATATTTATTGAGGTCTTTTGTGGGTGCCAAAGGAGGTACTGATGGGCACACTTGTGCCCATGGGCACCGTGTTAGTGACCCCTCTGTTAATCCAAAGGCTTAACAGAAAAGGTGAGCTATGAGCAAACCTCAGACCATACACTAGCCTCTTAGCTTGTATTTAGATTTGTATTACGAATAATTTCTTTAGTATCTTTAACACTCCTACCTCACTTATCTATAGGACCCAAACCCCTGTGAGGTAGGTAAATATTTTCTCATTTTACAGACTGTAGACTAAAAACAAGAATAGCTGTTTTGGAGCAGACCAGCCAAGCAGGAGGCAGCTGAGGAATAGCTGGGGCACTCAGCAGGAATAAACACGGCCTCCAAGCATCCCTCTCGCTTTGCCTAACAGCAGGGCCGGACTTGTGATATCTCACTGGGATAGATTACAACAATACCTCTGGCTCGGAGCTGCGGCAGCTCCTCCGCATCCCTCTCTCTCAAGGACCACGCTGCTAAATAGAGCGCCTTCACTCTTCTGCTAGAGGCCTTCATAGTTTTTCCTTTTCTCAACTGTAGATTTTGATTTGCATGCTTCCTGGAGCACCTCCTAGTGGCAATCCTGCATAACTATCGCTGCTTTGGGGAATGTTTCATAATTACGTTTTCAGGCCAGTGTGGTTAGTGTTGGACTACGACCTGGGAGACCATGGTTCAAATTCCCACACAGCCATGAAGTTCACTGCGTGACCTTGGGCCAGTCACTGCCTCTCAGCCTCAGAGGAAGGCAATGGGAAACCCCCTCTGAATACCACTTACCGTGAAAACCCTATTCATAGGGTCGCCATGAGTCGGGATCGACTTGAAGGCAGTCCATTTTCCTCCTCCCCCCATCTCTGTAACCAGGCAACTAGGAAGAGCCTAAGTTTTATCCTTAAAAAGCAAACACAGTGATCCTTGTGCTCCTAAGGAATCTCTGTGCTGTTGAGCTGTATGGCAACTAAATTGTTTCACACCTTTTATCATTTATGCATGTGAAGCGCATTGAATGCTTACAACAAACAAACCCCATAGGCTTCAAAAATGCTTAACAAATAAATAAAAAATAATCTTCAGGGTCTTTAAGGCCCAGAAGTCCAGCGCTCGCTCTGTGACAGTACCTATTAAGACAATCCTGGTATTACATGCAGAAAAAGTAGCTTGCTTCAATGGAAGAGGACTTAATGACTAGAGGCCACATTCACACCATACAGGTATTCCACTATTATTCCACTTTCAACACTCATGGCTTCCCCCAAACAATCTTGGGAACTGTAGTTTGTGAAGGGTGCGGAGAGTTGCTACAAGACCTCCTATGCCCCTCACAGAGCTACAATTCTCAGAGTGGTTTAACAACCAATCTCTCTTCCCAGGGGTCTTTTGAAGTTGTAGCTCTGTGAGGGGAGAAGCCATGAGTGTTTGAAGTGGAATAATAATGGAATAAATGTACAGTGTGAATGCAGTCTAGATGTGAGAATGAACTGGGATTTATGAGTTGTCAGAGATGCTAGTCCTACTCAGAGGAGACGCATTTAAATTAATAGACATGACTAACTGCGCTCCATTAACTTCAGTGATCTACTCTTGAGTAGAACTTAGATACAATGCCTGCCTAAAAACCATGCCCTCTGACCCAGAAACATTTTGTCTTCTTCTCAGAGGTGGGCGGGCCAGCTATGATTTTAACACCATGTGGAAAGACATTCTGCATAAGCTCAGACACTCTTATTATTGCTCCTCCTGCTCTAGGGCTAGACACTGCAACTTAAAATTAAATCCCAGTCAATTCCTGCTTCAAATTATAGTGTGAAGTTGGGGCTAGACTGTGTACTCTCAGTGCTGCTCTCTACAAAATATTCTGTTGTTAATATCCCTCATGAAATGGGACTGTCAAAACAATGACCCATCTTCCAAGTAGAGGTTACTGGCAAATAATTTCTGGGTTTGCCAGTGTGGAGCCAGTTCTGGCAGGTCTTTTATTTTGGTGGGTCATGACTAAACAATTTCCTCCCCTCAGAAATAGAAAACAGATTGATGGAGTCCTTTTCAAGCTTCATCTCAAATGCAACTCTCTCTGTCACTGAGACAGAATGCCGTTGCCTTGGGGGAAAAGATAATGCCATTCAATATATTTATTTAACCCTAACCCTCCCCTACTGAACTCCAAATCTCATGAGCCCCCAGCAGCACAGCCATTGGTTAGGAATGATGGAGTCCAACACCTGGAGGGCTACCGCTTCCACATTCCTGTACTAGGATGACCTATGGCTTAGAAGAGGGAATTTTTGGCAGGTCCTGCTGGAATAAAAAAAAGGCCCGCCTGCCAAAATCCTCTCTTCTACCCATTACTATAAAAATGGGCAGGACAGCCCTGTCTCTCACACATCTGGTTGTCACCCTAGTAGCTGCAGAGCCCGCCAAACTGACACTCCTACCGCAAGCTGGAGCCAGATCTTCTGCTGAATCACCAACTAGTTGAGGTCAAGAAAACAAGCATCACTCCAACACTCTGGGGCCTTGTTAAGGATATGAAATTGAAGCACAGGACCGTAACCCCTTGTGCATCAAGAGTCATGGGGTTACCCGGGGTCATTTGGAGGATGAGGAGAGAGCCTGATCAGCTGGACCTAACTGTTCTGTGTCTCTTTTCTCCACCTGATTCGGATCTTTCAAAGGCCTTGGGCACAAAATGGAAAATGCATTTCCAATGCATGTTCTGTGTGTGTGCGCCTGTGTGCACAGCAGCTGTTGACCTCTGGGTCCAGATGTGTTCCTTTGCTTCAGCTACACAGAACGGCGTTCCCAGAGCAGGCGAAGGCCACACCCGGATATGTTTTGTGGAACAGCAGAGTCCCTGCGTCCAGGGAAACTGGGAGATGCCCTGCCAAAGAAGCCCAGTGGTAGATTTGAAATAAGCCTATCGCACCGCCCCCCCCCAGGAATACATTGAACCAAAAGGTACCACTCCTACATTTTAGAACCGCGATCACATTGCTTCCTCTACTGCTTTTTGAAATTCCATGCCTGACTCTGCACCGATTCTTATTTATCAGGAATAGTTTTGCTCTTTTGAGATTTTTGGAATTCATAAGCTAGTTTACATACCTGGGCACACTATCTGTCCTTCATGCCTAGGATTGTCTACTCTTGAGGCACAGTGGCTCCCTGGGGTCTGAGGCAGCAAAGGGGCTTTTCCCATTGCTTGCTGTGTGATCCTTTTAAGGAGACTGAACCCGGGATATTTTGCCTACAAAGCAAGTGCTCTATCACCCTCTAGGGCAGGGATAGGGAACCTCTCGCCCTCCAGCCGTTGTTGGACTCCAGTTGACCATTTGGACATGCTGGCAGGAGCTGATGGGAATTCAAGATCAAGATGGGGCCACCCTTCTATAAACTGCATGAATTGCCATCCTTCAGCTTTCAGTCTCTATCCCCCTCACCCAAGCTGAATTTGTAGAAATCAGATTTCTGACTGGTGGGGAGGAGGGCAGTAACTGCATCTTGCCTGCATTCACATGTATACCAATGCATGTGCATGACCACAAAGGTGCCCTGTAGTGCACAGTATGTCATTTCACATTCCAGCTGGTCAGCTTGAACTGTTGCTAACGTTACACAGCAATTATTGTTTCTTAAACCAAAATGCCCCCTTTTATATTTCACACACCAATGCTGGACAGGTTATGGTGCAGTGAATTAGTAGAAACTGTGTCTAAAAATGCTCTTTTTTTTCAGTAATCAGGGTTAAATGGAAATGGTAATTGCCAAAGCAGAAATGGGTACTAGGGACAAGACTCAGCTTTCTCTTAAAACAAGTCTCTGGTCCTGAAAGGTGCAGATAGGTTTATCAGTGGAATGGCCATATATGATGGAGTCAGAGAAACCACATAGAGGTTCCATCTGTGTCCTGAACAGGATTTTCCAGTGGTTAAAGGGTCAGTGTGTCAGTATGCTGCCATTCTCTCCTTTTCTTCTACAAGTTTATTGACCCCGATATAAATGGAAGCATTGTGGGATTAAAGCCAGAGACAGAAGCTGGTTAAAGCTAACCCTAGAAAGTGTTAACCATGATCAGTGCTGGCACAGAAGGAATAGTGCACCAGGGAGGAAGAGGGGGGGAATTCACATAGACGAGGGAGCTTGTGTGCAAGTGAAGGCAGAAGCCCATGAGATGTTCATGACATGTGTGGGTCTTGTGGATGATTAAGATTGTTAGCCTGATGCCTGCGCTGGCCCAGTTTTTTTCCTTCTTGTGCTCTTTGCAGCAAGGAAAAAGGACCCAACACTGCCCCAGTTCCAAGATAAACCTTTAGGATGTCACAAAGCAACAGCCCAGCCTCAACGCTAAGAAAATTATTGCAAAGAGCATTCCTGAGGCATGACTCCCCACTAGCTCAGCTGAAAAGAATTTCCTGCCGTTTATAATGCAAGGCGAAAGGTTCGGCCCATGGACGAGGCATCTCTTTTAACCTAGGATGGGTTTGAATGAGGCACCGGAGGCTGGCACACTTGAGATAGGCCACCAACTCTCCCCCCCCCCAAGTTTCTGAGGAATCTACAGCCATGTCTCTGCAAATGCTACTTCTTTAGATTCTGCACTAACCTAAAATTTGGTATCAGGCACAGAATTCAGTATTCTGGAGTTGCATTTGTGCCAACCTTTCCCAAACGTATTAGCTGTAAAACCACTTCACCTCTGCAGAGTGCTTCAGTGGGATTAAGCAACTAGATTCCTTCATCTTGGGACAAAGCACACACACAAAAAGAAGAAAAAAGAACAGCTTACCCATATTTCTTTGCACCAAGTTGCAGACAGGGTCTATGAACAAGCATAGCCGATATCATAAGGCCATTATGCAAACCAGGGATGGCGAATTGCCAGCCTGTGGGCCTACCAAGGCTTCCTCCAGGGTCCATGAGCCCTGACCCAATTTTGGGGGGGAGGCAGCAGTGCCAACAGCACCACCACTGGGGAAAAAAACTAGCAGGGAGAGTATCCCTCTTATGGTGCTGGGTGGAGAGCTTTAAATCTCTACACCCAGCTCCGTGATGGGGATGCAAGTCGCCCCCTTCCCCCTGCATGGATCAGCTGAGGATGAGGGCCTTGTGTGCCAGTAGTTATCTGTGGTGTGTGTGTGTGCATGTGCATGTGAGGAGTATGCGCTTCCTGGAGTGTAGGTCAAGGGTGGATGCAGCCCTCAGGGGACAAAAGGTCAGCTACTGTCAATCCTACAAGAGCAACCTCAGTGGGAAATATTGAGTCTAGTTCTGGGTCACCCATCTCAAAAAGGCAATTTCAGAGCTGGGAAAGATATAGGGGGAAAAGGCAACTAAAATAATCAAGGGGTTGAAGAACCTTTTCTTAAGAGCAAAAACAAAACCGATTGACGGGATGTGGCCTGGACTACTAAAATCATGGTCAACATTAACCATAGTTAAGACAACATAACTAAAGCTGAGATGATCACTTAATTCTTGGTTTACTACGTCACAGAATAGTTAAAATCACTAGCAAGAGTGGCCAAGTCTTGAGAGTGGTTTGAGGTTTTTTTTCTGCTCTTCACTTGTGGCTCTGTAGGTTTTGGGCAGCAATGGCTCGTCAAGCATAAACCATCGCTTTGCATTGTGTGTGAAAGTACTGAGGTTTATAAACCAACTACAAACCTTGGCTAATAAGTGACCTTTAACTGCAGTTAATAAGCCACAGTTAAGCTGCTGGGCTGGGTTCACATCTAATGCTAAACCACAGTGTGCATGGGAGAGAGAGGACAGCTAAGAGAGACATGACAGACATTTACAAAATTATGATTGACACCAAGAGAGTAGATAATTTTTCCGTAATGCTAAAGCCATCAAAGGGAGTAATTCACACAAGATATAATTAATGTAACACCTTAAGTGGTAGAAACTTGGGTTTGGTTTTCAAGTGAAAGCAGAATTCTATCCCCAGTGTACTCGCTTATCCTATAGCCTGTCAAGAAGAAATAGGAGGAAGGAAAAAGCAGAAGGTTCGTTCATTTGATTTTTTTTAAAACTTAAACACCCATATGAATTTATTAAATTCAGAGTCCGTATTAGGATGTAATAATGAGAAACAGTGATTTGTTTTGTTTTGTTCTGATAATCAGCTCTCTTTATGAAACGGAGACACAACTTGGAGAAAAACTCCTTAATAACAATGTCCTAAATACCTGCACAATGGCATGGAGGTCACAATGATTACTGGTTTGAGTTTTGCTTTAAACATAGAGATTTACGGAGGGGCGGATGGGAGGGCTGGGTGAGGTGAGGTGAGGTGCGGTTTCTCTCCCATGGATACAGCACGTCACATTGAACTTCACCAACATTTCAAGCGGTTTTTCTTCCCCCGCCCCGCCAACCCACCCCAACCCTTTACTGCCACCAGGTGCTTACTGGCCCTGGAGGGCCAAAGCAACTCTGCCCAATATCCCCCGTCCCCACCCATTTGCCTTCTGTCCATTATCCAACAGTGAGAGTGTCAAGTTAAGGATTTTTAAAAATAAAAGTTAGAGCAGGTTAATCTTTTTTCTTCTCTTCTGCCGTTTTCAACGGGAGTGCTTCAGGGACACCATCCGGCAAGCCCGCTGCAGTGGCTGTAGGACTGACGCCGGCTACTCTCTCCATCGCTGCTGCAGGGGCTCCGTTGGCCGGGCCCTCTGTTATAGCCCCAGGGGCACTGTTGGCCAGCACCGCAGGGGTATCGTCCTGCTGAGCTACGCTCTGCGTCGTGGTCCGAGATACTTGGTTCTCACCACTGATCCCGAACTCATTGACACGGGTTGGATCCACTCGGTAGATCCACCTCTGGTAGAGGTAAATGAAGAAAACGACATCTGCGGGAGAAGGGGAAGAAGGAGGGAGGCAAGATGTCACAAGGGCACAGACTTTGGGGAGGTGGGAATGGGTGGCCCTTTGGCTTGGCGGTTCCCCCATCTTTGCCACAGGCACTGCTATGAGGTGGGGCTCACAGAAAAAGTCTTCTGCCATTAGCAGAAGGTATGGGGCAGGCAACTGGGAAGACACGACAAGATTGGAGCAGGAGGAGGGAAATTACCGTCTCGAAGGCAGCCTATCCTGTACATCATGGGCATTTTGATGACGAAGGCAAAGAGGTCGTCGATGAAGGTATTGAGGGCTTTGTAGGTGAGCATCCGCCATGGCAGATGGGCAACTGACTTCAGCTTGTAGTTGATGAACAGCTGAGGCGTCATGGTGATGAAGCCTGGGCAGGGGCAGGGGACAACAAAACAGGAAGGCAGGCAGAAGAAAACACAGCCAACGCTGTAGTGATTCATGGGTGAAGAGATATTCCATGCAGAGACACCCAGTTCCACTACCAGTGGAGGTGCAAGCTCTGACACCACACAGAATGCTGCTTTGGGGATCCTCTTACTACTCACCAAAAGTCAGCAGGAACCCATAGAGCATGCCGAGGACCCAGGAGTACCAGCCCTTGTGTTCCATGTACAGGAGGCTGTACACAGCGTAACAACCCAGCAACGGGAAGAGGATCCAGGAGAGATACCGGAAAGCCATCTGCAGAGGCAATTAAGACGAGTATGGATGGAATAGGAAAGTCTATGCTGGGAAATCAGAAAAGGAGGAATAGCCAGGGCTACCTGACTGGCCAGCCACCGGTACGGGCAGATGTTTGTTAGGTGTCTTCCTCTCAGGTGCCTTTTGGTCTTCACTATCCATTCTCTACCCCCCCACTGTACCCAGCTTGGATCCCGAGAGGAATGCGTTGGAAGTATCCGTTTGTATGAATCACCACCATTCAAAGGAACTCCCCTCCCTGCAATATATGTAGAAACGACCCTCCCCTGGAACAGGCCCTAAACTCACGTCATCGTAGACTTTAGTAGATGATTCTATGTATGTCGACTTGTCTTTGAAAGTTAAACGTGGAATGATCCCGGCAATTTTGTTGTCCCGATCCAGCTATCATCACAGGAGGGAAGAAAGAATGGGGAGAGGAAAGGCATTAGCGACAGGCACCGAGGTAAGAGGATCTAGTTGCCTTGAAACAAACGCGATGAGGCACACATTGAAAAGAGGGACAAAAAGGAAGACAGGTTTCTAAACGCCTTTTTGACCTGGAACTAGAAGGAGCCAACTCCACACAAGTGCCATAAGACCTACATCGGTGGTACTGTAGTCCCAGGCTATGGTCTGAAGGCACATGAGGCCAGCACCCTGGTGAAGCTAAGCAGGGTCAGGTCTGGTCAGTGTCTGGATGGGAGACCGCCTGGGAACCGTATGTATGCCACCTTGGTTTCATGAAAAAGAAAGGCAGGGTATAAATGTAATAAATAAAATAAAATAAATAAATAAATACCATGAGAAGGAATGCTGAACCTGTACTCACTCAAACTGTCCCAGAATGACCCAGATCCCTCGCTTTCTCTGAAACAGCTAGGGGGAAAAAACCCAAATTGGGGGTTTACTCAAGGTTGTGAGCATTGTGCACACGGACAGAACCAATTCTAAGATGCACCCCCCCCCAAAAAAGAGCTCTAACAAACACGGTATTGTCAAGAGTCTTTTCAAGTAACTCTCTAGCCCTAGTGCTATGCATGCAGTTAAAGTATCGAAATTTGCTCTCAGGCTGCTTTAAAAAAAGGATGCAACGAATTCACACAGTGCAGGTCTGTCAAAGGCTCTTAATCTTAATGGCTATATGGAACCCTCTGTGTTCACACACTATGCCACTGAATAACAGTTGCTGCGAAGGTCACAGTGTGGGTGGAGAAAATGTTTCTAGCCATTGCTTGTGTGCTTCTCAGAGGAATGTGGTTGGCCACTGTGGGGAAGCAGGATGCTGGAGAAGGTGGGCTGTCTGACTGATCAAGCAAGGCTTTTCTTTGGTGCTTAACAGTCAGGTTTGCACATGCACTCAAACATTTGCCATCCTTCTATCCTTCCACTGGTCAGCCACTGCCAGCTGAAGCTAGCTTTTTTTTCTTTCTTTCTCCCTAATATGTATCATTTTACACTTGCTTATACTGAACCGGTTTGAAGAAATCCTTTAGGAGGCCCTCACTACCTCATATTGTTTTAACAACCAAGCTAATTCCATGTTGTCAACAACCTGGCCGCCTCACTGCTCATCCCCAACTCTAGATCATCTACGAGCATGTTTTTAAAAACTTTTGGTGTGTGTGTGTTTCATTTTCTGCAGAGCTCTGTTTATGCAGTAGGACAAATCCTATTATTGCAAACTGCAAGGTTCTGAGGTGAGAAGGGTCACACTCCACACTCCATCTCCCCCCCCCCTTTCACTGCTCTGGCTCTTACCCTGACATCCATAACTTTGGTGATCTTCCAGAGATCAATCAAGAGCCCAATGAAGACGCTGACTTGTACCACAAAGTTAGTTTCGTTGTCCAAGATATAAAGAAGGACGACCAATGACTGGAACACTCCAAAGAATACCGAACGGACAGAGAGCCCCTCTAGGGACTGTCTGCTGTTCCAGAACTGAATATCTAAAAGGAAGATGATGAATGGTGAAGGTTAAAAGGAAAAGAATCCCACCCTCCACTCCACCCCTTCCCCAGGCTGCTGATACACTGGCCTATGACAGGGGGAGAAGAGGAACTCCAATATTTTGGAACCTACCATTTTTGAAAGCGAGGAATTCAAAAACGCTGTGTACAATGGAAACAATGATGGTCAATGCCAGCAGGTATGGATTAGTTTCTAAGAGAGCAACCTAGGAGAAAGGGGAAAGGGATCTAAGAGAGACAGGTATTTCCAGGGTGCCCCAGAAATCAACAAAATTGCAAGCATGACTAGACATGTAAAGAACTTATTTTTTAGTCTGGAACCAGGCACCTATTGCAGAATTTCCAAAATCTCAGCTTACATTTTTGGGGGTAGGGTTTCTTTTCCTTTTTTTTTTTTACTGTAAATGTTATTTTATTTTTCATACAAAGTGCTTCATTACAATCTTCCAATACCTCACCCACCCACCTCACTCCAAACTGTAAATATCCACAAAACATATACATCTATATATCCAGGGAAAGTTCTGAAAAACCAGTGTTACTCAACCATAATCATGAAGCTGAAACTTTTGCAAAAAGGGGTAGGGTTTCTAGCCCTTATCATTTCAGATTTATGGGCAATGAGAAATGAAGGCTCAAATTTTCATAGGCCTTCTTGATAGCCAGGGAATTTACAGATTTTTTAAACACACACACAAAACAAAACAAAAAAAAGATCTGCTGGACCCTGAAATGTGGCAGCAGAAGGTAGCACTGAGTATTTAATGAAACTCTGACAGAGTCAGGAGCAGGGCCCTCTTTGTCGTGGTACCCACCTAAGGGAACTTGCTCCAAAGATAAACTCACGTGGCAGGCAGCCCTCACATACCAACAGAGACCTTCTTCTTATACTGAAAGGCTTTTTAAAAAAATGATCTGAGAAGGGGAAGATAGAAACCACTGGGATTTTTTTTTTTTTTGCTATTTTTTATTTTTAGGTGTTTTACTGTGAGTTAATGTTATTTTTACATTTATACACCTTTCCTCCAAGGAGCTCAAGGTGGGGTAAATGGTTTTCCTCGTTCTCAATTTTATCCTCACAACATCCCTGTGAGGTAGGTTAGGCTGACAGAATGACTGGCCTGAGACCCCCCACTGAATTTCATGGCTGAGTGGGGATTTGAACCCTGGTCTCCCAGGTCCCAGTCTGACACTCAAACCAATACACCACACTGGCTACCAACATGCTATCTCAGCCAGTTGTGTTGCAGTGTTGGAGGCTGCTTCACTTACTTCTAAGCAGAAAAGCAGCTAAGAAAGAACAGCACAACTTGCTGTGTGGAAAATGGTCCGCCATAAAATACCCTCTCTTCCCTTTCCTTGTGCTTAGTATAATCCCATGAGGGATAATGGTATAACATATAATCCTCTATTACTCGTGAGGGGAAGAGGTGGAGCACCTCACAAGCTTTAAGGGCATCCCCGCCGTCTCCTCGCTCACCTTCACAGAGTCTTGCTCCTCATCCGACTGCTCGTACAAGTCCTCCCCCAGGAAGTTCCAGGGGGACTTGGTACTCTGAGCAGCGTAGAGCTGCCATCGCCACAGCGAAAGTGGACAGTAGGACAGGCGGAAAGGCAGCCGCTCCACCGTCTCGTTGATAGGGAAGTAGTCCTTCTGCAAGTTCCAGTAATCGTTGAAGTACAGGATAGGGTAGTAATCGCCACTCACCGCATCAAATTTCACGTCTGTAACGAGACAGCCCAAGGGATGTATGCTGTTGTACTTGGACCAGGGTGCTACCGAGGCACAGCAGAGCACAGGAGGAAAAAGAAACCTCAGTCCAACATTGCAAATGGCAGAGATTTGTCCTGCATTTTATAATTTTATGTTTTAATTATTTTAACTTACACTGCCATGGTAGCTTCTTTTTTAACGTGTTGGCTGTTTATACAACTATTCCTAGAAATAAATATTCTAAAAATAAATTTCTTCATCTTTCTTCCTGAATCACCTACCTTCTGGCTTCCCTCATATCCAGAAAAAGAACCAAACTGGACTTTGTTGTTTTCTTTGGGCTGGACTGGCACATCAAAATCTTCTAACAACCTGAAAGTTGAAATTCACCTTGCAGACTACAAAAAGTTGAATTTTTGACTTTGGAAGGCATTCTCAGGCTGTAGATTTTAGTCTTAGCTCATGTGTAAAAGGGAACATGACAGATCGGACAAGATGGGCGCTCTATTTTCCCCACCCCTTTTCTCCTGCCTCTTCCTCTGCAATTGTCTGTTGCTGCCCAAGCATCACGAGGAGTTAATTAACTGTTGTACTTACATTGGTCCAGAGGTGGAGGAACGCTGCCCTTTACCCATGGCGTGTGGTCATCCACAATGTTGATGGTCAGGTTTGGGTGCCAGTGTGAGATCACCTCCACGGGGCCATAATCTTCGGCTCTCTGCAACAAAAGCACAACTCCTGAGGTCTTCCGTGGTGGTGGTGGTGGGGACGAGGGGGAAGGTAAGAACTCTTGGGACTGGGGGGGGGGGGGGCGGGATGGTAGTTTCTATTAGGAAAAAACAGTGATCAGAAATGGCACTAAACCTCCAAATAGAGTGCTCATCATATGTTTTAATTTGGATTCCTGCACTGAGCAGGGGGTTGGACTTGATGCCCTTATGGGCCCCTTCCAACTGTACAATTCTACGATCAGTTGAAAGGTGTAAGGTATTCCCTCCTAAACTTCAGAAAACCAAGGCATTCTTATGAATTAAAACTGGAGGCACAAACCACTCTTATGCTCCAAAAACAGAGTGTGGAAAGACTAAGACAGTATTTGCTGTGCTGGTTGGGGCTGATGAGAGTTGGAGGGCACCAGGTTGGCAAATGATGAACTAAGAATTAGGGACTTTCGGGTGTAGCCTCTGAATGAGACACTGTTCTCAGCATACCTCCTCGCTTGGAGACAAGCAAGCACTAAGCTGCAATTCACTCAGAGATGCAACAGGAAGCCTGCTCTGAAGTGTTATTTGGCAGGAGTGAAGCACAGCGGTAATTAATCGCTACATCCAGTGATGCTACTGAATTAATAAAGCTAATTTATTAAAAAAGAACAAAAAGCTAAAATAAAATAAAAGAAGCTAGTCCACGGAGGTAGCTGGCATATCTTCCTCATTATCTAAGCAAAGAGGCCCTCTATAGATATTTCTTGACTGTGACGGCATCGGAGATGATGGAGTAAAGCAGGCACATTATGAGGACTAGCTCCTTGTGTATTTGGGTTTCAAAACCTGTTTCTGTTCTTGGAGTCATTTCCTTGTGTCATGGAGACCTCACCCATTATCTCATAGTCCCAGACAGCTAGACACAGGTTCTGATATTTTGTTCCAACTCTCTTGAGGAGAGAGGTTTTCAGAGAAATGCCAGATCTTTGCAGACAGGCCCACGGAGGGGCAGCTTGTTCTCTTGGGTCTCTGTATTGACTTCTCACCTTTCTTCCAAAATGCCTGAGGTGGTGTACACAAACCTCCCCCTTTTATACTCAAAACTCCCCTGCAAGCCTGAAGCACAGGGGCTGGTCCAAGGACACCCAGTACACTTTGCAGCTGAGTGGAGGTTTGAACCCAGGTCTCTACAGCCTCTGCCAGGAATGGGGAACCTACAGGCCCTCCAAATGTTGCTGGACTTCAACTCCCATCAGCCCCAGCCAGCACTGCCATTGATCAGGGATGATGGGAGTTGGAGTCCAGCAACATCCAGAGGGCCACAGCACCTCCATCCTTGGTCTGAGTGCATTATTCTAACCGCTCCAGCCTGGGGTGTGTGTGAATGATCCAATCATAGCTAGTAAAAAAGGCAGAATGACCCACGCATGCAAAGAGTGACTGGAAGGGGGCAAGGCAGAGCAATTCATCATGCAGAGACACATCAGACAACCTCCTCTGGAAATAAACACTTTAATTCAGGACAGGGAACCTATGGCCCTCTTGATGTTGTTGGACTCCAACTCCCATTGGTCCTGGGCAGCTTGGACACTGGTCAGGGCCGATGGGAGCTGCAGTCCACCACCATCTGGAGGGCCACAGGCTCCTGCTTTAATCCCTGCATTGATTTACAACTTAGAATCATAGAATAGCAGAGTTGGAAAGGCCTATAAGGCCATCGAGTCCAACCCCCTGCTCCATGCAGGAATAACTCACAGCACACGAGGATGTGTCCCAGGACACAGCTTAGGCATCATCAATGCCTTGCCCATGCCTCAGTGTTGGGCATCTTTAATAGGGTCACCACTTCTTTTTAAATGGCCAGGCTTTTTTTCATAAGGTTTGCTACTGTTCCTGATCCCTTGTGAGTTAAGTCCGGGGTATTTATCTAACTCAAAAGAATAAAAGCACAGAGTTTGTGCAAAACTGAATTGTGGCTGCCGGCAGTTTCCACATCAAACCCGGCAGCAGAACTGCTGTAGATATGTACTGTTAAGGTTTTCAAAGCAATTTTAACCCCTCTGCAGTCAGAAGGGACGGTTCATTCTCCCGCCGACACAGCCTGGAACATGTTTGGAGATGCCAAGAAAGATGCTCTCTAATTATAGCTCTGCCAGAAGTCCCGGGCTCAAAGAAGAAGCTAATGTGCTTGACACAAAAGGCTTCTGGCTAGCCTTATGTGCAGCAACATGCTTGTAAGTGTGATGCAGCTGCTGTGGCTGGACGGGTCCCAGTGTGTATTGCATTCAAAATGACACAGGTGTGACCAGCAATGCGGGAGTTTGAACAGCAATAGTGGGGGCCGAGTCAAACTATAATGTCAATCGTATACAAGAAGTGTGACATAATCATAGTGTGCTCGCTCTTGCCCTCTTCACCCCCCACCCAGCAGATGGCAGGGAGCCAGGAGCATGTCCCAGAAGGCTGTACCTCCCTCTCTCCTCGTTGCATAAGAAGAATTCATCTAGCCCAGCATCCTGTACCCAACAGTCTTCAACCAGATGCTGATGGGCAGACCACAGGCAAGCCCGGAGTAATCATTTGAAACATTTCCCCCCAATATGAACCGTAAACCCTGTTTGCAAAGAACCATTTCTCAGACCAAGCTTTAAATAAAACTCCAGCTTTTACTGTAGCGGTTTAATAGATTTCCTCCCCGCCCAGTATTATCTTTCCAGCACTATAAGTACACGAGAGCACGGTTCATGGAATTCCCCTCCACCCCTGGAGGAGGACGGCAGGTGGAAGGGTTCAGCGTATTATGAAGTGAGGAACTACAAGGAATGATGGAAATCGTTCTGCAACATTAAGTACAGTGATTGCCTGCCAATGTCAATTTATCAGAGGCTCAGCTCTGCCAGAGAGCCTTGGATTGCCAACCTTACAATCCAGGAAGGCTGACTTATGAGGGACAGAGAAGTGGTGCTAGCCAAAAGCCCCGGGGGCTGTGCCCACCATGAAGGAAAAAATGGGTGACCTTGGGGCTAAAGAAGAAGGGAATGCAGAGGGTTTGGCATAGGAAGCAATTGTTACTTTTATCATTTCGGGATCCGCTTCTGTCTCCCCTGTGAGTAGATTCTTGGTTTTCTGGAAACGTCTGCGCTTGTATTTATTTATCACTGCAAAGAAAGAGAAGGAAAGGTAAGTAGATGCAAAACCATACCTGTAGAGAAAGCTAGACGGTAGCAATGTTCTGAACACGAGTATCCAAGAACTACAAGCACCTTGTTTCAATTCAGGTTTCTAGTGTTCATGGTTGCAGGAACATATTCAAAAATGGAGCAGCAAACCCCTCCCTCCATACGCACACCTACCAGAAGGATAAGGAACATGGAGGAAAAGTCCAAACTTGTTATGCTTTTCTGTTTTTACGGGTTTGCAGTATCACTAAACTGCTCGGTTCCTTCTTTCGCCTGTCACGACTACTATTGTGTCCCAGGGTGGGGCCACAAGTTCAAAACACGCGTTGGCAGGGGGTCCAGGGTGCCAATTTGCAACCTTATTTGTACCCAGAAATAGGCAAATTGAGGCTGAACAGGTGAATGTGCTTAACTTGCTCTGAGTTTTCTGGCACAGAAATTTGAGCCTTTACGGTATGCCCACAGTGCGGATGGCAGTTAGCATTTGAGGTTTTACATAGTTTGAAAGCTTCTGGAGGAACGGGATTGGCAGACAGCCATCCTCTCTTCCATCTCTGCAAAACACGGGCTCTTGATCATGGACACCCTCTTTCCTCTTCCAAAAGTTACAACACACACACACACACACAGGCTGCTTTGTTGAAAGCTGGTGGCATTCCCACAGGGTCCCCACAACTTTTTCAAAGATGTTAACTCAACAGCTGGCAAAAACTCATCAATTTCTTTCCCAGCCTTGCAAGAAGGTTCACACAGGCCTAGTGGTCTCCATATGTCTATGCTTGCCACCAGTGCGTCATTTCATAAACTGCACTAAATAAAAATATACCAAAATGCAGAGTACATTTTCAGATAGGAGAGAATACACATCAGTACAGATCCTGAGCCATATTGAGTTCTAGTGGGGAGAGAGACCCTTCTGTAAACACAGCAAAGATGTGTTGGGAAGCTGTGATTGGCAGCAGCTTCCCGGCATGCGACAACCAAACATGTTTGTAGGACTGCAGTTCCCTGTCAAATGTCAGAAATGTTCACTGCACAAAAACACACCTGCCACATAGTAGCCTAAGATATTGCCTGCCTTCCTACAGAATCAAGCCCCTATGATTGTCACATGATGGGGAGCTGGAGAGGGGAAAAAGAGAGGAAAGGCATCACTTACTAGAAGGGTGTGGATGGGCAGGGGGGGGCAGAGAAATCAACAGCTCCCTATGTCATCTTCCTGCTTCTGGTTTTAGGTGGTAAGAAGATTGGCTTTTTTCTCCAGTACATGTGGTGATTTACAAGTGGGGCAAGAAGGCCAGGAACTAGATGCCCTGGGGAAGTGGGGAGTGCACATTAGGGACGGGGAGAATATCTGCTAAATTGGACTTAGTACCGGATTCCAACTGAATTCGGCAGTCCGCTATCTTTTTGGATTGGCACTGGTTTCTTGAGGTGGGCTGTGGCTGTAATTGGCATGGATTTCCCCCGATTTTATATAATTATCTTCATAATTTCCTTTACGTTGATGCTTTTGTAAGAGTGTGTATGTGTGATCAACAGGAAAAAATAAACCACATGCAACACTATGATCATTTACATAGGCATTTATGTTAAAAATTACGCAATTTTTTTTGTAACTAAAAAACAACCACCAGCGGATTGAATCGGCAAGTGCCAAAGCAAGCGGAAACAAAAAAAGAGCAGATTGGGGTTGAACAATGGACTATCGGAATACAAGCGGATCAGAACCAGGCAGTTAACCCCATCCCTAGTGCAGACATCTGTCTCCTCAACCACCGACTGCTGCCTCCCAGCAAAGGGAGAGAGGCACTCCGGGGGGGGGGGGGGAGAGAAGATGCTTACTTCGCGACGTGTGGACTGTGGTGAGTCGCCTGTACAGATTCTTCTGTTTCGGATCGGGATGGAACCCGCTCTTCGTAAAGTACACATGGATGTAAATGGAACCATTGTGTTGAACACTCTGAAAATCACATGCACATATATACATCACAGTGTGATTACTGGCATCATCCATTTTGTTAAAACAAATTTTGTGGCATGCAACCAAGCAAGGAGATGGAGCAGCCGAGTCAGCTGCAATTGTCACCTCCTAGTGATGGAATGGGGAGCACAGCTCAGACCCAGCCATGTTAAGAGCCAGCTGTCTTAAAATGTCAAAAAGTCACTCCGACTTCCCTTTTCTCCTCCCCTCCCATGCTCTTTGTTGCCTCCACCCCCGAAGTCTTATTGAAGGAGAGAAAGGTCCCTGGCCCTGCAGACCTGCTTCCTTATCTTGCAAGAGGGCCTTAGTCTCAATATAGTTCTGGAACGGCAATTCTGGGATCCACCCAAACAAGGTCACCGCACAAATTGCCGAAGCCAGGCAAACAGGCTAGGTGCTTCGGTAAGACGTTTGAGATACTAGAGCAGAGTGACGCTCCTATCTCCATCCACAAAACATCACGGCTGCTAGTGGCTTTTCAACCAGTGCTGGGCATTCAGAATTTAGGTCATGCTAGTCTCTCTCAGCTCTATAATCTCTTCCTAAGATGGAGAAAATATTGTTTCTAAGACAGAAGAGGATGTGCTTCCTAGTCCAGTCCAGGCAAGGTATTTTTAAAAAGCACTTTGCCTTCTGGTGGCTGGAGATGGAGGGCACTCTGAGTACTGACAACCCATTGTGGACACGTATAGAGAAAACTGAAGCCCCCAGCAGGGTACATGGCTCAGGTGCAGCTGGAGAACAAGAGGCCAATGATAGGCGTTGCCTGCACACCTCAGGAATATCTAACTCCGCATAGTGTTCGTAGCACCCGTCGGAATTCTCGCCACTGGTCCAGTCCCCATAGACAAGATCCCGCTGCTCCCAAAACAACGCCGAGGTAGCGTTGAAATCTGTAAAGTGCTCATGCTCTGATATATAGACATGGAGATCCTGCAGGGAGAAGAGAGGAGTATTATCCAAGGCAGGCAAGCCCACGCCCCAGGCGGAAGTAAATATATACCCAGATGGATGCTCAGCTTTTTCCGTTGACTGATGATCAGGGCTACATGCTTATGGTAATTCCTCAGGAGTGCAGAAAAAAAATGTAGGATGTGATCTTAGACATAAGAATAAGGGTTAGCTTCCCAAGAAATCATAGGTTTCGTTTCAGTGAAAAAGCAGGTTTGTAGCTTTCACGGTGACAAAGATATGCTGGAAAGTGTGTGGGTAATGCCTGCTGAAATTTCAGGCACCTCATGAGTTGCTGTGTAAGTCTTGCAATCTAATCAGCTTGGCAGAATGCAATACACAAAGTACGAGAAATTATCCAAATCTGCTCAGCTTTCATAATTTATACAGGCTGCAAATTCCTTTTTATTCAGATCATTCGGGTGCAGAATTTTACTTTTACATACAGAGCATATTTAATACTTTTCCCTCCACAAACCCTGGGGGCCAGCTAACCCAAGTTCCTGGTCACGCTTACCATTAAAGTGTCTTTAGGAAAGAGATTACGGCTCGGTGCCCTGGGTGCTCCGCCAACGGTGGTTGGGTCCTGTGGTGCCGGCCCACGACGGAACCAACTGCTGATGGCCCAAATGATAAAGATCCTGGGCGGAGGAGCAGAGAAAAGTCGAGAATTACTGCATGTTATAAGCCAGCCTTTCCTTCTCAAGGCATTTACTTCACAGGGAAATTCCAAGCAGAGTCCACATAAACAGAGACGTTTCCCAAAGATAAACTTTCATCACATATCATAAGCCTGCTTGCGCCGTGGTTGGCAATTCATTTGTTCACGGAGCCTATTTTGAACTAGACAAGAGGCAGAAGGGCAAGCAACACTGACTCCACCCACTGGGTGGTAGTCAATGCTAGTCCTACTCAGAGTAGACCCATTGGAGTTAATGGACACGACTAACTTAGATTCATTAATTTCAATGGGCCTACTCTGAGTAGGAACAGCACTGGATACCACCCACTCTTCCCGAATAGGAAGAGAACGCTGCAGTGGTGGAACTGAGGCCGGCCAGCCAGACACAAACCTGCCATCCTACTAGTTCTCTGTAAACAGGCCGCCATGAAAAGAACATTGCTGGAGGGCTTGAAACCTACTCTCCCCCTCCCCCCAAGAAACTCAGGTCAGCAGCAGCAGGTTTAGACCTCTCATCTTTCCCCCCAAAAAAGTTTATTTATTTTGTGAACATGCAAACGATGAACACAAGAAGTATCCAAAGCCGCTAACCATACAGAGCAGAATACAAAGTCGTCATCTAATACAGAATCCAACATCATAATCCATTCCATACCAATAAAAGCCAGTGAAGCAACATGCAAGGAGCCCCTCCATAGAGAAGGAGGCGTTGCTGGGTGGTGGTGTAGCTCCCCCCCCCATTCATGTAACTCAGAAATGGGAACAAAGTTCTATCAAAGCAGTCACGCCTGGTGACTCCCCTAATGACCCACCGGTGTTGTGCCAAATGTTCAGCTAGGGTCTCACTGAGCCATCTTTCCATGGAAGGACCAACGACGCTTTCACTGCTCAGCAATCTCCATTCGTACTGCTGCCCGCAGTAATGACATCAGCTCTTTGGAAACTATTTCCGGGTTGGAGTCACTTTCTAACAACAGCAATGCCAAGGGTGGGTCGGTCTCAGACCTCCCATCTCAACCAGGTCTCTGAGCACACCCCTTTATTTCCTCAGCACACCCTTTTATTTCCTTATTTCAGCTATAAATGAACAGCTGCCATTCACTCCCACAGAAAAACGGTAAAATCTACACTCATGAGGACAACAGTGCAGGGGTGGGGGGAATATCTGTGATGGATGGGGTTGTTGACAGGTCCCCCAGGGTGCGTGCATGCAAGATGTGCCTGCAATAGACAGACTCTTCCTTTGCCACTCCGGCAGTACCACCATCCCTGTCCTTCCCAATGACTTTTTTAGCACTCCACTCCACCCAAAAGCACGTAAACACACCCGCCCACCTCTGACCTTTCCAAGCTTCTCTCCCTTGCAGGGAGGGGTGCAGCCACTTCAGGAGTGGCAGGTGGGGCCCCAGGCTGCATTTTTTGCCGCCTTCAAGGTCAGCGGAACCTCCTTAATAACCTTGTTGAAGCCATGGTTTTAGGGTAACAAGACAAAGGTGTTTAAAAAAAAAAAGTCTGAACTGCACCTTATGGATCCTATGCTGTGATGGAAATCACTGCTTTGCAGCTTTTTTTTGTCGTTCCATAAAGCCAAGGCTGGAAGTCCTTTTTCAATTGTCCATCGCCAGAGAGGCTGCATTGCACCCATCAATTTGCTCCTCACCCCACCTTCCCACATTTACTCTTTAAAATGTCAACTGAACCCATCCAAAGAAAAATGTGTGCAAGAATGGTTTAGATACTAGAAGGGGGGGGGGAGAAACAACACCCCACATTGCTGAAGCTCTTCTCTGTCCTTTAATGGGCTCTTATCCTGCAATCCTGACAACAGCCAGGGAACAGACGGACCGGCTTTCACTCTGGCATCGCGTTGTTTTAAAAACTAGAACCCCAAGATCTCTTTAAAGTTAAGAATTTGATAATCTGTACTAGGTAGTCGTGAGTCTGCCTAGTATTATGTAAGTATTTTAAAAGCAAATGGCTGGAAAAGGCCCATTTAATCTATTTTTTCCAAGAATCACAACAGTTGGCAGGCACTAGGTGGTCCCTTGAAAACTGCCAGAAAGCGGCCTGTAATTTACCTTCTCTCTCCCCCCTCTACTTCCACATTAGTAGGAAATGCCTTTAGAATGGGGAAAATGTAAATGCCAAGTATTGTTAATGGGTGTGATGAGGAGGGTGGGAACGAACACACACACTCTCTCTGTTGGTTCCAAGGTGAGTGGCTGCAGGAGAGATCCCCCAACCAAGGATAAAGGTTTGCCACCCCGATACAGAAGACAGCTGTTTATACCAGCGCTCCTCTAGATCTTACAAAAATGGCTAGAGAATAAAAGGTAGAAAACATACATCTGGCTCTCTGTTCATTGCATTCTTACTGTGTGCAATTGGTAAAAACGAAAGCTCAGACTTCTCTCCTTGTCCTTCTCCCCAATTCTGATTTAAGATCCATCCCCACATGTCCCTTTCTATTAGACTCCTCGCTACCATCCACCTTGGGCAAACTCTGCTTTTGCAATATCCTTTGGGGAGGCGGGCAGAGAGATACCATCAGCAGCACTTAATGTGTTCCAGGACCACACCACACCTCTTGATATGCATCTTCACTGTTACTGTCAGCAGTTCAAATGCAAAGGAACTAGATTAATGGCTCATCTAGGACTATATTAGGTGTGAAATACACCCATGCCCACAGAATATGCACTGCCACCTCCACCCAAAGGATATAAAACCATACAATGGAGAATGTGCTGTCTTTTTAAAGTTGCCTCCAAATCACCTTTGTAATTAACTGGTTCAATACTTCCTGTGCAAAGGATGGCACTACAAACAGCCTAACAGCAAATTATTATTACTATTATTAAAATTAATAATAACTTTTGCATCCTGCCTTTCCCCTCCAAGGAACTCAGAATGGCATGCCTTGTCTTCTTGCATTTAATCCTCACACCATCACCCTGTGAAGGTTAGGCTGAAAGGTAGTAAACAGTCCAAGGTTCCTTACAGCACTTCACAACTGAGTGGGAATTTGACTGCAAGTCTTAAATGTGCCAAACCTACTACATCAACACTTTGGCTGTCTCCTCTAATATCTCACGTGATTTAGTCACACCTTTATGTCTTCTTATTCTTAAAATTTATTAGCCGCCCTTCACCCAGGGATGGTTGCAACGGTTTTAAAATACACCATTAAAAAGAGTTAAAAACAACCTAAAATCACATCACCACAAAAAAATAGAGTGGGTCCCAAAATATGCATCACAGAGGTCAAAGACCAAGGTAAGAGCTGCATCTTCAGCGTTCGCCAAAAACATCAGAATGAAGTTGCCAGACACACCTCTGTGGGGAGGGAGTTCCGCAACTTAGGGGCTGCAACAGAGACTACCCACTTCCGGGCCAACACC
The DNA here is from genome assembly GCF_030035675.1 of Rhineura floridana. Lineage (NCBI taxonomy): Eukaryota > Metazoa > Chordata > Lepidosauria > Squamata > Rhineuridae > Rhineura > Rhineura floridana. Next base: position 32,768,769 of record NC_084494.1, on the reverse strand, counting down.
TTCAGGTTTCCAAAGGTGGCGGAACTACCAAAAGGGCCTCCTCTGCTGATGTCAACACCCAAAGGAAGGAGGTGGTTTTTCAGATATTTGGGATCTGAGTTATTTAGGGCTTTAAATACTACTGTGAGCACCTTGGATTGAGCTTGGAAATGAACTAATGCAGCTGTTTTAAAACAGGGGTTATATGAGTTCTGAAGGGAACCCTAGCCAGTAATCTGGCTGCTGCATTTTGGACCAGCTGAAGTTTTTGTGTCGTCTTCAAGGGCAGCCCCATGTACAGCATTGCAATAATCCAATCTGGAAGTTACCAGAGCATCGAGTACTCTGGCCAAGCCATCTCTGTCCAAAAAGGGATGAAGCTGGTGAACCAGCCTGAGCTGGAAAAAAGTATTCCTAGCCACTCAGGCCACATGAGCCTCCAGTGACAATGCTGGTTCCAGGAGTGGACCTACTCCTTCCTGGGAAATGCATTCCCACCCAGAGCAGGCAGTCTCCCCACCTCCTGGACATGAGAACTCTGGACACGTAACACCTCTCTCTTTTCAGGATTCAGCCTCAATTTATTGGCCCACACCCAGCCCATTACTGCCTCCAAGCACTGGTCCAGCACCTCAACTGCCTCTCCCGATTCAGTAGGAATAGACAGTTAGAGCTGGGTGTCATCTGCATATTGTTGGCACCTCATTCCAAATCTCCTGATGACAGCTCCAAATGGTGTCACGTAGACGTTAAATAATATTGAGGACAAGATGGAACCCTTCAGAATACCACAGGACAGTTCCCAGGGTGCAAATAATAGCCTCCAATAACTACTTTTCGGAAGTGGCTCTGGAGGTACGAGTGGAACTCCTGAAGCACAGTGCCCCAGCCCCTGCCTCCCTGAGATGCTCTAGAAGAATACAGTAGTCAATAGTACCAAAAGCAGCTGAGAGATCAAGGAGAATGAGCAGGGTCGCATTTCCCCTATCCTTTTCTGGCAGTTGTTGTCAACCAGGACGATCAAGGCAGTCTCGGTGCCATGGCCACCACGCCTGAAGCCAGACTAGAATGGAGCCAAGTAACCTGTTTCCTCTAAGCATGCTTGAAGCTGAACCGCCACCACCTGCTCGAGCACCTTGCCACAAAAGGGGTATTTGCCACTAGGTGATAGATGTTTAACATTTCTGGGTCCAGGGAGGTCTTCTTAAGGAGGGGACTCACCACCACCTCCTTCATGGCAGGTGGTACCTCCCCCTCCTCCAGCAAAGCATTAATCACTCCCTTGACCCACCCAGTCAATCCCTTATGGCTAGTTCTAAGAAGCCAAGATGGGCAAGGGTCAACAGGGCCAGTGGTCAGCCACACTTCAAGCAGCTTGTCCGCATCCTCAGTACAGATGGAACAGGCAGTGCTCTGGATGCCTCCATTGGACTTGCTCTAACAGCGGCATCCAAGCGCCTGAATCAGAGTGATTTTGTCCCTAAAGTGCCATGCAATGTTGTTACAGCAGGCCTCCGAGGGTGTCACAGCAATGTTCTTTTGCCCAGATGTCAAAAGCCCATTCATCAGTCAGAAAAGCTCTGCTGGATAGCTACTTGCAGACACAACGGTGGTGGAGAAGTAAGCTTTCTTCGCTGCTGCCACTGCCACGTGGTAGGCACGATGGTGCAACCTTACCCACGTCTGGTCAGGTTTGGACCAAGATTTATGCCACCTGCACTCCAGCTGCTGACCCTCCTGTTTCATCACTCACACATCAATGGAATACCACGGTGACCTACATGCTCTACAGAAGACAGTGAGGGCATTCAGGAGCAATTGTGTTGTTTGCTCTACGCACCTCACCATTCCAGAGACAGGCAAGAGCCTCGACTTGAGTGCCAGCCATGTCTGCTGGAAAATCTTTCAGGTTCCATAAGTCCCTGAGGGGCGGACCATTTCAATGGGTTCCCCGCCCTTGCAGAGTGGAGTAGCTACATTCAGCCCAAACCTTCTCAGGGAATGGTCGGTCCATCAGAGTCATAGTGAGTCCCCCCATGAATGGAGTATTAGCAATTTAATTCTATAGCGCCCTTCAAAAAGCTTCCCAGATGGTTTACTGCAAGTCAAGATTTTGAGGAACTTGCGGACAGCTGAAAACTTCTAATGAGGACTGCTACGGGGGCCACCCATTTTGACTGGATAGCCTGTAACCGTTTCTAGTAGCCCCTGAGGCTCGACTTTTCCACCTCCTGTTTACAGATGCAAAGCAAGCACATCCCTTTCATGCCCAACATCTGGCAATGGGGTAGTGGTGTGGGTATGCATTTGGAGCAATTCCTCCCCTCCAGCCTATGATGATACACAGGGCCTGGCGCCATGTTGAAAAAAGGCACTCTGAACGTTTGCGTATTCAGAATACAGTAGGGCCCCACTCATACGGCGGGTTACGTTCCAGACCTTCGCCGAAAAGCAGAACTCTGTCAATAAAATGGCACCCGACACCCGAAAAATGCCGTAAAAGCGGAACAAGCGCCATATGTCTGGGGCCTTACTTTATTGAAAGCCGCCGTATTAGCAGAACGCCGAAAAGCAGGCCCTACTGTATGTTATTCCCGCAATGGAGTATACTGGAGGCCAGCAGAATTATATTGGCGGTCACATTTGTGGACTCTAAAGCTCTATCAATACATCAGTGTGGCTGGACAACTAAAGCTTTAATTGTAGATTTGTGTGTGCGGGAACACTAACCAGTTAACTAAACAAATCCGTTGCCTTGCATAACAAGCTTATTCTCAAGTATGCTTCCTTGAGAAAATATGGACCTCAAAAACCCAACCCCTGCCCTGGTGCCACCCCTTGCAAATATCAGTGCTGCTGGTATTGTAAAAAAGCTATGCACGTCTCTTCCTGCATTAGCAAGCTAGCGCAGTTAAAATTATGGCTGAAGATAATCAGCCAACTGGGAAGACAGCAGCAGAGCCTGTCAGCATTCCTCTGCCTCATGAATCATCCGTGAAACTCACAAACCTAGGAGGGCCAGATAGTGTTGTCAGCTTCACAAACCTGATGAAAAATAGACGCCTTTCTGTTCTCCAAACAATGGCCAGTATATTTTAATCTGAAATTCACACGCCAAAGAGACAATGTCACTTTCATTCAAGATTCCCACCCCATCCCACCCCAGTCAAATATCCTTATGGAGGTTTTGCAGTGCATAAACATATATACAAATGAAAGCCAATGAATTAGTTTAAAGCCAGGAAGTTAATTAGTTAAGCCATGTCTGCTTCAGATTTGCCCTTAGTGGGGAAGAATCGGGTGATTCGGCAGGAAAGCTTTACAAAAAGCTGGTTCTTTGGTACTTGCTTTTTAAGCCACAGGTGACTCACTAAGACATGTGTGGGTAGAAGGCCCAGTGATCCTTGTGGAAGGCATGTTTTCCTTGGTTGTGAACAGTTCTAGTCTGAATAACTGGATGATCTAGAAGAATGGAATAATATATTCTATTCTGTGACTTCCTCCAAGCCTCCCAGCTCACAATGGGCCACAATCTTCTGGAAAATGCTGAGCCCAATTAAGAATGGATTATGCTTTGGATCCATCTGAGCTGCAGGGGGCAGGGGGCAACTTGCCAAGTAAAGATGATTTTTGCATGCACACCATTTTGGAAGTGCGTTACTGCAGCATTTGCCCATTTCTAGGGGGAAGAACACTCCAGTGTTGACCCTGTTCCAATCTGATTTGCATTAATAAATTAAAATGTTTTAACAGTTCTAATCATACAGAATTCAACGCTTGGCTGGCACAGCATGGCTGCTAAAACATTTTGCTGATGCAGTTCAAAGAACCAATATAGCATCCCAAGCAATAAAGGCTTTGGAGGCAGAAATTCTGGCCCCTCCTCTCCCGTCTTGATCCTCAGTTCTAATGTGTTAAAATGGTTGGTTCATACTAATAGTATTATCACTGGCTGCCAGTGAGCTACCGGGCCCAATTCAGCATATTACTAATAGCATACAAGGGCCTAAATGGCTTGGGGACCCAAGTACCTAAAAAAGCACCTTCCTCAATAGCAACTATCTTGGACTCTACAATCAGTAGGGCAGACCCTGTTGATGAAGCCACCACTGGGGGTTGCCGGGTTGGCAGTGACTTATGACAGGACCTTCTCAGTGGTGGTTCCCTGGTTGTGGAATGCTCTCCCTAGCGAGGTGTGCCTGTCTCCCTCACTTTTAACTTTTTAGGACAATTGTAAAAACATTCCTGACCCTGGCAACCCTGAAATTATTAGTTTGCGAGTAGCTTTTAGGAGTTTTCAGAAAGTTGTTTTTTAAACTGTTTTCAGAAGTTTAACTATACTGTTTTAATATTATGTTTGCTGCCCTGGGCATTTTATTATTATTATTATTATTATTATTATTATTATTATTATTATTATTATTATTATTATTATTATTATTATTATTATTATTTAATTACACACATTTATTATTATTATTTAATTACACACATTTATTATTATTATTATTATTATTATTATTATTATTTAATTACACACATTTATTATTATTATTATTATTATTATTTAATTACACACATTTATTATTATTATTATTATTTAATTACACACATTTATTATTATTATTATTATTATTTAATTACACACATTTATTATTATTATTATTATTATTTAATTACACACATTTATTATTATTATTATTATTTAATTACACACATTTATTATTATTATTATTATTATTATTATTCCTCCTGTTGCCTTGGTGGGCCTGTTTGCTGTGCAAGTGGCTGGATGGTGATTGTTACATAAGGAACAAGTCTACCCATTTCTGAAAAAGAGTGTTATTCAATTTTGTAAATTGGGAGGGGAACTCCACCCTACCCCATTAACCTTGCCCCATGTAGGTGCTCCTCTTCATTTGCTGGAAATCCTGGACCAGCTGCTTTTTCTCATACTTCAAGCTCTGTACACCCCCCACAACATCATTGGGGAAAGTAAAAGGCCAGAAGAGCACAACCAACTCCAACACACCCAACAGCAGAAATCCCACAAATCTAAAAAAGCCATGCAAGCCCCACAAGCTGTGAATACATCCCAAATAAAGAGTATCATCAATGCTGGCTGTTCCCACGTGCATCAGGAAAAGTAGTGTTGAAGTACAGCTAACGTTTTTGTGTGCTGTTCTGCCTGAAATCATAAATAGGAAGCTTTTAATAAAACCCTGAAAGACTATTTGGAGGCTTATGAAGACCTCTCCCTGCAAGTCTAAGGGCACGCACTTACTTAGCAGCAAGCTCCATTGAACACGGTAGGGCTTCACTCCAAGTAAATACGCTTAGGATCACACGGCATACCATGTTTAGACCCTACACAGCACACCTTCTCTATCAGGGATGGTGAACCAGTTGCCCTGCAGATGTTGTTGGACTCCAACTCCCATCAGCCCCAGCCAGCATGCCTAACAGTCAGGAACGATGATTGGAGTTGTAGTCCAGCGACATCTGGAGGGTCATAGGTTTCCCACCCTTGCCCTACACAATGACATGTGTCTCTTCCCCCCCACACACACACATCTACATTTCTTTCTTCCCTCTGCACATGTGGGTGTCTCATAGGAACAATAATTTATAACAAAACGGCAATGGTTACTGTAGCGCTGGAATCGTAATTGAGTTGAGGGAAGGGAGTAAGCAGCATGTGTGCTGTGGGGAAGCTGGAGTGTCTCACCTACGGTCTATTTTTTTAAAAAAACAAACCTTTCTTTATAAACAGATAATAAAAGACAGGAAGGCTCAGCTGCAACTTACATAAGGCTGATGATGTGGTAGGTTGCCGAGGCTGTGGAAGCTAACACGGCAACCCTCTCCAAAGGAGGCACAACTGCTCAAGTGTACGCAGTTAAGGGCCCTGGTCAGAGCTGCTATTTTGGACTGCATGCTTGAACACCCTGCAGCCACACCTCAGGCGCCATGGAGTAGGCTTTCCAAACCTGCTGGCTACCAGTCTTTGACGAGGAAGCTGATTCAACATCTCATGGCTGGTGAGGATGGCCTTGTCTACCTTCCTTCAGTAGGAAGGCATCTGCTACTGGGTGCTAAGTAACAGATCCCTCCGACATAAGCCGCATGGAGGGACTTCAGAAGCCACTGCCAGCCCCACCAACACTCCCAGAGTGGGGCGAGGGGTCTGACAGGAACGTCAGAAGTAAAAACAAGAGTCTTCCACTGTCAGGCTTGAACAGGAAACAACACAATTCAACCACAGGTGGCCTTAAGCAAGTCATTATCTCAGACTGACCTTCCTCACAGAGTTATAAAAATAATATGAAAATGTATTAAAGCCCACTCCACAACCTTCAGATTGTGTTGGAAAGAAAATACAAGCCCCGCTGGCTTCAGGAAGAGCAAATGTGCGTGTGCGCAGAAGCACCCTGGACAGCTCCTTGAAAATTCAGACTAAAATCCGGAGTGGATTCCACTGCCCCACTGATATGGAGGCAGCAGCTGCCGTGCATATATATATATATACATTTACATATTGAGGGGTGGGAGTTGGGGAAGGAGATTGTTGAGGTATGTGAGGGGGAAGTATTGATAGGGACCACAGACACAGTGGCAACCTGGATAACTAACCAATAAGAACTAGCAAAAAGCTTTGGGAATCTCTGAACTGCCTCCCCTAATCTGCAGAAAGCTGACAAAGATACTCAAGGTAATGAAAAAGTAGAACATAACCTACAGAGAAGATGTATTAATTGAACGGTGGAATCCAAATTTCTCTTTCTTCAGAGCAATATATATACTGCCAACGCTGCAACATGAAAAAGAGAATTCAGAGGGAGTCGCTGGTGCGACTCTAAGACAATCCCTTCTTCACACAGTTGCATCTGGCAGCAAATATGCCACCAAAGGGCTGTGCATCCTGAAAACTGTTGAAAGTCCTGTGAGATAAATACATTTTCTGTGCATCTAGTTGATTTGCTGACATCAGGGTTTGGTAGTGACACTCTCTTTTGTAACTCACACAAAATACAGAAGAAGAGAGATTTGTCTCCACAACCTCATCACCAGCTGCCCATAAACCGAACTATCAAGATCCCAAGTGGCATTTAAGGCATTTGGCTCTAATGTTAAGTACCAAAAGCCCCACAGACACCTCTGCCCTGGGAAGATACTGTAAACTGCCAAAACTCTGAGAAGAGGCGCATGGCACAGAAGTCTGGTCACTTATGCTTAAAGGGGCAGGCTGTTCATTAAGGTACCAATCAGCTTAATACTTTCCTAAATGCACTTTGTCACACAGGCATCTCTGGCACATGCTAGCATTTTGGCTCCGTGTACTCTTTTCCCTTCTAGAATGGGGGAGGACCATTACAAAACAGAAGAGAATCTGCTTGGCACGCAGAAGGTCCAAAGTTCAACCCCTGGCATCTCCACATACAGCTGTCTGACACTGTCTGAAATCCTGGAGAGGTCCTGACGGTGGTAATTAGCCTTCCTCAACCTGGTGCCCTCCAGATGTTTTGCACTACCAAGTTTCACCAGCACCTGTCAGCACAGGTGCTGATGGGAGTTGCCGTCCAAAACATCTGGGGGGCACAAGGTTGAGGTACACTGGTGTAGACAATACTGAGCTGGATGGACCAACAGTCTGATTCCGTATTAGGTAGCTGCTTGTGTGACCACAGACTAAACACTTGGGGGAACACCATCACCCTGCTCCTGAGAAGTAAAGCCAATTGGGTTTAGTTCTCACAAAAGAACAGCATAAAACCAGTTTCTGTAATGTACCATGACAAAGTGCAGGTGGAGGGTTCCGGCTTACCGAAGCCTAACGGAGAGGAAGACAGAGGTCTGGCACTGCCGGCTCCACGACAAATTTTGATTAGCCAAAGAACGGCTGTCACTAGGATGCACACGCATGCCCCTTCTGAAGGGCAGGGTGCTGTATGAAATGCAGCACAGGGTCAGAGAAAAACCTGCCCCTCTTTCAGCTCCAAGCCCAGAGCTGGGGAAGAGAGCCAAAAACAAGCAAGCTGATGGGCCTCTGTGTCACCCTCCTTGAGCTTGTTCCTGAAAGGGGGGGGGGAGAGTGGAGGCACATTAGTTTGCTCTGCCTGGTTGCACTCGACAGGTGCTTCAAGCCTTCCCTCCCTCTCAGCTCAGAGGGGCACTGCTTTGCTCTGTCTCTGGGCCTAACGATGGGCGCTCTGAGCTCAGAACACTCCTCCAGCATAGCTCCATCTCCCTTTTCCAGCTCCGAGCTGAAGGCGGGAGGCGGAACGGAAGCACGTCGTTTTACTCCAATTCTGCACCAACGGATGCTCCAACCTCAGAATGCTTCTCGGCTGCAGAGGATAGCTGAGCCGAAAGAAGGAGGGACGTCAGGTTGTCTCTGCCTGCAGCTCCAGCTTGGAGCTCATCTCCAAGAGACACAGAGTTTGGTCATTTCATGTAGAATTAGTGCTACACAGGAGAGTCCCTAGTTCAAACCTCACGTCTTCCTAAACTTATTAGGTAATCACAGGCAAGCTGCTCTTCCCTCAGCACGGTTGTTGCAGGGAGGTCTGAGCTCATGTTTGCAAAGCGAGTTGAACATACTGAAGCACTATAGAACTGCCAATTATTATGGGGTTTTCCCCCTCAGATGCATGAAACAGCAGGTATTGCTGCTTTCATAAAAGTACAGAAACATGACCCAGGATGTGTAAATCCAGGAGGAGGTGATACAAGGACAAGATGCAGCAGAGAAGCACCAAACACACGCACCCCTCCCTGTAGGTTTGATGTTCACACACACTGGATGACAATACAGCAGTTCTGGAACGATGGAGGTCTCACCTGAACAAGACTCCTTTGATGACCTGCCAGGCATTTGGAGCTTGCTGTTGGGGCTGGTTCTGCTGCTGGGTCTCAGCAACCCCTTCGCCTCCCCCTGCAGTTCCATTGCTAGTGATCTGCTTTAAAGGTGGGGAGAAAACGGGAAGATAGATATCAGTCAGAGCCACTTGTCATATCAAACCTCATGGCTGTTAAAAAGACACTTCTGGGCAAAATGAGACTCCTCTCTCAGGATACAAATGACTTCATGTTCCCAGAGAAGCCATTTTGGAAGGGCTGCAGCTCACCGGCAGAGCACCTGCTTTGCATGCAGAAGGTCCGAGGTTCAATCCCTGGCATCTTTAAGTAGGGATGCGAGAGATTCCGTTTGGAACCCCGGAGAGCTGCTGCCAGTCAGTGTAGACAATACTGAGCTAGATGGACCAATGGTCTGACCCAGTATAAGGCAGCTTCTCATGTTCCTTTACGAGATTTTTTAAATTAGATGCAGTGCTATTTCGTGCTGAGCTGGAGAGCCATAACAGCATAATGGTTGAGAACTTGAGGAGAACCCCCAGTTCAAATCTCAACTCAGCCATCAATTCACAAGCCACCATCTCTTGGTCCCGCCACTCTCACAGGCATGTGTGGCGGGAACACGAAGAAGAGCCTTCTCGGTGGCTGCCCCCAGGCTGTGGAACTCCCTTCCTAGGGATGGTAGACCAGTTCCCTCCCTGCTGTCCCGTCAACAGGTGAAGATTTTCCTGGTCTGACAGGCTTTTGGGAACTGACTGCAAGGGCTAATGTGTAGGGTTCTGTTTTTATTTATTTGTATTTTGCGTTTCTTTTTAAATGCTATGTTTTAATTTTACAGTTTAATACATTGTAATTCTGTATGTTTTATTTATATGTTTTTAACTATCTTTGTTTTAACTTTTGTAAGCCACCTTGAGTCCAAGTTCTGGGAAAAAGGCAGTATATAAATGAATTAAAATAACAACAACAGCTCAGCCTCAGTCCACCATTTGTAATACGGGGATTAACAACGACAACAGGGTAAAGAGAGCCCAGTGGCATCAAATCAAGAATCCATCCAGTCCAGGGCTGGGGAACCTTTGGCCCCCTTGAGGTTGCTGGGACTCCAATTCCCATCAGCCCCAACCAGCGCAGCCAATGGTTAATGATGATGGCAGCTGTAATCCAGCAACACCTGGAGGGCCAAAGGTTCCCCATTCCTCACCTAGTCCAGCATCCTTCTGGAAAGGCCACAAGCAGGCCAGGAAGGCAACAGCCTTTGCCTGTTTGCTGTCCAGCAACATGGAAGTTTGATGCAATCAACAGGTCTGTCAGTGGTGAACTTCCATGAATTGGTCTAACCCCCTTTTAAGGTCATTCTTCTTGTAGCAGTCTATTCCATCAGTCAACTCTGTCCTGTGTGAAGACGCACTATCTTTTATCTATCCTGAATCTACTACCATCTGTTGCACAGAGTGATCCCCAAGTTCTACTATTCCGGGAGAGGGAAGGAAATTTCTCTGCCCTCATTCTCTACACCATTAATAAACCTCTCCCATTCCCCCACCATTTTCCCCCTAAATAAAAAAGCCACAAATACTTTTTTCCCCATAAGGTGCATCAACCCCATAGTCATCTTGGTTATCCTTATCTGTACTTCTTCCATCTCTACAATATCTCTTTTGAGATTTTTTGGGGGGAGGGGAACCAGAACTGTACACAATATTCCAAAAACAGAATTCCCATAGGTTTATTGGTGTTACAGTAATGGCCAATTCGTTCTCCATCTCTTTCCTAATAATTACTAACAGTGAGTTTGCTTTTTTACCATGGCTCACAACATTTTCATTACATTATTTACAATGCCCCCCCTAAACATCTCTTAATGGATAGTCACAGCCTTTTCAGACATCTATGTGGTTAGGATTTTTTGTCTCAGGGTGCCTCACACACTTATTTAGAGAGTAAATGTAATTTGCCATTTCTTTGCCTTTCATCCAGTCTTGAAGAGATGCTTTTGGAACTCTCTGCAGGCTGTTTGGGTTTTCACTATCCTGACTGTTATTTATTTCATTATATTTAGAAACTTGCCCTTCATCATACTGATCCTGAGGCGGCTTAAAACAAAATGTGGACCTGAACCAAACAGGGCAGCACCACATTAAAAAAAACCTTTAAAAAACACTGAATAATGAAGGTTTGTCTTAAAGGCTTTTTGTAAATCTGTATGCCAACCCCTACTAGTTTTTACTATTCTATTTTAAAGGGCTGTTCTAAGAATTACTGAGATATATGCAAGTTCCTTGAGTACTCAGGAAAAAACATAATCACTAGCTCTTATTATGATCTGATTTGAAAGCATACATGATTTATGTTATTCACATTTGCCACAAGAATGAGGTAAAGTAAGTACGTCAACACTATTACTCCAGTTTTTCAGATGAGAAACTCAGTTCACATTCCCAGTCATATAGGTTTGGAAAAGTAAACCCATAATGTTAAATGAATACAGTATTTGAGCAAGCAAATTCTTCTCAGCGCTTCGTTTGAACTTCGATATTCAAATTTCATCTCAGATCTCCACTCCTAAAGCATGCCATTCTTCTTCCAGGAAAAGAATGTTGGGTAGCCAAAATCTGAGCTTCATCATCCACATTCAAGATTGCTAAATTAAGCCTTCGAATATAGATTAACATTTATTTTTAAATGATGTATTTAAAAATTGTGGACAATGTGTTACAGATTTCAGTAGAAGGAAATTATGTGAAAATCTGTAAGGTGAGGTGGAGTGGAAATGAAGGGGAAATAGCATGAATGATCCAGATGGTAAATGTCCCTGGGGAATTCCACAGTGAAGGAGAGAGAAAAAACACCTTAAAATGTAACACTGTGTTAAAGACATGGATCACAGGCAAACAAAAAGATTATGGGCAACATGCGGGCAATTTCCCAGCAAAAGTTGGAAAAACCAGGTGTGGAAGGGTAATTCCACCCATCCATTCCTCACTCCAAGTATCTGGGCATTGTTGCCAAAACTCCTGATTCCTAGGGCATAACTCTCTAAAATTATAATTGGAGACATATCCAAATTAGTTTACTTTTAGAAAATGAAAGAGTAAGAATTCCCTACACTCTTAGAAGCCCACCTGTGCTTGGGACACTCACTGTTCTGACAGTACTTCCTCTCAAAGGAAAAGGTTAGCTCAGAACAGTAACTCATCTAGAGATGCAACTGACAAGACTCCTTCTTCTCTGCATTGGGAGTAACTGAATGATCCAATCACATCCAACGCTGAGATGGGACACAACTGTACTTCCTAGTGAAGGATGAGTAGAAGGATAGCACAAGGAATCATCCAGACACAGAGCAGGCAGCAACTTCTATGGGCGAGTGCTTTTGGCTGGTAGCAGATTTTAATTAATCTATTTCTGTCTCACACCACACTAGCATGTCATGGTACACAGTGCAGGAATGACTGACTTTGAGTTAGAAGTATCCTCAGGAAAAGATAAATGGTAAATGAGGAAAGAACACTGCTGTCTAGACAGAGCCACATTTTGAGGCCGATTGTGCACAGCCTTCAGAGAATCAAGAGATAATTGGGGAGATAAGAGATAATGAAGTTAGGTTTCCCAATGAAAGCCAGGTGCTTGGTTGTGAGGCAGGAGTCTCTTTACAGAGAAAAGAGGGCAACACTTGCAAAACAGATGAGGTGCAGTTTTGCAAAAAGAAAAAAAAAGGGAGTGGCCTAATGAATTAAAGGGGGACATTCATCTGACAGATGGAAACAGTAATAATAATAATAATAATAAACTTTATTTCTACCCCGCCCTTTTTCCAATAGGACTCAGAGCGGCTTACAACTAAAAACAACACCATTAAAACATACAGAAATATACAATTAAAATAGAATTAAACTATGAGAAAAATTAAAAACCATAAAACATACGTTAAAAACAGCGGACAATTTAAAATAATAAAATCATATACTGTAGTCACCAATCCTATGACATTTAATCTTGGTCGTTCTCTATCCCAAATGCCCATTGAAATAAAACAGTCTTTACTTGTCACTGGAAAGACGGCAAGGAGGGAGCTAATCGCACCTCACTCGGAAGGGAGTTCCATAGCCTAGGGGTGGCCACCGAAAAGGCCCTATCTCGTGTCCTCGTCATATGTACTTGCGAAGGTGTGGGGAGCACAAGAAGGGCCTCACCTGAAGATCTCAAATCCCGGACAGGTTCATGTAGGGAGATACGATCTGTCAAACAGCCTGGACCTGAGCCGTATAGGGCTTTGTAGGTCAAAATCAGCACTTTGAATTGTGACCGGAAACAAATTGGCAGCCAGTGGAGCTGTTGTAACAGGGGAGTTGTATGGTCCCTGTAACCAGCCCCGGTTAGCACTATGGCTGCAGCTCTTTGTACCAATTTAAGTTTCCGAACAGTCTTCAAAGGCAGCCCCACGTAGAGCGCGTTACAGTAGTCTAAGCGGGATGTAATCAAGGCATGCATCACCCATGTCAGATCAGGCAGCTCCAGGAACGGGCACAGCTGGCGCACCAGTTTTAATTGGGCAAAGGCGCTCCTGGATACAGCAGTAATCTGGGCCTCCAAATTCAAAGTTGAGTCCAAGAGTACACCCAAACTGCGAACCTGAGACTTCAGGGGGAGTGCAACCCCATCCAGCACCAGTTGAATCCCTATTCCCTGATCTGCCCTCCGACTGACCAGGAGTACCTGTTTTATCAGGATTTAATCTCAACTTGTTTGCCCTCATCCAGTCCATCACTGATGCCAGACACTGATTTAGGACCTGTACGGCTTCCTTGGCTTCAGGTGGAAAAGAGAAATAGAGTTGAGTGTCATCAGCATACTGATGGCACCGAACCCCAAAACCCCAGACAACCTCTCCCAGCGGTTTCATGTAGATGTTAAATAACATGGGGGACAAAACTGAACCCTGAGGGACCCCATAGGTCAATGGCCAAGGGGTCGAGCAGGAGTCCCCCAGTACCACCTTCTGGGTTCGGTCCTCCAGGAAGGACTGGAGCCACTGTAACACAGTGCCCCCAAGTCCCATCTCAGCAAGGCGGCCCAGAAGGATACCATGATCGATGGTATCGAAAGCCGCTGAGAGGTCCAGTAAAACCAGCAGACACACACTCCCTCTGTCCAGTTCTCTGCGTAGGTCATCCACCAAGGCGACCAAAGCCGTCTCTGTCCCATAGCCAGGCCTGAAACCAGATTGAAATGGATCCAGATAATCCGTATCATCCAGGAATCTCTGGAGTTGGGCGACCACCACACGCTCTATTATCTTGCTTAAAAATGGAATATTGGAGACTGGCCGGTAGTTGCCTAGTAAAGAGGGATCCAGGAAGGGCTTTTTCAGCAGTGGTCTTATAACTGCCTCCTTTAAGCATGATGGAATTCTGCCTTGTTGTAGAGAGGCATTAACTACTCCCCTGACCCAATCAACCAGTCCCCCTCTGGTACTTATAATGAGCCAGGACGGGCAAGGGTCCAGTACACAAGTGGTGGCACGCGCCGCTCCAAGGATCTTGTCCACATCCTCGGGCAGGACAAGTTGAAAAGAATCAATTTTAATTGGACAAACAGGCACCAAAGTTACATCCTCAGAGACTGTATCAATTTTAGCATCCAAGTCAGAGCGAATCTGAGCGACTTTGTCTGCAAAGTGCCGTGCAAATTCTTGACAGCGGTCTGCTGAGTGGTCAGAATTACCCTCACGGGGGCTGGAACTTAAAAGCCCCCTAACCACTCGAAACAGTTCCGCTGGATGGCTCCCAGCAGACGCAATGTAGGCCGAGAAGAAAGATTTCTTCTTAGCCCGTACTGCCTCGGAGTAGGCCTTCAAATAGGCTCTAGCCCGAGATCAATCAGCTTCGCTCTGAGTCTTCCGCCAACGTCGCTCTAGTCCCCGTCTGACACGTTTCATCACCACCAGCTCCTTGGAAAACCATGGGGCCAGTTTGGCTCCACTCCGAAAGAGGGGACGCTTGGGAGCAATCGTGTCCACCGCCCTGGCCATTTCTCTATTCCTGAGGTCAACCAGGGTTTCGACAGGATCGCCTGCCAAGGTGACAGGAAAATCTCCAAGAGCCGTCAGGAAACCATCCGGATCCATCAGCTTCCTGGGACGGACCATTCTAATCGGCCCCCCACCGCTGCAGAGGTTCTGAGTCCCAGTGAGTCTAAACCCGACCAGGTAGTGATCTGTCCATGACAACAGAACCACTGCGAGTTCTTCCACACCAAGATCACCGTCATCCCGACCAACACAGAAAACAAGGTCGAGGGTGTGACCAGCAACATGAGTAAAGCATGTGTGTGCTTCAGCTTCCCACACAGAAAGGTACCATGAGAAACAAGATGCTGGAAAATAGAGAAGGCAGAATGGGCAGCTACTCAAAGGGGAAATTTAATGTAGTGGACAATGGGAGGAGGAAGAAAAATAGTTCCATAGTAAGGAGGCCAAAGGCCAATCCTCAGAAGAACAAAGGTGGGAAGCAATTCCCCAAGAATGGATGCTCTAGAGTAAGTGATGCTCAAGAAAATGGCAGGTGAATCCTTAGCCTAGATGGAGGAAAAGAAATGAGATCTGTTCATTTAAGGGACAAGTTGCTCTGATGGTACTGCCAAGGAGATTGAGGAAGAGCTAAACTCGGAAGAAACCCGAAAGGCAAGTGGAGAGACAGAAAAGAAACCAGCCGAGAGAGTGGTTAGGGCAGGGATTACCTCCTCCCTTTTTATGGGGAAGAAAAGCAGAAGCAATTTACAAAGGACGCTGATTAGGAAGCAGGAAGATAAATACAGAGTGGGAGATTAACAGGAAGGTGACTCTTTGGCATGCTCCTGAGAAATCAAGAGATCTATCTAAGTGGAGACAGAGTCAAGTCAGGATTCCGAAGCAGTCAAGTGAACAAGATGGATACCAAACCAAGGGTGAGGAGAAAAAGGTGTACCCCAAAGGAGTACCACTGTGAGGCTGAACCAATACTGTGTGACACACCAGAGAGGGAGTCCTAGCTAGTGTGGTGTAGAGCACAGAGTGTAGAATGCTGAGGAGGGACAAATATGGGTTTGAATCTTCATGAGACTCACTGCATGGTCTCAGACCACTCCGTGAACAAGTTCAGGCAGTCTGTTTTTCTACACATCTGTGGCTGACAAGTAGCAAATGCTTCCTTTCCCACCTGATGCAAAGATATCATACAGACTATAAACTATGGGTGAGCCAGATTCCTAGGCATTTACTAAGGATTTTAGCACCGATCAGGTACAGAAGCATGGCAAGATGTGAGGCAAGCCTGTCACTTGTAGAGTGTGGTGTAGTGGTTAGTGTCACACAAGGAATGATGAAACCCAGATTCAACTCCTAGAGCTGGAGCTTAGTGGCACATCATCTAATTTGTATGCAGAAGCTCCACGGTTCAATCCTGGGCTTCTCCAGGAACAAGGAGAGATTCCTGTCTGAAACTCTGGAGTCACAGCCAGTGAGTGTAAAAAATACTGAGGTGATGGACCAAAAGTTTGGCTTGATGGAAGCCACCTCCTTATGCTCTCTATATTTATGTCCCTATTCCCACTCAGCCATGAAGCTCTCTAAGGAACCCTGGATCAGTCACTATTGCTTAGTCTAACTTACCTCTCAGGGCTGCTGAGAAGATCAGTGCAGGTGTAAGAACCATGTCTGCCACCTTAGGCTCCTTGAAGGAAAGGTGGAATATAAATAAGTTTGCTTTATGCTAGCAAGTTCAGTGGGGTAATTTTGTCCCTCTGGAAGCTGCCCCACACCTAGGCAGACCTCAGTATCACCAACACCAACTGGCAGCAGCTCTCCACGGTTTCAGGTGGAGGCCTTTCCTAGCCCTGCCTGGAGATACCAGGCATTGAACTTGGGACATTCTGCGTGCAAAGTACGTGCTCTGCCACGGAGCTACGACCCTATTAGTAAGGTAAGCCTCACTTACACTTCTTAAGCCTAGCCTGCCTCAAAGGGTTGTTGTTCTCTTCAGGAGGCTAAAAAAGGGAAACCCACCCCATCTCCCCTCCCCTCCCCCACCCCAAACACCCTGGGCTCTTAGGAGGAAAAATGTAAGCGATGATAAATAAATGTAACAAGCACATAGAAGTGAAACGTATAAGAAGCAGGAGGAACAGGATGGGCTGGGGAGGGACAGGATGGGCTGGGCAATTGCTCTGGAGACCAACTGGGGGAAGAGGTGGACGTCACGTGACTGGCGAGAGGGGAGGGGCTGGGGCAGGAAGGGAAGTACCCGGGGGGGGCAGGGGCAAAAGGACAGTGATGTGAAGGGCAGCTACCCCCAAGGAAAGGGAAGTTTTCGAACAGCAGCTCCCGCGAGGGGGATGATGGAGAAAGGGGGCTCTACGGTTGCTACCTGTTCAGGGCCAGCCGCGGGACCCGCTGCCACCACCTCCGTCTCCGGCGCCGCCATCTTGCTGCGCCGTTGCCCGGTGCAGTTCTCGCGAGGCTTCCCGTTCTCAAGTCCCGTTCCTCCCCTCTGCCCTTTGCAGGGCCACGTGACCTCCTGTCTCAAACCTTGGGCAAGCGTCCTCCGCTTACCGTAATTTCGCGAACTTCTCCGCAGTCTGTGTCGTATTGGCCCCTTCACCTCGCTATAACGCAAGCGCTCTGTCGTCGCAAAATCCTGCTGTGTTGGTACGGAGACCGGTTGAATGAATCCGAAGTAATTACCGCCTCTTCCCGCTTTCCCTATCCGCCGCCATGAAGATATATCTTTTCCATATGTTACAGTTTCAAGAGAGATAGAGACGCCCCCGGGTTATCTGTTGAGAGAAAAACAGCAGAGACTCTTGTGAGGAGGGCAGCTAAATTTATTTATTATATTTATATCCCACCTTTCCTCCAAGGACTTCAGTGTGAAGTACATGGTTCTTCCCTCTGCATTTTAAGCTCACAACAACCCTGTGAGGTAGGCTAAGATGAGAGTTGGTGACTGGCCCAAGATCATCCAGTGCCATATTTTATGAAATAAGAAGAGCCTGTTGGATCATGCTAGATGGCTCATCTAGTTCAGCATCCTGTTCTCACAGCGGCCATCCAGATGCCTATGGGAAGCCCGCAAGCAGGACCTGAGTTCAAGAACACTCTCCCCACCTGTGGTTTCCAGCAATTGGTATTCAGAAGCATGCTGCCTCTGACCATTGAGGGAGAACATTGCCATCATGGCTAGTTGCCATTGACAGCCTTTTCCTTCATGAATCTATTTAATCCTCTTTTAAAGCCATCCAAGATGCCAAGCCGTCACGCCTCTTGTGGGAGTGAATCCCATAGTTTAACTATGCACTGTTTGAAGAAGTCCTTTCTTTTGTCTGTCCTAAATCTTCCAACATTCAGCTTCATTGGATGTCCACGAGTTCTAGGGTTATGTTGTTGTTATGTGCCTTCAAGTCGATTTTGACTTATGGCGACCCTATGAATCAGCAACCTCCAATAGCATCTGTTATAAACCACCTTGTTCAGATCTTTTAAGTTCAGATCTGTGGCTTCCTTTATGGAATCAATTCATCTCTTGTTTGGTCTTCCTCTTTTTCTACTCCCTTCTGTTTTCCCCAGCATTATTAGCTTTTCTAGAGAATCATGTCTTCTCATTATGTGTCCAAAGTATTATAACTTCAGTTTCATCATTTTAGCTTCTAGTGATAGTTCTGGTTTAATTTGTTCTAACACCCAATTATTTGTCTTTTTCACAGTCCATGGTATGCGCAAAGCTCTCCTCCAACACCACATTTCAAATGAGTTGAACTTTCTCTTATCTGCTTTTTTCACTGTCCAACTTTCACATCCTTACATAGAGATCGGGAATACCATGGTCTGAATGATTTTGATTTGGTATTCAGTGATACATCTTTGCCTTTGAGGATCTTTTCTAGTTCTCTCATAGCTGTCCTCCCCAGTCCTAGCCTTCTTCTGATTTATTGACTATTGTCTCCATTTTGGTTAATGACTGTGCCAAGATATTGATAATCCTTGACAAGTTCAATGTTCTCGTTGTCAACATTAAAGTTACATAAATCTTCTGTTGTCATTACTTTAGTCTTCTTGATGTTCAGCTGTAGTCCTGCTTTTGTGCTTTCCTTTTTAACTTTCATCAGCATTTATTTCAAATCATTACTGGTTTCTGCTAGTAGTATGGTATCATCTGCATATCTTAAATTATTGATATTTCTCCCTCCAGTTTTCATACCTCCTTCATCTTTGTCCAATCCCATTTTCTGCATGATATGTTCTGCATATAGATTAAACAAATAGGGCGATAAGATATGCCCCTGTCTCACCCCCTTTCCTATGGGGAACCAATGGGTTTCTCCATATTCTGTCCTTACAGTAGTCTCTTCTGCAGAGTACAGGTTGCGCATCAGGACAATCAGATGCTGTGGCACCCCCATTTCTCTTAAAGCATTCCATAGTTTTTCGTGACCTACACAGTCAAAGGCTTTGCTGTAATCTATAAAGCACAGGGTGATTTCCTTCTGAAATTTCTTGGTCCATTCTATTATCCAATGTATGTGCGATATGATCTCTGGACATATAATGAGAAGAGAAAAAAAAGTTTGGGAACTGCTGAATTATGGTATCAATGCACAGAATTAGCCATTGGGAACATAGGCAGCTGGCTTACACAAAGGGCCCCTCCCGACATCTTTTTGACTGCGCTTTCATGATGGTTTGTGCTCAAAGTGGTATCTGGATGGTTAGACGCAATCCCACTTCCAGTGCTGTCTGCACTAGCAAAGGTTTTGGGAGAGACATATTGTTTCAGAGCATGTCCTGTAACTTCCTGCTGAAATCTTGTAGCTTTTTATTAATGTTCCAGGGTTTGTTTGTTTTTGGGGCGGGAGGGTTGTTTCACTTTTGTTGTGCCCCTCCAAATGGCAATAATGTGGTAATAACGTGGGGGAAGTATCTCTGAACAATTAATAAAGTGGAATTATGTTTTTTTATTTATTAAAATTTATATACTGTTGGATTGTAAAAACAACAACCCTCAAAGCAGTTTACAAAAGACATTAAAATGATTGATAAAACAGTGAAAAACAAGTAATTAATGGAAGGTATCATGACTCTCAGCTGTGCTGTTGTGCTTAGGTGCTGCTTGCTGGCTTCCCATAGGCATCTGGTTGGCCGCTGTGAGAACAGGATGCTGGACTAGATGGGCCCCCTGTGGCCTGCTCCAACTGTAGGACCTTAGGTGTAGCCTCATATGAACACGTACTGAGCCAGACCATTGATCCATCTATTCCAGTATAGTCTGCTCTGACTGGCAGCTGAGCAGCTCCTGAGCAGGAACAGCTCCTGAGTGGAACATAATTCCACTTTATTAATTGTTCAGAGATACTTCCCCCACGTTATTACCACATTATTGCCATTTGGAGGGGCACAACAAAAGTGAAACAACCCTCCCGCCCCAAAAACAAACAAACCCTGGAACATTAATAAAAAGCTACAAGATTTCAGCAGGAAGTTACAGGACATGCTCTGAAACAATATGTCTCTCCCAAAACCTTTGCTAGTGCAGACAGCACTGGAAGTGGGATTGCGTCTAACCATCCAGATACCACTTTGAGCACAAACCATCATGAAAGCGCAGTCAAAAAGGCCTTCTCTACCGCCTCCTTTTAACTAGAGATGCTGGGGATTGAACTGGGTACCTTCTGCATGCCAAACACGTGCTCTCCCACAGAGCTGTTTCCCCGCCGCATGTTGAAAGGCTGTAAACTTCTGAATACCAGATGTCAGTGGCAGCTGGTGCCTGTTGGGACTGGTAGGGCAAAAGGCAGGAAGCCCAACAGTACGTGGAAGCAGAACCAATTAATTTTAGTTTTGTCCTATCCTTCTCCCCGCTGAGTTACTGCATATACGCCATACCTTTGAAACACACGTAAAGCACATTCCCCAAGAACCCTGGGAGCTGTAGTTTGTTAAGCGTGCTGGGATGTGTAGCTCTGTGAGGGGTCTACAGTTCCCATGCTTCTTGATGGGGGAGATGTGCTTTAAGTCTGTGGTGTGCAGTGCATGCAGCCTCACAAATCAGACTAGGAGGAGGAGAAAGCTGACAGGCGTTTCCACCCCCTGGACCGGCTATTAAGTAGGAAGGCGGGCAGGTGGGGGGCTGGTTGAGGCTTCTGGGGCAGTGCTAACCTCCGTTGCCAGATATCAAAAAGAGGCATTGACCTGGAAATCCTTCTTGTGGGCTTCCCATAAACATTTGGCTGAACGCTGCTGGAAAGGGGATGCTGCTGACGTAAATGGCCTGATCCAGCAAGGCAATCCATGTATGCTCATGCTTTACAGGACAAGGCTGGAGAATGGCTGCTCTTTGCAATTTTTTTTCTTATTTTGCCTTCCTGCTCTCTCTTGCTCCAGTCACGGCGCTCTCTCTTTGCCTCATATTTATTGAAACCACGTGTTGGATCTTTTCGGCCAATAACTTTTTTTTCTTTTGGAAGCAGGAGCTTCCGGTGCCAAAAGACTTAAGGAGGGGAAGGGGGTTGTGTGTTCCGGTCATGAGAGCCTTCCTTTCCCCTCTCTTTCTTTTTCCTAGAGCTGCAAGTGCTTCCTGATCCCCTATCCCTTTGCCCTTCCAAGAAATGAGCCAGGAAGCCCGGAAGCCCAAAGCTGAACCCACTGGTGGGGGAGAGGAGGAAAAAGATGTAGCTGGAGGAAGATGTAAAACAGCCCAGAAAGAAATCTTCCAGCATGAATCCTGCCTTGAAGAGTGTGGGGAATTTGGAGAGGGCACACCGCTAGCAGGAGAGCTAGGTAAGGGGCGCTGAACTCCGGTACTAGATTTCCTCATGCAGTTAAGATAAACTCCTCATCATACTTCAGTCGTCTTTTTGTAGGGATGAAAGAGGGGTAAAAAAGCACTCGGAACTTTTTTGACTTTCCCAGTGCATGTTGAGTTACCACAGATACTGTCATCTGGGAGTAGTGACTGTGGATAAGTGATTGTGAACTCCCTCCAGGTAGGGATGCCAACCAGTAGTGTAGTGGCAAATTTGGAAGTGCAGGGTCCCTTCATGAGAGTCACAGCCATGCCCCCCTCTTGTTTGCTGCTGGGTTGAGAATGAGATCCTTGTTAATGCCTTCTCCCACAACAACAGACATCCCTAGGAGCCAATAAGCACAAAAGGGGAGAGCGCTAGCTACTGAAAAGAGTTTTCTCAGTGGCTGACTCACCTCTTTTCACTCTGATTGGCTCCAATCAGTAAAAAAGCACAAGGAACCATGTTGGAAGACTCTTATCAGTGGCTAACACACATCTCTTTCATGCTGATTGACTCATAAGATGCTGGAGACACAGGGACTGTGCTCCCAAAAAAGTAAGGGGTCTAAGCCCCCCCCCCCCGACCCTGGATGACCACACCTCTGATACTAGCTCTTCTTGTTTGCTAGACTCTGCTCCTGTGCCTTCGAAAACAGCAGGATCTGCAGATGTTAGCACAGGTGAAGCTTTTCAGAGGATGGAGATAAGCACCTGTACCTCCTAACATCTGCCTCTCCATCATTCCCCACCTTCATCCTGTGAAGAACTTCACCTACAATCAGAAAGGGAAGCCTAGTGCCCTCATAGCGAAAATACAATGTTGCAGAGACAAATGGGTACATCATTAGGAAAGGTTCTATCAGCTTTTTTGAAAAGGGCAATTTGCCAACATTTATGGACGGTAGGTCTCGCAATGGACACTGGTGGATACCTTGTGGAACTTCCAGTTTCAGAGACAGTCTACTTCACAGCAATGGATGTTGGGGGCAATCAAAAGGGGAAGGCTCTTGCCTTGGTGTTCTGGTTGCTTGTGAGCTTTCCAGAGGCATCTGTCCGACTGCTTCTGCAGACAGAATAACCTGCTGCCTGCAGGTCTGATCCTGCCTAGAAAGTTTTAATGTTCTTGCATGGGAGGTGTGACAGCAAGAAGGAGAAGACAAGCCCAGGAAACTCAGCTATCCCCCAAGCTGACACCTGCGGCCGCACAGGGTACAAGGAGTGCTTGTTTGCTTTTCCTTCCTCCCGTTTTCAGTTTTGTTTATGTGCGTGTGTGCCTTTTTAAAAAATTAAAGCAAAAGGAACAGCCTGAGAATGGATCCCACCCCTTTACCGCTAGGCGGGGGGCTTTCCCATTCCATGGAGCGTGACTTCATCACAACCAGCAGCCAATCAGGAAGCAGCAGCCGGAGGAGCAGGGGAATTCCAAGAACCCTTAAAGCAAAGAGAGTGGGGGGGGGGGAGAAATTGGAGCTTGAGGGCTGACCAAGGGGAAATGGGGCCCAGGCTATGAGGAGCCTCGGAGAGAAACAGCCGCTGCAGCAGCAAAAGCAACCACCGCAATTGCTTGGGCAGCAGGAGCGAGAGATGCTGGTCCCCCCTCTAGGTATGGGACAACGAGAGGGAACAAAGTTCGAGCGAGACAGAGACTGGGCCCGGGGACTGGGGTCGATGTTGTCCTCTTTGGGTGACAGAGTGGTTTTGGAGGGGCTTGAAAGGATGCAGGTGAGGCCCCGGGCACTGGGGGAGAGTTCATGGGGAGTCAGGGCTTCTCCAGGGACGTCTAGCCCCCTCCCTCGTCCCTTGACTTTTTGAGCATCAGACCCAAATCTTGCTGCCGGCTTATCACCATCCCGTGACAGGCTTCGTCTGCCGATTTCTTATGTGTTTCTTATTTTATTTATATCCCGCCTTTCCTCCCAGCAGGAGCCTAGGGCGGCGGTTAAGAGCATCTGCAAACAAGTCCCATGTTAGGAAGGGTTCATGAAAGGTGGAAAGTTTTGAAAGCCCCTGGCGCCGTATGATGGGGATACTGGGCATCAAAAGGAACACTGAAGTGGTCTGACAGATGCCTCTAAGGGATGTATAGGGTAATCAAGATAAATAAGCCAAAGGTCCCAGGTTCAGTCCTTGGGATTTCCAGTGAGGGCTGGGAGGGAACTTCTGCCTGAAATCCTGGAGAGCCATTACCAGTCAGTATTGACCATACTGACCTAGATGGACCAGCCATCTGACTGGCTATAAGGCAGCTTTCTATGTTCCTAAGCTGCTCTTAAAGGAATAGGAGCTGGGGGGCAATTTGTCGCTCCCCCTTAGCCATGTGGTGATGCCAAGGACATCCGTTGGTCTGAAACGGCAGGTAACCTTCCCTGCCCTTCTTCAATTGCCATGCAAGTCCCATGTAAGAACATTAGAACTCCCTGGACAGGATCAGAGCTGCATGTGGTCAGTATTCTGTTTCCAACAGTGGCTTGATAGATACCTCCAGAAGGTCACCAGTAATGTGCAGGGAAGAACAGGTGGGTGAATGCAGACATGCACATGTCTGGATTTGTGAATGCCAGCAAGGAAAATATTTTTTGCTTTTCCCACATTTTAAGAGTGTGTGTGATATTGCTATTCTGTGATTTTCCTTTTGATTTTTGAATATTTGGCCTCAGTCTTGACTTTTTAGCGATGTGGTGGTGGTTTTGTTTTTAAAGGTTTTTTTTTAAATGATGATTCAGGTTGTAAATATGCTCACGTCTGCCTGATTGCCTGTGAGGATGAGGAAGTATTGTCTTCAAGTAACCAGGCAGGGAAAAGTTGGCCCAACATAGGTATGTGTGGGCAAGTGGGCTAATACATGTTTCTGGGCTAGTGAGTTTGTAGATGTATTTGCATAGTTCTGATGACCCTTGAAGTATTTTGAAGTAGAGAATGCATCTAGATACTATTACTCCTCCAATGTGTATCATAGTAGGACTCTATTGAGTTTAGGGATCCTGTGTTAGTGGTATACTCTCAGACACCATCCTCTACCTCCAGGGACTGGAAAGGTGGGTCTTCCTACCTCCCCTGTCTGAGGCAGTATGTCTCTGAATAGCAGTTGTTGAGACTCACAAGTGGAGAGAATGCTGTCGTGCCCGCTTCTGCTTGCAGGCTTCCCATAGACCAGGGGTTCCCAAGCTGCGGCCTGCAGATTGCTCAGTGTGCCTGTGGATTTGTGGCTGAAGATGGGAGACGGCATGTCCATGACATGAAATATTTATATTGATTTTTAATTGTGTCTTTATTGCTTCCTTTATTTCTTATATGTTGCATTTTATTTTGCATAACAATCTGAATTCTATGAAATCAAGTAAAGTGCATTAAAATAGCTAAAACACGCAGAAAAAGTCCTTCAAGACTCTCGGCAATTTTCAAGCGATCCAGCCAAATTGATTGGCCAGTGGAGCTCTCCTTATTTTCTTATGTCCATTCAAGTGAAGGGTGGATCTTTGACTTTAGAAGGTGGATGGGCTCAAAAGAAGAACTCTGGTGCACTAAGAATGCATTAGGGGTACAAAGCACAAATAATGGGGGAAATGTATTGGGAACCTTAGTGAAATCTATAAACTCCATTCCCTGAATCCCCCCCATTTCAGCCAATTCTGAGTTCTGAGAGGCAGTGTGGTATAGTGGTTAGAGCGTTGGACCAGGACCTGGGAGATCAGGGTTCAAATCCCGACTCAGCCATGAAGCTTGCTGGGTGACCTTGGGTAGTCACAGTCTCTCTCAGTCTAACCTACCTCACAGGGTTGTTGCAAGGATAAAATGGTAAGGGGGGAAACCATGTTTCTATACCACCTTGAGCTCCTTGGAGGAAAGGTGGGATATAAGTGAAATAAATAAAATTAATGTAGCCTTCTATTAACAGTAGGTAAGGAGGCTGACACAAATAGATAAGAGAAGTCTCTCTACCCCTGCAATTCAAGCACTGCTGCAAAGGAAGGGTGATATTCCTGGTACCACTGAATTTGAGGATGCAAGCAAGACGAGCCAGCTGCCCAGAAAAAAAGAAAATAAGTGGTCTGCTTTTCTGCCTTGACGTCTTGATCTGCGGAAAACAGCAAGCAACGCTTTTCACTGTATCAAGAGATGCATTATCACCTACTGGTGTCTGCAGACAGCCAGTATGGTCTAGCGGTTAGAATGTCAGACTGGGACCTGGGAGTCCGGGGTTCAAATTCCCCCTCAGCCATGACGCTCACTGGGTGACCTTGAGCTAGTCATTGTCTCTCAACCTAACTTACCTCACAGGGGTGTTGTAAGGATAAAATGGGGGGAGGCCATATTTGTACAGCACCTTGAGCTTCTTGGAGGAAAGGTGGGATCTAAATACAGTAATAATAAAAAATAAAAGCTGCAGGTTAAAGGTACATGAGCAGCTTCTAGTAATAAGAAAAAAGTAGGCGATAAGAGTGCAAGAAAAGTATTGGGTTGAGGGTGGGGAAGTAGGGTTGCCAGGTTCATGGCCTGAGACTGATCCTGTATCTTTAGGAGAAGAGAAAGTCAGCCAAGTGCAGGTGTTCTTGCAACACTGTAATGGGAAAAACCACAAGGTGGAATTCTCCCACCCCCCTGCACAGCTTTTAAAGATACAAAAGACCTCTTGGTTGCCAGGCCCAGCCTCCAGGAGGTCTTCTGCATCTTTAAAAGTTGTGCACAGGGAAGGGAGAATTCCACCTTTTGGTTTTTCCCATTACAGTGTTGCAAGAACACCTGCACTTGGCTGACTTTCTCTTCTCCTAAAGATACAGGATCAGTCTCAGGCCATGGACCTGGCAACCCTATGGGGAAGTGATATCTTTATTTGCACCAGGAAAAACAAGAATGTATCTGGTATTAAGATTAAATGAACGGGAATGTGGGAGATTGCATCCTGGGCCTAAATCACTGTGGGCCTTGGGCCTAGTTAGGCCTGCCAGGCTTTCCCAATTTGGCTGGCAGTGTGGAATTGCCTGTAGTATGCCCACCTGTCCATCATTTGACATCTGACATGGGACAGGTAAACCCACAGGGCCAAATTGAAAGGAAGAAGCAGGAGGATGCTCGGTGGCTTAACTTTATAATTTATGTGGCTCAAAAGGAGCATGACTGGAGCCTACCTACTGACTCACGTTTCATTGTGGAAAGATATTTGGGGGACATTTTTAAAGTTTTGCAGATTTATTGTGTCAGGACTGTGTTTATAACTGTGACTTTTATCGTCACTGTGTAATGGAACACTTGAGAGTGCAAAGCTTTATTTATGTATTTATTTATAACATTTATATCTTGCCTTTTTTC
The DNA here is from genome assembly GCF_030035675.1 of Rhineura floridana. Lineage (NCBI taxonomy): Eukaryota > Metazoa > Chordata > Lepidosauria > Squamata > Rhineuridae > Rhineura > Rhineura floridana. The sequence goes on along the minus strand of NC_084494.1, from coordinate 32,741,809 downwards.
CAAGGAGCTCAAGGTGGCCCCAAAACATGGTTCTTGTCCTGCTGATTTTATTCTCACAACAACCCTGTGAGGGAGGTTAGGCTGAGAGACAGTGATGGGCCCAAGGTCACCCAGTGAGCTTCATGTCTGAGTGGGATTTGAACCCTGGACTCTCAAGTCCTAGTCTGACACTCCAATCACTATGCCACACTAGGTCTCATGAATTTGTCATTAATTTTAACATTTTCTGTTTTATACTGTTTTTGTTTTCAACATTTCCTTTTCTTATTTTTTTTCTTTTTTAATATGTGTATAAATATTTTCTTCATTACAAAATGGCAGTAAAAATAACTTACCAAAAAAGTGGTCCATGTGTGTGTGAGAGAGTTTTGGATCCGGTCCACCAGCTGGATCCAGTTTCCCCTTCCCTGGCCCAGACAAATGTGGCTTCAAGAAAATAATAAAGTCCTCCCATTGCCACAAATAAGTAGGGAGTTCAGTGGCAGTTTTACTCTAGAGTAGAGATGTGAAGGCCTGGAAAAAGTTTGGGGAAAAGTTCCCCCCTTTTTTTCTCAAGCCTTTTTTGTTTGTTTTTCTCCAAAATTTGAAAAAAACAACACCCAAACTGGTGTTCTTCTGAATTTTTCTCTTCTTTCATGTCTCTACTCTAAAGTCGTTTTATTTATTTGTTTAGGCAGAGTTTAACAGACCATGAGAAGCAAAAATCCAGCAGGTAAAGTTTTTTCCAGGGTGCAGATACAAATATAAGGAAAAGTTTCACCTGTTAGATTTCTGCTTGTTGTGCAGCTGTTGAAGGTACAGAACCTCTGTCATAAAAGAAGTTGGCAACTCTAGTATACTCCCATTTTTGTTTCTGAGAGCGGGTATTGTGGCTGAAAGCATGTGCTAGGAAGTGACCAGTTTGATGCCACCTGAGCCCAACATTTGCTGCATGGTCTCAGGCAAGCCACTAGTCCCTTAGCTTTATGCTCCTTCCTATCTGAAATATGTGGAGAAGCGTACTGATCTACTTTACAGGGTTGTTGTAAGAATGGTTTATTCAGTAAGCAAAGTTCTTTGGATACTCAAAGCATAAGGCAAGTAGTTCAATGGCAAATTCAGAATTGCAGGGTCCGTTCATGATAGTCATAGCCACCCCCCCTTTTTTGCTTATGGGTTAAGAATGAGATCCTTGTTAATGCCTTCTCCCGCAACAACAGGAACCAATATTTATGAAAGAGGCGAGTATTAGCTACTGAGAAAAGTCTTCTCATTGGCTGACTCACTTCCCTTCACTCTGATTGGCTCCAATCAGCATGAAAGGACAAGGAAGCATGTTAGAAGACTCTTCTCAGTGGCTGACACACTCCCCTTTCATGCTGATTGGCTCACGGGGTGCTGGACACATTGGGACCCTGCTCCCAAAAAAGTAAGGGGTCTAAGACCTCCGAGACCCTGGACAACTACACCCTTGCATAAGGCAGGTCTGTGGATGATTTTCAGCAGATCAGTAAATGTTTCTGACTGATCCTTTCTTGTTCGCTGGTCACTGTAACTATTCCGCTTTCAGGTTTTTTGCATTTTGGTTTTTTGCATTTCATTTTTCTCTAAACTCACTCATCCCCATCTCCTCTCCGCCCCCTCGTGAGTTCATATGCCGTCAATTCGGGATTACACTTCATACATCTGACAAAGCAGACTGTGGTCCACAGAAGCTTCTGCTGTAATAAGTTTGTTAGTTTTTACAGTGCCACAAAACTGACTCCCAATAATATAACAGCAACACTACAGAGGCTATAGTCCAGGAATGGGGAACCTGTGTCTGTCCAGATGTTATTGAACTCCAACTCCTGGCAACATCTGCAGGGCCCCAGATGTTATTCACCCCTCATTTAGTCCCATGCACATTTTCTTGCCTGATCCATGGACAAGATGTGTATCTCAGCTCCCACCTGCAGTATGGTTTATATGTAAAAGTACTACCACAACTTGCTGATCCTGAAAAATGAAAGAAAAACAAACATTTTCTGCCATGGCAAGCCTTCTGTGAGAATTGCTCCTCTCTCAGCCTCCGCATTCCTCATCTGTAAAGCAGGAATATTTACTGAAGTCAGGTTGCTTCTGCTCTAAAGCCCTAAACCATGATATTGTGCGCTTAAGAAGGCTCTTTCTTATAGATCAATGGTGCAGTGGCAGCTGGTGGCTCCATGCCAGTGGGGCATGAAATCTGCTCCGATTTTCAGTCCAAACTTTCAAGAGCTGTCCAAGGCTCTTTCAGCACCTTGGACTAAAAGCTTGGACTAAAACCTGGAGAGGATTCCGCTGCCCTGCTGACACGGAGCCAGGAGCTGCCACTGGTCTGGCGTCTGTGGAAATGTGGAAAGTTCTTTTATTTGACTTGCTTCTTCTTCACTTTTGGGCACCTCTAACCAGGTGTATGTGAGAGAAGCATTGGTCCCAGGCCCAGAATCGGTGCATAGCACCTTTGGGCAGCTGCCAGGGCCGCTGCAGACCCATTGCTGCTTTGATGTCTCCCTGGGTTTCCCATGCTGAGCAGCTTGAAGTTGCCATTTAAATTTCCCACAATGCCCTGGAGCAACACCGCATCAGGGGGATTGTGGGTGATTTTGCATGGTGACTCAATTTTAAAATCGCTGATCGCAGCCCTGCTGCTGGGTGAGCCTTCCATAAGAAAGCACTTTGCCAAGGGCCTTCTCCAATGTGGAGCTGCTGCAGTTGGTCTCTCCTGCTTATGAATTCTTTCCTAGGGAACGTGGCCTGATTTGTCATGGGGAACGATGGTGGAATACAGCTCTCCAATGACTAGTATTTATCTTCACAGGCACTCCAGCTGCCAGACTGTCCATGATGCAGCCAACTGCAGAAACCTCTGGTAAGGACTGTTAGCATTCCATTCACACGTCTCCCTTTGAGCAACTTTTTAGAAGCCTGGAGTTTAATTATATTGTTGTCGGTAAGAGAAAAAAAATAAATGAAAGTGAAGGTCTAGGACAATTTATTTTGATTTATATACCACCAATTCATACAATAATATGACATGTCGGTATACAACAATATATGTAAGAAAATACAAAAAAGTTTTAAAAAATCATTCAAATGACTGGCTGATCAATAAATGTAAAGTTGCTACTACTAGCATTCGTTACCCTTCCTTCACCGCAAGGTCCCAGGGCAGTTTACAACAGTATGAAGATGCAAGATTAAAATCAGTTAAAACAATTTATAGTCAGAAGAACTGGGTAGGTCATCAAAGTGTGCATCTCAGGTGTCAAAGGCCAAGGGTAAAGAAATGTGTCTTCAGCACATGATGAAAGCTATATGGTGAAGGTGCAAGGTGAACCTCTGTGGGGAGGGAATTCCAAAGCTTAGGGGCTGCCACAGAGAATGCCCTCTCCCGGGCTGCTGTAGCCCTTGCCCCGTAGCCCTTGCCAAGGGGTTTGTCTGCTGTGAACAGGATGGCTTCTTCCTCCCCTAGCAAGTAGCTTGTTAGACAGGGCTAGGCAAAGATATTTTACTACCTGGCCCAGCAGTTTAATCTTACTTCAACACTGGCAACAGGACAACGTCATCTGCTATACTGGAGGACAGCAGATTGTCTTAGGAGGTGCAGGACAGGCTGCATGGCACACACAGTCCTGTCCTCCAACATCTTGCCATCACTCCCACCCTCTTAGCATCTGCTGCCTGAGGCAGTGTCTTACTCTGCCTAATGGTAGGGCTGGCCTTGGAATATGCTGCGACCCGATTTAAAATACTGAACTTTTCTTTTGTTTTTTCTTTGCAGATGAATTAGGTAAGGACTCTGGGGCTTGTGGGGGGTGCAGCAAACATCAGGTAAGGAGAAACTCTGCATTAGGAGGATATATTCTTGACATGTCTAAGGAGCATAAGTACATGTGGTTTGCTTCACGTATAAAGGCCAAAACATGGTTTGTCTGTTGGAGGTAAGCCTCTGGCTTGTGCACACCCTCCTCACTTCTTGATTCAGCAAACCATAATCTGATGTTGCATCCAAACTGGGCAAACCATAGCTTGTTTCCAAACAAGAACTGCGAATAATACTTTTTAGTGGGCGTATAATCCTCATTTGGAGGTAAGCTATGGTTTATGTGAACCATGGTTTGTGTGCACCAGGAAGTGATGGAAGGAATTTGAGTGTGGAAGGGGAGGAGGAGCATAATTCAAGATGGCTAAACCATGGTTTGACGGTTACTTCAGAACTGATTTCTATGTGTATGTATGGAGTACCAGCTGGTGGTTAAAGGGCTGAGTCACACACATATGTATATCGCCTTTTATCTCACATAAGCTAAATGTGTGAACTGCCTCTAAACACTGTACTGGTCCATAGATACGAGAAGAGTGTCACCTTTGTCATGAGTTCATTGACTGACTCTGTGGGTGGTGTTTTGGCCGGCGCAGCCAGATTGGTGGATTGCAGTAGTGTTTCCAGGGATGCTGAGGGGAACGTCTGCTGTTTTTATGCTGTTATTGAATTTTCTACTTGTGTGTTGTTCCCCTCCTCTCCCAGGCTGGCCACGCATTGGATAAGGTGGCTGTTCTACCATTGCAGTGGCAGGTATTTCCAGTCCCAGCATAATCCAGGATTGCTCTGTAAAGATGAAAAATAATAATAAAACACCAGACGGAAGCTAGGAAAACATATGGTGCTAAAATGATAGTACTCTATTTATTTCCATGTCACTTAAATGAAGCACTGCTAGAAACAGCAGCAACAAATAACTGTAATAACCTAAGAAGAGCTTGGCTGCTGGATCAGGCAAAAGGCCTGTCTAGTCCAACATTCTGTCCACACAGTGTCCAGCCAGATGCCCATGTGAAGCCCACAAGCAAGGCATGAGTGCAATAGCCTTTTCTTGCTTCTTACTTTCAGCAACTGGTATTCAGAAACATACTGCCTCTGATACTGGAGGTAGCATATAGCCATCCTAACTGGTAGCCAATGATGGACAAATTCATGGTGGAAAAGGGTAAGGCATAGTTGTCCAGCAGAAGCAGGTAACTCCTCAGTCCCCAAGATGGAAAAGAACGTTTGAGCCAATTTCTTAAAAGTCTCCAGTACAATAAGGCTGCTGGGTTCCTCTTGAAAGAAATGTTCTGCAGAGAAGGCACCACCACCATGAAGGCTCTGCTTCTCACAAAAAACAAACAAACCCCACACCACAAGAGGAATGTAAAGAACAGCCTTGTTGGATGATTGCAGCAAAGATGGCTCATGTGGGGGAAAGGCATTCCTTGAGATATATTAAGCCCATGCCTTTTAGAGGTTTAACAGTGAATATCAATTCTTTGAACTGAACCTAGAAGCTAATCCCCCTCCTCCCCCCTCTCTCATTCTTCCTTTCAGAAATCATTGATGAGCTAATTAAGGAAGATGGCTTTGGAGAGGGCCCCATGTTACTTCCCGCCAGGGGCTCTCTTAATGGGCTGGCCAAGGTGATGCCAAGATACTCTAACGTAGCATCACCACCCAGGATGAAGAGACTAGCTGAGCCTGTGGGGATGAGTCCTATGCAGCCCTATGCCCCCTCCTGCCTCACAGCCTCTTGCACTCCACAAGACCCTTCAGCATCTCACCTCTCTCGGAACCTTAACAACTTGACGCTAAGGCCCCAGTTGGTCCCAAGGGGGACGCCTCTCCCTTTGCTGCCCAGGGGCAGATGCTCTGATGCTTCTTGGCCCCCTCCCGCCCCTTCCCTGCATCCCATGATGCCCCAGGAGCCACTGGATGACATCCTCCGGGAGCCACCCAAGCTTGTGATCACAGAGCAGCCCAAGCAGAGAGGGATGCGCTTCCGTTACCAGTGCGAAGGCAGGTCAGCAGGGAGCATCTTGGGCGAAGGCAGCACCGAAAGCAACAAAACCCTGCCAGCCATTGAGGTGAGTGTCATGTGTGCTGAAGGGAGTCTCTGCCCACAAACAGCTGTTAACGTTGTTTTGTTGAAGTCTACGTTGTGATCAGCACTAGCTGGCTGAGGCTGATGGGAGTTGTAGTCCAAAACATCTGGAGGGCATCAGCTTGGCGAAGGCTGCTTTAGGGCAAGTCCAGAGCAATAGTCACACCCACAGTGATTAGTCAGAAGTCTCTCTGCAGTATGTTTTGAACTGATCTGCTACCCTTTGGCTGCACAGATCTCTGGTTAGTTTCAGAACATGTTTTGCCAACTGAGACTGGTTGTCGAAATCCATGTGTGTGATGAGTTTAGGTAGATGGGCTTAAGCATGCTTCTTCAAAACCTGAGAGCTGAGCTACTACCTTGACTTCCGAAATGTCAGTAGGAACAACCCATGTATTGTGAAGCCATAAAGGTCTAGCAGCTTGTACCTTTGTGCCTTTTTTTTTAAAGCAAGGCATCATCTATTTATTTATGTATATAGCACCATCTATGTGCACGGTGCTTTACAAAGGTCAGGTACAATGGGATCTTGCTCTAAGAGGCTGCGGCTGATGGGAGTTGTAGCCCAAAACATATGGAGGGCATCAGGTTAGCAACAGCTGTGTTAACAATTGCACAAGGTCCTGCAGGGGACAGCTCAACTGATGCCAGTCCAAGGGCTCCTTGGTGATGACCCCCTGGAGGAATGCCTTCTCCTCTCTTTGCTTCTCCAGCTGCAGAACTTTGCAGGAATCATGGAAGTGAAGGTGACGGCATGCTTGGTATGGAAAGACTGGCCTCACCGCATCCACCCTCATAGTCTGGTGGGGAAAGACTGCAACAGTGGTCTCTGTGAAGTGACACTGAAGCCCCGAGTCAACCCCAAGCACAGGTAATGTTTGGAACGGCTTGACACTTTGCAGAAAGTTTATTGCTGTGCTACTCTTTCTCGTGGGTGGGTTTGTTTGTAATGTACCTAGGGGGCTATTTCTGCAGAAGGGATCACAGGACAAACTACTATTCTGTTTTCCAAGTTTCGGTCTGGGAAGGGAATTGTATTGAAAAGATGGCATCATTCCAGCATTTTGCCCAGGGAAGGGCCACAGTTCAGTGGCAGAGCACACGTTTTGCAAGGGAAAAGGTCCTAGCTTCAGTCCCCGCCATGGGTGTTGCTAAGGGTGGGCCCATGGGTGATGGCCCCTGAATCTTTTCCTGAATGCCCCAAATGTTTCTTTGTAACTAATTCAGGGGATATTGTGTTGGGGTGCGTGACCTGGCTAGTTGAGAGGAATAAATTAGGATGACCATATTCAGAGATGATTAGGGGGAGTAACTGAAGGAGAATTAAACTGATTTGGAGCAGGATGCGTTGAGAAATTAATTGGGGGTTAAATGAATCGAAGATTTTTATTTATTTATAGAAAACACTTGGTTTGCCGCAATTTAATTTAAAAAAAGCAAAGCAGTTTACAAAAATTCTACATACACAATAAAAACCACATAAAAACTTAACACAGATCGCCAATTATTTATTCTGTATACTTTTATTATGTGTATGTGTGATTGTATTGTAAGCTGCTCTGAGTGCCCCACTGTGGGGTAGAAGGGTGGGATAGAAATATTTTAAATAAAAAAAAATAGATGAAGTTTGGGATGATCTGGAGTAGGATGCAAATGGGTTGAAGAACTTACTTAGGTGATTTGGATGGGAAACTATTTGGCTTGCCTTCTGTGACATTTACATTCTATATCTGCATGTAAATACATATAAATTAGCATATACAGATCCTATGCAAATGTGATGCCTGTGCTTCAGATCGTTCAAATAACTAGCAATGCCTCTGCTCCCTGCTGTCTTCAGTGAGGTCTGGGAAAGACTGAAGCCCCGAGAGCTGTAGTCAATACTGATCCAGATGCGCTAATGGAATACCTTTGGTATAAAGAACAGAGGGAGCTGCTTTATACTGAGCCAGACCATTGGTCCATCTAGTTCAGTATTGTCATCACCGACTGGCAGCAGCTCTCCCAAGGTTTCAGGCAGAAATCTCTCTCTGGAGATGCTGAGTACTGAACCTGAGGCCTGGTGCATGCAAGGCAGATGTTCCACCGAGTTACGGCCACTTCTTACGTTCCCTCGTAGCCAGAAATTATTATTATTTTCCTGACTCTTCCAGACTTTACTCTCATTGCTTTATAGTTTTAACAACCTCGGGATCCAGTGTGTGAAGAAAAAGGACATAGAAGAGTCCATAGAGAAAAAGCTAAAACTCGGAATTGATCCTTTCAAAGGTATGGGTATTGAAGGGGTGGAGGCTCTCAGAGTCGCAGGGAGCCTTGAAAGGCCAGGTTGACGACAGGGGATGGTGTTGGTTTCCAATATTAGACACTCACTCCTGCAGGACTAGAACCCAAGGCTGGGGGCAGAGGCCTTGGTGAGGTGGGCAGCCTTTCAAGGTAGGGACGGGGAACCTGGGGCCCTCCAGATGCTTCCATCATCCTTGCCCTTTGGCCATGCTGCCTAGGGCTCATAGGGGTTGCAGTGGAATGACATCTGGAGGGCCACAGGCTCCCCACTCCTGCTTTGAGGCCTAGTAGGTCCTAAACGCAGCCTTTCCTTGCCATATTGTAGGGCCTCCAGGCCCTGATTGGCTCCCACTCATGATCTGACTGGCTAGAAGCTGTATGTAAACTCTTCCAGATCGGGACTTCAGTCGAAGACTTTATGCGGTCCTGCATGACCAGCTGCCTCTGATTGGCCTGTCTTTGTCTTTGACCCCATCTCTCATTTTTCCCTTGTCCATTTTGTTCGTTGAGAACTGATTCAACCTCTGGGTACAAAACATACCTGAGTTTAAATGGCAAAATATCTGTACAGCATACAGAACCACAAATGGGGTGCACACATGTCTATATGGCCGGGTCTCCCTTGAAATAAACATGGAACAAGCAATTGGGAAAGGATTGGGATCCTGCCTCTATGCGTGTTGTAGATTTCTTCTTGAATACTCCCTTTTTATCTAATGGCATCTAGGAATTGTGAGCCCCCCTTTCTTGAAATGGACTTGGAAAGTTGTTACACCCCCCCCCAATAGTTATATAGTCAGTGTTACAATACTTGAAAGTCTCCGTGGTACGAGAGGCGGACGGGAGGGAAACTTAGGCCATATCTGCACCATGCATTTAAAGCATTCTTATACCACAGCTTCATAGCTCCCCCCCCAAAAAAAAAACTCCTGGGAGCTGTAGTTTGTTAAGGGTCCTGAGAGTTGTTAAGAGACCCCTCTTTCTGTTGCAGAGCTACAGTATCAGGGTTCCCTGGGAAAAGGGATTGGCTGTTAAACTACTCTGGGAACTGTTAACTCAATGAGGGCGATGGACTTCTCCTAGCAACTCTCAGCTCCTTAACAAACTACACATCCCAAGATCCTTGGGGGGGCATGAGTATTAAAATTGTATCATGGTGCTTTAAATCTATACAGCAGGTATGGCTTTAGTTGTATTTTGTGGGCTGAGGGCTTCTAATGTTTGCATGCAGCACATATAGTTTGAACTCACTCACTCATTCATTCTTTCTGTCTGTCTGTCTCTATACAGCTGGCTCACTGAAAAATCACCAGGAGGTTGACATGAATGTGGTCAGGATTTGCTTTCAAGCCTCATACCAGGATTGCATGGGGAAGACACGGCACCTCAGCCCTGTCCTTTCAGAACCCATCTATGACAAGAGTAGGTTAGGGGGAGTTTTGGAAGGGAGAGAAGTGGGCAAGAGGTTATTTCTGGTTGTGGCCACAAAGAAAAATAATGGAAGGGACCAAGGGCAAGTAAGCAAACAAACAAACAAACAAGGAGGGCAGAGATATGGTGCTTTTCTTTTTTGTTCTGGGGTTGAGAGCCTACAAAATGCAGAAAATGGGTTAGTGGTTGGGGAAAGTGTGTCTGCACATGAACAAAGACATTCTGTTCTGATCCGTGGAGTAGCTGTGGGGCAAGGCAGGATGGTTGTTTCAGCACCATGGAGAGCTCCTGGTGAGCCACTTGCTCCAACAAGGGTTGGAAGTGAACCAAGGCCTTTTGAGCCTCTGCCTCCGGTCCACTTCTCCACTCCTCTTTTGCGAAATAGAGTCCTTGTGCTCTGGGCACTTCCCTTGTGCTCCAAAGCCTCCTGCCTGGAGCACTCCCTGCACCATTGGCCTGGCAAGGTAGTGGGGGGCAGTTTCTTGGGCTTGGGGGACAGTGCCTGTGAGGGTCCTGTCTGTGGTTCCGTAGGATCTGGTTCAGGGGGCTCCTGCCTGCCAGCCAGCCTTGGGTTCAGGGATCCTTCATCACCAGCATCAGGCTCAGAACCAGGAACCCAGTCAATGGTATTCCAACTTTGTGTCCTGGTCACTGCTGATCATGACACAAGAAATTTTCTCTCCCTGTTAATTTGTTTTTCCAAGGAATGAGCCTTGATCTTAAAACAGGTTTTGTGTTCAGCTCTGAGGGGCAGACTGGTGGCTCTGATGTCAGTGGGACAGTGAATCCGCTCTGGGTTTTAGTCTGAACCTTTAGTCCCCATTAGACAGCTCCTTGAAAGTTTGGAGTATACCTCAGAGTGGATTCCACTGCCACACTGACATGGAGCTATCAGTCTCCATCGATAACCACCATTCAAACTCTGGCTTATTGTATTTTGGGGGAGGATTCCCTTATGAAACCCTCCCCCCAAACTACAGTTTCCACGCTATGAGTACAATCCAGGCTTTCTCTGGGGAAGGTCCCTCGTAGCTAGACGGAGTGGGGGACTGATAAGAAACGCATGTGTGGTTGTACAAGGTGGTCCAAATTCCTAACTCTGTGGGTTTTGGCTCATGCAGAATCCACAAACACGTCAGAGCTGAAAATCTACCGGATGAACAAGGAGTACGGCAGCTGCACGGGAGGAGAGGAGCTCTATCTGCTGTGTGATAAGGTCCAGAAAGGTAAGAGAACTTCAGGGGTCTTGCAGAGGCCCCATTCCCCAACACATTAGGTTTTCTGAGCTTGTCTGATTAGCCCCCCTGTTGGGAAGAAGACAGAAAAGTGTGATAGGTTCAGGCTTCCTTCCTGTGAAGTGCAAATCTCAATGAATTCTGAAGAGGGGCAATGAAGGAATCAGCCAGGCAGGGGCAAAATCAGCTAGGCAGCTGGGAGAAAGGGTAAAAGCAGCAGGACCTACCAGGAAGAGGAATTATGAGCCACAAGGGCAGAGGGCTCACCTTTTAGTAGGGTGGGGTAGGATTTGTCCTTTGTATATTACTGCAGGATGAGTAATTCATGTTCTTTTATTTTTCTGATGTATTTTAAATTTTGCATCCTGCATTTTGTTCTAACTGGAAGTTGCTTTGAGACATTTTTGTAGTAAGCGACAAATAACAATAATAAAAATAGCTTGGATTCAACATAGTGCTAAGTTAGGGCCCCATTAGCACAATGATTACTGCTAGCACAGTGGGGCTTTCACCCCTCCTCTCTCCATGTCCCCTGGCACATATTTGGGGATGGTGTGTGGGGGGGGGGAGAGTCCCATTGTGCTAGCAGTAATCGTTGCACTAGTGGGACAAGTTAGTTGAATACCGGCTGATAATTTTTAACTAAGGATGAAAAAGGTACGTTCCTTGGCGCTGGATGCCATTTGGTTTGACTTTCAAAATGGGTGGACCCTCACAAAAAAAGGCAGCTCTTGTACTTCTGGAGCACTGGAGATTTCCTGGAGGGGAAACCCGTTACCTAAAGGACCCCCAGCCTCGCTTTCACTTCCCTGTCATCCTCGCAGAAGACATTTCCATCATCTTTCAAAAGGAGAAGTGGGAGGGCAAAGCGGACTTTTCGCAGGCTGATGTCCACCGCCAGATTGCCATTGTGTTCAAGACGCCACCGTACCAGCACCTTGATATTGTGGAGCCGGTGGAGGTGGAGGTGTACCTGCGGCGCTTGACGGATAGTGTCTCCAGTGACCCCTTCAGCTTCACCTACCTGCCCAAGGACAATGGTATGGATAGGAACATAGGAAGTTGCCTTATACCAGGTCAGACTGTCCATTTACCTAGCATAACGTCTGCCTAGCAGGGCATCAGGCGGAGAACGTAAGAGGAGCCCTGCTGGATCAAGCCAGTGGCCCTCTTAGTCCGGCTTCCTGTTGTTAGTGGTAAACCGGATGCCCATGGAAAGCCTGCAAGCAGGACCTGAGTGCAAGAGCACTCTCCTCCCTTCCATGCGGTTTCCAGCAACTGGTGTTCAGAAGCATACTGCCTCCGTCCCGTGGAGGCAGAGCATAGCCATCATGGCTAGTAGCCAGGGGCTTTCTCTTCACTTTCTACCTTATCCTTTCAACCGGAGATACCAGGGACTGAATATGGGAGCTTCTGCATGCAAAGCAGGTGCTCTGCCACTGAGCTATGGGTCCTCTCTAATTCTTTAATGCAGGGGCCGGGGCGGAAGCTTTGGACCTTCAGATGTGGTTGAACTCCAACTCCCAGCAGCCCCAGCCAGCATGGCCCAATGGGCAGGGATGATGGGAGTTGTAGTTCAACAGCACATGGAGTGCCACAGGTTCTCCAGCCTTGCATTAATTCAAGATCTAGATTAAAGGTCCTGGAAGCCTGCGGCCCTTGGAGCGTGATGGTGGTTGCTGTTTGTAGCTTCCCTCTTCCCTAGCTGCTGAAATCTTCTGCAGTTCGAAGAGATATTGTTCCATCCCAATATTTTGCATGCAGTGGGAAATTTGGGGAAGCCTTCTGTCTGAAACTCTCTGCTCACAAGCTAATCAGGTCTGTGTGAATTCTGACGAATAAGAGATTCAGCGTTCATTGCAGCTTTCATTTGTGGGAGAGGAAGTTTCTAGCTCTCGAGGCTGTAAAAAGAGGCTCATTGCTTATTGGGCAACACCTAGTGAAATCTCAGAAGCTGGGCTGGGTGGCTTATTATCACTATAAAAAATAAGGGAATACTGGTGACTATTCTATGGACATTGTGTGAGTCTGTTTGTTAATTATATGTATAAGCCGCTGTTTAATCAACATGATCTACAGGACACTTTCTGATTTGTCAAAATGAAAATAATAATAATAATAATAATAATAATAAATTTTATTTCTAGGCTGCCTATCTGGCCGTGTCAGCGGCCACTCTAGGCGGCGTACAAAATCAAGTAAAATACAACATATAAAATACACATATAACCCAAGAACTTTGATATAAAGTTAAACTAAAACCACCTACAGCTATAGCCGATGAAATTAGGCTACCCCAGGGATCTTGTGGGCCTGCCTGAATAGCCAGGTTTTCAAGGCTTGGTGAAAACTTGGCAAGGAGGGGGCATGGCGAAGATCGTAAGGGAGGGAGTTCCAGAGGGTGGGGGCCACAATTGAAAGTGCCCTCTCTCTGGTCCGCACCAGCCTAGCTGTTTTCACTGGTGGGGCCGAGAGAAGGTCTTGAGTGGCTGATCTCGTCAGGCGGCATATTTGGTGATGCTGGAGGCGCTCCTTCAGATAAACAGATAAATAAGAACGGGTCAAAACATATAAAACAACAAGAAGCACCCAATACACGCAGTAAAAACCACATGCATGCGCACAGAGAGAGAGAGAGAAAGTAGATAGGTGGGCCCTGCCCATAGGGCCGCAAACAAATTATAAGACGTACTGTGTAACAAGAGGAGGAGAGCCAGTGTGGTGTAGTGGTTAAGGTGTTCAACTATGACCTGGGAGGGCAGGGTTCAAATCCCCACACAGCCATGAAGCTCACTGGGTGACCTTGGGCCAGTCACTGCCTCTCAGCCACAGAGGAAGGCAATGGGAAACCCCCTCTGAATGCAGCTTACCATGAAAACCCTCTTCATAGGGTCGCCGTAAGTCGGGATCGACTTGAAGGCGGTCCATTTCCTTTTTGTTTTCATAACTGGGGAGTAAATTAAAAGCAAAAGAATCCACTACTGGAATTTTCCATCTTGTCCAAAAGCTCTTTCATAGCAAAACAGGAAGCTGCCTTACACTGAGTCAGACCACTGGTCCATCTAGCTCAGTACTGTCTACACTGACTGGCAGTGGCTCTCCAGGGTTTCAGGCAAGGAGTCTCTCCCAGCCCCAACTAGGGATGCTGGGGACTGAACCTGGGATCTTCTGCATCCAAAGCAGATCCTCTACCACTGAGCTATGGCTCTACCCCGAAAGGGAATTTAAGTTACATTTTCTCAACATAAACCAACCAAAGATTTGGCCTCAATCAGGAGGGATATTGCCATTTTGTCCCAGGGGGACTGTGATGTTCAGGGACCGGCTACTCTCCAAATAAGGCGAGCTTCATCACTATCCTTTTGAGCGGTCCCAAACCTGGACCTGTCTCTGCTTTGCAGAATAACAGTGCAGATCTGGGGGTGTCTGGAGGAAACCTTGTGTACTGCATAGCACAGCCTGGTCTATGAAGGCAAAACCTGTTGCAACTGTGCTGTGGTTGAGCAGGTCTGGAGGACAGCAGCTGAACGAGAGGTTGCCCTGAGCTCCTGGGAGGAGATGTAGGGTTTCAGTGTAAGGAATTGAAATAAAATAAAAGCAATCATTTGGCTCGATCTTCCTACAGATACATACCGGGTCAACAAAAAGAGAAAGCAAGGCATGCCTGATGTCCTAGAGGAGCTCTCCGGCCCAGGTTTGTATACTTGAGGGTTTGCTGCCTATGGTGATGGGACCATAGAAACAAAGTGCCTTTATACTGAGTTAGACCATTAGTCCATCTACTTCAGTACTGTCTACACCGACTGGCAGTGGCTGTGCAGGGTTTCAGCCAGGAGACTCTTCCAGCCATAACTTGGGATGCCAGAAATTGAACCTGGGACCTTCTGCACACAAGGCAGATGCTCTTGAGAACCAGTGTGGTGCTAATGTGGTGCAGTGGTTAGAGTGTTGGACTAGGACCTGGGAAACTAGGGTTCGAATCCCTGCTCAGCCATGAAGCTCACTAGGTGACCTTGGCCAGTCACTGCCTCTCAGCCTAACCTACCTCGCAGGGTTGTTGTGGGGATTAAATGAAGAGGAGAGAGAATCATGTACACCACCTTGAGCTTCTTGGAGAAAAGGTGGGATGTAAATGCAGTAAATAATAATAAATACCACTGAGCTATGCCCCTTCATGAATTTGCTTTGTATAATCTGCATGTCATGGCCAGGTGTGACAATGTTTCCTTTTGCCTTTGTTTCATCAGACCCTCACGGGATTGAAGCCAAAAGAAAGAGAAAGAAGCCAGGGTACATGGACCATTTCAACTTGACTCCATCCACAGGTCAGTGATGCCAGACTAGGCCAAAGCCTGCTTCCATTGGGGCTTATTCTAAACAGAATATTGTCCAACGGTGCAGATTCCCTCAGTAACAAAAGTCTGTTTTGTTATGGTGGGGAAGGTTGTGTGCACTCTAGCCCCAAAGAGAGTACAGTGTCTGTGACCAACCCCAACCCCCAGCACACTCTAGAAGCTTCCTATTATGTCTTTGAGGCCTCATTTGCTGGCTGAGCTACAGTTGTTGGCCAATGTTAACATTCAGGCCTGGAAAAATGTAGGCCTCTGACAGTTATACCTCCACTGTCAGAGGCAGTGTGCTTCTGAATACCAGTTGCTGGAAACCACAGGAGGGGAGAGTGCTGTTGCATTTGGGTCTTGCTTGTGGGCTTCCTGCAGGCACTGTGAGAACAGGATGCTAGACTAGATGGGACACTGGCCTGATCCAGCTAGAGCGCTCCTCTTATTTCTAATAGCTATTCTTGGTTTGGGAGAAATCCTGTGAGTGCCCTGAATTGAGCAGCTCTTTCTCCCCCCACTCCACTGTCCCTGTTTCAGAGGAGGTGAGCTATTCCAGAGTTCTAAAAAGAAGCTGGTTTAAAAACGCAAAGGGGTTGCTAAGCAGGGAGATCCATCTCATACTTTGTGGAGGGGTTCTGTCGATGGTTTCCTATGTAGCAGTGATTTCCTTGCTCTGCTTGCAGCTGGTTCCCTGAGCGGTTCAGAAGACAGGAACATCCTGAGCAACCTGGAGCATATCACCGTGCCAGACCTGTTTGAGGACTACAGCGTGGTCCAAGACTTCTCTCCCTACAATGGCCCCACCTTGAGCGACATCCTGCTGCCACCCACCATGAACTTTCCAGATACTGCAGAACACGAGTTTCTGCTAGATGCTTACTCGCTTCACTCAGGCATCTCTGCCCCCTTCATGCTCTCAGGAGATGGTGAGCCGGAAGGCACAGCCAGCTTAGTGGGGAGCAGCATGTTCCCCAGCCAGTACAAGGAGGCTGAAGCCTGGCTAGAAATGGAGACCAAGCTGAAGTCAGCAGATGCCGCTGCAGCCTTGTGAAGGATCCACCGTGGCCTTGAAGAGAAGGGGCCTGACTCTTTGTTTTGAAGCCTACTCGTGGCAGGGAACTCCTTGACAGAGCAACCAGGGATGTTTCCTCTGCTGGCAAACTGAAGGAGGAAAATTACTTTGATCTGTATGAGGTATCTTTGATGGACTTCCCTTTGGGAGACAGATTTGACATGGAAGGAAGGAAGAAAAGATTGCACTGAAGAGCAGGCAGGGGCAGTGCCCTTGGGATTGGCCCCAGTCACCTGCATTTGCTGCTCTCCCCCATTTCTCCACCTGTAAAGTTGGGTCAGCAACACTCACTGGTTCATAAAGGGGCAAAACATGTAGGCCTGGCAAATGTACTCTCGGTTAGTTTTACGGGCGTACCCGTGGCTTCTTTCTCTGTGGGAAGATTTATACAGATCTCTGGTGGAACATTTTGTACGTTACCAGATTGGGGTTTTTTGCAAAGACGATGCACATCGCGATAGCTGATGGGTGGTCCTGTGTTTTGGAGGGGCTCAAGCACTGATCATTCTAATGCAGACACATGATGGCATGTTCCATAATGGCTTATCTTTCAATGAATTTAGGAAGACATGAGGCATATAAAGTTGCCTTATGCCAAGAGGCTGTGAGTGTCACCTGGGATCAGCTCTCCAAGTTGTTTTCCCTCTTATTCCTGGTGAGATCTCTTTATCTGCAGAGGACAAGGACTGCAATAAATGTGTGACTATCTACATGCAATGAATGTACTTCCTCTCCAGCAGTGCCCTTCTTTACCTGTGGCCACATCCACAGCATACATTTCAAGCACTCTTATGCCCCTTGGAACAGTCATGGCTCCCCAAGAAGAATTCTGGGCTCTGTAGTTTTGTGAAGGGTGCTGAACTGCAGTTCTCAGCACCCTTAACAAACTACAGTTACCAGGATTCACCCTGACTGTTAAAGTGGTATAATAATGCTTTAAAATGTACGGTGTGGATAAGCCTACTAAAGTATGATCCCTCCCCATGTGATGAAGCAGGGGCCATTTGGGTCTGAAAACATGGCACCACTTTTAAACAGTTTGGGCATGTGCCCTTCAGACTGTCCAATGCACTAGGCCAGTTTCTCATTCAACCAGGAGAAACAGACAGATAGCATCACAAACCAGAGTTTCATGGGGGTGGGGCTTTGGTTCTCCTCCCCGTCAAGGCATTGCTCTGAGCCGTGCCTCCTGCTGACCTCTTTTTCAGGATTTATCATACATTAGCATCTCCCCTTCACTGGCAAATAGTTTGTGAGATTCTTCCATCTTCAGGTTTCTCCCTGTTTCTACAACTGTCTGGGTGAAACACATACACCCATCCAAAAGGGTTGCCTAAGGTTACAGGTTGCAGTATCTGCACGGACTTTCATGTACTGCACTATTGTTATGGTAAGAAGAAAAAGCACTTGATTTCTTTCCACGGACACACATTCACTCTTTTAAGAAAGCATTGGGAGGGAAAAGAAATCTTTAAAAGCTGTAAAAAGAAGTGCCAGGACAAAACAAATCTACATTTTGGAATGACAGTAATGTGGGATAGGTTCGGGCTTGCCCCTTGAACAAAGTACTGGACTTCCATGGGCTTACTTTTTCATATCTACGCATTGTTACTGGTTTAATTTTAGCCCCATAACCTGTTTTCTGTGCCGAGGCCTAGCCCTGGAAAGATGTGAAGTATGAATAAAGCAGTCACTGCCTCTGAGTGTGGACAGGGTTTGTTTCTTTGTTAGTGCCTAACTGCAACTGATGCTGGGCGCTTCTAGACTGTTGCTGTTCTCAGGTGGGATTTAATCACTTATTGGCAAATTCAGGTTGTGCGGTTAAAGCTGATTTGAAGTTCTTGCGCAATAAACCTGTTTCCCCAAAAGGCTGGACTTTTTGCGATAAGGATATGATGGGAGAATGAACTGGAAAGTGTGAGGTTGCATGCACACCATACACTGGGTTGTATTCAACTGAGTCCTACTCAGAGTAGACTATTTGAAATGAATGAACATGAGTTAGTCATGTCTATTATCGTCAATGGGTCTGCTCTGAGTAGGACTAACACAGAATACCACCCGTTTAATGCATATCTTTCCCCCCTCCCCAGGAATCCTGGGACCTGTAGCTCTTTGAGGGGATAAACTACAGTTTCCAGGAATCTTTTGGGGTGGGGGAATGTGCATTAAATGATTTTAAAATACGTGGCGTATGTGCAGCCTGAATGCTTATTAAACAGCCAACGCCGTCTAATCTCCCTACAAACAAGCTGGGATGAATGCTCAATAAACAAGTTGTTTGGAAGAGCTGCCCTACATTTCTGGCATTTAGAGGACAGGGCTCCTGGGTCAAAGGGTGTGGCTTCCAAGGGCAAGTTTATTTCAGCACTAGAACTTTTTTTTTTCCATTTTAAGACATAGAGGTGCAGTGGTCCTCTTTTTCTTATTTAAATTCACAGCTGCTGAGAAAAAGCAGTGAGCATATGCACATGCAGTGAGCAGTATGCTTCCAAAGGTCCTAGTTCCAGCGGAGCTTGAGCAATACATGCTTAGCTTCAGCAAGGTAGTCGCCTGATATGCCTTCAGCCTATGCCCTGCACCTGCCAGCACAGATTCCATATTTCGCAATCATTGTGAGCAAGTGTGTGTGGGCACAGTATACACCCGCTAGTCACAGGTTTCTTCATATGTATTGCATTAGCCATATTTTCTATACATGCATCTGCACAATATTGCCTGGAAACAAAGCCCTCTGAAGAGAGATTGAAAGAACTAGGCATGTTAGCTTGGAGAAGAGAAGACTGAGGGGAGATATGATGGCACTCTTCAACTACTTGAAAGGTTGTCACACAGAGGGGGACTAGGATCTCTTCTCAATTATCCCAGAGTGCAGGACACAGAATAATCAAATTACAGGAAGCCAGATTTCGACTGAACATCAGGAAAAGCTTCCTAACTGTTGGAGCGGTACGGCAATGGAATCAGTTTCCTAAAGAAGCGGTGGCCTCTCCAACAGTGAAGGCCTTCATGAGGCAGCTGGACAGCCACCTCTTGGGTATGCTTTAACTTGGATTCCTGCATTGACCAGAGGGTTGGACTTGATGGCCTAATAGGCCCCTTCCAACTCGATTCTATGATTCTGTAAGGATGGCTTCACGTGCTAACCATCTACTAAATCCCTGTCCTGTGTAGCTTCGTGGGGAGATTTTTTATATTCCCTAAAGCTCAGTTCCACACAATGTATTTACAGCACACCCAACACACATTTTTAAAGCACCTGTTGTTCCCCAAGCATTCTGAGAACTGTAGTTTTCTCTTCGCAGAGCTACAAATTCCCAGCCCTCTTAATAAACTACAGTTCCCATGATCCTTTGGGGGAGGTCATGTCCTTTGAATGTGCATTAGATGTGCTTTAAATGTATGGTGTGGCCCTGATTGAAACAATCTAAAGTAGTTTCAAGAGGCATGCTCAGATAACACGGACTAGCCTTTCCATTGGATCACTTTGTGCTATACTTGTAATGTGGGGTGATTCTGTTCAAGAAACAGAAATAAAAGTGTGCCTAAAACTGGATTTCCGTCCCTTCCTACCTGTACATGTTTATCAATAAATACGGATTAAAAATCCGTTCCAGAGGTTGACCTCCCCTGCGCTGCGCTTCTCCTAATAACCAGTAGGGGTCCCACAGACGATTTCAGAGACCAGAAGAACCTTCCGCTTCTGCGGCCGGGCGGAGATTGAGAAGTCGAGGGAACGCTCTGATTGGCTGGTGTGTTTGCCGCCACGCGACCTCTTCGAACTAATAGGGCCGCCGTGAGAAGGCACGCTCTCTCCCCTTCCACCCTGGGTCTCTATGGCCTCGGTTGCTTCCGGTTCCGGTGTAGGCGCTGCGACTTTTGGGGAGGGTGAGAAATGGCTTCTCCTGTCCTCTAATTGAGTATTGACAGGGGTGGGCTGCGAGGGGCTGCTTGACAGGGGAGCCTGTATACATTCAGGTGAATGGGGCCTGGTCGCTGTGGGGAGGAGGGGGAAGCAGCCCGAGGGAGTGTTGTGGGTGGGGGCTGTATTATGGGAGCTCCCTTTCGAGGTGTGTGCGTGTGATGTGTACATTATACCTATAAACATATATATATCACGCACGCACACACACACACATATATATGCATATATATATATATATGTGCGTGTGTGTGTTTATGCATGTATATGTATAGCCTCCCCCCCCCATGTGGGCATTGCTGGGGTGGGTTCTCTAATTCTTCCCCTTCCCAGCAAGAATAACGAGAGATCCAGCCAAAATAATTTTTAAGAGCCAGCTGTGCCTTTGAAGGGGCAATGTGGGAGGAAGATTTATAAAAAGTATTGAGAGCTGTCACCACATTTTAGGCTCTTCTGGGTTTTCGTTAATTTTGAGCAGCAGTCCTGCCACAGATCATTTATTTATTAAAAGTGTTTTTATCCCGTTCTTTAGCCCCCCCCAAAAAAAGACTCTCAGAGTAGCTTGCAAAATCAGTCATATGATCCTTCCTGCCTCAAGTTTATACTCTACAAAGGCATGATACAGAACAAAGCAGTGTGGGGAGAGGGGGAGCCAGCTGTGGAGCTAGTTCTGAAAGGTGTTATAATGACAAGCTGGGATGGAAACAGTACAGGTAGTGGCTGTCACTAGGCGACAGTTGGGGAAAGCAAGCAGAAGCTGGAGAGCTGATGGGATTGCTTTGCTCCCTTTGCTCTGCAGCCTGGTGGACTGCTGCTGGGTGGCAGAGAGAACAGAACAGAGAGGCAGTAGGGCTGCAATTGCGGGTTAAGATGTACTTCTCTCAGGCTTTTGACAAACTATTATAACTCTGCTGATAGTTGCTTCTGTCTCTGTGTGGGTGTGTACCTGTGTGTGTTGGGTGGAATAATGTTGCATTATTGTTTACCTTGATAGTGATTTTTTAAAAATACTGTGCAGGGGCTGTAGAGCAACTGCCTTGCATACAAAAGGTCTCAAGGGCGTGGACAACGGTGATCAGGCTATCCTGGTCCAGAAATGGCCGTAACTGCCTTACCAGCTGAAGCTGGTAAAAGGCACTTCCAGCCATTGAGGTCACTTGGGCCTTTAGCAACAAAGATGGATCCAGGAGCACCCCAGACCACAAACTTGCTCTTTCAGAGGCAGTATGACCCCATCCAAAGCTGGCAATTGACCAATTATCTGAACTTGGGAACCACTAATCCACAGCGCATCCATCTTTCTGGGATTCAGTTTACTGGCCCTCATCCAGCCCATCACCGAGTCCACGCACTGGTCCAGGGCTTGCACAGCCTCTTTCAATTCAGATATTATAGAGAAATAGAGCTGGGTATCATCAGTGTACTGTTGACACCTTGCCCCAAATCCCCTGATGATCGCTCCCAAGAGCTTAATGTAGATGTTAAAGAGCATTGGGGAGAAAATGGTACCCTACACCCTACAGCACATCTGCCAGGGGGCCGAAAGACAATCACCCAATGGTTTTCTCTGAAGATGACCCTGGAGATACGATCAGAACCACTGTAAAATAGTGCCTCCAATTACCCATCTGACCATGTCAGCTCAGAAGGATACCATGGTCAATGGTATCAAAAGCTGCTGAGAGATCACCGCCCAGAGAGCCCTTGGGCTTAGGGCGGTATATAAATTAAATTAAATAAATAAATAAATAAATAACAGTGTTGAGGGGGACTTCCCAGGAGGATCGCTCCGCCTGTGCTGCCTTTGAGACGGGCTCCCATCTTGGATGAAACTTTTTCAGTTTTAAAACCAATCAGAAGGGCTTTTTGACTGGGGATAATTTCTTCCGGATAAGGAAGAAACGTAGAGATATCCCACACAGCTTTGTTGTGTTTGTTGGAGACTGGAATTCATCAGAATTTGTCTGTGAAAGAAGGTCTTCCAGCAGCTCGGACGGAGCTAGGATTCCTAGCTAGCTCAGCTGATTAAGTGAGCCGTTTTTTTTTTCTACAAAGAAAAACGGATTAACAGGCAAGCATTCTCCTGTCTACGCTCATTATTTTGTAATCTATACAGTTAAAGAGATTTGTCAAAGAACCAGCAATTAAGAAACCTGGATGAGTCATAACCTTCTTTTTTATTCACGGAACTAAGGGGAAGAAAATAAAAATAGCCTATCTTTTTTTTTATTGCAAAAAGCTGGCATGGAAATCAGCATTATAAAGATTATAAACGGCTGAGGGGTTTCTAATTTAAAGAGAATTTTTATTTATTTATTTATAAGACTTTTGAGTAATATATGTCTGGGACTATTTTTTCCGGTCTACTTTTTTTTTGACGAATCTGCTCATTCTTCCTGCTACTAATCATTTGGATGCTGTGAATTGAAGTTGTTTTGGCACTTTTGGACATACAAGAGATAAGGCAGTTCGTCTTGTCTAGAGGGTGACGTCAGCTGGCTTGAAAGATTAACTCCTTTGTAACTGGATAAAGAAATAAACTGTTCTTCGCATGGGACATTGGAAATTGAAGGGACTGTTTTTTTGGTTTTAAGAATGACAATCAAGAAGGTGGTTGAGATCATGGATGTACAAGAAGGGACTTTCTCTTTAGATATGTTTCAGAAAATAATGAATGAGATTAAGCTAACAAAACAAGAACTCAGACATAACAGACAAATGATGATAAGTGAATTTGGCGAAATGAGACAGGAGCTGAAAGAAATTCAGGATTCTATGAGAAAGGAGAACAAAGATAAATTTGGAAAATTAAAAAAGGATGAAGGAAAAATTAAAGGGAAGGTTCAGGCCCTGGAGATTGGATTAAATATGGTCTTGGAAAAAGATTTGGATTCCCTGATTGTGATAGATCCTGGAGACAAATATTACTGTTTGGAATTCAGCGCTGTCCCTGAAGGAATTGGTGAAGAGATTGGCGATAAAGATATTATCGGTTCGAAAAAATTCATGGACTGGAAGGATTTGATGGAACTTGAAATGGAGAAAATTTATAGAATTAATTCCTGTTTTGTGACAATGAAAAACCCTTCAAGAGATGTGCTAGTGCATTCTGTAAAAAAGAGGAACAGAGATGCGGTTCTGCAACAATACTTCAGTGATATGATCGGAAATGATGGCAAGAAAATATTTGTGATGAAGGAAATCCCTATCAGACTCTTATTATATGACTGTGACAGCAAGATTATTGGGTGCGTAAAGATGGAAGATGGAAGATGGAATCAACACGGATAAAGGAAGAAGAGCGATTTGAAATTACTGGATTTAGTAGACTTGAAGAGTTGGATTAATTGACATGTCTATCTAGAAAAAAATTGATGGACATATATCTCAAGGATTGGAAGTTTCTCTTTGACTTTTTGTGGAGGAATAGAATGATATGATGTTAATGAGATTTGATACCAACTAAGATAACCGCTGGAGGAAGGTGATTTTGTAATCTATTAAGAGACAGGCTTGTTATATATTATAGACTTATAGCTGAACTACGACAAATCGGAAGTCAATAGTTTTTTTTTCTTTTTCTCTTTTTCTTTTTTTTATTGTATTAGTTATTAATTTGTGTTTTTTCTTTTTGTATTGTTTTGGTTTTGAAAATTTGAATAAAAATTAATTGAAAAAAAAAAACAGAGTTGCATTCCCCCTGTCCTTATCCCATTAAAGGTCATCAGGGCGACCAAGGCCAATTCAGTCCCATAACCAGGCCTGAACCCAGATTGGAATGGGTCAAAATAAGTTTCATCCAGTAGTACTTGCTATTGCTGCACTACAACTCTCTTAATCACCTTCCTTAAAAGGGTATTTGTGACTAGGCGATAGGTGTCACAAACCAATGGGTCCAGGGTGAGCTCCTTCACGAGTGGTCAGATCACTGCTTCTTTCAAGGTAGCTGGGACCACTCCCTCCCGCAAAGTCATGTTGACCACACCCTGGATCCACTCGGTCATACCCCCTCAGAAAGCTTTAATAAGCCAAGAGGGGCAAGGGTCGAGAGGACATGTTGCTGCTGCATCCTTGCAAGCACCTTGTCCATGTCATCAAGCTGCATCAAGTGAAACTGATCCCAAGAAGTTACAGCAAACGTTGCACTGGACACCTCACTGGGGACTACAGTAGATGTGGATGGGGCATCTTCCTCTACCTTGGTTAAAATTTGGTAGAGTATTTGGAATGACTGCATAAAATTATCTTGGGGCTCTCTTGAGCTAATTAAGTTGCAGGTCGTAACCCATTCTGACTTCACATTTATCTAGGTTACTCCTTCCACACCCAAAGTCTCTTTCATCTCTTCATGGACTGTGATTGGTGAACAGAAGAACATCCATTTTGTCATTTCACAAGTTCCTGCTCTCGGTGAGTACTGACTTTTGCATGTCAGGACTTCCACCACCTGCACTACCTTTTGTCAAAGGGCCCTTGGCTGCAGTGCTTCCCAGCCATCCTCTTCGCTCTTGCATCTGCATAGGTTTTATTTCCAGTGTGTGTGTTCTTACTGCCCACCTGCCTCCCCGTCAGAAGGAGGCAAACTTTGAGAATTGATCTGCACAAAATGCAGCAGGCAGCATTCTCTGAGGTCAGCTGATTCTGCCACACCTCCATATCAGGGATGACTGAGTGATCCCCTGAAAACTGATGCACAGAGATGCCAGAATTGGCAGCCTTCACCTGAGGCTGTTTGGAAGGAGACAAGGCTAAAGTAGTACCTCATACAGCAACACAGTGGGCAGCCTCCTCTCTGGCTGAGTAATTTGGGTTTACAAGGGGCTTTAATGGGTTTGATTGTGTTTCTTGTGACCCACTGGTGTGTCCCAACATCTCATCTCAAAAAGGATATTATAGAGTTGGAAAAAGTTCAGAAGAGGGCAACCAGAATGATCAAGGGGATGGAGCGACTCCCTTATATGAGGAAAGGTTGCAGCATTTGGGGCTTTTTAGTTTAGAGAAAAGGCGGATCAGAGGAGACATGATAGAAGTGTATAAAATTATGCATGGCATTGAGAAAGTGGATAGAGAAAAGTTTTTCTCTCTCTCTCATAATACTAGAACTCATGGACATTCAAAGAAGCTGAATGCTGGAAGATTCAGGACAGACAAAAGGAAGTACTTCTTTACTCAGCGCATAGTTAAACTATGGAATTTGCTCCCACAAGACGCAGTAATGGCCACCAGCTTGGATGGCTTTAAAAGAAGATTAGACAAATTCATGGAGGACAGGGCTATCAATGGCTACTAGCCATGATGGCTGTGCTGTGCCACCCTAGTCAGAGGCAGCATGCTTCTGAAAACCAGTTGCCAGAAGCCTCAGGAGGGGAGAGTGTTCTTACACTCGAGTCCTGCATGCAGGCTTCCCCCAGGCACCTGGTTGGCCACTGTGAGAACAGGATGCTGGACTAGATGGGCCACTGGCCTGATCCAGCAGGCTCTTATGTTCTTATGTTCTTAACTGCTGCTCTCCTCCCTGCCCCCCTTTTAACCACTCAGTGTGTGACGAGATCTCTACTGCTATTAGCAAACAATCAATTGATTTTGCTCTGTGTGACTGGATTTTGGTGTGTTTGTGCGAGACAGAAAGTTCCTTTATTCAAATGTAGGTATCCTCTTCTCTCACCCTGTTGTCCTTCTCTCCCCCAACAGGTTGCAGACAGGCAGGATGTGGCATGAAGCCCGAAAGCATGAGCGAAAGCTCCGGGGGATGATGGTAGATTACAAGAAACGAGCTGAACGTCGGAGAGAATATTATGAAAAGATAGTGAGTGTCTTCCTGGTTTGCTCTGATCTGGCAAGATCATGTCATGGTTATTTTGCTCCTAGTGAAGGCAGTTTCGCTAGGATTCTCCCCCTCCATCTTCCCCTAATCCTTGAGAAAGGGTAAGGGAAATATTGGGAAGTGAGTAGCTCTTGAATTGCCCCATTGACTTCACTTTAATACAGGACTTTAAGCCTCCTAAAAATTTGGACTTAGTGCGACAGCATATACTTTGGATGTCAAAGGTTCAGTCCCTCCCATCTCCTTGTAGGGCTAAGAAAGGCTTCTACCTGAAACCCTGTAAAAGCAGAGCTGGGGAACCTGTGAACCCTTCAGATGTTGCTGAACTACAACTGCCGTCAGCCCCAGCGAGCGTGGCTAATGCCATGGATGATGGCAGTTGTATTTCGGCAACATCTGGAGGGTCACAAGTTCCACACATCTACTAGAAAGCCACTGCAATAAGCAGAGACAATGCTGTACTTAGATGATGCAGTGGTCTGGTTGAGATACGGCAGCTCGCTATGTCATGCTTCTCTTGCAGAAAAAAGACCCAGCCCAGTTCCTGCAGGTCCATGGCCGTGCGTGCAAAGTCCACTTAGATTCCGCTGTGGCTCTTGCAGCTGAAAGCCCTGTGAATATGTGAGTAGCTTTCAACTCTCTGCTGGCAGAGTGGAAGTTTGTGTAGTGAAAGTGAGAGGGAATTGTCCTTGTCTTGCAATTCCTTTTCAAGCTGGGTCAAAGAGGGTATTTTTGAAAGGACATCTAACCCCTCCCCTTGATGTCTCGCCCTTGCAGGATGCCATGGCAAGGGGATACCAACAACATGATTGATCGGTTTGATGTTCGAGCCCATCTGGACTATATCCCCATGTACACTCCTCCACTGCTAAACCCAATGTAAGGTGTTTGTTTGCTTTTTTGATCCTGAGATGTACCACCCCTTCTTTGATTTCTTTGCACAATCAGATGGTTAATTGCAGGCTGAGAATGAGAAAAAAAGCAGGCTGGATAATTAGGCTTGACTCCTGACTTTTTTTTTTTTGTCTGGAAGGGGCAAGCTACTGCGTTAAGCAAAATGGCAGGGTCTGTTTTCTCGGGTAGGTTGAGGCCAGAGTTGTCCAGCATCTTTGCACAAAAGAATGCTGGAGTCATTAAATACTGCATAGCTTGAGATAGCAGAACATTGCAGCTATCCAAGAGAGATTTGAGAATTTTCTCTCCAGGATCATTGCTCTTCTTCTTCAGGTGGGCTGGTATTTTGTTATGCAAACACCCATTCTGCACCTGAAATGCCCCAAATGTTTCACTAGGATTGTGCTTCCATATGCATGAGTATTTTATTATTATTGCTACTATATTATGCAAGTGAATATAAAATTATGTAGGCCTATGGAAATTCTAACTGTACCAGCTTTTAATTTTGTTTGTTTTTTTAAAAATAATGGTTGAAGGGATTGTTTATCCTGAGGTTTTGCTACTAAAGTAAAGATACCTCTGTTGTCTTCATGTGTAAGTGCTGTAAGAAAATTGAGTGCATAGATTTTCCTTAGAATAAGCTAAACAAATGGATAGTTGTATACAGGCCTGCATGCTTGTGCCTTCATTGATCTTTTTGTATCCTGAACTTTTAAGATTTGGTTTTGTAGCAGGGATGCAAAGAACCACACAACTAATTCTGTGATCTAAAGGGGTCAAGAAAAAGAAAAAATAATAGAATTGGGCTAAATTCTAAATGCACAGCAAGTGACCAGCTTTGAGCAATGGAACGGCCAATCTGACAAGGACTGGAACAGACATACTTTTAAGCCTTCTAATTCTGTTCTCATCCTCTTGCTCCTCCAGCACCCCAGAACAGGAGTCTGACGAGAGGAAATGCAACTACGAAAGGTATAGAGGTTTGGTGCAGAACGACTTTGCTGGCAGTAAGTTCCCCTTGACTTTCCTTATACTGCTGTATAGTGCAGGGGTCTGGTCAGTGAACAGTGGAGCTTCTGTGTTTAAGGTTGTACTGCAAGTGGCTGCTGCTGATTCTGTTTGTCAAGGAGGCTAATTCCTTACATCCCACCTTGTTTTGTAGTTAGTAACCAGGAGGGACAATTATCTGATGGCTTTTTCTTCTCTGCTTCTAACAGGCAAGATTGAGGTGGGAATGTGAGGTAGAAGAGACCATTTCCGCAGCATGCTTTAAAGTCCCTGTGATCAGAAGATCAGTGCCTCTCCCCCATTTCCTGGGTATAAATCCCTCAGTGACAAGATAGAAAGCACTACCTCCTGCAAATGCTGGAAGAGGTGGAGGGAATAACCCTTGATGGCAAAAATTACTTAGTCTGATTCAGGGATGGTGAACCAATCAGCTCAAGAAAGCTCCAAGTGTTCTCTTTTGTGCATGGCAAATCTGTGAAGAAATGCAAGCAGCTTGCCAGAGAGAGAAAGAGAGAGAGAGAAATGCAAGCACAGGTGTGTTTGCAGATAGGAGAAAATTCTTGCTTGGTGGAAAGAGCACTGTTCCTGCTCCGTGCTTGCCAGCTCTCTTTTGCAACCTTTTTTTTAAAAAATAAGCTCATTGGCTCCATCCCCTGCAGTACTCTTGTGTCCTTATCCATGTGGTTTCTTCCTTGAGTGGCAAGGGAATAGGATACCAGATTCTCGAGGCACGCTGTGGAGAAGCATGGCTTGTCCAGTTCTGGCAGCTAGTGGAATGCCCTGCTCAAAACACTTCTGCTTTCCTTCTGGTCATCCTCTGTAGCTGCCTGCAGCTGGTCTCCTCAGCTGCCCTTTTTTCCTCTCCCCAGGCCCATCAGTATTAAGAGGGGGAGTGGAGACCACAGAAGGGGATGGGGGACAGAGCTGTGTTGTCCTTGCGAGTTGCCTTGTCTTCCTTGCACTGGATGAGCCCTATGGAGTTTCTGATCTGCTTTGTCTCCATCTGTCTTCTAGTCTCAGAGGAGCAGTGCCTGTATCAGATCTACATTGACGAACTGTACGGGGGACTCCAGAAGCCAAATGAGGATGAAAAAAAGAAGTGAGTGTATTGGACAGGGCAAACTGAAGGATTAGAAAAGTTAGGCTGGGTTCTCAGTCACAGAGAGAGAGCATGAGACTTGCAATCTTTTGTGTGTTTCGGCTGGTACTTTCATCCTATCCAAAAGGTAAAGTACTGGTTGAATGTCTTTAGAATGGGGGTAGGGAATCTTTTCCAGCCCAAGGGCCGCATTCCCTTCTGGGGCAACCTTCCAGGGGCCACATGCCAGTAGTAAAAAGGGGCCAGAGGCAAAAATGGGCAGAGTATCAAATGTAAAATGTATCTTTGTAGCCAGTAAGCCAGTTTCTACACACACAGACTTACTATCCTCCATCCAGACAAACAAGAGACATTAGCAGTGTTCAAGGATGGGGTGCAAAGCAGCCAGTGAGGGGTGCGGCCTGGGGAAAGATCACCTGGAGGGCCTCATTTGGACCCCAAGCCTGAGGTTTCCCACCCTGGCTTTAGAAGATGACTAGGGCCTTTATATTACTAAAAAGCTGCCTTTCAACTGCTTCTTCTGAGAAAATGGAAATGGGCTGCCTTCAAGTCGCTCCCGACTTATGGCGACCCTACAAATAGGGTTTTCATGGTAAGCGGTATTCAGAGGGGGTTTACCATTGCCTTCCTCTGAGGCGGAGAGGCAGTGACTGGCCCAAGGTCACCCAGTGAGCTTCATGGCTGTGTGGGGATTCGAACTGTGGTCTCCCGGGTCGTAGTCAAACACTGTAACTACTACGCCACACTGGCTCTCTTCTTCTGAGAAGGAATCCTCAGATTCATTTTGAATTTCAGCAGCAATGCAAAGGTATATAATTTTATTTTCTAGTAAGCTCAGGTGTTCCTCTCCCCGCGTCCGCCTGGGCCTTTTGCAAAGGACGAAAAGAGAGTTTGACTTGATGATGGGGGAAGCTTTAGAATGCAAGCACAGATGTCTGTCCTGCATATTCCATCTAGCTAGCATGTACTTAATGGGCGGGGTTTGACCAACTAGGCTAGCAGAGAAGAAAGCTTCCATTGGCTACACGTATGAGGACAGCACGGTGGCGGAGCTCGAGAACCCAACTGAGAAACGGACTGAAGAGGAAGACTCTGAGGAAGACAGCAACACAGATGAGGATGAAGTTATCCCTGATATTGGTATGTCTCCCAAGGCCCTTGGCCATCTGGGATGGGGCTTTTATGATGTCAGGGGAAATGACAATGCCCCATTGTCCTCTCCCAGTCTGGCCCATGTACTTTCAGCTCTATAATCTGCTGAATGTGGTGTGGTCTTCCATCGTTGGTGCATATGCAGTGCAGAACAGCAGGAGATGTTCTGCTGAAGGCTCTTTTTGCAAGGGTCATGTGCTGCCACGTGCATTTCTCCTTCCCAGCCACCCTCTGCCCCTTCTTCCAGAGATCTCCTGTTACTGAGGATGCAGTCCAGTACACATTTACCTGGGAGTAAGGTCCATTGAATTCAGTGGGGCTTGCTTATGAGTAGACGTGGAGGTGCCATAATGCATAATCAGTGTAAGACGTTTGTTGTCACAAGGTGGTTTCTGATTTGGATAGCTTTAAAATTATTACTTATTACCTTTGATAGTCGCTTTATAAAAAAAATCTGAAAGTGATTTTTCAAGATGAAATACAAACAGATAAAAGCAGTTAAACACGAACATTTAAAACAATGTACAATACAAAATACCTAAAATGTTCATTCAATAACATAATAAGGAGGACAAGTCCTACTCGCCCTTCTAGAAGACGAGCACCACCGCAAAGGCCAGTGTAGTAACCAAAGGCCTAAGTGCATAAAAAGGTCTGAGCCTGGCACCTACAAACTGATAATGATGGCCTGAGGTGTGCTTCCATGGAGAGAGCATTGCAGGGACTGGACAGGTTTATAAAGGAGGAGCCATTGTGGGAATTTGGATTAGATGGACCCTTTGGTCCCATTAGGGCTTTTATATTTTTCGATCATGCCAAACATGCCTTCCAGTAGGATTTTATTTTGTTTGTATGACATTTATATCCCCCTTTTCTCCAAGAAGCGACAAGCAGCATACTTGGCAGTTCTTCCCCCATCCCCACTTCATCCTCGCAGCAAATCTGTGAGGAAGGTTAGACTGAGACTGACTGGCCTGTGGTCCTGTCATGAGACGTACAGCTGAGTGGAGAGTTGAACGCTGCTCTCCAGAGTCTTAACTCATACACTCGAATGCAGCCTTCCCCAGCCTGATATCCTTCAGATGGTTTTGGACTCCAACTCCCATCACCCTCAGTCACTGTATGATGGGAGTTATACTCCAAACCTTCTGGAGGACTTCTGGAGGGAAGGCTGCTCTAACCACTACACCACCCTGGTTCCAAATAACCTCTTGACTAGTTCTGTGGGCGAGAAGGAGGGTTTGAGAGTAGTGTTCCCAAGAGAACAGCAGCCACTGTTCTTCCCTCTGGCCCTCTGATCCCAAGCTTACGGCAAATGTTTTCAAAACTGAGGGGAATTCCAACCACATGACGATGTGGCATGTTGTCTTCTGTTCAAATGATACAATGGTTAATAGGTTGTCAAACTCTTTGGGGGAGAACTTTGGAAGGTGGGAGGGTGGTAGAGCAGAGAAGGTAAGATCATGGGGAGTGATATATTTGTACGTGAATGTGGGGTGATGAGGGGTGCAAAGCCATGGTGGTGTTGAAGGTAAGACAAGG
Source organism: Rhineura floridana (assembly GCF_030035675.1). Classification (NCBI taxonomy): domain Eukaryota; kingdom Metazoa; phylum Chordata; class Lepidosauria; order Squamata; family Rhineuridae; genus Rhineura; species Rhineura floridana. Next base: position 32,710,086 of record NC_084494.1, on the reverse strand, counting down.
AGTTTGAACCAGATCTGGGAAAAGAGAGGACACCAGTTTAAGGAGGAGGAGTGTATGGTCACAGCCATGAGAAGGGCAAATTTTGGCTGCAAGAGTTTGGGATAAGACCCATAGAGGGGGTGAGGACATCCTGCTGTTAAGCTCTTGGGTTCTTCTAAAGTAGCTCTTCAGCTCCCAACCAAAGTCTTCTGTGTCTCGGTGGAGCCAAAGGTGTCGCAGTTCTCTGACTGTGCTCCTCGCCAAGTAGGCTGTTGCTATAGCGGGTGAGCTGTCAACTACATGCCAAGGACCCACCCTATCTTTGTGACTGTAAGTCGTGTTAAATTGTTGTTAAGGATGTATTTTAGATTGTTTAACCACCCTGGGTCCTCAGAGTGAAGAGTAGGTAACAAATTAATAGTAATAACTCATGCCCTTGGTTTGCTTGCAGATGTTGAAGTTGATGTTGATGAGCTGAACCAGGAGCAAGTGGCTGACCTGAACAAGCAGGCAACCACTTATGGGATGGCAGAGGGAGACTTTGTCCGGTAAGATGCCTGCGCTAAATGGAACCTCCATTGTCATAGAACCATAGAACAGTAGATTTGGAAGAGGCCTATAAGGCCCTTGAGTCCAACCCTCTCAATGAAGGACAGGGCATATTAATTTTCTACTCTTAAAAGGGACAGAAAGATGTGATGAGAACCAATAAACAACAAATAAAGCAAATATTTCAATATAACTGTCACATCTCGTACTCTGAATACATTGTGGTTATTTCCCACAGCATTATATAATTATGAAATCCAAGTGCCAGGCCTCAGCTACCCTACTGAATGAAGCTCTGACCAACACTAAAAATGGCAAAAATCTAGAAAGAGATCAGAGGGCACCACCAATATCTGGGCACCTCTGAACCAATAGTACAACAACAGGCTTGCAACAGGCCCTCTGAACAGACTACTTGCACATAGTTTGATCAGTGGGACAGGAAGCCATTCAGCATCAACAGAGGTGTGGCAGGCACAGAGAACTCATCTGCCGTGGGCCAAGGCTTAGAGGCCTTGGAGGTCCAGAGGCAACCTACCTCTGAACGCCAGTTGCTGGGGAGCAGCCAGGAAAGGACTGTATTTGCTTAGATCAGGTTTGGGGAACCTTCCAGGTGTTGCAGAACTATAACTTCCACTAACCCTGCCATTGACCATGCTTGCTGGGGCTGATGGGGGTTGTAGTTCAGCAACATCTGGAGGGCCAAAGGTTCTCCACACCAGTTTCAGATTATTTATGTTCTGCCTTTCAGTGCTGCCACTCAGATCTTCATCTGCCTGGCTGCTATTAGACACAGTGCCGTCCAGATGGTTTTGGATTACAACTCCCATCAGCCCTAACTAGTATGGTCAGTGATCAAGGAAGATGGGAGTTGTAGTCCAAAACATTTGAATTGGGAAGACTGACCTAGATGAGACTCAGAACTGAACCTGCAGGGCCCTTCTTATGGGGTAAAAATGGTGTGCTACAGAAACCAAGCAGATAAAATATCTTATGACACAGAATCTGCCCCCTGCTAGCAAGGTACTGCTTGCATAAAACATGTAGATCGAAGTTAATAGACTTTGCATTTTCAGCTGTGAGTTTTATGATAGTTGCAATAACATCTTTCATAGTCAGGAATAATTCTGTTGACTAGAATGGTTTGGTGTCAAGGAGATTCTTGCAGAGCCCCTTGGTGGGCGGATGGCGAGGCAGGTGCAGGGATGAGCAGTTCAGGGCAGGAGGTCTGAGCCTGGGGGGTGGCAGCAACTTATTTCCCCCTTGTTGGGGGGTGGGATGGAGGAAAACCCAGTTATAACAGTAACTGAAGACCTGCTACATGTAAGATTGCCACTCGACTCTTGACTGCCTTTGGAACTCAGGATGATGAAACCTTGTACCAAATAGAAAGGGGGGGGAAAGTACTGGATGTGTTAATAGCAGTTAGAATATTTATTGCAGAACGTTGGAAGTCTTGTGTCCTCCAGGTATATTAGCACCCCTCTCTCCCCTCACATCCCCTTTTTTCCCTTGGTTTTGGAAGGATGCTGCGGAAGGACAAAGAGGAGGCAGAAGCTATCAAACACGCCAAAGCTTTGGAGGAAGAGAAAGCCATGTACTCGGTAGGGCGGATTGGGGCCTGGGCAGTTCTAAGCCATGCAGCACTCTCCAGCTTCCCTTCCCCCCCCTCCGCAAAAGGGGTCATCTCTTGACACCCTCAGTTTACGACTCGCTGGACCGAGAGGCTCCTGTTGCCTGTCAGAGGGGAAAATGTGGGGATTAATTCCTTGCAGAAGCACACCGGGTTGTGGGTGGAATAATCCCCTGTTCATTCCAGAAAAACAGAGGCAGATTCTTCTCAGGGCCTCCCTTTTGACACGGTGGACTCTCTGGTTACTACTTTCCAGGGCCGCCGCTCTCGGCGACAGAGGAGGGAATTCCGAGAAAAGCGTTTGAAAGGAAGAAAAATCAGTCCTCCGAGGTAAGGAAAACCAGTCCTTTCAGGGGATTTATTCACCTGCCACTTCCATCTCTCTTGCTACAAGAGCTGCCAGGGAGCATCTCAGAATCTTTTACCTTTCGTAGCTCTTGGCCGTTGGGGCGCTGGGTGCAGGCCATGAGGGAGGGCTCTTGTGCTCAGATCCTGCTTGCAGGCTTCCCATTGGGGCACCTGGTTGGCCGCTGTGAGAACAGGATGCTGGACTAGATGGGCCATTGGCCAAATCCAGCAGGCTTTTCTTGTCCTCTGCAGATGGGAGGGAATGAGACTTTGCTGACAGGGGAGGAGGGTATCCTGGATTAGTTGGCTTTGCCCCTCCCCTCGTGGGGGTGAGGCTTACTCTGGTTACCTCCCCTCTCTGTGTGTAGGGAGCACCTCCCAGTTTTCAGCCCTGCTTTCACGAAGAGCGGACAGATTTTCCTTCTCCCCCATCTGCAAACATGAAAAACCTCCCAGTCTTGTTTTTTCTGGACCAATGTTCTTCAGCAGGCAGGCAGTGGGCTGCATTGGCCTTCCTAAGCCTGTCCCTCCCCATTGCCGTAGCTCTCATTTTCTTTTTGCACTGGCTGCTTTGTGTCCCATTGTGCTGGGTCCTTATACTGTGTTTGCATGAGCACATCCTAAGGAAGCGTTACCATGGCCACCAGATGCCATTTGAGAAGGGCTGTGCCTCTATGGTACAGCATCTCCTTGGCATGCAAAAGGTCCCAGATTCCATCCCCAGCATCTCCAGGTAGGGCTGGGAAGAGTAGCTGAAGAGACCTGAAGAGTCGCTGCCAGTCAGTGCAGACAGTACTGAGCAAGATAGATCAATAGTCTGACTTGGTATGAGGCACATTCCATAGCTGGTGACTGTGGGCCATGGCATAATGGCTCATGTTGTAGGCCTCTGTTCTTCAACCTTGGGTCCCTAGATGTTGTTGGACTACAGCTCCCATCATCCTTGGCCATTGGCTAAGCTGGCTGGGGTTGATGGGAATTGTAGTCCAACAACATTCAGGGACCCAAGGTTGAAGAACACTTGTGTAGGCTACCTTTCTTCAAAAGCTAAGCTTATACAGTAAGGCCCCACTCATATGGCAGGTTAGGTTCCAGACCCCTGCTGAAAAGTGAAAACTGCCAAAAAGTGGATCAGCTGTAGCGCAGGGGTCTGGAACCTAACCTGCTGATTGCGCCGGAGCGATCAGCTCGAGGGAGCGCAGGAGTCTGATTGCGCCAGAAGAGGAGGAGATGATCAGCTGTAGCGCTCTACAGCTGATCTTCCCCTCCTCCAGCGCAATCAGCTGGAGTGTGGGGAGCTCCAGCCCCCCTCCAGCTGATCACCCTGCTGGTGCCGTATTAGCGGAACGCCGAAAAGCGGGGCGCTGAGAAGCGGGGCCCTACTGTACTATAATTCAGGTGCCTTTATATGAGCTGCTGCTTCTATTTTTGTTAAGTTCAGCAAGCCTTTAGTTCCCTTCTATGGGATGGAGAAGGGCAGAGGAATTCACTAGGGTCTTGGAGGACCCCTGAAAACATGCTTGGTGGGTTCTGATCCCGTTCTTTGGTGCTGGTTCTGATGAGAAGCTAGGGCAAAAACATGTAGATCTTGAGTTGAGCTGAAGTGCTTGCTGAGAGGTTGGGCCTTGTGGTAGGCTTTTGAAGTCTGCAATGATACTAGAATCAGTGCCAGTTTCATCTTCATTACCCCCTTTCATTACAGTTATGCCCGGAGAGACAGCCCCACTTACGATCCCTACAAGCGGTGAGTGTATATAACTAGCTTTCTTTTGGGGGGGGTATAACAGAAGTTTTACTCTCTCTCGCTCGCTCTCCATAAGTAAGACTGCGTCGCTCACTTTGCTTAGTGCAGATTAGTGAAGCCGTAGCTTGTTGGTGTGCCCCGTTTTTTTTAGTAAACAGCAAGTGGAACGCCCAACTGTCCCGCTCCGCTGCTTGTACTCTCCACTGATTATCTGTCTTGATCTATCAGATCCCCCTCGGAATCCACTTCAGAGTCCCGTTCCCGCTCCCGCTCGCCTTCTCCAGGTCACGAGGAGAAGATCACGTTCATCACCAGCTTTGGGGGCAGCGACGAGGAAGCAGCAGCCGCTCAAGCCGGAGGAGCCCCCAGGAAGGCCGCCTCCCTCGGCAAGGCCCGCTCTGGCCAAGGGCAGCAGGGCAGCACTGCGGCAGGTCATAGCGCCTCCTCCCGGTCGGTAACTTTCGCACCCGCCTCGCTTTCCCAAACCTTAAAGCAGAGACCATTCCGGGGTCAAAGGTTGATTTCTTATTTCTTCCATCCTCCCTGAATGCTGAGACCTTGACCACATTTGGGAACTGCATTCCCATTAGTCTCATTGGCCCATCCCCACAAAGCTGGCCCAGTCATTGCAGAGTCTGGTCAGGAGATGAGGGGAAGGTGAGATCCCCCTCGCCCTGTGGAATGCTGGGAAACTAAGGGTGGTTGGTCTAAGACACGTCAAGGGTGGGCGAGGGTCGGCCAGGGTATGTACCTGGTGGGAGGGGGGAGAATACAAGGCTGTTTGTTGCGCATCGTCATAATCTCTTCAATGGGAGCAGCAGCAGCTGCTGTTGTTCCTTCACTGAAGAAGCTGGAAGGTCAGAGACCCTGTGTGCTTGTCTTGAATTTGTATGAATCCTGTTGTCCTTTTGGTTGGGACGTCCCATAAACTGGGATGCTGGTTTACTGAAAGGAGATAACCTAAATATTTTTTCTGCAAATGACAAGGTTCTCACCAAGGTGATCAATCTGTAGGCCAGGTGTGGACGCTTTTGGCCTTCCAAATGTCACTGAACTACAACTCCCATGCTTACTGGGGCTGATGGGAGTCATAGCTCAGCAACATCTGGAGGGCCAAAGGTTCCTCACACCTGCTGTAGGCTGTATCCCTTTAGGCTAGAGGTGAGGGGCCATGTGCTGAAAAGTTCCTCCATTTGTTTCTTTAAAACCTAACAAGCCAAGGAGAAATGATCTACCCTACTTTTTGTCTCTAACATTCCAGTTTCCTGTGGACAAGAGATTTTTTTTTTAATAGAGGAGCATTTTGTCATGTGAGAGCTCCTGCTTGAAGTCTGAAGTGGCATATCCCAGGCCAGCCACCTCAATATGAGAACTAGGTCATAGATTTGGTTTTAAAACAGTGAAATCACTAACTGCTGGCTTAGTAACTTATAGGCAAAGCCACCATTCCATATTGGAAGCATTCATTCTTGCCATCTTCAAAGGTTAGGGCAGATCACAAGAGTCCTTACAACTTAGCCAGCGTATTCTTCCCCCGTCTCCCTCTGTGAACCTATCCCCATGCACAACTTTCTCTTTTGACAAGGAAAGCCTTTTCAGTCATGGAGATTTAAAACTTGTGTGCGTTCCTACTGAAACAAAAGTTGGAATGATCAGTTATCTAGTGAATGACCGCACTAAATTCTGAATTGAAGCCAGGTTCTGCCACTTGCAGTGAGATCTGGCAGTAAGGCAGCATCCTTCATCCTTCTGCTGTAGGCTGTGTCAGACCCTGGCACTGGAGCCTAGAGGGTCTCCTAGACCTTCTTGTCCCTCCAATTCTGCGTTTGGTGCGGAACAAAGAGAGGAGTGGGAACGTAAATGCAGACCTGCCTGAGTTTTTTCCGAGCTCCAGAATTGTGGTCGCTAATTTGGAAGCGTCTCTCTACCTATGGAACCATCAGCTGGGCTGGCTCTTGGCAGCCTGGCTCCTTCTGCATCTTCTCAACCACCCCTTTCCCTGCGCCGGCCAGTCTGCTTGCCCTCTGTGTGAATAGCCAGCGTTGTGCCTCTCCTCTTTCCAGGCGACGCTCCTCCTCTTCCTCCTCCTCTTCCTCATCATCAACCTCCTCGTCTTCAAGCTCGCGCTCTAGCTCACGGTCGCATCGGGCCGGCGGGTACCACAAAGCTGCCTGCTATGGCCGATCACGCAGCCACAGGTACTCCCGGTCCCGCAGCAGAACCAGGCGGTACTCGGCAGGAGGCTCGCGGGATGGACGGCGCCACTCCAGATCTCGTTCGACGGAACGGGGCTGGCGATATGCCTCCCGCCGCAGGTCCAGGTAGGCTGGAGGAGTTCCTGTTTGCAAAGAAGAGTTCCTGATTTCTTGGGAGTGGAGGGAGAAACGCCCTTCCCAACAGGACGGTATTTCCTTGTCCCCAGGAGCCATTCGCGGTCTGGAGAACGTTACCGGTGGAGCAGCGGCAGGGGAGGGAGACACTGGAGCAGCAGCAGCAGCAGCAGGAGCGACAGCGAATCGCGAAGTCGCAGCAGGTCAGCGTCTCCAGCCAGAGAGAAACTGCTGAGGCCTGCGGCTTCCCCGGCAGTAGGGGAGAAACTGAAAAAGTGAGTCTGGGATGTGCCTGTCTCCTCCTCTTCTCTCTTCCCCCCCCCCCCCCGCAAGACCTCTGGGCTTCCACCCAGTAGGTACTCCATAAGAAACACAATGAGCAAAGCAAAAGTCAGGAGCTGAATTCTGAAAATGCCATTATTTTTCTTAATTTTCCAGTTAATTTTCTATGTTCTGCGCAATTTAGCTTGGAGGAGGAGCAATGCTGGACACTGAAGCCCTGTGGCTTTACAAAGCAGTGCCCCCACATTTTGAAGCAGAGGCTAGATGTCCATCTGCAAGGGATGCTGCTCTTAGGTCCTGCATGGCAGATGCTGTGTCGAGCAAGGGGTTGGGTCTAGATGACCCAGAGCTCCCTTCTGATTCTGTGAGACCTTAATTGCAGCCATAAGGCCAGGTGTGGGGAACCTTTGGCCCTCCAGATGTTGCCAAGCTGTGACTCCTAGCGATCAAGACCAATGGCCAGGGATGATTTTTTTTTTAAAGGTTTTATTCAATGCCAAACAACATTATTCAATGCCAAACTGCATCGTGACCAAAAGACATGCTGATATGCTCCATCCATCCATCCACACCCCTACCTCATACACGACAGAGAGACAAACAGTAAGGAGAGGGAACGGGGGAGAAGTCAAGGGTTGTTGCTCTAGCTCCTTAATTTGACAAACCACCTTAAATGGTAAAAACCAGGCATGCTGCTCAATTCCAATTCACACAAATGAGTCTGTGTAAGCAGACCAAATGTCCGAGTTTGGTAGGGAAACCTGGGCTCGTGGAGTTTTCCTAAAATGGAGGCTCGGTTTGATGAGGTGTTCTTTGTGTGGGCACAGGAGATGGTGTTCTCTATTCCAGTTACAGTCATCTTTCTGCAGCTTCTCATTTCATGAAGTTTTGCTCTTGGAGATAAGTCACCATTGTTCCCATTTCCCAGACTGCGAGCTGAGAGTCGGTGGGTTGTTCAGGGCTGCAGCAGTGCAACCCTGAGTGAGTTTCCTCACATAACACCTCCTGCCAGTAGTCTCCTCGCATGAGCAGTTAGACAGGTTGTCCCTTCATGGAACAAAAGGTGTAATTTTGTGTGAGTTTAAAACTCTGATGTCAATGCTGCTTATGCAATTGGCTGTTCGTGTGAGCAGTTTGTAATTATTTATATAATAGTAATTTCTATTCTGCCCGATAAACTGACGTTTTTCTAAGTGGCATATTTCTTTCCCTTGATAAAAATAGGTACTTTATAAACAATATGTAATATAATTACAATGTAAAGCATATCACAACTTTATACAGGTTTTAACGTGTTTAAAAAGCCAAAACCTCCAAATCCATTGAAAAGCCCCTAAAGTTAACCTGCATGAGACTGTCCGAAGCAGGGTTTTTTTCTGCCCAGTGAGTCTAATCTGTGATTAGAAACAGCAATTTCTGGGACAAAAGCTGGTCCTTGAGCAGAAGGTTCATTTCAAATGTCTTTCTGTCTGTCTTGGCTCAAGTTAATGTCTCTTCCTGTCCCAGAGTGGGCATCCATCTTTCTTCTGGTGCTGTAACAAAATTGACTCATTTTTCCTCTTCCCCCGCCCCTTTCTCTAGGGCTGAAACTGCCGGTGGTAAAGAGACAGGAGCTGCCAAAGTCAGTAAGAATTTAAACCTCACCTCTTAACTTCCATCACTGCAGAAAAAGACTCGGGGGAACCATAGAGATGCAGGGGGAAAAGAAGGGTTGTTTTTTAGAGTTTGGATGACCACACTTGACTGCTTCAGACTTGGTCAGAATTGTAGCTCCTACTGGGCACCTCATCTGGTGCTGCTAAACTTGAAAACCGTCTTTTAAATCTGGGCCTTGCCAGGCTAGCATTGAGGGGGTTAGGCTTCCAGGGAAGAGTGTGTTAACACTGGGGGTTTAACTTTTTGGTACTGCCAAAGGGGATTTGGTGGTGGTTACTTTGTGTGGGCTTCTCCTAACCAGGTCTAGAATCCAAAACAGGAGTTGCTGTTTGGGGCATTTCCATGTGTGAATGGATAGCTTGCCAGTTAACTGGATCTTTGTTTTGCTCTCTTACTGACACTTGGAAATCAGACAGCCTTAACGTAGGTGCGGGGAACCTGTGGTCCTCCAGATGTTGCTGAACTACAGCTCCCATCATCCCTGGCCACTGGCCATGTTTGCTACGGCTGATGGGAGTTGTAGTTCAGCAACTGCTGGAGGGCCACAGGTTCACCACATCTGCTGTATAGTAGCTCTAGCTTCCAATGGTTTTCCAATGCTGGGACCAAAATTGGATGTTGCTTCTTCTGGCAGTCCTTTCCTTCCGAGTATCATGGCTGTGTTTCCCCTGAAATGCTTTGCCTGTTCCCACCCCACCCGATGGTGAATTGGTGTATGGAAGGAAACATGCAGACGGTGGTTCTATGGAACCGCCTCGTACGGAGTCAAGCCGTGGATCTGTCTAGCCATGCGCTGTCTACCTACCTTGACTGTTAGACCCCTGCCAAGTGCCCTTGGAAAACTGCTTTTTCAGACCTGCTCCTTGAGATCCTTTTTGATTGCAAACGTCGGAGATTGAACCTGGGACCTTTTGGATGAGGCTCTGCCACTGAAATGTCGGCCCTACCCATCCACGAGCTGTTGGGGGAGAGCATCTGTCATGGGAGAGATGCATGGAGCTGTGTCTTGGTGCAGTCTTGATACAGCCTTGCCACTCGAGGGAAGGGTAGCTTAGGTGTAGGGGGCAGGTGTACTCCTGCTGCTGCATTTATTACAGCCTTTCCCAACCTTTGGGTCCCCAGATGTTGCTGGGCTACAGTTCCCATAATTCCTGACAGTTGGCCATGCCAGCTGGGGATGATGGGAGTTGTAGTCCATCAACATCTGGAGACCCAAAGGTTGGGAAAGGCTGATTTATTACATTGCTGATGCCCTGCTGTTCCTCCATGGGCTCAAGGTAGTTAACAGTAAGATAAAACAGTAAGCTAAAAAAACCAGTTACAATAATACACCAAAGCAGACATAAAATACTGAAGCAGCAGAGAAAAAAAGATGAAAAAGTACAAATAGCTATCAAATAATTTGACCAGACAGCTTTTTAGCAATTTTAAAAAATGTAAATGTACTACCTTCAAGTCGATTTTGACTTATGGTGACCCTACGAATAGGGTTTTCATGGTGAGCGGTATTCAGAGGTGGTTTACCATTGCTTTCCTGAGGCTGAGAGGCAGCGACTGGCCCAAGGTCACCCAGTGAGCTTCGTGGCTGTGTGGGGATTCGAACCCTGGTCTCCCAGTCGTAGTCCAGCACTCTAAAAGTTACACCACACTGGCCCTCTTTAGCAATTTAAAGCACCTTTATTAAGGGAGCAGCCATTTATGACCCAAACCAACCTATGAAATGGCATTAAGACGAGAGTGTTGGAGGCAGTATACCTCTGAATACCAATTGCTGGGAATCACAGGTGGAGAGAATGCTCTTGCATACAGGTTCTGCTTTCAGGTTTTCCATGGGCATCTGGTTGGCCAGGCCCAGATGGGCCACTGAACTGATCCAGCAGGCTCTTCTTGTTCCCTTGTGAGATGACCCCTCTCTTGGGAGGGAGTTTCAGAGCCCGGGAACCATTGTACACACAGGAGGATCTCAGGCGATGATTCTCAATCGATGGGCAGGTTAATGCTGGAGAAGACAGTCCTCAAGATATCCCGGTTCCAAAGTCATAAAGAGTTTTAAAAGTCATCACCAGCACTCTAAATTAGGTCTGGAAACAAATGGGAAATCAGTACCGTTGTTTCATTAAGGAAATCACAGACTCCCTATATGCAACCCTTCTGAATAGCCTGGCTGCAGTGTTCTGGACCAGTTGTACTTTCCCCAGGTCCCACCACAGCAAGCTGGTTCAGAAGGATGCCAGGATCAATGGTGCTGAAATCCACTGAGAGGACCAATAGAACCAACAGGGGCTCCCACTTTCTTTGCCCATACGTCTTCCACTAAGGCCATTTCCATCCTAAACCAGGGCTGAACCTTATGTCAGGGATTGCCAACGGGGTGCCCTGCAGATGTTGTTGGACTCCGTACTTCCATCCGTCCCAGTGGTTAGGGATGACAGGAGTTGGACGTCCAGTAACATCAAGAGGATAGCATATGTGATACAGGGGCATCTGTCCTTGGCTGTTGAATCCTGGGTGGGTGGGGTCTGTCTTTCTGTGGATTACCCTGAAATAACGACCCCTGTCTTGGTTCAGTATCCATGGAGAGACTTTAAAAGACAAGTCCGGGGACTTCCTTTTGAGCTGGGATCAGAGGAACGTGTATTGTGTGTTTCAATTTAAATCTCCAGGTGGGAATTCAGTTTCAAACACGGGCCTGTGAATGACCCCAGGGTGAGCATAGCAGGTTTTAGTCCCAGCTCAAGCCACTGCATGACTGAAGGGAATTTTCAGCAACACTGCACTTGTTATCTTGGTTCATACCATTTGTTTGCTCATGTGGGGATTGTGCTGCAAACCTAGAATGAGCTCCTGCCCGCTCTTGGAGTCTGTGGTAGCTGAACATCTCTACCCTCCTGTTCAAATCTTAAGCCATAACAAGCTTGCATAAGGTTTTTTTAAAAAAAATAGTGCAGAAAATCACAGGTTCATCCTTCAGGGAGATCTTTTATCCAAGTAAATAGTTTAGCATGTGGATGTTTGCACAACTCAATCTTGCTTTGACTAGAACGAATGCCAAGGTAGCCACTTGCTAGCTGATCTGTTTACTGGAGTTTGCAACAGCTACATCTTGTAGATCTGAGCAATGCTTGCAGCTCTTTGCCAGCTAGGGAGGGAAGTTACGCCTCTCAGCTTTAGGGCATCAGAATAAATAGTTTTTCTGATGCCTTCCAAGACATTTTGTAAATGTGCTTTTCTTTTCTTATCTTTTAGCAGCTTAGTTAACTCTTCTTGTTCAAGTTCTGTTCATTTTAAATTGGGCTTGGCCAGGGGGTTACAGGAAGTGTCCTTGGGTTCATTTCTTGATGCCCCAGCATGTGTCTGCAAGTAGTGGCAGGAATGGGAAATGACGCCCACAGATGAGCACACGTGTCCCTAAGAGGCATGGAAACCAGAAATGTGGTGATGGTGGTGGGTGTCCATTGAAGAGCCTTCTTCACATTTGCTTATCTTGACAAGTGGCAACTCATCATGGGAACAGGAGATAGTTCCGTAGCCCATGGTATTCACACAGTACATATGTGCCGGGATCTCATCACATGAATTGTCCTGTAATGGGGGGAAATGTAGAACTGGTTCAACCCTGGCAGATTCATTGCTCACTGACTGCAGTACCCAGCTGTGACGTGCATGTGTGGATCTGGGCCACCAGGCAGAACCGTCACCTTTCCCAGTGAGAACTTGCCCACGGTGTTCTGTCTAGTGAAGACCATTGACACATTTGGTTGAGAGCTGTGAAATGGTGACAAATTCTTGAAGAGTTACACTGTAAATTTACACCATGTAAATGATGAGAAGTCCGAGATATCTCTAGGCCAGTTGGGTAATTGAGGGGCCATGAGGAAAAAAACATTTTTAAGTTTGCTGTGTAAAGTGAGACTTGGACATACTTTGGGGAGGAGCTGACTTCAGTATTGCATGGTCTCCTCTGGTTCATTAATGTTCCTTAAAACATGCAATGCAAGGGTATAGAATCAGGATATTTTAAGGCACGGCTAGTCTGTGCTAAATAATCCTGAGATGCATGTGTGCTCAACAACTCAAAGACATTCCTTGCTGAATCAAGTCAAGGTATACCTAGCTGGTGTTCTTTGTAGACTACCAGGATGTGGGCTGACCCAAAAAGAGATTTACCAGTGGACCATACTCTACCCACTTATTGAACATGATTTTGCTTTGCTGGCCTCACAAATGATGAGTTAGGCAGAGCACAACCTGGATTGTCCATCAGTGTGATCAGACAGCTGCCCAGGGCTGGCACCAGAGGGCGGCTAGGTCAGGCCCTGGCCAAGGGCCCCTCCTTAGCGTAGGTGGGTAGCGCTCCCTTCTGCCATCCGTGACAGTGTCAGCTCCCGACCCTGTTGTGGATTGTGAGAAGGCACCCTCCCTACTGCTGTGCATGCCCACAACGCCCGCCTGCATGCCCCATCTACCTCTCCCTTGACAAATGCTGGTTGCACTGCGGACACAAGCCTGCTATCAACCAAGATGGTGGCTCGGGTTTCCCTAAGGGGCTGATGCCCCAGCCGCCATCTTGGTTGATGGTAGGCATGCATGTGCAGCGCAGGCAGCATTCACCAAGGGAAGGTAGGTAGGTGAGCTGTGCGTGCAGGTTCCAGTGCCCAGGGCAGGCCGGTGCCCAAGGGCCCCGGCATGCCTGGCCCCAGCCCTGCACCTGCCTGACCTTCTACATCATCAGAATTTGCCCAACTTGTTGGGAAGGTTGCTGCTCCAGTTGGACACTAAAAGGTGGAGAGGGCTGAGCAGCTTTGTTCCCTGCAGCACCAGTGTGCAAAAATCCCCTTTTGGTTCAGCATGGTTCTTGCTTGCCTCTGATTGGGTAAGACGCCTGGATGCAAGTTGGCATTCTCTCCATTGTCCTAGTCCCTAAGAGGTCCGCCCACTTAATGTTTAGAGCCCTTGTTCTTCAGAGGGAATTGCATTAACAAACAGGCTCTCATCCTGTGCCAGTTGCAAAGGCTCTTGATCAGGAGGTAGAGATCTCAGTCAGCACTGCCCAACACAGAAATGTATTGTGGGTCAAAGGGCTGCAAGTCAGATGGGTTTGCAAGCTTTGAGATAAAAGCACCACATTTTTGGAATCCTTACCTTGTGCACAGCTGAAAATGTCTTGGATTCCTGTGTGAGGCACAGATGCTCACGGAGCCCAGGCAATCAAGTCTTTGAGATTTTTCCAGCCCTGCCTCTAGATACTTTTTCCTATTTTAGGTGCATGTAATTTTACATATTTTCACAGGCATGTTTGGTGTTCCATTTATTTATTACCTATTTTTTTATTATTAATAGCCCCCCCTTCAGGGTTATCCCTCTCAAGGTGGCGCACAACATTTTAAAATACATTTTATCACCACATATTACAAACCATAAAATAATAAAAGCATAAAGCTTTGTGATTCTTGTCCTACACTTAACAAAAGTGAATTTCTTTTGATGAAGTGAATCTGAAATCACATCAGCCTGAGAAACCGAATGAAGCGGGGGCCTCACTTGCTTTGTGTCTGGTTCTTTGGCTTTGCTGTCAGTCATGAGTGCTAGAACCTTAGCTTTTTTATTTTAAGAAGAAAAAGCTGGGACTCTCAAGGCTGTTGCAGCTGGTGTGGGGTAGTGTATGCCAAAGTGTCCTCGGAAGCGCCACCGTGGGCTGCTTGTTAACAGGGTTTTGGGGGCCCCTGTGTGCTTTTGAGGATTAATCTAGCTACGGGAAGGAGCACAGGAGCAGCAGATTTAAACAATACACAACCCAGCCTTACAAAAAAACCCTCGAAAGTTACTGGTCCAACCATTTTTTTTACTGGCTGCCTACAAGCAGTGGCAGCTGGTGTCTCCATGACAGCGGGGCTGTGGAATCAGCTCCAGGTTTTAGTTTGAACCTTCAAGGAAGCACTTTAGACGGCTCCTTGAAAGTTCAGACTAAAACCCAGAGTGGATTCCACTGCCCCACTGACATGGGTCCACCAGCCGCCACTGCCTACAAGATGTACTACTTAGTTCTCCCCCGACCCCTTCTCAGGCCATTGCGTACCAACAAAGGCTACCAATCTGATGACTGGGTTGCCTGGAGGTGCTTGTTACCCCAGGTGGCTGACTGTTTAACAAGCTTGTTGGAGCTGGAGTGGATTTTAGCACTTGCATCTTACCCCCCCCACCTCGCCTCGCCTCATCCCTTGGGGATGGCTCAGTCTAGATTGCCAAAGGCTGCTTCCCCTTGCCACGACCTCCACATCTGAAATGCGCAACATTATTTTCAGTGGAAAAGCCTGGTTCTTGATCATGATGGGCAAAGGGGCCCATAGATCTCAGTTGGCTGCCCCTGTGTAGATGCTGGGCAGGTGCTCTCCCCCTTCCTGCTAGGAGGAGAGCAGTCCCTTTGAGAAGGGGATGTGCTGGTGAGTCTCCTGGAGCTTAAAATATTCAGGCTTCTTCCTAGTGTGGGAGTGGGGCTCTCTAGTGAATGGCTGCCTCATTATCCTCTTTCCATCCCTTCAAATGTTGGGTCACTCTGCAATAATACGTTGTGTAGGGGTTCCCCCCCCCAAGGCCCTTTTCTATTCATGTCTGCCTTCCCCTCCCCTCCAAACTCCAATTTGACTATACGCTCAGGCCAAGGGGCAACCTCTTAACCCCTTTCTGTTTGCCTTCCGCTTGTAGCCAAAGCTGACCCCGCAGGAGAAACTGAAGCTGCGCATGCAGAAGGCGCTTAACCGGCAGTGTAAGCATCTGGGCTGTAGTGGGTGGCTGGGAGAGCGGGTGATGCAGGGAAACGGCCTCCTTCCTTGTCTCCCCTACTTTGTGCTGTCACACCTGCTCATATCGCCACTCTGCCTCTTCAGTCAAAGCAGATAAGAAGGCCGCCCAGGAGAAGATGATGCAGCAGGAACATGAAAGACAGGTAAACGGCAGGCAACTAGAAAGCCCTATTCTGCAAGCAGAATAACCTTAAAATAGAGTTGGAATGGGCACATGCTAGTTAGGAACCAGGGGAGAGATGACAGTGAATGACTGAAGCGAGAATCAGCAGAACCTCTCTCCCCCTCCCCCTTATTGGGAAAGTCATGCAGTGTTACATTGAACGTACAGTAGTCTGAGGTAGCTGTTGCCAACCTGGTGCCCTCCAGATGCTTTGGACTACAGTTCTCACCACTGCTGGCTAGAGCTGATGGAGTCAGTCCAGAACATCTGGAGGATGCCAAGTTGGTGAACGGAGGTCTTGAGGACACATGATTCAGATGCACTGTTGAAGGTAAGATGGTCTGGGTCTGGTCAGTGCCGGGATGGGAGACTCTCCAGAGTACCTCAAGTTTTCTGTCTTGCGTTTCATTATGGAAGAAAAGTGAGGTGTAAATGCAGTAAATGAACACATCGTAGCACATACTGTTGTAACCAAGGCTGCATGAGTGCTGCAACTTCCTGCAAGCACAGAACATGGTATTGAGGGCAAGATAGCTTTCTTGAGCATCCCTGTCTAGTTTTGCTGGTTGCGTTTAATCAAGTTTCTAGCCCTAATAGTAATGAAAATGAAAATATGATTGAAGTTGTGTTTGCAATATACTTTTGTGGTGAAGAGGGAGGAGTCCCTGCAGACCTCTTCTTTCTCTCTCTCTTCCCCCCCCCCCAAAGTTCATTGGCGGAAGCAAAATAAATAGTGTAAAACAAGAGCATGCAAGTTCATGTAGCTGCATAGATTGCAGAATGAATCTCCTTTTGGTGCAGAATGTTGGAGCTCAAATGTAGGTTACTCACAGCCCTGATCATTATGAAATATAGTGTTTGGGATTGTACTCTTGGGAACTATTATGATCAGTAGAGATTCATGATGTAGCCAATTGAGAACCAGGAGAAGAAAGATCCCCTAGATTCCTATCCCTTGGTGACAGGACAGTGGCTGGCTTCACGCACAGTGCTATGCCATGGTTCGTTGTTACCGTGGTTTCTTCCAACAAACCTCAAATTGTCTCACAGATGAGCAAGCAAGCCACATCTTGTTTCTCTAAAACTTGTCTTGTTTTCTAGCTGCTCTTCCACATGCCACTGCAGCTTAGTGAGTGTATGAGTTGGCCAAACAAACCAAGGCTGCTGGGTTCAGACATAATGCCAAACCATGGTTAAAACAAGCCACAGTTCATAAGCCAACAACAAACCAACTATGATTAGTCTGTGGGCTGGGTTTGGATGTTCACTCTTGTTGCTTGAAACTAAACAAACCATGGCTTAGCATTATGTGTGAACTGGGCCGGTATCCCCAAACAATCTCTACTCTGGGAATTCAAATCTGCATGATTTTTTATTCCAGTCGCAGAACTGGTGTTTTCTTATTGCGGAATGTACTTCGGCGAGTTCATTATTGGCTTTGCTGCCTTGCCTAGTGGTTTTCTTTCCACTGATCAGTCTGCTGCTTGTCTCTTCCAGGAGCGAGAAGACGAGTTGCGTGCCATGGCTCGGAAGATCCGGATGAAGTAATGCCTCTTGGGGTCCTCCTGGCATGGAGCAGTGGGAAGTGCGGGGGGGAGGGGACTGCTTGGTTGCCTGTCTCTGTTAAACCTCCAGCGTCTTTCTTGGCAGGGAGCGTGAGCGCCGGGAGAAGGAACGAGAGGAGTGGGAGCGACAGTACAGTCGCCAGAGCCGCTCTCCTTCCCCGCGTTACAGTGAGTGCCTGGTGCTGGTTTGAGTTGGGAGGCGGAGTGGGGTGGCCACGGTAGCATGAAGCATAGGCAGAAAGATCGCGCCTCTTCTTTTGGGGGCCTGACTCTTGACAGCAAGGTCCCTGCAGAGATAAGAACCTCACCCAAAGAAGCAGAGCCGTCTTGGCCTATGTACTCATGCCTCTTGGGTGCTTTGCAAGGGGCTGCCCCACAGTCTGCACTGCAATATGTTGTCCATTTTGAGGTTAATTCTCATGATAGAAAGTGAACCTTTCCTTTAAAAACAAAAAAACACAAGTGACACTGGAATACTTTATAACACAGTAATGTTGGTTTAGAATCCCAGTTCCACCCTCATCAAGATTTAGATGTGACTCTTAGCAAGAGGATTAAGTGTTTCCCAGTGGTTGATTCAGCCTTGACTCATCTTTTGCACACTGGGGGTTTTCTGGCTGCTAACGCTGCCCTTATTTCAGCTGAATCAGCAACTGAGGCCACACACTCACTTCAGACCCTGATGGGTTCCAAGATTACTTAAGAACAAAAGGGTACCGGTTGGTTTGATAGAAAATGGAAACAAGCCAAAAGTGAATTGAGGGGAGCACTTAAAAGATAAGAATACCAGTTCAGGTGCCTTGCTATATAAGTAGGTTGCCTATAGGTGGAATGTGTAAAGTTTCCAATTGAAAAGAGCTGCCTTGACCAAACTATTCATGCCCCTTGCATGCTTCACAAGGAGTTTCCCCACCTGTGTTGGTGTCCTCACCATGCCCGTTGTGGAATGCTGTGATGTTACGATGGGTGGATGTACTCTCCGTCTCCCTCTAGGGGCATCACTTGCCTTCAGCACTACACATTTTGGCTAGTGTAGATAGTGAGATTTTATTTTGGTTCTTGAGGTTCAGGAAATAGCAGATGTGTCAGTCTTGTGACAGGTGGATGCAACTATGACACTTTGGCCATGTGCATCCCAAGGTCAACTTTTTTTAAAAAAAGTTTCCAGTCCTCATGGTGTGAACACTTGTTTTACAGGGATCCTAAAGGACAGGTCTGATATGAGCTGCAGACCCCTTTCCCCTCTTGTAGCTGCTATTTCTGGTCCCACTGGCTCAAATGCCACATCCTTCCCTTCTGCCTTTGCCCTTGCCAAGAAATTAACAACTAAATAGGCTAATTTGCACAATTTTTGGGGATGTAATTTGGAGGCTCTTGACTTGTTTTCCATTTGCCTTGCAGGTCGAGAATATAGCTCTTCACGGAGGTAAATTTTACTTTTGCTTATCCACCCTGGCTATGAAAGGGGGATAGCAGCAGTTCTGTCACTAGGTGAATATGGAGCAGAGATGGGGAAATTGGGTGCCTTTCTGAATTGGCATTTCTTCCAGTAGTTTGAGCTCTCTGCTCTTCCAATGCATGTACAGGCTTACTGAGACCAACCTGTAATCTCTCGGGCTGCATCCACTGTATTAGCTTGTAAAAATAAGTGTCCTGTGGCACCTTCAAGACTTAACAGATGTGCTTGTCATGGAATAAGCTTTTATGGACCTTAAGCCCATTCTGTCATACATTAAGTGAAATCTTGGTGTGTGTGTCCATATACATTAAAATCTAAGGGATGTTGTTACGCTGCAGTTCACTTGGCCACAGACAGATGGCACTGTGAATAATAGCAAGATTAGAAGCGGTGGATGGGCAGCCCAGGTAGGCTGCAGAGGGACAGCCAGAACAGGCTGCAACAGCCCCTTAGCTCTACTGACTCCTCAGCCTACCAGCCCTGGGGCTGCTGCCTCTAGGATCCAAATCGCCAGGCTGGCCAGTGCTGCTTCTGGCCACCTTCCTCCTCTCCAGCCAGCTTGGGGGTCTCCTACTTTGCCACTGCCTAGCTAATTAGGATGAAGAGACAGTCTAGCAAGAGAAGCAACATGAGGAGGAATGTGGTCGGAAGTGGTGGCTGGCCGGCCTGGTAATCCGCTGCTGCTGCTGTAGCTGTCCACAATCCCCAGGCCGCCAGGTTACTTCTAGCGGCATCCCTCCTTCCCATGTTGCTCCTCCTGCTGGACCAACTCTTCACACTAATTGGCTAGGCAGTGGCGGCACAAGATTGTCTAAGCCTTTTGTGACGGGAGTTGAATGGCAATGAGATGCAAAAAGTACAATCCGTGATCATTCAGTTTGAGCTTAAAATGTTTGTCATGTATTTTTATTTTTATCCTGCCCTTCCTCCCAAAGGAGTCCAAGGCAGCAAACAAACCAGTGAAAACAATACAAAGATTTTTAAAACTATCAAATATCCTCCCAGCTAAATAATAACTTAAAGGGTGCCAGGAACAATACATTTCAGTCAACAAATTGTCTCGGTGAATAGCGATGTTGATAAATTCTGCCTAAATATTAATAATGAGGGGAACAGTAGGCATGGTAACACTCTGCAAGCAGCAGATTGGGGGTAACTTAACATTGCTGACGATTTGTGTCCTCATGTGTATGTTGGTGGGACAGGAAACCATTCTTTATTCAGACCCAACTGAATAGTTCCAAACTTCTTGATGAGTTGTGATCTAGTGCCTTTCAAGTCCCTTTGTTGAAGTATGGCTGTCAACTACTTGGGTACTGGACTGTGTTTTTGCCCTTCCTCCAAAGAGCTTTGAGCATTGTAGCATGGGGGGGGGAGGCCTTTCTTGTTTTTACTATCATAACAACCCTGTAAAATGCATTCGACACAGGAGACTCCTCCACCCAAGATCACCTGCTGCATTTTGCAGCTTGGGAGTGAAAGGCACTCGACCTCCCCTCAGGCAAAGTTCAAAATTCTTATTTGTTGCATTGACTCACGCTAGTGCTTATTAACACAGAGTTATCATCTAACACTGATAGAAGACGGGAGTCTCTCATTCCTGTGTTTCTTTGATCTGATATGACCTGTTCTTTTGCCTCCTACAGGCATTCACGGTCCCGATCCCGGAGTCCTCACTACCGCCACTAAGGGTTGTTCCTGGCAGTGTCACGCTGGCAGCCGTCCACCCAACTGGTTCACCAGGTCTCTTGCTGTGTAATAATGCTGTACATTGCTGATTTTGTTTCTATGCTGTCTAAATAAATAAATAAAGCCAGGCATGGTCGTCTCTTGACAAGAGCCTTCAGCTGCACGTAACTGGCTAGCTCCCTTTGCCAAAACCTGATACGACTTCTTACGGACATGCCCTTCCTTTCATCCCAAGGCTGTGTGGAGACCAGAGGCTAGCAAGGGGGGAGGCAGTCAAGGGGGTTCTGCTGCATCCAGTCCAGAGCCAGCACAGGAATGGGAATCTCCAACCTCTTTAGAGCAGAAGGTAAGCAAAATGTGCAGGCACCATTCAAAGCAATTGCTATGTTGTATACCAGCCTGCTCCCGCCTTTTCAGCGTCTTTAGCCAATGTGTGAAATCAGCTGTGATGAGTGCTAGAGAGAAAATTAGTCATACAAGCCCAAGGGATGAAATACAAATGGATTGAAAGTGATCCAAGAAGTCCCTCTCCCAGCCGTAAGAAGAGCCCTACCGGGGCTCCTGCTGGGAGGAAGGGTGGGATATAAATCAAGTAATAAATAAGCCCAAGGCCCATCTAGTGCAGTATCCTGTTCTCACACTGAGCTGCGAGGCAGATGCCTATAGAAAGCACATAAGCAGGACCTGAGTGCAGCCATCCCACTTGTACTTTCTAGGAACTGCCTCAGGCAACGGAGGCAGAGCACCACCTTATCCTCCATGAATGTCTTTAACCTTTTAAAGGCATCGCTACATCTTGTGTGAGTAAGCATAGTTTTAACTGTGTGCTGCATGAAGTCCTTAATAAGACGCAGCAGGGCTCTAATATTTTTGCGTACTAGCAACTGTCCAAAATATTTAACTACCTGTCTCCTAAGACAAAGCTGTGTTCCTTGGTGGCACACTAATGCCCTTAGACTGTGGGGGTGTGGTGCTAGGGAAGAACTCTTCCAAAACATCCCTGAATCTGGTTTTCAATTGCTGCAGGCATACGGCAACTTCTAATACTGATCTAGCAACTGATTGGAGCACAGCATTATGGCTGGGAACAGGAGGCTTTGGAACCTCAGTGGTCAGTAGGCAAACTGGGTATTTCATGACTACTTCTGGAAATAGAAAATCAAATAAATAAAAGGATATTTTTTTTAAAAAAGTCAGTAGGCTTGTGTGTTTGTGCTTGCGTGTTTGTGCTTGCACTGAGCTGCAACGCATATTAAAAAGGGGTGACCCCTTTATATGCCTTCATCTAAACCAAAATTGCTCCCAGACGTCTCTTGGGTGTGCCATTGTCTTGTGAAACCCAGAAACCCAATACAGCACAGCTGATACCCCAGCCAAAGTCCTCCTGCCTTGCCAGTCTCAGATAGCTACTGAACAACGTGGAAGATCCAGTCCCAAGCAACTGCAGCCAAATGCTATCCCTACAAATTAGGGAGATCCTGCCACCCGTTCAGAAACAACAGCTACATTTGCTCTCGCTGTGTATCACAATGCTTTACTGCATGAAAGAGAGAATAATTCCCTCTACTTTAAATGTTCAGCATGCCAGTGTCATCGCTTATATTGTCAAGATGAGAGTAACATGAGAGGGAGTTATTAACAGGCTTTTGTGTGTGTGTGTGTGGGGAACTTCCCTGAAGCAGAGCAGTAAAAACTCAGGGAATTTGTAATGTACTCGGGGAGCTTGTAATGCTGACAACACTGGGGAAATAAAACAGAAAAGCAGGGTGCACAGCACTTCATACTGCAACATTTTGCTACAGGTCCTACTGGTAACACCCCCTTGAATGGGAGGAGGTGAATGCAGAACAGTGAATCACACAAAGATGCAGCAAACAGCCTATTCTGTGACCTGAATTGATCATTTCTTAATTTTTGTGGCCCTCAGGGGATGACTGCTATAAATAAAGTGAGGTGGTTTTCTGTAGCTCACAGTGGACGGAAGGCTTGTCTACAAACAGATGCTTTATTGTTACAAAAGAAGCCAAAAGAGATATCTGTCAAAGCTCAAAGGAGTAAGCAATGACATCTGAACAGCGGAGGAGCGCTTCTCTCTGTATCCCCAGGGGAGTCTGTAGCTCTGACACTTGGAAGTTCAGGATGTCAATATCAGATGCCCCAAACAAAGCTGTGACATTGACCTGCTCGTACATGGTGAAGCTGACTGGCCGTCCAGCCATGGCCAACAGGCTGCGCAGGTAGCGTTCTCGTAGCATCACACGGCTTTGCTGCTCCTGTTCCAGATCAGTTGTGTTCCCAGAGACCATGGAGGAGAGGCTGGTGGGACCAAGGGCTTGGAAACGAGGAGACATGGGATCGAAGCCACGGCTTGACCCATCAGGTCCATGGGGCAGGCGAATGACAGCAACTGGTGCACTCATCGTACATTCCTGCTGGCAAAGAAAGCAAGCACATGTGTCTATCTTTGTTCATGTACCAACTGTGTTAGGTACTGTAAGGAATTATTCAGGAAATAATACCTTCTAAGCTACCTGACAATACATTCTGCCCTCGGTAAGGATTCTGTTCTCTCTGTTGAGCAGATCAAATTCCCTCTATAGTTTAAGCTGTTGGGGGAAAAAAACTGCTTAAAACTGATATGCTTAGGAATCCTCTGATTCTACACTGGAAAAAAAATCTTGCAAATTTACAAAGATTTCTATGCCTTCTAAACATAAATTTTGGATCCCTTCTGTCCTTTGCCAAGGATGAGGACGTGTTAAAACTATGTCTAGCCAGCTGGGAACTCCGCTACAGCGATCTAGACTGCAGGCACTCAGGCAGCAGAGGGTTAAACCCAGGCTTGCGGGCCAGTAAACAGGAAGTGTTGCTGCACGAGGACAGCCTGTTTTCCCTTTAGACAGTGGCGGCACCAACTTGACGCTCCCTGGCTGTGCCAACATCCCCTATGGCGGACAGCCAAGCCGAGGGTCAGCGGCAAAGAGGATGTTTTGCACAGTGAGCTGGAGAAACAGCTGGTTGCAGCCAAGGACAACTCAAGTGCAAGGAGGAGAGCAAGGGAGGCTGAACTCAGAGCCTTGAACTTACAGCTAGCCCTGGCCTATAATGCATCCTTAAGTAAGTTCTATACTTCATTTAACTGCCAATGTTTCCTCCCTACAGCATCGCAGGGTAATGGGATTATACTTGGGAGAAGATGTGGTTAATCCCCTTTCAATGACGAATCCGTAACAGTTGCACTCATCTGGGATTTTAGTGCAGACATGTCCCCAAAGGAGAATTAATTCCAAAGTGGTAGGACATTACACACCAGTGTGGTGAGAAAGCAATCAAACCATAGTCCTGCATTCAGGACCCACCTGGAGCAGGCTGTCTGCTGCATCTCTGCCCAGTTCACCACTCCAGTCTTGCCTATTTCCAATTGGTTTCCACCAGGTGAGGTTCTGCCATAACTGCTGGATCCAGCCAGTGGGCCATCTAGTCCAGCATCCTGTTCTGGAAAGCCCACAAGCAGGCCCTGAGTGCAACATCACTCTCCCCATTTGTGATTCTCTGCAACTGGTATCCAGCAGCTTATTGCCTCTGACATTGGAGGGAGAAGCATAGCCATCATGGCTAGTAGACACCAATTGCCTTATCCTCCATCGATTCATTGACTCTCTTACTAAAGCCATTCATGTTGGTGGCCAGCACTACGTTTGCAGGCTTGGCATACTCATACATAATGAACCACCCGGCAGGGAGACCAAAAACCTTTTGTGCTGAGTTTTCAACCTCTGGCGTGCCAGAGGAATCTCCCTCTGGCGAAACGGTTAAAATGGACCAAGTGCGATGGAAGGTCCTACAGATGATTTCCTGGTGTTGCTGGTGTACTCTGCCCAATTTCTGGAGTATGGAAAAAGAGCCAGAGCACCACGTACTGCTTGGGAATGATAGCAGTTTGTCTAGTAAAGATAGCACTTTGTTTATACCTAGGGATCCTTAACCACCTTTACCAGCAGCTACATGAACAAAATGCATTGACTTTGGGAGGGACAGTTGAACTACCAGATACACAACCTGGTTTAAGGTGTGTGCTAGCTGCCTGCAAGCAAGACATCTTTCAGCCTCTGGTTCAATAAATGGCTTAGGCTTCTGGGAGGAAATGCCACAGGTTCCAGTCTCGCTGGAGATTACCTCTCTCCAACCCCTCGCCCAGGTCCCCAAACATTCCTGCATGGGGTGTTTGTTCCTAGAGCCTGCCCTGGACAAAGACTGCAAAGCTTCCACCTCGGCCCTGTTGACATGCTCTTTCCACAGACAGCTCATTCCCGGCACGTGCTGTCTGGCAACAGAGGAAGCCCTGGCCCCTGGAAGCCCTCTCTCCAGCTGGCCTGATAAGAACCTGGCCGAGATCCCCTGCGCTCCTGGGCATCGTGCCAGGAAGAACAGGGCTGGGGGGGGGGCTGTTTTCCTGGCAAGGCTCGCGCCTTTGGGACAGCACCGGCTTCTGTTTGAATGTGACTTGAGAAGAACTGCATGCATTAATTTGAGGAATGGAAGAAGAAAAAGAAGGAGTCAAGGCTTTTAACGTAAAAGCCAGCTTTGATTCTGTAGGCACACAAATTGTGCTCCCTACAAAAATGCTGTGAAATCAGCTCTGTGCCAAGGGAAGTGTTTGGATGGGTGGCCAGTTTTTTTCTTTTTGGTGTGCCTTATTAGCAACAGGTTGATAATAATCAGCACCGGATGGTAGGTAGCCAAAGTGCAAGGTTGGCTGGATCAGCCTTCAAGCAGAGTCATGATTATAGCTTACGGCAGCAGTGCCTTCTGGGTAATTTTTAAGGCCTTGTGGCTGACCGAGAGGGACTGAGGAAAGAAGAGGCACCCGCACTCAGCCACCGTGTATCCTTGGCCCAACTGCTCGCTGGGGAAGCAGATGTCCCGTAAGTCCCTGGTGTGGAGCTCCAAGTTGCTCTCGTTCCCTTAGTCTGGAATCAGGGCCAACACGGCACCCTCACCTTCCTGGCAGGGCCAAGGTATGCAGCACGTCCAAAAAAAGGGCCACCATGCTGCTGGAGAGAGCGAAGAGGCGACAACGCACAACAAACTTGTTTGTTCTGGCTCAGGCCCCTTGCCTGGTTGACATCACATCCTGAAGGCAGAGAGAGAGAGAGAAACACGGCACCTCCACAGGCACGGCGGGCAGAGCCCCGACACTCAGGAGAAGAGCTGGGAGCTGGCCTCCTCTTTCTCATTTGCCAAACGAGAGAGGAAGGACAGAGATTGCCAAGGAGAACTGGGGCACCATGGGGCAGGGCAGCCCATTTCCTGGCATGGGCGATCCAGAAGCACGGCTGGGAGAGACCTAAAAGCCAGGAAAAGCCCACTGGATCTGCAGGAGAGAGGAGGGGAAGATGGATTGTTGCCAACAGCCTCAACTCTTGCAAGTAAGTTCTTCTAAGAAGGGAGGGAGGGAGAAAACAGCCACCCCGTCAACAACACAGCTCTTCGTGTGAATGGTGACATGCTTTGAGGGCTTTTAATGGGCAATGTTGTGGTTGGACACTCCTTTGCTTTGTTACTTTTGTTAGCACTTGGAGTTTGGTGAAGGGGGTGGCTCAAGATAAGGTCCAGCAGCAAAGTGGCCCTATGTGAAGCTCCACCCCCCTCAGTCTGTCTGCCCACCTCTGGCAGAAACCCCGCACAGTCACCCCTGCCACAAGTGTGCTATGCCACACATGGGTAAGGCTACAGCCATTGTGCCAGAATCTTCCCATAACACGTTCATTGATCTCCCACAGCACCATGGCCACCTTGAGGGGCATACGCTATTTCACAGGAACTGTCAGAGTGGGGACTTATTGTCAAAGCTATCTGGGGGAAAACACCACAAAGCCAATATCAGTGCACCACAAATTATGCTGTTTTCCGCATGTTGTTTTATGAATTCTCTGTGCCTCTGGTTCTCCATTCGGAAAATAAGGATAACATCCTATGCAGAAAGCTGTTGGGAGGGTGAGTGAGGCACAAGGCATTATTGCCAACCCTAACCCTAGACAAATGAAAGATCAAGGCAGAGTAGCGGTGTCAAAAGGTCAATAGAGACCAAGACTTCCCCCCCTAGAATCCCCTAAAACACAAAGTCTAGCTCAAACAAAAGAGTGCATTCCGTTCTCAACCATGAAACAGTCTTGCTTGAAGAGGCGCCTCTCACCTGTTGCAAGACATTTTTTCACACTGAAACCCTTTTGCAAAGCAAAATGTGGTCTCAGGTGAAGGAAACAGATTTGAATTCCCCTGTTCTAGTCTCTGCAGAGTAGCTCTTGAGGCTTCTTTAATACTCATTAAGACTTCTACTAACAATCTCCCTGCAATATCTTAAAGAGGAGTTCAGGAAGAGATTTAAACACACACACACAGACTACATCCAAGTGCAACAGAATGAACTGCACAGAATCAAATTCAACCAACATACAGAGGGTCATTTCCTCAACTATCAGCAGGGGGCACTATTGCTCTATAAGAAGTCAATTCAGCTTTACCACAGGCTCTTTTCACTACCAGGCCAAATGTATTCTTGGATTCTGTGTTTTATTTGAGGGGAGAATGAAGAAGAGGGGGAATCCTCCCCCCACATCCAATTCTGCCTCTGTGCCACATTCACCAGCCACACTTTTGTTCCACCTCTGTTCTCCCCAGTTCCACAATGGTTTCTGGTAACGTGGCCGTTTTGGGGGTTCTGCTGACATCTCTCGTCTTCTGGGGATCCGAAGGCCCCCGGGCGGCCCCTCCAGGAACATCCAAGAGAGCTGGCCTGCATGACTCGAAGCAGGTCCCAATCCAGGCCCTCCAAACCGTCTTGTTAAGACGCTTGGGCTTACAAAGGCGCCCAGAGCCAAGACCGGGGCTGGTGGTCCCCCAGTACCTGCTGGATCTGTACCAGTTCTGCCTGGGAAAAGCTCCCTCCTCCCTCAAAGAGACGGAGCTTCCCTTCCTAGAGGAACAAGCCGGAAGAGCCAACACTGTCCGCACCTTTCACCATGTCGGTGAGCTCACTTTTTCCATACCTTGCTCGGAATCCTGCATTCATGCAGTGTGGGGGGGGGAGCTGCGTCCTTAAAAAAAAAAAGTTGGCAAGGGGTCTGGGTAGCAGCAGAGGCCAGAGGGACTGCTGCAGGAACAGGGAACTGGTGGGCCCTCCGTACATCGTTGGACTCCAGCTCCCCTTGTCCCTGACCATTGGGCATGGTGGCTGGAGCTGATGGGAGCTGGAATCCGGCAGCATCTGTAGGGCCACTGATTTCCCTGCCTCTGGGCTAGTGGGCAGAAAAGGGCAAAGAGTAAACGGAACAGAAGGAAGGTCCCAGGTTCAACCCCTGGCAGCTCCCGTGAAAAGGAAAGACCTGTCCCTCTGTCCAAGTCCCTGGTGAGCTGCCACCACCAGTCAGAGCTGAGAATACCAGGCTAACAAATAGCCTGCCTCAATAGAAGGCAACAGCCGCCTGTGTTCTCAGGAAGAACTGCCCTGAGACGAAACACGCTTCCTGGACAAAGAAGAAAAGCAATAAGTTCCCGAGGGCCAAAACGTTTCACGAATGTCCCTCTTCTGTGCCAGACAGCCCTGTTCAGGGCTCTGCTACTTGGAAGTTAGGGAAGATCTTTGTTTTTCCCTCTCAAGCAGGTTTAGGAGATGCCCGACTGCCTTGGGCTGTAGCGCCATCTACAGAGCACGCGAAGTAACTGTGTCGCTCAGGGTAGGAGGCGCTTTTTGCAAGCGGAGCCCTTTGCAGAGCACTTAAACGCTACCTGGTGTTGGGCAAGGATGTTTCTTCAGAGAAAGGATGCCATGGGATGGTTCAGTTTTAGGGGGGGGAAAGGTAAAAAAAAAAAAGTATTTAATGCAATACATTGCAGAGCCATAAACAAGTGTTTTTAAAAAAGGGGTTGGTAAATAACATTTGAGACAAATGACAGAGAACTGGCGTTGCCTTTATACTGGGCTTGTGGCTGACAGCGGAGGGACCCAGCAAGGCAATTCCTCTATTCCAGGCATGGGGAACCTCCAGATGTTGCTGAACTACAACTCCCATCAGCCCTAGCAAACGTGGCCAATGGCCAAGGATGATGGAAGTTGTAGTCCACCACCATCTGGAGGGCCAAAGGCTCTCCACCTCTGTGTATTCAAACCTTCAGTCCTGAATTCCTTCCTAACATCTGTTCTGTTTCACATCTAGAGGACCTGGACCATATCCCTGAAGTTGCAGACAGTTCGTTCTACTTCCTGTTCAACCTCACCTTATTGCCTGCAGAAGAGGAGCTGACTGCCCTCGAGCTGCGTCTCTACCACGCCCAGAAGGAAAGCAGGGGTGTTCACATCAACATCTACCACATGATGGATCCCCCACCCCTTTCCGGAAACAGGAGCAGTCTCCTCGCTCGGAAATTCTTGGCTCTCAACCAGCCTAAGTGGGAGAGCTTTGATGTTACTGCTGCTTTTTGGAGAGCCAAAGGCCAGAAGCACCACCTTGAGTTTCTTGTGGCGGTGGAGCACCCAGACGGCAACCATGAGCTTCAGCAGCGTCACCTCCCTCTTCGCACAAGGCGATCTCCTGGAGAGCAGGAGGCCCAGTGGGCTCTAGAAAGGCCTTTGCTGGTCACCTATAGCCACGACCAAAGGGGACAGCCTTTGACTCGTGGGAAAAGGCAAAACAGAAGCCAGCCAGGCGGACTAACCCCGAAGGGAGGCAGAAGAGCTACAAAAGTCCCTGGCTCCATGGGCAAACGTAGGGGCCTGCAGCCAAAAGCCAAAGCCAGCACGAGGTGCAGGAGGCATCGCCTGTTTGTGGATTTCAAGGTGGTTGGGTGGAACGACTGGATAGTTGCCCCCAGCGGCTACCACGCTTTCTACTGCTCCGGGGAGTGCCGGTTCCCGCTGGCTGACCACATGAACTCCTCTAGCCACGCCATGGTGCAGACCATGTTGAATTCGGTGAACTCCAAGGTACCCAAAGCATGCTGCATCCCGACGGACCTCAGCCCCATCGCTATGCTCTACCTGGATCAACATGACATAATGGTCCTGAAGACCTACCAGGACATGGTGGTGGAAGGCTGTGGCTGTCGGTAGACACAACAGAGCAGGGAGGTGCCTTCTCTCCATCGTAAAACTTGGGAGTCACCCCAATGAGAGTGATGAACAATAGGCTCTGGACTGTGAAGAGTACTTCTTCATGCAGCATGTAATTAACTTATGGAACTGCCCGCCACAAGAGGTGGGGACAGCCCAAATATGAGATGGCTCACCTATGAGCTAAATGGGAGTTCCCTGCACAGCGGTAGCAGAATGCCCCTGAATACCAGGCTCTAGAAACAGACAGACAATCGCCACCATGCCCTGCTGGAGAGTGCCCAGTGTCATCTAGCTGGCCAGAGATGGAAACAGACGGGCCTTGGGCTGGATTCAGCAAGGCAAAATTCTCATGTTCGTATGTAGTCTCACAAACTTCTCTACATTAATGAGCAACTGTTGGCATTTCTAAGCTGTGATACCCTTTGGTTGAACAATAAAGGAGTTACCAAGTCTACTGCAATGAGCTTCCTTAAGCCAAGGTGAACACTCGGTGATGGCATCATTGCCATGAAAGGTGTATTCACATGACCAAAGAGAAACAGCATTAGACGTTCCTATAAAGATTATTCAGGAGAACGTCCCTACTTTTCCTCACACCCTCCTGATGCCAGGGATGGGGAACCTGTGGCCCTCCAAACTTGTTGGACTCCAACTTCCATCTGCCCTAGCCAGCATGGTCCAGCAACTCCTGGAGGGCCTGAAATTCCCCGCTCCTGTTCTGAAATAGAAGCTGGGGGTCAGGGAGCTTATCATGGGTAGGAGTGCGGAGGTTGTCAATTCAACTGGAACTGGCTGTTTTGGTACGGAAAGTAACAGATGGGAGCCCCAGGCATCTTTTTGTGGAAAAGATTTAACCCTCCAACACATCAGAGCAGGAATACCCCCCTTCACCTACCCCACCCACCCACCCACCCCAGATAGCGTTAGATCCAATCCTCACCAGCCCAGCCATTATCAGGGATGCTGGAAGTTGTAGTCTAGCAATATCTGAAGGGCTGGCGGTTCTCCACCCCTGCCTGCAGGGTTTGACACCCCTGGTTGTTGTGGTTGTTTTTTTAAGCACAGGGGCATCATAAACCCACATTATGAGACATGTGGACAAAAAGGCAGCAAGGGACTGATCAAACAGAACAAGTGTCCACATCTTATTGGTGGAGTCAGTACTTCCTTTCCAACCCTGCATGCCCATCAGGGTTCAAAAAAGGCCCTTGCGACTCATTTCTTCTAAGCCCTTACAACAGCCCTTAGATGTTGAAGGCAGGCCTCAAGGTCTGCTTCCTAGCTTGCATGGGAAGGCGACAACCAGGCTCTGAGAAATGCGGTGGAGAGAAGCTAGTACTCAATCTGCATAGGGTGTGTTTTGGGGCATAGTTTTTAAGTCAGCCTTCTCCAACCTGGTGCCCTCCAGAGATTGTTGGACTTTAATGGCTGATGGTCAGGGATGATGGAAGCCAGAGGCCACCAGGGTGGGGAAGACTTCCCTATGTGCACAAGACGTGTGTTTCTGTAGCCATAAAAGTAAATCTATGCAAAGGTAAAATAAACTGTATAGTTTTTACAGCTAGAGTTAACGCTGTTTCTAATGTAAAAAAATAACCATTGCGGAAAATATTTTATGATTAAGGTTAAGCAATATAAATGGCGCAATTGACCTTTATTATTGTAGGTTTCCTATTGAACTCAAGGACTAGCAAATTATCACATAACCTAGGACAGGGGTTCCCAGGCTGTGGTCTGCGGACCAACAGTGGTCAACATGCTTCATTCAGATGATCCGTAGCGTGTCTGTGAACAACCCTTACAATTTGAATTCTATAGAATTCAAACTGTAATGCAATAAAATACAGTGTAAGAAATAAAAGCAGCAATAAAGATACAGGCCCTAGTAGGGCACATTACAATTGCTACAACCAGCAGGGGAAAAAAATCATTATGTCAGGGGTTGTTCACCTTTTTGGACCAGAGAGCACATTTAAAGTTTTTGAGAGTGCAAACTGGCTGCCATGGGAAGCATGGCATAAAACAAAATCTGGCAATATTAACGGTGAAGCTTTTCCCAGAATTATATTTCCATACTAGAAAAGGCTCAACCTGTTGAATTTCTGCCTGCCGCATAGCTCTTAAAGGCACAAAAAGCCTGTTTTTCACCAATGCCAACTGGAAACCAAGTCCTAGGTTGCCATCCTATGCCCATTTACCTGGAAGTAAGCCAAATTAAACACCCAGACTTACTTCTGAGTAGACATGGATACCATTGTACTGTAAGTTAACTATACAGTGAATTCTTAATGAGTCCCTAGTCTTTAGGAGACATGCCTGTGCCTCTCTGCAAAATTTTCACATTTGCCTTTTGTGGGGAGGGGGATTTTTTAACATTCACCTACACTAATTGTTTAATAGTATTTGTAGAAAATAACTTCTAGGCACTACTTGATCTCAGGTGAACCAAGCACAGGAAAGATGCATCATGGTTGCTAGGGGAAAAGAGCAAGCTGTGAAAACTACAAGAACTAAATAACAATTATAAAAAGACTAAAGGAGGATAAGAGCAGTAATAAGGAGAGGAAGACAGCAGCTCTTCAGGACCCCCGTGTCAAAACAACTTACTTATCAATCACAGATTA
Source organism: Rhineura floridana (assembly GCF_030035675.1). Classification (NCBI taxonomy): domain Eukaryota; kingdom Metazoa; phylum Chordata; class Lepidosauria; order Squamata; family Rhineuridae; genus Rhineura; species Rhineura floridana. The sequence goes on along the minus strand of NC_084494.1, from coordinate 32,678,153 downwards.
GACTTCACTCATTGACTAATAGCACTGACAGGTAGGAGCAGTCAGGTTGGCTCATTTCACATAAATCACTTTCAAGGGTACCTGCACATTTTGCTCCACAACTTTCTTTCCAAGAGGTCTAGAGACTTGTTTTTTTAAAAAATCAGATTCTGGGCTACCTGCTGGGGCACCACTGAAGCCATTTGCACGTGCCATGGTACCAGTGGGTGCTGGGTGGTTGACCCCTGCATTAAGTGGTCCTCCTAGACCCTCACCAATTTTCAAGTGAACTGTGGGGGGGGGGGAAGTTTGGGAACTACTCACCCAGGATATATATGGAACCCATAGGGGTGATCTTGTAATCCTGCTTCAGTCACCTTGTTGCCTCCCAGACTAGAGCTATAACTCCCTAGTCCAAAAGAGGGGTGGGGAACATTCATCTAATGTGTCAAATTTGGCCCAACACAAGTCCCAATGTGGCCTGAGAGGCTGTTCCCTCCCACATTAAGGAAACTGACAAGTGGCAGCCCAACCCACCTGTCAAATTTGGTCTGTGTGGGGTAGATCCACCTGCCAGATCAGTAGCAGGAGGAGATGGTCCCCCTCAGCAGCTTTCCCTTGCTGCTGCATGGGGGAAACTTGTACACACTCCATGGCCAGGCAAGGGTGATAGGTTTCTGTCTGGGAAAGAGCTCCTTCTTCCCTTCTCATGGACCTTCTGGAATCATTACTAAGGGGTCCTCCTGTCTTTTTTTTTTTTTTAAGCTTTCCTCACCTAGCAAGAAAAGGTTCCCAAGGTTTCCAGGGCCTTCCGTCCCAGCAATGGTGCAAAGAGACCATGAATGAAGATTATCAGCTGGGGAGGGGGACCCCTGTCTCTGTGGAACAGGGAATGAAACCTTTACCTGGGGTTGGAGGAAAGAGGCTGCTATGACAGAAAGAACAAAAGAATAAAGGCCATTGCTCAAATTGGGCTTGGGTCAACTTGGCAGGGCGCAGAAATCTTTTCTGCTGGTCTGGAAAATGAGGAATACTTTCTCCCAAGTGAACGTACGGAGAATCAGGCTGAAGCATGCAGAGCCGCCTAATCCTGACGTGGGGCCAAAGTGTTCCCTTATTTCAAGTTTAATAACCCCCGCCCCGCGTCATTAGTTTCCTCTTAAATACAGCTTCTATATTAGGCGAACCATTCTTTTAAAATAAACGTTCCTCCCACTGGCCAGAAATTTTGCTTTTCTATTGTAAAACAAGAATTAACGCTAACTAACCTGAACAGGCCTGGTTCGATCCACCTCAAGTCGTCATGGCAACCCCAAATCTTTTATCTCAAAATCTGGGGCTTCAACAGGGGCCGGGAGAAGCAAAGAACGTGCTGACGCTCAGAACATGGGGGAAGTAACTTCTTCATCCGGAAGTACATTATTATAAGCGGAAGCTAAGCCGCTCTTGCCCTACCGTCTATTTTAAAAAACGTTGTCCTCTCTGAGAATAGGAGGACTGGGGAACCTCTATGACTCTGCCTTGCATGCCCCGAGGCGGTGACGAGCGAGCAGAGCACATGCGCTTACACTTCCCCTTCTTCTCCTAGTGATTGGTGGGATGAAAGATGAAAGGGAAGCGCGTGAGTACTACGTCATGATCAGGCGGCTCTCCGCGTTCGCGATTTCTTTCTCATGAGCAGCACATTCGAGGCCGCCCATACTTCCTTTCCCCTTCTCATCTTTTAAGTAGGAGCGAAAGGATAATATGTACATATTCATATTTATATATTTCCTGTCCTATTTGAAGCTGCGCTGGTAGATTGTTGTCCTTTCTCGCTTCCTCTCACGCGAGACCTCCGTGTCGAAACCGCTGAGATGAAACCAAAACTAGGAGCTTGCGTTCGCTTCGCGACTGGGATGGATGGATGGGAAAGAAAGGGAGGGACTGGGGGTTGGCAGTATGTTAAAAAAAAAACCACCACCCGCCGATTCGCCAATCTCAGCCCAAGGAATAGGGGCACGTGACTGCCCGCTCGGAACGTGGGCTGGGTGGTTTGCCAGAGTCGTCAGCGCCGCTGAAGAGGTACGAAGAAGAGCCGCTGCCGCTGGCGAGGGAGAGAAACAAACAAAAAAATCCCGCGCGGAGGCTTTGTGGTAGTGGAGGCTGCTCTGCTCGCGCGTGGAAAGTGCCGCGGCGGATGCGCAGGCCGCTGGCGCACTCGCTCCTGGCGGCGGCGAAAGAAGGAGAAGGCGGTGGCGGCTTCTCTCGGGTCCGCACCTGGCTGAGGCGACGGTGGCCGCCTGCTCGCTCCGGGCCTCTTCCGCACCTCCCGCCCGCCCGCCTCTTCCTCCAGCTGCCGAGTGTGTGGCTTCTTTCCTTTCCCCTCTTCTCCCAAACCCTCCAAACAGCCCCTGCCCAGGAACCGGCTCCGTCCTTTTCCTCTTTCCTCGGGTGCGTATTTGCCTCAACGCGGGCAGCCCCATCAGCCTCCCTCCCCCGCCTCTCCTCTTTCCTTCCTGCCCATCCCGCACACAGTCCCTGCCCGAGAGAATCGGAGGACATTTTTTTACCTCTCCACAGCCAACGAAGGGCTTTTTCCCCCTTTAGCGCTACAACCTTTCAATCCCTAATCACGCTTTATTCTTCCCCCCCCCCATAGCCTAAATTTATTTTTCTCTTAATAGGTATCATCTTCCCCTTTTAAAGGAGAGTGTTTGTTTCTTTTCTTCCCCGATCTCCCCCACCTTCTTCAAAAGAGAGTGGACTTTTTGCCTCTTGCCACTTACTTTGTAGGTATTAATTCTATTCTGCTTTTGACCATACACACCTAGACACCCGTTCCTGTAAAGGAGGGGGTTTATTTCTCTTTGCAGTGTTAGAGTTGACATTAATTCCCTTTTAGGCTTCTGCTGCCACCTATTTTCCTATTCATTCTGCAGTCTTTTTAGGCTACACGCACACCAACCTCCTACCCTGCCCAAACGGCACAGTTTCCTGTTATGATAACTCTCACAAGGAGAGTGTCAGTTTTTGTTCCTGAGCTTTTAGAGAAGATATTACCCCCATTTCATTCATTTTCTGCTTGGTAGTTGAGTCCCTTTTTATCCTGAAGGTGTTAGTTCCAATCAACCCCATCTAACATAGACTCTGACACTCCATTATCTACCCTTACTGGGAAAAACTAAACAGCAAGGAAGCATTCCTCATTTTCCAGACCAGCAAAAAAGATTTCTGTGCCCTGCCAAGTTGACCCAAGCCCAATTTGAGCAATGCCCTTTATTCTTTTGTTCTTTCTGTCATAGCAGCCTCTTTCCTCCAACCCCAGGTAAAGGTTTCATTCCCTGTTCCACAGAGACAGGGGTCCCCCTCCCCTAGCTGATAATCTTCATTCATGGTCTCTTTGCACCATTGCTGGGACGGAAGGCCCTGGAAACCTTGGGAACCTTTTCTTGCTAGGTGAGGAAAGCTAAAAAAAAAAAAAAAAGACAGGAGGACCCCTTAGTAATGATTCCAGAGGGTCCATGAGAAGGGAAGAAGGAGCTCTTTCCCAGACAGAAACCTATCACCCTTGCCTGGCCATGGAGTGTGTACAAGTTTCCCCCATGCAGCAGCAAGGGAAAGCTGCTGAGGGGGACCATCTCCTCCTGCTACTGCCGCCTCCTGCTGTGCAGAAGGAAGAGGAGGACATGCTGAGGGGTTCTGATCCATGGGCTGCCTCTCGAGTGGACAGCAGTCAAGGTGGGATGAAACTTCAGGATGCTTTGGACTTTTCGGCCCATCTTCAAAATACGGAAAACCTTCATTCCCAGCACAACCTTCCCACTCTAGGGAGTCATCCTGGCAGAGAGATGGTGGACCATTCTACTGCATGTTCTTCAAAGAAGGATTTGAAAGAGACTGAGGATTGTGGTGTGGCAGAAGAGCAGTTGCAACCATTGGAGAAAGAGACTTTGAGCCATCCACTACAGGAAAAGTCGCTGGCAGATGAGGTGACCTGTAATAAACCCTTTTTGGCCACAGAGTCTGTTGCGACTGCCCGAGAATGCCTTACAGATGCTGACAGATTTTCTCAGCAGAACAACTGTTTGCAGGAAAAATTGGACTCGTCTTCTCAGAACTGTTGTTTAGGCTTGGAAGCAACAAGTGGAGAGAGTCCAGAGGATGACCAAACAAGCCAAGGCTCTCCACCTGCTGATGATGGAAAACTGAAGCCTGGGGCGAAGCATGTCACATTTCCTTCTGATGAAGACATTGTGTCTGGTGCTGTAGAGCCTAAAGATCCTTGGCGGCATGGTAAGCAAGTGTCAACTACTCTAAAGACCCTGCTTCTCTTCTTGGGGCTGGACTAGACTTGTCTAGGCCAGTTACTTTAGTCACAGGATTGGTTTATAGTATGAGAACTGAATATTTGTTTGCATTTGACTTTGTTAGTTTTCTACTGATAGCTCTCAAAGAGTTTTATGATCAAGGGATATACAGAGCAATAAAATCCAATTAAAAACAAGCTCACAATATAAAAACAGAAAGCTGATACAACTAGCTAAACTAAGAAACAACCAACAAACAGCCATGGAAGACTCTTGGAAACAGGAAAGTCTTTTAGCTGTCAGAGGAAGTTCTAGAACAGCCTTCACCAATCTGGTGCCCTCCAGATGTGTTAGACTAAAACTCCAATCAGCCCCAGCTAGGACAGGTGTGCTGTTAATGTTCTTATTTTATACCTAAGGAACTCACGTGTGAGTAATTTGTCCAAGGTCACTCACTGCATCCATGAATAAGCAGAGTTGAATCTAGGGCTCCCAGGTTCAAGTGTAATGCTCTACCCACAGAGTTACCCTGCCTAAATGGCTTTTATAGGGCTGGTTCAGATGTTGTATCAAACATCAAATATCAGTCCCCCTTCCGGCATGACCCCAAGAAGAAATAATAGAACAGTCAGCTTTTGATTAACTATCGCTTGCCATGTTGTCTAAATTTGGACAAACCGTGGTTCATCTTGACTATTGATAGCGGAAACAAGGTAACTTTTAGCTATGGGTAATGAAACTGTCTTCTTATTAACCATAGTTAAGATGAACCACAGTTTAGGGTTTGGACAGTACACTCAAAGTGTGATTAATCTAAAATGGAAGCAGAAGCTTCTCAGTCATGCCTGAAGAAGATAGGAGAGGAAAGAAGCATGTGATCCTGGGTGCAGGAGGTTAGGTTTATGCTCGTAATGCTAAACTGTGGTTTAGCATTGCATCTGAACACTACCATAGTTTGTGTTGCAGTTTTCACTGCTCCGTTATCCAATTTAAAAAGTATGTTGGTTCAGGTAAATTTTAAAAACAATCAATATTAAGTCATATCAGTAATTAACTTTATTGAGAATGCATTGTCATTGAGCATTTTTTTATTAGTGAACGATACTCTAGTTCATTGATTCTCAAACAGTGCACCCAGGCACACTGATGCACCCTAAGAGGTGGCTAGGTGTGCCTCAAATATTATGAAAGTATATTTTAAAAATGAGAAGAAACCCATCTGTATAGGGTAAGTAATAGTTTTCTATAGTTTATTTTTATTCATAGTTTAAAATATATTAATATGTTTTTAATTTTGTACACAAAGTGCGCCAGAAATTTTTTATATGTTTTACAGTGCGCCGTGAACCAAAGAAGTTTGAGAACCACTGCTCTAGTTATTATATGCAGGGCTGAAAAAGTCCTGGATGCCTGGTTGATAAAAATGTTATGCTTCTCACATAATGCCAAACTACAGCTGAGCCTCTATTTTGCATGCTCACTACTCCCCTCCTGTCCTCAATTACTTATTTATTCTTCCATGCAAACCAGTAATGTTTGGAAGTTGGTTTGCAGTCTAGGACTGAGGGGAAAGCAGAAACCATATTTTACTGGTTTGTATATAACTGCAACTATGGTTTTCACTTTTATTTTATTTAGAAAAAAATATGCACTACTTAATCAGAAAACTCTTAACAGTGTATGTTATAAAAGAACATAACTAACTGCAGAAGTTAGCTAGTTAAAGCAGAGAAGGATGACTGGAGATAAGGAGAGTGCATGCTGCCCTGGGCTCCTACTGGGAGGAAGGGTAAGATATAAATTTAATAAATAAATAGAGGACAAGGGTTGTTCTTGTGCCAAATCATAGTTTGGTGTTGCATCTGAACCAAGCCATTTTAATGAGAGAATGATTTTGAATTACTGATTTGAATAGTGGAAGAACAGGACTGTTTTCTTTTACCAAAGCAGAACGAGAGAATAAGGTTTTGGAGTATATGTCTAACTTGTTTAATTTCTGTTAACCACAGTGGTGGATGGTTGCAGACCATAGTTGTAACCACAGTGTTGTGTTCCAATAGAGTTGTCTGTGTCTGTAAGACCAAAATGTTTCAGTTATGCCCTGGAGGTAGGATAGCGAAGACTTATTTAGTTTGGAAGACGATTTTGGGAAATCTTAGGGCTATAATGAATATACAAATTATGTTAACAAAATTCAACTTTCATATAATTGACATCTTTCAAGAGCATGACAGCTGCTATACCAAAGTATTCTGAAACAGTTATCCCTGGAAACTTGATTCAGGCTTTAGGGAGTGTTTAAAAAACAACCACTTAAAGTATTTAGGCAGAAATCACAAGATATTTGCAAGGGAGGTGCTGATTCATAGGGTCGCCACAAGTCGTAATCGACTTGAAGGCACATAACAACAACAATTGTTTCTAATCCTCTAGAATGGTTACTTTTTGTTTTTCTTTAAAACACATCTTTACAACCGTGATTTTAAAAAATCTCATCTGTCACGAAAACTGACACATCTCCATAAGCGAATATGCGTTGTGGTGGTGGAGCTTCATTGAGACAGGAGTTTCTAGCCATTCTTAAATTGGTCTTCAGCTGTGGCAGGCAATGCCACAGACGTGTCCAGTAGCTGCAGATATAGCCACTGCACAGTTGCATGCTATACTAACTGGCATCTGTAGCTGCGTATAAGGAACCCTGGGCTAGGCTATTTTCACTGAAGTCAGTAGATCAAGTTCAACTCAGTTCCCCTTGCAGCTCCTTATGCATTATTGGTTTGTTGATTTATTGGATTTCTTACCTGCCCTTCACCATAAGCCCCCATAAAGTGTGCAGGAGTTGCATTGTGTGCATGGGAATGCTGCAGTAGCAGAAGCTTCCTCATTTGGTACATCAGTTCATTGTGCTTATTTCTGTGCATTCGCTGAACTGCTATCCTCTGAAAGTGGAACGGGGGAAGCTTTCTTGCATGAGAATACTGTGGATGTATTGGAGAGCCCCTGGAACACTGTATCAGTATTTTGCACAATGCCTGTATGTTGTGGGTAAGGGTACTTTGTTACAGATGTCTATGTAGCTTCCTGAAGTGGTTGTCATGTAAAAGCAGTGACTGATTCTGATAGAGTCAGTAGGAGCTGTTTACTGTATTAATTTCATGTTCAATATCAAATGCCCTTCTAAATCGGATTATAGCAAAGAACGATAAGGAGATTGCAGAGAAGCTAAATGAATTCTTTGCATCTGTCTTCACAGTGGAAGATATAGGGCAGATCCCTGAACCTGAACTAACATTTGCAGGAAGGGATTCTGAGGAACTGAGACAAATAGTGGTAACGAGAGAGGAAGTTCTAGGCTTAATGGACAATATAAAAACTGTCAAATCACCGGGCCCGGATGGCATCCACCCGAGAGTTCTCAAAGAACTCAAATGTGAAATTGCTGATCTGCTCACTAAAATATGTAACTTGTCCCTCAGGTCCTCCTCCATGCCTGAGGACTGGACAGTGGCAAATGTAACGCCAATATTCAAAAAGGGATCCAGAGGGGATCCCGGAAATTACAGGCCAGTTAGCTTAACTTCTGTCCCTGGAAAACTGGTAGAAAGTATTATTAAAGCTAGATTAACTAAGCACATAGAAGAACAAGCCTTGCTGAAGCAGAGCCAGCATGGCTTCTGCAAGGGAAAGTCCTGTCTCAGTAACCTATTAGAATTCTTTGAGAGTGTCAACAAGCATATAGATAGAGGTGATCCAGTGGACATAGTGTACTTAGACTTTCAAAAAGCGTTTGACAAGGTACCTCACCAAAGACTTCTGAGGAAGCTTAGCAGTCATGGAATAAGAGGAGAGGTCCTCTTGTGGATAAGGAATTGGTTAAGAAGCAGAAAGCAGAGAGTAGGAATAAACGGACAGTTCTCCCAATGGAGGGCTGTAGAAAGTGGAGTCCCTCAAGGATCGGTATTGGGACCTGTACTTTTCAACTTGTTCATTAATGACCTAGAATTAGGAGTGAGCAGTGAAGTGGCCAAGTTTGCTGACGACACTAAATTGTTCAGGGTTGTTAAAACAAAAAGGGATTGTGAAGAGCTCCAAAAAGATCTCTCCAAACTGAGTGAATGGGCGGAAAAATGGCAAATGCAATTCAATATAAACAAGTGTAAAATTATGCATATTGGAGCAAAAAATCTTAATTTCACATATACGCTCATGGGGTCTGAACTGGCGGTGACCGACCTGGAGAGAGACCTCGGGGTTGTAGTGGACAGCACGATGAAAATGTCGACCCAGTGTGCGGCAGCTGTGAAAAAGGCAAATTCCATGCTAGCGATAATTAGGAAAGGTATTGAAAATAAAACAGCCGATATCATAATGCCGTTGTATAAATCTATGGTGCGGCCGCATTTGGAATACTGTGTACAGTTCTGGTCGCCTCAAAAGGATATTATAGAGTTGGAAAAGGTTCAGAAGAGGGCAACCAAAATGATCAAGGGGATGGAGCGACTCCCTTACGAGGAAGGGAGCATTTGGGGCTTTTTAGTTTAGAGAAAAGGCGGGTCAGAGGAGACATGAGAGAAGTGTATAAAATTATGCATGGCATTGAGAAAGTGGATAGAGAAAAGTTCTTCTCCCTCTCATAATACTAGAACTCGTGGACATTCAAAGAAGCTGAATGTTGGAAGATTCAGGACAGACAAAAGGAAGTACTTCTTTACTCATCGCATAGTTAAACTATGGAATTTGCTCCCACAAGATGCAGTAATGGCCACCAGCTTGGACGGCTTTAAAAGAAGATTAGACCAATTCATGGAGGACAGGGCTATCAATGGCTACTAGCCGTGATGGCTGTGCTGTGCCACCCTAGTCAGAGGCAGCATGCTTCTGAAAACCAGTTGCCGGAAGCCTCAGGAGGGGAGAGTGTTCTTGCACTCATGTCCTGCTTGCGGGCTTCCCCCAGGCACCTGGTTGGCCACTGTGAGAACAGGATGCTGGACTAGATGGGCCACTGGCCTGATCCAGCAGGCTCTTCTTATGTTCTTATGTATATATGTAACGTTTGCACTCAGCCTTCAGTCAGATTGATGGCATTTCAGAGCACCTTGCTAGAATTTTTCTGCCCAATCTTCTCAGTGCAGGAATTTAGGGCTTGTTCTCTGAAGGATTCTGCACCGCCTTGTTGAAAACCAGAATGGTTTCTCAGCACATGCCAGCAGTTCTGTTGGTAGCTGAACATTGTGTGCATAATCTGTTCTTATGGAAAATGTTTCCCTCTTTATTTTACCCCCCCCCAACCATGAAGGTTGTCACTCAGTTAGCTTTTGTTAGCTAGTATTAGCTTCTTGTATAGTTTTGTGTTGTTTTATATTCGGCTAAAATGCAGGACTGAAAGGGCAAGAGACCTTAACGGTGCACATAAGATAAGTTATGTCCCAGCACATGTTGAGTATTAACTTTTTAGGGACAACCAGAAAAACAAGGCTCATGCACAAACCATTAACAGCTCAGTATGAAAACGAATGTCAAAACTTGTATTGTGTATCTTGAAAATGAACAATAGGAGTGTGAAAGCAAAGGAGAGGGGCCCATAGCTGAGTGGTAGAGCTCATGCATTGCATACAAATGTCCCAAGTTCAATTCCTGTTATCTTCAATTAGGGCTAGAAAAGACTCCTATCTGAAACCCTGGAGACACACTACATTACGGAGCAGGATATCTGACTCAGTATAAGGACGTTTTCTATGTCCCTATATTTAATATAAAATAACCACCCAGCAGGTGGACTTGAGAAAAACATTTATCTAAAACCAAAAGCAATGGATAACAAAATATATGCCTTCCATTAAAAAAAACCCTAAAATTCTGTGTGTGCAGCTTTTGCATATTCACCTCTGTTGATGACTGAAAAGTTTTCATCATGGAACCACAGCAATTGGAATTATAGCTTTTTGGTTGCGTTCGGATGCACAGGAACATCCAACAAAACACACTAATATTGATGTTTCCCTGAAAGGAAGAAGTATTCATACAAATATTGAGGCAATGAGGGGTCTTTAGTTGCCATTCATATGTATTTTCCATTTGTTGAAAAAGCAGTGAAACGACTTTCAAGATCTCATCCTATATTTACTGGAGAATTGTTTTGTTGTCCTCATGTGCTATATTCTTTGGCTATTCCCAGTATTGTACATAGCTGTTTTTGTTGTTTAATTTTCTGTTTGTATTGTATTATTTGGACTATTTCAGTATTTGTCAATATTTTGGTGGCCTTAGTTTTCTTTGTTTATCCAACTCCATATAAGGAAGCTTTACTAATTTCCTACTATAAAATAACCTCCCATATATCTGGAAGACAGGTGAATTTGAGAAAAACATTGATCTAAAAACTCCCTCCCCCAAAAAACTCTGTATGTGCATCATACATAGTGTAACTTACCAAAATACTCAAATTCACAACAACTAAATTCTCTTGAAAAACATTGGTGTTCTTGCCACTGAGCCATGGGAAGGAATAGAAGCTGAATAATCAGCAGGGCTTTTGAATCTGAAGCCACCCAGATGACCAGCAACAGCACAAAAATTACTAGTCCACAAAGTCCATACTAGCTTGTCTTCCTGCTCATGGCAATGTTAGTAATTTGTGCGACATTCAGACCCTGAAAATAAAGGAGGCCTGGAGGAGCCCCACCTCTCATCTCATTTGCAGATATTTACAGTATTTGCCTGAGCACCTGGAGGAGATTCTTCCTGTCTATATGAGGTCCGATGCACGGCATCTGACAAGCCTGAAAATAAATATGTGTGTGTGGACATGGCTAGAGAGTTGGAGGGAGCATCTTCTCGAAGGTACAGGTTTGTGACACAGATATCATTGAGACTTGTTAGCCACGGCTGCTTTAATGTTTAGTACCACCTATAGACGTGTTGCAGCTGAAGTTCAGAACAACTGAAACAACACTATCTCTTGCCCCGAGGCCCTAAAATTTAAAAGCAGGGAGGATAAGACCTAGGCTGAAAGTAAATCCCATTGAACCCAGTGAAGCTTACTTCTGAGTAGACATGTATTGGATTGCAGCCTTAATCAAAGCTTTGAAGAGGGATCTCTGGAGGGAAAAATGGAGACGACTTAGCTTAATGTTTAGCTATGGTGCTTACCATTTTCTGCTTGCCTGGGGCAAGTTGTAGCCTGTCTGCACAAGCAGCCAAGTAATAAGCATACAAGTCTGCCTGCTGTTTCTGCTGCACTCCTACTTTCTAGCAACAGTCAGAGAACCATGCAACACTCCCCAACGTAAGCATAGTGGTGATGCTGTAGATCAAGAAGTCCTCGGTTCAAATCTGGCCACTGCCACAAATTCACAACATGGGCAAACCTCTCTCAGCCTCACCACCCCCTCATCTACCATATGAAGACAGTGACCTGTCTTACAGGGTTGTTGCAAGTACACCTTAGATATTGTTCTGAAGTGCTTTGAACACCCTTACACAGTATATGCATGTAAAGTATTAATCATCATTGTTGTCTTAATATTTCTATTGCTTTGGGAAACAAAACATAGCAGGGCCTCAGTCTCTTCTGTTCCTTCCTCTGACACACAGCAGCAGGAGAAGGGAGCCAAAGACGGATGGGGGGCTGTGCTGCATGTGAGTGCCCATCCCTGCTGAACTAACCTGCAAGACTGAGCTGCGGCACCACGTCACATGCATGTGAAGTGATTTGTGAAAAAGCAAGCCTGCTTTTGTTATGCATTTTCATGGCTCTCAGTCCCACATTCTTCAGTTGCCCTCAGCAAGAGAAGGGAGGCATCCTCTCAGCACACCAGGCAAATGATAGGTGTCAAGAAGAAGGAGGTGTGATGCTTTTTTGACATGTTCATCTCCACTTGGGGTATATTCAGAAATCCCTGAGTTGGTTTCGCACTGGCACACCAGTTGTGCAACCTACCCGTACAGTCCACGTTGTGTTGTGGGTTGGTTGCAACCATAGCGTGTTAGCTAGGCACACAGTTTCCCCTGCAGTGTAGTCCCATCACTGTGTCAGTTGTACATGCAAAGACTAGGGGGGTGGTTTTGAGGCTTGGCAGTCCTGCATCCTATCCCATGCTTTTGTTTCAGGGTTAGAGTTCTAGACGGCAGCCATCAAAGGGGTGGGTGGGTTTATTTTCTCTGACTAATAGCTCGCATGTCTTTTCTTTGAAAAGTATTGTTCTCGGGTTTCTCGGTGTTGCTGTGGCTGATTTCTTTATCCAGGTATCTCCATAAACACTACTTTTCTTGTGTTCCTTCTAATTGTGCCTGCGGCATGTGTTGCCTACACTGTTTTGGTTCCTGTTTTTCTTGACACCTGTCAGGTCTTGTTACCAAGATAATCCTTGCCCATCCATAAGCTATAGCTGCTTGTCTGAGCCAAAGAAATGTCTCTTTTTTTCACCTCATTTGACTGAAAAGGATGCTAAAGATGAAAGCCAGCTTACCACATGAGCTTTAGGAGAGCTCACATTTTTTCTTAATATTCTATTCCACCCTATGTCAGCTGCTGGATTAACACTGAACTTTGCTACTGCTACTATGTCAAGCTTACCCAGCACTCATATTCCACTCTAGTACAGTGAATGTCAGTCAGCTGAACACAGGCCTGCACAGCTTGAGACCCACTAAACCAAAAACAACCAACTAAGCAAGCTTTTGGCCTTCTAGATACTTGACAGCCCTCACCCCTTTTCCTGCAGCCTCAAACAGGCAACACAATCAAGAGGCTTACCAAGCCTCTTGTGGGCAACTGTCCCTGTGACTGCATTTGGCCAGGCTGGTGAGAAGCTCTGCAGGCCTGGTCTGATAAAGTACATTGTCTACCACCAGGACCAGCAGTACATCTGCTGTTGAAGCCAGGCCTGAGTCAGGGCCTTTTCCTAGCCACCATCAAGGTGGGAAGGGAAAGCAGTTTCTAGTACAACAATCTCTCTACACCAGTTGCAGGACCCTCCTTTGACTCCAGCTTGCGCTGTAGGATCCATTTTCCTTAACTATACTGTACATGTTAATCTTTCTCCTTGTCTTTCTGGGTGACCAGCTGCGAAGGACAATAGGACTCCTTTACTTTATAAGAATTGCTCTGGTGGATCCAACCATGAATCCCATCTTATCCAACATTTTGTTTCCCAGAGTGGCCAGCCAGGTGCTTCTGAAAATCCCATAGCCCATACAGGCAACAACTGGGATTAACTGCCTCTGAACCTAGAGTCTCCATTTGGCTGTTGTGGCCAATAATTGAAACACCTCCATGCATTTGTCTAATCTCTCTTTAGAGCCATCTAATCGCTACTGCAGTATCCTGTGGCAGCAAATTCCACCAGTCACGTGGAAGAGGGAATTTCAGCAGCTACAGTTTCTCCCCATCTTGCACGTGACACGATGCACCTACCAAAAATCTCTCTTGAATCAGCAATTAAAAGGTACATAAGGTGTATCCTGCTTTGCATCTGATCATCTCTCTCAAAAAACAAAACCCCAAGCCATCATAAAGCAGAAAGGTAGTGCCAACTAGTCTGACCCATTTTTGGTCCGGTCATGACCCACTTACACATCCTGGTCATCCCACTGAGAATTAATTCTCAAAACCTGTAGCTAAAAACGTGAAAGCCTAAGGATGAAAAGTAGGGTGGGAAGACTGGTCTACCCCTGCCCCCCATTTCCCCCCAGGCTTCTTCACATCTCTCTCTGTGGTCTTCAGCCAGACCCAGGATCTTGTCTCTGATTCCAAACAGCAAAGAGGCCCTTCCTCTTCCTCCTAGTACTACTGCTACTAACATTTATACAGTGCTTTAAAAAAAAAAAAACCCACCCCCACCCCCCAAAAAATAGACCCAGGCTCATAGTCTAAAAATTCAGTGTTTAATTTTATTATTTGTGTCTTTTCTCTTGACCTGTTTGTTCTAGGCGATTTAATCCAGTTATGAAGGAAGATTTTGGTTCTGTACCACATGTCTGTCATTCAACAGCAGCAATGCCAAAGATGGCAATCTGTATCTGCAAACAATATTTTAGCAACTTTGGTCTTCACTAATGTCACATGCAGGGGCCAACATAAACATACCCTGTTTCTTTCCCTGCTCCCCTCTTCAAAAACGGTCATATTGCCACTGTTGAGGTTGCGACACGCCAGTTGGAAAAATCACTGCTCCAGATATTTTGGACTATGGCTCCCATCAGCCAGTTGGTGAGAGTTGTAGTCCAAAACATCTGGAGGGCACATAGGTTGAGTAAGGCTGCTCTACGCCAACTCCTTGAACTGGTGTGAAGCCTGGTGCTGTAGCTGTTGTATAGGGTCTCCTGGACAATCCTTTGCTATGTTCCTGAGCATGACCCTCCTGTTCTCCGCCTTGCCTGCCTGGCACTCTGCCCACAACAAGAGAGTTGGCTTGCCTGCCACAGTTGTCTCCAGCTCTGGCCTGCAGTGGAAGCGGCTAACCATGGATAAACAGTGGCCATCACTCACCTATGAAATCATTTTATAGAGGAATGACTTGGTTATCAATGGTTCCTTTCCAGTTGCCACCGATAGCTTACATAGTTTGAATTGGCCTCAAAGCAAGGGAAGATAAGGTGACCTTTTCTGAAAGTGCTTTGGCACTTCAAATTGGTCCAACTGGTTAGGAAACATTTAAACTGAATCTGGCAGGGCGAGATAATAAACTGGCTTATGGGCTGCATGGAGCCTCCGAGGCAGTTTTGTATGGTCCGTGGGAATGACAGATTTTATTTTTTTTAAAAAGAAAGCTTCTAGTGCTTATGATTCCAAAAGTGTGGCAAGGAGTGTGCTACCCCATTAAAGCTCCTGCCTCTGCTGGCCACTTAGGACTTCTCAGCCCAAGGACCCCACCTCTGGCCCTTGCCTTTTCTACCTCCATCTTTGTCTCTCATGCCCTCCCGTGTCTTTGGACGCACACACCTTGACAGTAAAAAAAAGGGGTGGAGTGGGTGGAGTGATCCACCTTAAATCAAAGCATTAAAACCTCCTTGCAGGTTCTGATCTATCAGTTGAAGACTATTGAGATGGGGTTATTTTCAGCCCAATGGAGAACTGGAACCTATCAGAGGAACCAGAAGCACTGTCACTGGTTGAGAGATGGGCCTGGGAGCTTTGCAAGGAGTGATATGAGAGAGAGGGTGATTGGAGGTGGGTGGAGCTAGGCCAGGACAACATAGCCTATGACACATCAAAGGAAAAGTAGCCATACGTGGGAACTTTCCAGGAGCTTGCCAACACCCCCTCCAATATTTGCAGCCTGAGGGGAGTGGGATGTTTGAAGCTGCAATTGGTTTGTTGTGTAGGTTGCAGCTAAGACAAGTATGGTTCTCTTCCCACCCCTCTTTCCTCACCTTAGGAACCAAAATTAGGCTGAAATGTTTGATAGCAAGAGGCACACTCTAATTATGAGTAGCAAGGTTGGCCTCAGGTTGTAGAAACTGTCTCTCAAACCCAGCACCCTCTTTTCCAAATTATTATCTTGGAACTGCTTCTGCCCAGTGACTGTGTAGTCTGTTTGGGTTCATACTATGATGCGGTTTTGTTCACTGTGTTGGCACAAGCTGGAGCGTTGCCTTTCTAGGGGGCCCTTTGCCTTAAAAACCTCAGCTGAGTCATGTCTGGTCATGACGGTTAATGATTTCCCTAGGATGCCTTGTGTAAGCAAGCAGCTCCCAGCTTGCTCAACTTTGAGAACCTGTGGAGCCTGTGCTCTTGCAGAACAAACTTTGAAAGCTTTTGATTATTTTTTTACGTTTTGGAAAGCAATTCGTGTTTATAATAAGATACAGGAAATTGCAGACTGTGCACTACCTCTATACCCCCAATTAAATCTACTGGCTGACAGTGTTGTCATCTAAATTGGATGTGAGTTGTGACTGTCAAAGGCAGATAAGAATTAAGTTGTTTTCTAAAAATAAACCCCTTTGTTATTTATAGCCTGTCTTGTTTTAGGGCTAAGAAATTTCAGGGCTGCAACCTGTGGCCCTCCAGATGTTGCTGAACTACAACTCCCATCAGCCCCAGCAAACATAGCCAATGGCCAGGGATTATGAGAGGTATAGTCCAGCAACATCTGGAGGGCCAAAGGTTCCCCACACCTGACTTAATTGGTTAGATTAAGCCATGAATAAGACTTTTAATTGACTAAGATAAGCTCCATATTAATCAGGCAACAAATTAATAAAATACGCATTTAAAATATAAGTACTTACATGCACACACAACTGCAGATGACAAACTCCATCTTAGGAGAGGCGTTCACTTTTCCCTCTTGTGCAGGAGGAAATGCCACTTCTAAGCTGATGCATCATCTAAACATGAACAATGTATGGTTTTTGCTTCAAAACTACTAGTTTTACTTGTATGTAAATATAATCAATCAGTGAATTGAGTAAGATTGATTTAATTTATTTTATTTTATTGGATAGAAATTATTTGTTACGTTAGCATCCCACTCTTCTTTCAAGTCACTAAGTATGACAGGTGAGCTTTGTCACAACCCAGTGAAGTAGGCTAGACCAAGAGGGAAGTGAATTTCCTGAGGCCACACACTCTGTGAGCATCAGGCACTGAAATGCCCAACTCTGGTAGCACAGCAGAACAATAGCTGGCAAGCACCGCCTGCCTCTTGAACTCAGTCCTGGGCTTTCATTCCAGGTTTCTGCAGGAACTGTGCCTATACAAATACTGAATCACTGGCGCATCTTGCCCAATCTGTTTCTATGGAGGATAGATCTGTCGACAGCTTTGAACCATGAAAGGTAAATGGCATCTCTGTATGGTGAGAAGCACCCTCCTTTTATATATGAGATGCTAGGAACAGAACATAGGGGCTGTTTCTTTCACGTCCTGTCGTATGCTTCTGAGATGGCACTCTGCTGTGGTAGCAAAGTGCTGGATTAGACAGATATTTTGGCCTGCCCAGCAGGCCTGTTACATTTGCGTTGTCTACTCCAATGTGGTGCCCTCCAGTTGTTGTTGGACACCAGCTCCCATAGAGTTGGGAGTTCAACAACATCTGGAGGCACCATGTTGGCTACACCTGGTCTACTCTGGCTGGAATCATCTTTTACCTATTTTTTTTTAATTGGCAATGATGAGAATCAAACTTGGGATCTCAAGCATGCAAAATGTGTGCTTTGCTGAAGAAGCCATGGGCAGTTCTTAGTTGGCCAGCAATTATTAGCTTGCTGTGCGGGGGTCCCTATGGTTCCCTGGGCTGTACGAGGTCTCTCCCTGCCAAGATCAGCTGAGCTTTGAGCCAAGGGCCCCCACATCTGTATGCCTGTGCCCCTTGTGGCAAGCCATTCAAGGCTTAACCCCGCGTAATGTTGAGGATGGAGCTGTACTACGAGAAACGTGGTATTGCCACAGATAAGGGCATCTCTATACCAAGGCTCCCCGTCATTTATTGTTTTTTAATTCAGATTGATTTACCATAATGGTTTTTGTTTAAAAATTTGTATATAACAAAACATGTAAAGAATATTCTGGATTTGTTTTGTTCATAAAAAGTTTAAAGTTTCAATAAAAAGTATTTAAAAAAAGAAGGAAACAAGACCAAGGTCTCCCACTTCCCGTCTAATGTGTAGCAAAACATTTCCAGAATCCTGACACCATTGTGCTGTGTGTTTCCCTACCAATGCAAGCCACTGAAGCAGACATTCAGCCTATTGAGATCAGGGGCAAATCTTACAATATGCTGCAGATTGGGAGAACTTGGCACAAAGATGCCATTTTTGGCAGGAACCCCATATTTCTCATAATTTGGCATTCCACGCTAAGCTGCCTCTTGTGTGGGGAATTCTAGCCAGAACCTGCTCATCCCACTGTCTTCAATTAGAACTCAAAAGATGTTCTGCTCCTGCTCCACTCTTGAACCAGTTGCTTATGTTCTCTCTCTCTCTCCCCCCCACACTCTAACTTGTGGGTCAGAACCGAGGGCCTGCCTGATCTCTAGTGTTTTTATTCACTGGCGGATGGTTTTGTTTGCTTGTGAGAAAGACAGATCTTGGTAAGCTCAGCAAAGCAAGAGGCTGGGAAGGGGTTAAAGTCAGTTAACGTCTGGGTCGTGACTCTTGGCTGAAATCCCAGATGGAAAATGAGTACAGGAACAAACAATATTTTTGCCTGAGCAGGAGCTGAAATGTCAAGAGCTGAGCTTGTGGGTAAGGATCCGGGGGCTGTGAGTTGGAAAGCTCCCTAGATCGAGAGCGACCGCAGACACTGGCAACGTTTAGTTTTCCTTGCATCCTTTCTCTGTTGCCTGGTGCTTCTTAGTAACTGTGATGTCATTAGCTTTCACGGAAAGAGTTGCCTCGTGAAGTAACTTTCTACAGGCTCTGTTATAGTCATTCATTTTCTGTGTGTGCAATTTGTGCAAAAGGCTTGCCTGCGTTAAGTTGTATGTTCCACTTCTTACTCCCCTGTTAGCCACCCTGGGAGCATAAATCTGTGTTGAAGGTACAGGATATAAATTATGTAAATAAATATATTAGCCTGGTCAAAACTGCATCATGCTGGGTCTGCCAGTGTTACACATTTATATTTTTGCCTTGATATCTTCCATGCCTTTCTTGAATTGTGGAATTCAAGGCAGTGTATGTGGAGTTCCCAGCAGTCTCTCATCCAGGCACTGACAAGAGCCAGACCTGCATTGCACCTTCAGACTGGATAACTTGGGCCAGAGGTCACAAAATGCGTGTCACAGTGTTGGTGCTGCTCACTTTTATGCTTTAGAAGAACATCTCCACTTTTTGCTCCCTTGTCAGAAGATCTTGTCAGACTGTGTTCTTGTCAAGTTGGGTAATCGCAAAGGTGGTCTGTAGCAGCCTCTCTTTGCTCAGGCTGGTGAGCAAGTGGAACTCCAAGAGCCTCATCTGATCTACTCTAGCCAACGCTTGTTAAGGTGCTTCCTTGGGGATCTGGCCAGTTCCTTCCTTGAGCTGAGCTGCTTGGTGTTGATGATGCACAAGCTAGTTCCCTGCCTAACATCCCAAGTCCAGGACCAACTGCGCTCAAGTCCAGATGAACTGGTTCTTCAGTCTAAACACATACAGATGCAACTACAGCTGAGAGTTATTGGACCCAGGACAACACTGTCTCTTTGAGGAATTGATTTTTGTGGCAGCTGCTTTCTTGTAGCAAATTGAGGTTCACTTACGGTTTCGGGTACCGTGCTGGAAGCATATAGATGACACAGGCATTGTGTGCAAACAGTGAAAGCCAGCCAGGGAGGGGCGCGCTGAGTAGTCTATCAAGAGAGGCAGAACGCATGGCAGGTTGTTGCAGAGGGATTCCCCATCTATGGAGAAACCAGGCAGGCCAGCCAAGGTAATCTCCTTGTGCCAGTAGGCAAGAGCGGGTCATACCGTACGCCCTGACTCCTTAGCAAAGCTTCTTGGTCAGCTTTAGCTATTAAATCTGAGGGGCTCTGCTGGTCTGGCACCTCTGTAGAGACTTTAATCTAGCCACCCCCGCACCTCACTTGACACATGTGGACACTGACCTTACACTCCCTCTACCCGTTATTTATTTAGCTAAATGGTTCCTTCCATCAGCCGACACTGAGGATGGTTTTTTCCTCGTCCTTTCAAAGTCTGATTTGTCATCTTTCTTGTGGTCACAGCCTCCTGGAATCTTCCCTTTTTCTTCTTCCCTCCATGTCTTTCTCAGCCCCCCCCCTTGTGTGTGCGTTTCAAATCCTAACAACCTCTTCTGTGTGTGTGTGTGTTTGTAAATACATTTACTAATAAAGCCTGCCAAAAAAATACCCTGTTCAGACATAAAAGGAAATACTGTGCGGGTTTAAGCCCTCAGGGGAGGGGGGGAATCCTGTGTTTGCTCTGGACTTTAGTGTAAGCTTTGTATTACTGAGCTGATCTGGGCTGGCCTCCAAGTACAGACGGCTACAGTAAGCAGATCTGTCCTCTTCCCGCTCCCCCCTCCGCAACTATCCTGCTGCATGCTGCTGCAATCGGGGAAACAAGCCTGGTCTCTCATACAACTCCTCATTTCACTGAGTTGGCCGTTGTTAGCATTTCCCCAAGCGTAAAAAGATCAAAAATAAGCTGGACGCCGCGGATACTTTCTGGGAATAAATAAGTCGGGGCGTGTTTTTAAAAATTGTGTTTAGTGTTTATTAGTTGCCTTTCCAGATGCATGTAGCGCTTGTAGTGGGGTGGCTGTGACTTACCTTCAGCATTTTTATTTTATGTGTTCAATAACCCTTGTAGTACTGCAAGCTTTAATGAGTAGAATTGCCCACTAAAGCTTTGCTGATGGACAAGGGCAAATTTCAATATTTGGAACGTGTGAATGTGTATGTTTAAAGCTGTTTTGGTTCTGATGTATAACTGTAATAATGAATGGCAAAGAAGAAATTAAAAGTGACCCCTTTCTCCCAACCATGAGCTTATTTTGTTTTCTGAAAGGTGTGCTTAATTCATTATATTGTGACTCTTTTTAACATTTAAAAAAGGCAGTGCGTGTTGAAGTTTTGATGATATCTGTATTTCAGTGATCAGGTAAAAGACAGATTATTTAATCAATGAAGGCTGCTGTTGTCTGCATTCCTACTTGTGTCAAAGCACCACTGAATTCAATGGGGGCTTCTAAATAAATGTGGCTATTATCAGGCTGCATGAGTTAATTAGCTGATGTTTTGAAGAGGCGCGGGGGGGGGGGGAGAGACAAAATCTCTCCTCGATTGCTGTGCTTCTCTGTAGCTCCTTAATTGTGTTGCCTGTGAAAATGTCTGCGTCCCACCCAGCTTGAAACCTCTGTCAAGGGAAGATAGTGCTGGTCTTTGACCATAATAAATGTTTGATTGATTGATTGGTCAAGGGAAGGAGTGAAAGTAAGCAGCTGAGATGCAAAGGAGAGGAACGTTGCCTAAGCCTCTTTGCTGTTCATGCTGAGAACAAGGGTCAAAACCAGAGGCCCTTTTTTTCCTGGATCCAAGCTTGAATATGAGAAAATGGTTGGGTTGGGATTGGGACCCAGTTGGGAAGCCCCTTGGCCACCCCCACCCCCGGATTTCCATTCACATCACAGAGAAGTTGGAAGAGACGCATCTTTGCTTAAACACCCCTGCAGGTGTAATTCTGTGTAGTCCAAGATAAATTACCCAACTTCAGTGTATATGGGCAAGTGAATTGCTTCAGCTGGAGTATTTGGGGAATGAGCTTAGAGGTTGCCAAAGAAAGTGTTGCAGGGTATATGCTTGTTTTCCCAGCATGCACCTGGTTATCTAGCCCTTTAGAACCAAATCTTGAAATAGACTTTGATAACACTGTCTCTGCTTGCTGCCACCCTGCAATTTTGATTGAAGAACTGGACTTGTGTACATATTGTGCAATCGGTTTATGAGAAAAGGCATAGATGCATTATGTGAAAAATATGGTCCAGAAGTTAAGACAATTGGGCTCAGATCTTGTTTTATATATCCAGGGACTTCTGGCTCATGGGGTAGCCTCATTCGCCTCCCACCCCCCAGTCTCAGGTCTCCCGTTGTAAAATGGCTGTGCAGGCAAGCTTATTTCACAGAGTTGCTTTAAATGCTTGAAGAGTCTCTCTGTTTTTAAGGGACCTCTCGGTTATTCAAAGTATAGAGAAAATCCACCCCCAGCCTTAACACGAGCGAGAATGATGCAGCTGCCTCCAGATGGTGGGGTTTGGGAGCCTTTGAAGGGCAACATGTTTTAAGTTATTTAATTTAGTATTCTTTTTGAAAAGTGCCTTGATGTTCTATTCTGTAAAATGGGAATGATTTTAAATTATGAAGCCCGAACTGGGAAAGTGAATGCAAAGGAAACAACTGACTTTAATAGGGTAATTTGGAATGGGACCATATAGATTTGTGTGTGCTGCTTGTGTTGGGGAGGCTGAGGGGGTGCATTGCGAAGAAGCAAGGGTATCACCATTTGGATTCTCCAGGCTCCAAAACATCTAGAGTGAGCACGAAGTGAATAAATATGTTTGGGTTTGTTGAAACAAAGGCTGTCTGTTCATACACAATTTTTGGTGTTTGTTTTAAAACTGGAAATCTCCAAGACTTGTCCAGTGTCTTACACCCTGTGTCAGTATTTTTAGCAAGAAAACTTCTTACAGTAAACAAAGGACTGGAAATGGGGAGACTCCCAAGATTAAAACTTATCTAAGTTTAGACCAAGTGAGTCAGCATTAAACAAGATAACCACCACCCATAGACTTCATACACTCTCTTGGTTTAACAGAGCTATGAGAGACACATACATATATAATGTACTAGGGTCTGCCACACCTGCTCGCTTTGCTTGCCCAACCTGCCATAACCCCTCATCCACCACCCCCTCAGAGCTTGCCAAAAGCCTTTTATGATCCTCTCCCCACTTCTCTTCCCCCACCCGATGCTGGAGGTGCAAAGGAATACCTACCCCCCCACCCCCTCGCCAAACCACCTACTGCCTCCAGGCCTTGCCAAACTCCCCTCCCATTAGACCTGGCCAAGTCTCCTTTTCCACACCCTTGTCTGCAGGTCACCAAGCCTCTGTTTCCCTGCCCCTCTCCCCAGGTCGCTAAGCCTCCTCCCCCTTCTAGACCTTCTCCCATGAGGGGGAGAGAGGTGGCTGGCTGAGATGAACCACACAAGAATACTCACGACGGGCTGGAGCAGCTCCTCATTAACTGTCCTGTTCTCCTGCCACTTTTACTCTCCACCGCTGAGTCTGAAACAGTGTTGTTGGTGAGGTGGTGGCAGTAGAGCAGGACAGCTGTTAAGGTGCTGCCCCAGCCTGTCATGACTGTTCTTCTGTAGCTTGCCTGGGCCGGCGCCCCCCCCCCCCGCTAAATGCCTGGCAGTATTTAGGAAGCTGCTGGCAGATGGCACTGCAACCTGCAGCGTGACAACAGCCTTAGAAAAATATTATATGTAAGATAATTTAACAACTTCCCTCTGTTGCTTCCTACTACATTGAAAATGCATGGGGAATTTCTTGGGCAGGTCTATTCTTAAACAACAGAAAATCTTCTTTTGTGCTAAGAAAGTATTAGGTAAAAAGATCTGTGCAAATTTCCTTATTTTCTTCATAAAATTAATGCTTTTATTTTCAGTCCAATTTTTAAAGTTAATTTTAGTCTACTTTATATTTATACCCTGCTTTCCTATTAAAACAAGAACCAAAGTGAATTGCAGTACTTTTGTCAACTGCAGTGGACAACCAGGCCCCTATACGGTTAAAAGAGTTTTGTCGAAGATGAAATTTTGACAGTTGTGTGCCTTACAGTTCCAAGGAGAAGCTGTACCTACTGAAATTCCTGTCATCGTGATTATGAAAGATACAGGAGACCTGCCCTCTTTTGCCTCTTAGTCTCCCTATCTTAACTGCTCTGCATAAACTGGAAAAAAATCTGGTGAGTGTGTGAGCGTGCAAACGTGTGTGCCCACTCTTCCAGTATTCTGGAAAACCCTGGCTTGTCTCTGTGTTCAGCGGAATGCCATGCAGGCCCCAGACTTGCTTTTCTATTAGCTGGCTGCTCTGCCAGTAGCTGAACTTTGCAGGAAGTCTCTCTCAGCTGGAATGTCTGCCAGCTGCAGTGCATTTCTTTGTCCCTTGGCAAATTAGCTGCTTGAGGCAGCTTGCAAGAGAAGTGGTGGTAGGCAGGGCAAGTCCCATCAAGGCTTAATATTCCGCGTTACCTTGATCATTGATTCTTACTTTCTGGAGGCAAAAGCACATGTGCCTCAAAGCACTTTTATCAACCCACTTTTAACTGTTTCTCAAACAGCATTGGTCATGTTCACTGCCACCACGAGGGCCAGCAGCTTTCCTTTAAAAGAAATTTTGGACTCAGGCTGAAAAATACATTGCACATTAAAATTGTACATGGAAATGAATAATAAACTGCAGGCTTAGATTTGTATGTTTAAATAGCTTGACAGATGCTTGCTACAGAACTCACTACTCTTAGGATCTTTTAAAAAGAGAGAATGAAAAATGTAGCTAAATTAAAGAGTTCTTTCTCTTCTCATATCTTGAACGCTTGACTTGCACAGCAAAGCAATTAAAACGGAAGTGTACAGCAGCTGCTGCAGCTTGGAATTTTCTGGTCTTCCCCGATAATTACGTTAGTGGCGGAATTATTCTTTTTCTGAACTGAGCCTGGAGTGGGGGTGGGGGGATTGTTCTGCTTCAGTAATCCAGCCCGGATTACAACCTTGTAATTGGATCCCTGCACAACAAACTCTGGTTTTATGATGTGAGCTGTTGTTGAGCCATTCCAAGTCAGCCTCTGGGTGTGTGTGTGTTTTAATGACTCTTATCCAGTCGTGGGTTTCATAGCCAGCCACAATGCTGCCCTGCTTAATCCTGGGTTTCTGAAAACGTGTGTGCAAAAAAAGATGCTTTGAGGGCAGCTTTTAAGGGCTGCCAGAATTTCTCAGCTTAATAATGGGCTTATAGCTGTCTACCCAAGAAATGGCCTCCTCTGGAGGGAGGGGAGTGGGGAGAGAAGCTCCTTCGTAGGGTAGCACGAGCAATTTCAATTGACAGTAAACAGCGCTGTGTATGTGCTAAACCAGTCCCCTAAAATTCTGCTGCAAGATACCCCCACATTGTGCTATAACAAAGGCTCAGTTCTTCCAAGCTGTATAAATCAAGCACATTTTCCTAATTTCTCCTGGTTTGCAATAGGTCTTCTGCTTCTCCTGCTCATTTGGAGGGGTAAGGCGCTCTTTGGATGGGGTTACAAAAAAATCCAGGTGCCTGGTAGGCCCTGGCATCCAAGGGATTGGTCCTGGCTACTGCTATGTTGTTTGTGGCTGAGGGCAGGCAGTAGGCTTTCCCTGATCCCAAGGGAGATGTTGCTGTTCTGGCCAACTGGGTCCCTGCCTTTCCCTTACTCCATGTTCCTCCATCAGTCCTTTCCCAGTCTGGCTAGCTGCTTTGGCTCTGCTCCACTTTCAGGGTAGCTTGGTTTAGAGCCCTGGAAAGTTGTGTGGGGAAGAGAAAAAGAAAGGCCAGAACACACTAATAAAAACAGGACCCTCCTTCTCACTGGTGAGACTTTCTTCTGTCCAGACTCTGCTGGGTTAAGTTTTTGCAAGGAATTTTGAACTAGTATATAGTGTAGCGGTTAAGGTGCTGGACTACGACCTGGGAGGCCAGGGTTCGAATCCCCACACAGCCATGAAGCTCACTGGGTGACCTTGGGCCAGTCACTGCCTCTCAGCCTCAGAGGAAGGCAGTGGGAAACCCCTTCTTAATTCCGCTTACCATGAAAACCCTATTCATAGGGTTGCCATAAGTCGGAATTGACTTGAAGGCAGTCCATTTTCATACAAGGTGATGACTCAGTGGCACCTGGGAATCATAATTCAGCAGCTCCTCTGGCTTTGGGAATATCTGCAAATGTTGCTAATATGCCTGAGCATATATTCACAACAATAAGAACTAGAAACGTTCTTTTAAATAGAAATCTGTGTCTCATTTATTTTATTTATTTATTACATTTATACCCTGCCTTTCTTTTCATGATTGAAACCCAAGGCGGCTTACATATGGTTCCCAGGCAGTCTCCCAACCAGGCACTGACCAGACCTGACCCGAGCTGGCCTTATGTGCCTTCCGACCATAGCCGGGGACCAGGCTCATGGAATGGCTTTTCTTTCTAATGGCATGAAATACAGTAGGAAGTCTCAAGTTCAAATGTCACCTCAGCTTCCCTTTGTGATGTGGCACATGGCTCTGCAGTCTTTTTGTTTCAAAGGACAAAACATGCTAATAGCCTGTCCTGAAAACAACAGAGAATCACAAAACAGTTCATTAATACAATAGCTAATAAACAAAAATAATTTCCAGTCATTCTATTCGGTCTAGTATTCCAATAAAGTTTGAAACGCTTATAGTCTCTTTCAGAACAGTTGAGGCTACATACCTTTTGTCATACCCGCATTGCGTCTGTAAGTTCCCTGAGTACCACTAAAGCCCATGATTTAATTTGCCATTTTTGTGATGGAGGTTTCCAATATTTGCCATGTAGGATCCTGACAGGCTGTGGCCAAATGAGATCATACAACTTCTTTATCTCTAGACACCTTCCTTAGAAATTGTTAATAAAAATATCTTGGGATCTATTGTTAATCTTAACTCCCAGAATGCCATTAACAGCATTGCTAGGATTTTCTAGCTTTAATACAGAACCACGAACAATGAACAAAATGTTTTCCACATTTCTAGCATACATCTGAGTTATTTATTTTTGACAATTTAGTTTTAGCAAGACAGGGTTTTAAAACACTTTTCACACAGGGAGGGAAGCAATCGTATATTTATTCACCATTGTTCATAGACAAGACTTTAGATTAACTATCTTTGGGCTGCATTATCTTCCTTAAGATGTAATAAAACCTGACTGATTAGGATAACACTCTTGGTAGCTTTTGTTTTTTAAAGGCAAGCATTCTGCTAGGTATGCCTAATCCAGTGAACACACAAAGCAGCCCTTTGATCCTGGTCTCATCCTCTGCCTCCACTTCTGCAATTTGGGGATACTAATGCTTGCACCAACATTTCAGAGCTCTCTTTAACAACTGCTGTGTAGTTTCCATCATATCCTGAAGAAGCACCTCTTTTCCCTGGCCTTTGACGCCTGAGATATACAATTTCAAGACCCACCCGATTCCAGACTGTAACCTGTTTTAAACTGTTTTTAATACTGAATTTTAAATTGTTGTAACTTGCCCTGGGATATTATGGTGAAGAACAGGTAAGAATTCAGAATAATAATAATGAGCAAATGTATGTGAAGGAGCTCCGAACACCTGACACAACACTGTGCAAATGTGGTGGTGATGCTTACATATCCACCTTGGACAGCTCCTTGAGAGTTCAGACTAAAACCCGGAGCAGATTCCGCTGCCCACTTACGTTGGAGCCGCCAGCCACCACTGTTCTGTGCTTAACTGTTTACTATCCTGCAGCTGGAGTCAGGTTTTGCTATCTGACACATGAGGTTCCCGATTCCCTGCCCCAGTGAATGATGCTCTGTGGCTGCTGTCAGGATTCTAGCAGATCATCCCGTTATGCAACATCTGCTAACACCAGCAAAAACCTTGGCCACTTGGACATGGCTGGAAAAGTCCTAGAAATGGGCACCTAGGCTAATAAATATTCCCAAAGCCTTGTTTCAAGGGTTGAAAATGCGAGGATAAAGTGTGGATAGTGGAACAAATCATTATTTCCTTATGGCCAGTAATTTCATAGACAGAAGTTGCACACACACAAATGTCTCTCTGGATGCTTGGCCTCTCTGCCCCCTCTTTTCCCGTGTCACTGTCTTCCCTCCCCTAACCTCCAACTTTCTAATGCAAGAGGAGATGGAGAATTGGTCCCTGTGCATGCATTAAACAGGGAAGTGTTGTTTTTTAATTTAATATTTATGTTGCAGTCTTTTACTAATAAGTACCCAGACCACTTTACAAATGGGGAGCGAGCACAGGGATTAATTTCCCCTCTACAGTTAATTTTTTTTTTTTTTTTTTTGGAGACCTGGGTATCTGCTTTCAATAGTCAGTAGCCCTTAAAATGGGACATGACAGAGCAGCATGTTATAATCTGGTTGCAAGGGTGCAGTTGGTACTCGGCACTAGCGATAGCTAACCTGAAAAATTGCAATATGGCTTTTGAAAATTTGCTTTCTTTATATTTTGGTTGTTTGACTTTTAATATCCCATTCTTCCCCAAAGGCTCCTTACAGTGTGTAGATGGCACAAATAAAATGGACTTCTAACTGTTGGTGTGATCCCTCCCCCCACTTCTCTTCACCTTTTTCAGCTCAGAATGTAACTGTGGAAGAAATTCTCACCGCCTACAAGCAAGCCTGTCAGAAGTTAAACTGTAAACAGATACCCAAACTACTGAAGCAGATCCAGGTACGTGCCTTCATTTAAGTGTACAGCACAAACATTTATCAGATCTGCCTGTCAAAGCCAGAAATGGATTTTTATAAACATTGCAGAAAGCTGGCTGCAGCTGGAACTGAATACAGTAATTAAAAAAAGGCCAGTTCTGAAAATGTTATCCTCTCTTGGAGTTGGGTCGCATGCATTCCAAGAGCTGCAGTCCAGGCCCCTGTTGGCACAAGAGCCGCCAAGCACGGACAAGGTGTGGGGTGTATGTGTGTGTTTGCGTTGATCCCAAGATGGCTGTGCCAGCCTGAGAGAAAGGGGTTGGGTCAGACCCGGAGAGCCAAGTGAGCTTGCAAGATTAGGAATATAGGAAACTGCCGTATACTGAATCAGAGCATTGGTCTATCTAGTGTCGTATTGTCTACACTCACTGATCCAAACTGGGCTGTGCCCTGAAGTGGATGGATGGCTTGGATCATACTGGAAGGTGAAATATTGTATTGGTTAGAGCTCTTGAAACAGGGCCATCCATGCTTCCTTTCAAGTCTTCTTTGTGTCTTATCTTAAGGCAGTTTCCTTCCATGTGTAGTAATTTGCTGCTGCTGTATTGCAGGAATTTAAGGACTTGACTCCCAGGATAAATTGCCTGGATCTGAAAGGTACGTTTCCAAGTCTCCCGTTGACACAGTACATGTTATAATGACCTTGCTGACCCTGGATATACCTCTGAGGCTCTGATCCCTCAAAGTTTCTAGTTGGGAATTTGTGCTTGTAAGTAGTCCCTTTTGGCAATTGGGAGCAGGGGGTGGGGAGGTGGGGAAGAAATGTTCAGTGTTGTAGATGTGAGATTGTTCTGCATAGATTGCTACTCCATAGCGTAATGTGCAAATTGGTCTTGCTGGCAAACTCAGGAAAATCTGGCATTCCAAAGCTGGCTTGGTCTTTCAGAGGTTTGCAGCACCCCTTTACTCTATCCTCCTAACACCCCACCCACCTAATATTTTAATTGACTCCCGTTATTCTTTCTATTTTTAAATCACTCCCCAATTTAAAATTTTGAACAATCCTGCAAATGTTTGGAAATGAGCCAGATTGTGCAACCAGGCTGGCACATGCAAATAGAACACAGGACTAACGTACATATAATCTATTCCATGCTAGCAATACACATGGCCTTGGATTTGGAGTTACCTGGGGTCATCCTGCGTCTCCTACTCCAGCACCTGGTTTTACATTCCATAACCAGTGAGTCACTCATTCTAAAGAAATCGATGAACATCCTGTTCATACTGCAGAGACAGGTTGCTAATTTCAGGGCGCGTTTGTGTACAGACTTTGCCTGTGAAATATTGCCAATGAGAGGCTGGTCTACTGGGCAGGGCAAAGTATTGCCCAAGTCCAAAGGCACATGAAGGTGGGAACTTCATTGGAATGGAAAAGCAAAGGGCTGCACTTGGCTGAGCAGATGGTATGTGGCTGGGCAGGAGGAGGGGGACGAAGAGCAGCCACTTGGGGTTATCCGGCTCCATGGCTGAAATGAAAGTCAGGTCCAAGAGCATTCTTCACATTTGCAATACAGTGCCGAATCTGTGTTGTGGTGCAAAAAATTATCATTAAGTTCAATTTTCCTGTCACATTTGGAGCATAATTTCCCAGCTGTCGTGCAGCAGCAGTTTTGAAAAGGACAGTGGACAGTATCTGTTGGGGAAAGTGGAAAGAGTGCCTGCTGGTCACAATAAGATTGCTGTTGTTCCTAGGGTTGCCACCTCTTAGCCACTGTCAGTAAGAGAAGTCACATCAAATTTCAATAATGGAGATTCGGGGAGGTGTTGTACATGCCTCCCCCCCCCCCGGCAACTGCTCAAACTGAACTCAGCAGAAGCTCACTTTTTAATTGGATTTTCAGGTGGTGAGCTGGTCTTGAGAGCCGGAGGTTACCTCAACAATTTTCATGTCTGGGAAGTTGTTTTTGTTTTTAAAAGGGAGTAGAGATGTGCATTATGCCAAATCTTGATGCTTTTCTTCTGTAGCAGAAATTCCCAAACCAGGAGAGAGTTGTTTGTGTGCCACAAGGCTACTGAAAGACTCCATGAGCCAGAAGCACTCAATCCTCAGAGGCTAGGTTCACTGCTAGTCAGGAGGCCAATGCAGAAATGTAATTCCCAAGAGAATGTACAACACTAGGGTGGGCTCCTCTGCAGGCAGAGCATAGGAACGCCGGAAGCTATTTGTCCCCATCTATCCAAGGACTTTGATTGTCAAAATGTGCTGGCTTCTGCGTGTGTGTGATATTACCCATTCTGTCTCTCTCTCCCTCCCTCTCTCTCTCTCCCCCTCCCTCCCTCCCTCTTCAGGGTAGATAAATATACATATATATTTTTAAAAAACAGCACCCCAGATATGTTTGCTATTAAAATACCATTTAAAAAAATTAAATTGGATTTTAAATATATATATTTAAAAAGTAAATACTAAGCTTCTCTTAAATAACTAGGTTAATATTAAATGGTTATAAGCATGCTAGCCCTGGAGTTAATCTCTAAACTGAGCCAGTGTGGTTGTAGTGGCTGGAGTGCTAGACTGGGACCCGGGAAGCCTGGGTTCAGATCCCCACACAGCCCTGAAGCTCACTTGGGTGACTGTGGGCCAGTCATGGTCTCTCAGCCCAACCTACCTCACAGGATAAAATCAGGAGGGGTAAAACTATGTTTGGATGTACCTTGAGCTCCTTGGAGGAAAGGTGGGATATAAATGTAATAATAAATAAATAAAATGAATGGAATCAATGTTTCTATCATATTGAATTAAAATAGGATTTTTATGTGAATGAACCAATCTGATAATTTCTCAGATGTGAATATCTCCACTCTGCCTGCCAAACATGGGCCTTTCATTTTCACCTTATGTAAATAAACGGTTCTAGTCTGCCCAGTAACTTACCAGGACTTGCTTCTTCCTATTAGTCAAGAGCATTTCATTTTTGTTTGCTACTCTTGTTTTGGTGAGGGTGGGGCTGGCAGAAAGGAGCAACGCGGGAAAGGAAAGAAGAGAAAAATGTCCATTGTGCAGGTTCCTGTATTCCCATACTTAACCTTGCACACTGCCAAGGGTGCTGGTTGTTTGGGAATATTTTAAAGACATTTCTTCAGTAGGTGAGCATGGAAAATGTATAAAGTGTACACAGTACAAATCCTGCGAAGTCTGGTTGTAAGAATGAAACAACAGTATAAATAATATTCTTATTTAATTTAGTGGTCAGATTTGCACCACTGTGTAGGAAACAGATGAAGAAGTATCATTGGAAAACCTTTAAACTGATTTAATATTGGCCTTTTTTTCCTTGCTGATTTAAATCATTGTTACACCCCACATTGTACGTGTAGTATTTAACGTATCCTGTGCCTGACTAAAAAATATTTTAAATGCTAGAGGCTTGTGAATTTATTTGGTCTCTTTGTTTTCCAGGTGAGAAGTTAGACTACAAGGCTTGTGAGGCCCTGGAAGAGATTTTTAAGCGTCTCCAGTTCAAAATAGTGGATTTGGAACAAACAAACCTAGATGAAGATGTACGTTGACATGTAACACACAAAGACCTCTCTCTCTCCCCCCCCCCCCCCCGTGAACAGTTAACCGAGCTGAATCCTGTAAATTCTTCATCATATGGAACTTGCAATTCAGGGCTGAGTGTTTGGATATGAGGAGTTGCCATTTGGCCGGGCACTGTCTACCTCTGCTACCAATGGCAAAGAGCTTTCTCAGGCCTGTGACTGGATTGAACCTGGGGCCTTCTATATGCAATGGTCCTAGTGGCGAGACTGGCATGAGTTCTCGGGCTGGGTCCTGTGACAAGTCTCTCTTCAAAAAGTGCCACAAATTGCTTCTTGGAAGTGGATTCCAACCATGACTAGTGATGGCTCTGTCTAGGCTTTTGGGGACCTATTTGTAAGGCACATTAGTGGAGGCCCCTTAACCTGGAAGGGCACACAAATTTAGAATTTTCTTGTGCTGCTTCTTGCCGAGAGACTTAAAATGTGATCATCCACTGGCAGCCCATTCTTCCACATTGGGATTTGCCCATGCCTTCCTACCTCATTCTCCTGTGTGTGTGTAGACAAGACTTATGGCCCATGTGTTAAGATGTGCAACCAGAATTAATTTAGCCACTTGATGTTGACACGGTCCACTCCAAACTCTGTCTCTCCCCTTACAAAAAGAAAAAGGGAAAAGGTTCAATTCTGG
Source organism: Rhineura floridana (assembly GCF_030035675.1). Taxonomy (NCBI): domain Eukaryota; kingdom Metazoa; phylum Chordata; class Lepidosauria; order Squamata; family Rhineuridae; genus Rhineura; species Rhineura floridana. Next base: position 32,645,737 of record NC_084494.1, on the reverse strand, counting down.
TGTTTCATCCCAAACCACACAGGCAGCAGTGGTCTGGTCTGTTTCTTCTTCATGCAAATTTGTGTGAGTTTGGTTTAAATGCAGCATGCCAGTGTCCCTCTGATGGGCTTGTTGATAAGCAAGTCCCATCCTGAAGAAATAAATCATTTGTGGTTGGAAGCCTGGAGCAAGACTAGTCTTGTGTTGTCTCTTTGGCTTAGCTTACTGGTTTTTCAGTGCCATAACTAGACATTTATTTGCCTGGGGGCAGCCTCCCAGACCCCCCCCCTCTCCCACCTACCAGCTCTGAACTTGGCAGCGCACAAATTAAACAAACAAAGCTTCTGGGATATTTTGTGTTTAATATATTTTCTGACAGTCATACGAAACTTTAGAGTGAGAAATTGCAATTAAGAAATAACAATGAAGAATTACAGCAGATGTATTCATAAATCATTCTATCAAATTGGAATAATTTAAAATTTAGAAGTTTAGTTAATGTATTATTAGCAAAAACACCTTAATCAAACCATTGTTGTAATTAATATACATCAATAATACATTATTTTTTTATTTATTATTTGATTTATATCCCGCCCTTCCTCCCAACAGGAGCCTAGGGCAGCATAATACATAAAGGCATTAATTAAAGGAAAAAAACACCACTGTATAAAAAGTCATAAAGCATCTGGGATATAATGTATAAAATGTGTAAATCAAGGGTTAGCTCTGTGGGCATGAATTTGGTGTGAATTAATGTTGTGGACCTTGACTGCTTGCAGAGTTCCTACTGCTCAGACAGATTGTTCCTGCTCAGAAACTTGTGCAAACGACCTGCTGGCTGTTTCTGGCCAGTTGCTGCTGACTGGACAGTGTTGCTCTTACCCAAATTTCTCCTCCCCCACCAGTAATACTCAGTGACTGAATGTGCTGTACTGTCTTGGCTGCAGCACAGGGTCAGTGAAGAGCTGCAAGGGTGCCACTCTGTCTGGCGTATTGTCATTATGTGCACGTTCAATCTAGAGGTAAGCCCCATCGCACATGCGGTTTGGGGCTGCAAGCCTCTGAACAAGTTGATACTTGGTTTTGATGCACCACCTTGAAAAATGCATCTCATTTCAAACTACAAAGAGAACGTGTGTATAAGGTAACATTATCTTTAAAGGTGTATCAGTAAGTCACATGGGCTTTGCCCATTTTGCATCCCTCTCCAGGTTGCACCCCAGACAGGTGCTTCTGTTGCCCACCCTAGGTAACAGGACTGCTTTTTCTCCTCCTTTTCTCTTTGTCAGGGTGCCTCTGCGCTGTTTGATATGATTGAATACTATGAGTCAGCCACTCACCTCAACATCTCATTTAACAAACACATCGGCACACGAGGTTGGCAGGCAGCTGCACACATGATGAGGAAGGTTTGTATTGGTGATTAGATAATGTTCTCTCTTTTTTTAAAAAAAATGCATTGTTTGCAGGCAGCATTGCAAACAGAGGGTGGGCATTAAACCTGCGTCCTCATTCATGCGCACCCCAAGCATTATTGTCAAGCTACAACTCCTACTGCCTGTAAATTTATTTATTTATTTATTTGTTTCATTTTTAGATGCCATAAATGCCATAAGTTAGCCATTTTGGGGAATGGAGGGAAGAGAATTGCAATGCTTCTCCCCCAGTTTTTGAGAAAATAGCCATTTTTTAAAGGGTGAGAATTGGCAGGCTTGCTGCAAGTCCATGGGCCCAGCTGTAGATATCATTGTTGGAAGTGATGTAGACAGTCTCCTTTTGCACTGCTGTGTCTGATGCCTGTGGCAGACATGGGGACCCCAGCGGGATCCAACTCCCTTGCCAGAAGGATAAATCTACTTGCTGCTGTCTGTTCATTCAGGAGCTTGGTGGTAATCTCCTGTCTTAATGGTCTTATTGGTATTGCTGTGTCTAGCTGCTGATAGAATATTTTCCTTGACGCAGAGTGCTATGAAAAGCCTGTTCAGCAGACAGGGATCTTGGGCAGGGGCTAATCCTGCCAGTGCTGTTCTCTCACCTTTAACATCAGTCTGTATAAACGTGAGGGAGATCAGTAGTAGTGTTGCTTGAACCTCATTCCTTTAATATCTCCTGTCTTGGATTTTATTTTTCCTCCTTAAACACAACCACTGGGTTTTATTTCTCTTTTGTTTTTCTTTGCATGCCTGAGCATGGAAGACTTGAGGTGTGGTAGATTTATACACACAAAGCAGTCTTAAACGTAGGCCATTGGTGCACTCAGCCCAGAACTCTTATCTGCTCTGCCTGACAGTGGCTTTCCAGAGTCAGACAGAGAAGGACCTTTCCCAGCTCTGCTACCTGAGACTCTGTTAAGAGAAGATAGCATGGACTGAGCATGAGCTCGTTTGCATGCCACACAGTTATGGCTCCACCAAACTACTTGTCCAAGGTCACTTGCAGCCGAGCAGGGATTTGGCCACATGAGAACAGGCGTTTTCAGTGGTGGCTGACTGTTTGGTGCAATGCTCTCCCCAAGGAAACGCACTGGGCACCATCATTGTTTTTTTTTTTTTAGACTCCAGGCGAAGACATTTATATTTACCCAGGTCTTTGGTAGTTAAATTAGCCTCTATTGTGGTGCTCATCTTTTACTGGGGTAGAACTTGTCCTCCTTGATTGTGTTATTGGATAAGTATTTTAGCAGTTTTCTGCTGTACATTGTTCTTTAATGTTCTGGCTTTTAATTGATTTTATCTGTTTGTATTTTATCCTGTTAAGTCGCTTTGAGACTTTTCTATATAAAGTGCATAACAAATGTAATAACTAATAATAATAATAATAATTTGGACCCAGGTCTCCTTGGTTCAAGCCAACATTGGTCCATAGCTTGTTTTACAGGAGACCTTTACAGGCTTTGAGGAGCATCTGGAGGTTGGTGGGTCACCCTTTCTCCCAGGATAAAAACCCTCTCAAAGTGGATTACAGTGTAATTTAAAATACAAACCATCAAAACTGTAAACAACATTCAGTTTATAAATAATTAAAGCAACAAATAAGGTGGGAGCAGATAAAACCTCAGTTAAAAGCCCAGTATGCCAAAATTAATGAAGTGCAGACTGGAATGAATAAGTAATTAAGATCCTCCTATAGGCCAATAAAGAGGGGGCACACATACATCCCAGCGAAGGGGATTTCAAAGATGTGGGGCCACTAATCAACAAGTTGTCATGCTGCAGTTTCCAATTCTTCCACACCCCAGTTTTTGTCTCTGGGTCAACCACTGAGCTGGATTGGGGGCATCCAGTTATTGATCCCCTGCTCTGTCTACATAGCTGCATGAGTTCCTGCTTGTTCTCTCCTGCTTTTGATGTGCTGTAATCTGGACAGAGGAAGTTAACGTGTAGCAGAATTGTGCGGTGTGGATCCACTGCAAACTCTTCTGACTGCTTCCAGCCCTTCAATTCAGTTGCATGACAATATGCTGAGAAGTGCTGGCTAAGAGCACACTGGCCCACAGGTGTCCTGAGTTGAAATGGTTGTTGATACCAAGGTACAACACTTACACATCTTCATACTTTTTTTTAAAAAAAAGAAGTAACTATCGTACATGTACCTTCCTGACTCTCGACATTTCCTCTCGCAGACAAACTGTCTCCAGTACTTGGATGCCCGTAACACGCCCTTGCTGGACCATTCGGCACCATTCGTGGCACGCGCCTTGCGCATCAGCAACAGCCTAGCCGTACTGCACCTGGAGAATGCAAGCCTGTCCGGACGGCCTCTTATGTTGCTAGGTGTATAGCTTTTGAGTTGCCCTTTTTGTGCCAGGTCTTCTCCTTCCCCGCCCCTCACCATCCATTATAGCTGTTCCTAATTCTCGCTTACATGTTTCTGCGAGGGCTTCTTGCTTGCCAAACACAGCCCTCTGGAGCGCTGCAAATGTGCTGGTGTCGATATTCATGATCACTAGCAGGGCTGCCCCCTTCCCATCTCCAATCCTTTGATGCAGGTAGATGCCCCCCCCAGCTCCCTTGTTGCCTTCCCCCATCATTGGGCTCTGCAGCCTGCCTGGATTCTTGAAGCCATAGTGTAGAGCAGCCTTTCCCAACCGGTGTGCCTCCAGATGTTGTTGGACCACAATTCCCATCTTTCCTGACCATGGGCAATGCTAGCTGAGGCTGATGGGAGTTGTGGTCCAACAACATCTGGAGGCACACTGGTTGGGAAAGGCCAGTGTAGAGGTTCAGAGGGCACCCTTGCCCTGCCCAGCTGTGGAGGAAGGAGGAGGCCATATTTGTTCTGTGGCTCTCTCTAAACAGGGAGAGGACTATCAGCTGAACGGGCAAGGGAGTACTTTCCCCTTCCCTTTGTCGAAGGGCCAGGGCTTGCCCCACCACACTTCCTCACAGCCAGAAAGGACTTGCACAGGCAGAACAAACAACACAGGTTATTAGAGCAAACTTGAGAGAAAGTCATGTAAGCTGATCCAGTGGGAGGTGAAGTCCCATCGTGGGAGCAAATTAAGCATTGTTGTCTCTCCTGGCCTTGGGAATTCTAGAGCCCCAACTTGACTGTGTCTCTTCCCTCTCTCTGTCATCCGCTGTGGTTTGCCTCTTGTGTTTATGTGCGCACGTATGGCCTAGTCCTGGCCTAGTAAAGCACTGAAGCCCCGTTTTCCTTGGCAAAGCCTGCTTTTGTGTGAGCCACCGTGCAGCCTCTTGAAGCCGTTTGGTGAAGCCAGATGCCTTGTGGAAGAGCTAGATGAATGGCTGCGTGCCTGTGAAAGACTTGGACCATAACATAATAGGAGCATAAGCCTTATGCCAAGTCAGACAGTTGGTCCATCTAGTTCAGTGTTATTCATGCTGACTGGCAGCGGTTCTCTTGCATTTCATACAGGTGTCTTTTTCTAGCCTTACCTGGAGATGTTGGGGATTGCCCCTGGGACCTTTTGCATGCAAAATGTGCCCTACCACTGAGCATCTGTTAGTCATTCTCTCCCACGCTCTGATATTTATTATTATATTGACATCCTACTCTTATGTGATCTCCCATCCGAGGGACTGAATCAGGTTCATAGCTGGTTATTGGCTGAACCCTAAATCTGTCTTTAAGGTGCGATGGGGCTCCTTGGGTCTTTTTTCTTAACATTGGGACACCTTGTTATTTTATTAGCAACAAGAGTGACCAGCTAGATGGGGCTTCTACTTAGCCAAGAGCCCTCGCTGTGTGTGCTCTGGTTTTTGTTAATTCTAGCTCCTCCAAATATGAAATCCAGAGTTTACCATCAGCCTTGGTATCTGGCACCCTGAGGAGTCCTTTGGTCTAGATGAGAGTAGAAAATGCAACACCAACACCTGGTGTTTACATCTTGCTGAATAATGAATTCGAACCAGCCTACAGAACTGTAGCAATAATGAATGAAGTTTGAAAGAGAGTCTCCTTCAGTTACATGCTGCCCCATGACAAACACCTGGCTCCATTTGACCTTGTGTCTTTTAATTCCAAGCGCCTATCAATGAAGAGCAGGGAGGGCTTGGTGCTTAACTGGCATATTCGTTCTCCCCTTCCTGCTTGCGGACAGTCTTTGTGAGCAAGTTGGCGGCTCTCCCAAGCCAGAGCAAAAGGCGGGTGAGTCAAGGAAGAGCGCTTGGCTTTCAGAGGGGTGTTCGTCAGTGTATCTGTCTTGGGTAGGACAGGCAGTATTCCCTCCGCACACACTTTTTAGTGCTTCAAGACACAGCTGCCGTTTTGCCACACGTCAGCAGCTCTGCAAGCAATCCCAGCCTGTCTCATCACTGCTCACTTATTACGTCTGAGGCAGATAAATAAGTTGGAGAGCTTTTGAGGGATTGCGCCTGTCCCTTCTTGATGCCCATGGCGTTCAGCTGCACTTGTGTGCCTCACCCTGTGGGCAGGAGATTGTACCATGCTCACTAGGGAGAACTGGAGAAGATGGCAGACCTCAGCATTTAACTTGTTAGCTGCAAAATACAGGGCCAGTTGGCTGGTGGGCTGATTGTAGGCCGAGGCCATGCTATGGAGCAGCGTCCATCTCTCCCCCTTCCTCCCTTGCCCCCATTGGCATCCTCATAACAGGCTGAGGCCCCAGAATCCCATTGCTTCTCCTGTGAAGAGGTCGGATCAGTGGCTCATGGTCCGGATGCACAGCCACAGCCAAATGGGGCAGGCAGGGGGCTTGTTGTCACCAGGGAGGCAAAACAAGGCAGCCTCTTCTCATTATTTCCCCTTTTGCCTGTTTTTTTTAGCAACGGCTCTGAAAATGAACATGAATTTGCGGGAGCTTTACTTGGCCGATAATAAGCTGAACAGTCTCCAGGACTCTGCTCAGCTTGGCAACCTCTTGAAATTCAACTGTTTCATACAGATCCTGGACCTGAGGAACAACCACATTCTGGACTCAGGTGAGGGACTCCTTCAGCCTTCCCCATTTTTGTGAGAAACTGAGAGGCATGCGCTTAAAAATAGCAACGTAACCGTCACAGTCTATACTAGGACTGCCCAAATTCTGTATCAGGAAATGGTGAGCTTCTGTTACTTGAACACATGCGTACACGCTTTAGGCTTACATGTATTTGCTTGTTTTTGCATAATTCATTCTGATTTTACCAGCCAACTGGTGTGTTTGAGAAATGTAAATAAATCACATTGGGTTTGGATCCAAGTCATGCTTATTAGTAGACCCACTGAAACCAATAGGACGCCAGTCATGACTAACTTAAGTCCCATTGATTTCAGTGGATCTACTGTAAGCAAGACTTAAGTTTGGATTCAACCTATAGACCTGATAACTGGCAGCTGTACTTACTTTCATATGGCTGATTGCAGCTATTAGTAGTTCTTTATTTTAGTTGTGCCAAATACTTGCTCTTAAATACTAATTACTTGCTGCTCTTAAAATACTTGGAAGAAACAAATCACCAGGAACAGATGGCATACCAACAGAGTTGCTACGAGTTACTGATACTGAATCTGTCCAAATTTTGACAAAAAATTGTCAACAAATATCAAAAACTAAACAATGGCCCACAGACTGGAAGTGTTCAATATACTTCCCAATTCCAAAGAAAGAGGATCCCAGGAAATGCAGTAATTATTAAACTATTGCCTTAATATCCCATGCAAGTAAAGTAATGCTCAAGATTCTACAACAAAGGCTCTTACCATGTATGGAGCGAGAAATGCCAGATGTCCAAGCTAGATTTAGAAAGGGAAGAGGTACCAGAGATCATATCGCAGACATACATTGGATAATGGAACAGACCAAGGAATTTCAGAAGAAAATCACCCTATGTTTTACAGAATACAGCAAAGCCTTTGATTGTGTAGATCATGAAAAACTATGGAATGCATTAGAAATGTGGATGCCACAGCATCTCATTGTCCTGATGCGCAACCTATACTCTGGACAAGAGGCTACTGTAAGGACAGAATATGGAGAAACCGTTTGGTTCCCCATTGGAAAGGGTGTGAGACAGGGTTGTATTTTATCACCCTATTTGTTTAATCTATATGCAGAACATATACAGAAAGTGGGATTGGACCAAGATGAAGGAGGTGTGAAAATTGGAAGGAGAAATATCAATAATTTAAGATACGCAGACGATACTATACTACTAACAGAAACCAGTAATGATTTGAAACAAATGTGGTTGAAAGTTAAAGAGGAAAGCACAAAAGCAGGACTACAGTTGAATGTCAAGAAGACTAATGACAACAGAGGATTTACATAACTTTAAAGTTGACAATGAGGGCATTGAACTTGTCAAGGATTATCAATATCTCGGCACAGTCATTAACCAAAATGGAAACAACAGTCAAGAAATCAGAAGGAGGCTAGGACTGGGGAGGGCAGCTATGAGAGAACTAGAAAAGGTCCTCAAATGCAAAGATGACTGAACACTAAAGTCAGAATCATTCAGACCATGGTATTCCCAATCTCTGTGTATGGATGTGAAAGTTGGACAGTGAAAAAAGTGGGTAAGAGAAAAATCCACTCATTTGAAATGTGGTGTTGGAGGAGAGCTTTGCGCATACCATGGACCGCAAAAAAGACAAATACTTGGGTGTTAGAACAAATTAAACCAGAACTATCATTAGTAGCTAATATGATGAAACTGAGGTTATCATATTTTGGACACATCATGAGAAGACCTGATTCACTAGAAAAGACCATAATGCTGGGAAAAACAGAAGGGAGTAGAAAAAGAGGAAGGCCAAACAAGAGATGGATTGATTCCATAAAGGAAACCGCAGACCTGAACTTACAAGATCTGAACAGGGTGGTTTATAACAGATGCTATTGGAGATTGCCGATTTATATGGTCGCCATAAGTCAAAATTGACTTGAAGGCACATAAAAAATACTTGGGAGCAAGACGTTCTTGTAATGTGGAAGAACAGAGCTGTCGGCTACTGAAAGTAGTATAGTTGACTTTGATAATCTGACTTTGAACTGGTTAATCCATGAATGCATTTAATTTTAAATAAAATGCAGTGCATTTACCAGAACCTCAACATGAGTGCCTTTTCAAGGTAACTGAAGGAAGCATTAGATACTTACAACCAAATAAAAAGTTGCTATCTTCATTTTTTCCTGTCTTTGAAAAAATCCCTAATTAGAAACAAAACCCCATTAAATTTAACATGTGGAATTCGCACAGCTGTGATCATTAGAGGATATAAATCCAATGTACAAAGCGATGTTACTGTTCCGTGAAACTAACATACAGAGAAAATGCAATTGTGCTCTTTTGCCTTGTGATATTCTTTTCTGTCCTTTTAAATACAAATCCAACAAGCGTGTGAAATTTCCTGGCTGCCACTGTGACAGCCGGGGTGTGTGTGTGTGTGCTGGGTGAGAGGATTAGATGAGACAAGACAAAGCACTGTTTTTCAAAGCCGGTGCTGCCTGAGTGTTCGTCTCAGACTGCGCTGGTGTCACGGCTAATGAGGCACTGGACTGTGGAAAGGGCTGAAAGCGGCTGGCTGAACAGCTTCCCAGCACTCATCCCCCGTTCCTCCCTCCCTCAACTGCTCATCATTTGGTTCACAGGCTTGGCATACATCTGTGAGGGGCTGAAGGAACAGCGGAAAGGCCTTGTCACATTGGTGCTGTGGAACAACCAGCTGACTCACACCGGCATGGCCTACATGGGGATCACACTGGTGAGTCAAAACCTCTTGCTGTAATGAGCCTCCTTCTCTTACTTGGGAACCAGAGGTCACCCGCCTGGAGCGCCAGCTTGCCCCTTTGGGGAAGCTGCCTTGTCCTGAGTCATGTCATCAGTCTGTCTAGCCCAGCTTTGTCACCCTTGACTGGCAGCAGCTCCCAAGGGCTTCAAGCAATCTTTCCCAGGTTCTGCCGCCTGAGATCTGTGAACTGGAGATGCTGGGAATTGCACCTGGGGACCTTCTGCATGCATCGCATGAGCTCTGCCGCTGAGCTGTAGCCCCTTTCTGTATAGGATGGAGGGGGGGGAGAGTCTCTGGCCAGGGGCAGCCCAGATGGGAGTCTTCAAAGCACACATCATTAGAAAGCCCAGGCTGGAGCAGTTGCTGCTTCTCTCTCTCTTCCAGACACACTTGAAAAAGAAAACTCCTTGCTATCGCCTTTCCTCTATTGAAAATAATATACTGTTACTACAAGCCACCCTAAAGTTCTCTTGCTGCCATGTGTGGAACGCTGTGTTCAGCTGTCCCATCTCAAAACAGAAAAAAAGATAATGAGTTGGGGGAGGTACAGGAAAGGAACAGCTAAAATGATTTGGGAGGCTGGAGGGTTTTTCTCCAAGGAAGGGCCAATCTGCGTGAGCGTGTGTTTATAGTAGTAAATATTGTGTGAAGAGAAACTTTCGTGCCTTTCTCATCCCCTGGTGAAACTCATTAGTTGTTGTTTTCGGGACAGAAAATATTTCTTTGCACAACAAAATTAACGTACTGGCTTCACTGCCACAAGGTGTGGTGATGGAGAAACAAACAAAAAGGTTGGATGTTCATGCCTGTCAATAGCTGTTGGTCGTGACAGGCATTTGCTCTGCTTTAAGGTGCCTCACAACTCTGCTGTGTTTGCCCTGCTTGTGGCCTGAAATTGCCCTGCCTTCTCCTCCCCCCCCCAGCTGTGGATTTGGGAGGAGGGTGGACTGATGGGGTGCCACTTCAGCCTATGGCCAGTTCTTTTATGAAGCAATGAGCTTGTTTCTCCCTTGGTGGTCAGAGACATGCAGTTGAGCAGCTCCGGATCCTTGGGCGATATTGGGCCATTTGAGTTCCAGCAGAACAGAGGGTCTTGTGACCCTCAACCCACTTTCTGAAACTCCCTCCCCACAGATGCATGTTCTACCCCAACAATGCAAACTTTTATGTGAATTTTAAAACCCTCCGGTAAATAGGAGAAAAACTTTAGAAAAGCTATTCGTCTTAAAATAGCCTTTTATGTCTGCAGGAATTTTATATTGTTTTTATTTGTCTTTAAATAGTTATTAATGCTGCCACCATTATCAGTGTAAAAAATTGTTGTGTTGTGTAACATAGACCCAGTTCACATGTAACACTAAACCAAACCATGGCTTACCGTGAACATGTGAGCTTGCAGGTTCCTGGAGAGATTGTCGCCTCTTTGCTCTTCTTCCTGCAGGTGCTGCTGGGAGCTAAGCTGTGTTTTGGTTTAGTGTATCATTCACATCCAGGCTCATGGTTTGTCTCTCTCCAGACAAACCGTGAGCTTGTTACCAAGGTGTGTTCTTGGTTTGCAGTTCACAGTTTGTCTGGAGGAGACAATCCACGAGCCCAGGATCAGATAACATGCTAAGTCAACCATGTCACAGTAGCAGCAGGGACAGAGAAAGAGCAAAGTGGCTGCAGTCTCCTCTCTGGGAGCCCGCATGCTCATGTGTTTGTGCTAAACCATGGTTTGGCTTAACATCATGTGTGAACTGAGCCATTGGGAGCTGCCTTGTGTGGGCCATGCCTCCAAAGGCAGGCAGGCAGACAGACAATAAGTAAATATTTCGTTTTTGCATCTTCAGCCTCACACACAGAGTCTGGAGACCCTGAATCTAGGGCACAACCCCATTGGCAACGAAGGTGTCCGCAACCTGAAGAACGGGCTCATCAGCAACCGCTCGGTACTGAGGCTGGGCTTGGCATCAACCAAGCTGACATGTGAAGGTAAGCCTGGTCTTGTTGCCATACCAGGTTGTCAAACAGCTTTCTGTCTCCTCCGACAGCAGAGTCGCCATCACAGGTTTGGCCACTTGGACTCATCAAGTCTCTCTTGGTGTCCAGGTGCTGTAGCAGTGGCAGAATTCATTGCGGAGAGTCCCCGTCTGCTTCGATTAGACTTGCGGGAGAATGAAATCAAGACAGGAGGGCTGATGGCCTTGTCTTTGGCCCTGAAGGTCAACCACTCGTTGCTCCGGCTGGACCTCGACAGAGAGCCCAAAAAGGAATCGGTAAGTCCGTGACTTTTCTGTCCTATGTGTTTTATTGCACACCGAAGGAAGTGGTTGGGGAAGTCAAAACGCTGATCACAAAATGGCCTGGTTGAATTTGCCCTCAGAAGCGCATGGGCAATGGCAAGGGCCCGTCGCCTCATCAAGGAACAGGGGCAGAATTAACTGGCCCAAAGCCACTGGGGCTTCACTTAGGGTGGACTCCCACACAGTTTAGCTAAAAGCACCATGCATGGAGGGGGAGGATCGTCCTGAGCAGGTTAGATGTCGAAACCTAGTGATAAGCATCCCTCTTTCTGCCTGCTTGGCATAGAGGGGAGAGTGGTCCTCTCTCTAATCTGCGAGCAATACTCTTAAATGCCCAAATGGCTGTAGTGGGCTACGGCAGGAGGTTTATTGGGTTCTGTCACTGCATCCCCTCATCTCAGTCCCGCTCACAGAGGGTAGCCTGCTGTACTTGAACCGCTGGGGTGACTGGAGCCTCCAGGCCCTTCTCAGCTGTGAAGCTCACTTTGAGGCTGCTGTATGTGGCTGATCTCAGCCTTGCACAAAATGGGGCGAACTTGGGTACCCTGCCGTGAGCCCAGCGGAAGACGGGTGGGGTAGAAAAGCCAGGACAAAAGCAAAGAGGGTCTTTGCAGATTGCTGAGGGCGGGGGAGGGTACGAAGATGGATTAGGGTCTTTTATAAATGGCAGAAATCACACCCTTCATGTTTATCCCACCTACTCTCTGCTGAAGCACACAGAAGGGTTCACACGTGTTCTCAGGTTTGTGTGATCCCTCACCATGGTGTTTGCAAAGTGTCCTTAGATGGTAGCTGAGGAGCTGGCGTTGGCCTCGCTGGGCAGCCGTCTCCGCAGCTCAGCGGCAGCCACGTAGATTTCCAGAGCCCCCCCCCATACCCCAGCAACAGCACTGTGTTGTTCTTGGGCTGTGTTCATCTGAAACGCCACATTTTAAAAGCGTCCTGTGCTGCGAGGCAGTAACACGATTCCAGCAGAGGTGCAGGAGGCTCCGTCGGAGCCACTCAATACCTGCCATCTCAAGTTTCCTTCACAAAAGGTTAGTTCTCCTGGGATAGCTTTGGCTCCGCACGCATCGCAGCTGACTCAGGAATCTTGCTTCCTCTTCTGAGCAGACTTTCCAGAAAAACTGAGTCATGATGTCTGACATGATCAAAGTGTGCTGTAGAACGGTGGCAGAACTTTGGCTGTGTCAGGGAGGCGGCTTTTCCATGCCCCTTCACATCTGTGCTTTGCATGCAGAAGGTTCCAGGTTCAATCCCCCGCATCTCCAGGTAGAGTTGGGAGCGTCCTCTGCCTGAAACTCTGAAGGGCTGCTGCCAGTCAGTGTAGACAATACTGAGCTAGATGGACCAATGGTCTGACTCAGTTTAAGGCAGCTTCCTCTGTTCCTACCTCTCTAGGCAATTAAGCTCTCTGTCAGGGGAAAAAAAGCCCAAGGCCCAGCTCTCTTCCAGTGACATTTGGAATAGGCTGATGTACATACACATGCCCAGGTGTCTTGGATTGGCAGGTGTCCTTACCAGCTTCTTTTTAGTCTCCTTTGGCAAAACTTGTCGATGCCTGACTGCCAGTTTGCCTTGTGTGCCCCAGCGTGGCCCTGTGCCACCTGGCCGAAGGGCGCATCATTCTGTACTCATTGTTAAAACCAAGCAAGATCCACTGGCATATGGACCCCAGAATGTGGCCCTCGGACTGAAAAAGGCGCCTCACCCCTGCTTTAGCATAAATTGGGCCTCTCGGTGTCTTTCAATTGAGCTTGCATTTGTAATTGTGTGGTGCAATTCAGCTGTCGGCCGTGCTACCTTTTGCAGGTGAAGAGCTTTATTGAGACGCAGAAGGCCCTCCTGACAGAAATCCAGAACGGCTGCAAGCGGAACTTTGTTCTCGCCAAAGAGCAGGAAGAGAAGGAGCAGAAGGTCCAGCAGTCTGCCTCCATGCCCGAAATCACCATCACCGAGCCCCTTGAAGAGGGGCCAGTGGAGGACGAGGTGCAGAATGGCGACACAGCATCTACGACGGAAGAGGGGGAGGAAGTTGGGGAGGCATTGCCCTCCCAAGAGAACGGGCCAACGGATACGAGAGTCGGTGGTGGCAACAACGAGTCATCTGATTCGGACACAGAGGAAGAGGAGGACGAGAAACTGGAGATGAAGGGTCTCTCACCAGTGCAGAAACACAGCAACCCCGTTGATGCTACGCCAAAGCCGTGTTCCCCCCAAAAGACCAGTGATGCCCTTAGCGCAGAAAGCAGGATCCCCCCTTTGAACACTACGGAAGAAATAAAATGTGAATCTAGAGGGGGGGTTTCAAGCGGACCTCTGGCACAAGCCAGTTCTCCTGGAAATGAGAGGCGGATTGCGGTCTCCAGTCCCGGGCGAGGCCATAAAATCTTTGTAGTGACGCGGGTGGAGAGCCTGCCGGAGGAGGAGGAAGGGAGCGACACACGGCGGGGGGAGGAGGAGAGCTCTCTTGCTCTACGGGCAGCTCCACCAAAGCAGAGTAACCCCCCATCAGCCCAGACTCATCCAGCAAAGACTGAATGCTCAGATGGACAAGTGAATGAGACTGTTTCCAAGTTGGTGGCCAGCTCAGAAACTCCCTCCACGCAGAGCTCCATTTTGGAAGTGGAAAAGATAAACTCTGGGCTGTGTGAGAGCACTGTTTGCAACACTCTGCTGCCTAACGGACTAAAGATGGAGTTCGTTCATGCACTACCAGATGCATCCTTAGGGCGTGATGGGAAAATGGCCAGTTGCACTGTAGAGCATGGTAAGAGAGAGAGAGAGAGAGCTTTGCATTACAGGAGAGGAAATTATAATATACACATAAAAAATTCCATCCCACTGTTAATGTGGTCGAGGAATGAATCCTGGGGTGAGGCTATGCAGATGGGGTGGGCTCAGCCATGAGTGGACTTGGCTCCTAAAATATAGATGAATATGCATGTCACAGGAATTTGAACACAGAAGCAAAGGGCAGCATAATGCTCTTTAGGGGTGAGGAGCGAGGGGGGGGTGCAGTGCCCGGCTGACTCTCGGACTCTCCACTCTGCTTTTCAGAGCTAAACTGTTCCAAGAACGAGAAGGAGCTGGAGGAATTGCTTTTGGAAGCCAGCCTAGAGATGGGGCAGGAACCAATGTGACACTTTAGGTAAGGGAGCTGTTTTTCAAGGTGGATGGCAGGTGGGGGCGGGGGGGGGACCATGCCAGCTCAAACGGGACCCCCAGAAAGGGTAAGGTCGTCTGCAGGAGCTGTTCTTCCCTTGCGTGGCTGCACCAGCAGAACGCCACTCAGAAAGCCCTAACCCTAAACACACTTCTGCAGGAATCAAGTCCCCCACTGGGTTCAGTGAGATTTCACTTCCTGATAAATACCCTTTAGGAGAATTTGGTGGCTAGTGTAAGCTTTTTGGGAATTCAAGCTTGCTGTACATATCTAAAGTCAAGTTGCTCACTTACATCATTTTAGAAATTTGGATGGGGTTCAAATAAAAAGCGTGTGTGTGCGCAACAGGAGGGAAATGATCGTTTTGGATTGTGTGAGAATTGGGGCTGAATATTTGAGGAGTTCATGAGATATTTTTAGAGTGGCGATATCTCTAAATGGAGATAACCATGTATATGTGAGATGTTATTGAAAGGGGGGAAGCCAGATGCAGGTGGGGTGGGACTGCAGAGCTGCCTTCTTGACGTAAGCGGAACTGCCACTTACCTGGAATGGCAGGGGGGAGGCATGTCCCACAGCCCCCCCCCCGGGTCCAGACAAGCAGCAGCGATGCCAGTGTTGGGGGAAGGGAGGCTCTCTGCCGGCCATTACTTGGAAATACTATATGGCAGGAGGCTAAAAATAATTGTAATGAAAGACTTCAGTGGAGCATTATAAAAGTTGTACTTGAGTTTTTGTGTTTGTTTTTTGAAAGGCAGCTACATTGGTGCTATGCAGATTTAAGTTACAATCAATTAATTTGTAAAAAGCAGATGTATCTCTACCTGTACCTCTTTTCTACTCTGGTCCTCTGAACTTCTTTGCTTTTCTCTCTCCCCCTCCCTTGTTCTCTCTTTCAGTTTCTGGGCCATTCCGCATCAAATGGGTTCTCTTTGGGAAGCACCTGTCTAGCTTTACTTCCTCCCTGCACCATGTGATTCTAAAAACAACACCTTGATTCTGCAATACAGAGGCAACGTGACAACCTCCCCCCACCCCCAACAGCGTCATTTCCAATTGCAGCCACTTCTCCCCTTTTCACACTCTTGGAAGTCTTCCCTCTGAGAAAATATGTTCTATAGCTGATCCAGCAGAGGGAAGAACTGAGACCTTGACCAGGAGAAGAGCTTCCTTCTTTGAGTTCAGGGTAAACTCTTGACATCTTTGGTGCGTCTCCCTGAAACTCTAGCCAGGGGCACTTGCATTGTCCCCCCCCCCTTTTGTAAGAGAATGCCCCTTACAAAGTTATTTGCAAGGAGGCTAACTTACGGACTTGGACCATTGGACACCGGACAGGAATCTCCGCTCTCCAGTCTAACTGCGAAACTTACAACCCACCACTAAACAGTAGAGAATGAGCCGTGCCCTGCGTGTTTGGTTTCTGTGCATTGCAAGTGCTGCTGGTGCCAGCAGACCCAGTTTTTCAAGAATACAAGGAGAGAAGCGGGGCTTTCCCGGGTCCTGATGGCTGAGAGCATCGTCACGTTGTGGCCTCCTGTTTAGAAACTTCTCTCAGCCAAGCAAGACTATTGAGGCTGTTTAATCCACAGCACAGACTGCTATTTATTTTTATTTTTAAATCCCGCCCCCGTTAGTTGTGTCTCTTCTTGTCTGTCTTTTCTTTGGTGTCTGTTTAATGGAATGGGAACAGCTTTTCTTTTAACCTGCAACCCATTTTAAAAAAAAGAAGTCGCTGTCTCTGCTTCCTCCTGGTTTGCAGAGCCTACCTGTTGAGGAAAGCCACCTTTTGCTCACCAAAAGAATCAGCGGTGGGAGTGATTTTCTGAGTGATAGCCAGCTGCTCTTCCCTGCTGAAGTGATTTGTAGTAAGCTAAGAGAGAGGAGGTGGGGGGGCGATGCCTTTTTGTGCATTATAGGTGACTTTTTTAGCCCATTTCTCACCCATTAGAGGACTGCCATGGCTTCATCTGATCCCGTTCTCTTCATATTTGGTGGGGGGGGGGGGAAGACAAATTTGTTGCATCTCCTGGGAAGAATTGTTTTTCAAGCCATACCATGCTGAACTTTTTTGGACACTACGGAGGAACTGCTTGTGGCTTGACTGTTGTAGCAGCAAATACCTTTGACTATAAAACTTGGTAAACGGCACACGTACAGTGGGAGAAGTCAGGGGTTCTTTTTGTTCACCCCATGCTATAAAGCTGATGTGAGAAACTTCCTAGAATGCTGCTGATTTGTGAGCAGTTTAATCTTTTTTTAAAAAAAACTTGCCACCTCTCTTCGTGTTGCAGGTTCCCCCCCCACACACACACACACACAGTTCCTGTAGATACATTAGCTGAAGATAAGAACATAGCTGGAGTGATAGATTGTTAGCTGGTCTATCACCAGGGCCCTTCAGAGTCCAAAATCACTACTTTTCTAGAACAAAGATTGACTCCTTCACCACCCCAAAGCTCGCTTTCCTTATGGAGGGGGAGAATTGGGCCACCAGTTGGAACTTGAACCGTTCTCCAGGTTTTGCTCCCCAGAGGAAACCCTCCAGGCTTGTGGGGTCTTCAGGCTGGGAAGCCTCTTCAACACCAAAGTGGGGGAGGCAGATTGCTGCAGGAAGTGTGTGCAGCTGAGGGTGGGGTTGATTGTTTTATTTCTCAGGGAAGGACTTTTTGCAGCATCCCCCAGGGTGTAGTGCTTTTGCCCCCAACAGCCAAACATACGAGGGATTGTGAGGAAAGCCAGTGGAACTAACCTGTATAGTCTGTCTCTCCTCCTTCCACCCCTGGTGGAGTCCAGTGAAAGAGATCCCCAAGGTTATGAATAAAAAGCTGAGAAGACTAGGTGCAAGTGGCCTCATGGGGACCCCCCAAAAGTGAGGTCTTCCTCCAAAAGGAGAAGAGACGCTTGCCCACCGGGGCAGAAAACAAGGATTCTCTTCTGCAAAGGCTTCTCCGGTCAACATGAGAGGCTGGGCAACCATCATTCTGGCATGGCAAAATCTGCCTTGCAGGAAAACAGGTCAGGGGGATAAAAACAACCACCACCAAGGGGACCGCCTTTTTGGTTTTAAGCCTTGGTGTTGGGAAGACTAGGCACTCTCTTTGGGTCCTGAAATCCCTTTCTCTCTTTTCTCAAGAAATCCCACTGTGACTGCTGAACTGTAACTAAAACTGTTAGCAAGAAAGGAAGAAGGAGCAGGTAACGCCTTCCCCCTGCCGCAGCTCCCCAGGATGCGCTGGACTACTTCACTCCTGTTATGAACTTTCCGCAAGAGGTTTATGGTACTAAATCCTGTAACTTCAGCAGAAATGAAAAGGAGTCCCTCTTTTTGTATAGACTTAACAGAGGAACTGTTCTCCACCCTCACTCCCCAAAAAGGAGGTGTGGCTGTTGAGTAGATGTAGAACTTTTATGCTTTTAACTTTTTAATTTTATTTTTTTCTTAAGTGCAATAAAATCTTATCAGGGAGCTTGAGAGGGCACTTTTGCTGCATGGAAATTCAGGCTGGAAAGGCAGGAGACAGCAAAACTTTGTGTGCCCGTCATCTGCTTGACCATGATTCTCTTTCTCACCCACCCACCCCACAGATAGATACACAAGGAATTTTTGCTGCATTAACACTACATTTACAGAAAAGAAGATGATGTCAGTTTGATTCTGTGTCCCTTTTTCTCCCCTCCCCTGTTTTTTTTGTTTTTGGGGGGTTTGTTCTTTTTAGCTAATGTTTGTCATTCTTTTCTGGTTTTTGTGTGTGGAATTTTATTTTTGTTGAAACTCTTCTATTAAATGAAAAGCTGCATTCATCAAGTGGCTTCTCTCAGTCTCATTTGGGAGGAAGGGAGCTGAAAGCTCAACCAATATCCTCCCCCCCCCCCCGGAATTACATTGTACAAGTGAAATGGTGGCCACATGGTGGGGTTGTGAATGGAAAGGGGGGGGTTAAGGATAAGGTTGCGCTGGGTCTCTGCACAACATTCTTCATATTTCTATAGCGTAATCGGCTGACAAGGTGCTTTATATAGTGACTTAAGCCCCCCCCCCCAAAAAAAGGTCAGTGCCCCAAAGATTTTCCAGTGTAAATCTTTTCAGTTTGGGGGAGTGAAGGGAGGAGAAGGAGAAGAAGGAGGTAATGGTACATACTGGGATTTTATTTTTGTTTGGAATGAGGATTATGAAGGTTCATATGAACTTCGGTAGGAAGTGGCTTTTTTCTCTGTATTTTTTCCCAAGCTTGGAGACACTGTGCTTCCCTAGGAAATGCATATTCATCATCCACACCACACCTGTGTTTATCCTCCCCACCCCACCGCTATCCACATGCACATTCATCCTTGAACCTTTGCTTCCAAGTCTGTCAAGTACTGCAGTTTTTGCTTCTTTCCTTAGTGTGGGGTTGCCTGATATGCAGATAGCTCTGAGAAGACAGTAGGGATTGGACTTACAGCTCCCAATGTTGCAAAGGAATCTATGTCTCTGAAGCGGGGGAAGTCCTATGCACCTCTGCAGTTCCAAAGGAATGAAGAGGGCATTGGAGGAGGTGCTCTCTCCTTGGTGGAAAGTTATCCTAACAGCTTGTTTTTCAAACGCTTCTTGTCTGATAACACATCAGGAAAACAGTTTGAGGAAGAGACTGATGGACAGATGTGGAATTTTATTATAATATAGTAACCTTTCTAATAAAAGCAATAATCTACTGAACTAGCACCCTCTAGTGTGAGAAAGGTGGAACTGTCAGGAAGCCAAAGGAAAAGATGGCAGAGGTTTCTGATGATGTAGAATACTAGGCTTAAGGTGTTTTTTAATTTAAAAAAGCAAACTAAAAAACACACCCCTGAATCTTCTTCCTGCCTCTAGAAATGAAATCCTGTTTATGTGTTTATTTTTATGCACCTTTTAAAGATGGTATTCTTAAATGAGCAAAGCTGGTTTTTCTAATATATCTCCCCCAAAGATCGGCACCTAAACACCAACATAAAGCCTTGAATTTCAGCTGGACAACTCCAGGAATTGCCTTGTTGGATCATTTAACAAGATTCATCTAGTCCAGCAATTCTGTGACTAACAATGTCCAGGCAGATACTCCAGGAGCTCATTGGTGGAGTGTTAACAGGAAAATAACCCGAAAATAATCCCGTCGTTTAGTCCCAACATCTGGTATTTAGGAGTAAAAAAAAAAAGTAATGACTGCAGAGGTTCCATTTGGGTCTCTCATTTTTATATCTGGATGAGCATGGGAACCTTTGAGCCTCTCTGGGGCTTGTGTTTTGGTGATCTGTGCTTGGATACTGCTCCCATGTCACAGATGATTAAATCAGGTTATCGTAATTTAAGGAGAAATCAGCTCTTAGAGGATAACTTGGGCAGTTTTCTTTTTTAAAGCTGGGTTTACTATACATACAATGTTCCTAGATTCCCCAACTAATTAACATTGGCCCAAGTCAGAGGAGGATCTAATCCAGCCTTCCCCAACCTGGTGCCCTCCCCCCGATGTGTTGGACTAAAACTCCCGTCAGCATGGCTATGCTGCCTTGGGGCTAGGGGCTAATAGGAGTTGTAGTCAAACACATCTGGAGGGCACTGGTGTCCTGCTGCCTGACCCTTTAAGCTGGAGACGGCAGGGATTGAACTTGGAACCGTCTGCGCACAAAGCAGACACTGACACTAAGGTGCATCCCCTCCCCAAAAGTCACATGACTTTTACCACACTGAAGGCAATACTTAAAGCCCTGCTGGAGTAATTGTTTGCCAGCTGGAGCTGCCTCCTCACTATTAAGTTTCAAGGAGCCACTCGTTAGGGACAGACTCACCAAGCTTCTGACTATGATGCTCATAAGTTTTGTAAAAGAAATCTCTGGTTACCTTCTCATTGACTTTCATGCAGCCTTCCTACTCTGTTTCACCTTCCCTCTTGGGCCTGGCCTAATATGAGGCAAGACAGGGTGTACAGACTCCGGTCCCTCCTCTGTCAGTGAAGATGCTCCTTGAAGGCAAGCTGAAGCTGCCTGTGGGAAGAGCTGTGTGGCAGGAGCAGCAGCTTTGGCCTCGTTTCCCGGCCCGTGTTTGCAGGTTTGGTCTGGAGAGGGGGCAGTAGGTGTTATAGGGAGGGCTTGCTCCTTATCTCCAAAACCTGAGCAGACATCAGGTGGTGATATGGGGCGGAGGAGCATCTCTTCAGAGGTAGGAACTCTCCATGTGGAGACTCCATTGTTCAAACATATTTGCAAGCTGCCTTGAATTCCGAAATGGTGGAAAGGTGGGATATCAAACAAGGTTAGATTCTTGTTGATCTGTTACCTTCCCATTGATGGATTGTTTTGTGGGTATAAAACTGTCTCAGAGCAACTGTGAATTTTCTCTTTTCATATATACCAAAACACTTGTCCCAGCACTTTTGGGGGTGGGTGGGAGGAGAATAATTTATTTCTGTTGATTTTAGAAAACCTCATACTTGGTCCTGAAGTAGCGTTACTTTTTTTTTTTTTAATCCCTGGGAATTGTGTTCATGCATTTACTCTTTATTTATGCCATGTTTTGTTGAAATAAAGTTTCCCTTCTGAATAGGCTGGGCTTGTGTGCTTCCCTCTGCATTTCCACACTAATTATTAGGGTTAAGTTTTAACACTTCAGCAGCCCTCCCTCTGACGTAGAAACACTCTCCTGCTCCCACGTGTGTCTGGGAGCAAGTTTCAGTTACTAGGATCTTGAAGTAGGTACATACATGTATATTGCAGAAACTTTTAGCATTAGTTTTCTGCTAGCCATTTTTTAAAAATAAACATCTTGAAGTTCTGTCAAATTTGAAAGGGAGAGTTCCAGGTTCCTTCCCACACATCATTAATGCCAGTGGCTTTATCTCATAGAATTGAATGGGGAGAAGTCAATGTGCTGCACATCCATGCACGTACATAGACGCACTCTGGGCAAGAGGCAAAATCCAGCCAAAGGAATTTAGGTGCAGTGTCTGAACTCCCATCAGACTTGCTCCTATTGTTGCTTTGACTAACGTGGTGTGGTGGAATTGACAAGTTTAATTGGGGATTATTCAGTGGGGATCTTGGGCCTATTTGACCATAGATTATTATTTTGAACCCAAATCAAGGACTTCTTGCTCTAGCGTTGGCAGTGAAGAGGGAGTCCACACCAGCATCCTCAATATATCGTTTATATAGTGATTTAGGGTTTTCAAAGTGCTTTTAAAGACAACTCAGGCCAACCTTACAACAACCCTGTAGGGTAGGCCAGAATTCCCACATTGCCCATTTGGGGGTGTGGGAGACCTGAGGGTGAGAGAATGAGGGTGTGCCTAATGACCACTTGGGAAGCTTTCACAGATAAGCTGAGACTGTGAACAAGTCAGGGTGTGATCCTAAGCACACAAGACATGCAGCTGTGCTGGCTGCTGAGTACATATGCACAGGATCGCACTGTTACTTCGCTGCTTGGCTTGCTCTGCACCCTACATAGGGAGCTGCTTCATAACAAGAGGACACTGGTCTTACCTAGTTCAGTAAAATGTCTGCACTGACTGGCAGCAGCTCTCCAGGGGTCCAGGCAGAGTGTCTTTCCTAGTCTGGCCTAGAGATGCCAGGAACTGAATGTGGGATGCTCTACTGCTGAACTATTGTCCTTTCCCAAACTCATTCTTATGCCTCAAAACATCATGAATTGAAAATGAAAATTTAATCTCTAGGGGGAAAATCAACTTCTGAAGTTCCTTAAAAGTTCCTTGCTCAGTTTTAAAATCCTTGCAGACAACTGGGGGGAACATCTGTCACCCCCATGCAACTTCAATCTGAAGTGGTACAGTCCAGCAAGAACTGCACTGTGAGATTCCACTGACCATGTTGCTCAGCCCTCCACTTGCTACATTATAGTGCAGGGTTTCTGGGTTTGAGATCTGTAGCTCACAAAGTAACATGATTTAGGAAAATTCAAATGCCTCTGGACTTGGAGCACCTTGCAATATGCCAAAAACACACCATTTTGCATTTCAAGCCTAATCTATTGAATTCACACTTTCACAACCGCAACACAACCATCCTTTGAAATTCACGCTTATTTGAATTTTGCACTGCAGTTTGCCAACCAACCATTGTTTACAAAAATGCATATATGAGTGAAAATAACATGTCAAATGCATTATATGAAGAGAAATGGCTTGCAAAATGTGTCACAGTTGAAACAGCCTACAAAAATGGTTTAAGAACATAAGAAGAGCCTGCTGGATCAGGCCAGTGGCCCATCTAGTCCAGCATCCTGTTCTCACAGTGGCCAACCAGGTGCCTGGGGGAAGCCTGCAAGCAGGACCCGAGTGCAAGAACACTCTTAGGTTTCTTAGGGGAAATTCTCACTAAAATGCTGGAGAGTTCATGAGGACTTTTTTTAAAAAATTGCAAATTGCTGTAGAAATGAGAACTGAATTTCAGATTGGAAAAATGAGAAACCAAAACTGAAAGGCCTTTTCCTTCCCTAATAGGGACACATACCTGGCTTAAAATGCAGGCACCCGTTCTTTGAATTCACATACACACAAAGCTACCCACATTTACCCACAATCCACTGATTTCTTCTGAAGTACTGCATTTTGAAGTGATATTAACAAAACCAGCTTTGCTGTGACTAAAACTGTTTTGAATGGCGAAACCCACATGTATACAGTGGAAATATTTCTTAGAGGTGGTCCTGCATGGCTGACTTGTGGGCGGTGGGGGGGATGTATTTCAAAGGAGCTTCCCATTTCCCACCCACCGCAATCCTACCCGTGTTGGCTCAGAAGTAACCGGTGTTGAATTCAGCGGGGCTTATTCGCTGGTAAATTGGTTAGGTTTTAAAGTCTTGTTCATTTTAAAACAAAAGGCGTTGGCGGGGGGGGGGGAGAGCTCCATGTTCATCTCTGCCCATCAGTCTTTGTAAACATGAAGGGGGAATCTGCCTCCTCTCACTTTTATTAAAGTGCCAACACTAGAACAGACAACAAGAAGGTGATTTCCAAGGAGTGGAGTAGGGGGGATGAAAGCGCCACCAATGGGAGTTGAAGAGGGCGGAGGAGTGGCAAAACCAGGTACAGACACAGAGTGTCTGCAGACATCAGGTTTTGAAACAGAGCTAGAAAAAACAGCCGCGCTGCATTTTAAGCCTGTAATGTACACATAGCTTTAGCCACTATATAGCACCAGATCTCTGCTTCCAAACCCCGTGCTGGCTGGGAGTGAGACTTAATGGAGTTGTAGTCCAAAACATCTGGAGGACGCCAGGTTGGCAATGACTGGTGCAGATGTTCCATACAGTCTAACAGGCAACACAATCCTATACACGTCTGCTCAGACGTAAGCCCTGCTGACTTCAGTGGGTGCACAGGATTACAGACTTAACTTCCTAAATGGGAATACAGCGATTATTTTTAATTTTCCAATATATAAATCTACCCTGTGTGCTGCTCTGCTTTTTAAAAATTGAAATTGTGCAGCAAAGCAACACAAACTCTGCAACCTGCATAAAGTATGCAAACATACAGTTGATTTCCCATAATTGGTTCTTTTGCTCCTGCTCCTGCTGCCGCTGCTGCAATTATTTGAGGAATCCAATCTTTACAAATTTCAGTATGCCCTCATGGATTAATGTGTAGATTAGAATTTAGCTATTAGCTAGCTTTTGCACTTCTTGGATGGTCCAATGCTGTTATCAGCTCAAAAACAGTATAAAGGTGTTTTAAAATGTGTATTTGGAGAGAAAATACATTTAAAGCTGCATACTTAAGTGCATTTTTGTGCTGAAGTTTTTATTTAAAATTGCAGATTAATGCAGATCCAGGACAGAACTGATGCAAAAGTAACATGGACCAGAAATAAGACTGATTTGACCCTTCATACCTTAGAAATCTTATGCAGACAGTCCTCTGTTTTCTGAGATTTCAGTAGGTTTCCCCCTCACACTGCTTTGCAGCCACAAGGGCTAGAAACTTTGACTTAAAAAAAAAGTCTGGTTATCATGATGCTGATTTCTGGGTCTACTCATTTCACATTGTACTTTTTCTGCATTTGTGGGTTACACACAGCCATGCCGTAGCTATCATGCACCATTAATATTGCTTCCCTCCTCCACTTCTGTGATCCTCTTCCTTTTAGATAAATAATTCCATCAGCTCCTCGCGTGAATCTAAATCCTACATTGGCTGCACTGCACATGTCTTCTAATCCAAATTTTTCCTATATTCACAGTATTCATAAGTTACACCAGTACACAAAATATTGTTTCAAATTGCGTGGCATGTGACAACATCTGATAGTTCTAATCCCTTTTCCCGGTGCAAATTGCTTTCAAACTTTCCAGGCATCAGGAAACTCTTCCTACAATAACCTGAATGCCATGAAACCCTGTGAATTTCCCAGAGGATTCTGGGATGGGTCCTAGGATGCACATGCAGTTCACACAGGCACTAGCTAGGCCTCTTCAACCTTCCCATCAGCCTGGACTGAACTCAGTGAGTGCCTCAGAACGTAGGTGATAATCCTCTCTGTAGCTCCCACATTGGAAGGATAAATGAGCGGCGTAGGCAAAATGGTCTCTCAAACAGCTTGTCCACCATTACTGATCTTATTTGATAACCCTCCAGCAAACACCAGGTTCCTTGGAACACAGCTTGAAATCCACAGCCTTACACCGTTCTGGAGTTAGCCTCATCTTTGCTGTAGTCCTTTTCCAGGGACGACAGTGACCGCAGCTGCCCCATCTTATGCCTGATGGAGTGGTCCAAGTTGACTGTGTGCTTCAGGTATTTCCTCCCATCCTGCACACTGAAAGGGAAGTCGCAAGACAAGAACTTCTGGAAGAGTTCTGGGTCATTGTCCAAGGCCATGAAGTTATGAAGTTCTTCGTGTTGGGAGAAGAGTTCCTTGCAATTCTCCGTGAAGACGTGCCACATCGGCTCCTTCTCGTAGTCCTGGGTTGGCAGGTTCTGGAGCCTGTCTTCCATGCACTGCAGCATCCAACTCAAACGGCATGGCCACTGGTTAGCCAAGACAATCCAGGCCGCCACTGACCGGGGACAGATGGTGTACCTTAAGATGTGCTGCTGGGTCATAAGCCTGATAGTGATGGGGATGGTGTTGACGATCCTCCTCATCTGGACAATACTGTCTGGGATGTACTTGTAAAGGCTGTCTAACTCGTCGTGCAAGCAGTGGAAAGCTTCATGGATGTATTGCACAGCCTGAGCGTCGATCTGGTGCTGATCCACCTCTGTTGATGCCTCCATGTCTGCCAAGGCCACTTCATTACCTTTGGCCTTTTTGACTCCCTCTTCCACGTTTCTGGTGATGATCCTGTACATCAGGTCTTCCCGGCTTTGGAAAGCCTCGTGCAAAAACCGCATCTTTGACCTGAGGCCAATTTCTGGGATGGAGAAAGGCAACGTCACGGTGCGGTTGAGGTAGAGGTAGCCATTGTCAGCCATTCCCTTCATGCAGCCGGCATGCTCTAAGCAAGAGGCAATGATGCAAGGGTCCACGACCAGAATGAAGATGAACGGGGCGTTGATGTCTGAAAGCAATGTGTTGATAGCATTCAGAACCCCTATTGTCCTTTCTGGGTAGCACATGTCCAAGCTAGTAATCTCAAAAACGATCCTCAGCCGCCGCCGCTCAAAGATCTCCATGTAATACACAAAGTTGGTCAGGATTTCAATTTCTTTCTTCACTGAGCTCATGAAACCCAGGTGGCTGGAGAACTTCTCATTATTGGTCATACTCTCTATCTTCTTCTTCTGGCTGATGATCAGGTGCTTAATGATTGGAGCAATGGTCAGGAGGGCCCCTGAAGTAGAAACACCAGCGATGGCAGTGCCAAGAATCTGCAAGACACTGCCATCCCTTAACCCTGGCACAAAGTATGCAGTCGTGGCCAGGGCCACACCGCCTGCCAAGGCAGCTGCAAGTCCTCCGGCTGTATAGCCGACTTTCTTTTTGACCCTCCACTCGTTCTGACTGAATCCAGAGGCGAATTGCGGCTTGCTCCCCATCACATGGTAGAAGCTCAGAGGCAGAGGCCCAAAGTAGTGGCGGATGTGGTCGCACAAGGTGGTGACCAGCCCAGCCCACAGCTTGTCACTGCCGGCATATTGCCAGGCGCTGAATCTTAGGAAGATGAAGTCTATGTTCTTCCTTCTGAGGTGGACCTCTGTGATGACTGGTTCGTAGAAGACCAGGTACCACAGGAGGGTGAGGTAGTTCCATCCTACTGGCAGCCGGGGCCTCTCATGAGTCCTCTGGTACTCACTTTCCTCTCTCCGGATGGATTCCTTGTGCATGCATTCTGCCAAAGGGGAACAAAAAGACATCAGCAGCCTGTCTGCCAAACTTTAGGGAGATTTAGGACCCTTCTCCCTCAATCTTAAAGTATTCCTAACCCTCATCCCCACAATTTCACTCATCACTGTTTTGTATACAAGTTTCATGCTGAATTTCATGATGGTTTTATTGTTTTACATTTTGACTGGTTAGCCATCGTAAGTGCTAGCTTGCAGAAAGGCAGTGTGCTTAAGATAGGGTTTTTTAAGCTGGTTTCACCCCTAGTTTTATTGGTACATGAGGACATGGAGAGGCACTCATGGGCTGCTATGATATGTGCACTAATTTCTAAGCTGGATATTTTGTTTGCTCACTTGGGTTATGACAGTGCCTGGGAAGGAGGACTTTGGACAATCAATGTTGATTTCCTGACCGCCATGACACTTCTAGTTGGGTTTTGCCCCAATATGATATATATAAAGGTTCTGATCCCCTCCAAACACACACACACACACCTGGGAAACGGCCCCCATATTTGTCTCTTATTTGCTCATAGGAGGTGAGCTGGCTTTTGACCAAATGCAGATAGAATTCTTTATGCATGATGGAGGTTAAAGGATGTTATGGTGCTCAGTATGGGATAACTGAATATTCCCCTACTGGATGCCCAAAGGTAGAGGATGTGGTATACTTTTTATTGGAATGCACTTTCTATTTAGATCTGAAGGTCTGTTACCTTGAGCCCCTTATTGTTGGGATTAGAAATAACTCTTCATTAAGCAACATTTTATTCCTGTTGGCCAGAACAGATAACGATGTGACATTTACGACTGTGAAATTTGTAAAATTGGGTTTAGGGAATTGGAAGACATTTACCATTTTAAATGGTAATATATTTATATTTATATATTAATACACGCCAACTAGTTGTCATTGGGTAATTTTTAATCATATTTTAGCATGGCTTAATGCATTTTGTATGTCCCTTTTTTGCTGTTGTTTTTATTATCTGTATTCAAAGAGCCTGATTGACTAATGAGCAATACACCCATACAACTATCTTATAGGAACTTATAAAATGCCTATCACATGGGGAAGGGGCAGAGCCAAAGGCCAGTTTATGGCAAGGATCCATTTCGGGTTGCATTAGTGGGCCTTACTCCCTAATATCTCTGAATACGCATCTGCAACAATAGTTTGGATCCCCCCCCCACATTGATTTTTTTTTTGTCTTGACCTGACCTGCAATTTGATCAAGCAGTGAGTGGAGGCGGGTTCCACAGGGCGAGTAGAAGCCCACAGTGACTGGCGTGGAGGTGTGGCACAGCGTCTTGGAAAGGGAGCAGCAGTAAATCTCATCTTCCGTCAGGATATCTGAGGAGAGGGAAAATACATTGTATCCATAAACTGCTGCCCAGTATAGAGGTGACAGCAGGAGAGATGCAGGCAGCTTCCAGACAACCTGTTTATTGAGCATTCATCCTGATTTGTTTGTACAAAGTTTGTCAGGAGATTAGATGGTGTCATTCTAATATGTTTACAGGGAGGTTAGATGATGTTGCATCAAGCTGTTGCTATCCCACACTGTCCTGCGCATTCTCCTGTCACTTTCCTTACTGCAAAAAGTCTGGTTTGGGATGGGGTTTGTTCCACAAGAGCACCAAATCAACTTTGACTGCATAGTCTGAATTTGCCGATACAAAATTGAATCCCACTTGAAAATAGCGACAGGCTTGGACAGCCTGTTTTAAGTTTTTAATAGCAGCTGTGGAGTGGGGGTAGAAAGTGGAATCTGAATGGGGCTCCAGTTCTAGGAAAAGTGGGGGATTAAAACTGCCCCCTCCCAAAGCAGTTATTTACTCTGGGGGGGGAGAGACAGAAGAATAGACCTCCAGCAAGGAGCTCTAGTTTCATCTGGCAGCTCATGTCTTGCAAAGCTTACCAAGTTGCTAGTGACATTGTTAAGGGAATACTGTCAAAATTGACACTGGAAGATAACCACTCCCCATCTCCCAGGGATCTAAAGTGGCAGATCTGTGATGTTTCTTTAGATCTTAACCTGATTTGCAGTTTTACTTTCAGATTCTTATTTGACTCTCAGTTCAGTAAAATGGTGGTTGTGCTCTTTATGAGTAAGGCTACATCCATAAGAGCTTGCGTCTTCCTCATTTAGCCAGCTTCAGGCCTTTGGGCTAAAGGAGGCCATAATGGCTAAGCCAGAACAAGCACACCAATGATACTATGTAGCCTCTTTGCCTGGATGCTTTGTTGAAAGACGAAGAAAGGAAAGAGATTAGTAAATTAATTTGTTTTAGGAATATTGGATATACTATGTGGTATCCAAGTAACTAAGGACATCTGCTTGCACAACAGAGTTTACCCTGTCTCCTCCTCCTGCACACCCTCTAAATCTGTCCCTCCAGAGCAGATTTGGGGAGGGTGTGGGGTGCATGTGAGGAGGGAGGGAAGCTCCATTCTGCAAGTGCATAGCCGTAGCTGAGTGGCAGAGCATCTGCCTTGCATGCAGAATTACCCAGATTCAATCCCTGGTATCTCCAAGTAGGGATGGGAGACGCTCCTGCCTGAAACAGCAGCTATCAGTCAGTAGAGACAACACTGAAGTAGATGGACCAATGGTCTGCCTTTGTGGTCACAGTTTATATGGTTTGCAGCAGCACCTTTACATCCTTACACTTGCAGAACACGTCACGTAGCGCTACATTGGATACAATCCTAACCCTGTCCTATCCATGCTAGTTACTCTGCCCAAAAATCAATGTGAAGGAATGATCTCTTAAAGGGCCTCTGTTCTTAGAAGAAAAACCAAAACCCCAATAATCAGAGAATAACAAGATAATTACCCTGTGGAACTCACAGCTACCGTCTGCCCCAGGAGCAAAGAGCACCCTCCATCTTTTTATTTACATATTCAGTGACTGAACGGGAAACTCTGGTAAGCTTTAAAGGGAGGTAAAAAGTCCCTCCATCATTAGACACGCCTTGACTCAGCACTGTTTAATCTCTTCAGCATAATTAGATTGCGTTACCATAGGTGGAGTTCAGCTTGCATTTGCAAGTAAACAACACGAGATCTGTGAGGAAGGGATGTGTGGTTAGACCATTCCTAGTCCAAAATTCAGCATCACGATGAAGGACGCCTCCAGACTGTCAGTGTAAGACAGGGAGGATTCCAGTGGAAACTGAAAATTTAGTTTTGCGCAATTCCAGTGAATTAAAGAGCTCTCGCCTTACCACAACAAAAACACTTACAAAAATGAAACACTGACTTTTTCCTATTAGGAAAGTGACAGGGAAATGTACTGGAAAGTGTGGGATGAACTAATGATTCATGGAAAGATGTGTAACGTCCCCAGAAACAAATCAGAACAAATTCCTCCCCTGGCCCAGTCATGATGCTCACTAGGTGACCTTGGACCACAAACAACATCTCAGCCTAACATACCTCACAGGGTTGTTGTGAGAATAAAAAAATAACACCCCCAGTTCTGTTTCCTCCAGTATTTTCCCACAAGGAATCAGTTGTTGAACAATTAGTGCAGGCTGAGGGGATCAACTCTGTGCCTGGACTATACCATTTCAGACTTCAGGAGGGGGTTCACTGTATTGAATGCTCCTTCATACCAAAAATACCCTGCACACAGAACATTAGCGTGTCAGGGGAAAAACTAGTCTAGGTTTCTTTGTGCAGGGAATTGTTTTCTATGGAGGAGCATTTATTTATATGAACCCCTGTTTGCAGTCTGAAGTAGTATAACATGAGATACAGGTTGACCAGTGAGACCTGGGTCTTAGTTGTTGCAAAGGATGGGGGAGAAATTCAATTCAGTTTGGATTTAAAGCCAAATCAATAAAATTTACACTTTCCAAAATGATGTTAGAACTGAAACACAGACATCTTTTGAAATTTGCATTTATCTGAATTTTGCAATGCAATTATTCAACCATTAATATACACAGTCTTTGAGTATGATTCTGCAGCCAGCTGTGGATACACCTGATAGTTATTCCATCCAGCCCACATTTAGCTAGCTTGCTAATCAGAATAAACACAAATCTATTGGGAGAAATTTCCACTAAAGTGCTGCAGAAATGCAAACTGCTGCAGAAATAAGAAACAGAGGACTGAAACTGACAGATCTTTCCATCCATAGTTGTTGCTGTGTTTTTTTTTAATCTGGAAAAAGGTGTAAAACAGATTGCTGGTGCATCCTTCTTTCTTTCAGTGTCTTCACATAAGGAATGTCTAGGATTCATAGTATCCAAATAACTAGGAATTTGATCAAAATTTGAATGTTTAATTAAAACTCTGAATTCAAATAAAGGGCTTGCTTCAAAAATGTGTTGATTACTAAGGGGTTTATGGAAGCAAAAATAAAATGAAATTGCAAGTGGATTTAAGAACAAGAATTTCCATGGCTTTACATTTGTAAAATGGTGCTGCTTTTATTGTTATTGCTAAAAAGATATTACTCCCAAGGGTATTATATCTGTGCTAGATTTAAAAACTTGTTTCCTAGTATAATAGGGAATTGTTGAAGGTGCCAGGCAATTATTCTAGGGAAAGCAATATGCAAAGAGAATGGTCTAACTGTTAAAAAGGCAACAGAGTCAGATTTAGTGACTAATCCCTGAGTCTACTTTGTTTAATAACCTGAAGGGCCAGATCAGGAAACAAAATGAAACACAGCAATTTAGTTTGCAACAAGCATTATGGCTGCTTTGATAACAAGTTAACAAAGTATTTTTTTTTTAAAGGAGAAGCCTTCAAACAAAGCATGGATTAGAAAGGCTTGGCACTTTATGCTAATTGTATTCAAACAAGTTTCAGAAGTAAGCACTCATTAACATCCCACTTACAGGAATTGTTTGCTGGAACAAAAGAGAAGTTATAATTGGCAGATAACCTGAGAACTGATTTTTTAAATGTGTAATTTAAGCGGTGAGTAGAAAACCTACTGCAAGTATAACTTTTCCCAGCCTTTGTTTTAGAAAACTGTTGTTAGACATCCAAAGAAAGTAGCAGAGTGATATACATCTTGGTCCAAAACACCAGTGACAGAAGACCTGCGATGCTTGGATTTAATAATCAGAAGATACATTTTAAAATAATTCTTACTCAGATCTGACCTCTGATAGTCTTTTGAAGCTGATCAGTTTTTTTTATTTTGGTCATTGTGGTGTTGGATGTTGCTTGTTCTGTGTGTATCTTCCCTGTGTTGTTTACATTCAAGAGTTAAACAAAAAGAACTAGCATTTTTTAAAGAAGATTTGATGCAAAACCTTTTAATGAAGAGCCAGTGTGGTGCAATAGTTACCACTGGCCTGGGAACTGAGCACATTTAAAGCACATCCCCCCCAATAATCCTGGGAGCTATAGTTTCCTAAGGGTGCTGGGAACTGTAGCTCTGTGAGGGGAAAACAACAATTCCTAGAATTCTTTGGGGTGTGTGTTAAATGTAGGGTGTATATGCAGTCCTAAGTTCAAATCCCCTCACAGCCATGAAGCTCACTGGGTGACCTTGGGCCACTCCCTGCCTTTCTGTCATGCCTGCCTCACAGGGTTGTTGTGAGGATAAAGCAGGGTGAGGGAGAAGCACATGCACCACCCTGAGTTCCTTGGAGGAAAGGTGGGATATAAAGGTAACAATAAATAAATGCAATTAATAACCTGGCTTTCTCCCATTCACCTAAACATAGCTGTCATGCTCATGCATCTGTGACTACCTTTCATGGAGTGGTGTTCTGCATTTGAGAAGTAGGCACCCTCTCTGGAGTACAGGGACCCCGCTTCAGGAGGCTCGTCAGAGTGATGTAACCTCGTGATCTCATCATTAGAGCAACCCATCACCACTGGCGCCGGAGGAGGATCACCTACCAGAGTTCCCAGGTGGATGGAATCCTGTGGGAGAGAAAGACACAAGATTCACCCAGTTACTTTGGACCGTGAAACTTCCCTTGAGAATTTCTTTTTTGAATTGTATTTCAAGCAGTTGTGTGGAAATCCCTCTGCAGGTGTAATTCTTTCTCCAGTCTTTGTTTTTTTTTGGAGGGGGGGGAAAAGTTATTGTCTTAGAGCCCAAGAAGGCAATCAGGTGGTGTACCTTTTGCTCAGGCAGGTTCTGCCTACAAACAGAAATGATGACAAGCTTCCCGAGCTTACCCAAGTTCTACTTGACGTAAAAATGAGGGGGAGGAAATGTTAAATCTGCCCTTGCATACCAACACAACTAATTAACAAGACAAATATTTCAGTCACTTGAGAAAGATGACTCCACAACACATTAAGTGGTTGGTAGACAGAGTCGAGAGGTCAAAACAACCCGGCTTTCATTTTAACCAGAGAGAACTTTTTTCTTTTCCAAAATATGTTAAAGGCTTCAAGGGAAAGCAGCAGCATTTGGAAGGCACCCGATCGATTAGTAATTCATTTATTTATAATAATGGAAGGATCACAAAAAGCAATCAGAGTATTAGTTAAATTTAATTTGCTACACGCTTTCATCTCATTTCTAGCTACGGAAAGTGCCTTGAGAATTTCTCATATGATTCTGCTCACAAAATTCGAACCTGTTAAAAGAGGGTTCAGCAACTGGACACCACAGGGCCTAAATCTGGTCCCCTAAGGGTGAAGACCCATCTGCTCTGCCCAGCTGCCACCTCAAAGGCCAAGTGAGTCTAAAGGAAATCTGGCATATTATCAGAAATATCTGCAACACAACTGGTGAGTATAGAGATTGTTTCAATAGAATCGTACAGCTGGAAGGGGCTTAATCGGGTCCAATAGAAAATGTGAAGTATGAGGGGAAGAGAGGTTTTGGGAAGGAGTGTTGGTGGCCATGGCAACAGGATTTGCTGTGACATCTACTTTTTGAGGGAGAGGGCGTAGGGCATCAACTTTTGTCCAAAATAGCTTTCCAAAATGGAGTTACTCCCAACTCAGGCAGCTTTTGATTAAAAAAAACACACACAATGGCCCTCTGAGAAGGACAGGAGACAAAATGGTGTTGAGTTGGGTGAGGAGTGGAATCTGAATGGAATCTGAATGGGATGGCTGAGCCAAGAAGCTGGAATCTGTCGAGTTTATAGATGGAGCCTGGCAGAATCTGGTCCAGTCATATAAACAGATGGGGAGGGGGGGATCTCTTTTGGAAGGTCTACAAGTTCTTTGCCTTGGAGCCCCATCCCCTCCTTTAAGCCATAACCATTCCATTTTGGCCATACCCCCTTTAAAGAGAAATGTCTCAAATAATGGCCTACAATAAAGACAGGTACCTATGTGCGTGTGCAGAGTGCCTTTCCCCTCACCACTCAACGGTTGCCACAGTTTCCAACACACTTAGCGCTAAGAGGAAGGGCAGATGACACAAGTCCAACCCCTTGAATTACTCATTTTAGAAATTACGTACCACCTGTACTTCCCTTAATCATATTTTGAGAACGTGGTTTAAAAACGCACATAAGGGACAAGGAGAGGAAAAAAAGCATGCAGTGATTCTCTCCGGCTTTGTCACCACCTCCACCTCCCTCCAACAGCAGCTTAGAATATAACATGGTTGGGTGAGAATGTGCAATGTACCTGGACTGCAGGAAAACATGTGATAGTGTACTGCATTAAGAGCGGGTGGCAAAGTTAGGCCTGGCCTAGTTATGGACAAATCTGGAAACTTCTGGAATTTTCCTCTCCCTCTTCCCCAAATGGGGTGCTTCGTCCTAGGATTAACTTCTTTCCCAAGTCTTGGAGTCTTACGGAGTTTTGTAGAGATCTGTTTATTCACAAATCTATATGTGCTGAAGAGGAGGAACAGAGAGGATGGAGAAATAAGCAAAGGCTCTGAAATATCGGGAGGCAAAGAGGCCTTTCCAAACGGTTTGGCATAGTAAACATCTGAGGGGCGTAAGACAGCCAGAGGCAGCCCCCCTGTAAGGCAATGAGAGGGGGGGCCTTGGATGACAAATACTGGTGTCATTAAGGGGAAGCAGAGTGAAAGAAAGACCCCTCTGAATTGCGGGTCACAATTCATAGAGAAGCTCTCTGTTATATGCTCCACTGAAATTACTGGGAACTCAGCAAGTGGAGCTTGAGCTGGATAACGTTTCCCTCAGTTTGCCCCATATAGAGACATAACAAAAAGAGAACTCAAGGAGAAGTCACTGCACTGTGAGTAGAGGGAGAAATTTGGTTCGGTTTGTATTTTATCGAAAATCTACCTGATTTCCACTTTCCAAAACAAGACACCAACCAAAATGCAGCTGTCCTTGAATTCACATTTTTCGGACTTTTGCAATGCAATTCTCCAACCAAATAACGCATACAACACTCTACGTATAAGGGGAGAGTGTGCATAAAAATGCACATATTGATTAAAATAAGATACCAAACTGCATTGATGTTATGTGCCTTCAAGTTGATTATGACTTATGGCAACCCTATGAATCAGCGACCTCCAATAGCATCTGTCATGAACCACCCTGTTCAGATCTTGTAAGTTCAGGTCTGTGGCTTCCTTTATGGAATCAATCCATCTCTTGTTTGGCCTTCCTCTTTTTCTGCTACCTTCTCTTTTTCCCAGCATTACTGTCTTTTCTAGTGAATCATGTCTTCTCATGATGTGTCCAAAGTATGATCACCTCAGTTTCATCATTTTAGCTTCTAGTGACAGTTCTGGTTTAATTTGTTCTAACACCCAATTATTTGTCTTTTTCGCAGTCCATGGTATGCGCAAAGCTCTCCTCAGTTTACCTTATATCTCCACAAATGAAAGAGCTAGAGATTAGATTTCATTGTTTTTAAAGGGAAAAAAAAGCAGAGAGGGGGCTGTAATACCCCTGAGAAGGCCAGTGCCCCCCACCATTGAGCTCAGCCCTGGAGGCAGTTTGTTCCTCCAACTGGTGAAGGAAAGGAAGAGAAAGTGGTGGTGTTATTGTTATTACTATTACTGCTACTATTATCACTATCCTGGCCTTCCTCCCAACAAAGGAGCCCTGGTTGAGAAACACACAGGCAATAAGACAATGAAAACATCTAAAACCAACTCTACTACAGATGTAGACTAGGAAAGATCACCACTTAAAAGACTTGTTGAAAGAGGAAGGTCTTTACTTGGCACCGAAAAGACAACAGAGACGGCTCGGTAGTGCTAACTAGGCAGCAACAACCACAGGAGCAATGATGACTAGGCCGAATAGCCAGTGGAGATGAACAGCATAATAATACGCCAGTGTGGGATCTGCAGCTCTGCTACAGCCACACGCCCAGACAAAACGAGATTTACAGCGCTGTGAACACTCATAGAGGTGTCTCTTTCTATTTAAACTGCATGTACCCTAAATTAATTAGTGGATTAGGAAACCACTTGGAATATTTCTTTCTTAGGTATTCAAATGACTCTGCTATTGTGCAGTGAAAAACCTGTGGAGCAATCACACTGTGAGTAACCCGTGCTCAGGTCACGTGTTCACAAATTGTCTGGCGAAGCCCTGTGAGGCACCAAGGTTGGATTAAGAAACGTTTTGTTTCCTTCTGACAAATTTTGGAAGACATAAAAACTGCCTTGCTGGATCAGTCAAAGATCCACCCCATTTTTGTCCAGCACAGATTAATATATTGCCTTCCTGACAAGGCACCCAAGGTGGTTTACAATTCTAAAATGCCAAAATACATTATATAAACTACAGAGGCCTCTCGGACCTACTGGAAGCTGATAGCACCAGCTCCCTGGCCTGGACTCCCTCACTTTTCCCTTCCCTCAGGCCACACAGAGCTCCAAGGAAGGTGGGGAAGAGCCTGCCCCAACACTTCTCTCAGGCCCTTGATGGTTCTGTCAGGAGCTGATACTATGCGCCCTTGCTTCTGCCTTCCTTCAGGCCACACCATACATTCAAAGCGCATCTAATGTACATTTAAAGCACATGACATCCCCACAAAGATTAATGGGAACTGTAGTTTGTTAAGGGTGCTGGGCATTTGTAGCTGTGTGGGAAAAACCACCGTTCCCATGATTCTTTGGGGGAGGGCATGTGCTTTCGATGTGCATTGGATGTGCCATAAATTTAGGGTGTGGATATAGCAGCTCCAAGGAAGATGGGAGAGCTGCGGTCTCTAGTCAGATGCCCCAGAAGCTCATAAACAGAACACAGTGATGACAGACATTTGCTATTGAGTAATGAACAAACAACTTTCCAAAATATATAGATTTTAAATTTATTGTAAGCTACCTTTGTGATTTTTTAGAAATTAAATGGAAATCTGGAATAAAAAACATCCCTTAAATGAAATAATAAAAAAGAAATCTAGCTGATCATTGTTGGAATCAGGATACAGGGACTGATGGAGCTGTCAGACTAATCTAGTAGGGCTTTTTCTTATGCTCATGTGATATACTGAGAAGAGAAAAGATGGAGGAAATGAGAGTGAGTTTTAAGTGAGCAGAGGGGGCAGGCCTCAACAGCTTCATGCGATGTAAAGGGATGCAAAGGCGTAATTAACTCTACCAGCTGGAAGCATTACAGGCTGGCAGAACAACAGAAGATCAGGCGGCAGCTACACTCCTCAAGCACTCTCTTAACTTTTAAGCCTTGAAGAATGACTAAGGTTGTGGATGAGGTGTCCCTGTTTTCAGGGCCAGCATGTGATGCCAAGATTTTAATTACCAATGATTGTGTGTTATCGATTAAGGTGCAATTTCCTGCTTTTATATCCTCCTGTGCTGTATTTCTTCTGCTGGCATGGTTGAAAAACGGTATGGAAATATTCTGAATAAATAAATAAAATCATCAGTATATTTACATACCTGATGGTAAGCTGCATCAATGAATGGCTCAGACTTATCCGTTACTCAGGCTGGCCTCCTGTGCTTTTAAACAGCTGCAGGACAGGCAGAAATGCAACAAGTGAAGCTCCCCTTCCCTTTCCCCACCACACTGCTGCATATTTAGTTTGGGAAAACTTAATCTGCTGAATTTTCTGCAGCCATGGGTCAGCCCCAGGTCTGCCAATATAAGAAGCTCAGCCAGCCCATCTAGCTCAGTATTCTCTACACTGACTGGCAGCAGCTGTCCAGCATTTAAAACAAGGGCCTCTTCCAGCCCTAACTGGTGATGTCAGGCATTGAACCAGGGAATTTCTAGATCCAGAGTAGATGCTCTACCACTGAGCTTGTAAGGAAGACACACAATGACCACAGGAAATGTTCCTACCTGCTTCCAGATTGAAAAGGAGTATGGGATAGCCACAATATTTTTTCCTCAGCATAAAGAGTGCCTGCAATAAGATCTTTAAAAAGGCAGACAGACACTCATGACAGCTACAGCTTTCAATCATGTGAAGAATATTGCCTGTTCACATTCTCCCTTGCCAGTAATGTATGGTTTCCTAGGTCTAGACCTTACGAGAGGTTTTCTAACCCAAATTGGCTTTTCATTTTCTTCCCTCACAAATGCTCCACTGTTTGAAAAATACTGTTTTGTTGACAGTTTCCCTTCATCAGTTAGAATATTTGTGTTCATTCCATGAGATCACAGGCCACGTAGCCAAGGTGAGGGTATGGATATATCCTGAAGCCAGCAGACGATTTTTAGCTTACGACAGGCAGGTTTTCCAAGAACTAAACTTACTTCCCCCTCCCAAAATTTTTTAATCAACTTTTTAAATAGTAGACCTCTTTAAGTAAACTTTTAGAGAAGGGTCAGGTTTGGACCTAGGAATCCTGCTTGCATTCTACTAATGCATAGTGTTACCAGATGGCCATGGCCAAGTCACTTAAACTACCTAACAAGGAGGTTGTGAAGAGTGAGTCAGGTAAGAATTGTAAAGCACTTTGTATGCTGCATGATAAACTAGGTTGCAAGAGAGACAGAGACAAGGGGGCAAAAGGACTCCAGTGGCAGCATGGCAGGGCCAGTTTGTTAGTTAGGCCTACTTCTCACCAAAGGGGTAAACCTATGTCTGAGTCTGGGTGTGGTCTGTACCTTACTTGAGATTGCAGGTGCGGACTCCCAAGACTAAAAGCTCAGACATGCTTGGAGAAAACCTCACTTAAGAGAACTAAATGCCAGGAAGAAAAGTTGTAGTGTAGCTTTCTCCCTGCCAGGGGGTGTGTGAGTGACAGGAAGGCAGAGCATTCAGTCACTTCAGTCCCCACCTGCAGTCTGACCACTTCAGGGAGGAGAGCAACACCCAGCCTGAAGGTGCTCTGCTACACTGTGATGAAACTTATTAGCTTGACTCCTGAGAGGGAATCCCTCATACCACGAGCCTATTGCCAGTCTCCCTTCTGCTGTGATCTCTGCTCTTCAGAATAAGGCTGTGTTTCTCAAACACTGTGGACCGGTAGCATAGTGGCAAATTCAGAAGTGCAGGGTCCCTCCGTGATAATCACACCATGACCCCTCACAGCCATGCCCTTTTTCATTTTCCCTCATCTCCCTTGCTCTCCGTGTTGTCTCTGAGAACACACTCCACTACCACAGATGTCCCTAGGAGCCAATCCTCATGAAAGGGGAGGCTATGAGTTAGCTACTGAGAAGAGTCTTCTCAGCAGCTGACTCACCTCCTTTCCGTCTGATTGGCTCCAATCAGCATGGAAGGACAAGGACTCTACTCAGTGGCTAACGTGCTCCCCTGCAATGATGATTGGCTCATACATAGGGACCTGGCTGGGACCCTGCTCCCAAAAAAGTAAGGGGTCTATGCCCCCCTGTGAGCCTGGATGACTACACCCCTGCTGTGGACTCTGGCCCCCCTTTTGAACTTGCTTTGCTTTCTATGCCTGCTCCTCACCATGCCTTGGCCTAGCACTGACCATCTGCATGATGATGGGTAAGTGTGTGGAGCTTCTTGCTGGTAGTGATGGTTGTACAGCCGTGGATCCACATTGTGGAGTGGAGTGATACTGAAGCAGGGGTGCTTTTTTATTCTTTATAAAATCAGAGCTTTTTTGTGACAGTACTCACCAGCACTGCTTTTCTTTTTTTGCTGCCCATGTCAGCCACTTTGTACTAGATCTGGCACCCACTGTACTTTTCTCAAGATATGAGTACCGGCACCTCATTTTTTACTCAAAAAGCTCCATATCAAACACTTAACAGCCGTGTACCCAGTGCTGCTCAGGAGTGTTAAGAAACCAAAATATCAGCACAGTTTTGAAGTGAGTGGTTAAAATCAGTGCAGTTTGGAAAGGTTCTGTCCATCATCTTGAACCAAAATGGTATCCAATTGCATCTAAACATGGGCAAAAACCTGCTCCTTGATCTCAGAATTCAGGAACCATAATGCAAAATTTGGTTAAGAGATTTCCCAATGCACAGTAAATAGACAAATAACTTTCCAAAATAAAGACTAGATGAACTTTCCCCCTTTCTCCTCTGTCCCGTCATGCCAGCTCTCTTGCTTGGCTCCAGCCTCCTCACTCACAAAGTCTATCTTCCTCGGTGGGTGGAAGGAAGGAAGGGAAGACGTCTGATACTGCTGCTTAGTGAGGAATTAGCACTATCTTGAAAATCTGGCTCTCTCACACCTCTGCGTGTGTCTTTCACCGCAACACACACACACACACACACACACACACACACACGGGGCTTGACCTGACATTCTGGGAACCTAGGAAGGAAGTTAAAATAATACCCTGCCTCTTAAGTTTGATATGTGGTGGGACGTTCCCAAACCACACACGGAAGATAATAGGATTCTCTTTATGAAGTAAAAATCTTTGGGAACACGGTTTTCAGTCTTGCAGGATAGGCCCTGAATATAAATAAAATCAGCGTTTCCGACCCTATGGGTCCTCAGAAGTTGCTGGACTACAGTTCCCATAATTCCTGACCATTGGCCATGCTGGCTGGGACTGATGGGAGTTGTAGTCCAGCAACATCTGAGGACCCAAAGGTTGGGAAAGGCGGAATTAAATTAAATTAGTGGTGGTTCTTAATTCCCAAATGTTGGTAACTCTAGCTAGTTCCTGCTTATTCCTAATGTCTCTGCTGATTTACCCTTATTTTGTCTTCACTAGTGCCTTTAACCCCAGCACTCTGTAACATAACCCTGCTCTGCATGCAGAGACCGAGGTTGTGTACACATAACACATTTAAAGCACATGACTTCCCCCAAAGAATTATGGGAATTGTAATTTACCTCTACAGAGCTACAATTCCCAGCACTCTTAACAAACTACAGTTCCCAGGTTTTGTACGGGGAAGTCATGTGCTTTAAATTTATGGTGTATATACAACCTGACAGGGATGGAGAAGGCCTCCACATTAGCCCACTATGGCTGCGAACATACTAATCGCCAAATCAAAGTGTTTCCATTAGCCACACCTGGAGGGGAACAGGTTGATCTGCCAATCAGTTGCAAAATCTTTTTGAAGCTGATTTAAAAAAAAAAAACTAAACTCAAGCTGCTCCCACCAGGTTTTACAGTGAAAGGGGGCAGGGTTTGACTAGTGTCGTGTGCCCCTGTTTTCAGAAGAGAGAGGTGGAGACACACTGGAACCAGCAGAACAGTGAGTATGTTTCTACCCTATGTCATCCGCATTCACCCAGTTCTGACTTTGCTCACCGGTTTAGGGAGCTGCAGTTGGAGAATCTACTTCTCCGTGTGGGCACCCCGCATCAAAAAACCTTTTTGCCGATAGCAGCACCCTAAACTGGTGACCAGGGTCACAGTTGGGTGAAAATTTGTAACTCCCATGGATTGGTAAAAATATAATACACTGAATAATTAACAATTTGCTGCCTTTTCTGAATGGTACCCTCCCCAATCTGCTGCCTGAGATGGGGCGCATCCCCATGCTTAATGGTAGGGCCAGCCCTTGGCTTTCCAAGTACACTCACACTTTGGTAAATTATGCCTTGCTTAAATAGCTGTCTGTTTTCACACAAAGGGCATGCGCAGTAACCTATGTCTCTGAGGTCCTTCCAAATCTCCATTTTACAGGCATAAACCCAGAAGATAATCAGACTTACCCAAGATTACATCAGAGGCCTTTTGATGACAGCAGGGCCAACCTTTCTCAGGGTCTAAACATTCTTCTCTACTCACTGTAGGTTCAGTACTCAAAGTGCCAGCTAGCTTGAGTTCTCTGCTCTAGACGCATTTGCTGCTCTGGGATGGAATGGTTGTGTTTTATTCCCCTGAGGATCCTTCCTTGTTCTTCAGAAGGCGGCAAGTTGTTGGGGAACATTCCTGCCTCATAGCCTCCACCCCTTTTCTCAAAGCCAGGATTACAGTAGCTCCCTCAAACCTCCCCTGACCTGTTTTCTCGTGCCGGGTTGTGAAAGGCGAGGAGAACGTGGGGTAGGCTCTGACCCAGGCATGCCAGTAAGATACACAAGGTTCAAGGAGGTGCCATGATGCCAGAGGGCAGGAAACCAGAGGGCATTTGCCAAATTCTGCAATTATTTCAACCTCTCATATATAGCTATATTGGCATCTTTTTTTAAAAAAGTAACTAATTTTCATTAGGTCTCCCTATAGTTTGGAATGTAAACATGGATGCCTTGATCCATCATGAGAAAATCCATGCACATAGACAGCCTTGGACACATGTCCTGGCAATGCGGGCATGAATCTGGGAATCCTCACCCAAGCCCTGTTGAACTGGATGGATGTGTTTTTTAGCACAAAGTTTTTAAGTGTGATCGGTTTGCTATGCCCTAGGTCACACGTAATACTAAGCCAAACTATGGCTTAGCGTGTAAAGCAAGCATGATGGTGCACATTTAGAAAATCACGGCCACTTTCCCTGCCTCGCTGCAGCCATGCTGCTGAGAACTAAGCCATGGTTTGGCTTAGCATTATGTACAAACCTGGGCTTGTAGTTTATCTAACTTCAAGGCAAACAATGAGCTGTAACCATGGTTCTTGGCTTACTAAGTATGGTTTGTTTGGGGAAGACAAACCACGAACCTGGGTTGAGTCGTAACGCTAGCCAAACCATGGCTTAGCTCCTTGTAGTGCACCAGCATAGCACTTGAGGGTAGTGAAGTGCCTGCAATTTTCTAAATACTCACCATTTAGAAAACACTTGCTCATTCGTGCTTAGCCATAGTTTGGCTTAGTCTTATGTGCAAACTGAACTTATGAGTATAGCTGGAACATGGCTGGCCACTGCTGAATTCCTGAGAACAGCATTGTAATGCACATAAATGTATTAAAGTGTTATAATGTACTACGTAAGTTTCAATTCTTGATTCATTGATAAATAGGTTGCCGTCCTAAATACACTTGTTAGCGAGTATGCCCCAATGACCACAGAAGACCTGACCTCTGAGTAAACATGCATAGAATTGTGCTGCTAAACATGTGCATTAATCATTAATAGTATATTGTACTTACCTTTGTTGTTTTACGCTTATTGTAAAGCACTTTGATATATTTTTCTTTGAAACCAAGCAGTATTTAAATTTGGGAAGGAAGTATTTAGTTAAAATAATTTTAAAAAGTATTTGAGGAGTTACTTGGGATAACTTCATTATTTATTAAGGGAATCTACAGATTTCAGAAAAGCTGTAATATCCATCCATCTGTAGAAAATATGAATAATTGCCTATGACCTGAAACATATGGGTCTGTGTTGCTCACCTTCACTTGGCATGGGGTGGAATCATGCAGCAGTCCTGCGTGACACCCCTGATGGCAGGCGAGAGTGGGCCCCAAAGACCCTGGAGAAAAGGGCTAGCCAGGTTGGAGGCATCACACAGCAGCTGCGTATACTACACACCACACCTTTAAAGCACATTCAAAGCACACACTCCTCCCCAAGAATTTATTTATTTATTTATTTATTAGTCGCCCATCTAGCTGGTTATCCAGCCACTCTGGGCGACATACAACATAAAAACATACAATACATTACAGCATTAAAAAATCTCAAACAATGATAATAAAACCTAACCCACTTCTAGGAACTGTAGTTTGTTAAATGTGCTGGGAACTGTAGTTCTGTGAAGGGTAAACTACAGTTCCCAGGATTCGTTGAGGAAGTAATGTGCTTTAAATGTATGGTGTGTATGCAGCCAGTCTCTCTGACCTTGCTGAGAGGTCCTTGTGACAAGTCAGTTATCGGCTATGGCCTCTAGTCCCTAATATCTCACATGCAAGTGCTTCTGAGTGTGGACGTTTCCTTCCTACCTGTTGATAGATTAATTTTCCATACATTTATATAAGCTGAAATACATCTTTTGTAGTACTTTTTCAGCTGGAAGATGAGAGAACCTGTCTAGGTAAGGAATCGCTGCCAATTCTAGTTAAAGGACAACTAATCAGCTAAGGGAAAAGACACACTTGCAGTTATGCTGGTTTCGACGCATCTCCACCTCTGTGTTGTGAATCTGAGGACCCATGACGTCAGTCAGACTCTGCCCCTTTTTACTCAAAATCTGGGATTTTAGGCTGTGAGCACACTAGTCGCCAACAGCCAAGTGTTTCCATTGGCCACACCTGGAGGGGGAACTGGTTGATCTGCCGATCAGTTGCAAAATTTGTCTGAAGCAAATTTTTAAAAAACAAAAGACGCACTTGGGCTGCTTCCACCAGGTTTTACAGGGAAAAAAGGCCAGGTTTTAACCAGTATCATGTGCCTCCATTTTCAGAAAATAGAGATGGTGACGCACTGGAACTGGCAGAACAGTAAGTGTGTCTCTCTCTACCATTAGAGATCGGGTGTGTTTTCCCTTTAAACCAGCTTCACATGGACTTCAAAACTGTTTGGTGGAAGTGGAA
This sequence comes from Rhineura floridana, assembly GCF_030035675.1. Taxonomy (NCBI): domain Eukaryota; kingdom Metazoa; phylum Chordata; class Lepidosauria; order Squamata; family Rhineuridae; genus Rhineura; species Rhineura floridana. The sequence continues at coordinate 32,601,086 of NC_084494.1, read as the reverse complement.
GGAAAGGAGGTGGTGGGAGAAAAGGGACTGGGGCTGGAGGTGCCTTGTGCTTTCCCCACAGCTCCCAGAGGCAGGGGGAGCCATGCGGGACACCTTGCCAGCACACACCCGGGAGCATGGAGGCTTCGGGTGGCGGGGGAGAGGACACAACAGCTCCCTTCACACATGTCCACTCCTGTTTGCCTTCTGATTTCCTCAGAGGCTCCAAAAGCATCTCACCTCTTCAGCTGCCACCTTTTTTTACTGTAAAACTTTTGGAGAAGAGAGCATCTAGTCACAAGCTATAAAGCAACAGAGCGTTGCTTTTCTCCCTTCCCCTAAAAGCGAGATGCAGGGACATCCAGAAATGACACAAGCGAGTAACTGCGAGGGGAGAGAGACAAGTTGGCTGTCTTGTGGATTTCAAAACTGTTTGGTCATCACTGCCCTGCTCCATCCCTTGGTGTGTACACAGAGTCAATACGATAAAAAGGCATTGAATGTATACAGCCTGGTGCAGGTTTGTTTCATACTGCGCCCAGAGTAAAATGCCCTTGCTGCTTTTTAAGGACACTACTGTGCATGTAGCCTAAGAAAGTAAGAAGTGTTGTGAACAGCCTTTGAGTGTTTGCTTGAGGTCCCAGCAGTAATCAGCATCAGAACCTGGAATGGGAACCTGGCCTTCAGATTTGGCGCCTGGCACCGACGCTTCCTGATTGCTCTTGCCATGTGCTGCAGAGTCCCAGTAATGCATTCATTTATATTACCTATAAACTCCAAATAGCGATTTATAAATATTCTTAATAAATAAAGACTGTTTCTGATACTGGAGGCTGCATATGGCTATCATGACTGGTAGCCACTGAACGCCTTATCCTCCACAAATTTGTCTAATCCCGTTTTAAAGCTGTCCATAATCATCCCTTTAGTGCCACCTAGTGACTTAATCATATAAGGCAGGGATGAGGAACCGGTGGCCCACAAGCGATATAGCTGGACTCCAACTTGCATCATCCCTAGCCATTGATTCATTCTGGTTGGGGCGGATGGGGGTTGAAGCCCAGCAACATCTGGAGGGCTACAGGTCCCCCCACCTGCAATTTAACAGCACTATCCACACAGGCAGGTATCAGAAATTTGGTTGTGTGTTTTTTTTAAATCCTCATGAAAATTCTCCGGCATTTTAGTGCAAATTTCTTCTAATAAACACATTTTTGTAGGCAGTTGTGACTGCTGTAAACATTCTCGTCAAATAATGCCTTTTTGTATGTTCTTCTCCCTCATATATTCATTTTTAGGCACACTTTCCTTTAATGCATGCATTTCTGTAAACATTGTTTGGCTGGAATTTTGAAGGATGGCTCTGTTTTGGTTTTCATATCGTTTTGGAAAGTGAACATTTGATAGATTTGGCTTGAAATGCAAACTGAATTGCATTCCTTGCCCATTCATACTCTGCACACTCTCAAAATCAGCTCCGGAGGATTGGGGAGGTGAATGGGGGAGGTGAGGAAATGTACAAGTTCCATTGCATGAGCAGAACTCAGCTCACAGGGCATGGGGATGAAACCCAGAGTCTAAATAGGGCCAAGTGGTACTTAGGAATTAAATAACAGTAAACTGTTCGTGGGCACATTACATTCAATACTAAAGCACCAAGTGCAGTTCAAACACCTATTAATTTTAATCTAATGAGGAGGAACATTTCACCTGTAAACAAGCAGCAATATCAATTATTCATTCTTGAAACACATTCAGTATTAAACTGTCAACTGCCTGCAACTCTTCAGTATCAGATTTCTTTTGGGAAGCTACTTTTATCTGTCTTATTTATTGGAATTTCGGGTTCGAATCCCCACACAGCCATGAAGCTCACTGGGTGACCTTGGGCCAGTCGCTGCCTCTCAGCCTCAGAGGGAGGCAATGGTAAAACCCCCTCTGAATACCGCTTACCATGAAAACACTATTCATAGGTTCGCCATAAGTCGGAATCGACTTGAAGGCAGTCCATTTCCCATTTCAAATCTTCCCCAATAAACCTTTCAAGTTATTATCTGCTGAGATGTTAATCTTATTACATATTTGACCATTTATAGCCTACTGTTCAACGATTTTTCCTACTGAGGGATATATCTCAAAGATGAGACATGATTGTCTGTAACCCACCCACTGCTGGCTTACCCTGGCACTGAGTATGGAAATCACCCTTCTAAACAGCCTTTGCCAACCTGGCACCCTGCACATGTTTTGGACTACAACTCTCTTCAGCCCCAGTCAGCATGGCCAAAACATCTGGAGGGTGCGAGGTTGGCAAAGATTGGTCTAAGGTCTTCTGCGATAAAAGTCCAGAAAAGCTGCAGGGTTCCTACCTTTGTGTTCTCCTCCATTTTCGTTTTCTGGGCCTCAGAATGCATTTTGGGCCTCTGTGAAGTGGCTCTGTCCTTGCTCTTGCTGTCCTCCTCCTGTCCTCATAGATATTCCCCCTTTCCCAGCTCCTCTTGTATGCTCCTTCTCTGTCGTCTCACAGGCACACATGCCAGAAATCCAGCTAGCTTCTTTCTTTTAATCCCTCGCATGCCTTTGGTTTCTACCTTGAATGTGCAGGGGGTGGAATGCTCTGACTAACAACCTGAGCTGCATTAAAAGTGGAAGCTTGTCTAATCAAAATAATAATTACTTGGTGTTAAGTAGAAATTCAAGCTAGGCAAGAGATAGAGTTAAATGCTTGCAGAAGTGGAGGGGAAGAAACAATCTCCTTCCTTCCTTCACATGTGAGTCAGGAAGGCAACATTTATTTCACTGATTCAGAGACCAGAGACTCACATTTTTTACTTGTCATATCAGCAAGGGATACTTTTTTTCTTTCAGTGTCCAGGAGCAGATGCAAGAAATATTGAAATAACTGTGAGCAGCTAATTCAAAATTATGAGTAGGATGTACAGGTTCCCATGGGCTGAGCTGCTTGACATGAACGGTTTGGCCAGGGTTTGTTCACTAGCTCTCTCCGTACGCTTTAGCAATAGTCTGGCATGCAGGAATGTAACAGGTGAAGTTTTACTTGTCCTTTTATCTTTATGCTAGGAAAAGCTTCACCTGTTGAATTTTTGCATGCCAGGCAGCTTCTAAAGGCACAGGAGCACAGACAGAAAAAAAAGGAAACTCTAATGGTCCCAAACAGAGAATCTGCCTGTGTCCCACCAAGTTCCTGACTGAGATCAGTGTCCAAAGATTATCTGCCCTGTATATAAAAATGCCCTTTTCTGAATCAAAATTTATCTCAAAATGTATTGTCATGAGTTGAGTATTCTTGATTACTCCCAGACAGGGCCGGCTCCAAAGGGTGGCCTGGTGGGGCCCCAGCTGAGGGCCCCACAGCCCACAAGGGCCCTCATTATGGTGGGGGAGTAGCGCTCCCCTTCCGTGGCAGACCCTGTTGCAGATTGCAGGGAGGGAGCTGCCCACCCACTCGCCAGCCCACCTGCACGTGCCCGCGCCCGCTCACTCACTCTCCTCCTCCCTGCCCGCTCGCTCCCTTGCTCGCCCTTTGCCCCCACCAGTTCCCTTGCTCGCCCTCCCCCTGCCTGCTCACTTGCCCTCCCCCCTGCCCAGACTGCCCGCCCACTCGCTCGCCCGTCTGCCAGCCTGTCCCTCCACTTGCCCACCAGCCTGTCCCCCCACCCGCTCACCCACTCACTCGCTTGCCTGCCCGCTGGCCTGTCCCCTCACCCGCCCGCCCGCTTGCCTGCCCGCCCGCTTGCCTGCCCGCCTAACCTCCCACTCCTCTGCCTGCCTGGTAGGTAGGTAGGTGGGGCGTGCGTGCAGGTGCTGGGGCCCAGGGCAGGCTGGTGCCCAAGGGCATGCCTGGGGCCAGCCCTGCTCCCAGACAACCTGTTTATTGAGCATTCCTTCCTATTTGTTTGCACGAAGTCTGAGGGGATGTTATACAATGTCGATTGCTTACTGAGTATTCATTCTGATTTGTTTGCAGGGACATTATACTATGTCGAATTGAGCAATTGTTATCCCGCACTTTCCAGTGCATTTTCTCATCACTTTCCTTACCACAAAAAGTTCAGACTCTTTTGAAGCAAGTTTGTTGAGCAAGAGCCCAAATCCACTTTAATTGCACCACCTGAATTTGCCAGGTGGGTCCCTCCCTCAAATAGGGACACTCTGAAGGCACCCTTGCACTACTCTGATTTTGTCCAATGGGAGTCAGGGGTTTGATAAACCAACCTTAATGTTCATTTACGGGCTGTGGACTTCTCACTACTTGGGGAATTGGGAAGCAAGAAGCATTATGCTAATGCTACTGGGAAAACTTTTAAGTACTAAAAACATAGCATTGTCACCCAAAAATGATCAGTGTGCAAGCCTTTGCTGCAGCTCAGCAACTAAGCATATGGGCAAATGTTTCTATTAGAAATGCCTTAGATTGTGTGCCAAGGGAAATTTATTTCAGCCTAAGAACAAATCCCAAGGCTTTTCCAGAACCACCTTGGTCTTACCTCCCTTACTTTTCCCACTGCCTTCTGACCCTCTCTCTATGTCTCTCTTACATACCATCGACAATATCCCTGCTATGTGTCAGTCTTCTTTTGCCTGTTAGGGAGACTGTAAACTGCCTTATGCCCATGCCCAGATTAGTATGTAGCGGGCCATAAGTAGGGCAATTAAATGGAATAAATTAAAAAAAAATAGAACATGAGGGGTTCCTGTACCTTTATAATAACTGTCTGGGAAAAGGAATTTCAACAGGCAAAGCTTGTCCTGCAGGACTAAGGGTCAAATTCAGTTACTTTGTCTTTCTTTCTCTCTTTTTTCATTTAACACGACTAATTTTATATAACCAAAATAGTGGGCCTAGGGGTTGGGGGGGTGTAGACTGAGATTAGGACTATGATGAGTGAGAGTTTCACTAGTGGGAACTTTCCTCCCAATACAAATAGCAGCTGCAGAAGGCAAGCAAGTGGTTTTTGAAAGGGGCTGCGGTGGGAAGAAAAGTGTTACCACCACCACTCCCAGCGGTCCCAATCCTGATTATCTCCTCCCCACTGCCCCCACACCTGCTATTTTTTTAAAGTCACGGTAAATACAAAAAGCATTTGATGTAACATTCAAGTTTTCTTAGTGCCAAATTACATGTGCTGAAATTCCCCCTTGTCCCTTTTTGCCTAGGGTCATTGAAGTAAAAAAAAGCAGAGCTTGGAAAAGTTACTTTTTTGAACTACAACTCCCATCAGCCCAACCCAGTGGCCATGCTGGCTGGGGCTGATGGGAGTTGTAGTTCAAAAAAGTAACTTTTCCAAGCTCTGAAAGTGTTTTACTTCTTTACATCAGAGGTGGAAGGTACATCGGGCTTCACTTGTGGACCTGTGGGCAGTTTCTAGCACCTGCTGGTTGCTGAGGTTCTTCCAAATAATCCTTGGAAGGTTTGATTGAGAGCAATAATAATTGTGTCCTTAAGCAATAATAGAATGCTTAGAATCATTTAACACAGGTTGGTTAGTTATGCCATCAGTGGGGTTTTTTAATATATGTTTTTATTTTGAGGGGAAAAAATGCACAGGACATCAGACAAAATTCAACAAAAGAATGCCATAGATTCCATTAAAGGGAAGTCTAACTGAGGTAAGTAAGGTCGTAACACCCCTCCATCCCAGTCCCCAAAGGTTCACTGAATGTACCCAAATACAGTAACGATTGAGCTTCATACATTCAAACTTAAAAGCATTAAATCCTTTGTATCCTGTTTCAGGAAAGTATCAGGCTGTGTCCCAAAGTTGAAGAAAAGCCTGTGACACATATCCAGTGTGTTTTCGTGAGTCTTGATGTAGTCTGTAAAAGAGTGCAAAACCATGAAAAAGTTTATAGGTTTAGCTTTCCCTTGGCTAACATCAGTGTAAAAGTCAACTTTTCTGCCATGACAATATTCCAGTCGTATTATGCTTTCACTGTTAAGAGAGCCTGAGTACTTACTCTTGTAAGTGTAAAACATATTGGTGGACCACAGAGATTGTATTAAAAAAAAAAAAGTACCTTACACAACACTCCAGCCAGAGCGCTCCATCCTTCATTTTCCAAAAGCACCACTTTATGGCTGATCTCTCCCAAATGCCCTGTTTTGCTGGCTTATAGGAGTTGTCAAAGGAAGGGGAAGTTGCAGATTTGACTCATGGAATCAACAGGAACATGCCCATATGTAGGAGGAGGATGTGGTAGAAGCAGGTGGTGAACTTACCTGGTACTAACATAAAGCCTTGTTCTTCATCTGGCTGGTACATATAGGGAATCACCTCCAGGGACATTATGATTAGCAGGCTAATGCTGCAATCCAAACCCCACTTACCTGGGAGTAAGCTCAAATTAATTAATCGGTACTTACTTCTTCTGAGGAGATGTGGGTAGGATTGCAGAATGAAATTTCACAGGGATAAGTGCAAAGTTCTACACTTAGGAAAAAGAAATTAAATGCACAGTTATAAGATGGGAGATACTTGGTTCAGTAATACTACATGCGAAAAAGATATTGGAATTGTTGTTGATCACAAGCTGTAGATAAGCCAGTCATGTGATGTGGCTGCAAAAAAGGCAAATGTAAATCCTATTGGTTTCAGTGGAACTTGACTGAAAATTGCCCCCTTAGATTAGGATCTCCCTGGGAAGGAGAAAAGCAGCTGAAGGGCTATGATTTTCAGAAGAAACAACCCACTTATTGAGCATTTGTCCTGATTTGCTTGCATAAAGTTTACCTGGAGGTTGGACAATGTCTGGTCTTTATGGAGCATTAATCCTGATTTATTTGTGGAGAGGTTTTACGACAATGAGCATTCATCCTGGTTTGCTTGTGTTTATATGTGTTCCCGTCAATCATTTGTTAATGCCACACTCTTCAGTGCATTTCCCTGTCACTTTCCTCATTGCAAGAAATCTTTTTTTTAAGTGGATTTGTTGTGCTAGGGTGACAGACCACTGTAATTGCCCAAACCTAAATTTTTGGTGTGCGATTGAATTCCTCCCACAAAATACTGACCAATTGGAGGCACTGAAGAATGGATGGCTGGGAAAACGGAAAGGACTCCCTCTCCGCCTGCCTCTCCTCAACTCCTGATTGGAATCTCCCCTAGTTGCTTTTTATAATGTTTCTTTTTTTAAGTTGGAGAAAAGATATATGGAACTCTTTGTAATGTGGGTTTTGGCCCTTAAAATGAATCACACCACGGGTCCATTTTACTACTCGGTCTGGCAGCAGCTCTACAAAGTGTCAGGCTGAGGTCTTCCCTAGTCCTGCCGCATATGATGTTGGGGGACTCAATCTGGGAGATTCTGCATGAGAAATATGTGATGTCCCAGTGCTGGCCCTGTCATTAGACAGAGTGAGGCAGTTGTCTCAGGTGGCAAATACTGGGGGTGGGCAACAGCACTCTTGGCCATTACCATCTGTTGCAGAGTAGAGCTGTGTGTGCTACAAGCCTCTTGTGCATCCCCAAATTAGCCTGCTGCTCTCGGGTGCAGTGGAAGATGCAATCCCATAGCCAAGTAAGATCAGTCAGGGCACCATCTTGTCTTTTGCCTCAGGCAGCAAAATGACATGGGCTGGCCCTGTGGTCTGCCAATGAAATACGTTCCCTCTCCAAGTTGTCACTTCCTGACTGGGAATCAACTCTGGTCTGCCATGATGAGAGCACCGAATCTTAACCAGGAAGCCACCAGCTCTTAAAGATCACTTTCACACGGAGACCTGTGAGTTCCTGAAATGGTGCTGAGTAATGTTTATCTGTGTGGGTTGATCTATGAGGTACACGTGATGTGTGTGAGAAGGAAAAAAAAACTCAATGCACTCACATTTTTTCCATTTAACCAATTATTGTAAACATGGTCTTTAGCTATGCAAAACAGGTCTTGTGTATCCTGGCAGTCAGAAGCCTCATATGAGAGGATTCTAATTAATTGCATTTTGATGTCTGGTGAATAATCTCAGCCACAGGAATTTATATCACACCCCACTAGCCCTGGTGTGTGTGTGTGTGAGGAGGGTGGGCTGAAAGGAACAGTTTTAGCAGCCTTGATTTTGGAGACACAGAAAAAGTGATTTCCTTGTTGGGAACTGGTCAAAGGCATTTACTAAGAGGCTCCTGGCTGGCAGAAAGGCCCCATCCCACCCCAATGATCTGTGGCAATTGCCATTGGGAAGGTTGGGGGAAGAGAGTTGTGGTGGATGACAGAAGTTGTGCCGCACGTTGTGGCCTCTCAGGAGACCAATTTCATGATAGGCAGAAGGTCTTTGCTGATCCACACTAAAGTAGGGGGAGATTACTTGAAGGATAGCATTTTAGCCCTATCGGGAGATTTGCAATAAACTTACAAAAAGCCTTGTTCTACTCCTCCCCAGGGCTGCGGAGATGCCTGTGCTCTGCTACCATGCAGTGCTGAGTGACCTGACTCATCCCTTTGGAACCAGACTTGGGAACACTGATGTGTTTTTTCCATTACCTTTAATGAAGAACTTTAGAGCAGTATGTAGATCAGACTACAGGTTACACAGGTCTCTGATTTCCTACAAGGCATTTCTAGGCATGGGTTCACAAGCAACGACGTTGCAACAATTGGGCACGCTCCCTAAGACCACTTAAATAGTCTTGGGACAGGCACGTTAACTGCATGGGAACTCTCTTTCGGACCACAACTGGGCCAACAAGCGAGCACTCCCTTGGGTGGGATGAAGAGTGGGTTCAGTCTGTTCGCACTGACACAGACGGCAGCGTGTCCTTGGCGATGGGGCAGTTCTTCCCTAGTCTCCTCCTCTGCTCACCTCTCTGACTCCTCCGACACCAGAGGTGGATCGAGAGGCAGCCCAACAGGCGGAACTGAGCTGAAAGGCATTGTGAGGGAAGGTTCATCTTCAGTTACAGTCTCATCTACCACTGCCTGTGCCTCAGGGGCAGGGCTGTTGCTGGGTAAATTACTGGAGTCTTCTTCAGTTTCACCCTCCTCCCCATTGCAGACCACTAGGCCCATCCCCGGGATCCCAGTGTTCTTCCTTGTCCGACCCACACTTACCAGGAATTCTCCATGGGGCTCCTGACACTGAGGGCAGCTGCTGGACACAAGCTCTGTTCTCATCCTCACCATAACATGATGCCTGAGGTTTTACCACAGTCAATTAGGCTTAAAGGCGCATGACCACAGCACCTGAGGGACATGCATGGTGTGGACAGCCAGGAACAAGTGGAGTGGGAATCCATTTTAGCTGACCACAGTTTATATTATATATCTATGTACAGTGAAGGTGGTGACAGTATTGTAAGTGTGGTGAACCTGTGGCCCTCCAGATGTCGCTGAACTACAACTCCCATCAGCCCAAGCAGGCATGGCCAATGGCCAGGGATGATGGGACTTGTCATTCATCTGGAGGTAGGGTTACCAACCGTACTCTTTTAAGAGTACATGTACTCTATTTGAGATGGTGCAACAGCATACTCTTACTTTTCACTTATCGAAGCCAAATGTACTCTTTTTGAAATGACAAAATGATGGTAACCCTATCTGGAGGGCCACAGTTTCCCCACACCTGCACGATTGCTTTCAGTATTGGTGTATGCTATTATTGTTGTTTGCTTTTTTCACCAAGGTGATCCAAAGCAACTTATATGAACAAGCTAAAAACAACAGAGTGAATAAAACCTAAAAACACTTCTGACAATTAAAAAACAGTTAAAACAAACACAATCAATATAAATAAATGGCAGGTGTACAGGTCCTACCCCACTGGAAGAAGTCATCAATCGCCAAGACCCCCACACATCGAGGCCCAAAGGCTTGGGAAAAGATACAGGTTTTTTTCCTGTTGCTTAAAGATGGCGCCAGGTGTGCCTCCCTGGGGAGAGCATCCCATAGCTGGGGGCCACACTGAAAAGGCCATTCTTGTGTTGCCACCCTTCAAACCTCCCATGGAGGTTCATTCTTGTCGATGCAAAGAGCCCCTAGGATGTTGGGGGAATCTGACTGGTGCAACTTGATTGTAGGACTGCATGACTGTGTTTTTCACCCTTCCTGCTCAACCTTGCATTAAAAACAACAACCTATCACTATTTGGGGGTGGGATTCAGTCACATACTGGGAAAATCAGGTTGCAATTAAAGTTGATTAGAAGGTCTTGTGGAACAAACCAGCTTCCCCAAAAGATCAGCCTTTTTGCAATAATGTAAATGACAGGGAAATGCACTGGAAAGTGTGGGATAGGGATATGGGAGAAATTCAATTCAGTTTGCATTTAAAACTAAATCTATCAAATTTAAAAAATGTAAACGTACTGCCTTCAAATCAATTCCGACTTATGGCGACCCTATGAATAGGGTTTTCATGAGGCTTAGAGGCAGTGACTGGCCCAGGGTCACCCAGTGAGCTTCATGGCTAGGTGGGGATTCGAACCCTGGTCTCTCCAGGTTGTAGTCCAACCCCTTAACCACTACACCACACTGGCTTACACTCTCTGAAATAAAATGGGAAACAAAACACAGCCACCCTTAGAAATTTGCACTTTGTCAAATTTTGTGATGTAGCTTCCAACTAATGTTTACAAAAACACATACATTAGAGACAACTGTGCATAAAAAAGAATATATTATTGAGAATAACATACAAAAATGCATTAAATTAGAGAAATTGCTTGCAAAAATGTGCACATTAGTCAAAACTGCATACAAAATGTGTTCATTAGGAGAAATTTGCACTAAAACACTGGAGAATTTTTATGAGGATAGAAAACAATTGCAAACCAGTGCAGAAATGTGAAGAACTGATTTTAAGATTGGAAAAATGAAAAATTGAGAGAACCAAAACTGGCAGATTGTTTGATCCCTAGTGTGGGATAACATTTGCTTTGATGTAGCATTGTCTGACCTCCAAGCAAATCAGAATGAATGCTCGATAAATTGCCAGCGTCATCTAATCTCATAACAAACTTTGTGCAAAACAAATCAGGATGAACACTCAATAATCAAGTTGTCTGGAAGCGATCCAAGAGTCTTGTGGCATGTTAAAGACTAACCAATTTATGGCATAAGCTTTCATAGACTACTACAGTTTACTTCATCAGATGCATGGCGTATTATCCTGAGTTACAGCAGGTATTTCAAGATGTTGTTGCTTTTATTTTATGTTATATTTTAAAAATCTTATTTTGTTATTCTGTTAATGTGAGCTGCCCTGGAGACTTTGTTGAAAGGCCAGATATAAATGCTTCGAACAAACACATATATGTTTTTATTTAAAAGGCACCACAAATATCCAGAACTAATTCTTCAAACAGAAAGTGGCCTTGTAAAGCTGAAATGATCCTGGGAACATCAATTACTCAGGGAAACAGACTGAAGTGGTATGAGCTGATTCTGAATGTGAAAAATGACTTTTGGTGTAAGAGAATCCATTATTTTACTCATTTTTACTACCTGTAATTTGGTATCCATAGCTTGCATTGTTGCTTTAACACTTCCTAATGTGACAAACTGAGTTTTAAAAATGTGTGTTCCGATTAGGCGACAGAGGGAAGTGTGCGCGCACACCCTATTGCCTCGAGCAAGTACACAACAGTCAATGTGGGTGAAAGAGTTCAGCCAGAACTTGCAGGGATGGTGTTGTTTTGTACCAGCCAGATTGCAAAGACTATTTGCAGTTTATCTTGTCAGGAGTGGGGAACCTGTGGACCTGCAGATGTTGGACTCCAACTTCCATCAGCCCCAGCCAGCCAACACGGCCAGTGGTCATGGTCGGGGATGAATGGGCATTGTAGGCCAACAACTTCTGGAGGGCCACAGATTCCTCACCCTCAGAGACGATAACATTAGGAAATTTCTAAAATCCAAATTTGAGAAAACCGTTTATTAAACCAACCAAAATGTTACAAAATAGCATGCAACCTTTTGAATTCTCTAGAACTATCCCATCATCCACAGATGCAGCCTGAAACATGCAAAGCACTGACTAGCTCCTCATTTGATCCTCCTCCCATATTCCACCTTAATTGAATCACTTAATTGTATCACAATTAGTGGATATCCGTGGCTTCAACAATAGCCGACATTTCCCCTTCCTCCTCTCTCCCATTTTGCTCACCTGATTCAGAGTTCTGTAGAACTTGGATGCTTTGAGGCACACCCTCGTAATGTCTTGGCCAGCCCAATAAAGCTCTAATGTGAATTTTGGGATTTTTCGTATGGGTCAATGTGACTCCCTTTTGCCTTTTGTGCAACATTTGTGTATTCCCTAGATCTGTTGCTCCCCTTTCAAATATTATCCCTCCAGTGGTGGCTGGTGCCCACTGGAACTGGTAGGATGAGGCAGGGAGGCCAAAGGTAGGTGGAACCCGAGCCAATGACAGGCAGAGCCAACGCATTCTGGTTGTGGCCCCATCTTCCTCCTCCTTGCTGAGTTCCACAAGGGCAATGCTGAGCAAGTGACTAATAAAAGAAAGAAGCTGACAGACAGTGGCACCCCCTGCATTAGTTGCAAGTAAGAAGGTAGGCAGGCAGGGTGGGGCTGGCTAAAGGCAGACTGAGCTTGGCAGGGCAGTGCCCATTTTTTGCCCTAATGGAGCAGCCTCCACTGACTAGGAAACAGGCAGGAGCAATCTCCTCTTTTTCGCCTTATTCAAAACTTTATTTGGGCTCCTGCTGGGAAGAAGAGCGGAATATAAATCAAATAATAAAATAAATAAATAAATTTGGCAGGGCCCCCAATCCCCCAGCCAGATGTGGCGTTTCACACATTCTAGTTACCTTCACTGTATATTTCTAAATAAATAAAAGATGACAAAAATGGCATTGATCCCTCCTCCACAGAACGCCAAACCCCAATGATGCTGGCCCTGAAAGGTCTGAACTCCCTGGAAAGTGGGGATTCTGTAAGAGTATCCTAACAGATTGGGCCAAATTTGCAAGCAATTGCAATGTAGAGGCAAGCTTCATGAAAGGCAATTTATTCAAAGACAACAGCTGATGATAAATCCTGCTCCATTTGGAATTTTATTAGCATGATTCTACTTACCCAGACATTTTAATTGAAGGATGCATCAAAAAGGTGTGTCTGATGTTTGAATGCCTAAGTTGTTTTTAAAAGATCAATTGGCATATTTCCTTTAGGACGAGTCTATACTGAGCTGGTTTTTACCTAATTGGCCTGATTTACAGTTAGGGAGGGGGGGGTTGATTTGATTTAAAGCCAAGTTTATCAAATTCACACTTTCCAAAACAATCTGGGAACTGAAACACAGCCCTCCTTCAAAATCCGCGCTTACCAAATTTTGCTATACAGTTCTCCAAACAATATTTTCAAAAATGCATATATTCTGATAAAATGTGCATAAGAATGAATATATTGGTGAAAATAACATAGAAAAATGTATTGTATTAGGAAAAGTTGCTTGCAAAAATGTATACATTGGTCAAAATTACATAGAAATGTGTTTAGTATTAATTCGCATTAAAATGCTGAAGAATTTTCATGAGGATTAAAAAAAAAACCTTGCAAATTGCTGGAGAAATGTTGAGAAATGATTAGAAAAATTAGAAATGGAGAAAACCAAAACGGACAGACCTTTCCATCCCTATTTATAGTGTGTACTCGGAAGCAAGCATCATTGAGTTCAATGGGACTTCCAAAAGAGTGTGGCGAGCATATCAACAAAACAATTTAACAAGAAAAAGAAAACCATTCTCAAAGCAGTTAAAAACATTCTAAAACACAGTTACAGTTAAAAATAGTATTTCATCGTTGATCTTTGGGTTGCCAGGAACAGTCCCCTTTCGCCATCAAATGCCTGGATAAAAAAGAACATGGCTGCCCTTGTCACACAGATTGCAGCAAATGGAGATAGGATGTTGGGTGTTGATTAACCCAGCAACACTCTTGCCACCCAGGCCCCATGCAGGAACCCAAGACTCTTTCTCAATCACTCAGTGCTGTCAACGTTCCCCAACCAACCTTCTCCTGGTGTCTAAGAAATGGGTAGGTAGGTACCCAGTAGGAAGAGTATGTAAGAGGAAGGTAGAAGGTGATAAAGAGAGATTATGGGCACAATAATGACACATAATAGCGTTCTGCATAATAGCATTAGGAAAATAAAATAATTTTAAGAGATCAATTTCTTAATGACTCCCAAGCATCATTTTAGGAACGTCTCATCATTCCAGCTGCAGGGCTAGCTGCTTCACTGCCGAACAGTTTCTTTTGCTGCATTTTGTTGTAGCAAAATCAGCGAATCATCCTGTGGCACTTTATAAAGACTATCACTTTTATTTACTTTTTTCTTTGTGGTAATGTTTTGTGAGCTAAGCTGTGGGCACACTAGTCTTTTCAAAAGCAGTGAGAATGGTTTTTCTGGCTGCGTGTTGAAGTGGCTCTGCACTCAGCTGGACATACCTCCCTTCCCCACTGCTGTATTCAGACCTTTCAAGACTGCCCACAGCAAACTGTGGGCCAATCCAATCACTGACTCTGCCTGAGCTTACAGCAAAGCATTTCCATTGGCCACACCTGGAGGGGCAACGGGTTGATCTACCGGTCAGTTGCGAAATGTCTGAAGCTGATTTTTTTTTTAAAAAATGCACTCAGCCAGGTTTTAGAGTAAAAAGGGGTGGAGTTTGACTAGTATAGTGTGCCCCTGTTTTCAGAAAACAGAGGTGGAGATGCACTGGAACTGGCACAACAGTAAGTATGTCTGTACCTCTAGAGTGCACTTCTTTGGATGCACGGCCAAAACCAAGAAGTGGCACTATCCTTGATTCAGCACATCCCAACAATTCATGTGTAGTATGGATGTATGCAGTATACATATTATGTTATGTGTATTTGAGCTAGAGTTATCCAATGGAAAGGAAAGGAATTTGGATTCTGTTCCAATCTTACCTCTGCCAGTGGCTCAACATATGTCCTTGGTCAAGACTCTCTGGGTGGTATTCAGCTAAGTCCTACTCAGTGTAGACTCAATGACGTTAACAGACATGACTGACTTACTTTCAGTCATTTCAGTGGGTCTACTTTGAGTAGGACATAGTTGCACAATAGGTCTACTTTGAGTAGGACATAGTTGACTACAACCCTCTTATAGACATAGCTGCTGTGTCTGTAAATGGGGATGTTAGGCCTGCTCTATGCATGTAGCAGAATGAAGTAGTTGAATGGATCACTGCAGACCATTGATAGGGAAACACGGAAGATGTGACCAACTGTGTATATAAATACATATAAACACACAAGGAACAAAAACCTTAGCAGACATCAGATTCTATGCCATAAAATTCCCTATTATGATAGTATTCTATTTGCAGGGAATTTTTCACACAGTGGACCATAAAACAAGTGATCTGTTGACAGCAGCCTAAAGTGCTACAGTCCGAAAGTGCTCTGGACTCTAGTACCATCATGGAGGATAAGGCTATCAATGCCTACTGGATATGATGGCTGTATACAACCTCCAGTGTTGGAGGTAGTACACCTAAGAGTACTAGTTACTGGGAATTGCAGGTGGGGAGAATGCTGTTGAGCTCATGCCCTGCTTGTGGGCTTCCCATTAGGGCATCTGGTTGGCCACCGTGAGAACAGAATGCTGGACTTGATGGTCTGGTGCTCATCAGAGCTTGGGAAGGTGGCATCCCCCCTGCCTTAGGTAAGGGGAGAGGGTAGATATGTTTGTGGGAATCAGTAACTGGCAATTCAGACAGACAGAGGCAGAGAGCGAGCAAACTCAATTCCTAGCTGCTGTTTGCTGAAACGATGTGTTTGTGTGTATCCTTTGGGGGCTGCTCAAGTCACTCCCTAGGGTATCTGTTGTTTTGTAGGACCACCTGTTTGCCTCCTGTCTATGCTCTGCTAGAATATTTGTAAGTAAAGCAAATACTACAGGGTCATTATAAATCTCCCTTGTTCTCTTATCCAAAGGTAACCAAACCTGTCTGTGTAGCACTGCCACAGAATGTTCACAATTCAGAATGGTGGGGAGCATGTGAAACAAATAATTATTTTTATTTTTGACAAGGAGGAATTAATTATTTTCTCCTCCACTGGGAGAGTGCAGCGGCCAGATAATCTGTTTCTCCAATTAACCTGCTCCTCCAACTGCATGGGTGCCTTTTGCAGACATCAGATAAGAAAGGCAAGGCAGGAGGGTGAAGACATCAAGGGTTAATCACTGAGATTGCCTCTAGCTGGATTATCAGTGCCTGGATTACTAAAGGCTAAGGATTACTTTAATAGTGAGTATTTAATAGTGATGTAGCAAAAGCAATTAGGAGCTATAATGCAAGGTCTGAGCTAGTTATATGAATGAGATTAAACGGGAAACCTATTAACATAACTATGAACCAAGTCTACGCTCCAATGGCAAACACAGAAGAAGAGGAATTGGTGAGATTTTATGCAGAAGTACAGGAAGAAATTGATCACACCAAAACAAGATGTGCTGATAATCATGGGGGACTGGAATGCAAAAGTAAGGAACCGAGAAGAACTAGGAATTGTGTGGAAATGGGGCTTAGGAGATAGAAATGAAGCAGGAGAAAGACTTATTGAATTCTGTGAAGCCAATAATTTGTTTCTTGCAAACACATTTTTGAGCAACCGAAAAGACTACTGTAAACGTGGACATCACCAAATGGTCAATATAGGAATCAAATGGATTATATAATTGGAAGCAGAAGATGGAGAAGTTCCATACTTTCTGCAAAAACAAGACCAGGAGCAGACTGTGGTACAGATCATGAACTGCTAATATTGAAAATTAGACTAAAGCTAAAGAAGAAGAACACAGCAATCATAATGCTGCCCTGGGCTCCTGCTGGGAGGAAGGGTGGGATATAAATCAAATAATAAATAAATGCCAAAATACAATTTAAATAACATCCCAGAAGAATATAAAGATCAAATAAGGAACAGATTTGAAGCTTTAAACTTAGTTGACAGGGAACCAGAAGAACTATGAAGTGAAGTCAGATACATTATCAGGGAAGAATTCAAAAAGACAATACCTCTACTTAAAAAGAGAGAAAGACCTCAATGGATGACTGAAGAAAATCTTAAAATGGTTAAAGAGAGAAGGGAGACGGGAGCGGCTGGGAAGCTGAGAGGACGCTGCATATCGAGCTCCCAGATAAAACAGCTAAAACAGTAGGCCTTACTTTATCTGTATAGGGATTAAGGGTTTAATTAAATTGGCAACTTTCTTAACTGTGGAAGGATACAGCCTATGAGAAGAAAACTTATCAGACCACCTTAGACCAAGTCAGGCCACTGTTCCATCGAGCCCTGATTGGCATGAAGGTCTCAGGCAATCTTTCCGCCTCTGCTACTGAGAGTCATCAGCTGGAGATGTTGGGAATGGAATCTTGGCTCTTCTGCATACATAGCAAATATGCTTTATGACAGTGGTGTGGAACTGGAAGCTCCTGGGCCAAATTAGGCTCAGCAGGAGTGCTAATTTGACTCGCAAGGCCATTTCCCCCAAACCATTCGCACCTGCTGCCATACCTGGCATTATATGTGATATCAGTATGGGGCAAGAAGCGATTGCAAAGGCGCCATCGGAAGCTTTAAAGTGTGTTCCCAATTATTCTTTGGCAAGCAAAGTTTGCTGTAAGTGCCAATCAGCTGATTTATGCTTGCAGCAAGCCCTGCTGGAATCGGCTAGTTTCAAAGCATGGGCAAAGGAAGCATAAAGGGAAATACTTTCCCAGTCTCACAAAGTGTTCAGAAATACTGTCTTCTCCTGTTGTGTTGGATGAGTTCCAGTTAGTAAGGCTCAGGGACATGGACAAGGTGCTTGGTTCGGTCTGGGCAGCTACCTGTGCTCTTGCCCCTTGCCCCTCATGGCTGATAAAAACTAGCAGAGAGGGGACAGCGAGCTGGGCCTGGGAGGTATTAATGCCTCCTTGTGAAAGGGGGTGGTTCCTGCCGGTTTAAAGGAGGCAGTGTTAGACCACTCTTTAAGAAACCCTCCTTCGACCCAGAAAATTTAAATAAGTATCCCCTTTTTTGGGCAAGGTTCTTGAGTGTATGGTTAAGAACATAAGAACATAAGAAGAGCCTGCTGGATCAGGCCAGTGGCCCATCTAGTCCAGCATCCTGTTCTCACAGTGGCCAACCAGGTGCCTGGGGGAAGACCAGATCCGGGTTCTCCTGGTTGAAAACAATTTTCTGGATCCATTTCAATGGTGGTTAGGCCCGGTTTTGGCACAGAAACTGCCTTGGTCACATACGATGATCACCCAAGTAGGGGAAGAGATGGGGGAGTGTGTTCCTGTTAATTCTCCATGATCTCCCAGCAGCTTTCAATACCATTGTCCATGGTATTCTAATGGGACGCCTGTCCAGTTGGGGGTGGGCGGCACTGCTTTGCAGTGGTTCAAGTCCTGCTTGGATGGTTGTTCTCAGAGGGTGGTGCTTGGGGAATGCTGTTTGGCAAAATGGAACCTTCAATGTGGGGTCCCGCAGAGTTTGGTTTTATCCCCATGCTATTTAATATCTACATGAAACCACTGAGTGGGGTCATCCTGAGTTTTGGAGTATGTTGTCAGTGACATGCTGATGTCACACAGCTCTGCTTCTCCTTTACATCTGCAGGTGTAGCCGTGGATGTGCTAAATCAGTGTCTTGCCGTGGTAATGCTGGATGAGAGCCAATAAACTGAAGCTTAATCCAGACAAGACTGAGGCACTGTTAGTGGGTGGTTCTCTAGACTGGATAGATGGGTTGTGGCCCACTCTGGATGGAGTTGCATTCCCTCTGAAGTGGCAGGTATGTAGCTTGGGGGTACTCCTGGATCCAGTACTGTCTCTTGAGGCTCAAATGGCCTTGGTGGCATAGAGTGCCTTCCATCAGGTTGACTGGCAACACAGCTGCACCCATATTTAGACACGGATAGCCTAACTTCTGTTGTCTATGCTCTGGTAACCTCTAGGTTAGACTACTGCAATGTATTATATGTGAGGCTGCCTTTGAAGACAGTTTGGAAACTCCAGCCATCATCAGAGGCCCTTCGTTATGTGCCCCTCCATGGGAGGCTCAGAAGGTGGCAACACAAGAATGGGCCTTTTCAGCGGTGGTCCCCCGGCTATGGAATGCTCTCCCAAGAGAGGCATGCCTGGCGCCTTCTTTATCCTTCTTTAGGCAGCAGGCAAATACCTTTTTTTTTTCACTCAGGCCTTTGGCCCTTGATGTGGTGCTCTCTTCATTCTTTTTGTTTTCATTTGGGTTTTAAGTTTTTATATTACATGTTTTTAAATCTGTTGTATATTGTATGTTTTAAAATCTGTTGTAAGTCGCCTAGACACCATTGGGTATGAGGTGACAAACAAAACTTCCTTTGCCTGCAGAGGCTGATCTATGATGTCTGCAAATGCTGCTTCCTTTCCCCATGCAGTTTGATTGCAGTTGATCCCTGCACAAACAAAGCATTTTTCAAGCTGGTCTGGAAACAAAAACACTTCCTCTGACTTCATTGTGACATCAGGTAACTGACATGTGGGGAGTCCTGCCCCCCTGTCAAATTGACCAACAGACATTGGGTGACACCCAGCCAGATCCTGTTCCCACCCCTGCTTTACTCCTAAACTGTGGGTCCTACTCAGTAGATATGTTGCAAGTGGGGAGATCAGGAGTGACAGAGATAAGCCCTGTCAGAGGTGGGGACGTGTGGAGTGTATTATATTCAAATGACTCAAGCTGTGAACTGTTTCACATGCACATATTATATAATCAGAGCCACCTGCTGTTCATAGGACTTCTCAGTAAGGAAGTGCTGACGTTCACTTTGTGTTTGCTGATGTAATTTGTAGGAAAGCTCTGCAGTTCAAAGGAGTTCAGCACACAGAAATATTTCCCCCTTTAGGGTTAAACTAGTCACAGCATGGGAGATGTAGCCATCAAACTCTAGCTTGGTATGCATTTTTTCCTTCTTTCTAAAAAAAAAAGCAGCCTTGGAGGCTCCAGTCTAGAATGGAGAAGTGGCCGGGAGAGGACTGCTTAACCCTTTCCCTTTCTGCCATTTGTTCACTCAAAACCACCTCTCCCCCAACTGCTTTCTCACCTTTAAAAGGGAAAGATGTGGGATCACTTTATCTCCTCCCCCCTCCCCTTCCAGCCACACGGAGAAAAGTAGTATGGGGAGACATTTGTGTGAACAAATGGTAGAAAGGGTCAAGCGGCCCCTTTTCTCTCCTGATTGCAGCCTCTGATGTTGCTTTTCATAAAATAAATGTTTTAAACATGGAAAACTGATCCATGTGCCTCTAGTGTAATGCCCAGTGTGGCCTTTGATTTGTTCTCTCAGGGTGCTTCCAGACAGTCACTATTTTTGAGTAAAATTCAGTCACATCCCAGCAAATTCATGATGTACAATTAAAGCTGATGTGGAGCTCTTGCAAGACAAACCCGCTTCCCCCAAAGATTGGACTTTTTCAGATCTGATGATAAGAAAAGGGATGGTAAAGTGTGGGATAATGATGCAACGTCATTTAATCTATCCATAAACAAATCAGGATGAATGCTCATTAAAGAGGTCTCAGTTTGGCAAACATTTGAACTTCTGGTCCTGACCTATAGCAGCTAAGGCATGGATTGTCAACCTACAGCAAAAGTGGCACAGTCAGTGCAGATTTGTGGTATAGCTGAGCAGGAGCAGAAGAGCCTCAGCTGGGTGTCAAATCTATGCTCCCACCTCACGTTTCTGCAACGTGTTGTTGGCTGCTGCCTGTTCCTAGAGATGGAAAGGCCTGGAAATAAAAACACACACACATATATATATTAAAAACGCACAGGTCTTTCCCCCATGTTTTTTCAATTTTTTTTTTGGGGGGAGACACAATTTTTTTCTGAATTTTTGTTTTGTTTTTGGGGCCTTCACATCTCTACCCATTCCTCCGTTCTCTAACCTAGAGGCCAAACAACACAGGATTGGACACTGTAGTGTATCCTAGAGCGCTGTAATCTCATGCGTCATGCTTGCCTAGTTTGGGACACATTTACCACAGAGTTTGGCCACCATTGAGATAAGGGCTTGTCCAATAGCAGCTTTCCTGACAGTTTGCCACATGACCTGCTGTGGCCTGTGACGTTCAAATGGCTTTTGCCGATGTGTTTAATTGTCTAATAGTACTTTGTTGGTGCTCAGTGGTGGCACAAGTGCACAGGCTGAAACACTGCCTGACTCTCCCATCTCTCACACCCACCCACACACACACCAATTCAAGTCCTACTTTGGGCTCAAGTCCTGACAGTTGATCAAAATGGCCAATAAGGGACTGGTAGGACCAGTGTAGCTGACAGTCCAGGAGCACGATTCAGAAGCATCACACTAGTTGACACCTAACATATCACACCTCACCCCACCCCCATCCACCTCTGATTCAGTGCCACAATGACATGAAAGGATCTACGGGGAAAATGTTGCCTGTGTAAGCCCTAAGGGATCATGCAACTACCTGACTCATGGATCAAAGCCATCTAAAAACAAATCTAGCCTAATGTTTGCCCAAGTTTCTGGTGTGGAGGCAGAGCAGAGGATCAGGCTCCAAAACATCAGCTAGGGATGAGTGAATCTGTCCATTTTGGTTTCTCTCCATTTGTCATTTTTCCAATCTCAAATCCTCACATTTCCTTATCAGTTTTTTAAAAAGTCCTGATGAGAATTTCTCCCAGCATACACATTTTGTATGCAATTTTGCCTAATATACACATTTTTGCAAAGCAATTTCCCCTAGTATAATGTATTGTATGTTATTTTCATTAATATATGCATTGTTATGCCCATTTTATCGCAGTATATACATTTTTGTACCCATTACTTGGCTGGAGATTGTATTGCAGAATTTGGAGACTACAAATTTTAACAGATGGCTGTGTTTTGGTTCTCATATTGTTCTGGAAACTGTGAATTACATATAATTCACATTTAAATCTGATCTAATTTCTCCCCCATACCTAAGATCAGTGCACAATATATATTTAAGCAGATTCTTAAACTTTGTTCTTGTTTTAAGGCTGCTGTTCTGGTTTTCTTGATCTTTGCAGACCAAAGGGTGTTCCTATTTAGGTGTTCAAAAACCCCGTGCAATTAGAATTGGGTGAGGGAGAGTAGGGATGAGTGTGCTAGCACCACACACACCCTTATCGTGGTCCTTCTTAGGAACATAGGAAATGGCCTTATAATGAGTCAGATCATTGGTTCATCTAGCTCAGTATTGTCTACACTGACTGGCAGCAGCTCTGTAGGCTTCCAAAGAATCACAGAATCATAGAGTTGGAAGGGGCCTATAAGCCATTGAGTCCAAGCCCCTGCTCAATGCAGGAATCCAAATTAAAGCATCCCGGACAGGTAGCTGTCCATCTCCCTCTTGAGTGCCTCCAGTGATGGAGAGCTCACCACCTCCCCAGGTAATTAGTTCCACTGTTGTACTGCTCTAACAGTTAGGAAGTTTTTCCTGATGCTCAGCTGAAAGCTGGCTTCCTGTAACTTGAGCCCATTATTCCGTGTCCTGCACTCTGAGGTGATCGAGAAGAGATCCTGGTCCTCCTCTGTGTGGCAACCTTTCAAGTACTTGAACAGTGCTATCATATCTTCTCTCAGTCTTCTCTTCTCAAGGCTAAACATGCCCAATTCTTTCAGTCTGTCTTTATAGGGCTTTGCTTCCAGTCCCCTGATCATCCTCGTGGCCCTCCTCTGAACTAGTTTGTCTCCCACCCATCGTGCACTCCTTTTCTCATTAGGGTTGCTTGCCATGGAACCTAACTTACCATTGTTCTGCGTTTATTAAAATCGGCTTTCCTGAAGTCCAGGGTATGCGTATGGCTACTCTCAGCTTTTGCTTCCAGACAGGAGTCTATCCCAGCCCCACCTGGAGCTGCTAGGGATTGACTCTGGAACCTTCTTCATACAAAGCAGCTGCTGTGCCACTGAGCTGCAGCCCTTCCCCAGGCAGGAAGAGCCCTTTAAGAACATGATTTTCATTGTCAGACTCAGTATTATCAGTATTGTTGCCCTCTTCAAGTTGGAGGGAAACTACTGCAGTGCGGAGCTTGCTCTATTTACTTTATTCAGGGTTCTAAACTGCATGGTAGCCCGTACATGTAGGAGAGGCTCCTTGCTTCAGAAGTTATCACTTCAGCTCATGGAAGCCAATGGCAATCAACGCAGAAACCTACCTAAAATATTGTCTCACACTTTACATGTCCAATCAACCACTGTGCTCTGCAGGAGAGGGCCTCCTGAAAATACCATCTCATCAGGAAGTCCATTCGATATAATGTAGGCATCGGATATCTAGTGTTGTGGCACCTACCCTTTGGAACTCCCTCCTATTACAGTACATACCAGATGGGTGCCGTCTCTATGTCTTTTCAGTGCCTATCAAGGACCTTCCTTTTTCAGTCAGTCTTTTTAAGTGGAGATCTTTAACCTGGTCTGTAATCTGTATTGGATATGAAATCTCTTTTACACAAGTAATTGTTTTTGTTTTTATATATGGAATTTTTTAAAACTGTTTTTATTGTTGATGTTTATACTGTGAAATCGTTTCAATATATTTTATGGAAAGTAATTCATAAAAGGAATCAAAGAAAGAAGGAAAGAGAAATTTTATTTCTTTATTTTATAAAGATTTATAGACTGCATAAACCCCAAACTCTCAGCGGTATACATTAAGTAAAAATTTTAAAAACAAATATAGATAACTAAATTATATGTCTGGGTATGCTTCCTGAAATTAAAAAAAAAATCCAGAGGTGTCTGAAACAATATAGTGAGGGCGCCTGCCCAATGTCAATAGGCAGAGAGGTCCCAAAAGTTTAATAAATGAAAGCAAACTCCTTCTGCACTTTGATGCAGATGTACCTTGACCCAACTAATGAATACATGTGATGAAGGGAAAGGGGAAGTGGTGCTAAGCAGAGTAGGCATTGCAGGGATTTCACATGAGTCAGAAATGTTTGTCAGCTCTCAGCTCTGAATAGGAGCGTGACAAACATCTTAATAATACTGATCAAGTCTAGCCCTAGCAATGCTTTATTTATTTATTTAATAAATTTATTTCCTGCCTTTCAGGGGGAAGAAAGATCTTCATAAGGCAGCAAACAAACCTATATAAACAAATCTATATAAACTAAGATTGTCTCCAGATTGTCACTGTTTTGCAGAAGAGATTCAAGCACATATAGGAAATTTAGGTTGACACAACTTAAGTGCATTAAAGCGCTTTGTCGCCCCAGCAGAACACAAGAACGTAAGAAGATGCCTGCTGGACCAGGCCAAAGGCCCATCTAGTCCAGCATCCTGTTCTGACAGTGGCCAACCAGATGCCTGGGGGAAGCCTGCAAGCAGGACCGGAGTGCAAGGGCATGCCCCCCTCCTGTGGTTTCAGGAACTGGGATTCAGAGGCACACTGCCACTGTCAGTTGTGGACATAGCCATCATGGCTAGTAACTATGGATAGCTTTATCATCAAACATGTCTACTTTAAAAAAAAAAAGCATGCACATAGAGACATTTTGCAGTTAGGAAAGTAATGGAGAAAGTTACTGAAAAGTGTGGGATGAATTTATTTATTTATTTTATTTATTAAATTTATATCCCGCCTTATGGCCAAAAGGCCCTCAAGGCAGCTTACAAAAACATGAATATAACACATCATAAAGCATAAATACAATAATGCAATTCTCAAAATTAAATGACAAATAACATTATTAAAAGAAAAGAAAAAACATCTAAATGTGTCACAATAAGAGAAGCAAACACTTTATAAAAAGGCCTAGATAAAAATCTTCAATTTCCCAGCAAATAAGTAGCATTTTTATTTTTAACATATAAATATACACAGTATATAAGTAGCCAAACAATAATAATAAACAAACTAATGAGAACATCTCAATAAATATACAATTAAACAATCCCCACACACTTCACAACAGTGTTTAACAAAAATATGCTATAGTCCAAATAACAGCAAAAATGAATCTCCAAAATTAAATCTTGACCCCCAAAACAACTAAAAAACAACTAACCCTAGTAGTCTATAGACATCCCGAGCAGCAGGTTCACGCACACATACACACACACGGTTTCTGGCCCCTTCAGCAGTTGCTGCTTTTGTAGCTGGAGAGAGACAGGGCCCCACCCTTCCAGGCCAGATAGAAATTAGCCAGAAATGCAGGGGCAGGTCCCGCAGAAACCCACACAGGTAGATGGTCTCTGGCCCCTCCAGCAGCCGCTGCTTTTGTAGCTGGAGAGAGACAGGGCCCCACCCTTCCAGGCCAGGTGGAAATCAGCCAGAAATGCAGGGAGCAGGTCTTGCAGAAACCCACACAGGTAGATGGTCTTTGGCCCCTTCAGCAGCCGCTGCTTTTGTAGCTGGAGAGAGATAGGGCCCCACCCTTCCAGGCCAGGTGGAAATCAGCCAGAAATGCAGGGAGCAGGTCTTGCAGAAACCCACACAGGTAGATGGTCATTGGCCCCTTCAGCAGCCGCTGCTTTTGTAGCTGGAGAGAGACAGGGCCCCACCCTTCCAGGCCAGGTGGAAATCAGCCAGAAATGCAGGGAGCAGGTCTTGCAGAAACCCACACAGGTAGATGGTCTCTGGCCCCTTCAGCAGTTGCTGCTTTTGTAGCTGGAGAGAGACAGGGCCCCACCCTTCCAGGCCAGGTGGAAATCAGCCAGAAATGCAGGGAGCAGGTCTTGCAGAAACCCACACAGGTAGATGGATGAACAAATTATTAACAAAGGAATAAGATATATAAACTCCGTGCAAGCAAATCAGGAGTAATGCTTCTTGTCATATAACCAGGTCGTGTGTGTGTGTGTGTGTGCGTGTGCGCATGTGCGTGTGTCAGAACTCACAGTTATGGATTAGCAGCACCTTGTTTTTTACTGTCCCCACATATATAAGTACCAGCACCTCATTTTGTTTTAACCAAAAAAGCACTGCATATAATCATCCCATTAACAAATCAGAATTAGGATTAGGATAAATGCTGAATAAAGAGACCATCTGGTGAAGCCCTGAACAACATACAATAATGGTATATAAATACCTCTCCTTTTCTTCATCCTGTGTATAGAGTACAGTAGCATTTACTGTCCATACCACACATGGCACAATGGTGGGATTGACACTGGGTGTGCTGCCTATGAGGGTTGGAACTGTGTTGTTGCAGTGTTTCATCTGGGGTTTGTTGATATTTGCTTCAGTCCTTCTCTATTTTTGGCATGCTTTTGCAGACTGCTACATAACAGCAGTGGTCAGCAGGCCACAATTTCTGACCAACTGCAGATGTCTCTTCCTCCCCCTTTAATGCTATCTTTGGGTGCCTCCAGACTGTTAGCATTTTGTGGGAGGGATTCAAGTGCATACCAGAAAATTAGATTTGTGCAGTTAAAATGGATGAATGCGCTCTCTTAGCTTAGCGTAACAAATTTACTTAAAAAAAACAAATACCAGACTTTTTGCAGTTATGGGGAAATGCACTGAAAAGTACGGAATGAATGAATGATTAATGGGAAGTCATATAAACACTCCACAAGGAAATCGGAATGAATGCAAAATGAATACTCATTGTTGTATAACCTCCCCTCAAACATATCAGAACAAATGCTCAATGAAGGCTGGATATGGTTTAACCTTTGTGTAAGCTCTGTATAAGCAAATCAGGATGAACACTCAATAAGTAGGTTTTCTGGAGGAACCCTTTGTTATGTAGCTGTTAATTGTTACTTCCAGTTGTTCTTGGGGGGAAAAGCCCCTAAACCCCATAACAATTTTTAAAAATAAAATAAGAGCATCACTGCATAAGAGCAAAGTAGATAGCAGTTTTTAAGTTGCAACTCTCTGGTTCGTGCCTCTTTCATGTGGTGAAGGCTTGTTGAGTTTTTATCTACCTGACTAGACTGGAATATGTACATTACTGTGGGTGGTATGAATGGAAAACACAGATTTAAGCTACTTAGTTCACCGCACCTGTTTTCATACTTCTCAATTTCTTCACCAACAGAGGTTGGCCCAGGAAGTTATTGCTTTAACCTAATCTTAGAAGATGTTTTGAAAGCTTTTTAAAGAAACTTTTTTAAAGATGTTTTTGTTTTAATGTGTTTTAAAGTTTGTTTTTATGATGTTTTAAAGTTTTTAGTGCTTTTGTTTGCTTCCCTGGGCTCCTGCCGGGAGGAAGGGCGGGGTATAAATCAAATAATAAATAAATAAATAAAAACGTCCATGATGCCATTCTGCTATGGTCTCCATCTCATCATCATTTTTATTTATTTAATTTATTACAATATTGCATTTATACCCCACCTTTCCTCCAAGGAGCCCAAAGTGGCATACATGGTTCTCCCCCTCCTAATTTGATCCCCACAACAACCCTGTGAGGTAGGTTAGGCCGAGAGGCAATGACTGGCCCAAGGTCACCCAGTGTGCTTCATGGCTGAATGGAGATTTGAACCCCAGTCTCCCAGGTCCTAGTCCAACACTCTAACCACTACATTGCTACATATCATTGTTAAACTCTTGCCAATGACAGAAATGTACTATCTGAATGTTATGATGCTATCACTGGTCCTTCCAGTTTAGAATACAAACAAGCCTATCTGTTTGGAATTCAAATGGAAGTTAAAGCACAAATTGAATTCTCAAGGGATGGATAACTGGAAAGGTAATTACATCCCTAAGATGTAAACAGCAATCTTGCGGCATTGTAAAGACTATCCAGAACTGATTATGGCATAGTAAGGAATGCCTCTCCCTATACTACCACGTTCATGCCATATGACCTTTAGAGGAAGGTCTTCTTTGCGTTCCACTGATGGCATAGGTACGTCATGTGGTGAGGCAAGAAAGCAACTTCTCTGTAGAAGGGCCTTGCTTGTGGAATATCCTCCCCTTGCAAGGGTGCCTGGCATCAACACTTTAAACATTTCAGCGCCAAGTAAAGACTTATTTGCTCAGACATTTTCAGCATCTTAATTTTGATTTTAGCTGCTCTTGTTGTTTAAACTGGCTTTTTATTATTTGTATTTTTGTTTTATGCTGTTTTTTTCCAGTCTGTATTTTGCACCCCACTCTGGGATCCACTGAGGTGAAGGGCAGGCTAATAAGTAAACCACTTGTTGAAGAAACCTGTTAATCTTTTGAGGTGCCACAATATTTTTGCTGTAACAGACTAAAGGGGCCGCCTCTCTGGAATTCACCCCCAAATTACTTTGTGACAGAGAGTTAATAACTCCGGTATGCATGTAAGTTTCTCTTATTCTTCCAGTAGAGCCAGATATTTTGGGTGCTTCCAGATGGAGGCTTACTATTGCAAATGGATCATTCAGATATTACAAATGTGTCATTGGCAAGAGTTTAACATCGGTTGGGGCAGTGCCAAACTTCAGGGGAACCTTGGCACAGACTGGCTGATGGGCCCTGCAGCTGCCAATGCCCCTGCCACCACTAGAACCCCCATCAGCTGCCAGCCCCCCGTGTCCCTATCCTTTTCTTTGCAGCAGCAGCCGTACAATCTCCCTTTGCTCTCTCTCTTTTTAAAAAAATCTTTGGTGCTATGATAGTGGTGGCGGAGGCTTCTCCACTGCTGAAGAGGGGTCCTTTCTTCAAAGCCAGATCCTTCTTCAGAGTCAGGAAAATGCTTGTGCCACCAACGCTAGAAAGGCTTTTTAAACTTAGAATTTAACAACAACTACAAAAAAACCCCACACCTTTTAAAAAAATGCTAAATTTAAAAGGTCTTTCCAGTCACTGCAACAAACTGTGGCAATGTGACGCACTTTCTGGGGTGCCTTATTTAGCATGCCCAAGAAGAAGTCCCCCCTTCTGGCCTTTTATAAGGGCCACGTCCAATTATTGACAAGGTTGAGCCTTGGCTTGGACATTGTGATCTGCTGTTTTTACTTTGGACAGAGCAAAAAGGGCAAAGGCAGTATGTGAGCGAATTTCAGTTTGCACATCCTTCCTCATAAGAAATGCCCTCCTGGATCAGGCCAGTGGCTCATCTAGTCCAGCACCCTGTTATCACAGTGGCCAACCAGATGCCCATGGGAAGCCCATAAACAGGACATGAGCACACCAGCAGTCTCCCTACTTGTGATTTCCAACAGCTGGTATTCAGAGGCATATTGCCTATTCCAGGTTAAGGGGCTGGCTGAAGGTTCCTTGTCAAGGTAGCCTGCAAATCTTATAGCTGGGACTCATTAAAAGCCCTCAAAGCCTCCTCTAATTTGTGCACCCCAAGGCTAAGCAGATCCAAACCATAGCACATCTTTGGAGTTTTGCTTCTCTGCAATGGACAGAGAAAGATCCACGAAGACAGAGTGGTTTCTTGATTTCCTTCTGTTTCTTTAAAACCTGAAGTCCCTTCAACTTTGTTTATCTTGCAACATTGTTTGTCCTGTGGATGACTGGTGTGGTACTATGGCTACTGGGCTGGGACCTGCCTGGATTATCAGTGTCGTTATAGCTTTTATTGCAAGCCTCTTTCATTTCCTGTTTGGATTGGGAAGCGTCCATCACCACTGGCTAACTAAACACTTCATGGCAAAGTGAGATTTGCTGAAAGGGTCTAACCATTATCCCTTTCCTCAGACAACCAGAACAGGACAATATTTTTATGACAAATGCTTGTTTCCGACTAGAGGACTGAAAGGCAGAAGTGGTTCTTTAGAGGTGCAGCCAGTGTGGATATGTTGCCTGGGCCTCACATCTTTGCTCAGGCCCCACCTGGAACTGTGGGGTTGTGGCCAGACTCATCTGCGCTGTTTGTGAAAGATCATTTTCTTGAGCCAGCCATTATTTTAGAATGCCTCATGGTACTTACAGGACAGTTCAACTTGACAATTTATACTAGACTGGGGCATCCTGGAAGGGAGAACAGGAGTGTGCTTGTCAAAACATTTTGCTGCCTGAGGTGGACAAGATGGTGTCCCCCTCCTATTCCATGTATGGAAGCTGGTAGAACTGCAGCTGAATCTTACTTCAGTGCTGGCAACAGGACAGTGTCCTCCATTCACCCGAGTGCAGCAGGTTAGCTCAGGGACTGCAGTGAGCAGGCTGTGTGGCACACGTAGCTTTGCCCTCCAATACCTTTCTGCTGCACCTGACCCCCTACTAGCATCTGCCACTTGGAGCCAGCTCCTCACTCTGCCCAATGGTAGGGTTGGCCCTACTTGTATCTTAGTGCAAAGAGCCAGGACATTCAGCTAATCGGTTAAGTCGCCCTTTTGTGAGAAGCCAGCAAAAAATCACTATAGCACAGGCTGACATTTCTCTGAGTCAATAATGATGGCATTTCAGAATGCTCCTTGCGCAGTCAGTAATTGGCTGCAGTGCATTAAGGCCAAACCCCAAACAAACACAGGCTTTTGTTTCATCCAGCAGAGGGCTTATTTTGGGGGTGGTTCTGGGCTTGTCAGCACAAGGTGTTTGCTGGGGATTTTGGTACTAGTTTGGAGACACACATGGTTTGACTGCTCCAGCCTTACACCTGGATTTTCAGGCTTTGGCTGTAGCCAGGAGTACCTTTACACAATTAAGATTTGTGCATCAGCTGCATCTCCTTGTGGAATCTTCTGATTTGGCTATGATGACCCATGTGATGATCCATGCCTCTTGTCTTGACTTTTGAAATACGCTCTGCCTTTGAAGACTATTTGGATTTTTCAATTGGTTTCGAATGCTATAGCCGGGTTTCTTACAGGGTAGGTGATGGGATATATACCAAGCCATGTTCAAGGTCTTCTTATAAACATATAAAGTCTGTGACAACATGGGACCAGGTTACCTGATGGACTACCTTCCCCTGTATAGACGTGTTCAATCATTAGCATTATCAGAGGAAATCGTGGTTGTGCCATGACCTCCTGATTGCCATTGCAATAGAGCAACAAGCCTTCTTTGTGGTGGCATCTGCCCTCTGGAATGCTCTTCTCTTGTTATCAGGGAGGCACCAATTGTAGCCTGGTTAAACACTTCTTTAGAAGCCAGTGGCTGGGAATCACAAGTGGGGAGAGCATTGTTGTACCCAGGTCCTGCTTGTGGGCTTCCCATAGGCATCTGCTGAAAACCTTTCTATTCCAGCAGGCTTATGCACACAATCAAGATTCCTTTTTGCAATAGTTGACCCTTGGTTTTTTTGTATTTTTAATGTTTTTACTCTGTTTTTTTTTGTTTTGCTTTTAACGTGTTGTAAACCGCTTTGATATTTTTAAATGAAACACCAGTATAGAAATAAAAAAAAGGAAGAAATCTGGGTGGCCACTGCGAGAACAGGCTGCTGGACTAGATAGACTCTTCTTATGTTCTTACATCTTTTTGTTCAGGCATTCCTTGGCTGCTGATACTTGATCATATTGCTCAGTATTTTGAGAATTTGGATATCTCTCAGATGGTGACATTGGTACATAATATTTTTTTAATGTATGTTTTATGTTTTAATTCTTAGCATCACAAAGTGCTTTGAAATTCTTTATAGTGAGCAGTCTAGAAATTGATTAAATCAACCAATTAAAAAAAATAGGGCTCATGTTAGTGCGCTATTTTCCCAGCTGCATTGGCTACTTACTTGTTTTTGAATGCAATTCTATGGACCTGTTTTGACCCATAATGCCCAAAAATGACTTCGGACCGGATTACCTGAAGGACTCCCTCCCTCCATAATCCTGCCTGAGAAGCAAAATCCTCCATAGAGGCCCTTCTTGCCATCCTTTCAGGTATTCATCATGTGACAATCAGTGGTGGCTCCATGTCAGTGGGGCAGTGGAATCCACTCTGGGTTTTAGTCCGAACTGTCAAGGAGCTGTCCAAGGTGCTTCACCCTTGTCAGAATTCTCACCCCTCGAAGATTCTTGCGGCTTGTTCACTGCTTGAATTCAGGAATGCAGTTGAAACTTTTCTTTTTCATCAGGCTTTTCAGCCATCATAGTTGGCTGTGACTTCTCTCTTCTTCTGGTTTTCTGTCACTTGTTGATGTTGTTTTCCTAGTTTTAGTGTATACTGCTCTGATCTCCTGAGGGAAGAAGAGCAGGAAATACATTGGTATGAAGGAAAGAAAGAAAGAAAGAAAGAAAGAAAGAAAGAAAGAAAGAAAGAAAGAAAGAAAGATCTAGGAATTTGTAGGCTGGAGTTTACAGATTCTTCAGATTTGCCTTATAGATTGCTGTCCACACACATGGAGTTGCAACTACACAGGGAAACCAGACATCTGTTTGTTACATGAGGCAGATTTTACCATGCCTTTACTCCACATTTAGGACTCATCTACATGGTGGTTTAGTGTGTGTTTGGTGCTACTCACGTCTTCTTTAAATTTGCATGGTTCCCATGAAGTTAGTGGCAAACAGAAGCTATCACGCAGTTTCCCCCCTGCAAATCTGTACTAACCCAATCTGCTGATAAGATTAAAAATGGAGAAAAAAACATCTCCACTCTGTTTCTCTAGTGGTTGCAGACGCTTTGCTCTGATGCTTTTAGGTAGGTGTGTTAATCGTTCCCCTCTCCATGCCCACTATCTCCTTCTCCCTTCTTTTATTTTGTTTCCTGTGGGCTGACAAGCAACTTCTGACTGCTGTCCTCTGTTCTGCTGGCTTTTTTTATGTTGCTGCAAATGGTGCTTTTATTTTCTTTATGCAAAAGCATAGAATCATAGAATCATAGAGTTGGAAGGGGCCTTGTAGGCCATCGAGTCCAACCCCCTGCTCACAGCAGGAAATCCACAGCTAGAGCATCTCCCGCAGATAGATGTCCAGCCTCTGCTTGAAGACATCCAGTGAAGGGGATCCCACCACCTCCCTAGGCAGTCGGTTCCATTGCCGAACTGCCCTTACTGTCAAGAAGTTCCTTCTAATGTCCAATCTGAATCTACGCTCCTGCAACTTAAAACCATTAGACCTAGTCCTACCCTCTGGGGCAGCAGTGAACAAATCTGTACCCTCCTCTATGTGACAGCCCTTCAGGTACTTAAAGAGTGTAATCATGTCGCCCCTCAGCCTTCTCTTCACCAGACTGAACATGCCAAGTTCCTTCAACCTTTCCTCATAAGACTTGTTCTCCATACCAGCTATCATCCTCGTCACCCTCTTCTGAACCCACTCTAACTTGTCTATATCCTTCTTAAAATGAGGCGCCCAGAACTGAACGCTGTATTCCAGATGAGGCCTGACTAATGCAGAATATAGTGGGACTATTACTTCCCTCAACCTGGAAACTATAGCTCTGTTTATGCATCCCAAAACCGCATGTGCTTTTTTTGCCGCAGCATCACACTGCTGGGTCATGTTCAACTTGCGATCCACTACAATTCCAAGGTCCTTCTCACACGCACTACTGCTAAGCCGGGTATTTCCCATCCTGTACCTGTGCATTTTATTTTTGTGGCCTAAATCCAGAATCCTGCATTTGTCTTTATTGAATGTCATTTTATTAATTTCAGCCCAATTTTCTAGTCTATCCAGGTCCCTTTGGATTTTATTCCTGTCTTCCATTGTGTTAGCTATCCCTCCCAGTTTCGTATCTTCCGCAAACTTCATAAGGCTTCCCTCCACCCCATCATCTAAGTCATTGATAAAAATGTTGAAGAGTATCGGCCCCAGGACAGAACCCTGTGGCACTCCACTCGAAACCTCCTTCCAGTCCGAAGCAGAGCCACCAACGACCACTCTTTGAGTACGGTTTTCCAACCAGTTGTGAATCCACCTGACAGTATTTCCATGTAGTCCGCATTTGACGAGTTTGCTAATCAAAAGGTTGCATAACACTACTCAAACAAATATTTGTATTTTAGCTGTATCCTACCAACCATAGGCAGGGAAAATACAGATATTTGCACTTCTAGGTTTTTTCAAAGGAACCTACTGCAGCTGGAAGAACAGATTGAGCATGCTCAGGCACCTAGCAACCAGAGGGAGTGGAAATGTATAATTAGAGGGCAGGGCCACAAGGAAATAGTGAGACTAATCATCCCTAGAGGAATGCCTACTTGTGTGAATGGGAAAAAAAGCTTGGTAGTTAGCTACCATTGAGCAGGAACTGCGGATGGTGCAAATCAACAGCTAAGGTAAAAGAAATGTATTTGCTACGAAGAAATGCTCCCATGTAGATGAGCCCTTATAATCACTTGCAAGAATGTGGTAAAATTTATCTGTAGCAATAAACAGGACTAACTTTCCCACGTGAGTTAGCAGATAGTAGGCAGGGGCAAATCTTTCCATTTCATTTTCTTCCAGTTTCTCATGTTTCCAGTCTTACTTCAGTTCTCCACGTTTCCACACCAGTGTGCAATTTTTCTTAAAAGTCCTCACAAAAATTCATTGACATTTTAGTGTGAATTTTTCCTAACATACACGTTTGTATACCACAATTATGCCTAACAGACACATTTTTGCAAAGCAATTTTCCCTAATACAACACATTTGTGTATGCTATTTTTGCTAATATATGCATTTCTGTCTATGCTTTACCTAGAACTGCTTTATAAAATTTGGAG
The DNA here is from genome assembly GCF_030035675.1 of Rhineura floridana. Taxonomy (NCBI): domain Eukaryota; kingdom Metazoa; phylum Chordata; class Lepidosauria; order Squamata; family Rhineuridae; genus Rhineura; species Rhineura floridana. Next base: position 32,566,601 of record NC_084494.1, on the reverse strand, counting down.
AAGTCCAAAGATCAAAGGATGGCTGTGTTTCGGTTTGCATATTGTTTTGGAAAGTGCAAATTAATTGCTTTTAAACATGAACTGAACTGAATTTCTCTCCCATCCTTAGTAGATACTAGTAAGCCACTGCCTGTATCTGTCCATGGTCAGCAGTGGAGGTGCAGAGGGCTTTAATAGCTGCATAAGAGGCAGAAATTCAACAGGTGATCCTTCTCTCCTCTGCACCCCACCCTGCAGCTTCATGTTTGGAAAAAACAATGTGTCAACATTCCATAAAAATGAGTGGCAACCAGTGTTTCTGGAGCAGGTGTCTTGCTATTTCTCACGTCCCTGATAGTAGCACCATTTCCCAGTGTGGTTTGATAACAGTACAAATTATACTCCACCTATTTTTCTGAGGAAACGAAACTTAACTGCTTTAGCAAGCCTTTACCTTTGTTCCACAAGGGCATAAAGTGAAGGATCAGGTGCTGAACTCCAGGAAGCTCCAAGATGGCTTTACAGCAGCCTATTTTGAACCCGGTGAGTCTGTAGAGTGTATATAATAAGCAAAAACTTTATCGGTGGCGGTCAGTAAGGCTGTACAAGTATATTCTAAAAATATATTATGTTTGTGCAGCATCTCTGCACAGAGCTGGAGTTTTATCGACATCGACATGCCTCTTCAAATATGAGGTGGGTCTCTCATAAGAGAGCACCAGCCAGAAGATCTACTTACCTCTTCCTTATCTCCTTGCAGCCAATTTTCAACATGCATCGTAACAGCTAAGGTGGAATGGTGACCTGCTACAAGGATAATTAAATTATAGAAACATTCCACAGAAAATGCAGATAAGAAGCAAGTGACCTTTTCTTGGCATGGAGATTAGCAATGGGGAAAGCTCACCTTCTTCATTTCTCTGGGTCCCTCCAGACTGTCACTGTTTTGTAGGAGGGATTCAAGTACATACTTTTTAGGTTTGCACAGTTAAAGTGGCTTAAAGTGCTTTGTTGCCCTCGTGCAACTAATTCACTTTTAAAAATAAAATAAAATTTAAAAATGACTTTTTGTTTGGAAAGTGGCGGGGAAATACATTTGACAAGCGTGGGAAGAACAAGTCAGGAATGAGAAGACATGTAGACAGCCCACAAGCAAATCAGGATGAATGCTTATTGTTGTATAATGTCCCAGCAAATAAAATAGAACAAGTGCTCAATAAAGACTGGACATCTAAGCGCTGTGTAAGCTTTGTGCAAGCCTACCTGGATGAATGCTCAAATAAACAGGTTGTTGGGAGGTGCCCTCTGTCAGGCTGCTGTTCAAGGCACAGTAAGAACAAAGGCAGGGCGAAGCTAAGGTGGTGGTGGTGACTCTTGGCTGCCTTCCAGTTAATGTAACCCAAGTTGTTGCTGTGCTTCTCCATTCCTTACTCTCCTCTGAATTTGAGTTGGATCTTATTTATTATAAATATTAATAGTTATTTATTATTAAGTCCAGGGCCTTATGTCTTAAAAAGCTGTGTTTTAAAACCAGTATCCTTTAAACCAATTTACATTGTTTATCACATCCCTGATATTCAGAGATTTATGGTGCCTGGAATGATTATACTTGAGTTTGGGATATAGGACCAAGCAGATGGTTACCTTTTGTTTGTTTTTTACCCCACAGTGCATTCCCTTTACTGGCCCAATTTTTGGAGGTCTGAGTGAGGGGAAGATGGTTGTAATCCAAGGCCAGGCCCGGGCTGCTGTGAAAAGGTTTGTCCTGCATTCTCTTTGCTTTTATGCCCTTTGATAACTGCCCCACCTCATCAATCCCTTTCTCTCACACTTGATTCTTCTCACCTTAATACTTTTTCCTTCTCCTCCTTGTTTGCTGACTTTCCCCTGCTCTCCACATTCTAGAGAATGGCTCACATTTTGAGGCAAATTAGGCACTGATCTCTCAAGGCCAGCCCTGCCATTGGGTACAGTGAGGTGATGGCCTCAGGCAGTTGTCATGACAAGACACTAAATTATTTCTTATTTATTTGTATTGTAATTTTTACGCCCAGAGGGAGGCGCTTGTGGGATTTTCAGCTTCAGGTGCTAATCGTTTGACTTGGGAGGAGACATCATTTGCTGTTCTGCCTCAGGCAGCATAATATCTTAAGTGTTGCCAATGAACCAGGAGAAAAAAAATGACATCCTGGACAGTATTTTGCTTTTGGAATAGTTGCCAGAAATTCAAGGATTAGGGCCACACCACAATCTAGCTCTGTTATTTGTTTGTTTGTTGATGTCGTTCACCACAGGTGAATGGCCCCATTCAGGTATGAGCAGGCCTTGCCACAGTTGCCATTTTCCCTTTTCTGTCATTGTGAAACTGAGGGAGCTTCCAGAGTGTCGCTATTTTGGGGTGGGATTCAATCACATCCTGACAAGCTCAGGTTGTGCAATTAAAGTGGATTGGGAGACCTTGCACAACACTTCCTTAAAAGCTCAGACTTTTTGCCATATGGAAAGTGAGAGGGAAATGCATAGGGAAATGCAGGATGACACTTCCTTGACAGAACTTCTCCAGAAGCTCATTAAATAGCCACCATTGTCTAACCTCCCTGCAAACAAAGCTCAATAAACAGGTTGCCTGGAAGCAACCTGAACCCCATTTGTGCCCTTCAGATCAGCCTCTATAGGCCTTTGTGGCTCCTGCTCTCTCCAAATCACTCCTTTCTCTTACTCTCTCCATTTCATCTCTCCAACCCTTTCCCCTCAGGTGGGGCTATGGTCAATCAACACCCCCCCCATCACCTCCCACTGAGCTCCTGCCACAATGTCACTTCATATTTCAGATTCTCAGTTAATCTAGTGTTGGGTAATGGTGACATCGCCTTCCACTTCAACCCACGTTTTGATGAAGGCAGAGTAGTTGTATGTAACACGCAGCAAAAAGGCTGCTGGGGACCTGAGGAGCGCACCTATACCATGCCCTTCCAGCCAAGTACTTATTTTGAGATGATCATCAACATCAAGAGTCACTGCTATCAGGTGAGGTGAAGCCGGGGTCCACCTAACTCTATCATACAGCTTCCTCATGACTTTTTTTTTTGGGGGGGGGGTAAGGGCTTGACAGTTTGTGACACAAGTTGGCTCCAGCTTTGTAGTGGACAAGATGGCTTCGAGTTTAGGCAGGTGGAAGCAGAGATAGTTGGGGGGGGGGATATTTATTTATTTTATTTCTTAAATTTATTTCCTGCCCTTCCTCCCAGTAGGAGCCCAGAGGGTATGTCTTCTCCCTCTCCCTGTCCTTCATTAGAGGTGTGGCCTGGCTGACATGAATGGTTAGCAAGATTTCATACTGGGCAGGGGAGAGGCTTGTTTGTAGTTGAGATGAGAGGGGGCCATGGTGAAGATAACATACATACAGGCAATATAAGGGCTGTGTGGGCTGGCTTGCTGGTGTGTTTCGCAGAGGGCAGGGATGGGAAACCCCTGGCCTGTGGTCCCTTTGGGTCTGCCTGCGGCCTGCATTCCTCAACTCTATAGAATTCAAATTGTAATTCAATAACATGCAATATAAGAAACAAAAGAAGCAATAAAATACCATTAAAAATCAATATAAATATTTAATGTGATGGATGCCATTTCCTGTCTTCAACCACAAATGCACCACAGACCACCTGAATGAAGCGCATGGGCTGCTGGCGGTCCGCAGAGCAGAGTTTGCTGTAGTCTCTTTAATGATGTGTGTGGGTATATTTAAATGTATAATATTTTGATTAAAATAACATTTAAGAAATAAACGGAAAGTTGTGTTTCTAAATATTTCTGTTGAAACAGTAAGATGTAGGGTGGCCACTTGTGCATCACGAAAAAAGAGGATAAAGATTTGGATATGCTAATTTATATATGTGAACATGCAAATTTAGAAATATATAGTTTAGATTGGAATACAATACATCTCACCATAGTGGAGAAGACTATGACCAGGAGACCTGGGCATCTTCAAGCCTCCTGCTTTCCCTTCTTAATTTTTAAACTGGAATTGGACCTGGATCCTTTCATACAGAAGACTTCTTCAAATAAAGGAATGCCCTCTGCAAAGTAGAACACACTGCCACACTAATTATATGTAAAACATTAAATACTGAGACTCCGAGTTATAATGACCAGGTAGTCCATCTGAATTCCACCCCTGGGTTAGGACCCAGAAGCCCCCACAAACTACAACTGCTACCTCTTGTTTTCCAAGAATGAACCTCTCCTCCCATTCTTCTAGGTGTCTGTCAATGGTAACCACTTCCTGGAGTATAAGCACCGCCTTCCCTTCCATGAGGTCCAGACATTGCAGATCTTTGGAGATGTCTCTTTGAATTGCATCAACTTCACTGTGGCTAATGTGAGTTCCATGGTTTCACCTCCTACCCGCATTTAAACTTACCATGGTGGATCATGTACCTTGCAACATGGGAAACAGCCATTTTGCAAAGCAGAGCACTTAGATCTGTGGAAATCTAATTTTAAAATGAGGTGCTGGCAGCTGGGGTGTGTGTGGAGTTGGAAGAGATGGAACACATGCATGTGTGGGGAACCTTTGGCTCTCCCTGAACTACAGTTCCCATCACCCCTGGCCATTGGCCATGCTTGCAAGGACTGATGGGACTTATAGTTCAGCATTCATCTGGAGGACCAATGGTTCTCCACCCTTGCACTAATGGTTTCAGTTCTCATGTGAGCATGAACACTGGAAACAAGACGCATTGCATTTCTACAAACAACTTACGCTTGTTAGGGAGCAATCATAAGCCCCTGAGGAGGGCAGCTGAGAGGCTGTTGGACCTCCCTCTCTGCCAGGGAAGGTGGCTTGCTATCAGAGGTCTCCTCATTGTGGCGATGGGAAGCTCAGCTGCCATTGCTGCTCTGGTGGTGGCAGGAGCAACAATGGTGTGTGTTGGGATATGAGAAGTGTCTGTCAGAGGAGGCTACCAGAGCCAAAGTCCCTTTGTGCCCCCAAAGCCACCTTCTACTACACTAGCCTGGCACAGAGTTTTGGTTTTGGATTTGGCAGAATTTGACAGAATTCCACACTCCCCACTCCCATTCGGATTGCTCTAAGTCCTTTATACTTGCTGTGCATCTTTGCCGATTCCAGATCATTTTTCCGGCTCCTCACTGAAACGCACTTTTGAAACAGAAGGCAGGCCTCGCTTTGCATGTTTAAATTTCAGTCCCTGTCGTCTCTAGTTTATTTATTATAAATACTTTTCTACAACCTTTCAGTAAAAAAAAAAAAAGTGAGGGTGCTTTGCATAAAAGAAAATACAAAACCAATTAAAATAGAAATATAAATATTTCAAATTGGAACAATCATTACAGAATCCAGATGCAAGAACTAAAAGCCAGATAAAGACAATCATTGGGGTTAATATTCTGTCTGAAAGATCTTTGCCTTGCACTTAAAGCAGAACAGAGTAAGGGCTAGAAAGCATTCCATAAATAGCATGCCACCAACTATAATACTAAGTGGTCAGTCTCTGGCTTCTCCAAATAAAGCATCTCATGTAACAGGGCTGTGAGAGACCTGAGCCAGAGACCTTGGAGAAGAGCATCTCCCCAAGTAGGTCTCAGGCAGCCGTCTCACAGTCCTGTTATGCAAGGTGCTGCCAGGTAGAGGAAGCAGAACTGGCTAAGCTGGAACACTGATCTAACTTGGTACAAAGTAGCCTCATATGCTCATACCTATTCTTCAGAGGGCATAAGAAAGGCAACATTCTTGCTTGAGAAGCAAAAGGTGCAGCCAAGAATGTTTTGGCTGCCAAATGATATTTATGCATTTGTATGTCATCTTCCCTAGTGGTTTAAGGTGGATAATTATGGCTTTTTTGGGGGGTGGGGGGGTGCAACTGTGAGCTCAGATTTTTCAAAATGTAAAGAAACAGTGCTAGAAGACCAAGTTGTGCATTTTTAATATTAGTTCTATTTTTCTTGTGTTTCAGCCTCCACCCCCTTACACCCCTCCTGCTTGGAATGTTGTGAGCGCTACCACAGTAAGTAGAAGCCCTTAGTTCATTTGCATCCCTTTCATGTGCAAATCCAGTAAATGTTGGAGCCATGTTCTTTTAATGATGTATCTCTGCCTTTTCAGGTCGGCAGTATGTTTGCTCAGCCAAACTATGTGCAGCCAGCATTTTCCGTGAGTAGCTCTGTGAAAGTTTCACTGATCCCTGTCAGCAAATGGGAGACCCATAGCTCAGTGGGAGAGGGGCATAGCTTCAATGGTAAAAGCACACACATTCCAGACAGAAGATTCAACAGGCTGCAGTCAGTGCCGGATTTAGACTTGGTGAGGCCCTAAGCTATACAAAGCTTGGAGGCCCTTTGTTAAAAAATTACACCATATATATATATATATATATTCAGTACACATAAAATTTTAAAAGCCCCCCAAAAAAATTCTGAATTTTTTTGAGGCCCCTGCGGATTGTGAGGCCCTAAGCTGTAGCTTGTTCAGCTTATGCCTAAATCCGGCACTGGCTGCAGTCTATTCCCACTTACCCGGCTGGGGGAAAACCCCATGGAACTCAGAGGGAATTCCTTCTGGCTAGACATGCATAGAATTGTGCTGACAAACATTTCCTGGCATTTCCAGCTCACAAGGATCTCGGCGCTGGGAAATGGAATCCTATTTGAGGCTTTGTTGTTGCCAGCTAAACCGGAAACTGACCTATGTAGCTCACTAATGATCCCACTTGGTATAGAGCAGCTTTATATGTTCATGTGGGGGGACTCTGCGTTGTATCCAATGCTAGAAATTAATGGACTTGATTAACTTATGTCCATTGGTCTGTTCTGAGCAGAGCTTAGCTGGATACCATGCTCTGCTTCCCTGCCCTGAGGGTTGAACCTGGGGGCTCCTCCAGATAACCTCTTTATTGAGCATTGAACCTGATTTGCTAGCACAAAACTTACATGGAACTTAGACTGCTTTTATTGAGCATATGTTCTGATTTGTGTGTTGGGAGCTTATTCAACAATAAGCATTCTTCCTGCATTCATCCTGATTTGCCTACAGGGTGTTTACACATCTTCCTATAAATCATTTATTCATCCGACGCTGTTCAATGCATTTTGTCCTAACCACAAAAGTGTTTCTTTTTTAAAGTAGATTTGTTGTGCTAGGGTGACAGGGTGGCACACTTTAATTACACAAATCTAAATTTCCTAGTATGCACTTGAATCCCTCCCACAACAGAGTGGCAGTCTGAAGGCGACCTGGGATGTTTTGCACAGAAGTTATGTTCTTTACCACTGAGCTGCAGCCCCTCTGGCCGGCAAGTCAGGATTTGGCTGTGAGGATTGGGGTAAGACTTGGGGTGAGGTGGCAGATGAGGAGGAGTCTGGATACCCATAGTTCCAGGGTTTGTTTGCTTTTTCTGCAGCACACATGTTAATATTTCATGCAGGGCCTTGAGGTTACCCTTGGAAATAAAAAACATAACATGTAGGAAAAAGTTATTTAAATTGACTAATCCAAAAGCAAGTCTGAAAATGGTAACGGACAGCCTTCAAGTCGATCCCAACTTATGGCAACCCTATGAACAGGGTCTTCATGGTAAGCAGTATTCAGAGGGGGTTTACCATTGCCTTCCTCTCAGAGCTTGGAAAAGTTACTTTTTTTGAACTACAACTCCCATCAGCCTCAGCCAGCATGGCCACTGGATCAGGCTGATGGGAGTTGTAGTTCAAAAAAGTAACTTTTCCAAGCTCTGCTTCCTCTGAGGCTGAGAGGCAGTGACTGGCCCAAGGTCACCCAGTGAGCTTCATGGCTGTGTGGGGATTCGAACCCTGGTCTCCAACAGTCTAACCACTACGCCACATCCTCTCTAATTAGTTGACAGCTCTGGAGAGAGTTAATCAGCCCACCTACTCCGTATGGCCAGTAAGTGTTCTCTGAAACAAATTGTTTCACACAAACAATAGTTCTTTGTAAATTCAATTATTGCTTTTCTTTTAATTCTTTGCAGAGGAAGAAGAAAAAGAATGCCCAGGTGGGTTAAGATCTGGAGCAATATTGTAGCCCGCCTGGTTTAGACTAAGCAAGTCTGCAGGGGTCAGGTCTAGATTGCATTTGATGTTCTGTGGTACTGTATTACTGCAAGGCCCCTCTTTTTCTTTTTCTCTGTTTCTTCATCTCTTCTCAGGGCAACAGTGGAGTGACTTTGTGCAATCCTGTGAGTATGTTGCTGTTCTGTTTTCATTTCTCTTAGTTCTCCATCAATGGCACATGCAGAATTTTAACTGGTGCTGATATTGACTAGAGATGGTCAGCTGGCACCGTGAAGGCTCCAAATGTCCCTTATAACACCCCATACAACAGATGCAATGCCTTCGGTATTATGAAATGTTCTTGTGACGTCTTTTCAAGAAACACCTGAATCTGGCCGCTTTTGGAGATAGGATACTTAATCAAGACTAATTGGTCTGATCTTGTACAGCTATTGGGCAACGTCTGACACAGATAGCATAGCTAGATTAGCTAAAGGTAAAGTGAAAGTAAACAGATGAAGAGATCAGGCAGGACTCAAAAGAGGTCTGGGCATGGCAAAGCAAAAGAAATTACTTTGCAAGCAAGTTCAAGGTGCAATAAGGTGTGATAATCCTTAGATAGGAGCTTCTGGGAGGCTGGATATAAAAAAAGGAAAGTTCTGGCAGTCCAATATATCCTTGGATTCAGGGCTAAAGAAGAGGGATTCCCGGTAATTGCTGATTTGGTGTTTATAACAAATTGTGTCCCTTGATTGCAACCTGCCTACTCAGTTTCAGCCTCTGATAGATCCATTTTAGTCTATTGATCTGTATTGCCTTCTCTCTCAGACACACAAACACATCTCTTTCATCTTTGTGCTATGTGACAAAGAGGTTTGTGTTAATATCAATGCTTGCATTCTGCCATTCCAATATAACTGGTTTTGACCTATAAAGCCTTACACGGCTTGGGACCACAATACCTGATGGAACGCCTCTCCCGATACGAACCCACCCATACACTACATTCAAGATCAAAGGCCCTCCTCCGGGTGCCTACTCCGAGGGAAGCTCGGAGAATGGCAACACGGGAGAGGGCCTTCTCAGTGGTGGCCCCCAAATTATGGAATGATCTTTTTGACGAGGTGCGCCTGGCGCCAACATTGTTATCTTTTCGGCTCAAGGTCAAGACTTTCCTTTTCTCCCAGGCATCTTAGTATGTGTTCTATATTGTTTTAAATTTTTTAATTGTGTTTTAAATTGTTTTTAAAAGATGTATTTTAAATTGTATTTGTTTTTAGTTATTGTAAACCGCCCAGAGAGCTTTGGCTATGGGGCGGTATACAAGTTTAATAAATAAATAAACTGCTGGTCCAAAGAATGAAGATGTGATCGCTTCCTTATGGATTTGTCATGAGTTTCTGCTCTTTCTGTATGGTTCAGTCACTGCTGTAGGACCACCTGCCCTGATTTCCTAATGCAGAAGCACTTTGATCATAGGCCTTTCAGCTTCTGGAGGTCTTTATGAGCTCCATTTTGTCTGGCGGCTTCTCTTGATGAAGGACTGAATCCCTTTTGTGTTATATTCCCAGGCTGTCCCATTCCACGTTGCCATTCCAGGGAATTTCACTCAGTTCCGCAAGATTACAATTGTGGGGAATGTGCCTCTTCACTCAAACAGGTGTGTTTGCAGAGAAGACAAGATTATACACCATTATTCTACATTCAATCATCATACGAAGGCAAAGCCAATCAAAAAATGACTATCAAATTTACATACATAGGTTTCAATTCAATCTACCTCCCTTCCTTTTTGAATTTTATTTTGCTGCCTTCCCATTAGTTTTTGTGTGCAGTTTTACCAAATTGTTAATTTTTTTCAAAGTAATTTTCTGTCTTGATTGGCAGTGATGTTATTTAGGAGTGACATGCATGCAAAAGCCAAGCATCTAGGTCAGCTCATGGTTCCTTGCAGCAGGTTTGCTCTTCTGCAAGTTAACAAGAGAGCCAGTGTGTTGAAAAGGATAGAGCATCGTGGTTCAGTTGGAGGGAGCTAAGTTCAAATCCCTACTTGGCCATGAAGCTCACTGGATGAGGTTGAGCCAGGGATTCACATAGTTATTGTGAGGATAAGGTGAGGTAATCTCCAAAAATGCCAAAATTAGAGGTAATCTTCAGCATCTGATCCAGGGCAGACTCAGATCTAAAAAAGGGCATAAAGTAAAATAGACACCAGGAGATCGAGAAGTCTGGGAAATTGTGAAAGACTTATTTTGTCATGAGTTTCTGCTCTTCTGTTTTGGAAACTACTAGAGTAAGCATTGTCTTTTCCTTCCTCCCAGATTCCATGTGAACCTCAAAAACACCATGACAGGCAACATTGCCCTGCACATCAACCCCCGACTGAAGGAGGGAGCGGTAGTCCGGAACACCCTCACCAATGGCACTTGGGGCTCTGAGGAGAGGCACATTCCTGCCATGCCTTTTTCCCTTGGCCAGGCCTTCCATGTAAGAAGGATTTTGGGGAAATTAGCATTTACACTGGATGATTTATATCATGGAATTTCAGACTGTTATAAAAAGACACACATGTTCAACACTATCAACTTAGGTTTGCTATGGTTCCATGTGCACAGAAACTTCTGGCTGCATATGACAGCTATTGGTTTCAACAGCTGACACTTCCAACACTCTCCTTGCCCCCTACCTTTTTGGCAGAGAGTAACAGCTTTCTCTCTTAATCTGACATTGGCCATTTGCCTCTGCAGCCAAAAACAGACGAAAGAGGGACTATGTGGAGTGTTGGTCTGATTAAGGAAAGCTATTTTTATATTCTTACAGGTGGTTTATTGGCTTATACTGAAGACCTGTTTTTCTGAATCAGACCATCTATTCCAGCGTTCTGTCTCAAGCAATGACTCTTAAGCAGCTGAGAGGAAAAGAGGTGTCCCCCGCCCCCATCAGCCTGTTGAGGACTAAGAGGCTGAACTTTTCTTGGGACATATCTATGCCAGAGGCCCAAACTGCTTTAATAATTGCTCCCTCTTCCCAGGACACTGCAGTTACAGTGCCTTGCAAAAGTATTCAGACCCCTGACTAATGCTGTCATATCACTGAATTGCAAATAGCACATTGTAATGTCGTTCTGTATGATATTTTATTTTGAAACACTGAAACTCAGATTCAATTATAGTAAGGTGACATTGGTTTTTATGTTGGGAAATGTTTGTAAGAAACATAAAAAACTGAAACATGTTGCTTGCATGTATTCAACCCCTGTGCTGTGGAAGCTCCCAGTTTACACAGATGAAATTGCCCTATCAAGAACACAATTACCTTAGCATTGGCCTCCACCTGTGAACCATTAAAGTTGCTGTCACATTGTCAGGATAAAAACCCCACTGTTGAACTATCATTGGTCAGACTGTAGATCTGAAGGAAAATTAAGACCAAAGAGCATTCTACCAAAGTGAGAGATAATGTAATACAAATGCATAGATTAGGAAAAGGGTTCAAAATAATATCCAAGTGTTTGGAGATCCCAGTGAGCACAGTTGGATCTATAATCAGGAAGTGGAAGCTGCATCACACCACCCAGGCACTGCCAAGAAATGGTTGTCTCTCAAAACTCAGCGCTCGAACAAGAAGAATGTGAGAGAAGCCACAGAGAGGCCAACAATCACTTTGAAGGAGCTACAGAGTTCAGTGGCTGGGAGTAATGGTGCACCAGTCAACCATATCAAGAGCTCTGCATAACACTGGCTTGTATGGGAGGTTGGCAAGAAAGAAGCTGTTACTCAAAAAGTACCATCTGAAAGCACGTCTGGAGTTTGCCAGAAAGCATGAGAGTGTCCCAGCTGCGATGTGGGAAAAGGTTTTGTGGTCAGCTGAGACCAAGATAGTGCTTTTTGGCCAAAGCTATATGTGTGGCACAAACCTAACACTGCCCATGCCTCAAGACACACCATCCCTATAGTGAAGTATTGGTGGCAGCATCATGCTGTGGGGATGCTTCTCATCAGCAGGGACTGGGCATCTTGTTAAAATTGAAGGAAGAATGGATGGAGCAAACTACAGGGAAATACTGCAAGAGAACCTGCTTCAGTCTGCTAACAAACTGAAGCCTGGGAGGAAATTCACTCAGCAGGACACTGATGCCAAGCACAAGGCCAAAGTAACACTGGAGTGGCTCAAGAACAAAAAAGGTGAATGTCCTGCAGTGGCCCAGTCAAAGTCCTGATCCCAATTCCATTGAGAATCTGTGGTGCTATTTGAAGAAAATTGTGGTCCATAAGCGATGTCCAACCAACCTCAATGACCTGGAGCGAACCTGCCAAGAAGAATGGGCCAAAATCCTTCCAACACTGTGTGCAAAGCTGATACACACCTACCCCAAAAGCTGTTATTGCAGCAAAAGGTGGCTCTACCAAATATTAATGTGTGTGGGGGTTTGAATACTTATGGAAGCAACGTTTCAGTTTTTATATTTCTTACAAACATTTCCCAGCATAAAACCAATGTCACCTTACAATTATTGATTTTGAGTTTCAGTGTGTCAAAATAAAATATCATACAGAACGAAACTACAATGTACCAATTGTAATTCAGTAATATGAGAGCACTGGTCAGAGGTCTGAATACTTTTGCAAGGCACTGTATATTGAGTGGGGCTATGCATCTAACAGAATTCTCAGCATTCTCAAGAAACTCTTCCTAAGATTCTTTTCATGAAATTGTGTTAATCTAGCATAAAGTTGATATAATTGTGTACTCTAGATCTCCCCTATGCTCTTGTAGTGTGTGGATCAGTATGGATTAAAACTCAGAATAAAATATCTCAATTTTTCTACCACTAGATGGAGATCATCAACCTGAAGAATAACTACCAGGTGACTGTGAATGGGATTGTATTATTCAATTACACCCATCGAATCTCTCCAGGACATGTGGACCAACTGGAAATTGCTGGGGATGTGACCCTCTCCTGTGTGCAGTACTGACAAGTCTCTGTTCTCCTTACATAACATTTTCACTCAGCTCTTGAGAGAACAGCAAAGGCATATCTGTAGTGGCTCCTCCCTGCCTGCTGCTGTTTCAGATCAGTGCTGCTTCAAAATATGTCATGCACACCTGACCTGCAAACTTAAAACTGGCTGATCTATTGTGGCTTCCTTACATGGAACTCAGGAAATTATAGACTGAAAGTGGGTTAAGGATCACTTGCAGAAAAAATGTGATAGCTTTGTGGAATACCTGGGGTAGGGAAGTCATGACTGCTAAATAAATCTAACTCCTGACGATCATGTAGAACAGATGTAAATTTTCAAGTGTTGTGTAAAGATGGTGAAGGGAGATCTTACTGATTGGACAGCAGATAGCAATTTCTGTCTCAAATTCAAATAACAATTGTTTACTTCCCCTTACACTTAATCATGCTTTGTACTCTTATGTAAATTATGTCCCATATACCTCCTCGATGAAAAATAAAGTAAATACCAATCAAAATAAAGATGGAAAGATACTTGAAACTGCACCATCCAATGATACTCTATAATATGCTTTACGCAATTTTGGTCTCAACAGACTTCATGGATCAGCTGTACAAGAAAGACATATGTAGAAACAAAACACAATAAGCAGGTGCAATTAATGCAAGGTAATTCACAACTCTCCCACAAAACGCCACAAAGGTCCAGCCCTCTATGTTCAGGGCAGCGCGTGTTATAGAAGATACAACTAATTTCAAGCCTGTCCTGTTCCATAATCACTCATCACAAGCTTGCCTACTAACCTACAGCGGTTGCCTGCAGCTCAACAGACAGGGGAGCTTTTCTAAATTGGGAGTTGGTTCTTTTTTTTGCTCTCTTTCAGACCATTCATATGCCACAACTGAACAACAAACCTGTGTACAGGCAGACTAGAATTTTCTGACAAATGATTTACAAGGCTAATTTAACACTGGCACTGAAGGCATATTACAAAAATGCTGCAAGCACTGTATCAAATGGAATCTCTTAAGATGCTGGTGTGTGTAAATATAGTAAGCATTAGCTTTAAAAATACATTGTGGGACAAGTTCTATGGAGAGCAGTTTAATTTTGTTTAACTCTACTACATTGGACAATTTAGGCCAGATCTTGTAAACACTAAACACTAGGCAACAAAGTTCTTGAGTCAAATGCTTCTAAGGCAGAAGCCAGCTCTATTCCTGTTTCTTACTGCACCTTATAGTTAAGGTCCCCGTAGCCTCTCCACCTTAACCTGTTGCCCCCAAGAAGCAGTTAAGAGGACTAGCTAAGTGTGTACTGGAGGTAGTTCTATCTGGATATCAGGCAGCAGGTTGCAGCTGGTAATTATATCTATCTTGTCTGCAACAGCGCGTAAGTCCTCCAGGACAAGCCGGATGTTGTGTGAGGCGTTGATTATGCCATTTTGGGAGTTACTAAGCTGGCCAGTAATGGTCCCAATCTCTTTGATGGCTGTCTGGTACACTTGCTTGACGGTGCTGTTGACATCATAGTACAGGCGGGCATTGCTCTCAATCAGCTTCTGCTGCAACAAGGTGCTGTAGCGGCCACGGTGTCTGATATGAAGGGCAGGTTTCTCTTCAACTGCTGTGGGAGACCCCAGATCTTCATTTCTGAAAACGATCAGTGGAGGCAAGTCTGTGCTGATTAATTTAGGCTCCGCTTTTGGCCTACTGGGACTTGCATCTTCCTCTTCATCTGTTTCAGAGGCCTCCCCGGCGACTTTGACACCAGAAAGGCTTGGAAATGAAGCCTGGGGCACAGAAGACAGATAAACCTCTTCTTCTGAATCAGTCTCTGAGGCTTCTCCCTGAACTACAGTTTTGTACTTTTGGGTGGTCATTTTTGCATCACCTGAAGAAAAAAAAAGGAGCTTAAAGCTGAACATAGGAAGCTGTCTTATACTGAGTCAGACCACAGATCTTTCTAGCTGAGTGTTTTTGCCTGGCTAGAATGTGTCCTTGAACTCTGATCATGTCTTTCTTGGATGGAGGACAGAGTGGTGTGTGTGTGAATGTTGGTAGAAACTAGCTTATTGTATAAAGGTAAAATATACATTTATTGCTCCAACCACTTTTGCTGCCCACCACTGGTATGTGGCCCCCAGAAGATTGTCCAGAAGGGAATGTGGTCCTTAGGCTGAAAAAGGCTCTGCACATCTGACCTAAATGGACCATTTTGGACTGACCAACAGAGTAGCTTTCATGATCCCTTGCCACATAAGAGAAAGGATTTTAAAGGGGCACAAGGAAGGCATCTGCATGTCTGGTTATTCTATATTCTCTCCACACTCACAATGCCAGCATCCTGTTATAATACTATTATCAAATCCCCTCTCTTATTCCTAGGATTGCTACTTAATGAATCATCACAAGAGAGGCAAATTTGCATAAAATTTGCATTTGCTAATCTATATGGATAAATACACATCTAGGAAAAAATATAATTTAAATGGAAATATATGTCACCATAGTGAGGATGGTAGACAGTGAGCAGGGCCCTATGTGCCTGCTCAGTCTGTTGTCCAGGTGCTAACTGTGGATGGGAAATTTCAGCACGAAACCCAGGAAGCTGCCCTATCCTGAGTCAGACCATTGATCCATCTGGCTCAGTATTGTCTACATTGACTGGCAGCAGCTCTCTGGCGTTTCAGGCAGGAGTCTCTCCCAACCCTACCTAGAGATGTCAAGAACTGAACCTGGGACATTCTGCATGCAAAAAAGATGCCCCTACAACTGAGCTATGACCCTTCCCCTTATGCACCCCTCTCCCTTCTTAGGGTTCAATCGGAAGACTTTCCTCTGTAGAGTGAGACACACGGATGCTCTAGCCCATTCCATACAAAACACACTCCTCTCCCCCCCCGCCCCACTTTCAGAACAGTCCCAACACCCCTTCCCATCCTCACTGGGGCAGTTACCCAGTAGTTAGTGGCACATTCAGAAGTGCAGCATCCCTTTATGTTAGTCACAGCTGTGCTCCCTCCCCCCATTTTGCTGCTAGGTTGAGCAGGAGATCCTTGTTAATGCCTTCTCCCACAACAACAGACATCCCTAGGAGCCAATCAGCATGAAAAAGAAGAGTGTTAGCTACTGAGCAGAGTCTTCTCAGCGGCTGACTCACCTTCTTTCACTCTGATTGGCTCCAATCAGCAGGAAAGGACAAGGAAGCATGTTAGAAGACTCTTCTCAGTGGCTACCACACTCCCGTTTCATACTGATTGGCTTGTAGGACGCTGGAGACACAGGGAGCCTGCTGGGAGCCTGCTCCTACAAAAGTAGGTCTAAGACCCTCTGAGACCCCGGAATGCTACACCCCTGCAGTTATCCTCACCCCCAAGTTTCTTCTAACGCAGCCTGAACGAATGCAGGTTTACTTGGCAGTAAGCGCCCGATCCCAATGGCGTTTACTGCCAAGAAAGTGCACACAGCACTGCAGCCACTTTTTTAAAGCATACGATTAGTTGTGTTGCTGTTATTATTAATGCTGGTGTTGCTACAACGAACCCTGCCTCGGTACATACCTACAAAATTAGCTCAACCATTCACCAGGAAGAATCGGCTCCACTTTTGCTGGTCACATGACACCGACAGATCACGTGGCCACGAAGCTTCCCAGCGCGCGTTTTGTTTAGCGAGGAGAGAAAGTCCTTAGCCTTTGATGACGCATGCGCGTTTCGGGCGGAGTATCGCGGGAGGTCCTCTTCCCTCAGCAAGAGACTTTCTCCTCAGCCTCCTCAAGTTATTTTCGGACGTCAGTCCCTTCATCTATATACAGTGTTTTCTCACTGTATCCTCCCTGGTGCCGAAGCTCAAGCCCTGAAACTGTGGGAATCGAAGCGTGTCCCTGAGGTGGTGCAGAGTGCGTTTCCCTCACCACTGAAAAAATACAGAGACCGCCACATGTCAGTGACGGCAGACGTACGCACACACACACACACAAACGTGTGTGTGTGTGTGCATATTTTCAAGTGATGCATCTGCCTTTTACCATTAATTCTCCTCTCCAGGAGTGATATTTCTCTTAGTTGCAGGCTCCACTTTCTTACACACCCCACCTGAGAAAAATAACACTGCTACCCTCTCTTTTTATTTGCGCCTCTCTCGTGTGCAAAATCAAGAAAGAGTGGGGCTTGTGGTGGTTATATTACTGGGTTTTCATTTCTCAGTTCCCTGCTTGAAAACAGTCAGTGACCTACCTTACAGGAGAGTTGTGAAGGTGAACAAAGTAAAGCAGTATATTGACTTGTCACCTTTGCGCCACCAGGAAAACCCTTGCTGGTCATGCCGGGACCTTTCCTGAGCGGACAAAACCATTGAAGACAGCCAGAGATTGTGCAGGCTTGCAAGAGCTGCTCACAATCCCTGACTTCATTTTACAGATGCACCCCTGGGAACTGCTGGGTGGGACAAAAAGTCACCCCGTGGCAGAGGACTCTCTTGCCCCAAGAACCCTCCATTGAGGGTGGGCTCCATAGAGATCGGGAATACCATGGTCTGAATGATCCTGACTTTGGTGTTCAGTGATACATCTTTGCATTTGAGGACCTTTTCTAGTTCTCTCATAGCTGCCCTCCCCAGTCCTAGCCTTCTTCTGATTTCTTGACTATTGTCTCCATTTTGGTTAATGACTGTGCCGAGGTATTGATAATCCTTGACAAGTTCAATGTCCTCGTTGTCAACTTTAAAGTTACATAAATCTTGTGCGCATCCCTGCCATGAGCCAAGATGGCGGCAGAGCGTTCAGCCCCTTAGGGAAGCGTCAGCCACCATCTTGGTTAAGGGCACCAGTGCATGTGCAACCACACAACAGCCAAGAAAGCAATGACAGGGGCTCCAAAGCTTGCTGGTTCGTTCATCAAAGATCTTTTCCAATGTTAATGAAAAGCTTCCTGTTCAGCTCATTTCTTGCTTTGTGGGTGTGGTGTTAGTGATGGAAGAACTACCCATTACTTGCCCCTTATCTGGACAGCTTTTGTTACACAGGGTGGGGTGTTCAACCACTGGTTGCCTTGCACTGTTATTTTATAGCAAAACAGCACCATTTCACTACAAAAGCAAAAAAAATGGAACAAAATAAAGGCACACACATATGCATTCTCACCGTGGGAATGAATGTTGACTAAGGGCAATAATAAATCGTGCAATTATTGTGTTTCAAGTGATTCACTTTTTGTATAATTGATGGCCTTTGGCTAAGTAATAAAGACTTATTTGCAATTAAACACTAACGTGTGAGCCGCCCCCTCCACCTCTCCTGATCCTTGTCAAGGGGAGTCTGGGAAATGAGGGCAGGGGAGGATCACAGCCATCCACAAGATTAAGGCCCAGAAGGGGCCACAGTGGGTTTGGCAGATTTGGAGTGTAGGATTGGGGCCTGCCGGATCGTACTGTGGGATCAGTGGAGGGGAGAGAGAGAACCCCCTAGCTCAAAACTGAACCCAGTGCAGAAATATTGGCCAGGTAAAATATCAGAGAGTCGGCAACTCTCTTGTAGTTGAAAGGGGAGAAGTGCAGCTAGTAGAAGTGGAGCATCTGCAACAGATCCCCACCCCTCAGGTACTTCTATCACTAGCCACGTTTTTGATGATCACACAGAAAGGAGAAGAGGAACTTTCCCCGAGCACATGCCATACAACCCGCTTTTGTCTCTTGACAGACCTGGTTTTTTTTTTTTCTGACGCACTTCCACCTGTTTTCAAAGTAAGCAAAGTGTGAAGTGCAAAATCAGAAACCACAGGGAGAGGAAGGGGGAAAGCAAACCTGCCAGCCTTATCGGTGACAATGAAGGTGTGAAAACGAAACCTCCATGTGTTAACCCTTTGGTCTTCCTGTTGAGCTCGTAAGTGGCACCACGGCTGGGGCAAGGCAGGGCTGGGGCTGAAAGGACCTGAGCAGATGCTGAGATGGTGCGATAAAGAGGCACAGGACAGCAGGGCATCAACAACTTCATGCCAAAAGAAGCTATTGCACTGCATTGTGCTACGCTACGCTATGGGTTGTCTCTGGATTAAACAAAATAAAACCAGACTAGTGCTATATTGCACCTGACTGGCTGGCTGTTGCTGCTGTTCTCATTTTTTGTATTCCTCCCTTTTCTGGACTATCCTGTTATTTTTATTGAGCTCCTGGTAGGGATGGGAGATAAATGCAGTTCAGTTTGCATTTTATTTATTCATTTAAATATTTATAAGCCGCACTTTTCAGAAAGGTATATCAAGGCGGCATTACAGCATACAAAAACATAACAGCATTAAAAACCAATTAAAGCTTTTAAAATAATAATAAAAGCATCCATAAGTACTACATTGGTTGGAAAAGAAAATACATCATAAAAGGGCTGTTTAAAAAGTTCAGTTTTCAGGAGATGCCCGAAAAAAAGGGATGGTTTCTGCTGAACCCCTATTGGTAGGGGGTTTCACAGGGCAGGGCCTGCCACACTAAAGGCTTGGTCTGTGGTGCAGGCCAACTGAACCTCGGGGGCATGAGGAACCACTAAGAGTGGCCCATCAGATGTCAGTGATTGAGCTGGAATACAGGGAGCCAGGCAGTCCTTACTGTAAAGCCAAACCAATCAAATTCATGCTTTCCGAAACAATATGAGAACTGAAACACAGCTATGTTTCAAAATACTCACATATGTGAATTTTGCAACGCAGTTCTCCAGCCAACCAATTTTTACAAAAATGTACATATATTTGGGGAAAATGTGCATCAAAATGAATATATTCGTGAAAATAACATACAAAAAGGTGTTATATTAGGGGAAATTGCTAACACAAATGCGTGCATTAAGCCAAAACGGCATACAAAAATGTGTTTACTAGGAGAAATTCACACTAAAATGCTGAAAAATGTTTATTAGAAAAAATGGGAAAAAATCACAGAATGTAGAGAACTGAATTTAAGATTGGAAAAACGAGAAACTGAGCGAATCAAGAGTGATTGATCCTTCCATCCCTAGCTTGGAATTAAAGGCAACGAATTGGCAGACCCTGGCACTATCGGGGACCATTCATGTGGAGATGCTCTACGCATGCGCTGATGTATGGATGTAGAGTCCCTCCATGCGCAAGCATTGGTGGCTGGTGCCCACTGGAACTGCTAGGGCAGGAGGCAGGGAGCCCAAACTGTGGGTGGAGCCGGCGCAACGACAGGCAGAGCCAACGAATTCTAGTCTTGTCCATTCTAGTCTCTTTCTCACGGAGACTGAGGAAAAGGAAGCTGACAGCCAGGGCCACCCCTGGACTGCTTGTGAGTAAGAAGGCAGGCAGGTGGAGGCTGACCAAGGAGGGACTGAGGTTGATAGGGCAGCGCCTCACTAGCTCTAATGGAGCAGCCTCCGCTGCATGCAAGCTGAATGTACACATGGCAGAGAGCATGGCCGTGTGTGCATCAGCAGCATGGGCAAGACTAGCCTGTGCTGCCTTGCAACCCCCTCATGTATTCTTTCAGTGCATGGGAAGGGTCATCTACGCCCCACCCCCATAGTCTTCCCCCTTAGATACGGCCTAGGCTTGAAAGTCTATGGTGCAACACTCTACCCACCTACTAGCCTACTTGGTGGCAGCCCATATGAGGAACAAGGGGAAAGGCAGGGCTGACAACCGAACCAAAGGGTGATTTCCTTGTCTGTCTGTCTGTCTGTCTGTTATGCAAATTGTGAATCCGAGCTCAGGTCATGGGCGAAGAACCTGCTGAGTGACTGCTCTTGGAAAACGACCTTTGGGGTTTAAAAAAAATATTTTTAATTAATTTTGAAGAAAAAAACCCATAAAACATAAAAATGAACAAATTCAATCAATACAAAGCAATTTATGAAGCATAAAGCAGGGTTAAGGATTGCTACAAATAAATAATCTGCTATTACACAATCAGTTAGAAGAATTGAGGAGAAAAATCTAGCTTGTTGACAATTTCAAATTGATCAGCCTTCTCCTTGCAAGTTCCAGGCTACCCTTTACCCCTCCCAAACCAAAAGTTATTACTGTAACCACAAACGAGAATATGCTGCAGGCAGGGTGGATGACCGTACCTACTGACTCCTGTGTACTCAGTATGACAGTGCCACACAGCCACAAATGCATCCTGTGTGCTTTTTTCCCTGGCACTTTCTGAGTGAGGTTCTCTAGTAAGACAATGTGCCACAATTCTTGAGACCAATATTCAAGATCATTACTTTGGAAATCTTTCCATTGGTTGGCCATTATCGTTCTCACTACCTTTGTCTTCAGATCTCCCTTGTCCATCCTCAAAAGTCTAATTGCTCCACACTGCCTTGGTCATCTTCTGGGTTACACTCTGGCCTAGTCTATCAGTTTCTTCACTGAACTGGCGGGGTATTATCGATTTCAGATAACCTAAAGTGCATCCTTCGTGCGTGAAGCCCTGTCTAAGGAAGGAAATGCGGTTTTCTTGCAGGGCAAGGGTGTAGACTAGGGCGGGCAACCTTTTTTCTGTTGAGGATTGCATTCCTGCAGGGATAATCTGTCAGGGGCTACATGCTGACTGTGGGTGTGTTGAAGCTAGGGCCAGATCAAAAGTGGGAGGGTCACCTATTGATGGCTCCCAGTGGCTTCATATATTAAGCAGTACTGGAGATAAAATAGTGCCCTGTGGAACCCACAGCACAACTGCCAGAGAGCAGACAAGCAATCCCCAAATGTTATTCTCTGAACGCAGTCTCTGTAACATAGTGCCACCAGCTTTCAACTCAAGGCGGCATTCGTGAGGATTCCATGGCTAGGGATGGGAGAGAATTTCGATTCAGTTCACATTTCAAGCAGAATTTATCAAATTCACACTTTCCGAAACAATATGAGCACCGAAACACAGCCATCCTTCAAAATTAGCATTTTTTTTAGAATTTTGGGATGCAGTTCGCCAACTAAACAACATTTACAAAAATGCATAATAGTAGGGGAAAGTGTGCATAAAAATGAATACATGAGTTAAAATAACATGCAAAAAGGCAAAAAATGATGAGAAATGGCTTGCAAAAATGTGTCTCTTTGTCAAATGCCTACAAAAATGTGTTTATTTGGAGAAATTCGCACTAAAATGGTGGAGAATTTCCCTGAGGATTTTTTTTTTTTAAAAATCACAGATTGCTGCAGAGATGTAGAGATCTGAATTTAACACTGGAAAACACTGGAAAAATGAGAAACTGACAGAACCGAAACAGCCGAAGCTCTCTGGGCGGTTTACAACAATTAAAAACATTAAAAAAAAAACAAATATACAAATTTAAAAACACATTTTAAAAAGCAGTTTAAAAACACATGCTAAAATGCCTGGGAGAAAAGGAAAGTCTTGACCTGGCGCCAAAAAGATAACAGTGTAAGATAACAGTGTAATCAACGGCACACTATGTTGCTGAATGTGCCATTTGTTTTTTGTTTAGTGAGCGTTTCAAAAACGTAAAAGTGCAAGAACAGCAATTAGTCCTCTCTGAAACACTGTTCGGTATTAAAGCAGATCAGGCACCTCAAGAATTTCAGCAAGAAATTACATTAGAACTACAAGGTAACAAGGTGTCTGCAGAGCAAATGCAACTCCATGACTAAACTGGAATTCTGAAGTCTGGAATTCTGCACATCTTGGGATGTATTTCTGGTACTCAGGAGACATGGCCTGAAGACTCAACTGCACCATACATTTAAAGGACTATTCTACGACTTTAAACAGTCATGGTTTCCCCAAAAGAATGATTATTTCTTTTGTAATATTGAATTTACTGTATGTTTGCTAAATTGTTTATTTTTGTCTTATTTGAATGTATTGCTATGTCTTGTAAACTGACTTCTCTCCCCTACCCCAGTGCTTTTATTTTGATTGTTTGTTCTAAGCCACTTTGGGCACAGGTCACTGTGGAAAGGTGGCATATAAATAAACCCAATCAACCAACCAATCAAAAGAATCCTGGGAACTGTAGTTTGTAAAGGATACACTGCTGAGTGTAGTTAGAGTAGTACGGCAATGGAACCAATGACCTAGGGAGGTAGTGGGCTCTCCAACACTGTAGAGGTATTCAAGAGGCAGCTGGACAGCCACCTGTCAGGGATGCTTTAATTTGGATTCCTGCATCGAGCAGGGGGTTGGACTCAATGGCTTATAGGCCCCTTCCAACTATGCTGTGGATAGTTGGCATGTGTGGAACAGCTAACACTTGAGCTTTCATATCACTTGATGGTATCACCTAATATAGGAAGCTGCCTTAGACCAAGTCAGACCACTGATCCATTTAGCTCCTCTATTGTCTACCCTGGTTGGCAGCAGCTCTCTACAGTCTCAGACAGGGACTATTCTGAGTCCTTCTTGGAGATGTCTGGGATTGAACCTGGGCCTTTTGCATGCAAAGCAAACACTTTACCACATTACTATGGCCCTTTCACACGACGTGCATGCATGTGCAATTCAGTCTTTTAAAAAGATTTGCTAGGGGATGGGGGAACATGGAAAATCTTTGGTGCAGATAGAGTTGGCAGGCTGGTGGGACTCCTAAAGAAATTCAGATTTGATGAGTTACGAAATGGTGGTATTTTGGCTCTAGATAGTTATTTATCTTCTCTCTCAGTAGGTTTTGCATTTAATTTAAAAAATCAGAAATGTTTTAATGGCTGTCTGCAACTGAATGTTTTCACACCTCTGCTGGTTAATTGTCCCTCCTGGTTTCATCACTTCTGCAAGTATGTCTTCAAAAGCCCAAGGGGCAGAATTCAGACTGAACACTCGCTCAGAGCAATTGTGCATTGTCGTCATGAGTCATCCATTAAGTTTCTTCATTCTCTGAGCTTGAAAGAAGAAACTGGGGCACTTCTTGAAAACAGGAGTTTAATTTCTCTTCAGTTTGACCTCGTTAATTCCAAGTGTCAATATGGCGAGTCAGTAGACCCCTTTTGGTCCAGCTGTTACTATGTGCTTCATAATAAACCAGAGATGATAGTAGGCTCATTGCAAAGAGCTTTGCAACTGCAGGGGAGCCTTGATCAACAAATTCCCCAACAGCAGAAACCTAAACACCGCGAGTGTGTTTTGATTCAGTTCCAGTTTGCGTTACACTATGACTGAGGTTGCACCTTTTGGGTTCTGGTTCAAATGATTCAACGTTTGGCAATGGATTTAGCACATCTTCGAGACTGGGCTACCAACCATTTGACCAGTCCCTTCTCTTGCGCTTCCAAAAACAGCTTGATCTACAGACCTTAGCAGGCAATAATGCTTATCTCAGGGGTTCTCAAACTGCAGTCCATGGACTACCAGTGGTCCACGAGCTTCATTCAGGTGGTCTGTGCTGTGTCTGTAAAATTACAATTAAAAATGTTAGACAGGCGCCATCTCTGTTAGCTTTTCAGCACCTACTGAAGACCTTCCTCTTGCAACAAGCCTTTTTAGAGACCTTATCCAAGCCTGCGTCTTTTTAAAAAGATTTTTAAAAACTTTTCTAAAATGATGCTTTTAAAGATGCTTTGTTTCAATATGTTTTTAAAGATGTTTTGTTGTAATATATTTTGAAGTCTTTTTAAATGCTTTTTTACAGTTCTTTCATGCAACCCTGGGCTCCTACTGGGAGGAAGGGTGGGATTTAAATCTGACAAATAAATAATAAATATATCATACAGCATCTAGCACAATGCATTACAGTTGCTTCAACAAGCAGAAAAATCATTAAGTGGTCCACCAAGACCCTCTGCAATTCTGAAGTGGTCAGTGGGGGAAATTTTTTTGCAAACCACTCTATGCTGGAAAGTTTCACTTTCTCATCCCTGTAGGTCAAGCTGCTGAACTTTACAGCTGCTAGGAATGAGCAGGCTCCTCACATTATCTTCCATACTTGTTCTGTAGGGTTTGCTCCATCCTGCCTTCCACTCCTTCTGAATCCTGGTTTAATTAGGACAGTTTCTAAAATGAGTTCTGGAACTGGAGCTGTTAATCTGGGCCCCACTAGGCCCGAGAATGCATCCAGTTCAGCAAACCGCAGAGCACTTGTGGAGAGGGTGTCCATGTGTCCTATTTTATAGAGTACAGACCTCTGAAGGGCTGCATGGTCCAAGTCTGTTTTAAAGATAAAGAAGACTAAGAAGGAAAGATCAAGACGGCAGGAGCCTTGATGTTGCCCAACAACTGCACTGGGCAGCAGATTGAGCAAGTGCATGGGTCACCTGGTTACAGTCTTCCCCACAATGGTGAGATGGATTGCATTTCTATTTAAATTGTAGAAATTGTTTCCAAATGTGCTTCTGTACATATAAATTACTACATGCAGATGTTATGCCAATAAATGTTCTCTTTTTGTCCTCTTATTTGGTGATGTGCAAGCGGCCATCTAAGCCACAATGGACTAAAATGGATGACAAGAATGGAAACATCCGGCTCTGGGCTACTTTTGTGCAGGGTGCTTGGAACCTTCTGCTGACTTTCAGTGACAATCATGTGGGACTTTGGCATCGTGGATGATAAAAGCCTAATAATAAGGTTAAGGATTCCATCATGTTCTTAAAGGTTACATCATGTACTTCTGCACTTAACAAGGAATCAGTATTTCAGTATGTAAAGACCTCCGCCTTGGAACTCCCTCCCATTGATACCAGGCAATTGGTTTATGGCATCTGCTAACTTTTTTTTCTTTAAGCAAGCCTACCCGGATATGTATATGTTTTATCATGTACATTTCAAAAACTGCTGATTTTATTTATATTTTGAATATTTTTAGGTTAACTTGTTTTTACAGCTGCTTTTACTGGTAATTTCAATGTCTTGTATTGTAGGTAAACCACTTAGCGCTTCAGATGATTAAGCAGTATATAAATCCTGAAACATTAATATAATACTATTAGCATAAATAAGATTCTAAAGAAGTGTCCCTCACAATGGATGTGGAATTTTAAATATTGTTGGAATGTTTCAGATGAATGTTCAGGGATGTGTCAGGGTTAGAGACATGCGAATCTGCCAACTTTGGTTTTCCTGTTTCTCATTCTTTCCAATTTTATGTTCAGTTCCCAACAATTCTGCATCACTTTGTGGGTTGTTGTTTTTAAGTCCTCATGAAAATTCATCAGCATTTCAGTTTCTCTGAATATACGTTTTTACCTTGTACACATTTTTGCCACACAATTTTCCACATTTTTGTAGGTGGTTTTTTTGATGATATATGCTTTTTTATGTACACTTTACCCTGGTTTGTACATTTTTTTAACATGTTACTCAGCTGGACAACTGCACTGCAAAATTTTGAACAGTAAGAATTTCCAAGGTTAGCTGTGTTCCGGTTCACATATTGCTTCAAAAAGTGCAAATTAAGCACGTTCACCTTTCAATGCAAACTGAATCAAATTTCTCACCCATTAGGGTGCACACGGCCTTGATGAAGAAATGCCAGAGAAGAATGGCTCCCACTTGCACTTTTCCCCCAGGTAGACAATGGGTATCCATAGTCTATATCAGCGGTTCCCAAATGTGCTTTCCCACTGACCACTTGACCATTGCTGATGATCTTGGCACACCACTTAAAGTTTTGTCTGCCTGTTGTAGCCATTGTTGTAGCTGGTATAGCACAGTGGGGAGGAGAGCCTGGCTGGGAGTCCAGAGTCTTTCAAATCCCTGTTCGCGTCTCCTGGGTGTCAAGGGCCAGCTAAAGATCACCCCCACAGGGAGTGGCTCAGGGGTTACGTGCCCTGCCACCTGTGCAGCCGTGGGCAATCTGCATAGTCCCAAGGAGCCCAGTTGCCCCCCAGCTGGCAGCTGAGGACAAGGAAGGGGCTGGCTTGTGCAGCTGGGGCAAGTTGAGCAGGCCCTAGCCGGCTGGGGAGGACTAGCCTCAGAGGGAGGCAATGGTAAACCCCCTCTGAACACTGCTTACCATGAAAACCCTATTCATAGGGTAGCCATAAGTTGGGATCGACTTGAAGGCAGGCCATTGTAGCTATTGTAATCTGCTCTGCGAGGTGCTGTATGATTTTTAACTGTAGTTTTATTAATTCTTTTATTTCTTATATTGTATTTTACTGTATTACAATTTGCATTCCATCGAGTCCAAATTGTAATACAATAGGAGAAATAAGAAGCAATAAAAATGCAATTAGAAATCAATATGAATATTTAGTGTGGACATGCTGCGGACCACCTGAATGAAGCACAGGGATGGTCCATGGACCACAGTTTGGGAACTCCTGGTCTACATCTTAGGTTTGCCTGCATAAGTAAGTAAACTTAATTGCAAGGTGGAAAATTCCATCCTCCAGGTCCAATTCCTGATCAATATAAAATGTCTAGAGAATCATTCTCGCTGTCCCTGTTTGCTGCCCTTTTACTGCTTCCTCCCATGCTCTTGCCCAGCTGAAGACCACAGGACCCTGGCCCACAGCTCTGGCTGTGTAATTATGAACTTTATTTCAAAATGCAAGGATTCCAGGACCCTTAAAAGTCAGGGAAATTCTGTTTAACTTTAGCAGCTAGATGGGCTGCAGGATGTTAGGAGGTCAAATCTTCACTTAGGATGGGTATTATAATTTAAACGAAGACTGTACATCAGTAAAATGATTTTTTTTTTGTTTCTTTAAAGCATGTTGCGTTCTTTGGCCCAGAAAAGCAGGGTATATATACAAAAATAAATAATAAACAACAAGCTGGAATTTTTACAGCTTATCATGCAAAGCTGCAAGGCACTAAGGGCGAAACTTACAAAGGTGTAAATAAATTTCCCCATTTTGTCATTTTTTCTATGTGTTTTAAAATTTCATTTTCTTTTTTAATGATAAAAGCTGCACTTGACAAAATTCCTTCTTCTAGGCACTCTTTAAGATACCTCTGCCCACATTGCCATTATCAAGAGTATCATTATGATGAAACAGTTTGTCAGCTCCTGGCTTCAAGTATGCAAATCAAGCATTATTTATGCAGCTTTCTCTCTCTTTTTAAATGTATATAATGGATTCCACTTGTGGGAAGTATGTCTTCCTGCCTTTCTGCCTCTCGACTGAATTCTTTCCACCTCTAACTTGGAATCTTTGACCCACCAATTGCAGAAGTGCATGGGCTGGGTGCATTAAGTCATCGCTGAGAAGAGGCGGGGAGGATGTACTCTGCACATGGTCAGAGACCCTTGTATGCTTCATTACTCCATGAGTTCCAGGGCTGGGCCTGATGAGCTTGACATAAAGAAGCCCGGGTATTGTGTCTTCAGGACTTGGGTGCAAATTTTCAGGCCCCTGTCACACTGTGCAACCATACCTTACCTTTACCTCAGCAGACTTCCTGCCTACCCTCTGCTCAGCATAGAGAATATAAAACAGTCCAGCTCAGATCAAAGGTTTCAACCTCCACAGGACTTCTTTTCATCTTGTCTGTTGTGCTGTCTGGAATCTAAACCGTTCCAGCTATGGTGAGTTTCCAGCTATGGTTATATTTATGACTGTATATTCAAATAAGACTTACATGGTGCTGCTTTCAATCTAGTTTGCCTCTAAACTGGGTTATTTGCTATTTATTTATTTATTTATTTATTTATTTATTTATTTATTTATTGCCCACTAGGTGGTTCATGACAGATGCTACTGGAGGTCACTGATTCATAGGGTTGCCATAAGTTTTGATAGACTCGAAGGCACATAAGAACAAAAAGTCCCCTCCAGAAAGAAGTAACTCAAAGTGGCTTATAAACATCAAATATTGTGGGATACTTGCTGGAAGTTCATTTCAGTGAGCCGGTGTCATAGATGATTGGATGGGGCTACACAGTTTTGTAGACGGCACCTCATACAGAGTGGTGGGCACTGAATCTACAGTTACTGAAATTGGTGTTTGTGGGGGGAGAGTCTGGATGCCTTGAAGTGTGGTAAAATGTCAGCACTGGAATGATAATTTCATCATGCACAGTCTTCTGGGGAGCTTTGAGGGTAAACAGCTGTTCTCATGGCATTGCTACCCTTTTTGGTGTCCGATATTTTGAATATCAGGCTAGGTAAAGGCTGCATTTAGAGGAAGAGATGGGGAACCTGTAGCCTTCCATCACTTCCATCCCTGACTATTGGTCATGCTAGCTGGGTCTGGGGGAAATTGGAGTCCAACAACATCTAGAGGGCTACCGGTTCCTTATCCCTGAGTTTGATTCAAACTTTCAGTATCACTGTTCTAATAAGCAACTCGGAGACAGTTAAAGAATGAAGAGTTCAATCCATTGTGCAGTGAAAAGCAACATTAGAAACAGGAAATTTTCCGATCCAGATTTGTCTTCTGAGATTAATTTGCAGTCTGATCTTATTGGTACACACTTCGATATAAGTCCTATTAATAAAGGCCACTTCCTAATGTTCATAGGACTCCAGCCTCAGATTTATTACCTCTGAAGCTTAAGAAAAGTAAATCAATTTTAAATGGGGAGCCTCCTCTAAACTTTAGGGTAACGCTACAGATGTTGTGTGAATCCTAAAGAAGATAGCTTGCTTTTGCAACAAAACTTAGATATGGATGCAGTGGATAAGCCATTTGGGGATACTTATGGCACTCCCTTAGATTAAATAAATGTCATGTGCTGTGTGTGTGGCAAACTGTTTGTAGAATAGATGTGGAGATTCATTCATAAATATTTTAGAGAGTGATGTTGCGGTAGACTTTCATATACAGCTGATGACCGGCAAGATCTTTTCTCTTTCTGTTCACTGGATTTTGATTGTGCTTGCCATGGCTGTAGTTTAATGTTTTATTATTTTAAAATACAAACTAGCACAATCAATAACAACAGTGGAATCCAGATTGAGGCTGGGTATGCATCCCATACATTTAAAGCGCACATACACACACACACACCCAAATCCTGGGAACTGTAGTTTACCCCTCACAGAGCTACAATTCCCAGCACCCTTAACAAACAACAGTTCCCAGGATTTTTTTTGGGGGGGGGAGGATTTCCTTTAATTGTGCTTTAAATGCAAGGTGTGTATGCAGCCGATTGGCTGAACTTTGTTCCGATATAAATCAATGGACAAGTTAGTAATGACTTAAGTCCCATTGATTTCAATGGGCACTAAGTTCAACAAACGTAGTCTAGATCTAAGTGTCCAGGTCTGCTGAAATGCCCTTTTCCACACAACTGTTAAAGATGTAGGAGCCCTGCCCTCTTTTTCACACTGTCACCCTAGATAAAAAGTGTAAGCTGAATGATGGAAGATTCAGGACAGACAAAAGGAAGTACTTCTTTACTCAGCGCATAGTTAAACTATGGAATTTGCTCCCACAAGATGCAGTAATGGCCACCAGCTTGGATGGCTTTAAAAGAAGATTGGACAAATTCATGGAGGACAGGGCTGTCAGTGGCTACTGGCCATGATGGCTGTGCTCTGCCACCCTAGTCAGAGGCAGCATGCTTCTGAAAACCAGTTGCCGGAAGCCTCAGGAGGGGAGAGTGTTCTTGCACTCAGGTCCTGCTTGCGGGCTTCCCCCAGGCACCTGGTTGGCCACTGTGAGAACAGGATGCTGGACTAGATGGGCCACTGGCCTGATCCAGCAGGCTCTTCTTATGTTTTTATGTTCTTAAGACAGGTTGTAACACTTGGGTTCCAGTCAGGGGAAAGTGTATCACACACTTGAGACTGTAGTCCTGTGCACACTTACTGACGGAATCAAGAGTCTTACTTTGGAATAAAGAGGCATAGGAGCTGGCACACTGAAATCATGAGGACATACAGGGCAATCTCATACATATCTAAAAGGTAAAGGTGTTCCCGCACTTATAGTGCGAGTCGTTTCTGACTCTTAGGGTTACGTCTTGCGATGTTTACTAGGCAGACTGTATATATGGGGTGGGATTGCCAGTTCCTTCCCCGGCCTTTCTTTACCCCCCAGTGTATGCCGGGGGCTCATTTTACTGACCACGGATGGATGGAAGGCTGAGTGGACCTTGACCCCTTTTACCGGAGATTCGACTTCCTCCTTACATTGGAATTGAACTCCGGCCGTGAGCAGAGCTTCGGCTGCGTTATCGCCGCTTACCACTCTGCGCCACGGAGGATCTTCATACATATCTACTCAGAAGTAAATCTCTTTTTGCATGGAGCTTACTCCCTGTTAAATGTCAATAGGACTGCAGCCTTAATTTGGTTGCAACTACTTTGGTCCCTTGCATAGGACTTCCATAATTTACTTTCTCTGGACTGGAATACAAGCATGCTCTAGAATATGGCTGCGTATACACCATATATTTAAAGTACACCACCCCAAGAATCCTGGGAACTGTAGTTTATTAAGGGTACAGGGAAGTGTAGTTCTATGAGGAGTAAACGACAGTGCCCAGGATTCTTTGGGAAGGGGAATGTGCTTTAAATGTATGGTGTGCATGCAGCAAGGTGTATATGCAGCAATTCTTTGCATTTGTACAAGGAAAAAGGATTTATGTGAATCCATGGCTAACCAATGGCAATCTCCCAGTTAATCTCATTTTGGGACTATGTGGGGGGGGAAGAGGAATATCATGGTTTATGAAGGGAGATGCTAAGGACAGAAGCAGAAATGTTGCTCGCTAACAAATACCATAAGCCCACACTCAGTACTATACAGGAAGCAGTGGAATATAAAACCTGGAAAACTGCAAAATGAGTACAAGAGAGGGTGTTGGCAGACAGACAGGTGTCTATTGTGGAATTGGTTGAGGCTGCTCATGCATGCAGGGTTTTTTGCAGCAACAACACAACATCATTGGCACCAAAATAAAAGCCTATATCCCCCCCTTTAAATCTAGGTTTGCCCTTTCCGCAGTAAACCCAATAAATTTAAATTCATGTTGGCAACGACCTATTTGTGCTATGAAGCTCTGAACCAGATCTATGGCAGAGCCTTTTTAGCAAGAAAGAGTCATTCTTAGAAGAAAGAGTAAAGGGAGGAAGCTAAATCCAGCCCTCCCCTGCTTCCCCTTCTGAGTAGCTGAGAGGTGCAGTGACTCTCTGTATGTGCGCATGGAGGGCTGTGTGTGCATGGAGTCCCAGTAGGTGGACCAAGGAGATGAACCATACAAACAAATCCCTGCCTGAGTCAGGAATTGCGTGCGCAAAGGAGTTCTATGTGGGCAGTAAGGATGGAGAAATTTGATTCAATTCATATTTAAAAGTGAACCCACCCGAGTTGCACTTTCCGAAACAATGCACAGGCTGAAACACAGCCATCTTTCAAAATTTGCACTTCTCAAAATTTTGCAATGCAATTCTCCAGCCAGGCAATGTGTACACACATGCACACAGTAGGGTAAAGTGTGCATAAGAATGCATCTATTTGTGAAAATAATGTGCAAAAATGGAATTTTTAAAGGCAAATTTGCTTTGCAAAAATGTGTGTATTTGGCAAAATTGTATGCAAACATTATTAGGAGGATTTCACACTAAAAAGCTGAATAATCTTCATTAGGACTTTTCTTTTAAAAAATTGCAAGCATATATGGAAATGTCAACTGAGTTTAAGATTGGAAAAATCTGAGAGAAACCGAAATTAACAGATTCACCCATCCATAATGGGCACTTCCCCTACATGTGCAGAGTGTTTTTGAAAAACCTCATACTGTCCCCTACCAGCTGTTTGGAGAGAGGTAGCTGGTCTTGACTGCATCTCTACTGCTATTTCTCCCTGTATTTGAAGCAGCCTTAGACCAGATCAGGCAATCTATTTCTCTATCCAGACTGGCATTTTCTTGTTCTGACTGATGGAAAGCTTATGCACAATACATTTCTGCCACAATAATTTTTGTTGTTTTTGGTATAACAGACTAACACAGCTGTCACTCTGGAAACTGTGACTAGTGGTGGTCTCCAGAGTTGTGTCACCTGCTGTTATCTGATCCTTGTCAGAACTAGAGATGCTGGTGATCAGACCTGGGATCTTTTTGCATGCGAAGCATGTTCTTAGCCACAGAGCTGCTGTCGCAGCCTGGCGAAAGAGCTGACTGGTGCAGTGGTATAGTGGTTAGAGTGTCAGACTAAGACCTGGGAGACTAAGGATCAAATCCCCACTCAGCCATGAAGTTCGCTGGGTGACATTGGGCCAGTCACAGGCTGTCAGCCTAACCTACCTCACTGAATTGTTGTGAGGATAAACTGGAGAGGGAGCAGAACCACGTACACCGCCTTGAGCTCCTTGGAGGAAAGGTGGGATATAAATGTAATAAATAAAATACTTAAAGTAAAAATAAGTGTCTAGCATTGGTGTGGATGTGCATGTAGCTGGACTGGGGCACACATTTGTCAAGATCTACTTTTTCCCAGGAGGAGATCTTTTTGATCCCTTTACATTCTGAGTGACCCAATGATGACATCCTGGTTAACAAAAGTAGTTTTTATCTTTTTAATCCCACATTTTTGAAGCTGACGATGACCAGATTTCATCAGTTTGACTGACTTGAAACTAGCCTACCAGAGTCAATAGCTGCATTGCATCATCGTATCAAATAATAAGGGGGGAAAGCTGAATTAATTTTAAAGGGCAGATTTACATTGGAGTAAAAGATACAGGATGGGGTTTTGTTTTTTGTAGCCAGCATTGAACTTGCTTAGAAGTACATTTTGAAATGTTTCCTGGAAGAGTGTCTGCGTGTGGGAAGGTAACCAATCTGGGTTATTTCAAAAGTTGATTCAGTTGCAGGAATGCTTCCTACGTATGTTTGTGTGTCTGTGTGCGTGCGTAAGAGAGAGAGAGAGAGAGAGGTGAAAAGGTGATGTGGGAAAGAGAAGGGGGCAAGGGAGGGAGGGACTGGCAAGAAAGAGAGACAGGAAGAGAGCAGGCAAGATGATGGCGGTGGTGGTGATGAAAGCTAGGTGTGGGGTGGATGAATGGGTGCGATTCAGTTTTTCTCTTTCTCACTTTTCCAGTCTTGTTCAGTTTGCCACAGTTGTGCAACAATTTGCAGTTTTTCTGAAGACTGGCATCTTTTATTGCTGCACTGAGCTCCTTCTGGGAGGAAGGAAGAGACATAAATTAAAGTAATAATAATAATAAATATATGGCATCAGGTGCAAGAAACTTCAAGCTGCTAAAGGAAGATGAATTGGGAATGCTATCCACAAAGTGTGCTTCCTATTCTTCCTCTGCAGCCAAATGTGTGTGTGTGTTTAATAAAAAGGACAGAGTTAGCATCCGGACTTGTTGCAGAGACTGTCCTCCCTCACTCCTCTGAAGATCCAGTTGGACCTTACAACCAGCTTGACTGATGCTCAGATGACCTAAATAGTTGCTTAGGGAATATTTCTAGGAGCATGAATGAAGCCATGTGCTGTCCAAGAGGAAAAACCCTGGACCCGTCCCATATGATCCTGGCTGGGTGCACCTTTTAGATTGCACAGTGCAACAGTTTAGAGCAGCCCAAAGATCTGTTGACATACCGCAGATGGCCAAATTCGGAACGGCTTTATAGATCAAAACAGGCACCTTGAATTGTGGCCGGAGCAATATGGGAGCTAAGTAGCCTTCTAACTGTAGCTAAGGTGCCAGGCCTTTCTCTGTCCTCACTGAAAGTTGAGCACAGGGTGTAGGTATTTTTAATCTCAGGAAAACAGTGTAGGAGGGAAGGGGTTAAGCCCTCCCTCGCTGCACTGCTTCTCCAAGGAAACTGGCAGTGTTCTCCCTCTCCCCATAGCTGCATTTCATCCAATCCCCATGAAAAGAAGTTGTCTGTCCCTCAGACAGCAACAAGGAAGGAACAAGGGTTTCCAGCAGTTATAACCCTCTGCCATATTTGACTTTCCTTTTTATTTATTCATTTTAGGATGAAAGTGCCCTCTGGAGCGATATTGCCTACTTGGAGGGGAACTTCACCTCCTCCTACCATGACTACAATGTCAGTGACGCCTCCTGCCTGCCTTCTGACTACTACGCCACCCAGGCTTTTGAGAGTTTTTTCCTGCCTCCTTTCTATAGCCTCCTTTTCCTCCTGGGGCTGTGGGGAAACGGGATGGTGATTGCTGTCTTGCTTCATGCCAAAGAATCCCTGCCTGCGACAGACGTCTTCATTTTCAACCTGGCCATTGCTGATGTCCTCCTCGTGGTGACCCTCCCGTTCTGGGCTGCCCAGTCTGTGCACAGCTGGATCTTTGGGGACGTCATGTGCAAGGTGGTTGGCAGCATGTTCAAGATCAACTTCTACGCCAGCATCTTCTTTTTGGTTTGCATCAGCTTTGACCGGTACCTTTCCATTGTTTACGTCATCCGCATGTACAACAGGAACAAGACCTCCCTCATCTTCCTAAGCTCCTTGGCTGTTTGGGTCCTCTGCATTCTCCTCACGCTGCCGGATTTCATATTCTTGACTGCTGAATTTGATTCTCGCCAAAACCTCACCTCCTGTACCCTCAGCTTTAGTTCTGGCTCAGCCAAGGTCTGGATGACCATCATACGCATCTTCAACCAGGTGGTCGCTTTCTTCCTCCCCTTGGTGGCCATGGTCTACTGCTACACTTGCATCATCCTCAGCCTCCTGCACTCCAAAGGGTTCAAGAAGCACAAAGCCCTCAAGGTCATCTTGGCTGTGGTGGTCGTCTTCTTCCTCTGCTGGACCCCCTATCACTTGGTTGAGTTGATGAAAATCCTGATTCACCCCAATGTCCTCGGCCAGGATTGTAAGTGGGTGGTGAGGCTGGACATAGCAGAGACTATCACCAACAGCTTGGGGTCCTTTCACTGCTGCCTCAACCCACTGCTCTACGCTTTCGTTGGCATCAAGTTTCGGAACAGATTCCTCGAACTGCTTGAGCGGTGTGGCTGCGTGAGCCATGCGTTCCTGAAAAGACACGCTAAGCTGTCCAGCCACCGGAAAGATTCGACTTGGTCCGAAAGCACAGAGGCCTCCTACTCTGGACTCTAGGAGACCTGCTGGTATCATACAAGAACCCTCCACCATCCCAGAATTTCACTGTCAATCCACTGTTAGAGCCAAAGTGGTACTGCATTTTCACACATGCATTTCTTTTGTGCCACTGCCATTGCCAACCAAATAGGGTTTGCAGGTTTCTGAAATGCCACAGAAGCCCATCAATATCTATTTACCCCGGGGGGGGTGATAGTGGGATGAGTATTCACACTGTGAGCAACAATGCTCCCTCCATACCACCTTCATCCCTGAAAAAGCTATCATCTGCCTCCATCCTAGAACAGTGCTGAATAAAGCCTCTTGAGGTCTGAGCCTCAGTGGAACAATGTGATTCAAACGTTTGCACTTTCAAGGTTCTGACAGATTATCCGGCAAAATTTGGAGTTTAGAAACCATCACAGTTTTGAATCTTAACATGCCAGTTACCATCCATGAGAAAATCTCAGTTTGGGGGAAAGATTTGTTGCTGAATGTTGTCATTTGACATCCTAAGGTGTGTGCATCCAGGTTTTTGATTTCCTCTCCATGAACTCCCAAATGAAGAATTCCGAAATCTTGAGTTCTGAAATGCACACCCAAGACACTTTAAATATAATTTTTATTTTTTTTTTAAATCTGGCGATATTCTTTCCACTCCTTGAGCAACAGGAAGTCAGAAAGCGCTCTTGTACTCATTTCCTGCTTGTGGGCTTCCCATAGGTATCTGGTTGGCTGCTGTGAGAAGAGGATGCTGGACTAGATTGGTCATGGGGGGGGGGACCTTCTTCAGCCCAAGGGCCACATTCCCTCAGGGGCAACCTTTGAAGGGCTGCATGCCAGTGGTGGGTGGGCCCAGAGGCAAAAGTGGGCGGGGCCAGAGGCAAAAGTGGGAGGAGCAGCAGATGCTCATCCTTTATTTTTGTGTGAGTGGAATATAGCCTAATGGACAAAGGTCCAGTTTTTGTCTTTCATCAGAGATTTCTGACACCCACAGACGTTTCTCTGTCCAGGCAAGCAAAAGCAAGATCACAGTTCAAGAACAACTCTTTCCAGACTCAGGCACATTCACACCAGACATTCATTCCACTTTAGTCAGTCATGGCTTCCCCCAAAGAATCCTGGGAAGCAAAGTTTGTGAAGGGCGCTGAGAGTTGTTAGGAGACCTCTATTCCCCTCAAAGAGCTACAATTCCCAAAGTTCTCTGGGAAGAGGGACTGACTGTTAAACCACTTTGGGAATTGTAGCTCTGTGAGGAAAATAGGAGTCTCCTAGCAACTCTCAGCAACCTTCACAAACTACACTTCCCAGGATTCTTTGGGGGAAGCCATGACTGTTTCAAGAGGAATAAGAGTGGAATAAATGTATGGTATGAATCTGGCCAAAGGCACTTGGGGTACTCTTAGAGCAAGTCTGGTGAGAGGTGTTGCCTGGTTAGGGATGTGGCCTGCGGAGAATCCCAAGGGGCATACAGAGAGGCCTGGAAGGCCACATTTGGCCTTCAAGCCTGATGGTCCCTACCTCTAAGCCTTTGGCCTGATTTGGCAGGGTTCTCCTCATGTGCTACTAAATGAACCTGTCGAACCTGTTACTGGAGCCAAACAGGAGGAGAGCACTGATGTCTTCATGCCCTGGCTGTGAGTCCATCGCTGGAAACAGGATGCTAGACTAGATGGGCCCTTGGACTGCCTCAGCAGGGCTCTTCGTAAGTTCTTCACTGGATTCCGTGAGGGCGTTAGCCTTTTGTCCATCACAGAGCTCCAGTATGAGAAATGAGTGCATGTCAGTAAGAATTAGGTGGGAGGAGTGCAGCTTCCCCCCCTAAAGTCTCATACGCAGTGCAATCGACAAGCTATGCAGAATGTACTTCTGTGCACCCCCAAACACTCAAGTTGGGCTCATGCTTATATCAGATTAGGTAGTGCAGCGATACTTTTTGCTCTTCTGCTTCCTGTAATGGCTTTGTATTTTCTTGCAAGTGTGCAAAATCTGATATCCAGAGGTGTACACAGAAATCCTTGTCAAATGTTGAAAGCCATAGCATAAAAAGGCATCTTTTTACAGGGTGTGTTCACTTTTTAGGGGGTGGGAAACAGAGGCTGGGGGTATCCTCTAGGTATCCAGGTATCTAGGGCCAATGGGAGTTGTAGTCTAAAACATCTGGAGGGCACCAGTTTGGCAAAGGCTGCTGTAAACTTTACATGGATACGGGATTATTTCAAAGTGTGGGAGCAGTTTGGTGGGTTTTGCTGTGTGTGGGTGGAAAGGAAAAGCAAGTAAATCACATAAATCAAAGGAGGATCATCCAGATGGAAGGAGAAAAGGTCCTTGTGCCATCTTCTGGTCAATGTTAGAAACTATAGGTACCCAAGGACCATAGGATGAAGAGTGGCATGGACTGCCTTCAAGTTGATTCTGACTCATGGCGACCCTATGAATAGGGTTTTCATGGTAAGCAGTATTCAGAGGGGGTTGACCATTGCCTCCCTCTGAGGCTGAGAGTCAGTGACTGGCCCAAGGCCACCCAGTGAGCTTCGTGGCTGTGTCGGGATTTGAACCCTGGTCTCCCAGGTCATAGTCCAACACCTTAACCGAGTACATGCTATTAATATTATAAGCTTTACACAACACATCAGGCGTGGGAAACCTGTGGCCCTTCGGATGTTGCTGAACTACAACTCCCAACTTCCCTGGCCATTGGCCATGCTTGTTGGGGTTGATGGGACTTTTAGTTCAGCAACATCTGGAGGGCCAAAGGTTTCCCACATCTGCTGTAGGTGCTCTTCAGACGTTCAAATGAACACTTGTAAATCAGGGCATGGGGATGGAGCCTGCCTCTGTGAAACTGCTCCCTTTCCATGCCTGAATAAGGCTACAACCTTTACCTCGCTTACATCGAAGAAAGCCCCACAGAATTCAATAGGACTTACATCTGAGTAGATAAGGTTAAACTTGAGCTGTAGACCATCTGCAAGGAGACTAAGAGGTACAGTCAGTGCATGGAGGGAGGTTGGGCCAGCTGCCTCTGCCC
Organism: Rhineura floridana; assembly: GCF_030035675.1. NCBI lineage: Eukaryota > Metazoa > Chordata > Lepidosauria > Squamata > Rhineuridae > Rhineura > Rhineura floridana. Next base: position 32,527,745 of record NC_084494.1, on the reverse strand, counting down.
TGACATTGATCGGGTCTACTCAGAAGGGGAACACGATTATGTACGCAAGTCCTTTGTGCACATCAAATGTGTATGCGGGCTGAATATGTGGATGGGGAGCAGGATCACACCCACTGGCCCCACCCCACCCTCTCTGACAGGAGTGGGGAGCCTGTGGCCCTCCAGATGTTGCTGGCCTACAACTCCCATCATCCCTGACACCATCTACCTGTGTGAGTTTCTGCAAGACCTGCTCCCTGCATTTCTGGCTGATTTCCACCTGGCCTGGAAGGGCGGGGCCCTGTCTCTCTCCAGCTACAAAAGCAGCAGCTGCTGAAGGGGTCAGAGACCATCTACCTGTGTGAGTTTCTGCAAGACCTGCTCCCTGCATTTCTGGCTGATTTCCACCTGGCCTGGAAGGGCGGGGCCCTGTCTCTCTCCAGCTACAGAGGCAGCAGCTGCTGGGGGGGCCAGAGACCATCTACCTGTGTGGGTTTCTGCAAGACCTGCTCCCTGCATTTCTGGCTGATTTCCACCTGGCCTGGAAGGGTGGGGCCCTGTCTCTCTCCAGCTACAAAAGCAGCAACTGCTGAAGGGGCCAGAGACCATCTACCTGTGTGGGTTTCTGCAGGACCTGCTCCCTGCATTTCTGGCTGATTTCCACCTGGCCTGGAAGGGTGGGGCCCTGTCTCTCTCCAGCTACAAAAGCAGCAACTGCTGAAGGGGCCAGAGACCATCTACCTGTGTGGGTTTCTGCAGGACCTGCTCCCTGCATTTCTGGCTGATTTCCACCTGGCCTGGAAGGGTGGGGCCCTGTCTCTCTCCAGCTACAAAAGCAGCAACTGCTGAAGGGGCCAGAGACCATCTACCTGTGTGGGTTTCTGCAGGACCTGCTCCCTGCATTTCTGGCTGATTTCCACCTGGCCTGGAGGGGTGGGGCCCTGTCTCTCTCCAGCTACAGGGGCAGCGGCTGCTGAAGGGGCCAGAGACCGTGTGTGTGTGTATGTGTGCGTATGTGTGCGTGAACCTGCTGCTCGGGATGTCTATAGACTACTGGGGTTTTGTTTAGTATTATATGTTATATTTTACTCTATGTTATATTTTAGTCTATGTACGCCGCCTAGAGTGGCCGTTAATTCGGCCAGATAGGAGGCCTAGAAATAAATTTTTATTATTATTATTATTATTATTATTATTGGGCATGCTGGCTGGGGCTGATGGGAGTTGAGAATCCAACAACGTCTAGAGCGCTGTACTTGAACCTTGGGTCCCCAGATATTACGGAACTACGCCTCCCATCATCATTGGCCATTGGCTAAGCTGGCTGGGGTTGATGGGAATTGTAGTCCGACAACAACTGAAGACCCAAGGTTCAAGAACAGTGTTCTAGAGGGCCACAGATTACCCCGCCCTCCTCTGCTCTCTATATCAATGGGCACTGCCTGATGGATCTATGGAGTTCAGGACTGTGAGTGCAATCCTGCTTCCATTTCACACATTCAGCTTTTCATACTGTGCATTGTGTGTAACCTTTAATTATTCATTACATTTTTATCCCATCCCTTTCCTCCAAGGTCCCCAGGGTGGCACATGTGGCTTGCTCTTCCCTGTTTTAGTCTCACAATAACCCTGTGGGGTTGGTTAGGCTGAGTGAGATATCACATAACTTGCCCAAGGTTGCCAGGTGAGCTTCATTTGAATCTAGGGTCTTCCCAATCCTTGAGTGTTGGAGTAACCACCACACACTAAACTGGTTCTCTACTCAGGAATAAGTCAGCACCATGGATAGTGCCAAGTGATTCGTTTGCTTTGACAAAGCCTGGATGTAAACTGAGGCCTTATCAGGCCCCATCTGCACAACATATTGAAAGCGGTCTCATACTACTTTAAACAGTCCTGGCTTCGCCCAAAGCATGCTGGAAACTGTAACTTGTTAAGTATGCTGGGAGTTGTTAGGAGATCCCTATTCCCTTCACAGAGCTACAGTTCTCAGGATGGTTTGACAATCCCTCTTCCCAGGGAACTCTGAGAATCGGAGCTGTGTAGGGTGAAGAGGGGTCTCAGTCTCCAGTCTGTCCCCTTAACAAGCTCTGCCTCCTCTTGGTCAAAGAACTGAGGCTATTACAGGGTCAAAACTCTGATCTGGAGACAGCACTTCTTCTTTCTGCAGTCTCCCACCTGACACACTCCCTGCAATAATAATAATAATAATTTCTATATCACTTAATATATAAAATATCTCTAAGTGCTCTAAAGCAATTTTTTGAAAACCGCAAATAATATAAATATATACAATAAAACCACCAATACAAAAACAAATCAGTACCAGACGAATAAATGTATTCAGTTATGTCAATATCATAACTGAATACAGATGGTAACCCTTTCTCCTAACACATCTCCCCACTCAACATCTCTCCACCTGCTGGCTCTCACCCAGGACTCTGCCCATCCCATCCTGGCTTTATTTCGGGGGCCAAGTGAAGTCACAGGTCACTCGAAAGGCTCTCACAACAATGAAATTGCCCTGAACATGGTGACCTCACTCTAGTCTCTCACTCTGGAGGAGGTGTGGGAAACCTTTGGCCCTCCAGACACTGCTGAATTGCAACTCCCAGCATCCCTGGGCCATTGTGTGGGTCACACAGAGGATGGCTTGGCTCTCTTCTCAATCATCCCAGAGTGCAGGACATGGAATAATGGGCTCAAGTTACAAGAAGCCAGATTTCCACTGAACATTAAGAAAAATGTCCTAACTGTTAGAGCGGTACAACAATGGAACCAATGCCATCGGGAGGTGGTGGGCTCTCCAACACTGGAGGCCTTCAAGAGGCAGCTGGACAGCCACCTGTCGGGGATGGTTTAAGTTGGATTCCTGCACTGAGCATGGGGTTCAACTCAATGTTCTTATAGGGCCCTTCCAACTGTATGATCCCCTGATTGGCCATGCTCGCTAGGGCTGATGGGAGTTGTAGTTTAGCAACATCTGGAGGGCCAACGGCTCCCCACCCTGCTCTTGATTTATGGGCAGGTGCCAAGATCTGATGGGGCTTTGTCAGCTTGCCCAACATAGCTGGGTCCTGTTCAGCAATCAGTCAGCTGCACTCCACACACCCAGCTTCAGGCTTCAGCATGCTTGGTGAGTTTCCCCAGCAGAAGTGGGGTGCAAATGATGGCAACTAGGACTCCTTCCAGTTACAGTTCTTTCTCTGGCCTTTGCACACCTCTCCTCTGTCAGCATAGAAGACCCTTGACTCTTTGGGCTCAAGAGAAAAACGTTGGGAGGGTACTAGATAGGCTTGCCAGGTTCAAGGCCTGAGACTGATCCTGTATCTTTAGGAGAAGAGAAAGTCGGCCAAGTGCAGGTGTTCTTGCAACCCTGTAATGGGAAAAACCACAAGGTGGAATTCTCCCTCCCCCCTGCACAACTTTTAAAGATACAGAAGACCTCTTGGTTGCCAGGCCCAGCCTCCAGGAGGTCTTCTGTATCTTAAAAAGTTGTGCAGGGGGAAGGGAGAATTCAACCTTGTGGTTTTTTCCCATTACAGTGTTGCAAGAACACCTGCACTTGGCCGACTTTCTCTTCTCCTAAAGATACAGGATCAGTCTCAGGCCATGGACCTGGCAACCCTAGTTCTAGATGCAGGGTACTAAGTCAGAGCTGAGCCAGGTCCAGCTCCTCAGCCAATGGCACTGCAGCCTCGAGGCTACGGCCATGATACAGGCAACTGCTTACCCTGTTGGATTTCTGCAGCTATAAAAAACACAGGTGCCCCACCTTTTAGTGACCTTGCACTTATGCTTTTTAAATACAACAGGGATAGAGGACCATTTTTCAGCCCAGAGGGACGCATCCCTTTCTGGGCAATTTTCTGAGGGCCACATGCCAGCAGTGGGCAGGGCCAGAGGCAAAAGTGAACAGAGCAATGAATGTGAATTGTACAGTAGGCTAGTTTTGACACACTCACACCCCCCCCTCCCTCTCCTCTGTCCAGGGAAGCAAGAGGCATCATCACAGTTCAAAGACACATTTGAGCCAGGCAGAAACACTAGAGGAGGGGGCAACGCAGAGCCAGTGACAGATGTGGCCCAGGGAGAGGGATTGTGGGTAGGAAGGGGGTGTGGCCTGGGGAGAGGGATTGTGGGTAGGGAGGGGGTGTGGCCTGGGGAGAGTCTCAAGGGCTAAAGGGGGAGTTGCATTCGGTCCCCAGTCCTGAGATTTAGCAGTGAAAATACTTCTTGGTGTAGCGATGCAGCAATGGGGGGAAAAACGTTTCCTGCTGAACAGTCCAATGTTAGACTGCCGTTAAATGCACAGGAGCGGGGCTGGTAAAGCAAGTGACAGCCCTTGTTCCACAAAGGGCTTTACTTCCCCATCTAGGACAGTTTTGTAACATGGTGGGTTTTTTGGGTTTCACCCTGTTTTCCGTCACCACCGTGTCTCCTCCGGAATCATGACTTCACTTCCACAGTGGGGTGGTTGGGAGGAGGGGATGGACAAGGTGCAATAGCGCTGCCTTTCCTCATAATTTGGGCATTCGAAGCGATGGTTTGGTAACAGCAGCAGAAGCAAACATGTCCAACTCTTTTGGAGATTACAGCGATTATCCTTCAGAGGTACGTAATTCTCGCTCTGTCCACCAACGGGGATCTCCCTGCTCTGCCACTGTAAGGTAGCCAACTCTTTCTTTAAAAAAATGGCACTGCTTCTCTGCCTTTAAGATGAGGTGACCAGGTGGGAGAAAAAGCGAGGGCAGGACTCTTGTACCCTGAATAGATTTGTTGAAGAGGCAGATATAGCTTGCTGGGCAGGTTATACTTGCTGAAATTCCCTCTTCTCCTACACAATACTTAAAGGTGCAGGAACCCTTTCCTCTTTTTCACTTGTCCACCTTACTTTTAAGAGCAGGCTGAGACGCAAAATTAGTGATGTTCCCATACACTCAGTGTGGGGAAACTCTGGGCCCTGCAGATGTTGCTGAACCACAAGTCCCACCATCTCTGTCCATTGGCTATGCTTGCTGGAGCTGACGGGAGTTGCAGTTCACCCATATCTGAAGGGCCAAAGGTTCCTCACAACTGGTATACACACAAGTATATCCATTTTCTGGAAATTGGCTTGGAATAAGCAAGCTAGCCTATTTCCCAAATCTCAGACAATGATTCAACTTATTTCAAGTGCCAAGTTATCAGGAGTGCAATGGGATCCAGTCCTTCCTCATCCCCTCCCCCTATGAGCCTCCAGATACAGTCTCCTTTCTCTTACGGCCAAATAACCACAAACCTTTCCCCCTCCCTCCCTCTCACTCACATGCTCTGCGCCTTTGCTGGCCACTTATCTTCCTAGAGCTCTCTCTCCAGCAGTGAGCCAAGTACAAGACGCACTGGGAAATATAGTTTTCACAGTACTCCCATCCTTCCATCTGTCGGGAGGTCTGGGAAAATAGCATTTCTTAGTGCTCCTAGATTCTGGCTCTCTGACATAATGGCAGATGCTTGGGAGAGTGGCTTTCCTCCCACCAGCACAGCAACACCAGCAAATTGTCTGGGAAGCAGGGATGGAAAGACCTCTCAATTTCGCTTCTCTCAGTTGCTCTTTTTTCCAGTTTTAAATTCAGTTCTCATTTCTGCAGCAATTTGCATTTTAAACAAACATCAAAAAATTCTCCAGCATTTTACTGCAAATGTCTCCTAATAAACACATTGTTTGTCAGTTTTGACTAATGCACACAGTTTTGCAAGCCATTTCTTGACATATAGTATATTTTGCATGTTGTTTTTATTCCTATATTCATTTTCATGCACGTTTTCCCCTGACATATGCATTTTTGCAAACATGGCTTGGTTGGCGAACTGCATAGCAGAATTCGATGAAGTGCAAATTTTCACAGGATGGCTATGTTTCACTTCAGTTCTCATGTTGTTCCGGAAAGTGAGAATTGGCTAGATTGGGCTTTACATTCAAACTAGATCAAATTTCTCACCTATTCCTGGTCAAAAGGAATGAAGAGGGATTGGAGGAAAGCTGGCTGGTGGGTAGGAGAAGGGAGTCAAGTTATTTCCTGCTTCATTAAAATCCAATTAAGAGAACTTGGGAGAGGGGTCATCAGCGCCGGCACCAGAGGGTGGCCAGGTTGGGCCCTGGCCGAGGGCCTCTGCAGCCCAAAAGGGCCCCTGAAGTGCCCCTCCTTAGGGTGAGATGGTAGCATGCCTGTTCTATGAGCCACAGCAGCATCGAGTCCTGCAACCTGACCCTGCTGCAGATCGCGGAGAGGGAGCTCCCAGGGACCCTGCCCAATAGAGATAATGCAGGTTTCAATAAGCCTGCATGCATGGCCTATCTACCTCTCTGATCAGTGTGAATGCTGTGCACGCTGTGCATGCATTCCTGCCATCAGCTAAGATGGCGGTGGAAACTTCCCTAAAGGACCAATGCCCCCGCTGCCATCTTGGTTGATGGCAGGAATGTACGCATAGCATGCATGTCATTCACACGACACGAGAGGTAGGTAGGGCACAAAGGCTAGCTTATTAGCCTCATGCTACCTGTACGAGGGGGTGTTGGGCTACAGTGCCACAGGCCTGGGACAGGCTGGTGCCCGAGGACCCAGTTATGCCTGGCACCTGGTGGTCTTAATGCGCACATTGGAATTAGGTGGAATGAATTTACTACCAAAACCTGGGAAGGATGACCTTCGATGTCACGAGCAAAAATTCAACAGGTTAAGCTTTCCTATGTCTTTATATAACCAAGTCAGGAAAGGCTTTTCTTGATATATATCTTGCATGCCAAGCTGCAGTGAAAGCCTCAAGAGCCCTGTCAGAAAAGAAAGCTGGCTTCCCTGTTTCAGTTCCTTCATCACCACATAGGCGATCTTCCCTTCAGGTTGGGTGTAAATATTTTGGGCTGGAGCTCAGAATGCATCTCCAGGCTTCAGTGGGAAACAGGAGAGAGCAATCATGTATGGGTTAGGATGCTGGACTAGAACTAGGGTTCAAACTCCTGGTCAGCCATAAAGCTCACTGGGTGACCTGGGGCCATTTACTGTTTCTCACTCTAACCTACCTTTCATGGGTGTTGTTAGGAATAAAAGGGCTTATCTTACTGGAGATAAGGAAGAACAATGTACCTTTGCCTATAATCCCTGGAAACTGTGTTTTTAATGGCAAGCTGGAGGGGTGTGTGTGCCTTGACATTTCTTTGGGGAGGCAGATGGTGCCCACAGCCCATAAAGTATCCTCTCCTACTTCAATATTTGCCTCACAACATCTGAAAATTACAAAACTCAGTGACTTTGAACGGAATTGGAACATCAGGCAATGAATCTGTGCAAAGATTTAACTTCCATTCCTGCAGGATGGCTAGTTCCCCCCCCCCCAGGTTCTCCACTTACTTCTCTATCTCTTTCCTTCGTAGTATGCCACTGGCTATCCTGACATTGACCCCAACACAGCCCCTTGCACTCAGGATGAGGTGGGTGCATTTGCTCGCTATTTCGGCCCAGCTGTCTTCTCCTTGGCCTTTGTGGTGGGGCTGGTCGGCAATGGGCTGGTGTTGGCGGTCTTGAGCCGACGCCCCTGCCCCTGGCTGTTTGCCGACTGCTACCTCTTCCAGATGGCTGTGGCTGATCTGCTGCTAGTCTTAGTTCTCCCTTTCCGGGCCACCCAGTTCACCCAGAGCTGGATATTTGGAGAGATCCCCTGCAAGCTCGTTGGGCTCCTGTCGACCATGAACAGCTATGGCACCATATTTCTCCTGACTTGCCTTAGCGTGGAACGCTACCTGGTGATTGTCCATGCCATCCAACTGCACCACCACTTGACACTTTCCCACAACTACTTGATCTCCACTCTCGTGTGGATCACATGTTTCAGCCTGTCTGGAACGGAGCTACATTTCCGTACGGTGGCCTACATCCCTCAGGCTGAAGCCGTCATCTGCCATCTGGGGTTCGACGCCAAGGAAGCGGAGTCTTGGCGGCTGGGACTGCGCTTGGTCGCCTTCTTCTTTGGCTTCTTCTTGCCTCTCCTGGTGATGGCCATCTGCTACTGCCGCATCTTCCGCCGGCTGTACCAAGCTCGGATCTTCTGCAAGCACTTGGCTGTGCGCCTCCTGGTGGTGATCTTGGTGCTCTTTCTCCTCTGTTGGGGCCCCTTCCATGGCTTCATCTTTGTGGACAGCCTACAGCGCCTGGGCCACTTGGCCCGAGATTGCGCCAGGGAGAAGATGCTGGATTTTGGGCTGCTGTTCACAGAGAGCTTAGGCCTTGTCCACTGCTGCCTTAACCCCTTGGTGTATGCCTTCTTGGGGGTCAAGTTCCAAAGAGAGTTTCCCAGGTTATTTCGTTGTTGGAACAGGGACGAAGGACCCCAGCAAAGCATCTCTGGCCAAGAACACAGCCATGCCACAGATCACACCACCGTCCGAGGTGTGGACTATTCCATCATTATGTGAGAGTCACAAAGGAATGGAAGCCATAATCAGAGCATCGCATTTCTTTCCTGAAGAACCAGAACCCCAAGAGAAAGCATCCTTATTATGGCTGTGCCGAATATTTTCCAGTTTCATTTTTTGGAATATATATATATATATATATATGTTTCGGTGGGATTGAAATCTGCTTTAAAGAGAGAAAGCAGAAACATGCTAAGGTCATGCATCCTCTGCCACAAGAAAAGCTGAGGGCCCCTCCAGAGTGGTGGAAGTGTGTGTTTTCTGTAGGTATGTTCTGCAGCATGTTAGTGCATTAGTGGTGCATTTATCCTGCCCTGTCTGTTGCTGTATGATGCTACCATATTTTTACTCTCTGGAGAAGCAAAAACGCAGCAAAAAAGGAATAACAACCACTCCCACTCCACCCCAAAATATTTATAGTATGAAAAGTTATGGGATTTCAGCAGAAAGGTGCAGGTATTACCGAATGGAAAGAAAGGAATATGTCTGTCCCCAAAACTTATGCAGATGTAAACAGTATTGAAAGCGGGATTGCATATATCCACCTTGATAGTATCATGAGCACAAATAATCATGAATGCACAACACAAAATATGCCTGGAAGGACCCTGAATATGTTGATTCAGTAGCCAGTGGAAGTGTTTGCTGATTTATTGGTAGGGCATATTTTAATTGGTCCTCTTGCAAGCTCAGGGCATGCTCATTCTTTGGGTAAGAATCTACTTCCATGCTGGTGTCTTAAGCCACTTCCAGACTGCTGATATTTTGCAGATGGGATGTAATCACATATGACCAAATTTGGGTTGCATAAGTACAGAGGATTTTGCACTCCTGAATACAAACCCACTCCCCCTCCAAAAAAAGGTAAGGAAAGTGATGAGAAAATGGAATGTGTGGGACAATTCCTTGACATGATGTAATATAACCTCCCCGCAAACAAATCGGAATAAATGCACAAGAAAGGGTGGACATCATAAAACCTCCCAGCAAGCATTGTGTAAACAAATCAGGATGCATGCTGAATAAAACAGGACCTTACAGTAACTGGGAACAAAAACATTAAGGGTGCAATCCAGTACACACTTACCTGGGAGTAAGTTCCATTTTACTCAATGGGGCTTAATTCTGAATAGACATGTAAATAATTGCACTGTAAATGTCTTTTCCTTCTAACAATGCATGATCGCTTTAATGAAAGTTGTTGGTCAAATTGTCCATTCATTGCAAGCTTCTTCAAGATCTCAAAGGTACCTCTTATTGAAGATTTGGAAGTATGCAAATTTAATTAAATTAGAACTGAGCCCAAATGCCCTCCCCATTTGACCCCATTGTCAGTGGTATAAGAGAGATTGTATTTATTTATTTATTATTAGACTCCCCTGTTACAACAGCTCCACTGGCTGCCAATTTGTTTCCGGTCACAATTCAAAGTGCTGATTTTGACCTACAAAGTCCAATACGGCTCAGGTCCAGGCTATTTGACAGATCGTATCTCCCTACATGAACCTGTCCAGGATTTGAGATCTTCAGGTGAGGCCCTTCTTGCGTTCCCCACACCTTCGCAAGTACATATGATGCGGACACGAGATAGGGCCTTTTCGGTGGCCGCCCCTAGGCTATGGAATTCCCTTCCGAGTGAGGTGCAATTAGCTCCCTCCTTGCCGTCTTTCCGGCGACAAGTAAAGACTGTTTTATTTCAACGGGCATTTGGGATAGAGAACGACCAAGATTAAATGTCATAGGATTGGTGACTACAGTATATGATTGTATTATTTTAAATTGTCCGCTGTTTTTAACGTATGTTTTATGGTTTTTAATTTTTCTCATAGTTTAATTCTATTTTAATTGTATATTTCTGTATGTTTTAATGGTGTTGTTTTTAGTTGTAAGCCGCTCTGAGTCCTATTGGAAAAAGGGCGGGGTAGAAATAAAGTTTATTATTATTATTATTATTATTATTATTATTATTATTCCTGCAGCCCGGTACTTGAAGGGTTCTTTGAGTCTTTCCACCCCTTCCTGACCAAGAGCGGGGGGGGTCAATCCTGCTTGTAAAGCAGCATCCTGCAGGACCGAATACCGAAACCCCCTGCTCTTTGTTTGGATGGGAAGAAGGAGAGACTGCATCTCCCTCCCCACAATCTTATGTTTAATTCAGGTTTTCCTAAACCCCAATTGATTTGGGGGCAGATCTGGGACAGAGCTTGGGGTCCTTGGGTGGCCCTGGGTTGGGGCAGCCTGGTCTGGGGGCCCAAGTTGGGTTGGGGGTGGCTGTGGAGAGCCCTATCTTATACATGCAAAACAGATGCTCTACTGCTGAGCTACGGACAACCCTAAGGCCACAAAATACGGCTGTGAAAAGTACCCCAAAGACAAGGCCTCATTCCTTCCATTTGTCTCTCCTCCTCCTCCTGTGTCTTACCACAGGCCAGGATGGGGGAAGGAAGAAAAGGGTACCTTCCCAGAAGTGGTAGGTTCCAAACTTGCAACACCTTTGAAGGCGGTTGCAAAAGCCCAGACATGCAACCCGCATCACCCTTACAGGAATTACCTTAATGATCGCTTCCTGCTTTGGCCACAGGAAGTTGGTTTTGCACATATCCTTCAGCTTGAGCAGCAGGTTGCACCATCACCCTTCAAGGTGTTACATGTGAGGATAATCTCTGAAATCCCACTGTTGCTTGCTGCTTTCCCCCCTGTGGCCTGCTCCTGTGCCATCCCAGAAATGTAGGGATCTTGCAGGTGAAGCATTGCCCATCACATTGTCTTCCAGGAAAAGTGTCAGCTGCTTCAATATTATGTGTCTGCTATTGCTAAGACGCAGGAGCACAGGGTAAAGGTGGCAACTCAAATGGCGGGGAATGAGTACCTGCCATTGTCCAGAACCAAGGAAATCCACCAGATGCCATTTAGGCACCACCAAAAAAGAGGCCACAGATTTGTATAAAATTTCAGTTACAATGATGTATAGTGTTAGAGGTTGAAATAGATCATTTCTATCTATGGGTCCCCTTCAAGCCTGTAATCCTGGATCTGGAAGTTGGGACCTGCAGTAGAAGAACTCTGCACTACTGGTCAGCCTACCTACATTTAAAAGTAAATCATTCTTGCCTAGCAAGTCTCTTTGTTTGCTGAGTGGTCAATCTGCATATCTAAAGGGATGTGGCCAAGAGGGATCCTGTTGCAACTCTTTTCAGGAGAGAGACACTCCCGTCCCCATCACCTGGCTGGAGGTCCCCTCATTCTGGAGCCAGGAAGTGTCTGTGAGCTTTAGCCTGAGGAAAGGCTGGGAACTGAAAGCAGAGAGGCTTGCTTGCTCTCTGTGTCTGAAGGAACCCCAAAGCTATGGGCCTTGGAAAGCAAAATCTGATGGACTGTTAATGCTGTGAGCATCTCCATCTTACTCTCAGGCTGTATACTCAGTGCCGTAACTAGGCAGGTGCAGCAGGTGCACAGGCCCAGGGCCCAGGACGAAGGGGCCCCTGAAATGGATTTGCTGAAATGAAAATTATTTATAAACAATTGTTATATCATATTTGTTTTATTATTATTTTTGCTGAAATGAAAATTATTTATAAACAATTGTTATATCGTATTTGTTTTATTATTTCCCCCCCCCCAAAAAAAATTAAGGGGCCCAAAAATAAAACCTTGCACAGGGCACATGAAAAGCTAGTTACGCTACTGTGTATACTGTATATGTATAAATAAACCAGTTTCTGTCACCTGTTTACCAGGGCCAGATTTAACTGCCTCCCCTCGGCGTTATTAGAGGGCCGCTTCCAAGGAATTGCATATGAAAAGCGACTTTGTATTTGCAAAAAAGGGGAGGTCGAAACAATCACACATGTTCTCCTCTCCTGTGATTTATATAAAGATGCTCGTGCTAGATTTATCTCTCCATGTATTGAAGCTTTTCCTGGTAGATCTACAAAGTCGCTCCTGATTCATCTTATGTCTGACACTGATAAACATATCACTGAATCAGTTGCTCAGTTTTTAAATGTAGCTCAGAGATTACGTAAAAAGGCAATTTTATCTTAGACTGACTATACTAGAACAACTAGATCCTGTACTGTCTTGTCTTATTTGTTTTAATTCCTTTTGAATAATCAATTGTATATCGGGTCAATGACCGCATAATAAAATTTAATTTGATTTGATTTGATTTATAAATAAACATATCCTATAAGACACCACAGTCTCCGCTGACCTTCTTTCCAAGGAAACCAAACCCTGGCACCCCTGGAAGTCCCACACCACTGGGAGATTGTGGTGTGTGCAACAATATGTTATAGATGCAAATATAATTTAAATACAAATGCAATACCCCTCCCTGTAGTGAGGAAGACTGTGATGTGACCAGGTGAGCCTTTTATCTACCTGCTCAATCTGCTGTCCAGATGCTCATTGCTGATGGGCACCTCTATGGCTCCTATCACTCTCCTTTGTGGGGATTCTTTATCTTTAAACCAGACATGGACCAGAAAGTCCTTCAAACAGAGGGCACCTTCAGATGGAGGGTTGTCCTCTGTAAAGTAGGGCATATGTCTGCCCTACCGCAAAATCTGGAAAGGTGTTTTAACAGCAAGAAACAGTAAATGGTGCATTGCTATTCATTTCCTCTTTAATTCTCACTATAGCCTTTTGAATTCTAAATTATGGGGCTTTTATAATCTTGTGAGGAAAATGTTATCTCTTCCCTGGATGAGTCCTGGTGGGCTGGGGTGCAAGCTTTAAATCTCTGTCTACCAAGAAAATGGTTGAATTCTATCTTCTAGGCGATTGATGATGATGATATTGACTATAGAAAGGGCCATAGCTGCCTGTTCTCAAGAGAACCAAACAATGGTCAGCGCTGTAAAAAAATAATGTACTGGGGAAAAGAATGAATGGCCCATTACCATTCATTGGCCTTAATTCTCCCCGAATGCTTATGAATTCTATATTATTGAGCTTTATAATTTTTTGAAGTGTGGGGCATCTCCTGCATGTATTTCAATGGTCTACAATAGCCTTCTCAATGGTCTAGAATAGCCTTCTTCAGTCTTGGTCCCCAGATGTGGCTGAACTACAACCCCATCATCCCTGACCATTGGCTAAGCTGGCTGGGGAAGATGTGAGTTGTAGTCCAACAACATTTGGGGAGCCCAATATTGAAGAACTTTGGTCTAGAGGGCAGTCTCAAAGTGTGTAGCGGTCCACCGACAAGGTGGTCCAACATTCCACCTTCTAGGCAACAGCTGCCTTTGTGTTCCTCCTCCAGGCTCACCTGTCCTAGCCGGGGCTTTGCTTTCTTTCTGCTTCTTGAAACAGCTTCACGTTGCTCTATAGTAGGCGTGGAACACCTCTGTGGCCCACTGCCCCAGATCTTTATCTCCCCCACCTCAGCCAAATTTGACAGCGGGGCGAATGCACCCAACTGTCAATAATCTGCTGCCATAATGATATCAGGTGACTGACAGGTGGATGGTTCCAGTACGAAACTAGTATGCACACCTGAACCAAGCAGGATTGAACAGCTGGTGGGCAAAGGGTTCAATCCTGCGTTCTGTAGGTATCAGCTCCTTTTGCTAGTTCCCCACAGGGAACTAGTACATGCAGCTGAACCAAGCAGGGTGGAAAACACCCACTTACCCTTGCTCATCAGGTGAGGTCACCCACCTATCAGAGTGACATCACTTGACTGACTGGTGGGCATCATTTAGGAAAAATGGCTTGCTGGCCAAATTTGAACCTCTGGTGGACCAAGACCTGCCTGTGCCACGGAGGTTCCCCATTCCTGCTTTATGGTATGCCCGGCTCTGAATCCTATATTTGATATCTCTGCATAGTAGAAAACAAACAACAGAGTACATCCCCATCCAAAATAAATCAATCTCAGACAGTGAGGTAGGATGCCAGTATTGAGATTTATTTTTAAACACAAGGGTGCAATGTAAATTCCTCATCATCTTTTCTGCTATCTAGTGTTCTCCCCAAGATCCTCCGTGGCGCAGAGTGGTAAGTGGCAGTAACGCAGCCGAAGCTCTGCTCACGGCCGGAGTTCGATTCCAACGGAAGGAGGAAGTCGAATCTCCGGTAAAAGGGGTCGAGGTCCACTCAGCCTTCCATCCATCCGTGGTTGGTAAAATGAGTACCCGGCATACGCTGGGGGGTAAAGAAAGGCCGGGGAAGGAACTAGCAATCCCACCCCATATATACGGTCTGCCTAGTAAACGTCGCAAGACGTCACACTAAGAGTCGGAAACGACTCGCACAAAAAGTGCGGGATGCCCTTTCCTTTAGTGTTCTCCCATGAGTTCATTTCAGTTGAACTGCTATGGCTTCATCCACAAAGAATCTTGGGAATTGTTGTTTTGTGAGGGTGCTAAGAACTACAGCAAGATACCCTGAGCTGTGCGGGAGGTTATGGATTCTTAGCAACTTCACAAAACTATATTTCTCAAGGATTGGACTGTAGATATGGCCAAAGGATGATGGTGGTTTTTTTTGTGGCATCTGCTTTCATTTTCTAATTGTAGCAGAAGTCTGTTTTGTTCCAGGCAAGATCTGATGGTGGCATTTTTCCTAGATGAGGCGTCCCTTTTTTCTTGCACCAAATCCTTCAGTATCTCAGTTGTTTGCAAGCACCTCTTTGATCCAGGCATTGTAATTGCACACAGGTGCGTACACTCCAGGCAAGTTTTTCTGGGCGCATCCATAACCCCAGGATACAACACCGGTCAGTTTTCCATCACACACCAGCGGCCCACCAGAGTCTCCCTGCAGCCAAAATTAACCAAACAAAACATGAGTGTCCATCCTAGAACAAGAGGAGGGGCTAAGCCTCACTAGTGCATGACTCTCTCCTTAATTCCACCCTCCAAAGGAATTTTCCATTTTGTCTTAGTTTCTTATACTCCCACTCTTAAATTCAATTCTCCACATTTTTGCAGCAATTTGTAATTATTCTTTTTAAAAAAATCTTCATGAAAGTTTATCAGCATTTTAGTGTGAATTTCTCCCAATGCACATATTTTTGTACGCAGGTTTCCCCAAATATAATGCATTTTTGTATATTATTTTTTGCTAATGCATGCTTTTTAATGCACACTTTCTCCTACTTTAGGCATTTTTGTACACATTGTTTGTTTGGATAAGAGCGAACTATGAAAGGTAGTTGTATTTCGGTTTGCATATTGTTTCAAGAAGTACAAATTAGGTAGTTTACCAGTAAAATGCAAAGAAAATCAAATTTCTCCCACAGAAATTTGAATTCCCCTAGTAGGAATTCATAAGAACATAAGAACATAAGAAGAGCCTGCTGGATCAGGCCAGTGGCCCATCTAGTCCAGCATCCTGTTCTGACAGTGGCCAACCAGGTGCCTATCAATACCTATCAGAGCTTTTCTACACATTACACAGAATGAAGCTGTGGACTATATTGTGGACTGTACCAGTTTGTCTCAGATTGTGGACTGTATCACTTCCGAATGTAGGGGGGAGCATCATAGTTTTGAAATGATCCCCTCCCTGCATGTAGAAAGATAACACACCAGAGAACAATGCTAATCCTTTCTCTCTGATGTGCTAGTTTATTATATGCAGGGAGTTGATCAAGTGGGGGGAATTTAAAAAAAATACTCTCCACCTGCAATTTGAAGTAATATGAACCCAAAGTCTGCCACCTCAGTCTGCATTATGTGTAGAACAGTGTTCTGTGGCCAGGTCTATACATACTTTCCTGGTGTAGTAGAATGAACTGTCCTACTTGTAAGTCTTCGCAACTAGATAATGAGCACCATAGTGAGCAAATTAGGTCAAAACATTTCCTCCTGATCTGCCAGCTTTGAGCTTGCATGGAGTTTCGTGTTGCTGTTTTTGACGTGGAGGAAAATGACCCCTTCAGTTTCCAGTCTCCAGCATGACTGCTGCTGCTTATGAAGCCAAAAGGGCACAATCACATTCAAAATTGACAGTAGACTTGGAGGGAACACCAAGGTTTGCAAAAGTACCAAAAACAGTGAGGACTGAGTGTGCTCAGTGGCCACTGAATGCTGGCTGACCATTGGCAGGAAACTAGAGAACCAGGTGGGAAAGTCAGCAGAATGGAGTGTTGTGGAGCAGGGCATGGCTGCCTGGAACAGTGCACAGGAGCACTTCATACTGCACCATTTTGTTGCAGGTCCCACTTGTTTAATAAATGGCATTCCACATTTGGAGATTAAAATGGTACACTTCCACTTCATTCTGTTCCATGCATATGTGTGGTATGTCTGTCTGACCAGGCTTCTCCCTCATCATCTGCCCACCTGGCCATGTCACGGCACCTCCCCCTCTGTCTCTCTCACCTGACAAGAGTCTTTGCCACCCTCTAAGAAGCCAGCACAGAACATGTTAGAAGTGATGCGGCCAGGATAGGAAGCGTGGCAGGTAGAAGATGACAGGATGGGCAGGTTCAGGCACTGCAACTTGTCTGGGTACTTAACTGGAAAGAACAAAGATCATGTCAGTGTAAGGCTAATGTGATCCCAACAAACTTCAGAGAGAATGCAGGTCAACCAAACGTTATATGGGATCCATTCTTTCCCATTCATTCAAGAATTTCTCCACCCTGGCCAGTTAAAAGCTGGAGAAAAACACTATTTTTAAGCAGGAGGATTCTCCAGAGTTGTCAGAGGACTGTGCCTTTTGCAGCAGCTTGATCTGTAGAACTCGGGGGGCATGGGAGGGGAGCTGTACATGGCATGGAGATGAGCACAATCACCTCCTCGTGTCTGCAGATCAAGCTGCTGTTAAATGCACAGGAGCAGGGCCAAGTAAAAAGATGCTGGCAACCCAACTGCCAGTTGTCCAGATCATTGCACCTGTGTAATCATGTGCCTTAAAACCAATTAATCCATCTATTGAGCATGTTTCTTTTGTCTCTGCTATTTCTCAGGTTTATCAAATTCTGCAGGTTTTAAACCTTCTAAATCTGAACAGAGACATTAATGTGTGTGTGTGGGGGGGAAAGAACCTATATAAAGGGCAAAATGGTGTTATCATACCTCTTTCCACTCTCTGTAAAAAAAAAAAAGTATTCTCTCCAGCCCAGAGATAGGGAAACTCTGGCCTTCCAGACATTGCTGGACTCCAGCAGCCACTGTCCCTGACTATTGGGCATGCTGGCTGGAGATGATTTATTTATTTATTATTTGATTTATATCTCGCCCTTCCTCCCAGCAGGAGCCCATGATGTTTGGGTCCAACAACACCTGGAGGGCCACAGGTTCACTGTCCCTGATTCGTCCCATGCTCTCTTTCGAGCAAAATCCATGGAGATCAATAGCCCCTTTTCTCCTGTCATGAATCCACATGTAGATCAGGAGCAACTCCATCGCAGTCATGAAGCCCTTCCTTCACTAGCAAATCTGGTTCTCCAGTGGGGATGATCTCGAGAGAGGAAAAGGTGTGGCATGGCTCCAGTCCCACCCACCGTTGTCTCTGGCCCTGCCCACTTTGATTCAGGCTCAACCCTCCACAGTCTCTGGCCCCACCCATTTTTGGCTCAGGTCCCACCCACCACCGGCACACAGCCACCAACTGACTACCCCCAAGGGAAGACAGCCCTTGGGGGGAGGGAATAAAGTTCTTCGCCCCTAGCCTGAAAGTGCCCCCAATTCTCATAGCAGGACAGGACAGTGATATTACAAGGAAGTCTCCCCTTACCTCCAGATGTCAGAGTGTTCCCCCAGCCTGAGACAAGGCAGTTCTCTCCTGGCACAGGGCAGCTTTGGGAAACTTCAACGGGCTGGACAAAGGCATTGAAATTGACTGGGTGGGCGAGTTTGATCAACATGAAATCGTTGTCAGCACTGCGTGCGTTATAGCCAGGGTGGGGGATGGCTTTTTCCACCTGAATGTGCTGCTCAGTCCCTTCCGTCCGGGAGGTGTCATGTTCCCCAAGGTGAGCAACAAGAGCGCTGGGACTGCAGGGAAAAACCTCGGTTTGAGCAGAAAGATCCTGCAGCAACTCTCTGCTCCCCCGTTCATGCGCCCTCAAGTGCTTTGTAGTAAATCTTCTCTAGACCAAAAGAAGCACAAAATCTGGGGCATGGCAGGTCTTTCTTTGAACCTGGCCTCAGCCCAAGTACAACCCAGACCCAGTTTTTAAAAATCCTGGGACTCGGTCATAAAATACATGAAAGAGCAAAAAATAAATAAAGAGTAGCTCTCTGAAGTCATAGAATCACAGTTGGTAGGGGCCTATAAGGCCATGCAGGAATCCAACTTAAAGCATCCCTGACAGGTGGCTGTCCAGCTGCCTCTTGAATCCCTCCAGTGCTGGAGAGCCCACCACCTCCCTAGGTCATTGGTTCCATTGTCATACAGCTCTAAGTTAGGATCTAGCTGCCATCGTTGTTAATTTCACCATCTCATCACCTCTCACTCTTCTCTGCTGCCCCAGTTTCTTGTGGCAGGAGGGAGGATGTGGTTTTATTTGTATAAAAAGAGAGAGCGATTGCTGAAGCAGATATGCAGATGACCGTTAGAAAGTTACCAGGTTAGTCTGCAACAGAAAGCTCCAGCCGGATTTGCTCGGGGGTAGGGACTTTAGAGTGGGGGGGGGGCACGGGAGATTTATGTGGGAAAGGCATCTTAGAGATGGGTTTGTTTGTTTCTTACTTATTTGATTACTTATTGATTGATTGATTTCATTTCACATTTATATAACACTTGATTGTAATAGAACCTTTGAGCAGTTTGCAAAAAAACCCCATTAAAATTATCAATAAAAGAAAAGACTGTCAAAAACGCTCAAAAATAATTACAATCAACAGTAAGCTAAAAAAGATATATGATTTAATCTCAACTTCTACATGTCTGTAGATCCCCAGATGATTTACAGGGGCAGGAGGTCTTTCAGATAACCTGGGCCTGAGTTGTTCAGTGCTTTACATGTTAACCAGCAGATCTGGAACATGGCCCGGTAGCTGATTAGTAGTTAGTGAAGCTTCTTCAGCAGAGGTGAAATATGTGCATGCCCAGGTGCTCCACTCAACTGCCTGGCTGTAGCATTCTGCACCAGCTGCAGCATCCAGACCACTCCTGAGGGAAGCCCCACAGAGAGTGCATTACAGTAGTCCAACTGCAAGTTACCAATGCAGGAATCATACTGGCTCAGTGATCTAATCACCCCTACCAAACCCTCTGTGCCCTGAGGAGCCTTCAACAGAGTCATGTTCCTTCTTAAAGAACGATCAGTATCGATTCATCAGCCTCACATATTTGTGCACTCACTTTTTGTAGCAATGAGCTGCCGAGATGATCCAGCGGTCATTAATTAGGGAGCCTCCACACCAACGGTATCCAGCGCCATAGGTTAAAAAGACTTGCCATGGTTGGGAGTGATCCGGGCACTCATACCCACCGATGATCTTATCGTCATCATCGTAGACGTGCAGTTGTGCTGCCGCTGCAGGCAAACGAACAGATGTGGACTTTCATTGGGGACTGGGATTGCCAAAAAGTTTCCCCTTGCAGGGCTCCTCTGCCTTAATAACATGGCAACCCACTACACAGCTCACCAGCCATGTAAGGCAGCCCGCCAGGGGCTTGATAAGCCTTTGCTTGCCTGGGACTAGAAAAACAGAAGGGGTTCTCAGGCACCTGGCTGGCCCTGAGGCATGGCAGATGTGCTTGCAGCTTAGTGTGCAGGGAAGCCAGCCTACATGATACTGAAGCTGCACAATGGGCGAAAATCCAAAGCTGAGCATGGATATGTTTATCAGTTACAGAGATGCAGATAGGAGGAGCGGGGGTATGCCTCCGAATGCCAGTTGCTGGAAACTGCAGGGGGAGAGAGTGCTGTTACACTCAGGTGCTGTTTGCAGACAGGCATCTGGTTGAGCACACTGTGTGAACAAGATGCTGGGCTAGTTGGGCCCCCTGGGCTAGCAGGGCTCACCTTACGTTCTGATGTTCTTAAGGATCACAAAGCAGCTTTTTTGCTGAGACCTCAGCAGAGCCACTGCTATGCAGAGTAGATCAGATGTGGGGAACCTTTGGCTCTCCAGCGGTTGCTGAACTACAGCTCCCATCAGCCCCAGCGAGCATGGCCAGTGGCCAGGGATGATGGGAATTCTAGTCCAACAACATCTGGAGGGCCAAAGTTCCCCCACACTTGGAGGAGATAATGTGCGACATAGGCAAATACTCAAAGGCATGCTCTCGTGTGCCACCTACTGGATTTCTGCTGAACACGCCGCTGTTAAAGACAGCCGTCCAGGGGAAAAAAAAGTGTGTGGTTCGTCACCGCAACAATCATGCCAACAAAATCTAAGTGATATTCCTATTTTCCAGCTGGGGGATGGAAGGTGGGGAGGGGGAATTGCAGAGAGGGCTGCCACGATCTAGCCCAAACGTTTATTTCCACATCAAGTTATCCATAGTATCTGTGGGGCAAAAGGAACAGGGTCTCAGTAAGGTGGCCAGGTCTCTGGGTTTCCAAATCCCAGTTGCTGGAAACCTCAGGAGGGGAGAGTGCTCGTTGCATTCGGGCCCTGCTTGGGGGCTTCCCATTTGGGGCATCTGGTTGGCCACTGTGAGAATGGGATGCTGGACTAGGTGGGCCCAGTTGGACTGATCTAGCAGGGCTCTTCTTTGGTCCTTATGTTTGGCCTGGAGTTCCAGGGTTCTGCCTTTTTCGTGGGGTCTCCAGGGGAAGAAGTTAAATCTCAGGGAGGGTAGCAAAGAGGAAAGAGTGGGGTTGACAGGGGGTTCTCCTCCACTGTAAAGTTTAAACCACCTCATTTTTCTAGCATATGTGTATAAAACATGGTGCCAACGTGGTGCCCTCCAGACGTTTTGGTGTATGGCTTCCATCAGTGTTGGCAATGTTGGCCGGGGCCACTAGAAGTTGTAGTCCTAAATCTCAAGAAACCAGGAGGACCTAGAATCCTGACAGAGAGCGAGAGAGAGAGAGAGAGAGAGAGCAAGAGCAAAGCAATACTCCTGTCCTGGAGATCAGTTAGACCAGCCTTTGAAAACCTGGTATCCTCCAGATGTTTTGGACTTCAACTCCCATTGGCTGTACTGGTTGAGTAGCGAATGAGAGTTATAGGCCAAAACATCTGGGAGGCACCAGGCTGGTGAAGGCTGAGTTAGAAACAGATGAGTGAATTCTCTCTCTCTCTCTCTCTCTCTCTCTCTCTCTTTCTCTCTTTCTTTAAAAATCACTTGCCACCACAAGACTCCCTGCTCCAACAGGCATCACCCTTGAATCCCACACTTCACCCTGAATCTCAAGGTCTGTGGGGCAAACTAGATGCTACCTTGGAAGCTCTATGTTTGATCTTCTGGTGGTTTTGCTGTCATTGGTTGAGCCAAGTCAAAATTTCTCAGAAAAGAATTTTCTTTTGGGGAAGTCTCTCGTTCCCCTGACTTGTGGAGGAATTACAGATGGCACAGAATATTTAGCAGAAAGACATGTACCCCCAACTGTTGTTCCAACCCTATTTTAATATTCTTGAACAGGAAGGAATCAGCTTGCCCCCTGCTCCTCATACTCCTCCTCTGTTAACCCACCTCTACTGTGTGGGAACACTGGAACATAGGAAATGACCTTATTTGGCGTCAGATCATCGGCCCATCTAGCCTAGTATTGTCTACACTGGCTGGCAGCAGCTCTCCATCATCTGGAGATCCTGTGGCTTGAATCTGGGACCTTCAGCACGGAAATCAAATGCTCTGCCACTGAGCTACAGCCCTTTCCCAGTGGTGGCTCCATGTCAGTGGGGCAGCACCTTGGCCAGCTCCTTGAAAGGAGAGGGCTCTACTGCCCCATTGACACAGAGCCACTAGCCACCACTGGCCTTTCCCCATCTCCTAGTGAGCTAATAGCGGCATGCAGGGAGGGCTTTACATCACGAAAATGGTGGGGAGGTTTATATAGGCCCACACCCTGCACTACGTCCCCAATCAAATTTGCAGACCCCACAAGGTTGCAGTAAG
This sequence comes from Rhineura floridana, assembly GCF_030035675.1. Lineage (NCBI taxonomy): Eukaryota > Metazoa > Chordata > Lepidosauria > Squamata > Rhineuridae > Rhineura > Rhineura floridana. The sequence continues at coordinate 32,505,334 of NC_084494.1, read as the reverse complement.
TACAAAGAAAATTTTCTGAGAGTTGACATCAACTTTGTCCTACTCAGAGTAGGCACATTGACATTCATGGACCTAAGTTAGCCGTGTCTATTAACTTCAGTAGATCTACTCTGAGTAGGACTAGCATGGAATACTACTCTGAATTTTGGCCCTCAACCTCAGGACAATTGACCATCCTAATCATGTTAGAATTACAGGGTCTAGTTCCATCACATTAAATAAAACTCGTTGTTGCTGTTACAAAATAGGAGATTCACCCCAGTGCTCCCTATAGTTGAAGGAAATGCCCTTATTTGGCAACATTGCCTCAGAGTGAGGTCGATAGTAATGTAGTATTCAGGAGAGAGAGACCTTACCTGCAGCACCCAGAAGAACTGCCAACAGGAAGATTGCCATTGTGTCACGAGAAGACCAACCATGGTCATCCCGGGCCTTTTATATTTTGCCATCACTCCCCTTATCTTACAGCTGCTTGGTTGACAGGCCAAAAATAGAACAGGGCAACCCTGCTATCTATATTTTGAGGGAAATAATTGCCAGTTCCACCTGCCACGTTCACTGAAAATAATCCAGTATGCCATGTCCTGATCTATTTTAGAGAAAGTACAAACATGGTTGAGGTCTGAACCATCCACTTAGGCATTAAGCCCAGAGTTTTTTCTCTTTCTGGCCCTCCTCCTCTCCAGTATGCCTTTGTTGTTGCTGTTGTTTAAATTTATATTCTGCCTTTCCCCCCAAAGGATCCCAAAGCATCCCTGACCATTGTCCATGCTGGCTGGGGCTGATGGGAGTTGTGGCCCACATCATTTGCCGTGCCCCCACGTGCCACCCACTTGCTGCTGGATTATATCCTTGTTCACTCTGTATTGTCTGACCGCTGAAGAAGACCTTGTGTCAAAACGTGTTTTGTCATGTTTTCAAATCTGCTTTTATAATTCAAGCTTCATTAATCAACAATTAATTTCATCACTCTGTTATACATATTTGTTTTTAATTCAGTTTTCCAGACTTCATTACACATATTTTTACATATAAAATACTCATCTTCCACATGTCTTTTTCTCCGTTTAGTGTTCTAAGATTTTGGTAGTTATAGTTGCATAGTATTTGTTTGTAATTTGTTTCTCATTTTTTCATGAAGTATCTGTATATATTATTCTGGAAGCATTCAATATATATCCCAATTCCAAAGAAAGGGGATCCCAGGGAATGCAGTAATTATCGAACTATTGCCTTAATATCCCATGCAAGTAAAGTAATGCTCATGATTCTACAACAAAGGCTCTTACCATATATGGAGCGAGAAATGCCAGACATCCAAGCTGGATTTAGAAAGGGAAGAGGCACCAGAGATCATATCACAAACATACGTTGGATAATGGAACGGAGCAAGGAATTTCAGAAGAAAATCATCTTGTGCTTTATAGAGTACAGCAAAGCCTTTGACGGTGTAGATCATGAAAAACTATGGAATGCTTTAAAAGAAATGGGGGTGCCACAGCATCTGATTGTCCTGATGTGCAACCTATACTCTGGACAAGAGGCTACTGTAAGGACAGAATATGGAGAAACCGTCTGGTTCCCCATCAGAAAGGGTGTGAGACAGGGTTGTATTTTATCACCCTATTTGTATAATCTATATGCAGAACATATCATACGGAAAGCAGGACTGGACCAAGATGAAGGAGGTGTGAAAAATAGAAGGAGAAATATCAATAATTGAAGATATGCAGATTATACCATACTACTAGCAGAAACCAGTAATGATTTGAAACAAATGCTGATTAAAGTTAAAGAGGAAAGCACAAAAGCAGGACTACAGCTGAACGTCAAGAAGACTAAAGTAATGACAACAGAAATTTATGTAACGTTAAAGTTGACAATGAGGGCATTGAATCTGTCAAAGATTATCGATACCTTGGCACAGTCGTTAACCAAAATGGAGACAATAGTCAAGAAATCAGAAGAAGGCTAGGACTGGGGAGGGCAGCTATGAGAGAACTAGAAAAGGTCCTCAAATGCAAAGATGTATCACTGCACACTAAAGTCAGGATCATTCAGACCATGGTATTCCCAATCTCTGTGTATGGATGTGAAAGTTGGACAGTGAAAAAAGCGGATAAGAGAAAAATCAACTCATTTAAAATGTGGTGTTGAAGGAGAGCTTTGCGGATACCATGGACAGCAAAAAAGACAAATAGTTGGGTGTTAGAACAAATTAAACCAGAACTATCACTAGAAGCTAAAATGATGAAACTGAGGTTATCATACTTTGGACACATCATGAGAAGACATGATTCACTAGAAAAGACAATAATGCTGGGAAAAACAGAAGGGAGCAGAAAAAGAGGAAGGCCAAACAAGAGATGGATTGATTCCATAAAGGAAGCCACAGACCTGAACTTACAAGATCTGAACAGGGTGGTTTATAACAGATGCTGTTGGAGGTCGCTGATTCACAGGGTTGCCATAACTTGTAATTGACTTGAAGGCACATAACATATATTATTCAATTCAGTTTGTAAGAAGCCTTTTATTTGTTCCCAATTTCCATTTTCACCCACTACACCTCACTCTGTAGTGGCACTCCAACGATGACCTCAGTGAACAGGCAGGCTGATATGAATAAAAGTAGACCAATGAAGTTCTGAGCTGTCAGCTGCTGACCTTGAGTTTTCCCCCACATCGATGGGCCTCACTCAGGCGAGCCACCTCGATTTTCCAAACAGTTGGGCTGTCCCGGTGTGACTTTTTAATAAGTACAGTCCTTTCTATTCCCCATGCCAGAGAAATGAAAGGGGTCATGTTTGTCCCTACCACAGTTAAATTAATAATGTTTAATGGGTTGTTAACTCCACTGAAGGGAAGTTCGACCAATACCCTTGCAGTTGAAACACAAGAACAAGCTTGTTTACCAGCTGATGGTGACCTGATTAAGGCTGCACTTGGCAAGTCATATTTAACAGCTTAACAGCTGAAACAAACGGTACAAATTGTTCACAAGGCTTGAATCAATAGATCTCAAGGATAAGTCGTGCATGTAAATTGCGCATTAAAGCTGTGAAATTGCTTGCTCTTCGTAGTATGTTCATTGATGGAATGGACATACTATATAAAGCCACCTCCACACCAGACATTTATTCCACTTTAAACAATCATGGCTTCCCTCAAAGAATCCTGGGAAGTACAGCTTGCGAAGGGTGCTGAGAGCTGTTAGGAGACCCCTATTCCCCTCACAGAGACACAATTCCCAGAGTTCTCTGGGAAGAGGGACTGACTGTTAAACCAATTCTGAGAATTATAGCTCTGCGAGGGGAACAGGTATTGCTAGAATCTTCCTACGGCCTTCTGCCTTGGGCACTGTCAAAAACGTTTTGAGCCTTCCCTGCTTGGTGATGACTCCTCCATCTATTTGCTTCGCAGGGAGACACTGGAGGTCCCTTGGAGTGCAACGGGCAGCTGCAGGGCATCGTCTCCTGGGGCTATGAGTGTGCGATGAAGGGGCACCCTACCGTTTACACCAAAGTGTGCCATTGCACATCCTGGATACACCAGATGATATCTTCTTATTAGCAGCGAAGCTGTGTCCAATGCTGAGCGGCCCAAGACAGTGCCTTAATAAAAATAATTTTAAGCAGCACTGGGAGACTGGGAGTGGTGTGTGCGTGTGGGTAAATTTGGAAGTGCATGAGGACCTAAGGAGAGCCCTGTAGCTGGATCAGGCCATTGGCCCCTCTAGTCCAACATCCTGTTCTCACAGTGGCCAACCAGATGCCCACGGAAAGCCTGCAAGCAGGACCTGAGTGCTAGAGCACCATCCCCTCCTGCGGTTTCCAGCAACTGGTATTCAGCAGCAATAAGCATACGGCTTTTGATGGCGGAGGTGGAACAGTGCTAGTAGCCACTGATAGCCATATCCTCCATGAGATTTTCTCACAAGGTGGTTCAAAATGAAAATGCCGGGAGGAATGGCGGCATATAAAACAAATACTAAATAAAGAAATTAAAATGATTCTATAACCTAGAACGATGAAATGGAAGTCAGGAAAGGAGCAGCAGTTTAAAGGATACAAACCCTTATTCAGTTAAAAGCAGTTTAAAGCCAATTTGAGACCTGGAAGGGGTCCAAACACACACACACACACACACACACACACACACACAGTGTGTAAAGCAAATATTTAAAGTCAGAAATGTACAAATGGTAAAATTAGTCAGATCACCAAGAGTTGGGTTGTCAGCAGAAAGATTCCGTAGGACGGGGATGGGGAAATGGAAGCCCAGCAGCTCAATGCAGCCCCCCAGGCCTCTTCCAGGCCACTGCCTCCCCAGCCAGACCCTCTCTCCCCAGGCCACATCTCACACTGGCTTTGCTTCACACCTAACCCAAGGCAGCTTACACATGGTTCCCAGGCAGTCTCCCATCCAGGCACTGACCAGACCTGACCCTGCTTAGCTTCAGCAGGGAGCTGGCCTCATGTGCCTTCAGACCATAGCTTGGGACCATTTGAGCAACATAGTCATTTTTCATGATGATGTCAGGTGATTGACAAGTGGGCAGTCCCACCCACCTGTCAAGGTGGCCCATGGGGGCTAGGGGAGCTCAGGAACCAGCCGGCTGGTCAGATCCTCTCCCCACTCCTGCCCTAAAGCCATAGACTGAAGACAAAAATAACAAGTTTTACTACTGTTTGTGTCATGACTGCAACTACAGGTGTAGTTACTTGGGAGTCAGTTCCATTGAACTCTGTGCTGCTTACTTCAGGCTGCATAAGTTCATCTTGTGAACTACATTGAGTTTTAAAAACAGGTCTTCTACCTGCTGAAATGCATTTTTAGCTTTTAATTAGAAATCCAAGCAACCTTGCAAAGAAATGGCACCAGTGAAATTGTTAGCATGGAACAGGAGCCCCATCAAAGGAAAGGAAAGAAGTATCCAGCCTCTGCTTGATTATTTTTCACATTCTCTGACTTCCTCTGTGCTAATCTGTCGCAAACAAACTTGAAAGCTTTGTTATCATCTCATTCACTTGCCAGAACAAACAGGGCCTGTCAACTACACCTGGTGCTACAGAAGATACCTACACGCATGATCTGCAAAAAGTCCTAAGGCTGTGTTTTCTTGCATTCTCCTTCTACTACATCATTGCAGACTGGTCTGCTAAGCAAATAGGAGGGGGAGTGAGCAGATGGGCTTATGCAATGGACTTAATGCATGTCATGCTGCTGGGCCAGCATAGGATATGGCAAACCTCCCCAGATTGGCAGAAGCAAGACTCCACGCCTTCCACATTCTCCAGTTCTAACTTTTGTTTCATTTGTGCAATCCTTTCCAAGCCCAGAAGGTGGCACTAAACAGTAGAAAATGTGGAAGTTTAGAAAAGGAATAAGTAGCCAAGGCTTTCAGATCAGGCTGTAGAGGGATGGAACCTAATGGTTAAAGCAGAAGGCTATGGCTGTGTTGTGCTAACTATGTGGGTAGTGTCTACTCATGCTGTTTAAAGCAGCTCTGGCTTGAATCAGTTTGTACTGCCAGTGTACTCATTTAATAAATAATAATAATAAAATTTTATTTGTTAGTCGCCTATCTGTCCGAATTAACGGACACTCTAGGCGACTTACAGCAGCAACAAAATACAATACACAATACAATAAAATACAATGCACAATACAATCAATTAAAACTAACATCAAAAACATCAGTTAATACATTACAAACTAATCTAGCTCGAAGTTCCTGTAGGCCTGCCTGAATAGCCAGGTCTTTAAAGCTCGGCGAAAACTCATCAGGGAGGAGGCATGTCGAAGATCGTAGGGGAGAGAATTCCAGAGGGTGGGAGCCACTACCGAGAACGCCCTCTCTCTGGTCCGCACCAGCCGAGCTGTTTTGGCCGGTGGGACCGAGAGGAGATCCTGCGTGGCTGATCTTGTGAGGCGGCTTAATTGGTGATACTGGAGGCGGTCCTTTAGATAAACCGGGCCGAAACCGTATAGGGTTTTAAAGGTCAATACCAACACCTTGAATTGGGCCCGGTAAACCACTGGTAGCCAGTGAAGATCTATCAACACCGGGGTGATATGTTCCCGGCGATGGCTATGCGTAATCAAGCGTGCCGCCGCATTCTGCACCAGCTGGAGTTTCCGGACTGTCTTCAAGGGTAACCCCACGTAGAGCGCATTACAATAGTCTAAGCGAGAGGAGACCAGGGCATGTATCACTCGTGGGAGTAGCTGTACAGGAAGGTAGGGTCGCATCAGATGTAATTGATACCAAGGTGCCCGGCTCACTGCTGAAACTTGAGCTTCCATGGACAGCTGGGAGTCAAGAATGACCCCGAGGCTGCGGACCTGATCCTTCAGGGGTAATCTCACCCCGTTAAACACCAAGTCGATGTCTCCCAACCTTCTCTTATCACCCACGAGTAACACCTCGGTCTTATTGGGATTTAGCTTCAGACTGTTCTCGCCCATCCATCCACTAACGGACTCCAGGCACTTGGACATGGTCTCCACAGCCAACTCTGGTGAGGACTTAAATGAGAGATAGAGCTGAGTGTCATCTGCATATTGGTGACACTGCAGCCCAAAACTCCTAATGATGACTCCCAGCGGCTTCACATAGATGTTAAATAGCATGGGGGAGAGGATATAACCCTGTGGCACTCCACAAGTGAGAGGCCAAGGGTCTGAAACCTCATCCCCCAATGCTACCCGTTGGTACCTGCCTGAGAGATAGGAATGGAACCACCGTAAAACAGTGCCCCCCATCCCTAATCCCTCTAGGCGGTTTAACAAGATACCGTGGTTGACGGTATCAAAAGCCGCTGAGAGATCCAGGAGGACGAGGAAGGTATATTCTCCCCTATCCAACGCCCTCCTCATATCGTCTACCAGGGCGACCAAGGCTGTTTCAGTTCCATGTCCAGTCCTGAAGCCCGACTGGAATGGATCTAAGTAATCCGCTTCATCCAAGTGCGTCTGTAGTTGTTTAGCCACCACTCGCTCTATCACCTTGCCTAAGAATGGTAAATTAGAAACTGGGCGAAAGTTCTTTAACTCTTGGGGATCCAAGGAGGGCTTTTTCAAGATGGGCCTTATCACTGCCTCCTTGAGGGCTGATGGCATTGCACCCTCTTCCAAGGATGCATTTACCACCGCCTTGATCCCTTCGCCCAGTTTCTCCTTGCAGCTCACAATGAGCCACGAGGGGCAAGGATCGAGCAGACAAGTGGTTGGCTTCACAGTAGAGAACACCTTGTCCACTTCCTCAGTGAGAAGAGGCTGAAACCACTCCCATCGGACCGGAATGCAACTGGCCAATTCTGGCCCACTACTTGTACCCACGGCGTGCGGAATTGTGCGCTTCAGACGCTCGATTTTATCGGCAAAGTGCTTAGCAAATATGTCACAGGAGGCTTTAGAATGTTCCATGGGTTCCTGCGCAACTGGACCGACCAGGCTTCGGACCACTTGGAACAACCTCCTGGGACAACATTCTGCCGACGCAATAGAGGCAGCAAAGAAATCCCTCTTTGCTGCCTTTGTTGCCACATGGTAGGCCGCTATTGCTACTCTAACCAGTGTCCGATCGTCTTCAGTGCGAGACTTCCGCCACCGGCGCTGTAGTCATCTCACCTCCTGTCTCAGACCTCGCAGCCGAGGTGTGTACCAAGGTGCTGTCTGAGTTCTATTCAGGGGGAGAGGACGTTTCGGAGCCACTTGGTCTACCGCCCTGGTAATCTCCCTATTCCAATCCACCACCAGGGTTTCAACCGAGTGACCTTCCGACAGCTCCACATCTCCCAGCGCATTCAGGAATCCCTTAGATTCCATCAGGCGTCTGGGGCGGACCATCTTAATAGGTCCTCGACCCCTGTGGAGGGTGAGTGGCATTGAGAGCCCTATATTTACCAGATAGTGGTCTGACCATGACACGGGGTTAGAAGAAACAGCCCCCATTTTCAGAGCACTACCCTCCCCTCCCGAGACAAACACAAGGTCAAGCGCATGACCGGCTACATGGGTGGGCCCTATATTACTAAGGTGCAGTTCCCAAGAAGTCATGGTTTCAATGAAATCCCGAGGGGCTCCCATGAGAGTGGTTTCAGCATGCACGTTGAAATCCCCCAAAACTAGTAAGTTGGGGGAGAACAATCGCACAGCCGAGACCCCCTCGAGCACCTCGGCCAGGGAGTCTGCTGTGCAGCGGGGTGGGCGGTACACAAGCAGAATCCCTAAACTGCTCTTTGGGCCCAACCTCCAGTACATGCAATCGACAACCTTGGTCTCGTGGAGGGGAGGTCTGGCAAAAATCAAGGACTCCCGATAGATCACTGCCACCCCCCTCCCCGCCTACCAATCCTCGGCTGCTGTGCATATCGGAACCCAGCTGGACACATGGCCTCAAATATGGGAGCCGAGGCCTCATCCAGCCAGGTTTCCGTAATACATACCAGGTCTGCGTCCTCATCCAAGATCATATCGTGGATGAGAGATGTCTTCTGTACCACAGACCTGGCATTACATAACAACATAATTTGCATTACTCTGCATGACCAGATGGTGGGAAATCTCCAGTGGCACCTGGTGGCTCCATGTCAGTGGGTCAGTGAAACCCACTTCAGGTTTTAGTTTGAACTTTCAAGGAGCTCGACAGCTCCTTGAAAGTTCAGGCTAAAACCTGGAGCAGATTCCACTGCCCCACTGACACGGAGACACAATCTGCTATTGCTCAGTCCTGGGGGCCAAACCCAGCCTTCCAGGACTCTGTCTGGCCCTCAGGACTCCCTCCAAGCCACACGCCTACCATCCATGCTCTGAGCCCTTCTCAAGTGCTTTTGCCCAGTTGGAGCTTGTCCTCGCACTGTGATAATACCTCTCGGTCACCTGGATGGAGAGATGTGCAAAGGTGTTCCCGGGGGGGGTGCAAGGGGGTGCCGGAATCCTAAATGGTGGGTGGTAGTAACAATTCACAGACTCCCCCCCCCAAAAAAATATTTTTGCAGACATTTGTGGGTATGGATTGAAGGTGTAGAAACCTCTGAGTCTTGCGTAGCCGGAATGTGGCCTACAGTACAAACCTAAGAGTCTCATCTTTTACTCCACCCACTTTTGCCTCTGGCCCCGCCCACCACTGGCATGTGGGCCCCAGAAGGTTCCCCCATGGGGGAATGTGGCCCTTGGGCTGAGAAAAGGTCCCAATCCCTGACCTAAATAGTGTGTCAACATGCAAATCTACCTATAAATTTGCTGCCTATGGCTTAACTCACTGTCATCAGTGGAGCAGTGGCGGCTGGTGGCTCCATGTCAGTGGAGCAGTGGAATCCACTAAGGGTTTTAGTCCGAACTAAGTGCTTTGCACCTTGGACAGCTCCTTGAAAGTTTGGACTAAAACCTGGAGCAGATGCCATTGCCCTACTGACATGGAGTCACTAGCCTCCACTGGAGCAAATATGGGTCCATTAGGGCAAATGGTGTGCTGGCCCACCTAGCTCACTCTGCCCTCAGCCAGCTGTCACCTTCCTTCCTTCCTTCCTTCCTTCCTTCCTTCCTTCCTTCCTTCCTTCCTTCCTTCCTTCCTTCCTTCCTTCCTTCCTTATTGCAGCCAGTCCATGATGGCACCACCTGCCAGCTTCCTCTTCCTCCATTGCAGTGTTGCCCTTGTAGAACTCCAGCCGGGAAGATGATGGGGAATTATTTGGCTCTGCCTGCCATTGGCTTGGGCTCCATCTACTGTATGGGTTCCCTGATATCTGCCCCAACAGTCCCAATGGCTGTCATGACTTTGCCCCAAAGAATCTGAGAATTCTAGTCTTGAGAAGATGTTGAGAATTCTAGCTCCCTTCCTCCCCCCTCCCCCGGTGACCTCCAGGTTTCTTAGGGAGAACGAATGACTGCTAAGTAGGGAGGGGGGAGAAATTCAGTTCCGTTTGCATTCAAAGGCGAACCTACCTAATTCACACTTTCCAAAACATAACACAAACTGAAACACAGCCATCCTTCCAAATCCACACTTGCGGCATTTTGCAAAGGACACCAGCCCGCCGCAACCCGCCGTGCGCACATGCACTTAAACACGCCCAGTCGCATCAACTCGCACATCAACACGCATGCCTGCCATCACACAAGATGGCGGAGGGGGCATCCACATGACCCTGCCACCATCTTGGGTGATGGCAAACATGCGTGCTAATGCACAAGGTGAAGTGACCAGGCATATTTAAGCACCTGCTGGCTGTGCACATGTGCCGGGGTGATGTTGGATGGGAGAGTGGAGCTCCTGCTCCGCAATCCACACTGCCATCCAGTCGCTGCCCGTAACACAAAGCTAATGGCAGGGGCCCTTGGCTAGCAGCAGGTACCCTTAGCCAGCTGCAAGGCCCTTGGCCATTGCCTGACTTGGCCGCCTGCTGGCACCAGGCCTGGCAAAGGAGTTCTCCAGCCAAGTAACGTGGGGGAAAATTCATATGCTAGGGTAAAGTGGGCATAAAAACGCATGTATTAGTGAACATAACATACAAAAATTATATTAGGGGAAATTGCTTTGTAAAAAATGTGTATGTTAGGGGAAATTGCACATAAATATTGTATATTAGAAGAAATTCACACTAAAATGCTGATGAATTTTCATGAGGACTTTTTTTTAAAATAGCAAACTGATGTGGAAATGTGGAGAAAGAAAGACTGGAAAAATGAGAGACGGAATGAAACTGGGCCCAACCCTAATGTTAAGTCAGTTGAAGTGTCAGCTTTTTCTCCCTCCCAGATAAACAAACTCACCACTGAGCACAGAGGCAGCCCTACACACCTTAGCAGGGAAGGAGCTTTATTCACTTGCTAAGCAGGAAAACACCTTTACATCCAAAATTTATGGGGGGAAAAGTTCACTAATGTCTAGTCTCTACAGAACGAAGCAAGCTGAATCAAATTAATGATCCCCGTACCACCAATGGTAGACCTGGTCATGGACTATGCCTGAGTAGGTGCTCATGGCCGCCGTCCCTTTATGCAAGATGTCACTGGAAAGAAAAAACAGAGCATAGTTATAAACTATGGAATTTGCTCCTGCAACAGGCAAGGATGGCCACCAAATCAGATTTAAAAGAGGATTAGACACATTCATGGAGGAGAAGGCTATTAATGGCTACTAGCCACGATGGCTATGTTTTACCTCCACTTTTGGAGGCTCTATGCCTCTGAATACCAGTAGCTGGGAATCACAAGTGGGGAGCGTGCCCTTGCACTCAGGTCCTGCTTGGGGGCTTCCCATAAAGGGCATCTGGTTGACCACTGTGAGAACAGGATACTGGACTAGATGGTACCACTGACCTGATCCAGCAGGCTCTTCTGATGAAAGAAGGAAGGAAGTTGGATAGCCAATGTGTCTTCAAGACAGGTCGACTTTCCTCCCTTTTTAGGAACGGAGAAAGCTGCCTTATACCGACTCAGATCAATGGTCCATCAAGCTTAGTACTGTCTGCACTGACTTGCAGCAGCTCTCCAGGGTTTCAGGCAGGAGTCTCTCCGGCCCTACGTGGAGATGCTGGGGACTGAACCTGGGACCTTCTAGATGCAAGGCAGGCGCTCTAACCACTGAGTTGTAGCCCTTCCCCTTTTTACAACCAATTGGGGACCTGTGGGTTTCGCCCTTTTCCCAGGGCCCATTTTCACAATGTAAATCTGTCCCTCTTTCCAAAAGCTGCCATTAGCCCCATTTATTTATTTAACGAAAGGTATGTACCGCTTGATTGCGAAAAACCTGTAGGCGGTTTACAAATAGTCAATAAAATAAAATGTAAGGACTGATAGCAACTGGACTGTGCACAGGAGAAAATGGCTGATAATTTTAATAAGTGATGGTGTTGGGGTTTAGGGAGTCCTTAGGGGCCAGTCTGGATAACTTAGAGTAAACTTGGATAACCACACTGATAACTAAGGGCAGCAGTTACCTACCCCTACCATAAGCTGCCAGCAATAATATATTCTACATACCATTGCGTGTCAACCTTCAAATATTGTGGAACGCTAAATGCCATTGCTTGTCAGCAATTAAAGCATAACACATATCAAAGCCAACTAGTATCAGAACCAAATACAAATACCAAATATCCAGTGGGGGGCGGAATGGATATTGAAAGTATGTGGTGACTATCTGACATCAACATTCAAAAGAGGAACTCGGGGGAAATTTTCACCTCTCACATGTGCCATCCACAACTGACAGCACCACTCATGCATTACTTGGAGTCATCAGGAGGTGGCAGCTGTTTGAAGTGTTTTGTACCCTAAGCGGAGGCTAGGAGGATAGTTGAACCCAACTCGGAACCTCAGGATCTCCACACGGTGTCCACAGGTTGCTGGCAGTGTTTGGGGATCGATTTAGGGGTACAAGAGGATGTAGAACCCTGAGACTGCTTTCAGATAGGTGGCTCCTAAAGCTGCCCAATCATAACTCTTCCGATGTAAGCTACAAGCAGAATTGCAATTGTGCTTTTTTCTGTGTCCATCCCATTATATTCCATCCACAACAGCAGGTGTGACCCATCTTCTTTAGGTTGGGCCATTTGAAGATCAGCACACAGTCATCACAACCTCTGCAGTGAGTGCCATTTTATGACCCCATTCAAACAAAATTTTAATTGTTTTTTAATGATCACTAAAAAGATTTTTTTAAGAAAAAATGGAAGAGAGATATAGAGCAATATCACCATAATGCCATCATGTAATCTTTTTCTGTTTTGTTTTAAGTTTAGAGTTCTTTGCACCTTGGACAGCTCCTTGAATGTCCAGACTAAAACCCGGAGTGGATTCACTGCCCCACTGACATTGGAGCCCCCAGTCTCCACTGGAAACCACTGGAGAAGCATTTTATTAAGAGGGTTTTGGCTCTGGAGCTGTTCTGAGATGTAGAGCAGCCTCAGGGACTTTTGTATCTGCTTTTAAAAAGTAAAATATGAATTCCCTCCAAGATACACATATGAGTGAAGTCATAGCCATTGATAGTAAGGGGGGCATTAAGGTCTGTATCCCATGAAACTCAACTCAGAGTTAGGGCTGAGGGAGAAATGTGATTTTGTTCACATTTAAAGCTGAATCTATTAAATTCACACTATCCGAAACAAGGTGAGTACTGAAACGCAGGGACCCTTTGCAATTTATCCAAATTTTGTGATGTGGTTCTCCAACCAATCAATGTTTACACCAATGTATGTCTTAGGGGGAAGTGTGCATGAGAATGAATACAGACAACAATGCATTACATTAAGGAAAATTGCTTGCAAAAAATGTGTACATTACTCAACACCGAATACGAAAAATATGCTTGTTGGGAGAAATTCACGCTAAAACGCTGAAGAATTTTCATAAGGTTTTTTTTTTTTTAATCGCAAATTGCTGTAGAAATGTAGAGAAGTGAATTTAAAGTTGGGAAAATGAAAGAACTGAAATGGACAGATCCTTCCATCCCTACTCAGAGTAGACCCATTGAAATTAATAGACCTATGTTAGCCATGTCCATTAATTTCAATGCGTCTGCTCATTGGATACAACTGTAAAACCTTGGCAAATCCCCCATCACCACCACCCCCATCCACCCTCTCCTTTCTGCTTGGCCCCTGCCTCATGCTCACCTGAGCTTCTCTTGCACCTGCAGGGGTTTGACTTGTTCTAGCCAGCTCAAGGCCTGATTCCAGTAGCTCTTGGCTGCCTCCTGAAGTTGGGTTGAGATTTCCTTTTCCTCGGCTTCTCGTTTCTGCAAGTGATAGCTGGAGACATCTATTTTTAAAAAGGTAAGCCGTTAATTATTTTTGGAATGGTATTGCATCGCTTTATTATTCATTTATTTATTTAGGCACATATATGCCACTTAATCATCAGTATTTATGTGGTATATATAAAAATAAACCATACAGAGAATAAAAGTCATCATAAAATCGAACATAAACCCCAAAACTATGTGAAAATGCTTGGTAGAATAAGAAAGCCATTGGCCCTGTTGGCACTATACATTTAGGGCAGTATTGTACCACATGAAACAGTGCTGGCTTCCCCTAAAGAATCCTGGGATCTGTAGGTTATTGGAAGACCCCTCTTCCCCTCACAGAACTATAGTTCCCAGAGTGGTTTAACATTTAATCTCTCTTCCCAGTGAACTGTGGGAACTGTAGCTCATTGAGGGGAACAGGAGTCTCCTAACAACTCTCAGTACCCTTAAGAAACTATAGTTCCCAGGATGTTTGGGGAAAAGCCACAACTGTTTAAAGTGGTATGATACTGCTTTAAATGCATAGTGCAAATGGGGCCTTTGTCCTGTGCCTGAAGTTCATCAAGGAGGGTGCCTGTCTAATCTCATTTGGGAGAGAGTTTATCGCTTGCATTTCTAGAGGAAGTGCAATTGTGATATGTTTGCCCTGATTGTTTTGCCTTTGCTGTTAAATGCACTGACTGTTTTGCACTTATTGTAAGCCACTGTGAGCTGCTTGTTCAAAGTGGAGAGTGGGCCATAAATATTCAGTGAAATGAAGCTATATGGCTTTCAGGTCGGGCCACTCCTTATAATCATGGCGTTTCGCTGCCTGAGGTGAAGATCCCCACCATTACGTATAGAGAGGCAGACGGGACTTCTGTGGGAACCTACTTTAAAACTGGTGAGGGGATCACGTCCTCCAGCACATTGACCTGAGGGCAACAGGCTATTTCAGAGGACGCAGGACAGGCTGTGTGGCACACACAGCTCTATCCTCCAACAGAAAGGAAGGGCCGGGAGCTCAGGGGAAACAGGCAAGGGCTGCCACTGTTGCCTCCCAGGATCTGTTGCTTGAGACAGTTGCCTCACTCTGCCTAATGGTAGAGCCGGCCCTGCTAATAACAATTGAGAGTGTAAATGAGATGCAACCTTTCTACATTTAGAATGACGAGAACTAGTATTCCCACGAGGATTAGGGGCCATCTAAAGCCCAGAAAGGACATTTCCACTTCTGTATGTCTCATTTCAGCATATCATTCATGTCAAAAAAGGAGACTCATTCTAAAAACATGGACATTTTTGGAATTTATGATGTCATCATCATTTTCGTGATGAGTTTCAAACTAAAGCAGACCACACTGTCTCATCCAGAATAGATACTGTTGCTTGCTACTTCCCTCCCCCACTCCAGCAGGACTCCTGCACAGTTAAGTGTCATCTGACAGACAGAAATTCAATAGGAACTGGCTGTTACTTAGGATGGCCGGCTGCAATTCGGGATGGGGCTCCTGTACCAGTGGATACTGTTGCCTCCAATGTCAGTGGGACAGTGAATCTGCTGTGGGTTTTAGTCTGGACTTTCAAGGAGATGTCCACGGTGCTTTCAAAGTGCTTGGACAGCTCCTTCAAAGTTCAAAGTAAAACCTGGAGTGGATTCACTTCCCCGTTGACATTGGAGCCACCATTCTCCACTGTCTTGTTAACTGTAAAAATTCAGCCCTGCAGCTTATCTTTGCAAGGGAAATAGCTGCAGCAGCAAAACTCCCCCTTCCATGTAAGTTATTCGGCCCATTCTCTGTATGTTGACTTGCATTTATATCTTATCAGGTCAATGGGGCTTACTCCCAAGTCATGCACATAAAAAGTAAAAGATGCAAGAATCCTTTGGCTTCAATGTGACAATTTGGGATGTACCTTGCTCTGGTTCAAGGGCCCTTGCACCTGATCCTATCCACATTTTGCCTTGCACAGCAGAATATAAAACCATTCCTAATTTGCACTTTATAGGAGACTGGAACACGGCCATAGATCTTAATGTCTTCGAATCAGCAACTGGGGAAAACTTGCCTGAGCAGAGAAGTACTAACAGGACTGATGCAGCCACAAGTTTCAGATCCATTTTCACAACAGGTACCTAAGATGTTGAAACCGAAACATTTGCTTAGGCAAACATAGTTAAGAAAGTCACAAAGCCAAGCACCTCGTTAGAAATAGCAGACGTTGCTGTTTTTCAGACAATACATTTCCCCACGAGTTCTTTCAAATACTCTGGTCTGAAGCTCATAGAATGACTTTGGGTTAATCCCTAATTCACTTTGGGATGAGGAAGAAATTCAGTTCAGTTTCTATTTAAAGGTGAATCTACCAAACTTGCACTTTCCAAAAAGTTACATGAACCGAAACATAGCTATTCTTCAGAATTCACACTTATCCACATTTTATGATGTACTTCTCCAACCAAGCAATGTTTACAAAGATGCATATGTTAGGGGGAAATGTGCATAAAAACAAATATACTAGTAAAAATGACATACAAAAATGTATTATAAGGAAAATTGCTTGCAAAACTGTGTACATTAGTCAAAACTGCATACAAAAATGTGTTTATTGCAAGAAATTACACCCTAAAATGCTAATGAAGTTTCATGAGGATTTTTTTTAAAATGAACAGACATGCAGATTGCTGCAGAAATGTGAAGAACTGAATTTAAGACTAGAAAAAAAATCAGAAACTGAGAGAATCTAAATCGAAAGATCCTTCCATCCCTAATTCTCAATATAACCTACCTCACAGGGTTATTGTGAATCAGATAAATGGGGAGGGAGATCACTAGGTACCCAACCTTGAGCTCTTTGGATGAAAGGCTAAATATCCATTTCATCCATGTCCACATGCTCAGCCACTTACCATGGGATTCATGGGGTTGCCAACCACTCTCGTGTGCGCATTTTTAATCTCATCAATAACATGTTGCCAGAAAACCCATGTGATTCTTTCTCATCTAATCAACACCGTGCTGGAAGGGAGGATTCCAATATTGGGATGCTTTTAATTTAAATTAAACCACATTAGCAGATTCGTCACACAAAAATACACTTTTCTTTTGTTGTTGAAGACAAACGACTGTGATCAACAAGGTTCAAGATCACTGCTGGGTCAAAGGCTATCAATGAGGCTATCAATGCCATGATGGCTGTTTTCTGCCTCTGCAGTCGGAGGCAGCATGTCCCTGAATACCAGTTTAGTTGCAGGTGGGGAGAGTGCTGTTGTGGCTGGGTCCTGCTTTTGAGCTTCCCATGGGCATCTGGCAGGCCACTGTGAGAACAAGATGCTGGATTGCACGGGCCTTTGGCCTGATCCAGCGACAGGGCTCTTCTTACAATCTTATGAAGCTACCATGCACTAATTTGCATACACAGTACAAAATTTTGGCACATGCTCCTTTAAAATGTCACCATTCAATAAAGCAGAGGTGTGGAACCTCTGGCCCTCCAGAAGCTGCTGAACTACAACTCCCATCATCCCTGACCACTGGCCATGCTGGCTGGGGCTGATGGGAGTTGGAGTCCAACAACATCTGGAGGGCCACAGGTTCTCCATCCCTGCAGTAAAAGCTCCCAACTTTTAACGGCCAATGCTTTTGTATCTTTAACAGCTCTCTGAGAGGCAGGGATGAAGCAGGCGATGCTCTACCTGTCACGCGGTTTGGTGGGAGATACTTGACTTGCTTTATTTCTGTGGGGAATCATGTTATTAAAGGCAGAGGAGCATGACCAGTAAAAAAAACATGGCAACTGTTAGAAATTTAGACTTACCTCTCAGTATGCTGTAAATTGCAGCGCTCCTTCTTCTTAGCTGTTAGGGAGAATCCTCCAAACCTAAAACTAAGCACAGAAGATATTCAGGTCAAGAGGAAACAGCACACAAGGGAGATCAGTACTTCCAGTTTCAAAATCAGAGCTTAGCCCTTGATCTCCCGATCTTCTGAGGGCAAGATTTCAAAAAGGCCCATTTGGTTTCCTCTCAGAGTGCATTACATTCCTACCTCATTTTCAGATATGCAAAAATGTAAATAGGCCATGGACACACTCAGCTTTACAGAAAACGCCACCCAAGCACAACAGCCAACAGATTAAGAAAGGGGGGGGATTCTAAATTCTGCACCACTCTCCACCCTGACTTTGGTCCTTAAATCTTGCGGGTGCACGGCTGGTTGTGACGGATCTCCCTGTCGGGTCCTGGGATGGCCTGAGGCCCAGCTTCCTCCGGCGCCATGAAGAATCCTGAGACTACTCTCCACCTCCATTCCCCCCAATCCTGCCTTCCTTGCAAAGGTGCAAGGGGGATGGCCTCAGAGTTAATCTCCTGAGTGTACAAGCCCACTCACACGCTCTTCTGTCTGGATGCAGCAGCATTACCTGTCCCTGGGCAAGAATCAACTACAGCACATTTATATGAGGTGATGCTCTTACACGCACAAGCACGCACACAGACGCGCACACACACACACACTCCCCTCTTTCTCACCTTCTCCCAGAATCCTCTTGCCAAACGGCACATCCCCTGATGTGTCCAAAGTTCAAACAAACAGGTCTAGACTGTAAGGCTGGTAGAAGAGAGAGGGGCGGGGAGAGAGTCCAGCTAATATTCACCTTTGGAAGCCAGTAGACTTATGGACACAGCTGGAGAATAACTGGGAGACTGCCCAGTGACGGTTCTTTCATCTGTTATCAACTCTGGAGCCCCAATAGTTAAGAAAGTAAGAAAGGCCCATCTAGGCTAGTATCCTGTCCTATCTCACAGTGGCCAACTAGATGCTTTTGGGAAGCCTACTGAGTGCAACAGCACTCTCTCCACTGAGTGAAGGCTGACCCATTAGGGCGTATGGGGCACTGCACCATCAACCTCAGCTTGTCCTCAGCTAGCCCCCATTTGCCCGTGTTGTTACTTACCACCCCTCTGAGGGGCGGCCTTGGCTGACAACTTCCTCCCCCTCCTTAGTCTCAATATTGTCCTTGTAGAATCCAGCAGGAAGGAGGAGGACGGGGACAAAAAATGTGTTTATTAAGAGAAATGCACACTAAAATGCTGGTTTGTGTTCTTCATCTTTTAAACATTGCAAACTGATTTCCACACACTGATGTGGAAATATGGTGGCCTGAACGTGAACATGGAAAAATGAAAAACTGGGAGAATCCAAAACAGATAAATTCATCCAATCATATCCGCCCCACACATTCCTAGCACTAGGTGGAAAATATGCAGAAACTCAAAGAAGACCTTTATCGGGACCAACGTAAAAGTCTCAAAGGAGTGAGCAAGCATTTCTGTTCCCTCAAACACCTCATCAGGGTGGATGTTAAACAAAAGCGGCGTGGCAGGTGATAGAAATACAGTGTTCTTTATTTAATTAGGAGATTTATATCCTGATTTTCAACTAGAGTCCTCAAAGCAGTTAACAGCATTTATAAACACCAAGAACCACAGGCTCACAGAACAACCAGCCCCACCAAAGGAGGTGGAGGCAGCATTAGATGGTCCTGCCCACAGGGCAGACCCTATGGGGTAGTGGGGTGGGGACCAGAGCAGGCTCTGATGTTGTCTTTGCCTGCCTCGCGTGCTCCCTTCTTCTTTTCCACAGGGCAAAGCTGGACAGCTTCACTCTACAGTTTGTAATCACTTCAGATGAAATGGCAGAGGTGCTACACAGACTATTTGTTTGTTTGTTTGTTTATTTAATTTCTGTCCCACCTTTCCTCTAAGGAGCTCAAGGTGGCATACAAGCACAGCCCTCTGCCTCTCCATTTTATCCTCACAGCAACCCTGTGAGGTAGGTTAGGCTGAAAGACAGTGACTTGGCGCAAGGTCACCTAGCGTGGGCTTCATGGCCGAGTGGGGATTTGAATCCTGGACTCCCAGGTCCAGCACTCTAACCACTGCACTCTTACGGACACTTGCCTAGAAGGAGGAAGCCTCATTGAACAAGGCGGAAAAATGACTTTTCTGACAAAAGAGGAGTAGGATTCACATTAGGTTAGGCCAGGGGTAGCCAATGTGGTGCCCTCCAGATGTTGTTGGGCTGCAATATATGACTCCCTGGCAGGGTTCTATAGACAACGCAGCCATCCTCCGAAATTTGCACTTCTCTGAATTGTGCAATACAGTTTGCCAACCAAACAAGGTTTACCAAAATGCATGTAATAGGGGAAAGGGTGCAAATGAGTGTCCGTTAACTCGGACAGATGGGCAACTAATAAATAAAATTTTATTTTTTTATTATATTATATATTGGTGAAAACAACGAACAAAAATGCATTACAGTAGGAAAAAGCACTTGCAAAAATGTGGACCTTAGCCAAAATTGCCTACACAAATGTGTTTATTAGGAGAAATTCAATGGTGGTGAATTTTCATGAGGATTTTTTAAAAAAAAATGCAAATTGTGGCAGGAATCTAGAGATCCGAGCTGAGAAACTGAGAGAACCAGAATGGAAAGATCCTTCCATTTCTGCTTAGGAGACAGTGCATAGTTAATTAATTGTGAGGGCAGCCCTACCATTACGCAGCTCGAAGCATATGCACCAGGTGGCGGATGATGATGATGGGGGGGGAATATCTGAGTCCCCTAAGCTAGCCTGCCTTACATCTCCCAAACTACCCAGCTGCCTCAACAGCAGTGGAGACTGGTGGCTCCGATGTCAGCAGGGCAGTGAATCTGCTCCGGGTTTTAGTCCAAACTTTCAAGGAGCTGTCCCCTTGGCCTCCACTGCTCAAGAGCATGAAGGCTGTTGTCCCTTCACTCAGCACTGAAAAAAGATTCAACTGCCAGTCCAATGGGATTCTCAATGTGGAATGAGCGAGGGGGAGATGCCCTCTTGGCCTTCGCCTCAGGCAGCAAATTATCTTGAGCCAGCTCTGTTAAATGCGCCTGAACACAACACAGGATCATGCTTAGGAAGGTTCCATAAAGAACCTGGTTTGGCATAACTTTGAAAAGCGAACGTCCAATCGTGGGCTCCCTTTGAAAAGTGATCCCATGAACATACTGTGCTGAAAGAACACAGTCCCACTGGGGAAAACCTATCCCTTTACTCCACCTGGCTCCCAACTACAGGCTGGTTCATTTGAAATATCTCCCCCATAAAGGCCTGGTAGACTGCAGGTCCAAAGGACTATTTATTCAAGGATCTAAACTGATGAGCAGTCAGTGTTTGAGGAGACAAGGACAGTTTGCTTAGGCCTTCCGCAATATTTGCTCTCAGTCACTTATCAACCAACTTTATTCTGGGAAAAGTTCAAAAAATGTCTTACTAGCCAAGGGACACTCTGGACGCTACAGAGGAGGGAGAGGAAAATACTCCTCAGTGAACTTATACTCAAGACCCACAAGCATGGTTTAGAAATATAGGCAGCTGCCTCATCCTGAGTGAGACCATTGGTCCATAGAGCTCAATATTGTCTACACTGACTGGCAGGGGCTCTCCAGGGTTTCAGGCAAGGGAACGTTCCCAGCCCTACCTGGGGATTGAACCTGGGGCCTTCTACATGCAGCGCTACCACTGAGCTGCAGCCCTTTCCCTTGTGTTCATTTTCATTTGATGTCATTTGAGCTAAACAAAGCATAGCCCTTGCTTTCAGGGCTCATCCCTGGAACATATGATAGGGTTGCAAAAGGGAGGGATGCCCCTAAGCACATGAAATACCAACCAGGGGTCAGACTGATGTGTGGACCACCAGTGGTCCACAAGGGTCATCCAGGCGGTCCACAACAGGTCTGTGAAAAGCAGTGGGCACAGCAGCTGTGAAAGGCAGGCAGAACAGCTGATCCATTGGATTTAGAACCTGATGGTCCACCCAGACGGTGAGCAGGAAAAGGGCGGAAGTGGCAGGGGAAGGAGGCACTTGGGAGGAGGGGAGAGGATTAGCAGGATTAGTGCAGATTTCTCCTAATATACACATTTTTGCAAAGCATTATTATTATTATTAGTAGTAGTAGTAATAATAGTAGTATCCTTCTTCCCAAAGGGAGCCCAAGGTGCCAATTTATTCCAATATAATATGTTTTTGTAAGTTATTTTAATAAATATATGCACTTATATGCACCGTTTACCCTAGTATACTGTTCTGCAACCTTGGGTCCCCCAGATGTTGTTGGACTACAGCTCTCATCATCCTTGGCTATTGGCTAAGCTGGCTGGGGTTGATGGGAGTTGTTGTCCAACAACATGTGGAGACCCAAGGTTAAAGAACAGTGCCGTAGTATATGCATTCTTGTAAAAATTACTTGCCTGCAAAATCCGTAAAAGTACGAATTTCGAAGGATGGTTGTGTTTTGGTTCATGTCTTGTTTTAGAAAGTGCAAATTAGGTACGTTCATTTTTAGATGTGATCTGAATAGAATTTCCCTTCCATCCCTAGTCTGGGTATCTGAAAAAGGCTGAATTTTGTACTTTTGTTAATTTAAAATTTGTTTCAAAAATCTGAGCGAGTAACATCTCAGTCTGTTTTTCTAGCATATATACACACAGAAACTCTAAATTTTCTTTGAGAATTCATCCCATCAACTTTCAAAATTGTTTAGCAAGGGAAGTGTGTGTTGTTTCCTTGGCACAAACAATTTCAGAAAATTTGTGAAAATTTACATATGAAATGTCCTGGGGGTGTGGGGAGGAGAAATGGTTTGGTAGGGAGGAGACTTTGGGAAGCTGCTTAGGAAAGAAATTAAAACACAATCCTTCCTTCCCCACAGTGGGTGATGACTTATTGGGAAGAAAACCACCATATATAAATGGCAATAGAAACAGAGATTACATAGAGAGGAATTTTCTTTTTATTTGAGACTAATAAATGATTCCAATAAAAACATAACAAAAATGTAAAAAATGCAGGAGCAGCTGACAGGTGCTGCCATGTAGCCCCCCCATCCAGATTTTTCAGGTCCTGCCCCTGGACAGCCAGAAGCTCTTCTATTGCTTCTGGGGTGGGGTAGGGGTGTCATATAAAAATCTTCCTTCCAGTCAGAGAAGCGTGTGGGGAAGTGGGGGTCATGCATCTTCCCCACAGGAGAGTGGATTCAGTCAGATCCCTCATTGGAAAACGTTGCCTTGAATTTGTCCTTCAGCTTCTGGAAATTCTCGGTGAACCAGTTTCTGTCAATAGGAAGACAACAGTGAAGGAACTCTGCCACCCTCAGCCAAGGCTGGTGCAAGACACGGCACTGCACAAGGCAGATAACGCCACCCTTGAGGACCCCTGTTGCTATGGGGTCCGTCCTCGGAACAAGTCATTCTGGGCAAGGTGGCCCCAGAGAGTGTCTGCACTACCATCGCTTTTCCAGTTCTAGCTGTAGAAAAGTGATGCAAACACTCTCCTTGGCCACTGGCACTTTCCCACGGTGGTTAGAAATTTGTTTCGACATTCTGGCAGTGGCGACTGGTGGCTTCATGTAAGTGGGACAGTGAAATCCACTCTGGCTTTTAGTCTGAACATTCAGGGACCTGTCCAAGGTGCTGAAGCTGAAGTGCCTTGGGCAGCAACTTGAAAGTTTGGACTAAAACCCAGAAAGGATTCCACCGTCTCATTGACATGGAGCCACCTGCCGCCACTACATTCTGAAAAAGAACTGGCTGTGCAGGCACTCTCCTGGGCCATCTCACCCAGAATGCCTCACTCTGAGGAAGGACCCCATCCCCCATAGCAAGGCCTAGAGATGGGGTTGGTGCTTTGGAGAGTCCCACAAGTGCCAAGATGGTGGTGGGCGGCGGGGTAGCAATGGTACCAGCCAGGAGGGTCAGTGGGCCAGCTGGCAAAGCTAGCAAGAGGGGTCATAAATTCCCTGCCCCTGCCATTTGAGGGAATCTGTATTTGCTCTCCCCCCTCTCTCTCTGCCCTGTGAGCTCACAGAGGGGGAAACACAACTGCAGGGCCAACTCTTCCACTTCATGCTCACCTGTATCCTTCCTATCATTTAGCAGGATAAATGCACCTGCCTCTTACCCCCACCCCACCAGAGCAAGCAGTAGCACCCCACATGGCTGAGCAGCCACCACTGGCCCTAGAGCAGCCTTTCCCAACCAGTGTGCCTCCAGATGTTGTTGGACCGCAACTCCCATCAGCCTCAGCCAGCATTGCCAATGGCTGAGGTTGATGGGAGTCGTGGTCCAACAACGTCTGGAGGCACACCGATTGGGAAAGGCTGCCCTAGAGTGTTATCTTCTCACCCGTCCCCTGGTTTGAATTTACCAACCAGTAGCAGAAGCCACCATTCTGATGTTCCAAAGATGCCCCCGAGCGGTGCTAAGTCAGGACACTGTGGGAACATTGAAATGACTGGCCGCTTTCTGGTGCCAAGGCCACTAGGTAGAGGGTCCCTCTGTCGGGGGGGCACCGTTTGGCTCTTTGCCATGATGCCCCCGTGCCTATGCCTCTTTCAGTGCGACACTGACCCTTCCCACTCAACAAGGCATGTTGTGCTGCTACAGATGTCCCTCGGTTCATGCGCGTCTCTTGCCCCTGGCTTAACAGCTGGAGAGGAGGCAGGCAGCATCCTGTTCAGGGGGTTCCAATTCCAGACCCCAGTTCTACATCTGAGGATTATAATGGCACAGGAAGATTTTGCAGCCCGCTGCATCCTGTTCTACTCAGTTTCCCCATCTCCTGGTGGCTGGAGGAACTGACAGAATTCCGCTTGAATACCAGTCAAGATTTGGCAAATATTAACTGCTTTGCTCTCGGCAGGTACTTGCCTACATGGTAGCCCCTTTAAACCCTGCCTGCCCCCAGTAATGGAGGTCATGATTCCTTCTGGCAGACCTAGGGTGGATTCAGCAGAACAACGTTTTAGAGGCCCTTCTCCAGGGTGCCGCTTTGCAGCCTGGGATAGAAAACACAGGAAATTGCCTTATACTGAATCAGACTACTGGGCCATCTAGCTCAGGACTGTCAACACTGGCTGGCAGCAGCTCTCCAGGATTTCATACATTCCCAGCCCTATCTAGACAATCCAGGGATTGAACCTGGAACCTTCTGCATTCAAAGCAGATGCTCTACTGCTGAGCTACAGCCCACAGGAGTTTTCAGTTTCCTCTGGGACCTTAATGGGAATCTGTTAAAAAAACATAACTCAGATTTATCAAGGAGAATGGATCGTTGATGTTGTTGTATTTGAAGCCAAACATTAACAGGGTCCTTCACTCCTCCTACCCAGGAGTCTAGCAGGGGGTTGCGCAGGAGCATTGCGCAGGGGGTTGGACTTGAAGGCCTTATAGGCCCCTTCCAACTCTACTATTCTATGATTCAATGATTCTAGGTCCAGCTCAAGATGTTTTTCTAGTTTAGGGGGCTCAGGTGTGTCTACTCCACACCTCTCAACATCTGCCATCGAAGGCTGCTGCCTCACTCTGAGCAAAGGTAAGGCCAGCCCTGTGTTTGAAGCCTGCAAAAAGTTAGCTAGACATTCACCTGGTCTTGGTGCTTAATTCACTGTGGTGGAGGTCACGGAAAGCCTCTTTGGTCTTCTCTCCAATGTTGTCAACAAAAGACTGGACTTCATGTTGGAACTCCTCGAACTTTTGAGATAAGGTAGGCTCCGTCATTGGAACTGGAACCTCAGCAGCGGCTTGGAGACAGCAAAGAAAACAGGGGCAGATACATTAAGGAATGGACCTCACAGCTTGAAAACACACATATCTGGTTTTGCAAGACATTCTTCCGCCCTGTTCTTCTTTCTGCCCCTATCTGATGCAGGTTTATCTTTCCTTTCCCTGTTTGGCCTTAAACATGTTCCTGTGTTACATCTGCATTGACATTTACCAGGTTTCCTCTCAACCACGGTTTGCAAAACAGCCCAAAGCTAACCTTGGTTAGCATCAACCACGGCTAGAATCAGTGCAGATGTCAGAGAAAGCAATGGGCTGGTTTTTTTTAAACATCCTTTCCACTGAGCCAAAGTCACTGCCACATCTGCAGCCCAGCCACTCATGGTGGCAGCAGCGGAATGGGATGGGAAGGCAGATTTGGCCTGATATCTGCACCAGCTTCAGGGTGGTAAAGCGACTGGGTCTGGATTGGGCCTGTTTCTTGCTGGCACCAGCTGTGAAAAAAGCTCAGGATCCAGCAGATTCTGGGTTGGCTCTGCCCTACACCCCAGAGATACTGCCGGTGGGGCTTCTGCCTGCCTGTTTGGTGGGGAGATGGGGGAAGTCTGCACTGATGGAAGGCCAACTAAGCCAGCAGAAGCAAGTAGAGGGACGCCTCTGGTCAACACAAACTAACACACACACACACATATCCCGGCATAAGGGGGGGGGTTGGATTGCAGCTTTAGGGCAGATCCACATCATACACGTAAAGCACATCCAATGCACATTTATATTTATTTATTTTATTTATTAATTATATTTCTATATCGCCCAATAGCCGTAGTTCTCTGGGCGGTGCACAACATAAAAACATCCAATATACAAGTAAAAACATATATCAACAACTTAAAAACAATATACCAAAAGTAGTAGAACATAATTAAACATATAAACAACTACAACACAAGCCTACAAATATTAAAAACGTATTAAATCAGTTAAAAGTATTAAGATGTTAAGGTGTTAAGTAATTAAGATTACTAAAATATTAAGAGCGTCAGTGCAAATGTAGGTGTTACGATGTTAAAAATGTTGTTAAAATGTTGTTAAAAAGCCTGGGAGAACAAAAAGTGTTTTACCTGGCGCCGGAAGGACAGCAATGTTGGCGCCAGGTGTACCTCATCAGGGAGAGAGTTCCATAGTTCGGATATCACATGACTTTCTCCAAAGAATCCTGGGAACGTCACAGAGCTACAAATTCCCAGCAACCTTAACAAACTACAGTTCCCATGATCCTTTGGGGGAAAGGTCATGTGATTTAAATGTGCATTGGATGCCCTTTAAATGTATGATGTGGATCTGCTGTTAGGTCACATTCACACCATACATTTATTCCACTATTATCCCACTTTAAACAGGCATGGCTTCCCTCAAAGAATCCTGGCAAGTGTAGTTTGTGAAGGGCGCTGACAGCTGTTAGGAAACCCCTATTCCCCGCACAGAGCTACAATTGCCAGAGTGTTTTACATTTAGTCCTCTTTCCAGAGAACTCTGGGAACTAGAACTCTATGAGGGGAATAGGGGTCCCTTAACAACTCTCAGCACCCTTCACAAAACTATACTTCCCAGGATTCTTTGGGGAAAGCCTGTTTAAAGTGGAATAATAGTGGAATGTATGGTGTGAATGTGACCTTAGTGTATTTATTCAGGAATGAACACGGTTCCTCTCATAAAGCAAATGCCACACAGTTCCAAAATGCACTTTCAATGGGGAATGTTTTCCTTTCTATCTGCCAGCTCTAAGCTGCCTCCTGCTCTCCAGCTCACTCCCAGCCCTGCCACCCCATTTGTTTTAAAGCCTCCGTTGCTTCCAAGTCTCAAACCTACTCAGTGCCGGTAGCAGCTTCTGTCTACAGACTTGGCCGCCCACAGCTGTAAGCCTGGCAACGATGGGAAAAGTGATGTTCCTTGACCAGAAAAAAAGGGAGGGGAGCACTGGTGGTTTCATACGGCAAAAACAAGTGTAACATAACAGCCGTGGCAGGATCTACACGGACGTGTTGAACTGGGAGGGGCCCTCAGAGGCAGGGGCTTCTTGTGGGCCCTGGGAGAGGGGCGGGCCAAGGAGCAGCAGGAAGGTGTGGCAGCAAGTTGCAAGAAGGATCTGCTGCAAACCTGCATAACCAGAGCTACCAAATCAGCCAGGGGGAAAATAATAAATGCTACTGTGGTCTGTGGGATTTGTGATGGTACTGCATAATGAAATTATTCCAGCTCTAACCTGTCACGACAGACAACGCTACGAAGATCACTGCAGCAGACAATGAGATCTGCATGATCTTTGGGGGTCCCAGAGTTCCTGGTGGAGAAAAGAAGAGAGAAAAATGAGAGCATAGACAGGGTTGACCATTAATAACAATGATGATGATTGTGGTGTTGAAATGCCCATCTGCTGGCTGACTTACTGTGGCTGAGATTGCTTTGACAAAATCTGTTTACTGAGCATCCTGATTTGTTTGCACAAAATTCATGGGGAGGTTAAATGGCTGCCTATTGAACATTCATTCTGATTTGTTTGCAGGGAGGTTATACGATGTTGCATCTAGCCAGGGCAATCCCACACTTTCCAATGCGTTTTTCTGTCACTTTGAAAGGTTGCTACACAGAGGAGGGCCAGGATCTCTTCGCAATCGTCCCAGAGTGCAGGACACGGAATAATGGGCTCAAGTTATAGGAAGCCAGATTTTGGCTGAACATCAGGAGAAAAATCCTAACTGTTAGAGCAGTATGTTAATGGAACCCATGACCTAGGGAGGTGGTGGGCTCTCCAAGCCTTGAGGCATTCAAAAGGCAGCTGGACAGCCACCTGTCGGGTATGCTTTAAGTTGGATTCCTGCACTGAGCAGGGGGTTGGACGGGATGGCCTTATAGGCCCCTTCCAGCTCTATGATTCCTTAATGCAAAAAGTCCACTTTTTTGAGGGGGGAAGAGGGGTTTGTTGCACAAGAGTGACAAATCAGCTTTAATTGAGCAAGCTAAATTTGCCAGTGGGTGACTGAATCCTACCCCAAAATAGCAACAGCCTGGAAGAGCTCTATGTCCAGTCTTCTTCACCCAAAGCAGAGATGGGGAATCTCAGGCCAGGAGCCAAATGCAGCCCCCAAGCTCTCTTGTCTGGCTCTTGGGACTCTTCTCAGGCCACACCCCTTCTGAAGCCACACCCCTCTCCCCAGGCCATGCCCCTCACTGACCCTGCAGCACACCCTCCTCAAGTGCTTTTGTCTGGCTGGAAAGTGTCCTTGAACTGTGATGATGCCACTTGCTTCCTCAGTGGAGCGATGTGCATGTGTGTGTAAACCTCTGACTTTTCTGTGGTTGAAACGTAGCCCAACGCAGAAAGGTAAATTTCACATTCATTGCTCCGCCCACTTTTCCCTCTGGCCCCGCCCACCATTAGAATGTGGTCCCAAGAAAGTTGCCCACAAGGGAATGCAGCTCTTGGGCTGAAAAAGATTCCTCTCTGCTGATCCAAAAAGAAATATAAACCCAGGTCACTCCGACCCTCACTGCTCAGGGTCGTATACAGAGATCATCCTTAGCATTTTAATAGCAGTTTCGAGCATTCAGAGCACAAGATTTGAATTGTTGACTCCCTGGTTTCATAATGCAGTATCTTAGCCACTTTGCCATACCAGTCTCTGGGGAGGAAGTGGACCCCAACCTGCTGGAGGGTAACCGACAGCTTGTACCTATAGGCAGCAGTGCCCCTACATTCCCTCTCCAACTGCTAGTTGCAAAGAGAGTTGCCAACTGACCAGGAAAATGCCTGCTTTGCTCTTCTATCTTTAACAGCAGTTTGATGCTCAGAAATCAGCAAGTTAATTTTTTCATGGTTTGGAGAGACTCATTATTACCTGGCAAAAGCAGATCAAGCTGTTGCTGCTAAACTCACAGGAGCAGAGACTGATAAAAGAGAGAGAGTTGACAAGCCTAGCCACAAACAGCTTGGCAATCTTTGTTGTAGATTCATAGGGTTCATCACACATCACCAAATTCTCAACAAGTCTGGAAACTGCTTCTTTTTCTTGTCCTCCTTAATCTCCCTCCCAGTTCTGCCTCCAAATCCCCGAGACATGGAATGTTCTGCCTCATCTCTTGAAGGCTGGTGACAGACAGTTGCTATAAGTTTGCTGACAAGGCACCTGTGCCTATCACAGCTTGCTAACTGACAGCTATTGCAAAAAGCAGGAGCCTGTGCGATCGTATTAGCTTGAGATGTGAGCCATCTGAAGAAGGGGGAGTTTTCCAGCCAGATCAAGTGAGTCACTTGTGGCTGCCTGCTTTTGAGTTGGAAATATCCCTGTGCTTTTAAGGAGGATTTACAGGGTGGGTGTGCCCAAACGTCACCTGCTTTGTGCAGCTATTATTTATTTATTACATTTCTACCCCACCTTTCTTTTCATGGTAGAAACCCAAGGTGGCTTACATATGATTCCCAGGCGGTCTCTCATCCTGGCACTGACCAGACCTGACCCTGCTTAGCTTCAGCAGGGAGCTGGCCACATGTGCCTTCAGACCATAGCCTGGGACCATTATTAAAGCCAGAAGAACCTTGGAAACTTCCTTCAACCAGGTCAGACCATTGGTTCATCTAGCTCAGTATTATCTACTCAGATTGGCAGCAGCTCTCCCGGGTTTCAGGCTGGAGACATTTCCAGCCTTGCCTGAAGATGCCAGGGGTTGAAGCTGGGATCTTCTGCATGCCAACCAGGTGCTCTGCCACAGCTAGGAAAAATAAGGTAGTGACCCTCTATTAGTGCCAAAGGATAAATCTATACCTTGGGAAATGGAGACAAAAAGCTGTCTGAGGCTAGTACTTCCCAACTCCCCTCCTCACTAAACCTCACCGACCTCACTCTCCCTGCAGCCATCATCTCACCTGTTTGCTCCCACTCCACACCACATCTGCTGCATTTTGCTCTGTCTCATATTCTTAGAGTCGCATCCTTTTTTTAAAAAAAACCCAACCTAGATTCAGCAGCAAGGTCACCAGTAAATAACAAAAAAGTGCCCCCTCTACTAACATTCACTCTTCCTTTAAGACGCCGGTGCCATGCACTCTGCATGTACTCAAGCCATTTCCATCTTTCACTTACTTGCAGCTGGGACTAGTGGAGACAATAATCCAAGATGCAATCAGAGTTCCCACCCAGCAGCTGCTGCTGCTCCCTATAAACCTGCCATCCTGCTTCCGTCATCCGCCCCTCTAGGAGAAGCAACCTGAGCTTGCAGCCTTTTTCCTCCTCCTCCCCCCTCTCCTCAATTAGGAGGTTGCTGCATCCCCTCCAGGAAATGAAACTGCAGCCAGAGATGCTGTGAGGCAAGAAGAAAGACTCTGTGTGTGTGTGCGCGAGCACAATCCTATTTCCTCGCACTTTAAGACCACACTGGGGTGTGAGGGAGAAAAATAATGCAATCCAGTTTCTTTGCACTTTAGGGATGGCTGAGAAAGTTGGCAAAAAGTATGACCTATAGAAAAAGGCCAGATCTCTCTCCCCCCCCCCCGAGGCTTTCTGGATAGGGCAGTTTCACATCAAAAGATCCTTTCGCAATGTGAATTGATAATTAGATCTGAAGTGTCCTGGATGTAGAACGAAGAAATAATGGCCTCCCAACCATATCTTCCCAGGTTTTAACTTCACACGTGGGAGCATTCACCATAGCTGGTTCTCAAAATGTTGAGAATGGCTGTCTGAAGATCTTAGATTCAGAGTTTATTATTTTGAATTTGTATTTTGAAGGTCTTTGTATATCTGTCTTTGGCATGGATTCCAGCTTTGGGCAAGGCTGTGCATATGGATCACGGAAGGCACCTCGAAGATAGGGATGTTGGAGAATTCTCACAAAAACAGCAGCAAGAATTGAAATTGCTGATGTTTGCTTATCCATCCCATGTCAGGAATGGAAATTGATCAGGTGGACACAATGGGTATTCGCCGTTGTTACTTTTGGTCTGCAAACAATAGGTGACTGATTGTTTTTCCCCAATTTGCATTGTGTTTCCTTTGCATTGAAATGAATGGGGTGGAACAATGAAATGACAACATGTAATTTACATAATTTCACCATAATGGACAAAAGTGGAGGACCTTCTGCTTGCTTGCCACAGAGCCACATTATCTCCTTGTTAAGGAACAAGTCTTGTCATTCACGTTCAATCCCTGGTATCTTCAGTTTTAAAAAGTGATGGAAAAGACCTTAGAGATGGGCTAAATGGAGAAACGTTCTGACTCGTGATAAAGTCAAATTCGGTATAAAGCAGCTTCCTGATCCTCAGAGGGAATTCTTGAACTGACTGATTATACAGCCATGAGAGTGGCTGTATACAATAGCCAGCATGGATTTTTCACATTCCGCAATGTTAAATGGAAAATACCCCAATGCTGTTCTGCTGCAGCTCATTTCAAAACAAAACCTTATAGTCCAGAACTTGGAAATGTTTGCTTAACCACCCTCTAAGTTTTCATGGCGATACACAAAATAGTCAGAGAGAATCAAGAGTTCAAAGTGTAAAACGAGAGAGAAAAAATCCAGACTCCTATGGGACTTTTTTCTGTTAGTAGTCTCAGAATTTGTTGAAATTAATAATTAGCCATGTTCACAGAGTACCTGTAATCCTATAACTGACCTTGCCCCATACTCTGACCTTAATCTTCTGCAGTTTAAAAGTTTAAAAAATGGCTGATTTTTAAATAATTTAAGAAATTAAACATTAGAATCTATAATAGCGCAGGGCATGCTCAATAAGTCAGTGTTCTAAAAGCCAGACTCACAGCTGTTTGGCTTGGCTAATCAGGGGGCCACACCCACGTCAGACATTTATTCCACTTCAAACAGTCATGGCTTCCCCCAAAGATTCCTGGGAGGTATAGTTTGTGGTGGGTGCTGAGAGTTGTTAGGAGACCCCTATTTCCCTGACAGAGCTCCAGTGGCCAGAGTGGTTTAACAGTCAGCCCCTCTTCTGGGGACTGTATTTCTGTGAAGGGAATAGTTGTCTCCTAGCAACTCCCAGCAGCCTTCACAAACTACACTTCCCCGGATTCTTTGGGGGACACCATGACTGTTCAAAATGGAATAAAGGTCTAGTGTGGATGTGGCCAGGCACAGCTTTAGTTTAAATTTGGGTGGGAGGTTACAAGAGCCTGCTGCAGAATAAAAAGGTGGGGGAAATGCTGAAAAACAACGATTCTGTTCACAATGTTTTCCTTTTGGAAAAGGAAAGGGGCTTTCCCTCTACCTACCTAGTACCTCCCCACACAATCTCCTCCCTCCCTCTACCCTCCCTCCCTCCCTCTACCCTTTTTCCTCTCCTCCTTTCCCTGAGCTTAAGATGGAAGGATTCAAAGCATCAGCAGTTCAATAGATCTTTCTTTTCCATCAGGCTTACAGGAAGCACCCTAAAACCATGGTGCAGGAAGCCAGCCTCTCTGCCTACCTCCAGCTCCCAGCCTTTCCTCCGACCCCACTCAAAACACAAGCCTCTCCTTGGCCTCGGGAAGGGGGGGGGCTCTCCTGAAGAGTTTCAATAATAATAGGATCTCCCTGGCTCATTCATCAGTTAATGGGCACTTCATAGGCCCATTAACCCACCTGGCTACTCTATTAGACTAACAAAGGGGAATCTGGCCAACAGAGCAGATTTCTCACCTCCAGGTGCAGGATTCCAGATCAGAGGCTGGAAGGGGACTCATAGAAATCATCCATCTCAACCCCAAATCAGAGCTTGGAAGTAACCAGTTACAAGTATCAAATTACTTGTAATTCATTACTTTTTTGAGCAACGAGTGGGTAATTCCTTTACATTTTGATTGTAATAGAAGTAGGAGTACTTTTACTATTTTGTGGAGTAATTGTAACGTTTCCAGAATTACTTTTGGGCATTACTTGGGGGGGGAGCAGGGGAAGTCTTCTGCTCCTCTGATATGTGGATGAAAATCATGTGCCTCAAACTGGGCTTCTGTGCAGTGTCACTCTTTCATCATGCTCTGTGGATGGGCAGGAGGCGACGAAGGAGGAGGCGGAGAGTGAGACAGGGTGGAGTGGAGAAAACAATTTATATACTTTTATGTTTGATGTTTATATGCCTTTATTTTGTACGTCGCTCAGAGTGGCTGGGTTTCTAGCAAGATGGGTGACTAATAAATCGAATAAAATAAATAAATAAATAAACGGATAGTGGTGGTGAAGAATGGAGTGGAGGGAAAAAGGATCCGGAGGTCAAGAACATGGATAAAGGTGAAGGAGGCAGCAGCAGAATGGAGATAAAGAACTGTGGAGATGAAAGATGACAACGCATGTGTGTGTGTGTGTGTGTGTGTGTGTGTGTGTGTGTGTGTGTGTGTGAATACTGTGTTTGCACTTGGCACACAAACTGGCCTCCAGCACCCTCTCTGGCTACTGTGCTGCATTTGCAGTATTTTAACTTTTTTGCATCTCAGAGGAAAATGTTTGCTTGAGTGAGTGTCCCTTAGTCGGTGGCAGGGCAGGGTCTGGGAGGTGGTTAAGTGAGAGAGATTATGCTTGTTGGCTGAGTGGGTGGGTGGCACTTGGTTTGGCTTGCGAAGATCTGAGTAGTGGCCTCAGCCTCCCTCCCCACCACCCTTACCAGCAGAGAGACCACCATTGCTATCTTATGAATAAAAATAATTATTCTACTACCTCTGTATGTGTTTGTTTATTTTTAATGTTGTTTTAGGCTACTTAGATGTGCAGCAGCCAAGGCCAGCACATTGTAGGTGTTTTTTAAAGCAACTGAAATGTAATTGTAGTGATTACTTTGGAGGAAAAGTAATCAGTTACTTTCAGAGCAATTTTAACTGTAACGGTAATTACTACTTTTTTGGGCCATGTAACTGTAACTGTCTATTACTTTTTAAAAGTAATCTTCCAAGCTCTGCCCCAAACTCATAACAATGCCTATAGCCAACAGATATTTCTATCAAACTTTAAAGAACAGGGAAATTGGGCAGCTATAGTGAATGCACCACAGGAGCAGGAGACCTGACCTCCTCTCTGAGATATTGTACTGCCGTACACATTTGTAAAAATGCAAACACAATTTGGGTTGGTCTTTCATAGTCCAATCCACTTTCTGTGCAGCTTGGAAGAATTTGGTAATGTGCCTCTGATCATATGGTAAGTGGTGGCAACACCTGTAATCAGCCCAAAGACATGTCAGAAACAAGACATGTGCTGTGCTGATCTTGTTTTAGCAGGGAGGAAGCAACAATATTAAGACAGTTGATATAGTTCAGATAGTCCCTTTAAATATGTTTCATTTACTTTGTAATTTTAGTGAAGTTTCCTATAGTAAATCCTTTTCTTTTGCTTCTGTTTCTGTGAATATGTGAAGCACAGCAACACTTTGCATAATTTACAT
Source organism: Rhineura floridana (assembly GCF_030035675.1). Classification (NCBI taxonomy): domain Eukaryota; kingdom Metazoa; phylum Chordata; class Lepidosauria; order Squamata; family Rhineuridae; genus Rhineura; species Rhineura floridana. The sequence goes on along the minus strand of NC_084494.1, from coordinate 32,470,571 downwards.
TTTAAAAACTCCAAAAACAATTGTGGAATAATGGCACTGACTATTCTGAAGAATAGTCTCCAATGGATATGAGGAGTGTCTCAGTTTGCACAAGATAAAACAGTGGGTGAAATATATTCTAGCAAATTTCTAGGTGTGCTCTATGTTTTTAATTGACCATGCCCACCCTTCCTCAGGTGGAGTGGTTTAAGCATAGCAGGGTGAAAACATGCATCTTGGGCAGACCAAGTTTTGTGTTTTTTGCAACAGCTAGATTCATTGTTTAAGTAGCAACATATTGTAATCAGTCTGATTTTACATCAGACTACAGTTTCAGATTCAACTGTTAATGCACCCAATATAGAAATAGAACATAACCTCCAGTTTGTACACAAAAGGCTATCTTCAGCATCATATGACACTGACCAATAAAAAGCCTTTGAAATTAATAAAAATAAATTTGACCCAGATTTCTAGGATGAATAATGAGAGAAATATAATTAGGTAAGATGCTCTGTAGAAACAGTAGTAACCCAGGAAAGAAGCAAAGTAAGAAGAACACCAACAAATATACAAAAAATGTAATTCTGCATCTTTGGAGCTGGCAGGTGTTGCCACCACTCACCATATGCTCAGACGTACATGTTACCAAATTCTTCCAAACTACACAGGAAGTGGATTGGACTGTGAAAGACCAACCCAAATTGTGTTTACATTTTGACACATTTGTAGGGCAGAACAATATCTCAGAGAGGAGGTCAAGTCTCCTGATCCCCTGGTGCATTCACTATAGCTGCCTAATTTCCCTGCTTTTTATAGTTTGATGGAAATATCTGTTGGCTATAGGGACGTTCTTCAAACGCAAGGGTTGTTTTGGGTTTTTTTTGCCTTTTAGTGAATATATATATATCTATAAGGCTCTTTTAAGATACCAGATGCTCCCTCCCAGAAGGAATAGTTGGATAATATTTTTGGATGCCCGAGAAACAAATTAATGATTTCTACTGTGATGTATTAGGCGCTCAGGGGTGGCTGATGCCCATTGGGACTGGTGGGGTGGAAGACCCTCCCTGCTGAGTTCTACAAAGGCAACACTGAGACTAAGGAGGAAGAAGCTGGCTGGATTGGTTGTTAAGCAAGAAGGCAGGCAGGTGGGGCCTGGCCGACTGCAGAGTGAAGTTGATGAGCAGCACCCCATTCCCCCAAATGGACCAGCTTCTCCTGAGCTGCTCTAGTACTCTAAATCAGGGGTGGAGAACCTGTGGCTCTTCAGATGTTGTGGAGTCCAGCAACATATGGATGGCCACAGGTTGCCCATCCTTGTTCTAACTGATGTGTGGGGTGGGGACAGGATGGAAAGTTTTCCTTCAAATTCTCCAGTTTGTAAACGGTGCCGGTTTTTGTTTGCTTGCTTTAAATGAAAATAAATGGTTCACTTGAGCAAGTGCTACCAAGGACGCGCTTAGTGCCTAGAACTTGTTTTGAAGGACGCAGCCCCTGGAATCTGAGAAGCAACAATGCGAAAGAGTGGCTAAGAGCACATGCTGTTCACCTTTAAGTAATCCCAACCATCCCTCACACACGGAGTATCTAGGGAGGGACAAAAGCAGCTCTGCGGTAGGGCATGTGCTTTGCATGCTAAGCTGTCCTCCCCAGGCAGGCTGCTGCTGCTGCCTTGCTGCTTGCCAAGGTGGGCAGTGTTGCGTGGTGTGAGCGGCATGCAGTTCACAGGGTGGAAGTGTTCACACTACAGTTGGTGGTGCCACCTATCTGTGGTGCTGCGAACTGCAGTGCGATGCTCACATTTTTATTTAGATAGATTAGGCAACATTGCATACAAGATGTGTATATTAGGAGAAATTTGCATGACAATGCTGATGAATTTACATGACTTTTTAAAAAAAAAACAAGCATAAAATGAGGTAGAAATGTGGAGAACTGAATTTAAGACTGGAAAAAGGAGGGCAGAAATGAGAGAGACTAAAATTGACAGATTTGTCCATTCCGTCACAGCCATCATCCTAGTCCTCATGTGGCATGATGGGGCCCAACCAGTTTGTAGGCAGCACAGTATGTCACAGACTGACACCCCCTCAGCCTGTTGGGCAATCCCAGGGTGTTTTTTCTTTAAGCTTTCATCTCTCACTTCCTTTCACTCCCTGCTTTCTGAGCTTCCATCTCCCCCCACACCCCGCAAAAGATATGGGGCTTACACAGGCAACTCTACAAGGCTTGGCGTGTCAATGGTGGAAGGCACCGACGTGCACATCCCTAGAAGTATCTCATTATTTTGAAGCAGGCCCTTCGTTTTAAAGACTGTGCCTTCTTTCGACAGCATCACACGGAGCTCTGTGGAACATAATGGAAGCCCTTTTGTTTCTGACCCATACAGCTCTGCGGAACAAACAGTCCAGTTCTACAATGTCCCTTTTCTCCCCAGATTTTGACCTGGCAGCCCCACTCATCCGGCCTGATGGGGAAGGAGGAGCCTGGGGAGGAGGGTTATTTGCGTTCACTGCAAAATGTTTGTTTGGAAATCTGAGCTTCCTTCATTTCCCTGTTCCAGTAACAAACGCTGAACTATAGTAACCCCCTCCTTGAATCTTTTAGGATTTATTTATCTCTAGGTCCACATTTTTAGATAAACAGCCACAGTTAAGAAATCCTTTGTTTTCCTTGAGGAAACTCAACTCTCTCCCACCCGAGGCCAATTGGGGTGGCGGGTGGGAGAGCGGGGAGGGGGGCATTTGGCCCTGGGTCTCAGATTTAAACACTTCTTAATTTGTTGGCATCTGATAAGTTTCGCAACTTGTTTTTCAGCTCAGAGCTGCAAATTTAAGCAAATAAAATGTGATTTGGTAAAAGACATCATTTTTTCTTAACTGAGAATAGATTTTGTCATATTGAAGACTGAAACATATTCATCAATATTAATAAAAATATATCTGTTCTGATGGCACAGGAGTAGATCATGATGACCGTGTCCTCTCAGACCAGCTGATTCTATAAACAAACCAGTCATTCTTCTTTTGAGGGGGGGTGCCTTATTTTGTTTTTGCGTGTCAGTTTTAAATTTTCTTATGACTAGAGGCTAGGATTGGGGGAGAAATTCGATTCAGTTTGCATTTAAAGCTGAATTTATCAATTTTGCACTTTCCAAAACAACTAGAACTGAAATACATCCATCCTTCAAAATTTGCATTTATCCAAATTTTGCGATGCAGTTCAACTAAGCAATTTTTTTCTCAACTAAGGAGTGTTTGAAAAAATGCATATATTGTGGGAAAGTGTGCATAAAGATGAATATATTAGTGAAAATAGCATAAAATTGATCATATTAGGAGAAATTGGTGGCAAACGTGTACATTAGTCAAAACTACATATAAAAATGTGTTTCATGTTGGAGAATTTTCATGAGGATTTTTTAAAAATTAAATTGCTGCAGAAATGTGAAGAACCAAATTTAAGACTGGAAAAATTAGAAAGCGAAATGAACAGATCAGGGGTCTCTAGATGTGACCAGGGTGTCTCTGGACCTCTGAGAGGACCTGCTCCTACCCTTTTACTATGGAAGTCTTTCTTTCTTTCTTTCTTTCTTTCTTTCTTTCTTTCTTTCTTTCATGTAAGGCTGCATATACATTTTCACCCCTCTCAAAGAACCTGGGAATGGTAGTGTGTAATTCTATGAAGGGTGAACTATGGTTCCCAGGATTCTCGTGTGTGTGAGGGGAAGAAATGTGCTTTAAATGTATGGTATGCAACTTCAGGCTGCAATCTTGTGTACACTATCCTATTGAGAATATGAGCCTATGCACAAATTACATGGCTTCTTCTTGTTCATATACATAGTGCTAAACCATGGATTAAGCATTACATGTGAATGCAGCCATCCAGAAGCCAGTTGTCAGGGGTAGGGAATTCAAGTGATGAATGGACCACTATATTATTTGTGAACCGGGCCTTATTGTTTCGAAGTAAACATGCACTGAGCAGGCTGCAAATCTTAAATGCAAATACATCAGAACCCGTTTGCGGATCATAAACTTTTCAGTTCATTTTAACTCATTATGAATACATTTTTATATCCTGTTTTGGCTACCTTTATTTAGCCTTTTCTTTTCCTCTAGACCTTTTTAAAAAAGTTTTTTTCCCCATTCCTAGCTCAGATTTTCTCAGCGTGCGGTGAAAGCTCCCTCCTCCCAACACTAGCTGAATCACTAATCAGCCAAACCGAAACAAAACACAAAGGCTTTTTTGGAAAGTGCGGCATCATCACTTTCCAAAAGAGGCAGCCCAGAGGGGGCCATAGCTTGGAGAGATCTTGTTAAGAAAAGCTGCCACAACTTCAAAGTTCTGGATTTGCTCAGAGGACAAAGTTCCAGAAGCTCAGCAAACATCAGTGTCAAGGGATGAAACAGGATGGTGACATCATATTGTTCTGTGGCAGTTCACACACACAGGTGCAATTGAAGTTGCCACTTTCATAGCCTTGTTCCTTTGCCTTTCACAGGAGATTTTGAGCAGAGGAATCTTTTTTACTTCCATTTTGTCTCCAAGCATAACTACTTGCTAGATTGCTCTTAAAGTAGAGATGGATGCATCTCTCAATTCTGGGGTTGTATCCAACACTTGCAAGCAGAGTTCCGCTCATGCAGTGGGAGATTCCCTCTCTTCCTGCTGCATGGTGCCCAAATCTGCTCTGGAAGGTTCCCCAACCCTCTGGAGCAGTTTTTGAGGGTGTGTGAAGGGGAAGGGATGGGGGAGAAATTCGATTCAGTCTGAATGTAAAGCCAAATCTATCAAATGCACACTTTCCGAAACAATATGAGAACCGAAACAGAGCCATCCTTTGAAATCCACCCTTGTGATGCAGTGCTCCAAGCAAACAATGCTAACGGAAATGCATATATTAGGGGAAAGTGTATATAAAAATGAATACATTCATGAAAATAACATATAAAACTGCATTATATAAGGAGAAACTGTTTGCAAAAATGTGTACATTAGTCAAAACTGCATTCCAAAATGTGTTTATTAGGTGAAATTTGCACTAAAATGCTGAAATCATGATTTTTTAAAATTGCAAATTGCTGCAGAAATTTGGAGAACTAAATTTAAGATTGGAAAAATGGGGAAAACTGAGAGAACCAAAATTGACGGGGCTGTGGGGGGGGAGAGGAAAGGGAAGGTCCATTCTGCAAGCAGAAGTCTGTTTGTGCAAGTGGTACTGCAGTGCTGGCTACAACCCTCGGTTCCTTGTTTTCCCAGTTTTAAATATAGCTGTCCACATTTCTGCATGTTTGCAATTAAAAAAAAAGCCCTCATGAAAATTGTCAGGATTTCATTGTGCATTTCTTCTGTTGCACACATTTGCGTATGCCATTTTGCCCAATGCAGATATGTTCGCAAGCAATTTTCCTTAATATAATGCATTTTTGCAGATATATGTATTTTTGTGCAGACTTTCCCCTGATATATACAATTTCGTACACATTATTTGGTTGGAGAATTGCATCACAAATGTGAAGAAGTGGGATTTTCAAAGGATAGTTGCATTTCAGTTCTGGAATTGTTTCCTGAAGGGTGAATTAAGTAGGTTATGACTGCATATGAAAAGATCACATAGGACCATTCCAAAAATGTCAACATTTTCAGACTATTTTGCCCCTAAATGCTAACAGTGTGGGGCTAGGCCTGCCAAAGCTGCGACCCACAAATCCAGTGGTTGGGAACCTTTTTTAATCCAAGGGCCATATTCCCTCAAGTTCTGAGGACCGTGAACCAATGCAATGGTGAGGCCAGAGACAAAAAAATGGGTGGAGTGATGGATGCAACTCCTTACTTTGTAAGCTTAATTTCAGTCATAAACAAGCCAGAGGTTTCTCACACACACACCCGCACAACTCTCTCTGTCCTCCACCGAAGTGTGCAAGAGGCATAATCACAGTTCATTATCTGAAAGAGTGCCTCCAGCCTCATCAAGGATGCTGCGCAACAAGATCAGCCTCAAAAGGTCTCCTCTCTATCCCACCAGTTAAAACAGCTAGACTGGTGAGGACTAGGGAGAGGACTTTTTCTATTGTGGCTCCCACTCTGTGGAATTCTCTCCCAAACGATCTCCGTCATGCCCCCGCTATGATGAGCTTCCGCTGGGCCTTGAAGACCTGGCTCTTCAGGCAGGCTTTTGGGATGAGTTAGGTTTATATTATATTGTTGATGTCATAAGAATGACTTATGGTTCTTCCAGGCGGAGACAATAATAACTACTTACACGGGTATTTCGAGTCCAAGGCACTCTGAGTTTATTGCAGTAAAGGAACTCCATGCATCACACAAGGGGTGAGGTCATAAGGAGCACACCCACCCCTTCAAGCAGCAGGTTTTTTATACCTTTCACAGTTACACAAGTTAATTTTGTTAGAGCCTCCTTTCTTTCTCATTCCTTCACTATCCCTGCTTTTGTTTATTAGTTCCCCTTTTTCCCAGTTGTTAACATTTCTACTTCTTAGCACAGTATTAGATTCTTTTGCCTCGCTAACCACACTGTTTCTCAAACACATCGTGGTTTTGCATCACAAGCTTTAAGACACACGGTTTCCAGGCAGTTAAACATCTTAAGCAAGTTCCCTTAAGTCATTAGGACTTTGCACAGTCCTAAAGCATTGGACTTTTATTCTTGCAAATAGTATTCATAAGCAGATACTTTGGACTACCAAGGGCTAAATTTTTCTTATTTCTTATTTTTCTTAACATTGAGATTTTAATGTTTTAATGTATTTGTATGTTTTTATTCTGTACGTTGCCCAGAGTGGCTGGACAATCAGCCAGATGGACAACTAATAAATCTAATAAATAAATAAATAACGACACATTCCAGAGAGGCACAAATACTCAGGAAAATAATGGAGCAGGGCCAGTGAGGGGTGTGGCCTGAGGAGAGTCCTGTGAGGGCCAGATAGAGAGGCCCTGAGGGCCACATTCACCCCCAGGGTCTGGGTTCCCCACCCTTGCTCTAAGCCAAGCACATCACCACCCAAACACGCCAGCTCCCCAAGGCCTCTATGTATTTAGGACTGCAAACAAGGTTGTTGCATATCTGGCCAACGGGCTATGTTTGTGTTTGGCTAGATCACTGTTCCTCAACTGTAGGCCTCCAGGTGTTGTTGGACTACAGCTCCCATCATCCTTGGCTATTGGTTAATCTGGCTGGGGTGGTGGGAGTTGTAGTCCGACAACATCTGGGGACCAAAGGTTGAAGAACAGTGTTCTAGATGGTCTCATGCCATGCAGGCTGAGAAGAGCCAGAATTAGCCTGTTCAGTCATCTGTCCCACTTTATGTCATATTATTTCACAAACTGTGCTCACCGCCTGTGTGAAATACTTTTGGCTACTTCGTGCCCTAACTTGTTTCCTTTGTGTGGGCCAAGCTGCTTGGGAGGGGTTTGCTAAAAATGACTTGTTTTTCAGCCCTGTCCACAAGTAAATAAAAGCGTGTTTTTAGAAAATACAGAGATGCTTTCTAAATAAATATACTGGATATTGGCCCATCTGGTGCCACGGTGGTTTCCCAAAGCAAACTGTGCTCTCCAAGGACATGGCCTGCCTTGCCTTTGGAAGTGTTTCTGCCTTGTCTTTGTATCACATGATCTCTCTCGCTCTCTGATGCCTCGGGAAAATTTTGTTGATGTGAAATTATTCTTCAGAGTTTTATTTTCAAAACATATAGATCACTTTGAAGGACATAAGGAGGGCCTGCAAGATCAGGCTAAGTGGCCCAGTTAGTCCAGCATCCTGCTCTCAGAGTGGCAAACCAGATGTCTATGGGAAGCCCACAAGCAGGGCCTAAGGGCAGGGTTGGAGGAATCCTACATTCAGTTCTCCGTATTTCTGCAGCAATGTGCGGTTTTTTAAAAAAAATCCCCATGAAAATTCTTCAACATTTGTATGAATTTCTCCTAATAAACACAGTTTTGACTCAAGTGCCCAATATCTCCCAATATCATGCAGTCTTGTATGTTATTTTCACTAATATAGTCATATTAATGCATACTTTCCCCTAATATATGCACTTTTGTAAACATTGTTGGGTTGGAGAACTGTATCACAAAATTTGGATAAGTGTGGACGGCTGTGTTCAGTTATATTGTTTCTAAAAGAGTGACTTTGATCGATTTGCCTTTAAATGTGAACTGAATCCAATTTCTCTCCCATCCTTACCTGAGCACAACAGCATTCTCTCCTTCTGCTTTTTCCAGCGACCGGTATTCAGAAGCATGCTGTCTCCACCAGTGGTGGTAGTAGGTAGTAATCAACAATGTGCAGTGATGGGGGGCCTCTTTGCCCAGTGATCCTTGGTCCGCGACAAAAGGTTAGTGAGCATGTTTCCATTGTCATCTTTGAAATGTTGGTGGATACAACACAGGCTTTTGTTGCAAATGGTTTGGGAGGAACCGAGGTGCGGAAAAAGCAGTCAGTGGCAGCTTTGTGGTTGAATGTGACAAGGTAATTGTTAGTGGCAATTCAGAAATTAGACAAAAAAAGGGCCAAAAAGTTAAGTCTGAGGGTGGAGAGAGCATTCTCCAGGAAGACTCAAATTTAAATAGGCAGAGGAAGCCCTAAAGGGAGACCAAGGGATCCTAACTAGGGTTGCCAACTTTTTTTTCCTGGAAGGTGTCCTATGTTTTTAACTGCAAGGTGACATGTTGAAATCCAGGCACAGTGGGGGTGCCCCCCCATCACTACATCTCTCCTGCTGGGAAGTGTTTCATTCTGTTGAATGGCTTCCTCACAGGCACTTCAGGATACCCTCCCCAACCTGTCTGAGTAATGTGGACATTAAACTGAGCATCAGAGGCTGGTAACACCATATCCCCAAAGATACACACACCAGAATGTTGAAGAATGCTAGACTAGAATTTGAAACCAGTTTGAAACTGATTCAATGGTACTGATGGTCCCCAAAGTAGGGATGTGCTAGAATTCTGCCCAATTCAGATTTGGTACCTAATTTTCCATTAATTTGCTTATTCTCGATCGCTGAGGATCAGATTTTAATGTAGCAAATCTCTGGGCTATTTTTGAAAGCTGACTTTTAAAAAAAATCCACCTCTAAAATATTGATTGCAAGAATTATAATTTATTGATATTTTTTAAATATTGATATTTCCTTTAAAAGATATATATTTTTTCCAAAAGGAAAAAAAAAACATCTGTAAAAGCAAAGGCTAGCAGATACAGAACAAACTCAAATCAATGCCAGCCTGTTAAGGCGATGGAATGCTTTCAAACTGGCACTGGCCAACGGATGCCACCCCTTCCCAAAAGTGGCACAGGAATGGTAGTTTTGGAAAGATGTCGAGAATTTCTAAGCCTAGTCCCATCATGGAACTATTACAAATCCCCAGGCATTTTCCTCAATTGGATCAAACTAGCTCAGACTTGGCATCAGACAGCAGAGGGCCTTTGCATTTGACGTTCCCTCCTCTCTTGGACTCTCAAGGGCCTGTATTAAACGGGAAGGCCTCAGATCCCCATGTGACTATACTTCAACTGGGCCCATGCTCTACATCCTGATGTGTTGCCTTTATAACAGCGGCAGGGAACCTTTGGCCCTCCAGATGTTGCTGAACTACAACTCCCATCACCATCAGCAAGCATGGTCAATAGTCAGATATTATGGGAGTTGTAGTTCAGCAACATCTGGAGGGCCAAAGGTTCCCTGTGCCTCTTCTATAAACCCTCCCCATCTTCCAGGGCCACCAGATTTCAAAAGGCATCCAAGTCTCTCAAGATTTCCAGATCCTTCTATGAGCACTTTGATGGACTGCCATACTTCTCCAGCCCTGCCTTTTCAGAGAAGTCTCCCATTCTTCAAGGTGCCTCCAGGGCCAAGACGGCACATCCCTCAGCTTTGGCGTTGCCAGGCATATCATCAGCCCTGGAGATCAGTGCACGGCGTTATGTCACATTTACTTTCATCTGATGGAAAATGACAAGAAAAGAGTGTTTTGGAATCATTGCCCTGCATGATCAGTTATAGAGAAAACAGTGTGTTCCTGTATTAGCATTTGATTAAGTAAATAATGTGTTAGTCATTGGTAGCCTCTGAAGCTGCAGTGGGTGAAGAGGACAGTTCCCAAGGGATCATGGGGCAACCATCTTGGATTGCCAGAGGACTCACTGTGGTCATAATCAAGGGTTTATTAGCTGCTTACAGCTAGTTCAAAGCCAACGGAAGGGCAGCCAGTGACCCAGAAATAAATGAGTCTGATTGTTTTTACTCTGGGCCAGTTGCCAGAATTCTTTGTGCAAAAGCCAGAAGTGAGCACAGTTGTCAGGATTTTTTTTTAAAACTGAAGCTGAATTTTTTTAAAAAAAATTAAAGGCAGCATCACTGGTCTACTGTGCAGTCTTAAACAGTGTGACCAACACATGCATGGTGCAGGGTACATGTGTAAGGTACCTCCGTAGCTGCATCTCACATACTCTGATGAGCCCAGGCAGGCAGGGTGGGGGTAGCAGAGTAACTTGGTGATCATGCGGGGATTGTTTTCACACCTGTGTGGCCCAATGGATTTGCTCCAGGCTGTGCCCCTTCCCCCCTCCCCCGCTGTCAAGGTATTTTAAATCAAAGTTGACATCTTTACAAAAAGCTGAGATGTGGGTGATCAAATAGGAATACAGAAAGCGGCCTCATACTGAGTGAGACCATTGGTCTATCTAGCCCAGTACCGTCAACACTGACTGGCAGCAGCTCTGTAGGGTTTCAGACAGGGGCCTCCTCCCAGCCCTCTCTGAAGATACTCAGGATTGAACCAGGGACCTTCTGCATGCAAAGCATGATGCTCTACCACCAAATGATGTCCCTTCCTCAAGCCAAACAACCCCTTTTTCCTCCAGACCAAGAAAAGAACAGACCAACTTCTAATTCGGTCAGGGGCTGCAATTCAGAAAGTTCCCAGTGCATCATTTCATGTTCCTCATTTTTGTGCGTGGCTGGAGGGGCAAAAAAGAAAGAAAGAAGTCTGAATATACCTAGCAAAACAGGAACAAGCCTGAGTTCTTGCAGCTGGGCAGCCAGAAGCATCCGGGTGAAGCTGCAAGAGCATCCTGCTGATTTGGGAGAACTGATGCTGTTTTAAGCATCATCCCTCTGTTCCTCCTGCTCAACTTGTATATTGGTTGTAGTGCAATAGAGAAGTAAACACGAAACCGCATCACATGAAAGAGAGACCCTTGTATCCAAAGTACATTTTATTCAGTTAACAGATCAAAATGGAAAAAATACCAGTCAAGCCAAGAAACCGCGGCAAAAAGGAATGGCGCAAGTGTCTTGGGCATAAGGTGTTAAAATGTGGTGAGGGGCAGAGTGAACCATTGTAAGGGCCTTTCTTGTCAGTGGTTCACAAGTGCAACAGTTACTAATGCAGGGCCTAGAAGGTGCAAAAAAGTGTGCAGAAGAATGTTAATCAGCCAAAATGGCAGCACTCTGGCCAAGAAGAATTGGATAGGGAGGGGGATCTGCACTGCAGTGTGAGGTTAGTATACAACAGTGATAGTCAATGCCTGTTCAACCAAGGAGCCTCAGGTCTTGAGGCCATCTTGGTTTCCATGGAAACCAAGGGCTGCTGTGTTGCTCTTCCTAGGAGTACAGGCCAGGCCTTACAACTGCACTGTCTTGAATTTCTCCACGAGAGCCTGGAATTGGGAAGAGACATCTTCCAGGAAGGGAGCAAACCACTGGCGCATGTTTTCAGCCGCCTGGTCAAGGGAGCCTTTTACTTCCTCAGCTTTCTCACGGAGCTGGCTGTGGAGCTCCTGAGTACGGCTGCTGAGTTGCTCGTGAACCATCTTCCCTTGCTCTCCCACAGCCTGCTGCAAGGCCTGCAATCTCTGCTGTCCCTTTTCACGGATTTTGGAGATGTAGGGTTCGAGCCTCTGGCGCACGGCACCTACTTTTTCATCTGTGCTGGCCCGTACTTCCTCGGCGTAGGCAGCCATCTTGCGCCGCAGATCCTCAGTGTCCTTTGTGAGGCGTTTCTTCAGCTTGCGCATGTAGAGACCAAGCTGGGATCGTACCATGTCCAGGTTATGGTCAATCATCAAGCGAGCATCATTGGTGTACTGGACCAGTTTGCCTTTGGTCTCCTCCATGTCACCTCGCAGTTTTTCTGACAGGGATGACACTTCGGTTGTCAGGCGTTGCTGCACATCCTGGGCATAGGGGCCTATCTTGGAACGCATGTCATCAGTGTAGAGGTCCAACTCAGCCATGGTGTCTGTGATAAGGCCACTGTGGAGGAGAGGGAGGCAGTGGTGAAGGGTCAGAATTATGTCACTTGGTCATTCTCTAGTGTTTGGCCTTACTTCTGTATTCTTACAGCCCTCAAATCTCTCAAGCTTGTGAGCCCACACAGACAACCAAACTATCCTGAGGCAAGTGTGCTCACCCCAGAGCAGCATGGGCACCTGCGTCAACCTGCCAAGTGGTAAGGAGTATTTTGCCACTCTTGGTCACATCCACACCATACATTTAAAGCAGTCTTATGCCATTTTAAACAGTCATGGCTTCTCCCAGAGAATCCTGGGAATTGTAGTTATGTAAGAGTGATGACCTCACAGACTTACAATTCCCAACACCCTTATCAAAATACAGTTCCCAGGATTCTCCATGACTGTTAGAGTGGCATAAGAGTGGTTTAAATGTTTGGAGTGAAGATGTGACCTCTAATTCAAATCTGAGTTGACTGTGAGATAAAATGGTTGTCTATCATCAGTAGGGATAGGTAAGAATTTCGAGTCAGTTCTCATTTCAAGCAGAATTTTTCAAATTCACAATATGAGAACCGAAACACAGCCATCCTTTGAAATTCGCATTTATTAGAATTTTGGGATGTAGTTTGCCAACTAAACAATATTTACAAAAATGCATATATTAGGGAAAAGTGTTCATAAAAATTAATACATGAGCGAAAATAACATACAAACAGGCATGATATGATGAGAAATGGCTTGCAAAAATGTGTACCTTTTCAAAACTACCTACAATGTGTTTATTTGGAGAAATTTGCACTAATATGGTGGAGAATTTCCATGAGGATTTTTTTTAAAAAAAATTGCAGATTGCTGCAGAAATGTAGAGGACTAAATTTAACATTAGAAAAGTGAGGAACTGAGAGAACCGAAATTGACAGATCTTTCCATCCCTAATCGCCAGCCACCATTTGAGCCATGAACAAAGGGGTTGTCAGCCACTCAGCCAGTTGGCCTGTTTCACATCCTGTTCAGCCAACAAGCGCCAACCAATATTTTGGGGTCTGACTATGAGGCAGAAAATCCAAACATTAACCCTTCCAGTTATCAACAAAACAACCCAATAAAACAATCAACTATTTCTTGTCCTTTAACATCTCCCATAACCAGCCATTTATGGGGACTGCCTCACTTTTCAGCTACATCCACACCACATTTAAAGCACCATTTTACAACTTTAACAGTTGTAGCTTCCCCCAAAGAGGCATGGGAAATGTACTTTGTAAGGGCGCTGAGAGTTGTTAGGAGACACCCCCCTCCATTCTCTGCGCAGAGCTAGAAGAGTAATTTAAACTCTAGTGCTTTAAACCTCATGACGGAATCAATCCTCGCTGAACTCCTATATACTGTCTCACATCAACTTGTGTCTTTCATCTTCCATTGTCAGCACTACAGAAAAATGGACATGTGGGAGAAGGGGTTGATGATACATTCCTTCAAGGGTCCTTCACGACATTTCCAAAAGACCATTACTCAACCAATTAAGCTAAATAACCTTTTAACAGGTGTCCAACAGTAATGAGGAGCCCCTCTGGTAGACTGTGTACCTCTGCCGAGGTAAAAGTCCAGCAAAGCCAGGCCTCAGTAAGGTAAGCCTCTGTTTGCTCCAGAACAAATCAGGTATGCAAGAGTCAAACCAAAACTTCACACACACAAAAAAAATCTAGCAATTTCAGGGGTTGACTAAAAAAAAAATCTGACAATTCCAGGGGTTGTCTTTAAAAACATGAACAAAAATCAAGTAGAAATTTCTTAAATCTAGGTTTCAAATGACAATCTCAACCATTCTGATTTGGATTCTTGCCATGTAAGTGTGACATCAATTATTTTCCTCCCCCAAATTTGTTTTTAGTTCTAATAAACAGATATCCCCTCCCATGAGATTTAAGAGCAACATGAGCTGGAATCTTTGGAACATGCATTTGTGCCATTAAAGCACCAGTCATACACATGGCGTAAAAACCAAACCAAAACCTCTCCCAGACCTGGACTACCATGGTACACTTCAAAGGATGAAGCAAAATCACTCACTCAAGTTCCTTGCTGAGCTGCGAAGTCTTGATCTGAGCAGTGACATCATCTGCTGCATTCCCAACCCTGGTCACATAGTCCCAGAAGACGTCCACTGTCTCTTCCCATTTGGTTTTTGACTCATCTAGGAATAAAGGGTTTGCCCAGGAACCTGCATAGGTAGGGGAAAGAAGGAAAACTTTGAAGAATCTAGAGCAGACTTGGAAAACCCATGTGTGTCCCACGAAGCCGGGTGCTGACCACTGGTCAGTACATGTCATCCCACCAGGTCACAAGCCACTTACAGAGTGAGGTCTCTGAAAGCATAAGACTGCGTACACACTACACGCTATACATTTAAAGCACTTGATTTCCCCCAAAGAATCCTAGGAACTGTAGTTTGTTAAGGGTGCTGGGGATTGTAGCTCTGTGATGGGTAGACTACAGTTCCCAGGATTCTTTGGGGGAAGTCTTAAAAGTGCTTTCAGTGAATGGTGTGTATGCAAGTCCTACTCACATTCCTATGAGTGATGGTAATGGGCAAACAGGAGGCAGAACTTGAAGGGTTGTATCCCAATGTTAGACTTACTCAGAGTAGACCCATAATAGACATGCCTAACATAAGTCCATTAATCTCAATTGGCCTGATTCTGAATATAACTTAGTTGGCTACAATGCCAGTCCCTAATTAAAGAGGTACTTCCTGTTGCAGGGGGTAAGTCTCATGCATCATGTCTTTGGAACCATCACAAAAGTTCTGTCCCCTGTTCTGAACCTTCTAGCTAGTGGCCTGTCTCAGCAACTGGAATGGGATAGAACTACTTGAACATGTCAGTGGTGGGTGTCTGATGCTCTGGTTCAAAGTGCCAGCCATTTGCAAGTCCATATGGCAGTGCCATTCTTTGAGTCACCCATCAATGATATGGACATCCTGACCTAATCCCAGCAGCTCCAAGGACTGGCATTACATTCACAACTCAACGTTCCTAGACAGCATGTCCCATCTATGGGGCCAAAGGTTACAACTGTTAAACCCCAGTCCTAAGCTAACCTTGCCAAACCTTGTATACAAAGAATAGGTCAATAGTTACCTAGTTCAATCTATGGGTTCAGTCCAACCCTCACGGAACCCTCCCGTCTGGGCAAGGAACGTTCCCCCAACACCATCCCAACATTTCCCCTACTATACATGCCACCTTCCCCATCCCCATTTAATTACATGTTTTTCCCATCCTGCCTTCCAACTCCCCATCTTATCCTCTCAACAATCCTGTGAGGTAGATTAGACTGAAATACAGCCACCCATGGCTCAGCAGGAGTTTGAATCTGGATCTCCCCAGTTTTAGTCTGACACTCTAACCGCTACACCACAGTGGCAAGCTAAGACAAGTGACAAAGGGCTCTATAGCTCCCTCCTTTCCACAATCAGCGATAGGGCCTTTCCCTTATTACGTACCACATACAGGCATAAGAGACAGCTCTCACTGTTTTGAAACATTAAAAAGTCAGACTAGGTAAGATTTCAGTCCAATCCAATAGCACCATCCTAATGCTCTTATCTGCCTGTTCTGCCTTTATTTCTGCTTTCCACATTGCGTCCTGCATCTCATGAAGTAGCTAGATTCTACTGATAAATCATGGCATAAGACAAATATTGGCACTAAGAACTGCCTTGCTGGATCAGACCAAAAGTCCACCTGGTCCTGTGTTCCTGTTCTATGGGCGGCCAGCCAGGTGCCTCTGGGAAGCTCACAACTACAAAAACAAGATGTTGGCCATCCCCCTGTCACTGGTCTCCAGCATCTACTTCTCAGAGGTATACTGCCACTGATTATGGAAGTTCCACTCCCATGGAGAATAGAAGGTCCTGCTACATTTAAGCTAGTCTTTAGGGAACGTCTGGATGAAGGGGGTGAAGGGTGGCTGTTTGTTATTATTTGTCTTTTCAAATGCTTTTTTTCAGACAAATCGTGTCTTCCAATTTAGTTACTCACCTCCCAACAGAACTGCTGTGAAAAGCAGGGCAAAGGACTTCATGGTTACCAATTCGTCCCTTTTGGGGAAAGAAGAGGAAAGATAACAGTAAGATTAGGTAATGGGGTGACTGGAGGTGGATGCAGGGATTTCCCTCCATCAGCAGGAATGTTACCCAACTTGAAGAGACACAGGCAAGATTAATCACAGTTCAGCCAGTTAATCAGATTGTATGGAAAACGAGCCCTCATTAAATGCCATGCCGTTAAAAAAACACAACCACCCTACATCGGACTTTTATCCTAACTTTCCTAAATCAACATAACTTTCCCCCTTTGGTCTTATAGTCCCAGTCCATAGAATCCAGACCCCCCCCGACACTTCTTTTTTTATATATAGGGGGAGAAATCATGCAAGATCTGAACAGATTGCCAGTGATTCCCCCTTTGCTCTCATCTTCCTTTACCGTCTTTTCTGCTGGACGCTGGAAAGTGTGTTCAGTCAGACCCTCTCTCCAGACTTAAATACCCAGCTCAGCTGGTAGGAAAAAGGGGGGGAGAGGGAGGCGGGACTGGCAGAGTCAGCAGCAATAGTAGTCACAAAGTTTGCCATGGTGGCCTTGGGGACAAAGTTTAACCCTCACAAACATTACACAGACACTGCTGGGGAAAGTCTTAGCTCTGAACTCACCAGAAAGAGAGAGGAGAGAGAGAGAAAGAGGAAAACAAAATAGTTCAAGCAATATTTTTTATGGGAACAACTTCTGTTGAGTATGTGAACTTCTGAGTTACACAAGTCTCTTCATCAGGCAGAATTAGTTAATCGAGTAACTTGAGAGGTAGTTAATTTTGTTTCTTTTCCATTCTGCCAGGAGAAGTGGAGAGGTAGAGGGAATCTCAGACTTTGCACATGGGTACCTTTCTCCAAGGGTCAGCTTATTTGCACAAGTGTCACTGACATTGTTTTCTTGCATTTCCAGCATTTTGCAAATTGAATGGGAAATGCTGGCATTAATTAGAATGTACTTATGCTACAGAGAGGGCCAAAATGGGTACTGGGGGACAAACCAAGTGAACATAAAACAGCAGAATAATGGTAAGGAGAATGTGTTTCAGAGGGGAGAAGCAGCAGGCAGGCAGGAGGCGCATAGTCCTTTCCCACCCATCATTTCTTCCCTGTGCTTCTTTCCAAAGCAATAGCAAACTCACACTGGAGAACTCCAGCTGGGGAAGTAGGATGCAAGGGAGAAGAGGTTCCGGGGGGCGGGGAGAGAGATAATAGCACCCACTTCTCCATTCACCACTTTTCACCTCCAGATTGCATCCTCCCTTTACTGCTTTTCAACTGTTTTGCAGATTCCTAGTTTTCCAGGTCTGCTGCTGAACATGCAGTTCGACCCTGTATCAGGGTTGTCAGGTCAGAAGCATCCCAAACCCTGAGATTTCAGGGGCGGCTCTTAGTGATGGCATAGGGGGCATGCCCTGGTGATGTCATGGTGTGGGCCCTAGTGATGTCATGAAGCATGATACATTAACCATCAACCACATTTGCTTGGAGTATACGACTCAAACAAGAAGAAATTCTCTTGCTGGAAATTAAGATAGAAATATTAGCTAAATGAGGGTGTTTCCAGGTCCAGATGAAGTGACAAGAAGGGTTTAAGTGCCCTCAGGCCAGACCACTCACCAGAAGGCCATTGTAGGTAGAAAGCCTAGCGTTGTGGAGATGTTAGATGGGAGTACTCAGGAGTAAAGATGGATGCCCCTGAAGGATGCAATTGTAAACACACTTACTTAAGGGACTAAGCACCACAGAACTCAACAGGACTTATTTCTGAGTAGATATTGTTAGGATTGTGCTGTTGGTAAGGCTTGAATAGGAATCCTCTGCAATGATATCCATATCAAAGCAGGGTTGGCAACACACTGCCTGGAATACCTTGCCTGCCTTTTAATGTGGCTGCTCCAACTTCTTTACAGACTTGACCATTGCAGACAGAGGTTTGAGAAATGAGTAAGAGTTAAGAAGATTCTTAACTTACTCTGTGGGCTGCTATTTGACAGCCAACCCAATTCTAGTGCATAATAACTGACAGAGAGAAAACACACATGGTTTGGTCTACCTTCACAGACAGTAGATTGGGAACCATAGCAATTGAAGCCATGCTTCCTAGTACATGAATTCTCTTTTTTAATACGACAAAAAAATTGCCCTCTTCCAGTAAAATTTAAACTTGACTCCTTAATTAGAAAAGTATAATACTGCAGCATGTACACCTTTTAAAACTTCTGTTCAAAAATTATTTGAAAGATAAAATATATAATATGCCAATTTTGCAAGTAATTAAAAAACCCTGTGAGTACACTTTTATGTCTACCAAGATCTTGCTGTGATCTTCTGTTTTAGTGCAATCCTATGCATGTTTACTCAGAAGCAAGTCCCAATCTTGTACAGATAAAGTACTCCTTATGCTGCTGAAGAGCTTGGAAAAGTTACTTTTTTGAACTACAACTCCCATCAGCCCAATCCAGTGGCCATGCTGGCTGAGGCTGATGGGAGCTGTAGTTCAAAAAAGTAACTTTTCCAAGCTGTGGAAAGCTATTTATTTACTGAATTCCTGATGTGAGACAAGCAGGAAAAGGAAACTGTGAGTTTAGCTATTGCCTGGGGTCAACCAATCTTGTCAATAATTACCCTGACTTCACTTATTGGCTAAAAACCCGAAAGGCAGAGATTAGAGCAGCTGGTAGTGACAGAAATTGCAGGGAGGGGGTGGTGGCTGACGTTGCGGTTTATATTTTGAATCAGACCACCTAGAAACTTAATGTTTAAAAAACATGAAAGCTAAGAGTCTGGACATTAAGGTCAGTGTCAAGACATACCCTTGCGGGGGGATGAGCCCCCACCACTGAGAAACTGTTAGAGGATTTCTCCTTTCAATGAAGAAATTCAATGAAATGTTCAAATTTCATTTGGGCCACATGTGGACCACACATTTAAAGCACTGCGATACCTCTTTAACAGTCATGGCTTCCCCAAAGAATCCTGGGAGCTGTAGTTTGTAAAGGGTGCTGAGAGTTGTTAGGAGACCCCTATTCCCCTCCTTCCCAGAGCTACAATTCCCAGAATTCTCTGGAAAGAGGGATTGATTGTTAAACCACTTTGGGAATTGTAGCTCTTTTAGCAGAAACAGCAGTCTCCTAACAACTCTTGACACCCGTAACAAACTATAGTTCCCAGGTTTCTTTTGAGCAAGCCATTATTGTTTAAAATGATATAACAGTGTGCTTTTAGTGGGCAAAATGTCATTCTTTAGTACTAGGATACAAAGAGCAGGAAGTGGTGGGTGTCCTGTTGCAACAGTTTTGGTTGGTGGGAGGGCTGAGCATTTTCATCTTGTGACTCTGACAAAGGTCCCATAGCAGGGACTCCGTTAATAAGCTTCAAGAGATGGCTGTGAGTGAAGGGTTGTGAACCAGACATGCTCATTCAGCTTGCCCAGACACCCTACAAGGCACATGGAGATTGCACCACTCCTTGCTCATCCAAATGAGAAACCGAGGCCTAGCAAGATGAGCACATGCAAGAGAGAGAAACACTTGCACACACAGACACACCCCACTCTCATGACAGTCGGAGGCTCTTTCTTGTGGCATCAGCTATTTAGCAGACAAGGCCTAACAGGCCTCCTGCTGCCTTAATGGTGTAGCAAGCCTGCACACAGCTGGTGGCCCACCCGGCTGAATGAAGCCCACTGGCAGCATGCCATTTGGGTCATGGAGATGTGCAGACCTGAGGTAAAGTGAGGTAGCCACTTCAGGCCGTAAATCTGAGGCACCATTAAAAGACTCCTCATAATTATAATTGGAGCATCACGTGGAAGTACCTCCTCGGGCATCAATTGCCTTGGTCCAGCCTTCAGACCTAACATCCTTTTTGGGAGGGCGTTCCTCCTCCACTACACTGACTTTCTCTCCTCGCCATCACTGCTGCCATTGTTGGCCCTTTCTGGCTCCTGAGCTTCTCTCACTAAAGCCTCTTTCACTCCTGAATGACCTGTGGTATATCTAGAATAGCTTTCCCCCCCACCCTGGACAGCTCACAGTGCACAGCCTGTCCGTTTTAAGAAAGGAAGCCAAGCAGAGTGATGGCGTTTCTCCGCTACATGCTGTATTTTGGGCTGCAGGCTTGGCTGAGATGCTGCGATTAATGCTATGATTAGGGCCTTCAAGATCCATTAAAACACAGAGTGTGGGGAGGAAATCGTCAAGCCTATGAAACAGGTTTGTTTTTTTTAAAAGCACTATTTTACACACCTACACACCCTTCTAAACACAAGCGCACATAAATGCCTTTAATTAGGAATTATGCTGAGGCTGGGGCAGGTGTTTTATTGTTCTGGCAGAGCCCTTTATGCTTTTATCATTAATTAAAATTCAACAGGTGCTTTGCTCCCACTTGGAGATATGATGACGGAGAATGCATCACTTATTGAATTTCTGCCTGGATTGCAGCTGCTTTTTAAAAAAACCAGTTAAAGAAGTAACTTACTTCTAAAAGGAAACATCTATAGCTGAGAGAACTGTTCCCTGTAAAGCGATATTTGTCCCCACACCACACAGCAGTAAACCACATCATTTCTTATAACTGTTGGGCTTTGAGCTTAATTGGTTAAGTAGGCTGATCAGAAAACAGCCCATCCTGCAAGTCTTCTGCAAGTCTATGTGCAAAAATCAGGTGATTTTTTTCTTCCACAGCTTTGTATCATCTGCTAAGCATCTTAAGATCAAGCTGCTATTAAAGGCACAGCTACAGTGGCTGGCTGAAAAGTTGGCAACCCTAGCTTTTGCTTACTACCTTCCCCCGCAACTCCGTTTCTTCCTGTGACTGTGAGTGACATGCCAAAATAAGGAGGTGGAGCTCTCCCTGAACTCCTGTATCTTTGGGCCAGGAAAAGCTTCAGCTGCCTAATTTATCGGTGTTATGCTTAATTAAAACACAGGAGCAGGGCTAATTTTAAAAGCTGGCAACCCCTGGATTAAACAGCTCATCAAAGCCCTTCTAATTCTATGATTTGAATTTCAAAGTGAAAGAACTGGATCCTGGGAATGTCTGCTCAGAAAAGGAACTTGCACACAGCCATGCTTTTGCTCTGCTGCAATGCGCTGCGTGCCTCCTATTTCAAAGTCTGACCTAAAGTAACCCTCCGTAGTGCTGAGACCAGAGGTCGGGATGATATATACAACAGAGGTTCACCATGACATACAGAAAACAACTTGAGGGTTTATTTTTCTAGCAGATAAGCGAGCAGCTGCGGCTCCGACATCACCTGGCTGGGAACCCTCTGTAGCTCAGATTTTCTTCCTGACAGAGATCCCTGCATGCCATTAAGACACTCTTCCCCAATCTTGTGCCCTCCAGATGTTTTGGATGGCAACTCCCATCAGCCCTGGCTGTTCAAAACATCTGGATGGCATCAGGTGGGAGAAGTGTGTTTTAATAGCTTCATGGCAGGTAAAAATTTTACAAGTCCAACTTTGGAGGCAATAACATGTCCTCTTATTTATTTATTGTTTTATTTATTACTTTTATATCCCACCTTTCCTCTAAGGACCACACAAACATGGTTCTCACCCTCCCGATTTTATCCTCACAACAACCCTGTGAGGGAGGTTAGGCCGAGAGACAGTGACTGGTCCAAAGCTCACCCAGTGAGCTTTAAAGATGAGTGGACATTTTAACCCTGTCTCCCAGTCCCAGTCTGACACACTAACCACTACACCACACTAGCTAATTAAACTCTTTTGTTCCAGGGTCAGTTTACGGTACCAACTTTAACCACTGCATGAAAAACTATCAGATGATTCCCCCCCCCCCACTCAGTTCTGAAGATTCAGTGATGAGGGAAGCCATGAACTGAGTTTCTGACTAATGCATCTTTCATTTTCTTGTTTGTACCTTTCCTCTAGGGCTGCGTACACAGTACACTATGCATTTAAAGCCCATTGAAAGTGCTGTATTTCCCCTAAAGATTCCTGGGAACTGTAGTTTGTTAAGGGTGCTGGGAAGTGTGCCTCTGTGTAGGGTGAACTATAGTTCCCAGGATTCTTTGAGGGGAGTAAAATGATTCCAACAGGCTTTAAATGTATGCTGTGAGGCATGTTGCAACTTAAAAAGCAACAAAAGACAATACAAAGTTCAAAATGCGAATATAAAATAATTTAAAACAATCCCTCAAACAACAAAACAGCTGGTGGGACCATGCACTTTATTTTAAACGGGTGTTCTAGTGGGCCTGTTTTGCGTGAAGAAATGTTCGAGAGACTTTCCCTTAAAAGGGGGAAGATGTGTTGATGCTCCTTTCCACTCGAGGTACAAAGTGTACAGGCACCTCATGGCTGTCTCAGCCCACCGCATCTTATAATTCTAGAACTTAGAAAAAGGTGTGTGGGATTTGCCATGCCGTTGACCTAGATACTGCCAAATCAATATTAAATTATGTCAAGTGTTTCATATAATCAAAATGATCTTCTGCTTCCCTGTTTTTCATCATTCCATGACTGAACCTTACCCGCCACCTTTTGAGGGTTCAGGAATTGAAATTGCCTGAACAGGCATTTACGTCCAATTCACCTCTGCGCTGCTTTTTTGTGCATGGATGCCCAATGCACACAAAGACAGCGCAGGATTTTTCCACAAGAAGGAAGGACAGTCTTAAAAGATCTTGACCTGTTTTTCTGTTAATAAATCAGCTAATGCCTTAGATGCACTAGATCAGAAATACAAAACTGTTTTTAAAAAAGGCAAAAATTGATTTAGATCGTGTTATTTTGTATCATATTGTGTTATTTATTGTATTTTTTATGCTTTGTATTTCTATGTTCACCGCCCAGAGAGCTATTGCTAGTCGGGCGGTATATAAATTTAATAAATAAATAAATAAAATAAATAAAAAACAAACTCGTGTTTTGTTTTCTCACCAGCTTGTTGGTTTACTTTTTTTGACTCCTTCTTTTGAGTTAATTTTTTTTTAACTCATTCTGACTCATTCTTTTTAAAATCTTGTGCTGGGCATGCTGGTCTATTGACCATCTCGGCATGCTGTTACAAAGGGTCAGAAATCAGGTGTTATCTCCTTGCCACCCCAACGTGGCACTCTCTTGCAATCATGGGAAAGAAAGTCCAAGAGTACTATTAATACCTCATTTTGCCAACGGTGGGGACAGGAAGTGGCATCCATGCTGGCATCAGTGTTGTCAGATCAGAAGGCATTAAGCAAGGCTGAATCTGCATGTTGGCAAAGATAAGGTACCTTCCTTCTTGACCTCTCCATACCTCCTTTGGTTTCGCTGGTTCATCAAATGGAATCTCTTGCTTTGCCACGTTCAGGTGGTGCCTGAGATGTGCAGAAGTTTCCGAGGACATTTGCTCATCTCAAAATTCTTCAGCAGGAACTTGCAAATCAGACTCAACTTCTTGTTGTAGAGATGCAGTGGCTGTTCTTTGTGGGGGGGTCTTCCCAACTTTGCCCACTGTGTGGGGAACTTAATTCACCAGCTGCTGATTCTGCCATATTTTGAGAGGCTATGATGATCTAATCAGCTGGTATAGCACAGTGGGGAGGAGAGCCTGGCTGGGAGTCCAGAGTGTGTGTGTTCAAATCCCCGCTTGTGTCTCCTGGTGTCAAGGGCCAACTAAAGATCACCCCACAGCGAGTGGCTCAGGGGTTACGTGCCCTGCCACCTGTGCAGCCGTGGGCAAGCTGAATAGTCCCAAGGAGCCCAGTTGCCCCCCAGCTGGCAGTTGCGGACAAGGAAGGGGCTGGCTTGTGCAGCTGTGGCAAGCTGAGCAGGCCCTAGCCAGCTGGGAAGGACTAGCCTCAGAGGGAGGCAATGGTAAACCCCCTCTGGATACCACTTACCATGAAAACTCTATTCATAGGGTCGCCATAAGTCGGGATCAACTTGAAGGCAGTCCATGTTCATGTTCAACGATGATCTCTTCATCAAAGCTTGATGTACAACTTAAGTCTATCCACATTTATTCAGAAGAAAGTCCTGCTAAATTTGCTCCCAAATCAGTATCTCTAGGAATTAAGAATTGAAAGATCTGTCAGTCTGGGTTCTCTCTGTTTCTCATTTTTCCAATCTTAAATTTAGTTCTCCATATCTGAAAAAAAAATTCTCATGAAAATTCTCCAGAAGTTTTGTGCAAATTTCTCCTAATTTCTCCTAATGAACACATTTTTGTAGGCAGTTTTGAGTAATGTACACAGTTTTGCAAGCTATATCTTGTCATATAATGCATCTTTTCCATTTTATTTTAACCCATTTATGCATATTTACGCACACTTCTCCCTAACATGAATTTTTGAAACATTGATTGGTTGGTGAATTGTGTTGCAAAATTTGACTAAGTATACATTTTTGAAGGATGGCTGTGTTTTGGTTCCATATTGTTTTGGAAAGTGACAATTTGATGGATTAGGCTTGAAATTAGGCAACCTGAATCACATTTCACACTCGTCTCTACTGGAAATGCACAGGCAGACTCCGTCTCAAACTACATGGAGTTCTGTGGTTCCCCAACTCCACCCCCGCTGTGCTTAAAAAACATTAAAGCAACCCTTTAAAAAACTTTTTAAAAAACTCTTGTGCTGGGGATACTGGCCTATCAATCATCTCAGCATGCTATTAGAAAGGGTCAGAAATTAAGTATAATCTTTTCCATTGTCTTGCAGTCATAGGGAAAGAAAGACCAAGAGTATTTATAATAATACCTCACTTTGCCATCATTGTCAGGTACAGGCCTGAAGCCAGATATTTTGTGATGGAAGTTGGAGGTATAGAAGTATAACAGCAAAGGGCAAAATTCTAAGTATAGGTAGTCAAATGTCTCAACAAAGGCAATTTAGGTGGCAATCCTATATATACATGTTCTTGTCAGTACTTCTGAGTAGATATGTATAGGATTGCATTGTGAATTTATTTAAATTTAATTTATTAATATTTATTTATTAATATTTATTTTTTAAATAATTATTTAATCATCCATTAGTTATTTATTATTTAATTACTATATTTAATATTAACATTAATATTAATGTTAATTAATTAATTAATTGCAGTACAATTTTAATCAGATTTAACCTTGCCCCAGTCCAGTGCATTGCTAATCTTATGTAATATTTATATTGCATAGTACCTTATTTTCAGGTACTTATGAAATATGGTCGGCTGTTGCTGCTGCTGTTGTAGGAAGTCTTCCCTGCATTTCTTGCTAGTCCACGAACATTTTCTCTGCATGCCTCACAATCACATTGCAGAAACTTGCTGGATTTATCTGTTGATGTGAATATGAATGAGTGTCAAAAGACAGGGCCACAAGTCGCAGCTGCAGCATGGCAGAGGCCCCTGCCTTTAAGACACATATACTGCCTGTCTGAGCTGGAAACGACAGCCCCGGGGGCTGTGGGAAGGAGCGGTTTCTCTGGATCCAGCAGCACCCCAAGAATACAGTGTCCCCTCCTCCTTTTTTCATTTCATGACACACCTTCTCTTCTATTAAACTTGTTTTTTTTTTTTTTACATTCTATTCCTTTGGAAACTAGTTCAAGCTGTTCCCAGGGATGCATTTGATTCCAAAGTCTCTTTTTTGCTGTCCCCTTCTGGCCTGTCGGTGTTTGCCCTGGCCCCTTGACCACCTTTCCCCCAGAAAAGATGTGGCAGTCCCTTGGCGCCAACTCCTCCTTATTTTCCTCTAGCACTAAACCCTGCTGTTCCCAGCAGAGGTGGAAATCTCTTAGACAACAGAACTTTTTTTTACAAAAAAGATAATCAGAAACAAAAGGAACCTCTACGCCTTCCCTCTGAACTAAAAAAAAAAAGACTTTGATGTTGTGGAGCCTGATCAGCTCTCAGATCTGGGAGAGTTACTGGAAGAACAAGACAGGATTGTTTTTGGCTTTTTACTGATGGGAAATCAGAGGGTGTAATGAATGACTCATCCAGGGTCACACAAAGTAACTCATTGGTGAAATCTGGGATAAAGCATCCAGGATCCACGGCTCATGTACACAAGACTGAAACATGGTCCACATCCACACCATACACTTAAAGCACTTGTATTGAGAACAGTGTTTCCTATTGTGCTTGCATATGCAGCGGGACAAAGATAGGGATGAGGGGGAAATTCAGTTCAGTTTGCATTTACAGTTCAACTTGCCAAATGCGCACTTTCCAAAATAATCTGCAAACTGAAACATAGCTATCCTTCAATCGTCACACTTCTCTGAATTTTGCAATGCAGTTTTCCAACCAAGTAATGTGTACAAAAACGTATGAACTAGGTTAAAGTGTGCATATATTAGTGAAAACAGCATACAAAAACAAACATTATATTAGGAAAAATTGCTGTGCAAGAGGATGTGTATTACAAAAAATTGCATATAAAATGGGTATATTAGGAGAAATTCGCACTAAAATGCTGATTAAAAAAAGGACACTGACATGGAATGTCGAGAACCAAACTTAAGACCAGGGGTGTAGTCATCCAGGGTCTTGGGGGGTGTCTTAGACCCCTTACTTTTTTGGGAGCAGGGTCCCAGCAGGGTCCCTATGTCTCCAGCACCCTACAAGCCAATCAGCACGAAAGGGGAGTGTGTTCTCACTGAGAAGAGTCTTCTAACATGCTTCCTTGTCCTTTCCTGTTGATTGGAGCTGATCAGAGTAAAAGGAGGTGAGTCAGCCACTGAGAAGACTCTTCTGAGTAGCTAACACTCCCCTCTTTCATGCTGATTGGCTCCCTGAGACATCTGTTGTTATGGAAGAAGGCATTAAAAAGGATCTCATTCTGAACCCACCAGCAAAAAAGGGTGTATGTGGCTGTGATTATCATGAAGGGACCGTGCACTTCTGAATTTGCCACTACACTACTGGCTTAATACTGAAAAAATGAGAATTTGAACAAAACCAAAACTGACAGATTCACTCATCCTTATGCAAAGACCCTTTCAAGTAATCCTATTCACTCTACAGGAGGTTCAGACTCTAAACTTCCCTTCTCTCCCCTCCCCCGTGTCACCCCCTTCTAGGCAAAGCTGTAAAATCCTGAAGTCCTGTATTGCACATGCCTCAAAGCACAATCCTCTAGACAGAACTCCCACACACAGTGAGAAATCACCATGACGTGTGATCAGCTGCTTTAACCACAGAAGTTGCAGCCTGCCCTACTTTAGAAGCTGAGGCCACTGTGTACCTTGCCGAAGGCCTTTAGCTTTACTGGGATGGCATAATAAGCTGATACAGCAAATCCTGTATGTCAGAGGTGGGTGTGGAGAAGAAACAGAAACTGCTACAATGGCCAGCATAGAGTTAAATCTGACTAGTTATCCTGTCAGAGGCTGGCATGCAGGAACTGGGAAACTAGGCACAAGAGCAGTAACGACTCCACAAGGACCTGCCCACTTCAGTTCTCTGTTTCTAATTTTTCTAATCTTAAATACAGTTCTCCACATTTTGCAGCAACTTGTGGATTTTGTTTTTAAATCCTCATGAAAATTAATCAGTATCTTAGTGTGAATTTCTCCTAATAAACTTTGATTTTGACAATTTTTGCAAGCAATTCCCCCTACTATAATGCATTTTTGTATTTATTTTCCCCTAATATATTAATTTTAATGCACATTTCCCCCTAATATATATGCATTTTTTGTAAACGTTGTTTGGTCAGAGAGCTACATCACAAAATCTGGATAAGCAAATTTTGAAGAATGACTGTGTTTTGGTTCACATGTTGTGGGAAGTGAAGATTTGACAGATTCACCTTTAAATGCAAACTGAATCTAATTCCTCCATAGGGATACCAGACCTCCGGCTTTCTGCCGGGACTCCAGTTTCTGGGGGTGCTCTCCAGCCCTCCGGCCAAATCACCCCCCTGTCCCTGGATCTCTGGTTTTCTGCTGTGGCGACCAGCCGCACATGCATGTTCTGGTCTTCCAGCCACATTGGCAGTGGAGGACAAGTGCAGAGGGAGGGAGGGGAGAGTAGGTGAGGAGGAAAAGGAGGAAGTGCAACTGTTTCTGTTTCTTCTTCGGCTTTTCCTTCCTTCCTTCCTCTGAGGCCACCGCTGCTCGAACTCCTCACTATGTCACCAGCAGCCAGCCAGGCTTTATAAGTTCAGGGGCATCCTCCTTCTCAGAGCACAAGCCATGGCCACTGCGCAGGCATGATGAAGCCTATCCCTCTTCCAGAGCAGGGTGACTCTGTCTGCCGCCTAGGGTTGTCGCAGACGGAGGCTTCACTGCAGTGGCCCTTCTTCTGTGCATGCACCAAATGCCAACACTTCCCCCCCTTCCCATTTTCTTCCATCACAAGTGCCCAACAAGAGGCAGTCAGGATACCAGTTCAACATTTGCTGTGGGCTTGATCCTAACAAACTAAGATAGTTTTGTCGTTTGGTTACTTGCCAGAGAATAATTACAACTTGTCCAGGCGAATAGTGCTAAATTACAAGGCAGGATTATTTTATTCTGAATATGTTTAATTAAATGCTTGTTTGGAAAATATAATATTTAACAGTCACAAAGATGATCTACATCTGCATATCTTTATTACCTACTCCTATAATTGCAAATGTCATCTTAATCACACCTAAACACTTTTTGAATTAGTGTACTTTGAAGATTTAGGTTATAAATAAACTTTGCTGAGAGAACAGAAATTGCTCAGGGAGGCATCCATGCTGTTGCCTATCCATCAGTCATCATTTTGATTCTTCTTTTTGTAATTCCAAAAGGCATGAAATAGGCATGGGGATTTCTGTGACCTTGACTGACTGGCTGCCAGGATTTTTTTAGTTTTGGTTTTTGGTTAGGAATCCTAACTGGTTGTGGGATGCTGAGTTTTCTGCCTTACTCATAGGAATTTTGTTGTGGTCGGTATGGTATTGCATTTAGGAAATCATCACTGTCTTCTTTTTCTGTTTGCATTTCATTTACCTTTAACCTCACTCCCTTACATCCATAGAAGCAACAACAGTGGTTCCATGTGCTCAGCTCAACCCCCTTAAACCCACTGATGATGCACCTTGTTGTTTGCATGATAGTTTGTTTCTTGCCCAATAGTGGTAAAAGAGAATTCACGTACTGGGAAGTGTGGCTACAACTGCTGTTGTTCCCAAGCTGTTGTCTGTGAAGGTAGACGAAACCATGTGTGTTTTCTCTCTGTCAATTATTATTCACTGGAATTGTGTTGGCTGTCAAAGTCAGTTTATAGCAGCCCACAGGGTAGGCAGAAAAGAGTAGAGAATCTTCTTACTCTTATTCATTTCTCAGACCACTTTCTGAAGTGAAGGGTCAAATCTGTAAAGAAGCTTGGAGTGGCGATGTTAAAAGGTAGGGGCAGGGCATTCAAGGCAGGGTGTTGCCGACCCTGCTTGGATATGGGCATCTTTGTAGAGGATTCCTAGTGAAGCTTTACCAACAGTACAAACCAAACCATATCTACTCAGAAGTAAGTCCTATTGAGTTCTATGTGGCTTAGTAAGTGTGTTTAGAATTGCAGCCTTCAGGGGCATCAATTTTTACTCCCGAGTGCTCCCATCTAACATCTCTACAACACTAGGCTCCTTTCTTTCCACAATGGCCTTCTGGAGACTGGTCTGGCCTGAGGGCACTTAAACCCTTCTTGCCAGAAGCAAGGGAAGGCAGCGCAAAATCCCAATCCATTGTTTGTTAGTTTAGATGTAATATCAAATCACAGTTTGCTCAAACTCTGGTTAGCAAACCAGCTTTAAATTAGGGATGGGGGAGAAATTCATTTGGTTCACATTGTAATGCAAACCTATCTAATCCACACTTCCTGAACCAATACACGAACCAAATGCAGCTCTCCTTCCAAATTTGCACTTCTCTGAATTTTCCAAAGCAGGTCCCCAGCCAAAAACTGCATGCAAAACGTGTATATATTTCTTCTTGAAATGAAAGCCAGTATATAAATAATGATGATGGTGATATAATATTTGGGGAAAATGCACACAAAATGCATTATATTAGGGAACATTCTTTGCAGAAATATATATTAGGCAAAATTGCATACAAAAATGCCTATATTAGAAGAAATGTGCACTAATATGCTGGCGAATGCTCATGTAGACGTCTAAAAAAATCACAGACTGATGCAGAAATGTGGTGAACTGAATTTAAACTGGAAAAACGAGAAACTGAAATTGGCAGACTGGTCCATCCCTTTTTTCCAACCATGGTTTCGGATCCTGCTTTGGCAGCTCCCGGCAAACCACAGTTTTTCAGATGGGAATGGTTTAGACATTGTGCCACACCATAGTTTGGCTTTGCAAACCAATGAATGGGCATTCCATCTGAACCATCTCAAAGCCTTTGGTACTAGTAAAATGAACACAAGTCCCATTTTGGCTACTTAGATAAGCCCTCCGCCAGGTTGTTACAAAGGCAGTCCTGATCTCTATCTGGTAGCTTCAGCCCCAGAAACCACTTAGGAAAAAAATGTACATCCCAGTCAAGATAAGGGTTTCTGGTAAACAAGTCAGTAAAAGGAGCGACTCACAACAATGCTGAGCTTAGCCTTTATCAGGGGACAGGCTGACAGCTGGCCTAACAGTGGATACCTCATACCAGGCACGGGTCAGTGGGAGAAAAAAACCCACCATAGGATGCTTTTGTCTTCCAACTGGGACAAAAGGCAAAGCTGCCAACGGGTGGCTGACTGAAAACAGATGCATTCCAGTTGTATTGACCAAGGAGTTGTATTGCAACACAGCAAAGCAGGCCTGGGGAGCCTGGGGACCTCCAGATGTTGCTGGACGACAACTCCCACCATTCCCGACCGTTGGCCCTGCTGGCTGATCGGAGTCCAATATAATCGGCGGGGTACATGTTAGCCACCCCTGCAGTAGTGAATATGCCAGTATTGAGGCTCAGCTGTGTGGGGATGGGGTGGGGAGAGAGACTGAGGACCAGCCGGAGTGTATTTAAAAGCAGAACTGGAACATTTTTTTAAAAAATACCCTGAATGTTCACATATAGGGCAAAGATTGCTCAGTGCTTTTGTAAAAGCAGTAATGAACTTTTGCCCTTCTGACAGGCCCACTCCTTAAAGCTCCACCACTTAAACCACAGGAGAAACTCAATGCCTTTAAAAAAAAATAGTAAACAAAAGTTAATCCATATATTGATATACTGTTATTTCTGTCTCGGGTGGCATGCTTTCGTGGATTTTGTGTGGTCAGATCCATTCTATGGTCAGGAGGAAATGGCTGTTGCTACGGCAGAGTTTGTGCCACTGTAAAAGAGTTAGGAGCCTGTGCTGCCCCCTCCGTTTTTTAAAAAGTGTTTAGCAAAGGAGAGAGGAGTATCATTTTTATGAAGGGCAAGCTGTAAATATTTCTAATTAAAAAAAAAACAAATAAAAATGGATAGGTGGGACCAGGAGGAAAACGATTACAATGATTTTTCAGAAGAGCATCCAGCTTCCCTCATGCCACTGCGGTACGTAGGAAGGAACAGAGGAAGCCGCCTTTTACTCAGTCAGCCATTGGGTCCATCTAGCTCAGTATTTACACTGACTGGCAGAGGTTCACCAGGGTTCCAGACAGGGGACACTTCCAGCCCTACTTGGAGATGCTGGGAATTGAACTTCAGACCTTCTGTATGCAAAGCAGATGTTCCACCACTGAGCTACCCCCCTTCCCTGTAGGCCTTTGCTTGTGGTCTACGTGCCAACGAGCAGGCCTTCCACCAGCAGTTGGCCAGGCTGGGCACTGCTTGAAGGCCCCAGGGATTCAGAAAGGCCCCTTGCTGGCCTGTCCTGGTGGGTGGGCAGGAGGGACAATTTTGAACGGGAGTTAACTTGGCTCCAAAGGTGGTACTGCCACCTGCCCACCACTAAAACACCACTGGTGGCGGGCTGCCAGGGAGTGCGGTGTGTGCTGTGGTGGCTACTACTGTGCCAGCAGAAGAAGAAAAATACTGCATGGCCATAGCGGGGTTGGGGTGTGTGTTGGGCTGGAGAGCAGCCATCTGTGGGACTGTGCCAAGGGTTCCTGAGGTCTTGTGCTTGACCTGCCAGTGAGTGAAGAACATCCTCGGCCTTGGGAGCGATGGACAAGAGCCTGTGGCTTCATAGCAGGGACAAGAGAACTGCTGGGATTGTTCACACACCGTGGTTGGCACCTGCAACTCTCTGTGACTCGTGCTCATTAGGCATCAGTGAATAATTCAGAATGGGTGCCACTACCTGTTTGCTTTGCCGTTCTGCATGTCCCAGGTAGGGATGGGTGAATCTTTCAGCTTCGGCTTCTCTCGATTTCTCATTTTTTGAATCATAAGTTCCATTCTCCACATTTCCAGATTGGTTTGCACATTTGTTTTGAAAAAAGTTCTCATGAAAATTCATTTTAATGTGAATTTCTCCTAACATACACATTTTTGTAAACAGGTTTTTCCGTAATATAATGCATTTTTGTATGTTCTGTTCACAAATATATGCATTTATATGCACACTTTCCCCTAGAATATGCATTTTCACACACATTACTTGGCTGGAGAACCGCATTACAAAGTTCAGAGAAGGGCAAATTTCAAAGGCTTCTTGTGTTTCATTTGGGGTATTGTTTCAAAAACTGTGAATTCCGTAAGTTCACAGTTAAATAGCAAGTCCCTTTAAATATGGTCAGTTCACCTTATGTACCCAGTTAATCACTGCGCTCTGCAGGTGAGGGCCTCCTGCAGATACCATCTTATCAGAAGGTCCATTCCGTACAACATAGGAAGCGGACCTTTAGTGTAGTGGCACCGACCCTTTGGAATTCCCTCCCCTTAAATATTAGACAGGCGCTATCTCTGTTGTCTTTTTGCCGCCAACTGAAGACCTTCCTCTTTCATCAAGCCTTTTAAATAGAGATCTTAACCCACACTGCATCTGTGTTGGAATTACTTTTTATGTTTTTGTTTTTTAAAGATGTTTTTAAGATGTTTTATTTTTAAAACGTTTTGTTTTTTGAGATGTTTTAAGATGTTTTCAGTGTTTTGTCCTTTGCTGCCCTGGGCTCCTTCTGGGAGGAAGGGCGGGTTAGAAGTTTAATCAATCAATTAATCAATAAATGCAAACTGAATCAAATTTCTTCCCCATCCCTCTACCCATCTCCCCATTCTCTTCCTGGGTGGGCACTCACTTGGTGGTCCCTTTGAAGCCAGTGTTTGGGGATTCACCTGTTGGGTGATATAATCATGCTATCACTATTTGTCAGATGAGGAAGCTGCACTGGAACATTCTTGTCCAGTTACTATTTATTCTGCAGCAGTCTGCGCTGTGTGCTCTGGTCCTGCAAGGGGAAATGACTCAGAAGTGTTTGGCCCAACAGTGTGAAGAGGTGGAGTTTGTTTATTTGTATCTAGCCATCAGACTGTCTATGGCCATGCTATTCTGAACATGCCCAATCTCATCTGATCTCGGAAGCTAAGCAGGGTCAGGTCTAGTTAGTACTTGGATGGGAGACCGCCTGGGAATACCAGGTGCCATAGGCTTAGAGGAAGGCAATGGTAAACCACCTCTGAAAACCTCTTACCATGAAAACCCTATGAATATATAAAAGAAAGATTCACAGGGTTGCCATAAGTCGCAATCGACTTGAAGGCGTATAACAACAAGCCATCAGACTGTCACAAAACAAGAGTTTGACAAAGGAAACTACCTATCTGTATAAACTAACACAAGGTAACTTCAACAGAAATTAGCTCAGAGAGAGACCCAAATAAAACTATGTACAAATTTAAGAAACTTACAGTTCTGAATTTCACTGGTAAATCACAGCCCTCTCCCTTAGAAATTTTTCCCCAATGTTAAAATCAAATGAAAAGTAATAAATGTACACAGAAAATAAACATTAAAACTACATATCCCATGTCTTCTTTGTGGAAAACATTGGGTTAGTTCTACTCAGACTAGACCCATTGCAATTAATGGACATGGCTAACTAAGGTCCACTACTTTCAATAGATCTACTCTGAGTAGAACTTAACTGGCTATAACCCATTGCTATAAACGTTTGGTTGTTCAACCAACAGTTTCCCCATGCAGTTTCATGCAGACATTCTCGGGCCTTCAGTGCTCTGCACACACTTGGAGGACAGAGAACATTCAGAAGCCTTGCTTTGAGGCATGGACTCATCCTTGTTTGCTTACTTATCCTTGGGCTGTAGTATCCCATTTTGATCCTCATGCCATGCCTTCAGTCCATGGATCCATGGGATTCAATGCAGCAGTTTCTGCAGGCTAGATGAACACGGGAAAACTGTACCACATCACACGATCCAGTCTTCAATGCCCTCTAGTGGTGGATTACTCATTTTGCATTTCATTTTCTTTTCCCAAGATATATTTTCTTTTCCCAAGATATATTTCCTGCCCCTTTGAGAGACACGGGGTCTCTTATCAACAACACTGTGTAAATCAGAAGGCGGGAGGGAAAATCTCTAACAAGAATCACAGAATGTCAGGATGAAAAAATAAAGCTCTTCCATTTTAACCGTTTTCAGAAGGCGGAGAGAGCTGTAGTCACCCATTGCCACAAAAACAACAAAGATTCTTGTGGCACTTTAAAGACTAACAAATATATTATGGATTAAGCCAGTGGGGGGAACCTCAGGCATGTCTGGCCCTCAATCCACACATCCTCATCAGTCACATCTTTTCTCCCCAGGCCATGCCTCTCATCGGCTTTGCTTCACACCCTCCTCCAGTGTTTCTGCCTGGGTGGACCATGTCCTTCATTTCAGATCATGACGCTCCCTTATCTGGATGGAGGGTAGAGAGGGGTGTGTGAATATGTGTAGAAAGTAGCCTACTGGACAAAGGTAACATTCACATGCATTGCTCCACCCACTTTTGCCTCTGGCCCCGCCCACCACTGGCATGTGGGCCCCAGAAGGTTGTCTAAGAAAGAATGCGGCCCTCAGGCTGAAAAATGTTCTCCTCCCCGGCTTAAGCTTTCATAGACTACAGTCCACTTAGGGTCAGAAGGCTCTGTGTTCTAACTTTTCCTATCTTAAATTTAGCTCTCCACATTCCTGCAGCAACTTGCAATTACCAAAAGAAAAAATCCTCATGAAAATCCCTCAGAATTGAAGAGTGAACTTCTAATAAACACATATTTGTATGCAGTTTTGAGTAATGTGTGGATTTTTGCAAGCAGTTTCTCCTAATAGAATGCATTTGGGTATGTTATTTTCATGACTATATCCCTTTTTATGCACCCTTTCCCCTAATATATGCAGTTTTGTAAACCTTGGTTGGTTGGCGACCTGCATTGCCAAATTCAGAGAGTGTGAATTTTGAAGGGTGGCTGTGTTTTGGTTCTCATATTGTTGTGGGAACGGCTGATTTGAATGAAACTCCATCGAACTTCTCCCCCATCCTTAAGTCCACTTCATCAAATGCATCTGATGATGCCACAGTTTAAATGACGCTGGCACTTTAAGGTTCCACAACAAGACTCTTTGTTGCTTTTTAACAGTGGAAGCTCACCTCCAGAGTTAAGGCTCAAACGTGATATTGCCTTGGCATCATCCATGCTTATTAATTCAGAGTGCCCTCACTCTCCATCTCTCTTTCCCCCAAAAGGGTCTGATTGACTCACCCAGGCTGTCTCAAACATCTAACAAATCAGGGAAGTGAGAGATGTTCTTAAGTCAATCAGCTCGTGGAGATAAAAACGAAGGTCAACAAATGAGTCTTCCATAAGGGACAGGAATTTATTTATTTATTTTGCAACCATCTCACCTTATCAAACTGGAGTTCAGATTCTTCCCATCAGAGGAGGTCCCTCTTTTGTTCCACTGGTTTTGGAGACTTTGGCAATAGCCCCGGGAGATGGTGAAGGAAGGTTCCTCATGTGCACTGACATCAGGTCAGTCCCCTAGGTTAATAAATGACCAGAAGGCAGGGTGAATATAGATGGAAGGGATCATATATACCCCTCAATGCACCCCCCTTGCTCAGAGACAGCCTCTGCCTTCACCTCATAGGTTCTTGCAACCTTCCACTGAACAACCATGAAGTTCCTTGGCATCACACTGGCCTTGGTATTCTTTGCAGGTAAGTGGAGGGACTACCTTAGGTAGGAGGGAATTTTGGAAGCCTCTGATGATCTTCCTGCTTTCATTCACCCATCCTTGGCATCTGAGGCACAATGACTTGGCACAGCCAAGGGGTGCAATTTTTAAAAAATCTGATCAGCCCAAAGCTACCTCACTGGCCCTACAGTAAGAATCAGGCACGATCCAAAATGGCCCAAACAATATATTTCATTGGGTCGATAGACTTAGTAAAGGTAGCAAGCTTTTTGGTTTCACTGAATTCTTCCAAGAATTCTATCCAGCTATGAAATTTGCCACCTTCAAAGCGCTGAAGAATCCATGAGATGGAATCTTGGTGCAGCCTTAGAAAGGAGTAAGAAGGGCACTTACTGTCCCCTTGAATCCCTTGCTGCAAGGAGCTCATGTCAGCATACATGGGGTCCTTCCTTCAGGGTTATTCCCTTTTATCCTCACAACAACCCTGCAAAGTAGGTTAGGCCAAAAATATGTGACTTGGTTAGGGCCAGTCAGTGAGCTTCATGGCTGAGTGGGGGGATATGAACCCAGGCCTCTCCAGTACATCCAACTTCCTAGTCCAGCCTTCCCTAACCTGGTGCCCTCCACATGTTTTGGGCTATAACTCCTATCAGCCTCAGCCAGCAGAGGGTGTTGTTCCTCTTAAGGAAGGACATGCATGTTACAAAACAAAGCAATGGTTTGGTTCAGATGTGGGTGTGGCACTGCCCCGCCTTCACTTCACTTCCTGCCGTAGAAGCAGCGATGCACAGAATCTGCTTTGTCTTCCAGGATCCCGAGCTTTTGTCCTCCGAGATGAGCCATATCCCCACCTGGCCCAGCTAAACCAGGAGCTCCAGGAATACCTGAGAAACATCAGCAGGGTTGTGGATGAAAAAGTCGAGTTGATCAGAAAGTCGGAGCTGGGACAGTCAGTGATGTAAGCAATTCAGATCAACATTTTCATGCTTGCTGCCTTGGGCTCCTACTGGGAGGAAGGGTGGGATATTATTATTATTATTATTATTATTATATGTAATGTTAGGGCATGTGGGAAATGAACCAGGACCGCCTCAGGGATTGCAGATAAGGCCCGAATTGCCAGGTTAATCCAGGGTCTCAGGGGGTCTTAGAACCTCACTTTTTTGGGAGCCAAGTCCCAGCACAGTCCCTATGTCTCCAGCATCCTATGAGCCAATTGGCATGAAAGGGGAGTGTGTTGACCATTGAAAAGAGTCTTCTACCATGCTCCCTTGTCCTTCCCTGCTGATTGGAGCCAATCAGAGTGAAAGGAGGTCAGTCGGCTACTGAGAAGACTCTTTGCAAATAGCTAACACACTGCCCTTTCATGCTGATCAGTTCCTAGGGACATCTGTTGTTGTGGGAGAAGGCATTAATAAGGACAGAGAAGCAGAGAGCAATATTCAAACCTGCCAGATTATTCTATAATCTTAAAAGGTCATATAATCTTAGAAGGGGGTGTGGCTCTGACTGTCATAAAGGGACCCTGCACTTCTGAATTTGCCGCTATACTACTGGCTTAACCATTTGGAATCCTCCAGATTCTTAATGGTTCTGTGTGGGGGAGAATCTAGCTTTAGCCTGCTCCTGCCCTACCCCTCAACCACTGTAATTGCTGAGGAATGAGATAGCTGTCTGTTCCTCCAAGACAGTGTGTAACTACCTTGAAGGAAGGCAGCTATTCCTCAGCAATTTCTCACAGGCTGTGACCCCAGGCATGTCCACTACAGTATCCTGAATGCCTATGCCAGCCTTCCTCACCCATCCAGAACAATAACTGTCATCATTCCTGACCATTGGCCATACTAGCCGGGGCTGATGGGAGTTGCAGTTCAAACCAGCTGGAGGGCACCAGGTTGGGGAAGGCTGCTTCAACTCAGGGCCAAAGAACTTGTGGCCTCCTCCAGATGTTGCTGGACCGCAACTCCCATCATCACTGGCCATTGGCCATGCTATCTGGAGGTGATGGAGTCTAGGAACATCTGGAGGGCCGGAGGCTAGCCGCTCCTGTCTTAAATCAAACAGTAGGCTGTGGGGGTCTGAAAGCAGTTTATACAACTGAGGAATTTGTAGCATTGGATGGAGGACTATAGCTCAGTGGCAGACCATGGCTCTTGCATGCAAAAGATCTCAGGTTCAATCCCCCGCATCACTGGGTAGCGGTAGGGTTGTCTCCTGCCCGAAACCCTGCAGAGCTACTGCCAGTCAGTGCAGACAATACTGAGCTAGATGGAGTAAGCCATGAATTGGCATTAAGCCATTGTTTCCGTTACATGCACAAACTGAGGCGGCGGACACACTAGTCGCCAGAGCAAGCATTTCCATGAGCTGCCCCTGGAGGGGGAATGGGTTGGTCTGCTGATCAGGTGCGAAATCTCTTTGAAGCTGAATTTTAAGAAAGAAGTACTCGAGCTGATCCTGGCAGGTTTTACAGTAAAAAGGGGTGGGGTTTGACTAGCATCGTGCACCCCCGTTTCAGAAGAGAGAGGCGGAGACGCACTGGAGCCGGCGGAACAATGAGTGTGTCTTTACCCTGAGTCATTGTCTAACTTGGCATTTAGATGGCTTTAAAGGGGGGTTGGGCAAATTCATGGGGAAAGAGAGGTCTATCTATCTATTTGTTATTATTTTATTTATTGCACTTGTATACCGCCCCATAGCCGAAGCTCTCTGGGCAGTTTACAGCAATCAAAAACATTAAAACAAATATACAATTTAAAAACACATATTTTAAAAACAATTTAAAACACAATTTAAAAATTTTAAACACTTTAAAACACATGCTAAAATGCCTGGGAGAAGAGGAAAGTCTTGACCTGGCGCCGAAAAGATAACAGTGTTGGCGCCAGGCGCACCTCGTCAGCACATCATTCCATAATTTGGGGGCCGCCACTGAGAAGGCCCTCTCCCTTGTTGCCACCCTCCGACCTTCCCGTGGGAGTAGGCACCCGGAGGAGGGCCTTTGATCTTGAACGTAGTGTACGGGTGGGTTCGTATTGGGAGAGGCGTTCCATCAGGTATTGTGGTCCCAAGCCGTGTAAGGCTTTATAGGTCAAAACCAGCACCTTGAATTGAGCTCAGAAACATACAGGCAGCCAATGCAAGGGGGCCAGAATTGGTTTTATATGTTCAAACCGTCTGATTCCTGTTACCAATCTGGCTGCTGCATTTTGCACAAGCTGCAGTTTCCGAACCGTCTTCAAAGGCAGCCCCAATGACTTTTAGTCGTGATGTCTAACTCAGTTAGTGGGGGGATACCAAGTTAGTGGGGAGCAACAGGCCTCTTGCCTTCAAGCTCTGTTTGTGGGCTTCCCAAAGGCAGCTGGCTGACCACTGTGAAAGACAGGATCCGGAGACTAAAAACGTAACAAGAGCCTGCTGGATCAGGCCAGTGGACCATCTAGTCCAGCATCCTGTTCTCACAGTGGCCAACCAGATGCCCATGGGAGGCCCGCAAGCAGGACCTGTGTGCAAGAACACTTTGCGGTTTCCAGTAACTCACGTTTCAGAAGCATACTGCCTCTGACCATGGACAGAGACCATAGCTGTTGTGGCTATTAGCCATTGAGAGCCTGATCGTCTCTTAATCTGTCTAATCCTCTTTTAAAGCCATCTATGTTGGGGGAGCAAATTCCACAGTTTAACTATGTGCTGTGTGAACTTTGCGCTTCTTTACACGGCCGTTCCCAACCTTTGGGTCCCCAGATGTTGCTGGACTACAACCCCCATCAGCCCCAGCCAGTGTGGACAACGGCCAGGGATGATGGGAATTGCAGCCCAGCAACATCTTGGGACCCAGAGGTTGGGAAAGGATGTTCTAGAGGAACCCTTGATCTGATTCAGCAAGAATTCTTCTTATAAGTTCCTAGCCCAGGCCAGAAAGAAAAACAAGGGCCATAGCTCAGTGGCAGAGTATCTGCTTTGCATGTAAAAGGTCCCGGGTTCAATCCCTGGCATCTCTAGTTACGGTCGAGAATGTCCCGTCTGAAACCCTGGATTGCTGCTGCCAGTCAGTGTAGGCAATACTGAGCTAGATGTTCTGATTCAGTATACGGCAGCTTCCTGTGTCCTTAACAACTGGAGGGCACCAGCTGGAGAAGGCTGACTTACAGCAACAGGAGGCGAGTATGGAGGAAGGGGGCTTCCCACCCTATCAACTTGTCTTGTCAGGAGAAGGCTAACCAGTCTCACATGGCCTGGTTATTCTTTTACTAAGCAGCCCTACTGGCTCACCATGGTCCACCAACGTGTGTTGTATTTACCATGCAAGGATGACAATGCAGGGATCTCTTAACAGTGAAAGCTTTGCTAATCTATGTTTAAATGACCCTGAGTTGGTGCCCTTGCTTAAGAGTGTAAACGTTTCAGAAATGAATGGCTGGATCAGATCAAGGTCCTGCATTCCTCCCCATGCACACACAACTTAGGAACATAAAAGCATAGGAAGCTCCCTTATACTGAGACTAGCCATGGCTCTCCAGGGCTACCTAGAGCTGCCAGGGATTGAACCTGGGACCTTCTGAATGCTCTACCACTGAACTATGGCCCCTCTTTTGGGGGGCTACAACTTCAATCAGCGCTAGCAAGGGAGGTTGGAGAAGGATGCTCTTAGGTGCGGGGAACCTTTGGCCCTCCGGACGTTGCTGAACTACAACTCCCATCATCCCTGGCCATTGGCTATACTTGCTGGGCCTGACAGGAGTTGTAGTCCAGCAGCATCTGGAGGGCCAAAGTTTTCCCACACCTGCAAGGGCAGGCGACACACCTTGACACACCCCTTACGGTTGGGGTGAGAAGGAAAAAGTCTGCCCCCTTTCCGACTATCATTCAGGAGCTTCTCATCCCCATACTATTTACCTTGCCTGACTCTGCCATCCTCTGTCATTTTTTCCTGCAGAGATAAGCTTCATAATGGCGTTTATAAAGTCAGCAAGCGCTTGAGTAGCCTGAAGGCCAAGTTACCTGCTGAGATCACACAAAGCTATGACTTGGTCATTGGGGTGCCGTTAGGCGTGGTGGAGAAAAGTCTCAACACCATGCGTGACTTGTACAGAAAGATGACGCCTGCCACAGATGAGCTTGCTGAGTCGCTGTACTCCGCAGTGGCGCCCTATGCAAATTCGATCCTACAGAGGGTGGGTCCGTACGCAAAGTCACTGCACAGTTCCCTCGTCGCCAAAGCCGAGGAGCTGAACCCCAAGCTGAACGAGAAACTGAAGCAGCAACTGGAAGAGCTGAAAATTCAGCTAGCCCCTTACACCAAGATGCTTCAGAGCAAGTTGCAAGACTTTCAGGTGTCCCTAGAGTCCTTCATCAACCAAGCCCAGGAGAAGTTCAATGAAGGAGCAGACAGAGTCAACCAGACGTTGCAGCCCTACATTACCCGGATCCTTGGGGCACTCCAAGAATACACCAAGGACTTTAAGAAGTGGGTGGACACCCCAGTCTTTCCCCCAACTCAGTGATTATTATTATTTGCACACAATGGAGGATGGAACCTTGGCCAACCCCTAAACAGGAAGAAAATATGGTGACTGATATCTGTAACCTCCTTCTTCTCCAGATCTCGCAGTAAACCAGATGTCCCTATTGATGCCTACTCAATGGTCTGGATAGGTGGTGCCAATTCTCATTACATTGCGGTAGCTTCTGTTGACTGGTTAAAGATGTTGTCCACACAACCAAACTTCAATAGCATTGGGCACTTCTGTAGTTTCTTTTTTCTGTACAGTGCTGTTCACATAGTACATTCAGAAGACCACTTTCAGTTGCCTCGTCATTCTCTCTCTCTCTACTCCCTCTCTCTCTCTTTCTCTCTCTCTTTACGCTCTGAACACACTAGTCGCCAGAGTAAAGCATTTCCATGAGCCAGTCATGGAGGGGGAGCAGGATGATCTGGCAATCACTTGTGTAATCTCTCTGAAGCTGATAAAAAAAAAACCACGCACTCAAGTTGCTCCCACCAGGTTGAACGTAAAAAAGGGCATTGTCTGCCCCCATTTTTAGAAGAGAGAGGTGGAGACACCCTGGAATAGTGAGTGTGTATCTACCCATAGATATAGATATACACACACTTTATTGACTTAGAACAATTTCTCCTTGTCTCTGGCCATTGGCCATGCTTGCTGGGGCTGATGGGGGTTCCTCATCTGTGATGCAGGGACAGCCTTTCTATGTGGCTGAGTTAATTGGTTGATGCCTGTGAGAACAGGATGCTGGGCCCTTGGCCAGATCCAGCAAGGCTCTCCTTAGGTTCTTATGCCTCTTTCAGGCGTCTCTTCAACATTATCGGAACAGCTGTCCAGGGTGGCAAAGTGCAGAAGGGCTGGAGCACAATCCATTAGAGTTTCCCATCCGTTGCAAAGAACTCCTGATGGGCAGTGCCTTCTTTGAGTTAGTAGAGGAGTGTTTGGGTCTTCTGCCTCTGGGCCACCAAAATGTCTTCAGCCAGCCCTATCAGGTTCGCCATCCCGGTCTTAGCTTAACTGTCTCAGTGACAAATATTACCTTCCTAAATCAAGGTTGCTTCCACAGTACCAGTTTTCTCTGGAAATGCACTCATTCATTTATTCACTTTTTATGGAGAATCCAAATGATATTGTTGCCAGACCTGAGTTATGGTGATTTCAAAACCCGGTCGCAGTCACAGGCTTCACCAGTATGATGAGATCAGAAGTACTGAATTTCTATTTAAATTATAGGAAATATTTCTGAATTTGCATCTATACCTCTAAATTAACATACGCAAATCTGTGTCATCTTTTCTGAGATGCATTTCCTTGATTTTGGTGATGCATAAGCACCCTTCCCCTGATGAACTAAGACTACCTTGGAACAAAATAAGTAAAAGACTCATCTGCTTTGTATTTTCATAACTTTTGCCCATATTCTGAACTTTTCCTTCTTGCATGGAGACTTTTAATGTCATATAAATCCTGAGTTTCTTAAATAAATTTACCTTTTAACTACCTCCTCTGCCTCAGTGTCATTCATCTATGCTGCTGCTTTCATTAATGTTACCAGATACTAGGTTTTTGGTGTATAGAAAATATTTTATATGGGCACATGTAGGCTTGGTTCAAATGACTCAGGTGGTGGCAGTGGATTCAGGGTTTGATATGTTTTGGTGGACCCTAAAGCTCACGTTTTGCCCCTTTCCTCCTCACTCCATACAAGTGAACGAAGCAAAATGTGTACATTCACTTGTATGGAACAGAGACAAGCGGCTGCAACCAGGCAAATCCTCAAGGGGAAGAAAACCCCACCATTGACGCAATAAAGAAAGTTGCAATGGAATGGGCTCTTTCTGGGATGAAGGGCAGGATATAACAACAACAACAACAACAATAATAATAGGTGGGGGACACACACCAAAATTAAT
The DNA here is from genome assembly GCF_030035675.1 of Rhineura floridana. Lineage (NCBI taxonomy): Eukaryota > Metazoa > Chordata > Lepidosauria > Squamata > Rhineuridae > Rhineura > Rhineura floridana. The sequence goes on along the minus strand of NC_084494.1, from coordinate 32,426,768 downwards.
TTCTTCCATAGGGCAGCAAAATGGCTTGAGCTCACCCGGATTGCTTTGTGGTCTGCCTGAAAGAACCAGAGGAGAAGTAAGTCTAAGAACATCAGGATGAAAAAGCAAGGGTATGTCATCATCACAGCTAAGAGGGAAACCTTGCCACCACCACATGCTCATAAACTCTCTTCCATCTCTAGGGCTCTCTTCTCCAAAGAGACCTGACCCATAAAGGCTGCCCCAAATGTCCCACAAGTCAGGGACATGAGAGGCCAATCTGGTCATGGGGATAAACAGGCATCTATGAAGGCTGCCTTTCATGAGGCCTTGTGGTATTGGTCTTCGTGTGCGTGTTTTTCAATGCTCTTCCCTTGCTTAGCAAGTGGGAATTCAGTTTCTGCCAGTCACTGCCTCCTTTGTTTTGTGTCAGTAGTTTTTAGACGGCAGGAGATGGCAAAGGACGTTTCTCCACACCAAGAGGCACCTGCAGTGGCGGACTGGGTCTAAAAATATTGGTTGCCAGGAGACAAAGGGGGCCCACCGACAACTATAAGGCTATCATTTAATTTTTCTAAGAAATAAATAAAATTTTCAAAAAATACGTAAGTGGAAAAAAGGCACAATTAATTTTTTTGCGAAATAAATGTATATTTTTTAGTAATTACAGTGTACATATTACTGGCAGTATACAGTAGATACTAAATGTAAATACAGATTGTTATAACTGAATTTAAAATTTTTTTTTTTAAATTTTAAATAAATGGTAGATATTTTTAAATAGTTTGCTTGTACTGAACATTTTACACATTAACAGGTAGTTCAAAAGCATATTTCATGCAGTCCACTATATTAAGAGCAATCCTTTGAATTCGCTAGATGATTGTGCGAATCTGTCAATAATTGCTTCTGCATCCAATTCATCTAACAATTCCTTTTCACTGGATAGCAACATGTATGATTCCAAGTTCTCCTCAGACAGTGAATTTCTTAGCCTTGTCTTTATGATCTTTAGCTTTGAAAATGTCCTCTCACATTGGACTTGAGTACCTGATAGTGTGCAGGAGACTTTATAAAGTTCATAAAGGTTATCATATGCCTTGTCATGAAGTCTGTTGGATGCCAGAATTTTTAGTACGCACGATGGGCAAGTGCTACAAATTTTACGCTTGTTGCAACTGGAATCCATATTCTCACCATCATTAAGCAATAGCTTTAATACATCAAAGCTCGAAGCAAAAGAAAACAATTCCCAGAGCTTGGAAAAGTTACTTTTTTGAACTACAACTCCCATCAGCCCAATCCAGTGGCCATGCTGGCTGGGGCTGATGGGAGTTGTAGTTTAAAAAAGTAACTTTTCCAAGCTCTGACAATTCCAATATTACTTGATCTTTGCTGATTTGTGGAGACAGCTTAATATTACCTTCCAATGCTTCGTCTTCAAGGCCCTTCTCTGCAATAGTTTTAAACTTTGCAGGGTCCAAGCAGGATAAATCTTTATACAACTGTTTGTGTTGTACAAAGTGTGAATCTAGTGACTGGACAATGTGGTCCATTATTAGGTTAAACACATTTACTCGAAAATCAGCTAGAGAATCTGAGGAATTTCCTTCATCATCTATAAGCTCATCTGCCATTCTTTTCTTCTTCCTCTGCCTCTTAACTGGCAATGCTGTTTACAAAGAGTCAATTTCCAATGTTTGATTTTCATCCATATTCAACTGTGAAATCTTGTCATTACATATATTTACAAATTCCAATGCCTTGCTGTGAACGTTATCAAATGTTCTTGTCTGTTCCTTCAACTTTGTTGTAGCTGAATCTACTAAACTCCATGCAGTAAACATATCTAAACCACTTGTCTCTAGATAACTTGATAAACGGGGCTGTAGTTTCAAAGATATACAAGTAAGTAAATGCTGTCAATATTGTTTCAAACTTTAGAAGACTTTGAAGTAAAACATTTGCTTCTTGTTTTGTTTTTGCATCAAACTTGTCTGAATCTTGTATCACTGATAAGCATGTCAATAGATTTACAAAAGTACTGACAGCGGCATCATCAAAACGTCCAAATATAGTTGTTGCTGCATTGGATTTTCCTGACCATCTTGTCTCACCAATTAGCTTTAATCGTTTCATTTTTTCTTGTCCTAGATGTTTTCCAACAACTTCTAACCATACAGCCATTCTCTTGTATGATGTTTTCACAAAAGTTGCTAAATTCTGGAGCAAATTGAAAAAAGAAACTGCAGGCACGCAACATTTTATTGTTTCAGTTATCACCAAATTCAAGACATGGGCATAGCACCATATATTTACTACCTAGTATTTTTATACTAATTTTATACAATGAAAGAAAATACATTATATTTAAATTAAAGGGCATAGGGCCACAGTTTATAAAAAATATTAATTAAATACATACCTTTTATAAAACACATAAAACACAGCAAGCAGGAGGTGAAGACCTGACAAAGCACACTCAAACTGAGGCCGACGCAATGAAAAATATTTGCTGTCTTTGCAATGTATGCAATAGCTCGACACAAAGTTGACTCCGGCTGCACGTCACGATCCCAGGCTGGGATTCCCAGCTAAGCTTCATTGCGCAGTCGCAATAGTAAAGATCCGAGCCTATATAACGTATGCGTCGGCCTCACATAACTCGAATCAGAATTATTTTTTCAGAGTTATTTATTATATTCTTAAATATAAAGTATCCTCGAAAAATGATTTTATTAAATTTTTTTATTAAAATAGTAATACAATGTAAATTTTAGTTGCATACAGTAATAATTTTGGAACTTCTATTATATTTTCAAGCTACTAAAAGGTCATTAACATTTTTAACATATTGTCTAATGTTTAAGGGGGCCCCACTTCATCAGGGGCCCACAGGGCCCACTTGCCATCGGGCAAGCTGACACCCTGGCCAGTCCGCCACTGGGCACCTGACCCCCAGTGCCTTGCAACGTTAGTGAGTGACACAAGAGGCAGGGGTGGATGTGACGGAAGGGATTCTCCCTTGCTCAGAGACAGCCCCTGCCTTCATCTCAGCTGATTCTCAGGACCCTACACTGAACCCCCATAAAGTTCCTCATCCTCACACTGGCCTTGGCTGTCCTAGCAACATCAGACTAGAAGATGTTTTGCATTCCACCGTGTGAAGCATATTTTTTTAAAAAATAAGTACTGTATTCACTAAATTGGACTTCCATGGTCAGCAGCAGAAACATTTGCTAGTCAGCAAAGAACAGGCGGGGGGGGAAGAGGGCTTCTCTTGCCTTCCTGATTTGCTTGTGGGCTTCCCAGAGGCGTCTGGCCAGTCTCTGTTGGAAACAGGGCAAAATGGGTCTTTAGTCTGACCAGGGAAAGCTGAAGTACTTATGAGTTGCTCTCCCTCAGCTTCTCTGCCCAAGGGTGGTCACTTATGCCTTGCCAAAAAAAAGAGGACAAAAGAGGACCCAGGTGCACATACAATGTGGATGTGCTAATTGATAATTATAGGTGTTATTTCTAAATTTACATCTATAAGTTAAAATGGAAATGGACTGCCTTCAAGTTGATCCCGACTTATGGCAACCCTACAAATAGGGTTTTTATGGTAAGTGGTATTCAGAGGGGGTTTTACCATTGCCTTCCTCTGAGCTTGAGAGGCAACGGCTGGCCCAAGGTCACCCAGTGAGCTTCGTGGCTGTGTGGGGATTCAAACCCTGGTCTCCCAGGTCATAGTCCAGCACTCTAACCACTACACCACTCTGGCTCTCTATAAGTTAAACAGAACTACATCTTACTATAGTGGGGAAGGCCACGATCAGGTGAGCTATGAACACAGGAGGCTGCCTTATACTGAGTCAGGCCTTTGGTCCATCTAGCTCAGTATTGACTACACTGACTGGCAGCGGCTCTCCAGGATTTCAGGCAGGGAGTCCCTCTCAGCCCTACCTGGAGATGCCAGAGATTGAACCAGGAACCTTCTGCATGCAAAGGAGAGTCTCTACCTGAGCGAAGGGATCAAGGCGGTGGTGAATGCATCCTTGCAAGAGGGTGCAGTGCCATCAGCCCTCAAGGAAGCGGTAATAAAGCCCATCCTAAAAAAAACGTCCTTGGATCCCCAAGAGCTAAACAACTTTCGCCCAGTCTCTGATTTACCATTCTTGGGCAAGGTGATTGAGAGGGTGGTGGCTGCGCAGTTACACACTTGGAGGAAATGGATTACTTAGATCCATTCCAATCGGGTTTCAGGACTGGTCATGGAACGGAAACAGCCTTGGTCGCTCTGGTAGATGATATGAGGAGGGCATTGGATAGGGGTGAATACACCTTCCTTGTCCTCCTGGATCTCTCAGCGGCTTTCGATACCGTTGACCACGGTATCCTTTTAAATCACCTAGAGGGATTAGGAATAGGAGGCACTGTTTTGCAGTGGTTCCGTTCCTATCTCTCGGATAGGCAGCAACGGGTGGCATTGGGAGATGAGGTTTCAGACCCTTGGCCTCTTCATTGTGGAGTGCCACAGGGTTCTATCCTCTCCCCCATGCTATTCAATATCTATGTAAAACCGCTGGGGGCCATCATCAGGAGTTTTGGGCTGCAGTGTCGTCAGTATGCAGATGACACTCAGCTCTATCTCTCACTTAAGTCCTTACCGGAGTTGGCTGTGAACACCATGTCCAAGTGCCTGGAATCCGTAAGTGGATGGATGGGAGAGAACAGGCTGAAGCTGAACCCCGATAAGACTGAGGTGTTGCTCGTGGGAGACAAAAGAAGGTTAGGAATTACTGACCTGGTGCTTAATGGGGTGAGTTTACCCCTGAAGGACCAGGTCCGCAGTCTTGGGGTCATTCTTGACTCCCAGCTGTCCATGGAGGCTCAGATTACAGCAGTGAGCCGGGCAGCTTGGTATCAATTACATCTGATACAGAGACTGCGACCCTACATTCCTGTTCATCTGCTCCCACGAGTGATACATGCCCTGGTCTCCTCTTGCTTAGACTACTGCAATGTGCTCTACGTGGGGTTACCCTTGAAAACGGTCCAGAAATTGCAGCTGGTACAGAATGCGGCGGCACGCTTGATTAAGCATAGCCGTCGCTGGGATCATATCACCCCAGTGTTATTAGATCTTCACTGGCTACCAGTTGTCTACCGGGCCCAATTCAAGGTGTTGGTGTTGACCTTTAAAACCCCGGTTTCGGCCCAGTATATCTGAAGGAACGCCTCCAGAATCACCGATTATGCCGCCTGACGAGATCAGCCTCACAAGACCTTCTCTCGGTCCCACCAGTTAAAACAGCGAGACTGGTACGGACCAGAGAGAGGGCATTTTCAATTGTGGCCCCCACCCTCTGGAACTCCCTCCCTTTTGATCTCCGACATGCTCCCTCCTTGTCAAGCTTTCGCCGAGCCTTAAAGACCTGGCTATTCAGGCAGGCATACAAGATTGAGATAGGTTAATTCTATGTTATATGAACTGAAGGATGGCTTTTAGCTTATATTTGATTGTTGTTGATATATATATACACTGCTTTTATTTTGTTATACGTCGCCTAGAGTGTCCCTAACCCGGACAGATAGGCGACTGAAAAATAAAATTTATTATTATTATTATACCACTAAGCTAGGAGAAACGGGTGACCTCCACCTGTTCTTGTTCTCTCCCTATCCTTCTCTTTCACAAGAAAGAACACTTAAAGACCACCATTTAATTCATATTTTGCACCTAAGGGTCTTATCTTCAGTTGTGTTTTGGCCCCAGGTTGCGGGGAATAGTCGTCCCATTAGTTTTTGGGGAGGCAGGTCTCAGATGGGTCCCTGCAGCTACAAGAAGTGCGGGGGGGGGGAGAGAGGAAGAGGCTCTTCCTGACTTGCAGTCAATACAGGAGCCCTGGGAGAAAGCTCATCCAGCTGGCAGATGGGCAGAGGGAGGGAGGCAACCACAAGACAGAAGCCGCTTTGCTCAAGCTGAGCAGCCAGCGCAGGTAGCAGCTTGCAGGCTTTGAAATTGCCGAGACAGCAAGACAGAGGAGCAGCAGGACCAGGCAGCAGCAGAGCTTGGCAATGGACCAGAGCTTGGAAAATTACTTTTTTGAAGTACAACTCCCATCAGCCCCAGACAGCATGGCCACTAGATTGGGCTGATGGGAGTTGTAGTTCAAAAAAGGAACTTTTCCAAGCTCTGCAATGGACTCCCTTCTGGGCTATGGGCCTTGGCATATGCCTGATGATGCCAGCTCCCCACACCAGCCCTGAGAAAGGCATTCCTCTTTTACATTTGTCCCTGCAACTTTAAAGAAAGGAATCTATATACCTTTCTATCCCAAGGCTAAGGTTGGTTCAGAGCCTTGTATGAAAAACAACCCTCTTCCCTCCTGCATTTCCTGCTACAGAAGCTGTCCAATTTTGCCAATGCTCAGGAACATGAGAAATGTCCCCAAAACCGTCTATTCGTGCAGGGATCCATGAAGGTTGCTTTCCTTGAGGCCTCAGGGTATTTGTGTATGTTGCAACACTCTTGCTTTACTTAGCAAACAAGAGTTCAGTTTCCACCAATTACTGCCTCCTCTGTATTATGCAAGTAGTTTTAGACGCTGGGCCAATGACCACAGGAGATGGCAAGGGGAGTTCTTCCATGCCAAGAGGGACATGACCCATCCCCCGTGCCCTGCTACGTTAATGAATGACACAAGAGGTAGGGTGGATTTAGATGGATGGGATCAATTATCCCCTTCGCGGCTCCCCCTGCTCAGAGACAGCTCCTCACTTCAGGTGCTCAGGACCCTTCGCTGAACCACCATGAAGTTTGTCATCCTCACACTGGCCTTGGCTGCCCTGACAGGTGAGTGGAAGGTCGACATCAGGCTAGGAGCTGCCTTGCCCTCCACCTTGTGCATTATCAATACCTATCAACTATACGTCTTACCACAGTAGGGAAGACTGTGACCAGGCGAGCTGTGTGCCTGACTCCTCAGTCTACTGTCCACGTGCTAACCATGGGTGGGCCCCTGGTTTCAAGGCCCCTGAGGCTGTCTTCTTTCTGAGAGTTGTCTTTAAACTGGGCTTGGACCAGAAAATCCATCATATAGAGGATGCCTTCAAATAGAGATATGGCCACCCTGCCTTGCCAACAGTGTAGGAACAGCTCCAAAGATTTCCTAGAGTGGTTGTCTAGTAAGATGTCGCCCTGGGCTTCTTCTGGGAGGAAGGGCGGGGTATAAATTAAATAATAAATCAATAAATAAAGATGCCACCCTGGAGGAATCACTTTGGGACAACTGTCTTGCACACAATACGACAATATGGAGGCATTTCTCTGCCAACAACTACTGCAAGAGACTGGAGCTTACCAAGATTGCAAGAAGGCATATGTTTTGGATAACAAGTTCCCCACTTTTGATGCCTCTAAATTGTGCCCCCTATTCAGAGAAGGCCTTTAGATCATCTCCTGATCAAACCCTGGCCTGTCCACCTTATTTCTACTCCAGGTTCCAAAAATCGTAGATGTGGGTTTGCTGGAGCAGAGTCCATTCTGGAAATCACTGTTTGAGGGTCAATAGGCAAGGACTGAGTAGGGCTAGTCTCTTTCATGACGTGCTGACAGGCCAGCCAGGGTGGATGATTTGTGGAAAATTAGTGTTGGCATTGTTGAGTTTCTTGTTAAGTGAAAACAGTAAATACCCCAGCAGTCTGAACTCCTTCCAGAAGAACAAATCAGCCCAACAACTGGCTGGGCTTCTGTCCTCTTAATTTGATCAGCATTACCTGCCTTGTTAATTTGCTCAGAGGCATCTACATATATAAACTAATATGTGCAGACTTTATGCAAATCTGTGCCATGGGCCTGCCCCAAAAGTCCTTTCAGTACATTGCAACACTGCTGCAGGACAGAATGGGAGCTATAGGATGTTTCTAATGGTGAAACTATATTGGGTGAGTGCAATTAATAGAGGTGTTTTAAAAATTGTAAATAGTGGCTGTGTGGAAGTCTGAGCCAGCACTGAGAGAGCAAAGAGTGGAGAGGGAGACCTTAACCCACTGTAGTCCTAGGCCACATTCACACCATACATTTATTCCGCTATTATTCCACTTCAAACGGTCATGGCTTCCCCCAAAGAATCATGGGAAGTGTAGTTTGTGGAGGTTGCTGAGAGTCGTTAGGAGACACCCTTTTCCTCTCACAGAGCTACAATTCATCAGAGTGGTTTAACAGTCATTTTCTCTTCCCAGAGAGCTGTGACAATTGTAGCTCTGTGAGGAGAATAGGGGTCTCCTCACAACTCTCAGCACTCTTCACAAACTACAATTCCCAGGATTCTTTGGGGCAAGCCATGACTGCTTAAAGTGGAATAATAGTCGAATAAATGTCTGGTGTAAACGTGGCCCTGATTAAAACCATCACTACCACCCACAGGTGCTATTTGCTTCAGGAGGAAAGCCTCCAATGGGTGCCACTAGTTACATATTTTTGAAGGTGCATATTAATTGTATTCATGCAAAGAGCAACATCATGTCTAGTTTGGCCCTAAGTATAAAATAATTCTTTGACAACAACACTGGACCACCTGAAGCCTCAGTACCCCAACAGACTGTATTTGCATTGGCAGAGCATTTTTTAAGGTTTAAAAACTAAAATAAATAAAAATGATCACATTTTTCATGTACGAGAAATTCAGAATCAGAAAGCTGCACTATTTTGTTTCTACCTCCTTTCATTAAGCGGAGGTGCCAGCACTGACAAAAGCCTTTTGTGGCTGTCCCTGCAACATTAAAAAAGGCAACTATATTTCTCTGTGCATATCAGACCGTTTGTCTGGGTGTGGTTTGAAACTAATCTGCAGCCAGCTATACACATCTTTATTGTTTAATTCATTTATGACTGTATTGACTCCATGTACACACCAGTGGCGGGAGCAGGGTGGTGATGACCAAACTGTTTTCAAGCCAGTGTGAATCTGATTTAAAGGAACAACACATCCAATCTCAAAAATCCCAGTTTTTGAAGTAAAAAAGGAGCAGAGTTTGACTGACATCATGTGTTTCTGGATTCACAACACAGAGGCGGAGAGTAGGAGTGGGCAAGAAATTTGATTCAGTTCACATTTCAAGCTGAATCTATCAAACTTTCTGAAACAACGTAAGAACCAAAACACAGCATCCTTCAAAAATGCACACATAATCAAATTTTCAGTGCAGTCCACCAACCAACCAATGTTTACAAAAATGCATATGTAAGGGGAAAGTGGGCATAAAAATGAATATATGAGTGAAAATAACATGCTCAAACGTATTATATGATGAAATATTGCTTGCACAAAACTGCCTGCAAAAATGTATTTTATTAGAAGAGATTTGCACTAAAATGAGAGTTTTTTTTTTTTTTTAAAAAGCAAATGCAAATTGCTGCAGAAATGTAGAGAACTGAATTTGAGACTGGAACCCATAGAAATGGAGAAAAGTGAAACTGACAGATAATTCCATCCCTAGTGCAGACTCATTGAAACCAGCAGAACTCACAAGGCCAAGGTTTGGTTCAGAGCCCCTGGCAATACAAACAAGCTTCTCCCAACACCTCCTGTAACAGACGATGTGGTGCAGATTTCATTTGTCTTCCAGGGTCTCAGGCTTTTGTCCTCAGAGATAATGAGCCGGATTCCAAGCTGGCTAAACTAACCCAGGAGTGGGAGGAATCTGCGAGGAACATCAGCAGAACAGCAGAAAATAAACTGACATTGTTCAAGAGATCAGAGCTAGGCCGCGAGCTACAGTAAGCAAATCATACTTATGTTTCTGAACTATAATGCTCTCCTCCAGCACAGAAAGAGAGAGGATTTTTTAAAAATATAGAATATATATTGGCAGGGAATATGAAGAAATGAACTAATAATCTTGTTGGAGGAAAAGTGAGAGAACCAGGATTGGCAAATGCCCAGTTTGGAGTTCTTATAGTTCCCAGCTAGGTCAGGAGTTACTATAAGCAAATTAGACTTAGTTCTACACTATAGAACACTTCCTTGGCTAAGCAGAGAGGGAGGGAGGGAGGGAGGGAGGGAGAGGTGATTTGTAAAGATAATCTCAATTTCTGAGGATTTAAGTGTTGCCAGATGCCCAGTGTGGAGTCCTCATACCAGAGATTTAACGTTCTTGGTGTTTGAATACAAATCTTGCATAAAGTGAAAGAGACATGCCAGCTATAGCCTGCTCTGCTGCACCACCTCTCTCCTGCACAGAAGCTCCACAAGCCACTTTGACTCATGAGTAGGGATGGGTGAGAAATTTCATAGTTTGCATTTTGAGCTATGTCAATCAAAGTCATACGCTCCAAAACAATTCAGTAGTCAAAACTGCCTACAAAAATGTGTTGATTAGGAGAAATTCGCAGTAAAATGCTGGAGAATTTTCAAAAGGATTTTTTGAATGGAAATTGCTGCAGAAATGTGGAGAACTGAATTTAAGATTAGAAAGATGAGAAGCTGAGAGACCAAAATTGACAGATCTTTCCATCCCTACTCAGTTTCAGATTCCACCTGAAAGACAAACGACTCCATACTACATGTTCAGGGAAGAGCAGATAAAAAATAAATAATATAAGGTGTGTTTGTTAACTCATCCTTGAGAGTCCCTCCTTCTAGTCTTCTCCCTCACCTTTGTATTTTGCTTCCTGTTGGACAATCAAGGGGAAATGTTTTAACTGCCTGCTATATAAAGGACGAACTTAGCACTTGGAAACTAATTGTGGAAAGCAAGTGGAATGTTTTTTACTTGTTGCTGGGTTAATTTTTCTGTCCAGAAACCCTGAAAAGGCTTTGTGCTGAGCTGCACATATTAGGAAAATCAGAAATTGGGCCTAGATGGCCAGTCAGCCAACTAGCTAACTATAGTGTACACTAAGGCTGTTTTCATCCTTTGCCGTCAAGTAATTAAGAAAAAAATAGCCATTATGATTATGAGTATAGTGAGTGCTTTAAAAGAGTGAAGGGTATCCGTTTTTAAGATCACTTTAAGTTATCTCTTTATTTTACCCTTTAGCAATAAGCACCCCATCCTTCTCTACGCATTATAATAACTGCAAAATAAACAAACTCTTACTTCTTACTGCAGGCAAACAAACATGCTTCTTTATTGCTGGCTAGATAGAGAACACAACTGAAGATGAAAAACAGAGTAAAGAAAAGTCCAAAGGGTGGAATCTAACTGTAGCCCATAATGCAAAAGTTTAACTTTTAACTCTTCAAGGGTCATACAGGCTATTTTTTCAGGATCACTTAAATAATTATAGTGTGATTGTGATCATGAAAATTCACCCTCAGTCAGGGTAAGTCTTGCATGAGCAGACTTTCGGGGCCTCTTCCAGATGAGGCTTTTGCTGTGCACTCGCCCTGCCTTAATCACTGAATTTTTCACAGGGTCCTCTTCTTAGACTGCTCTTGTTCTTAAAATAAGCTGCAATTCTTTGAATGGAGGCTGTCATTGTCTGTCAAGTCAGAAATTAAAAAGAAGACAATTTCCCCCCAAAAATCCTAGGGGGGCAAAGCACAGGTATAGTGGCAATGCCCCCATCCCCCCCCCAGGCTACAGGCCTGGGTCTGACTAATGGTGGCTAAAGAGGTTAGCTCTAAGTCAGCATGGCAGGTCTGCCTGTAGTCAGGTTTTTCCAGAGTCCCCTTCAGGAATAGAAGGCAATGGACAACATAAGCCTCAGCGATTGGCAGTTTTGGGCCTCTGGATTGGGATAAAGCTGACAGTGAAATGGAAGCCATTTATGTCTCTTCTAGTGTTCACTTCCCCTCTACGTTCCCCCTCCCTTAAGAAGATTAGTGCCACATTCACACCATACAGTTATTCCATTATTAATCCACTTTAAATAGTCATTGCTTCCCCCCAAAGCATCCTGGGAAGGGTAGTTTGTGAAGAGTCCTGCTTGTCTACACATCAGAAGTTGAGTGAGTGAATGTTTCAGCAGCAGCAAGATTGCATTTCTCTTTACAATAATAAAGCAAGAAATCTAGTACTGAAGATCACAGCAGGATCTTGGTAGGCATTACAAAGTAAACAATTTCAATTATGATTATAATAAAAGTGTAGATGCAGTTTTTAATTACTTGCAGAAATGCATATTATACATTTTATCTTTCAAATAATTTTTGAACAGAAATTTGAAAAAGTATACATGCTGCAGTTTATGATGTCATTACAATGCTTATTCTTTTCTAATTATAAGCAGTCAGACAAGTTTAAATTTTCCAGGGCTGTTGAAGAGGGCAATTTATTTGTCTAAGTCATAGCCTGTTCTGAAAACCTTCCCAGTATGAAGCTTTAATCCTATACTCACTTTTCTGGGAGTAAAGCTGCAATGCTAATCCGACATCCCTGGGAGTAAACCCCTACTTTTGAGTAGACATGGTTAGGACTGTGCTGTAAACCAATGGGAGTTTTCAGTGAACATAGTAAAGGATTGTGTTGTAAATCTTTCCCTCTCCAATTCTTTTTTTTAAGCAATTAGGGAGGGCTTACTTAGGTGTCACTGCTTTTATTTGGTAGGAAACTAATACTGTTTATTTTTTTAAAAGTTCTGCAATGGCCAACTGGTTTTGACAATAAACTATTATATAGGGTGTGTGTATTTTTACATCTCCAGTGTGTGTGTATATGGAATCTTTCCAACAACCTTATGAGGTAGGGTTGGAAACCAAGGCAGTTCACAACAAGAAATAAATCCATTTAAAATCCAATAACCAGAAGACAAGTATAAAATGGTTGCAAAGCAGTTTAAAGTGGCATGATTCTGAATTTTGGGTTGGGTGAATGAAGTTCCTTATCATTTGAGGATGCAGTCCTGTGCATGCTTCTCTGTTTGTGTAAGCCCCATTGAATACATTGGGACTTGCTTCTGAGTAAACATGCATAGGATTACACTATAAATATCTTTACAGGTTGTGTAAATAATAAGCATCTTTGACATTCATGGTTATATAAATATTTCTTCATACTATGTCTCAATATGTATCTGATTTCACACTATGGTTGTACATTATTATTTCCTCTACATTTTAAATGTGCCCTTCTTCCTTGGGGTGGTCATGGTCCCGCTCTGTTGTTTTCACCCTAAGGGGCCGATGAACCTGAGAGATGGTGAGTAGCCTGTTGTCACCACATACGTTTGTAGCTGATTTCCATTTTTAAAAATTAATGAAAATGATTTATATGCAGGCAAACCTTATGAAGCAATACAGATCCACATAATACATTTAAAGCACATTCAACTCGCATTTAATGTGAATTATGTCCCCCAAAGAATCCTGGGAGGTGTAGTTTCCCCTTCACAGTTATAGTTCCCACCACCCTTAACAAAGTACAGTTCCCATGATTCTATGGTGGGATTAATGTCCTTCAAACATATGTTGAAAATGCTTTAAATGCGTGGTGTGGATCTGCCCAAGGTATGCTGTGCATTCATTAGCGAATTGAAAAGAACAATTTTCAAATATATTTCTTTAAACAGGGGAAGGGCTATACCTCAGTGGTAGGGCGCATGCTTTGTATGCAAAGGTCCACAATCCAATCTCTGGAAAAGACTATTGCCTGGAATCCTGGAGAGCCAACGCTAGTCCGTGTCATCAGTACTGAGCTAGATAGTGCCAAATGGCCTGAGTTGGTATAAAGCAGATTCCTCTGTTCCTAAAAGAGGAAGGAGACCCAAGGGCCACAGTGACTCTGAAATGTATTTATGTATTTTACTTACAACATTTATATCCCACTTCATTGTAAAACACCTCAAAGCGGTTTACAGAAGGAATTAAAACAATAACATTGTGGGCAAAAACAGTTAAAAGCAGGTATTTAAAAACATTCAAAATAATAAAACCTACGAGTTAAAAACAGATAAAAAGCATAATAGCTTCTACATTCCTGGGTAGACTTGCCTAAACAAAAACTGTTTTTAGCAGATGCCAAAAAAAAGTATAATGAAGGCACCTGCCTAATGTTAATATGCAGGGTGCTGCCACACTAAAGAATTGATTATTTACAGGAGCAGAACAAGAACTATGTGGCAACCATAACATGGAAAGCACACCTTGAACTTGGCCTGGTAGCAAATCAGCAACCAGTACAGATTTCAGAGCAGAGGTATTATGTGCTAATAGGGCCTCGCTCATGTCAGCAATCGTGCCACAGCATTCTACACTAATTGCAGCTCCTGGGTTAGGTTGTGCTGCCTGGGGATTTCTGTGACTTTGGCTGACTGCCTGCCAGGTTTTTTTAGTTTGGATTTTGGTCAAGAACCCTGACTGGTTGCAGGATGCTTTCTGTCTTACTCATAGGAATCTTCTTGTGGTTGGTATGGTATTGAATTTAGGAAATCATCACTGTCTTTTCTTTTTCTATTTACATTTCATATACCTCTGACCTTACTCCCTTACATCCATAGAAGCTATGTTTCCATGCTCTCAGCTCAGCCCCCATAAACCCACTGATGATGCACCTTATTGTTTGCATGATGGTTTGTTTTTTGCCTAAGAGTGGTAAAACAGAATTCACACATGGGGAAGTGTGGCCTCAGTTGCAGTTGCTCCCAAGCTACTGCCTGTGAAGGTAGACCAAACCATGTGTGTTTTCTCTCTGTCAATTATTACACATTGGAATTGGGTTGGCTGCCAAATAGAGTTTATAGCAGTCCACAGGGTAGGCATGAAAGGGTAGAGAATCTTCTTAACTCTTACTCACTTCTCAAAACTCTCTCTGCAGTGAAGGGTCAAGTCTGTAACGAAGTTTAGAACGGCCATGTTAAAAGGCAGGCAGGGCATTCCAGCAGGGGGTTGCCAACCCTGCTTAATATGGATATCTTTGCAGAAGATGCCTAGTCAAGCCTTACCAACAGCACAATTTGAACTATATCTACTCAGAAGTAAATCCTGTTGAGTTCTATGGGGTTTAGTCCCTTAGTAAGAATGTTTAGAATTGCAGCCTTCAGGGGCATCCATCTTTACTGCTGAGTGCTCCCATTTAACATCTGCACAACACCAGGCTCCCTTCTTCATACAATAGCCTGCTGGTGACTGGCCTGGCCTTGAGGCACTTAACCCTTCTTGCCAGAAGCAAGGAGGCTAGGTTAAATGTTCCCTACCCAGGGTCCATAAACAGGTGAGAAGAAATGATCCCATCACTTCAGCTGGACCTGGAAACACCCTCATTTACCTAAGATTTCTATTTTAACGTCCGATCAGAGATTTTATTTTGTTGGAGTGGTATGCTCCAAGCAACTGTGGTTGATGCTTAATGTATCATGCTTAACGACATTTCTAGAGCCCATCCTGATGACATCACTTGGGCCCATCCCCAGGCATCATTAGGGCCCGCCCCTGAAATCTCAGGGTTTGGGATGATTCTGACCTGGCAACCCTAAATGTGGCCTAGTTGTGCTGTGAGTGCTCTCCGGAAATGAGTAGGAAGGAAGCCAGTTCCGGTGCTGTCAAACCTGGCTTCATGCTCCTTCACCTTTTCTTTGCCTCTCAGAAGGAAGTCGGACAGGCTGAGCTATTCACGGTGAAAGTGTGACATGGAAGAGCCAGTTTTTAAGTTCAAAAGTTTCCCACTCAATGAGAGAGGTCTGCCAACTGCCTAACTCTTCCAAACCCTTTGTTCTTTGTTTCATTAGACACCTGACTGAGCAAGGCTTTAGCACTGTCGCCAGACCCTTCTCTGACCTGGAACGTAAATTACCAACTGAAGTCACAGAAACAGCTGAACTGGTTTTCGGGGTACCAGGGAAGGTTGTGGAAAAGGTTATCACTGGTCTACATGATCTGCAGAGATATGGCAGGCCTACTGTAGAGGATTTCTACAAAGAACTGCAATCTGCACTGGCAGTTTACGTTGACCCGGTGCTAGAGAGAGTGGGTCCATATACAGAGACCCTGCGCCTCACTCTCGTTGCCAGAATCCAGAAGCCAGACCCCAAGCTGGATGAGAAGCTGCTTCAGCAACTGGAATCTCTGAGGATTCAGCTGCATCCAAACATCAAGAAGTTGGAAGACTTCCAGACATCCCTTAAGCCGTATGTTGACGAGGCCCAGAAGCTGTTCAGAAAAGGAGTGGAGACAGTCCACAAGCACTTGTTGCAGCCTTACATTGCCCCCATCATGCAGATGTCCCAAAAGTATAAAGGTGAATTTAAGAAGTGGGCTGCAACCCCTTTGTTTCCCCCCAATCCATGATCTTTCTCACAAGAAATGGAAGATGTAACCTTGGCCATCATCTACATGGAAATCACTGTGAAAGGGCTTATTGGCATATGTGCCTTCAAGAATTGGCTGGGTGGTGTGTATGTACGTAAATCTGTGATCTTCTCTGGATCACGTAATAAAGGATATGTCCCCCTAACAATGCCTGGTCAGCCTCTGCTTTATGCGGTGCCAATTTCCCCTGAACTATCCTCCTGCTGTTGGCTGCTTAAAGACTAGGTTCACACGAGCAAAAGTGAATAGCACTAGATACGGCTGTAGAGTAGTTCTACACAATTCGATTCCCGCAGTATGCAAGAGCACATTGCTCACCTTTCTTTGCAGATGATTACATTCACTGGAAATCCCAAGATATCCTCCATTTTGATATATATATGAAATATATATGAAAATATTTAACTGACCACTCCAGTGAGATTCCTGATGTGATTCTGTCACAAATATTTTTATGTCATTCCCTTGAAACCCTCAAATTGTGTACTTTTGTACTTCAGCCATGTCCACTTTTACAGGCAGGCCCTGGAGGGTTGGCCATGGGTTGACCGTTGTCCTCAGCCTGAATAAGGTCAGCCACCCCTGCTACATAGATTCTCTTTGCTCTACACAGAGCCCCAAGCTTTTGTTCTGAGACAGAGAAACCAGTCAAATTTCCAGTCAAGTTGTTTCTCTGAAAAAGGAGGTTGCTGCAGAGCTGTAGATTTACACGTGCAAGGAGCTACCCAGATGCTGCTAGTGGGATCAGCATGGGCTTGATGTTCAACCTGCTTCAGTTAGCAGGTTGATAATCCTTCCCTACCTTGTCTTCCCTAGCAGGGCAGCTCTCTGTTTTAACGAGGCTCGTGATCTATTCCATGATACAGAGAGGCGTGCCAGTGCCTGATATGACACTCAGCTCAGTCCAATGCAGATATAACTCCCACTTAAGAGTGAGGAATCTGTGGCCCTCCAGATATTGCTGTCCATGCTGGCTAGGGCTGATGGGAGCTGAAGTCCAATAACTCCAAGAGGATCACAGGAGCATAGAACCTTAAGGAGGTTTTTTAAAATCTCCTTAGTATAGCACCTATACAAGCTTCCCTTTGTCTGAGAGACCTTTCTCTGGGCCCAGAGCAGCCTTTATTAGCCTGATGCTCTCCTGCTAGCTTGGACTACATCTTCCATCAGCCTTAGATGGCTGTTGCCTTCGGCTGATGGGTATTGTAGTCCAAAACATATGGGGTGTGTCAGGTGGTGAAGTCTAGCGTAGAAAGCTCTCAGCTGAGAGAGTGGTTCCATTTTGGGTAGTTTTTCTGATTTTAAAAAAATGTTCATTTCTCTGAGGCACCATGTAATGGTCTCCATCTTTTAAAATATGGTGAACTTTATAGGGTGGCCATGTGCCTTACTTTACAGAGGACAGTTCTCTATTTGAAGGAACCCTCTATTGAAGGGCTGTCCTGTCCAAGCCTTGTTTAAAGGTAAAGAACCATTAAAAGAGGGGCGGGGGTCCCTGAAGACATTGTCCATTGCCAGTGAGCAGCTGGATAGTAGGGCAAGCAAGCATGCAGCCTTCTCCATGATCCACAGAGGCTGTCCCAATCTTCCCACAACAAGTCAAGGACATGAGGGAAGCTCCCAAACCAATCTGATCATGGGCATAAGCAGAGATCTATGAAGGCTGCTGTGACGTTCCTGTGTCTCTGGGATTACCACCTCCTCATTCCCAAATGCCTGGATCAGGAAATCCCCAGGATGTCCGCCTCAGCCTGGGTCAGATATACCCTCTGAACTACAAGCTTCAGCCCTACCACATTTTTCCCAAAAGATGACCGCTGGTGTAATCTGTCTGTAAAATTGGTATAGATATAGGTACAGAATAGGACCTTAGTATGGTAGCACTCTTGACTTTGACAGGTGGGATTTAGAATCAAACAAATAAACTTTATTATATACAGGATATTAAATGTGAGAGTAAATGAGTAAGTTGTTATCGTCTCTATCCTGCCTACCTATCCCACCTCACTAACCCCAATGAAATCTTCCCCCAGAATCACAGCCCTTCTAACTAGATGGTCTCTTCTTGTTCCCTAATCCTATCTAACTCAAACTGTCAAACCCCAATGGATTTGCTCTTCAACGCTTCCCTCTAAATTCTCAATCACACATCCCCTCCCACCTGAGTCATACCTCCTCTGCATCTACTAACATTCTATTAACACTCTCTTACTTGAACATAATCTCTAAAGAGTTTTAAACATATAAATACTCCTGACTTAATTACTGTTGCCTTCCTAGAGGCCTTAGAGTATTTGTGAATGTGGAATTCAGTTTCCAGCAATTGCTGCCTCCTCTGTTCTGTGCCAGTGGTTTTAGAAACTGGGGCAATGACCACAGGAGATGGCAAAGAAAGTTCCCCCATGCCAAGAGGCATCTGACAGTGGTCTGCAAGTTAATGAATGACACAAGAGGCAGGGTGGATTGAGATGGAAGGGATCAATGATCTCCCTCAGGGCTCCCAAGGTTCAGAGACAGCTCCTGCCTTCATCCCAGCAAGTGCTCAGGACCCTCTGCTGAACCATCATGAAGCTCCTTGTCCTCACACTGGTCCTCTTCCTCCTTGCTGCTGTGACCACCAGTGCTCATCTGGCCACCTGCTTTGGGCCCAATCTGCCTGGCAAGAGAGCAAGTAGAGTGACGCTCTTCCTCCATATCTTTGCTCCTCAATCCGCTCACTTGCTTGGAAGGTTCAAGAAAATACAGGCAGTGACAGCAAGACAGAGGAACAGCAGGACCAGGCAGCTGCAGAGCTTGGCAATGGACCCCCTTCTGGGCTATGGGCCTTGGCAGGTGCCCAGTGATGCCAGCTCCTAACACCAGCCCTGGGAAAGGCATTCCTCTTTTCCATTTGTCCCTGCAATGTTAAAGAAAGGCATCTATATACCTTTCTATCCCAAGGCCAAAGTTTGGTGGAGAGCCTCGTATAAACAACTAGCTTCTTCCCCTCTGGACTTCCTGCAACAGACAACATGGTGCAGATTCCTTTTGTCTTTCAGATGCTCTGCTTAAAGAAGCCCTCTAATGGAAGGGCAGCCATGCCCAAGTCTGGTTTTAAGGAAAACAACCACAAAAAGGGAGAGGGCCCCCCCTGAAAAAGTTGCCCAAAAAGCTGGATAGCAGACCGATCAAGCAAGCAACCATCCTCTTAACCTGCAGCAGCTGTCCCAGTCTTGCCAACATGAGAGATGTTCCCAAAACCGTCTATTCGTGCAAGGATCTATGAAGGTTGCCTTTCTTGAGGCCTCAGGGTATTTGTGTATGTTGCAACACTCTTGCTTTACTTAGCAAACGAGAGTTCAGTTTCCACCAATTACTCTGTATTGTGCAAGCAGTTTTAGACACTGGGCCAATGACCACAGGAGATGGCAAGGGAAGTTCTTCCATGCCAAGAGGGACATGACCCCTCCCCCGTGCCCTGCTACGTTAATGAATGACACAAGAGGCAGGATGGATTTAGATGGATGGGATCAATTATCCTCCTCGGAGTTCCCCCTGCTCAGAGACAGCTCCTCAATTCATTCCAGCAGGTGCTCAGGACCCTTCGCTGAACCACCATGAAGTTTGTCATCCTCACACTGGCCTTGGCTGCCCTGACAGGTGAGTGGAAGGTCGACATCAGGCTAGGAGCTGCCTTGCACTCCACCTTGTGCGTTATCAATACCTATCATCTATACGTCTTACCACAGTGGGGAAGACTGTGACCAGGTGAGCTGTGTGCCTGACTCCTCAGTCTACTGTCCACATGCTAACCATGGGTGGGCAATTTCAAGGCTCCTGAGGCTGTCTTCCTTCTGAGAGTTGTCTTTAAACTGGGTTTGGACCAGAAAATCCTTCATACAGAGGATGCCTTCAAATAGAGGACTGTCCTAGTTGGACACATGGCCACCCTGCCTTGCCTACAGTGTAGGAACAGCTCCAAAGATTTCCTAGAGTGGCTGTCTAGTAAGATGCTGCCCTGGGCTCCTGCTGGGAGGAAGGGCGGGGTATAAATTAAATAATAAATCAATAAGTAAAGTTGCCACCCTGGAGGAATTGCTTTGGGCCAACTGTCTTGCACACAATATGACAACAGGGAGGCGCTTCTCTGCCAACAACTCCTGCAAGAGACTGGTGCTGGGGATGCCAGGACTGCAGATGGGCATATATTTTGGATAACGTTCTCCCCATTTATTGCTGCCCTTAAATTGTGTCCCCAATTCAGGAAGGACTTTCAGCTCATCTCCTGATCAAAACATGGCCCATCAACCTTCTTTCTGCCCCGGATTCAAACAATGACAGACATGGGTTTGCTGGAGTAGAGTCCATTCTGGAAATCACTGTTTGAGGGTCAATAGGGAAAGCCTGGATATGGATCGCAGGGAGGGAGCTTCCAGGCCGGCTGTTCGCTCACTCCACCTACCTCTCTCCTGTCTTGTGCAGCCCCTTAGAGAAGCCTCCGCTGCCATCTTGGTTGATGGCAGCCCTGCGCGTGCAGCAGCACAAGACAGGAGCAAGGTAGGTGGAACACGCACTAGCTGCACACCCGGGGCAGGCTGGTGCCCATGGGCCCAGTCATGCCTGGCGCTGGCCCTGAGCAAAGCTTTGTCAGGCGCTGCAGCCCATAGCCTTGCCCTGTACCGAGCCAGTCCTGGAGAAAGTGAGACCTAAGGCAGAGGCTCTGAGAAATACTGTAGTCACCACGGTGCAGGAACTGAACACCAAGCTGGATGAGAAGCTGAAACAGAACCTGGAAGGGCTGGGAACTGAGCTGATCCATCGTGCCCAGAAGCTTCAGAAGCAGGTGCAAGAATACCAGAGGTCCCTGGAGCCTTACACTGACCCGGCCCAAGGGAACTAGGCACAGAGACCAGACCTTGCAGCCACGCGTTGCCGCACTTCTGGAGGTAAACCAAGAATACACCAAACTCGTAAGAAGTGGGATGGACACCTTGTAGTGGTTTACCCCGGATCACACATGCTTCTCGTGACTTGCAATGGAGGATGGAACCTTGGCCAACCTTTTTTTTAAGAATGGTCAAGAAAGGGAGTGACAGTGGATGATGTACCGTCCAGTGGGGGCTGGTGGCTCCATGTCGGTTGGGCAGTGGAATCCGCTCCAGGTGTTAGTCCGAACTTTCAAGGAGTTGTCCAAGCGCAGCTCCTTGAAAGGTCAAAGTGATATCGGCAGTGGATTCCTCCGCCCCACTGACATGAAACCACTAGCCACCATTGGTACCTTCAGCAACTTGGGCCAGGGGAAGTTGTCTGCAGCCTCTTCCCTCCTCTGGATCAGGTAATACAGGAGCTGTCCCTAATGATGCTTTCTAGAGCTTTGTTTACGTGCCAAAATTGCACTACACATTAGGTTAGCTATGTAGCTGTGCCTTTTAAGCGCAGGAGCTTCTGTTGTTTTTACAAAAAAATGCAAATGCAGGGTTGGACTGACCTGGATTGGGAGCTTATCAATGCAAGGTAGGGTAGGGTAGGGACCTTGCACCTACTTTGAGCCTAGTTTGCATAGGAAAAAAGCTCTCAGTCTTCTCTCTGCAGAGGGACATTTCTCTTTAGAATGACAGGAATTCTCTTAATTTGCCTATCTACACATAAATTAGCACATGGAAATTTTATGCAAATATATGTCTACTATTGTCCTCTTCCTCGGTGATGCACAAGTGGCCACCTTAGCGTGGAAGCAGAGCTTACCTGCAGCTAAAAACCCTCTTGGAAGGTGCACCTGTCTCCATCCTTAGTGGGCATACAAAAACCAGAGACCGTTTTGATATTCAGCTGCATATCCCTGTAGGAGCAGCCCTGCCATCTACTCAAAGCACTGGACCAATCTACAAGGCTGGGAACCCAGGATGTCTCTTATCTGCTTTTCAGAGTAGTGTGCGTGTGTGTGCGTGTGTGCACGAGCAACTGTGAGAGTGGTATGTGTGTTTTCACCTTGCAACCTCTCAAGTCTATGTTCCCCACTAGATCTAGCTGGCTTAAAGGCAGCTGAGGGAGGATTTGCAGGAAGAAAGTGGAGGGGAGGGACTGGGTTAAGAATTCCTGGACACCAACTGCAATTTTGCTCCCTCTCCCTCCTGCTTCCATTTTGCTGTGGAGAGAATCCACAACTGGGCCTGCATACACACCATACATTTAAAACACATGGCTTCCCCCAAAGGATCATGGAAACTATTCTTTAGCTCTCATAGCTACAATTCCCGGCAACCTTGACAAACTACAGTTCCCAGGATTCTTTAGGGGAAGTCATGTGCTTTAAATGTTTGGAGTGTGTACACAGCCTGAGATTCCTTGAACCATTTCCATGCCGCCTAGAACAGAACACGCCCACCTCATCCACTCTACATTTCTGAAGTGTGTAGGCGTGTATGTGTGCCAATTAGGCACCAGATTAAAAGAACAGAACACGTCTTTTTCACAACAGCTTTGCAATTTGTATATACACACACACAAAAAACCCAAGGCAGATATGCAGGATGTTTATAAGCCCTCCTTAGCCATTGCCTGCACTTCTGTAATGTTACACTGCACGGCTGTGTCTTTCCAAAACAATATGTGAACTGAACACAGCCATCCTTCAACATCTGCATGACTTTGAATTTTACAGTGCAGTTCTTCAGTCAAGCAATGTGTACAAAAATAAATATACTAGATTTATAAATATAAAAATGTATAGATTAGTGAACATAAATATATATATATATGCAAATATAAAATGCATTATATTGAGGGAAACTGCTTTTAAAAAATGTATATATTAAGCAAAACTGGATACAAAAAGCCGCTGAATGTTCATGAGGACGTTTTTTTAAAAATAAATCATAAACTGATGAAGAAATGTGGAGAATTTAACTTCAAGATTGGAAAAATGGGAAATTTAAATGGATAGGTTGGCCCATCCCTAGGTATAATGTGGAGCAGAAATTCAGACATCTCCCCCTACAACCCCAGTTTAAAGTCCATATTTTTTCCTTGCCTCTCTGACCTCCCATTCCCATGAAGGTCACAAAGACAACAAGGATAATTCATGCTTAGATATTTTATTGCCTCGTGAAGGGGATGTTTACAGGCACCATGTGGTGTTAGGGAATGCGTTTCTGCAGGAGCTTCGAGCAGTGCTAGGTGCCTGCCAGAAGATTTCCAGCACAAAGACCAGCCTCCCTGCTTCCTCATCTTTCTACCTCTCACCCCTTGGTTGCTGGGCCAGATTTTCACTGGACCCGCTCCAGTAAGGAGGTCCAGATGTTGCTAAGACGACCCCGGAAGTCCTCGGCAAGAGGAACCAGCTTCTGCTGCAGGTCTTCAGCATAGGGGTGCAAGTTCTTGTGGACCTGCTGAACCCCCTCACTGAGGCTACCCTGGAGTTGCTGGGCTAAGGGCTCTACACCTTGGCGGAAATCCTGGATATGCTGTTGGATTTTGGCCTTCAGGTCCTCCGCAAGAGGCCCCAGCTGGGTTCGAAGTTCCTCCACATTCTGGTGCAGTTTCTGCGTCAGGTCCTCTGTGCCAGAGGCCAGAGTCTGGCGCAGGGTCACTGTGTGTTGTTCTGCCTGCTCCAGCAGCTCCTCGGCGTAAGGGGCCAAATGCTTGTGTATCTTAGTGACGCTGCCCTGCACCTTCTGATTCAGGTTGTCTGTGAAAGGTTGCACTGTCTGATCCAGCTCCTGCAGCTGCTCAATCAACTTCTGCACCGCATCTTGGGCCGCTAGTGGGAGATGCTTCTGCAGTTCAGCCTGGTAGCTTTTGGCACTGTCAATGCTCTCGGTGATACGGGTACTGCAAGGAAGAAGAAGCAGATCAGCGTGGGAGGAAGCAACACTTGAGTGGTCCTTGAACTTGGCACTGAGACCAGCTATCCCAGCTGGCTTCTCTTTTTGTTCCTTGTATCAGAGCTTGGAAAAGTTACTTTTTTGAACTACAACTCCCATCAGCCCCAGCCAGCATGGCCCCTGGATTGGGCTAATGGGAGTTGTAGTTCAAGTAAGTAACTTTTCCAAGCTCTGCTTCCTAGAATAACTCAGGAGTGACTCAGGAGGAGCAGGCAAAAGGAAGTACTGCTTCACACAGCGCATAGTTAGTCTATGGAATTCACTGCCAAAAGATGCTGTGATGGCCACCAACACAGTTGGCTTTACAGGGGATTAGAAAAATTCATGGAAGATAAGGCTACCAATGGCTTCTAGTCATGATGGTTATAACAGAGCTTGGAAAAGTTACTTTTTTGAACTACAACTCCCATCAGCCCAATCCAGTGGCCATGCTGGCTGGGGCTGATGGGAGTTGTAGTTCAAAAAAGTAACTTTTCCAAGGTCTGGTAGATTACCCCCTAGATGAGAAGTAGTATGCTCTTCAATACCAGTCACTGGGGAACAACATCAATACTTACATCAGGCAGGTGCTTTCTGTACTCTTTTTGGCACCTCCTTAAAATATTTTTGTTTAGGCAAGCCTATCCAGACACTCAGAGGTTGACGTATTTTAATCTATTCTTCTTCTTGTTGTTGCTAATTAAATTTATATCCCACCCTTCCTCCCAGAAGGAGCTTAGAGCAGCAAACAGGCGACAAAACGCGAAAAAATCTCCAAAACATCTTAAAAAGAAAACATCTTAAAAGACTTCAAAACATCTTTACAAACAAAACGTCTTAAAAACATCTTAAAAACAATTCCAACACAGACACAGATTGGGATAGCATCTCTACTTAAAAGCTATTTTGAAAAAGGAAAGTTTTCCATAGGTGCTGAAAAGACAACAGAGATGGCTATTAAAGGGGATTGTATTCCAAGGGTAGGTGCCACTACACGAAAGGTCCGCTTCCTATGTTTTGTGGAACGGATGAGATGGTATCTTCAGGCAGCCCTCACCTGCAGACAACTTCATATAGATGTTAAACAGCATGAGGGACAAGATGGTACCCTGTGGCACCCCACAGCACAACTGCCAGGGGGCCAAAAGACTATCACCCAATGCTATTCTTTGAAAACGACCCTAGAGACAGGAAGGGAACCGCTGTAAAACAGTGCCTCCAATACCCATCTCACCAAGTCAGCTCAGAAGGATACCATGGTCAATGGTATCAAAAATTGCTGAGAGAGCAGAGCTTGGAAAAGTTACTTTTTTGAACTACAACTCCCATCAGCCCCAGCCAGCATGGCCACTGGATTGGGCTGATGGGAGTTGTAGTTCAAAAAAGTAACTTATAATAGGGTCGTACTCCCCCTTTCATTCATCAGGGCAACCAAGACCGTTTCAGTCCCATAACAAGGCCTGAACCCAGATTGGAATGGGTCAAGATAATTTATTTCATCCAATAATACTTGCAATTGGTGCACCACAGTCCTCTCAATCACCTTCCCTAAATAGGGCGTATTTGCAACCGTGCAGTAGTTGTCACGAATCAATGGGTCCAGGGTGGACTTTTTCAGACATTGCACTGGACACCTTGCTGGGGACTACAGTATATGTGGATGGCACATCAAGTTTGCTACAGAGGTGAGCAACTTTATTCTCAAAGTGCCTTGCAAACAATTCACAGTGGAATTCTGAAGGATCTAAAACTCCATTTCCTGGAGAAGATGTTAACAGACCCTGGACAATACAAAAAAGCTCTGCTGGACAGCTACTTGGGGATGTGACGGAGGTCTCACCGCCACACAGTAGGTACAGTTATGTTGTTTCACTTGCGACTGGTTGTCCTTACAGCACATTTTTCACCACCTGTGCTGTAGCCATTGTCCAGCCTGTTTCATCGCCCTTAGTTCACTGGTGTACCAAGGTGCAAAACGGGCTCCACAATGCCAGAGAGGGCACTCAAGGGCAACCATGTTAAGAGAGTCTCATTATTCAACAGCGTAACAAGGGCTTCAACATGGTCACCTGCTCTAACTACTGGAGTGCCCCGCCAGGGCATACAGGAATCCAGTGGATTCCATTAGTCTCTGGGGAAGGACCGTCGTAGTCAGTCCACCATCCCTGCAGGAGAGGATCAGAGCAGTAAATCCATACTTCACTAGGAAATGGTCTGATGATGACAATAGGGTGATATCCACCCCTCACCTATCTCCAGACCATCCCTTCCTCCATCTAGAGCAAAAACCAAATTGAGGGTGTGCCTTGCCCTATGTGTCAGACTGATGACAACTTGAGACAGCCCCGTGGTTGTGATGGAGGCCATGAAGTCCTGAGCCGGAACACTAGAGGCAGCCTCAGCATTGACATTGAAATCACCCAGGACCATCGTTCTGGGCTCCTCCAACACCACAGCAGAGACATGCTCTGCCAGCTCGTTCAGAGAAGCTGCTGGGCAGCAGGGTGGATGGTACACCAGCAGCAACCTAAGTTTACTGTCTCCTTGGTCTAACACCAGGTGCAGGCCCTTACAGCCAGCTCCAAGACAGAGTGCTTTCCTGGTGACAGAGATGGAAGTTCTGTGGACCACAGCAACTCCCCCCCCCCGTCCTTGCTGATGTTGCCCTGAGTATCCAAGTGGGCAAAGCTGGATCAGATCAACTCCTCCCAGCTCACCCACCCAGGTCTCAATAATATACACCAGATTGGCACCCTCATCCACGATCAAATAATGGATCAGTGTGATTGTATTGTGTACCGATTTGGTGTTTTTAGACTACTGTCAATTTTAATTATATTTTAAATGTTTTAATCATTTGTCTTAAACTGTTTTTAATTGATAATTTTAATACTTCTTGTAAACAACTTCATTTTATTACAGTCAAGCAGTATATAAGTTCGGCAAAAGAAATAAAACAATGAGAAACAGTGGGAAGGAGCTCATCCCTCGTGACGTGCCTGTGGGCTTCCGGGTTGGCTACTGTGGGATGCTGGACTAGATGGGCTTTTGGCCTGATCCAGCAGGGCTCTCGCTCTTATGTTCTTATTGCCCACACAAGACCAAATTTCAGGTTCCAAGATGGTGTTGAACAGAGCTTTGAAAATTTACTTTTTTGAACTACAACTCCCATCAGCCCCAGCCAGCATGGCCACTGGATTGGGCTGATGGGAGTTGTAGTTCAAAAAAGTAACTTTTCCAAGCTCTAGTGTTGAAGCACCCTAAGCTTTATGATTACCTCTACAAGCAAGTCACATCCATATGTGCTTCTTTGCAACTCTAGCAGACATGTCAAAACAACTATGCTTAAGGTTGATTCTGTTATCAAAGTCAATGTGGCATTCAGGCAGGAAAGTGATGTAAGCCCTGCTCTGGGTCAGTACAACCTGTGCTTAGGAGGGTGAGGTGGCGCGAGAATGTGTGCATAAAGATCTCCTGCCATTTGGCCAGCGTTACCGGTTTTCCCAATCTGGTTTGCTCACTTACTTGATCTCCTTGCCCAGCTCTGAATTGCGGATCGAATCTATGTTCTCTGTAGTTGTCTTGGAAATCTTGGCAAGGTAGTCCCGGATGGTGTCGTGGATCTGCTCCAGACGTGGCCTGGCAGGTTCATCACTCAAAAAAGAGGCTTGGGAGCCTGCAGGAAGGAAAGAAGTCACAGAAAAGACAATCTTCCTGCGGAGTTGGCCTTGAGGCTCGTCAGCCTACCTGCCTTGGCACAAGCGGGCATCATTTTACCTCAGAACTTTAAATTTGAGGGGTACACACTGTGTGGGCATCTTCATGGTGGTGTTTTGATTTGAGCAGGTCTCAAATATGAAGTCTCATAAGGACCACCAACTCCCACAAAGACTTTCCCATTGTCAAGATCATCTCCAGGGTCTGTCTTTGGGGGTCCTGCCTTCTGAGGCAAGGAGGGTGAACGACCATGAAAAGGGCATTTAAAGTGGGGGTACCTGCCTGTGGAACTCCACGTGTCTCCCCAACTCCTGGTTTGCCTGATGCTGAGTCTTTTATTCTTTCAGTGCCAGGCAAGGGGCCTTTTTATTTGTCCACAAATTTACATTTTTTTTCTCTTTTAAAACTTCTCTTAGATGTCTTAACGTTGCTGATTCCTCCCCATCCCTTGTTAGCAGGTTTGCTGTTTTTAGTTATCATATTGTAATTTGCTGCATTTTATTATTTCACAGTATTAAGCTGCCCTGGGCATTTTATTTAAATGGAAGTGTTGGATGCTACATTTCATAAAGGAAAAAAAAAAGAATAAGCTGTCATCTATCGGAGGCAGTCCAATTCTAAACAACATTGCAGGTCAAATATCTTATAGTGAAAGTCATTATGGGAAGTTAAATACTGATAACAATTACTCTATGAACATTTGGCCAGTATGAGGTGGATAGTCACCTCAAGAGTCACAGCAGACAATGTTGAGGAAAACTTTTTCAGGTGACTTGTTTCTAATAGCTGAGAAGTGGAGGAGATTTAGATATACCCAGTAGTGGTGGGCAAATTTAGAAGTGCAGGGTCCCTTCATGAAAGTCACAACCAAGCATCCATTTTTTGCTGCTGGGTTGAGAACAAGATCCTTGTTAATGCCTTCTCTCACAACAAAAGATGTCACTAGAAGCCAATCAGCATGAAAGGAGAGAGTGTTAGTTACTGAACAAAGTCTTCTCAGAAGCATGTTAGAAGACTCTTCTCAGTGGCTAACATGCTCCTCTTTCATGCTGATTGGTTCATAGGATGCTGGAGACACAGAGACCCTGCTAGGACCCTACTACCAAAAAAGTAATGGGTCTAAGACCCCTCTGAGCCTCCAGACCACTACACCCTTGGATATACCTTTGTTACAGGCGGATGGTATTCACTCATGGCCTCTCTCTCCTGCCTACAGAATTGCCCAGACCGAGTATATGGGCAGTATAAGCATCAGAGATGCTTACAAATAAGGTGATCATCATAATCTTAATTCTCCTCCTGACATTATTAATGCTAATCATTAATATGACTTCATTGATCATAATCAATCATTTCATTAATTCACCTCCTTACATCAGCTCTGCTCCTTTGATTACCACATGGCAGGCCAAAGTACAACAGGCACAGCTTTCCCACTCTCCTACTCTCTGTGCCAGGAAGCTCTGCACCTGTTGAATTTCTGCCTGTCAGGCATCTTTTTACGAGGGCAGATCCTGTGGGGGAGGGCGGGAGATCAAGATGTTTGATCAATGGGAGCTCTATAGGGAAGGATAGGGTGGGTTTTTGTTCTAACTTATTCCATTTAAAAGTCTGGCACCTTCACTGTTCAGTTTTCTGTGAATGCTGAAGACAAACCTCCTTGCCTTTGACACCTGAGATGTGTTTTTTCAGAACCCAACCTATTCCTAAGACTGTAATTTGTTTTAACTGTTTTTAATACTGAATTTTAAACTGTTGCAATCTGATCTGGGACTTGTTGGGGCAGGATGGATAATACATTTTATTTTATTTATTAATTATTTGATTTATATCCCGCCCTTCCTCCCAGCAGGAGCCCAGGGCGGCAAATAAAAGCACTTTAAAACATCATAAAAACAGACTTTAAAATACGTTAAAACAAAACATCTTTAAAAACATTTTTTAAAAAGCTTTCAATAACTTAACAGCAACAGCAGCAACATCCGTACAGGCCTTGCCACAACTGTGCAATGAGGGAGGGTGAGCGTGGGGGAGGGAGGGGGACAAAGATGAGGAACTGACTTGAGGTACCCACTTACCTGTGACGATGGCCAAGCTGAGGAACACAACAAGAAGCTTCATGGTGGAATCGACCCAAGCCACTGAAACGGCAGA
Organism: Rhineura floridana; assembly: GCF_030035675.1. Taxonomy (NCBI): domain Eukaryota; kingdom Metazoa; phylum Chordata; class Lepidosauria; order Squamata; family Rhineuridae; genus Rhineura; species Rhineura floridana. The sequence continues at coordinate 32,396,845 of NC_084494.1, read as the reverse complement.
AGAATTGGGAATGTCAGAAAGAGAGTAAGGAGACCAATTTATGGGGTGACCGCTCTGCCCTTGTCACTCATTAACTCTGGCTCCGAAGCTGTTTCCTTGCCCTCTCTCCCTTGCTACTTATCGCGCTGCCAAAGCTGATGTAAAAAAGATTTGACTTCAGAACCAAATGGTCAAGAGGGGGAATACTAGTGGTACCCTCCAGGGGTGCAGGCCTTAAGTTTAGGATAAAGGGTGCCCGTCTGTGGCATGCTCTCCCCATCAAGATCCACCTGGTGCCTTCGTTGACATTTTTTCAATGAAGATTTGTCCTTTTCCCCAGACTGAGATGTTATTAGTGTGTGGCCCAAGCTTCCTGTTGTTGCTATGGGGTTTGTTTGTTCTGTTTTTATGGTGTTACGTGTTTATATTTATGTTTTTAATATATCATAAGTTACTTGGAGACCTTTGGGTTACAAATATCATCATCATCATCATAGATTGTATTGTAAAAAAGTAAAGGTCATCAAGTTTCTACAGGGTTGCAAACGTTTTTACCAGCTTTTGCTCCTGTGCCATTAATAGCAACTTGAACTGCAGACATTACCATACAATAATGATGCTTATCTCTTCCTACATTTTTTAAAAAGCTGATTTCTGCAGATAAAGTGCTGCTAAAGGCACAGAATAGGCTTCCCCAACCTGGTGCCCTCCAGATGTTGGACTCCAACTCCCATCAGCCCCAGCCAACATGGCCAATGGTCAAGAATGATGGGAGTTGGTGTCCAGCAAGATTTTGAGGGTCTCAGGTTCCCCATCCCACCTTAGCTACACCAGTGCAAGGTCACTCCAGACTCCTCTGCCCAGCACTTTGGACAGCTTCTTGAAAGCTCAAACTAAAACCCAAAGCAGATTCCTTGCCTCACTGACATCGGAGCGCCTAGTCTCCACCGGGTGTACAAATCTCTCACCACTTCGTTGCCATTCTAATTGTTAGGACATCCAGATGGTTAACAAGAAGTGGCTGAGGGGAAAGCAAAATATCAGGTGGTGCACCTTGGCCAGACAGCTCCCCGAGGCCCTTCTTGGCATTAATGCCCTGGCACCTGCCCCTCACTTTGCTGATCTCCATTGTGCTGGAATTCTATTTTTTTTAAAAAAGTAGGCCCTTCCTCAAAGAAACTGAAGTCAGCACTGCATGCCTCTTTCCCTCCCCTCCATTTTATCTTCACAGCAACCCTGTGAAGTTTGTTAGGATAAGTGACAGAGTGACAGTCTCAAGGCCATCCAATGAGCTTCTCATGGCTGAATGGGGATCTGAATACCCGTCTTCCTTGTTTAACATTCTCATCTCCTTATCTTCACAACAACCCTGTGAGGTAGAGCCCCATCCATACTTGCGTCACTACAAAACACACTGGCCTTTTGTAAAAATCAAGGGGGCAGCAGGAAACAGGTTGTTATTGTCAGATTAGTTTTTCAAGGTTCTGTAGCGAAGCCATTTCCCAGGGAGAGAAAGAAGCAAACAATTACAGAGAATCAGGTTTGGGTCCAGGAAGCAATTAAAATGTGGTTGAAAGAGTGGTGAAATGGCAGGCTTCAGGGTTCTCTTTTAGTCCCTGAAGTGTTGTTTAGGCAACGGAAGATTTGTACACATCACCAACAACACTGGCCTTGTATCTGGTCCAGAAGCTGCAACTAGTGTAGAAAACAGCGGCCAGACCGCTTACAGGCACAGATTACTGGCAACATGTTACCCCGCTGCTGAAAACGTTGCACAGGTTGCCAATTTGCTACTGGGCCAGGTTCAAAGTACTTGTGTTAATTCACAAAGCCCTATAAACTTGGGCTCAAAGTATCTTAAGGACCCCCTGACTCCCTGTCTTCCATCTTGATCACTGAGCTCTTCTGATGGGGCACTTTTGGTGGTTCCCCACGCCCCTGAAGTTTGGTTATTCTCCACCAGGAACCCAGTCTTTAGTGGGGCAGGCCCTGGCCTGAGTAACCATCCCGATCAATAGAGGTTCAGCAGGAACCATCCCACATTTTCTTCAGGCACCTATTGAAAACTGTTTAGACAGGACCTTTGTAACATGAACTTCTCTCTAAGCAATGCAGTATTTATTGATCACTTTTATTGTTGTTTTTAATAATGGTTTTATTGGTTTTAGATTTTATTGTGTTTTGTATGTTGTTAAGCCGCCTTGATGTCCTTCTATGAAAAGTGCGGCTTATAAATATATAAATAAATAAACAAACGCCAGCAACAAAAAAAGTTATTTGGCTTTTCAGCAGCAAACTAAAGGAAAAGCAAACCGGCAGCTTAATTATCTTAAAATTAAAGGGGATAAAATCTATTTAGTTTGAGGGGGGGAAAACCCTTTGGGATCCCTTGCAAATATTTTTCCTGCTCGCTGTTTCTTGTCCTTCTGCTTGAAAGTTTGTTTACAGCCTCTGTGTATGTTTACTCAGTAAATCCCAGTGAGGGCAATGGGGCTGACTCCCAGGTCAGTGCGCACAGGACTTGCAGCCTTCTCTCAACACCTAAACTGCTTTGTTTTCAAATCAGTTTTGATCAGAGTAGGAATAGGCAAAGTTCTGAGGTACATGGACCTTTTATTCAGGCAGCTACTACTTGCTTACAGGACGAGCAATGTTTATTGCACATAGGGTTGCCAGGTTCAGGGCCTGAGGCCGATCCTGTATTTTTAGGAGAAGAGAAAGTCAGCCAAGTGCAGGTGTTCTTGCAACTCTGTAATGGGAAAAACCACAAGATGGAATTCTCCCTTCCCCCTGCACAACTTTTAAAGATACAGACGACCTCTTGGTTGCCAGGCCCAGCTGATTGCTAACCACTATTCTGATAAAATCAAAGGGGAGGGTCATTCCACACACGCAAACCTTTTATACCCCTTCAGATAAGGAATGATGTGATTCACAAAGCTTTTATTGCGCAGTGACTTTAATCCAACTTTAATCTGCCCTCCGCCAGCCTCCACGTGCCTGCCTTCTTATTTACATCCAGTCCAGAGGATGGCAGCACAGGCTGTTGGCGTCCTCCACCTCCACTCAGGGTTGCCTTTGCAGAACTCAACAGAGGAGGCTGGGGGCAAAAGTAGTTGGCTCTGGGTTTCATTGGCTGGCTTTGCCTGTCATTGACCTACCGTTGGTCTCTCTGCCTTCTGCCCTACCAGTTCCAAAGTGGGCACTGGCACTAACTTTGGCACCGATTCCTTTTGGGGAGGCAGCGTAGCCAGCTGAGTCTCGAGCAAATGAGGGAGTCCCAGAGAGGAGGCAACTCTCTGTGTTGCCCTCACAGAATTGGGCACAGAGGAAGAAGGGGAACAAGGCTAGAATGAATTGGCTCCGCCTGCTCTTGGCCTCTCTGCCATCTGCCCCCCCCCAGTCCCAATGGGCATCAGCCACCACTGATTTACAGCCTGCTATAATTTCTCCCACGTGGACCTGAATGTGCCTGGGCACTACCTTCATGAGTCTTTAGGACTCCACTGTGTTCTTTGCCTGTGCAGCATTAAGCTGAGAACAGGCTACCTCTCTCATTTGCTTTGTGAAGACTGCTGGGTAATTGCAAAGTCTACACATTTTTAAAACCTGCAGATGCCATACCAATGTTATCATCTGCCCTATTCTGCTGTATATTTTAATTTTGGATTAAAACTGTCAAAATGTTCCCAAGAGAAGTGAAATAATAACATTATCCATCTTTAGTGTGGTGAAAGAGTATGTAGGCGTTTGAGTCACACAGAAGTCTTCCTCAGACAGATAGGGAAAGTAGCAACATCTAAAACATATGATCAAAGGCTATCATTTTGCTCCTATACCATTTACTTACGTGTAAGCCCCATTTAACTCAAATAGGACTTGCTGCCTGAGTAGACATGAAAAGGATTGTAATGCATTGCATTTCCATAATTATAAGTCCTGAAAACATTTGCACTGCTGTTAAAAACATTTTTGCAAAGCTTGGTTACAAGCAACTAAAAACTTCTGAAATGGTTCCATACTGATCTGTCACATTTCTGTTTTACATTTAATGCTATAAATATGGCTGCACCCCTTTTGTTTACTACTCAGATGGCAGAGTCAGCTTCTTGCAGATTATACAACCAAAGGTTTGAACTATGCACTGTTTCCAGAAGCTTTCAAATTCGGAGCAAACTGGAATGTTTGGAGCAAAAATTTCTGCTTGTACCCAGTTGTTAACAGGTCTCAACCCTTACTTCCCCAAAAGGTCAGATTGTCACCCCAAGCAGCTGCTTTTCTTACCTAGCTCTGCAGGCCGTTGGTTCTTCTTGAGTAGCCGCCTTCTCTGCCTGCGCCTGTATTTATAGTTGGATTGGCAGGAGATAAGGCCCCAGGGATTTCCTCTTATCACAGCTGAAGGCCTGGTTGCGTGAGTGCCACCCCATCAACACCTCCCAGGGCCGGGGCACTGGCCTAGGGTTACCTTTGGGGCACTCTGTCGGACAGGTGAAGGAAATGAAGGTTTGCTGGCTTAGAACCAGGCGCTGGAGACAAAGAGCAGCACAGGGTCCAAGAGGTTCTGGATTTAGAATCCACTTGTGCCTTTTGATCCATGCCCCTTGCTGTGGTGTTGGCCCCTGACGGAGCAAGCCACAGATGCGACTGCAGTCCGGCTTTGTGGGAGGCGCCCTGCCTTCCTCACCTTAGTGGGGTTGTGTGCTGCTTTGGGGGTTCTGTGTTTTCCCAATTGTGACAATGTGGTGCAACGGAAGGAGAGGGTGTTTGGGGGAAAATGTGGGATTGCTAGTGGAGGTCCTGCCCCACCAGCCTCAGCCTGCCCTGAGCCAGACCCCACTTGCCTACCTCCTGATTTGCAAGCAGTCCAGGGAATGCCCCTGACTGTCAGCTACCTACAGTCTCAGTGTTGCCCTTGCAGGGAGGAGGGCAGGGACAAAAAAGAATTAGTTGGCTCTGCTGTCATTGGCCTCCCTGCTTCCTGCTAGTCCCAGTGGGCGCCAGCCACCATTGGGCATCACCACCACCACCCCCACATTATTGTGTCTCAATATAGCCAAGTGGATTCCAGACCAGGATTCGGGGAATTTGTGGAGTTCTTTAGGAGTTTCTCGGAGGTCCTTCTCTGGCCACAGCCACACCATATGTTTGAAGCAGAATCATACCATGTTAAACAGTCATGGTTCTACCCCACCCCACCCCAAGAATCCTGGAAACAGTAGTTTAAAGGTGCCAAGAGTTGTTAGGAGATCCCTCTTGCCCTCACAGAGCTCCAGTTTCCAGATTGGTTTAACAATCAATCCTTGGTTCTAGGGAACTCTAGGAATTTTAGTTCTGTGAGAGTGATAGGAAGGGGTCTCCTAACACCTCTCAGGACCCTTATTTATTTATTTATTTATTTATTTTTATTTTATTTTATTTTATTTATTGCACTTGTATACCGCCCCATATTCGAAGCTCTCTGGGCGGTTTACAGCAATCAAAAACATTAAAACAAATATACAATTTAAAACACATATTTAAAAAACAATTTAAAACACATTTTTAAAATTTAAAACAATTTAAAACACATGCTAAAATGGGAGAAGAGGAAAATCTTGACCTGGCGCCGAAAAGATAACAGTGTTGGCGCCAGGCGCACTTCGTCAGCACATCATTCGATAATTTGGGGGCCACCACTGAGAAGGCCATCTCCCTTGTTGCCACCCTCCAAACTTCCCTTGGAGTAGGCACCCAGAGGAGGGCCTTTGATCTTGAACGTAGTGTACGGGGGGGTTCGTATCGGGAGAGGCGTTCCATCAGGTATTGTGGTCCCAAGCCATGTAAGGCTTTATAGGTCAAAACCAGCACCTTGAATCGAGCTCGGAAACATACAGGCAGCCAATGCAAGTGGGCCAGAATCGGTTTTATATGTTTGGACTGTCTGGTCCCTGTTACCAATCTGGCTGCTGCATTTTGCACAAGCTGCAGTTTCTGAACCGTCTTCAAAGGCAGCCCCACGTAGAGTGCATTGCAGTAATCTAATTTGGAGGTTACCAGAGAATGGACAACTGAAGCCAGGTTATCTCTGTCCAGATAGGGACATAGTTGGGCCACCAACCAAAGTTGATAGAGGGCATTCTGTGCCACCGAGGCTACCTGAGCCTCAAGTGACAGAGATGGTTCTAGGAGAACCCTCAAACTACGAACCTGCTCCTTCAGAGGGAGTGCAACCCCATCCAGGACAGGTTGGACATCCACCATCTGGTCAGAAGAGCCACCCACTAGCAGCATCTCAGTCTTGTCTGGATTGAGCCTCAGTTTATTAGCCCTCATCCAGTCCATTGTCGCAGCCAGGCACCGGTTCAGCACATTGACAGCCTCACCTGAAGAAGATGAAAAGGAGAAATAGAGCTGCGTGTCATCAGCATACTGATGGCAACACACTCCAAAGCTCCGGATGACCGCACCCAACAGTTTCATGTAGATGTTCAACAGCATGGGGGACAGAGCTGACCCCTGTGGAACCCCATACTGGAGAGTCCAGGGTGCTGAGTAATGTTCCCAAAGCACCACCTTCTGGAGGTGACCTGCCAAGTAGGAGTGGAACCACCGCAATGCAGTACCTCCCACTCCCAACTCAGCTAGTCTCCCCAGAAGGATACCATGGGTGATGGTATCAAAAGCCGCTGAGAGATCAAGGAGAATCAACAGAGTCACACTCCTCATCTCTGTCCCGACAAAGGTCATCATACTGGGCGACCAAGGCTGTTTCCCTGCCAAAACCAGGCCTGAAACCCGACTGAAATGGATCCAGATAATCGGTCTTATCCAAGAGTGTCTGGAGCTGGCCTGCAACCACTCGTTCCAGGACCTTGCCCAAGAGTGGAACATTTGCTACCGGCCTATAGTTATTAAGATTTTCTGGGTCCAGGGAGGGCCTCTTCAGGAGTGGTCTCACTACTGCCTCTTTCACCCTCTCGCAGAGAGTCATTAATCACTTCCCTGGCCCAGCCGGCTGTTCCATCCCTGCTAGCTTTTATTAGCCAAGAAGGGCAAGGATCCAGCACAGAAGTGGTTGCACAAACCTGTCCAAGCACCTTGTCAACATCCTCAAGCTGCACCAACTGAAACTCATCCAAGAAATCGGGACAAGGCTGTGCTCTGGATACCTCACTTGAATCACCTGCTATAACACTGGAGTCTAAGTCCTGGCAGATGCTAAAGATTTTATCCTGGAAGTGCCTAGCAAATTCATTACAGCGTCCGTCCGCTGGTTCTACCATGTCTCTGGGGCCAGAGTGTAATAGCCCCCGGACAATTCTGAAGAGCTGCGCTGGGCGGCAGATTGATGATTTGATAGTGGCAGCAAAATACTGGTTTTTTGCTGCCCTCACTGCCCCTAAATACAGCTTACCATAGGCACTTACCAGTGTATAATTACATCCACTAGGAGTTCGCCTCCATCTGCACTCAAGACATCTCCTATATTGTTTCATCGCTCTCAGCTCTGGAGTATACCATGGAGCCGTGCGAGCTCTACTCAGGAGAGGACGCTCAGGAGCAATCATGTCAGCCGCCCGGGTCATTCCTGTATTCCACAGTTCAACCAGGGTTTTGACAGGAGCGCCAGCCCTATCAGCCGGAAAACTCCCCAGAGCCCTTTGGAAACCATCCAGATCCATTAGTCTCTGGGGGCGGACCAACTTAATAGGTCCCCCACCCTTGCAGATGGGAAAAACCGCTGTAAGTGTAAACTTCAGCAAGCAGTGATCTGTCCATGACAGAGGGACTGATGTAAGGTCCCCCACATTCAGATCACCAACTCCATGTCCAGATGCAAAAACCAAATCTAGAGTATGCCCTGCTACATGTGTTGGGCCAATGGCATATTGGGACAGTCCCATGGTTTTCATGGAGACCATGAAATCCTGAGCCGCCCCAGATAAGGTGGCCTCGGCATGGATGTTGACATCCCCCAGAACCAACAGTCTGGGGAATCTCAACAGTACACCCGAGACCACCTCCGTCAGCTCAGCTAGGGCGTCTTGACAAACTACAGTTCCCAAGATTCTTTGGGGAAGCCATGGATGTTTAAAGTGGAACAATAGTGCTTCAAATGTGCAGTGTGGATGTGGCCAAAGAGAAGGTCAGTGATGGTGAACAAGAGGTCTTCAAGACAGTGTGCCCAGCAGTACAGTGTGTCACTGCTGGGGAGTGTTCACTTTATATGGGGCAGCTATGGAGAGTCAAGCCACCTCACTATGCTGCCATGACCTGGCCTCTTCCAAAAAAGAGCTCTTCAGCCCTTTTGGAAATATATTGGGGGGGGGGTGACCACAGGCAATATTTTATCCAGTTACTTAATAATGTTAAATTTATTAGGCCTGGAAACAAAAAAATGGTCAGCATTCACAGAACCACAAAGAAAGTGTTTAATGATCTTTAAAAATTTAAGCATTTTTTGCTAGTAGAGGTCTCTGCAGAAAATTTTAACCCTCGAAGGCCAAATATATTAGAGGCTGAAACACATTGGCCTTTACCCAAGACATACATTTTCTCTCAGCATTTTGGGATTTCCCCCCCCTCTCGTTCTTTGTGAAATGTATGAGGCCACCTGCCTTAGCCATCCACCATCTTAATTTGCTCAAAGGCATCCATACATGTAAATTAGCATATGCAATTTCTTTGTCAAGTTTGTGTTGTGGGCCTGTGCCCCGCATTCAGGACCCAGCAACACCCCTGGGGTGAGGTGGGTTGTGGTGGAGACACAGAGCAATTGAAACTGGACCCAGGTCATCTACAAAGATGTTGTGTTGGTGAAAAAAACTACCAGCAACGCAGATGAACTCTGGAATGTGAAAGTGGGTGAGGAGGAGAGCCTTTTGCCTGGGTGGGAATTGGAAACATTCCTGTCAGCTCAGCATATGCAGCTGAGGCCCAGTGAACAGTCTGGGATTACTTGATAAAGCTAAGGCTGCGTGACCCTGAACTATGCTTGGAGGGGAGGCATCTGAGAAAAGCAATGGTTGGCTCTAGGAGTGGAAAACAGGAAAACAGCGAATGGAAAGCCAGGACTGGCTTGTTTTGGCCCCCTCACAATCTCATGCACATAACAGAAGATGTTGCAGTGCATTCTGGGGATTTTTTGGGTGCCCACACTCCCAATATTTACATCCTAGGTGAGCACGGATTGCTTGAAATAAGAACAAAATGGCTCCGCTGGTTCAGAATAAGGGACCAGCCAGGCCAGAATTTTTCCCATTGGCCAAGGAGCTGCCTCTGTAATTTCACAAATGGAACATGCAATCCTGTTTGTCTCCAGCACCTGCTTTTTCCAGAGGTATACTGCCCTAGCAAATGGATGTTCCATTAAGCCTTCATCGCTAATGACCATTATTGAGAGACTTCTTCTTTTGCACAGCATACTTTTAAAGCAATCAAAGCTGATGGCCATCACCCAAATGATGGTAGCGGTGGTGAATTCCAGCAGATGATTCAACCAGTAGTTGAGTCTAAGGTCAGCGGTCAACACTGCTGAGGGGACAGTGTCCTTCAGTTCATCTGCAGGCAGCAGGTTAGTTTAGGGGGCTCAGGGCACCCACAGCTCTGCCCTGCAGTACCGTGCTGTTGCTTCCCAACTCTCAGCATCTGCTGTGGGGCAGCCACCTCACTCTGCCTTATAGCATCAAGACTGCTCCTTCAGACTTCTAAAATAATGTCTCCTTTTGTAGTGCTGCTGCTGCTGTTCTCTTGCCATTTCAAGAGGAAGTAAGAATTCTAGGTCCCAGTCCAACCCCTTTCCCTTCCCTTCTGACCCCTGGAACTTCAAATGCCATCCCAGAACGGCACAAGCTAGAAGTTCTAGTCCAGTGCCACACCGCCCTATCCCTTCCCTCTTGGCTTCAGCTTTGCTCCAAGAGGCATATTGCACCAATACTTTAGGTCCAGAAGCCCTTGCTCCCCACACACACCAATGGAATAAGGATTCACTCAGTGCCCTTGTGTGGCACACAGTGGCTGCATACACACCATACATTTAAAGCACATCACTTCCCCCGAAGCATCCTGGGAGCTGTAGTTTGTTAAGGGTGCCAGGGATTGTACTTCTGTGGTGGTGATGGTGGGTACAGTTCCCAGAATTGTTTGGGGGGGAAAGCTATGTGCTTTAAATGTATGGCGTCTGTGTATGCAGCTACTCTGTCAGCATCAGCATCTGTAAAATGGGAACGACACTGAGCTACCTTGCAGGGTTGCGACAGACCAAATACAAGCTGCAATTCTACGCCTCCAAAGTGCAATTTAAATGTGTAGTAAAATGCACGGCCCGCACTCTCCTAAACCCGTTGCTTCTTGGGCTGGCGTTGCCATTATCCTTTGCCAGGAATATCATATCCCACATCCCTCCCTCCCTCCCTCCGCACTTTTGCCCTCCTGGACCTTGCCCAGAATGGGATATTCAAACTCCACGCTGGCTGGTGATGCGGCTAAAGGCCAGGGAGGGGTAAGAAGGATGGCAGGCAGTTGAGTGGAAAGCAAAGGGCATCTTGCTCCTGATAAGCATCCATGGGAAGTGATGGAAAGGGCAGAGCCCAGGCACACCTGGACAGGACCGCTGATCAAAACACTCTTGTATGTTGCGCTGGCTTTTCCTCAGGTGGGGGTGAGGAGTAGCCCTGTCCTTTTGTCCCCTGCCTTTTGCACAGAGCACGCTAGTTGCTCAGCTTTGGGGGGGGGGGAAGATGCACATGGCCTTGCAGTATGGAAAGGTGACTAGATCATCGGTTTGTTGTGCTGTCCAAGATGTTTGTAGGACAAAAAACAACTCTTAAAAGGGCTGCCATCTTTTGGTGAATCCCACGCGCAGTTAACCAGGAGAGCCAGCAAGGAGCAAACATTCTGGGACAGAGGGTGCCCGAGGGAGCCACCTCCTACACAGGCCTCACAAGTGCACGGGTTGGTCCCTGCCCCGGCGAAAATGTTGCCATTTTGAATATTAGCAGCTTGCCTTTCAAAGAGAGAAGGCAGAGACTTTCCTTTAAACCAGGGATGGGGAACCTGTGAACTTCCACTTGTTGCTGGACTATAGCTCCCATCACCCCTGACCATTGGTCCTGCTAGCTGGACTGATGGGAGCTGGGAGTCCACCAGCACCTGGAGGGCCACAGATTCCCCACCCTTGATTTAAAATATAAATAGGCACAGGCAAATAGAACTTGCCAAACTCTGAAACCAAAGCCTCTCTTGTAAAAACCTATGCCTGCCTCAATACTGATAGGTCTTGATCTTGTTTTTGCTCTGTAGCAGTTCTGGCTCCAGCATTTCCCCCCAAACAGGGACTATCTGATAATGCTAACAAAATCTGGGGAAAGGCACCAAGCGTAACTTTTCCAAGTTATTCCTTCTTGATAGCAGATGCAAACTTATGGAAGGCCAGTCAGTCTGCATGCAAAAAAGTTCAGGATATGGGGCAAGCATTTAAGAACAGGTCTTGGGGTTTTTTTTAGAAAAAATGTTATAATCCATTGATAACTTGCTTAAGGCAGCTTCCGACAAAATCAATCAATATTTCAGAAAATAGTTTTGTTCAATACTTGCTCAGCCCGTTCGCCGAGGTTTCACAATGGCACATGCTCTACCACTGAGCTTGTGTCTCTTACCCCATCAGTTAAAAAACCTGCTAATTTTTGTTTTGAGCAGCCCAGATTTACAGGCTGCATTCGCCGTACCAGACTCCTCACCTGGAGCGGCCTCTGCAATACACACACAAGGTCAGCTGTTCTGCCCACGTTTAACAGCCCGCTGTTGGCCATTTTTGACCTGACCATTCTTGCAGTGGGTGGGAAAGCCACCCTTGGAGTGCTTAGCCACTTCTGACAGACAGGTGGAAAGGTAAGTGGGCCAGAGGGCCCCCCCATCAGCCCATATTTTTAAGTGACCAGGTGAAAGGCAGAACGGCCGTTGCCAAGTTACTTTGGGCTGAGCAGATCAGTCTAGACAGACACGTGAAAAGAAGCTGTCCTGCTGCTCCCACTTCCTCTTTCAGGCCTCTCCACGGACTGCTGTTGTGCTATATCCTTTTTTCATAGGACTATTTCTCTTGTTCAAGATTCCTCCCATTTCAAACATGCAAGGATGGAAAAGTATGGTTCATTCTTGGCCTCCAGCACCTGAGTCACTTACTTGTTCCCTCAGTTACTTCGGAAAAATAGCTCACCTTTTAAAAAGCTTACCTTCCACCTAATCGCTGGGAAATGCGCTTATGTTCCACGGCAGACCAATCCAACTGTACGCAGCATGCAGAGAACTCAGCTTTCAAACAAAACCAGTTTCAAGTTACTAGTTCTAATATCTATGATGACAGTGTGTAGCCTTGACAGACTTCATACTGGAGTAAGAGTTATGGGGGACTTCCACTGGTCACTGAAAGATGCAGCACATCCTTTTGTCCCTCTCAAATTCTGCAATCTATATAAATAACAATGATCAGGCAAGTTTGTCTCTACTTGCTTGTTTTACATTTTTGCTGCTTAAGGAGAAAAAAATAAAGCCCTGCCTGATGTAAGTCACATTCAGTTCCTCCTTCTGTCCGAGATTTCACTGTGTATTACACCCATCTATCAAACCATCAGCTAGAAACTTAAATTATTTTTTAAATGGGAAATCACAAATCTTGGATTGCTGAGTTGTGCATTCTGTCATAGAATATATAGTCCTATACAATCAAGCTGTAAAAACAGGCAAAGAGCTTTTAAATAACTTATCTTTTGCAAGTTCCCCTTTAAGTCAAAGTTTTGCAGGTGCGTACCAACTACTTTCTCTGGCCTCGTTTGCACATCACTATACACCAGCCTTTCCCAACCAGTGTGCCTCCAGATGTTGTTGGACCACAACTCCCATCTTTCCTGACCATTGGCAATGCTGGCTGAGGCTGATGGGAGTTGTGGTCCAACAACATCTGGAGGCACACTGGTCGGGAAAGGCTGCTATACACCATATAAAATAAGCTATGACTTAAAAGTGATTTGTGCACTTTCCTGTCAGCACACCAAGCAGGAAACCAGAGACCAGCTTCCTGTTACATACAAACAAATTGTGAATGGCAAGTTAGAAAGAATGTAAGAGCCTGGCTGCTGGATCAGGCCAGTGGCTCATCTAGCCCAGCGTCCTGTTCTCACAGCGGCCAAACAGATGCCCATGGGAAGCCTGCAAGCAGGACCTGAGCTCAACAGCACTCTCTCCTCCTGTGGCTTCTGGCAATTGGTTTTCAGAAACATACTGCTTCTGACCATGGAGGCAAAGAACAGCCATCATGACCAGTAGCTTTTGATAGCTTTGTCCTCCATGTATTTGGCTCATCTTCTTTTAAAGCCATCCAAATTGGTGGCCATCACTGCCTCTTGTGGGAGCGACTTCCACAGTTTAACTATGCACTGCGTGAAGTATTTTTGTCTGTCCTGAATCTTCAACATTCAGCTTCATTGAACATCCATGAGTTCTAGTGTTACGAGAAAAACTTTTCTCTATCCCTTTCTTCCACGCCACGCATAATTTTATACACTTCTATCATGTCACCTTGCCTTTTTTCTAAACTAAAAGCCCCAAATGTTGCAACCTTTCCTCATAGGGGAGTCACTCCATCTTGCAAGCCAAGGAACCAGAGATTATTAGCTGGGGGTTGTTTTGAGGAAATTATTGAGAACAAATCCACTGAAAGTAATGAAGCTAAGTTAGTCATGTCTATTAATTTCAATGCTAGCCCTACTCAGAGCAGGCCCATTAAATACCATCCATGTCCAGTGGGCTACACCAATTCTCATTTGTAAAGTGGAGACATGCACACTCCATACTCCTGGGGCCACAGCAAGCGACCACAGATAAGCCTCTGCTCTAGATCTCTGACAGCCCCATCCTCTGTGAGAGAGGGAAATGATTAAAGAGACAGAGGAAGACAGGCAGGAAGGGTGGTGATGTTTTCTGTTTTAATTGAAACCAGGTATTCCCAACTTTGCAGAGCAGGGAGGCGGTTTTCACCTTGCAGGTTTGTTTTTTCTTCTGTAAAAGATCCTTCCGATCCCATTAACTTATAAACATGATTTACACTCAGTCTCTGGTGGCAGGAGGGGAAGAGGGCATGCAGAGATTTCCCCCGTTATCTCCACAGAGGGTGGTGGTGGTAGCGATGGCAGCAGGCACGCAGGGCAGGTCTTTCTCTCTCTCCCTCTCTGATGGTCCCCTGGAACTTCTCCGTGCGGAGGATGGGAGGTTTGGGGCGGTGAGGAGTTAAGGGGCAAAGGGCGCCCTGACATCAAGCAAAGACAGGAGCACCAAAAAAAAAGCACTACCTGCAAAACCCGACACAGATGGCAGGGGGAGAAAGAAGAGAGGTGTGCATGGGAAAAAACAGAAAGGAAGCCCAAAACAAAACACACTTAAAAAAAAGCCAGCAAGGGCAGGTTCTGGGTTTCCAAATGCTCCCTGGACACATTGCAAGAAGGGTTGAGGAAGTACTGGCGGTGGCTTTTACAGGCAGTTGAAGGCTAAGACTAAGTTGCTTGGATGCTTTTACAAAAACCGTCAAAAGTAGCTTGGATCATTCCTGGCCGGTGGAAGTAATTCTTCTCGTAGAACAGAAAAGAAATGTGGAGAGGCAGAGGGGAGAGAAAAGCACCCACGGCGTGGGATGGTGCCATCTCACAAAACGGCCTACAGCCCCTTTTCCCCATTCCAGGTCCAGGAACCACAACCCTAAGCTAAGCCCCACCAGCCCCAAACCATGCATTCCCCGCCAGCCACGTCAGCAGCCATAGATTCCCTTGGAAAGAAGGGCATGCTTCCCCCATCCCTGAAGCAACACTCCCCTCTAGTGGCAGCAGGCAGGCAGAGCAGTGATTGCAGCTGCTTTTGGGTACTTTTCATGGGTACTTTTGCTCTCACGAACCGTACCTCTGGGCAGAAGCCTGAAGGAAGGCGGGAGGAAACTTCTCGCCCAATTCCCACAGAGATTCCTGCCTTGAAGTTCCCTGAGAACCAACTAGCTGTTCTTTGTGAAAGGGTGTGGGGGGGAAGCTCTCAGTGCCCCGATACCTCCTGTCCCATCCCATCACACTCTCTGGGCAGCACGCACATACACCCCATGGAGGTTACTACTAGCCAAACAAGGATGCAGGTGGAGGGTAAAAGGGGGCGCGAGCTGCACAGAACCGGTGGGGATGAGGAGGAAGAGGAAGGGCAGGAGGTTCAGCCAATGGTAAGGCCAAAACCACACTGGAATTTGTTCTTGCGGTGGTTGAGGAAGGCACCCATGGCCAACGTGAGGGGCAGCGGGAGGAGCTTCTTTTCCAGGGCTGCCCCCACAATCCAGTTGCTGTCGACGGAGCCTGAAGGAAGAAAAGTGGGAAAAAATGTTGTTTATATACTGCCTACATGCCAAAATGGCTGCTAAGCGATTTACAAGAATAAAATCAGCAGTAAAACCCATACATAATTAAAATATGCAGTAAAACAATTCCAACAAAGCATTAAAATCATCCACATTTAAAATATAATACTGAAACAAGCCAGTTAAAAAAGCATAACAATTACAGAGAGAGAGAGAGAGAGAGAGAGACTCTCTCCATCCCAAATGATATGAAAATTTCCAAAGTGTGACTCGGGAAACAGTCTATTCAAAACTAAAACAAAAAGACACAGAACTGATTTCCCACCTCACTCCAAATCCTTGGCGATAAACCCATGGCCTAAACTGGGAGGGAGACTGATTTCATACCTCTGAAAAGTAGGTTGGCTTTGGGAAGGTCCAGCAGATACCCAAACGTTACGCTCGTGTCTTGCATGCGAGTACTGGCTTCAAATTCCACCCCTACCTGCAACTGGAAGGCCACCAGAAGACGGAACAGATGAGCAGGAGGTTCAAGAAAAGCAACACAAGAGCCATCCATCCATCCATGAACTAAGAGCATGTTGTGAAAAGTTTCATAGTAAATTAAAATAAACCTTTCACTTGCTAAGCCTTGAGACACCACCCAAAGCTTTTCTGACAGAAAGGTTTAAGAATTGACCTCTTGGACCAGACAGTTCACCTAGTCCAGCAACCTGTTTCACCAGTGGCCCACCAGAGCCTCTGGGGAAGCCCACATGAGGCCAAAAGCACCCTCCCAGGGTTGTTCTTCAATGACTGACATTCAGGCTAGGACTCCGTTAAAGCTTCAGGCAAGCAAGAATTCCATAAATAAGGAGCAATTGTATTGTATTTGCACTAAGGCTTCATTAAACTGAATGCGAGGACCCTGACACATAGGATCCACTGTATTAGACACAACTAGACACAATTGTCATGTACAATACGGACTTGAAGCAAAGCTGTACTCAGGAATCACTGAAAGAAACTGATCCAGACGGATCGGGGGGGGGGGGGATGACAATACAAATATTGGTGCCCTTCAGCAACTATTAGGTAACTGATAATGCTCATCCTTCCCTTCGCCTCCCTATGATGTTTCCCAGAAGTTAAGAGGATGACCCATCAATACTTTTGACTATTAACCACATCAGATGCTATTTTTTAACATTTGTGCCAAAACTTTTGGTAATCCATAATAAAAGGAAAAAAACTTTTCACAGTACTTTGAAGTATTTTCTCTATTTTAAGACCTGTTCTTGCACACACAGCCTGGAATCCAAGGGCCAAATAATATGCACTGTGGGAGAGGTGAGACGATCTTAAGAGTTCTTTTTTAAAAAGCTTAGAGCAGCCATGGAGGGGGCAGGATTCTTAACCCTTTCATTGAATCAAGCTAAGTTCTACTCAAAGTAGACCAGACAAAATTAATGGACCCAAGTTAGTCAAGACCATTACTGTATTGGTCTGAATACAGCCCACACTTATTCTCCCCCTTCCCGCTTCCAAATCTGGCCTGTTTAAATCTGTGTGCGGCCTACAATTGTGCTCTTATAGGCAAAGAAGCTGTGATTTAAGATGAGACTGCAGGAATCACACAGAACTGCGGCACCCTTTGTAAAAGGGTCACCTGCCCTTCTGAACAGGTAGGCCTGGCTGCCCAATGAGTTATTTATTGTGAGGTGAGTCTAGAAGTTGCACATTTTTTTTAGATTTTAAAAAGCACTGGATGTACAGCACATTTTTT
The DNA here is from genome assembly GCF_030035675.1 of Rhineura floridana. Classification (NCBI taxonomy): domain Eukaryota; kingdom Metazoa; phylum Chordata; class Lepidosauria; order Squamata; family Rhineuridae; genus Rhineura; species Rhineura floridana. The sequence continues at coordinate 32,379,743 of NC_084494.1, read as the reverse complement.
CTCAAATTCAAAGAGATCCCATTTAAGGGGCGGCCTATATATTCGGGGGCGGCTTATATTCAGACCAATACAGTAATTTAAATGTATATATTGGATACAATCCCTAAACTGCTTTCCCCAAAAATACCTCCCCCAGAAGTGGCTATTATTAACCTGGCCTTTGGGGGGCAGCATGGAGAAGTGTCCATGTTGTGCTAGTCTTTACTCCCCAGCGAAGCTTTTAGCAGCTGGGAGGGGGGATTTCATCTGGAAAAGCAGCACAGGGGGAAAGCGTTAAACACCCTCTCCCCCAGAGCTGCTGCCGCCTTCCCAAGCCAAGTTCCACCCCCAAATTTTAGGCTTAAAAAAACCCTGGAGATATAGTCACATACCTCCTGCATCATGCATAGCACTTGGTCCCCCAAATTCCCCCTCCCCACGGTCCCCTTTAAAGTTTCTGAGGGTCTTGGCAGACCACTTAATGATTTTTCTGCCTGTTGTAGCAATTCCATAGAATTCAAATTGTAATGCAATGAAATACTATGCAAGAAATAAAAGCAATACAACATATTCAGTGTGACAAGTGTGCCATTTCCCACCTTCAACCACAAATTCGCAGGCACACCACGGACCCCCCAAGTGAAGCTTGTGGACCACTGGTGATCTACGGACCAGAGTTTGGGAATCCCTGATGCGTAGTTTAGCTCCCAAACATGGGGTGGAAAACAATTTAAAGGGAATAGCAAAGCAGGCGAGATAGAATTACTTGCTGTATTCTTGCTGCACAAGCAGCCTGCAAACAGCTACTAACCTGGTCACTGGCTTTGTGGTAATATGTGGCATGTGCTCCAGCCTGTCCTACTGTCAGGGTCCCGATCCAGTTGGGCGCTGTGGAGTGGGGGAAAGAAAGAATCTCAGAGTCCAGGAGCCCGGCTGGGTCTATTCCCTCCACCTTCTATTTTAACTTTCAAGTGCCTGCTGAAAACTTTTCTGTTCTGCCAGGCCTATCAGGCAATTAAGAAGATACTTTTTTTTTTTTTTTTTGCAACAGTTGACCTTTGCTTTTTATCGTATGTTTCGTGTTTTTTGTTTCAATTCTAACAAAATAGTGGTATACAAATATTTTTATAAATAAATAAAAAAATTAATGTGTATTGATGGACATTAGTGCAATAGCTTAAAAGCAGGGGTGGAGGACCCGCAGCCCTCCAAATGCTGCTGGCTTCCAACGCACATGGCTAATGGTCAGGGAGGGTGGGAGTTGCAGGCCAACATCATCTGGAGGTCACAGGCACCCCATCCCCAAGCTAAAGGGAACTGCCGTGTTCAGAGGCAGCTGCTGAGGGGAGAAAAGACAAAAAAGAGGCACTCTTGCCTTTGTGCCTTGCGCATGGGCTCCCTGGCAGCTTGCCACTGCCAGAAACAAGATACTGGCCTAGGTGGACTAGACTAGCAGAGTTCACGTGTCCCAGTTCCACTCCAAGCCACAGCCAAACCCAGATCAAAGACAAATAGCTTGGAGCATTGAGGACCCAACAGGGTAGAAAGGTGCCATTTCAAATATACAACAAAAAAATTTTTTTTAATGAGTTGAGTCTAAAAATAAGACTCCAGAGAGCACATTTTTCCTGCATTCACTCTCTGAGCATCATTGAAAACAATCACTCCAAGAAAGAGCGAGAGGGGCAGGGAGAGTTTGATTTTTTTTCAGTACCAAAAATGTCAAAGGCTGAAGTCCTATGAAGTCAGAAAGAAACTCTACAAAACTCAAACGTAACTGTCTTATGTGTAAGTCTGCATAGGCTCAGGCACTGGCACTGGCCACCCTCTCCTACTGCATGTTGAGAATCAGGCATGTATCTTTTTGAAAAAATGACTTTGGAACCTAATCCTTTCTAGCCCTGTTTTCAGAGACAACCCAAATCTTACACATGCATATTCATATCAAGGCTACGTGCAACTGAGTACAGAAAATGAAGTGTAAACTGGACCTAAATTCTATATACCAGTCTGTATCTGTTTTGGATTTGAAGCTGTTTTGACACATGGAATTGTTTTTATTGTTCATGCTTTTACTGCGAAATCGCCTCAAGATATTTTTTTAGAAGGGTTTACAAACGGATCTGGCAGATTCTGTTGGTACCTGTGTATTTCCCAGCAAATGACATGACAGTTCCCTCCTCTCCTGGGCGGCGATGGTATACTAGCTCCCCACCCAGCGCCAGGCACGGCGTGATACTCTGAAGATAATGTGCCACCAGGATTCCTGTGGAGCAGAGAGGGGGATTGGTCAGCATGCAACAGGTGGAAATATACCCAACTGGACCACACCCTCAGGACAGACAAATGGCCCAAGCCAAAGGCCTGTCCAACTGGGAAGAGAGAAAGAGTTCACCACAAAGGAGTCGGGGAGCTTTCTTACCTGAACCCACTAAAATATCAGGGTTTCCTAGCGTGACGGCTGCAGTGAAGTCTGTGCCCCGGTATTCACCATCCACCTGCCAGTTCACGAACTTTGACTGCTGCGTCTGGAATGTGAGAGAAGAGAGGACACAATTCTTTCACCTGAGGCAAGGAATTTAACACCCAAATGCTGTTGGATCAAACAAAACCGCCAAGCAATGAGAAGCAAATTGAGCAAAAAAGCAAGTCGGAAATGGCCACTGTTAAGATGCAGAATAAACAACAGGGAAGCACCCAAAACACACCGAACCCAGGAGAGAGAAAAGCCCTCAAGGCACTAAGGTTAAACCGAAAACCATGAGCGGCATGGATCTTAACTGTTCAAATGTCCACTCAGGGTCATCAGAACCCGTTCCTCAAGGGCAATCTTAAAAACCTTGACAATTCCTCCTCTTAGACTATCGAGGCACAACACAGACAAGCTTCCAACTGCATGGAGCGTCAAGATGCCTACCCTGCATGAAAGTATCTCAAATATGTGGCCCTGGTTTACATGCAGGCACCCTTCCCTCATGAACTGAGTTGGGAGATGTCAGAGGTGTGACAAGAGCGACTCCCAGTTGGTCCTCTTTGCACAGGGAGAGCGACAGAATGATAGTCCTCCTAACTGGCTAGGCTGCCACTGACCTGTGCTCACCTTTTCTGTCTTCCTTCTGTGTAAACTGGTATGTTTCAGGAAGCTCTCCGACTCACCTTCCTGTTTCTCTCTTCTCTGCTGACCACCAGAGGAGAAGGAGCCATGTTGTCTTTGTCTCCTCTCCTCCAGCATGAGGGGCAAAGTCCAAGCATGGGCACTGCAGCCTCCAACTTAGTTAGCTAGATAGAAGCAGCACCTTTCCTATCCAGTATGTATTTCTGTTAATAAAGTAGTCTTTTCTTACTTTGAATCCAAGTCTGAGTGATTTAAAGCAAGATAAAAGCTTGCTTTCTCTCAGGTAAAATCACTCATGCAGCACAGAGCACAGAGCAAGCTACACTAAGCTAAACTCTGCTAATTTACTAAAACTCTAATTGGCATACTAGCCCTTGGAGAGCCATCAGGAGAAACTGACAGAATGAATCAGTATCAAATCATACAACAGGGAACCCCAGGGTCAATCTCTCTCTGCCCACAACCCCTGCCCATCCTGAATCAAAGAGGGAGGCATGGGGGGGTAGAGAATGAGGAAGGGGTGGAAAGCCAGTAGCTACAAAGCAGCCCTGCAGCAAAGCTAGCATAGCCTTGTGAATAGGTAAAATTTGTATCCCCCCTTTCCATTCAGGGACACCCAGGGCAGACAAAAAAGAGAAGACATAAAAGTTTAAAACTTTTTAACGATAGTCACTTTGGGTCACTTTGGTGAGCAAAGCAACTAACAAAGGTAATGAAAAATAAATAATATCCAAGGATTTCAGAGCAGGGTACACAAAGCATTAGAACAATCCAACTACAAATCAGATAATTAAAATGCAATCATAAACAAAATAAAAGGGAAAAGGCCTGGGCAGATCAGCACATGGAGCAGAGACTCTTCAGCCAAGCTTAAGGAATGGAACAGAGGACCCTAGCCCACCTGCACCAGCTGGTAGTTTTTTCTTTCAACAATAAAAAAATAAAAAAAGGAATCTAGTTTTGTAAAGCAACCCCTTCTTGATCACCTGAAAGCAATCTTGGGTCATCATAGGTGACTGGAAAAGGGCGGCTATTTCCAAGCCAGAATTACAGGCCAGCATCGTGGCCTGTGGCCTAAAGGGCTCAGACATGACATGACCCCTGAATCCCTGAACCGACCTGCCCAGGGCAGGGAGGGAAGAGGGAAGAAGAAGAAGAGCTCAGCCCTCAACTCAGTACCTGGAAGGCCACCTTGGAGCGGACTTTGTCTGCGAGCTGGTGAATTATTTGTGCATTGAGGCTGCCACTGTTATCCATGTCCCCCACCAGAACGGGGAAGGCCTGAGAGGAGTGAAGAACACCCAGAGGATAAAGAAAAAGCAGGTTGTTTAGTGAAAATATTTATATTCCAACTTTCTACAGTACAGTCTACAAGGCAGCTATCATAATTACTTAAAATACAATTCAGATAACTGTAAAATAATTAAAATGCAAATTAAAAGGTGCAAGAGAAATGTGAACAGCAACAGAAGGACCCTCAAGTTACCCGTTATTAAAGGTGCCGAAATACAACAATTTTAAGATGGGTTTTTATTTTGTCCTACTTTGTTTTCTTTGTTGGCTTTGAATTTTAATTTATTTAAACATTCATAACCTGCCCTGGTTTTAATGGTAGTTGCTTTGGGTCACTTTGGTGAGAAAAGCGACTAACGAAGTTAATTAAAAATAAATAATATCCAAGGATTTCAGAGCAGGGTACATGAAGCATTAAAACAATCCAACTACAAAACAGATAAAAAATAAAATGAATTTTGATACATAAGCAACAGTCATTACAATATTAAGCTCAGAGGCTGGAAATTACTAGAAGCTTGAGTAAATAACCAAGTTTCTTGCCGGACAGATCTCAGATGTCTATGGTCCCCCTTTTGAACACTGTCCTGGAATCTTTTATGAAGGATAGTTAAGTAGCCTTTTAAATAAAACGGAAGAAGGCGGTCCCAGCACAGATGAGCATGGACTGCCAGTCAAGATGCCCCAAGTGCTCAGCTATCGAAGACGTACAGCGATAGCATCTACTGTGTTCCCACCGGGCTGCATATATAAACTTACCTCTGTGGGGCTAAGCTGCTTTGTCCCTACGTAGGTCACCCCAAAGTGGTAATTGGAGTCGCCAACCGTACTGAGAGCCACCGTGTGATTGACCTGAGGAAGGCAACAAGTGCGTGAAACAGCAACGTGGGCCACCAACTCACGGAAGTGACTGCCAAGACTTAGGGACATGGGAAGCTACTTTGCATGGTCAGATCATTGGTCTATCTAGCTCAGCATTGCCTACACTGACTGGCAGTGACTCTCCAGGATTTCAGAACACAGATCTCTCCCAGTCCTATCTGGAGATGCCAGGGGTTGAACCTGTGACCTTCTACTTCCAAAACAGACGATCTATGACTGAGCTATGGCCCTTAGTAACTGCTTGCCAGATCAGCTATGGTGAACAATTAGCAACTTCAGGAGACCACACAAGCAATCTTTTTTAATTTCAGAGTGTTCTCTCTCTCTGGCAGATGCCCCACAAACAACCAGCATAGATAGGACTGGGCAGGCAGTGCAATTCTGTCTCTGCCCATGGAAAATTATGACAGCTCAGGGGAAGAATGCCCAAAAACTCTTAACAGCTTTTCAGCAAATCGTAATCAGCAGCCACGGATTGGAATTAGAGCACATGGGGACTTAACCCCCAGAAAATGTTTCCAAGGACAGGGCTTACTCCTGAACATGTGAAATAGCAGGGACAACAATACTTGTGAGGATAAGAGAGTGCCTTCCCTTCACCACTGAATAACGGCACAATGTAATCAGGGGGCAAGGGGGAAGCCTCCAGATCAGAATGTGCAACTTCCTGGCAGGCTTGAGCTCCAGCATAAATCTTTTAAGAAGTTAAGCATCAAATTTAGCATCTTGAGGAAGTTAGAAGGGCTTTATGAGCTCTTCAGACATAGTGCCACGCCATAGTTTGGCACCTCATGGGCAAATCTGGTAGGGTCCTCAGGCTTCCCCCTCAATTTGTATACTGTACCCATCCCCTCCCTTCCTGGTTTGAAGCAAGCCATGGTCTGATGTCGTGCCTGAACTGAGCTAACCATGGTTTGGCACTCATCAGGATAGGAATCCCTTTCTTTTGAGTGAAGGAGGAAGCATGGAAGCCCAGGGCTCATGCCTGCTTGTGTTGTCACAAACCATGGCTTACTGTGACATCTGAATGTAGCCAATAGCTACATTCAAAGTCATACTTGGAGTAGATCCATTGAAATCAATGGGTAAAGTTCAGTTGGATACATCCCAGTGTTTCTCAGATTGGCCCCAAGAGTGACTCTCAAAGGGGCTGCAAATTCAAATGAGTCATGCTTACCTGGAAGTGGTTGCTGAGACCTTTGTTCACAGTCAACTTCACACCCTCCATTTGGATGGGGAATAATTCTGAAATGGTGAGAAAAGGGGAGCCAGATCAATAGAAATGGTCACATGGTGCCCCATCAAGTTCAAAATGAGAGATATTAGGGTGTCTCCCAGAAAAGACTACAGTATAACAAGGAGATGCCCAGTGTATGGTTATGGAGTATGTGTGTTCAAATTCCCACTAAGCCACAAGCTGCACCCAGCTTAACCTACCTCGAAGGGTTGTTGCAAGGCTAAAATGAGATAACCCTGTGTATACTATTCTGAACAGCTTGAAGGAAGGAAGGAAGGGCAGGATACACAAATTAGATAATCAGAAGACAGTCTGGAAGTGTCCATGCTGGCCCTCAGTGTAGAAAGCAAGCAGATTAAAAGAAAAAGGGGGAACCAGGCAGAACTTTCAGCTTCTGGGCCTCTGGCTAGAGGCCTAAGAAAACAAACAGCTTTTGGAAAGGAAAAGGTCTAATTTGCAGCATCTGAAACTTGCACAAGAAAGCTTACGTCTAGCTTACACAAGTAGTAGAATGAGGTGGCAGAAAAGGCTACACCACAGGGGTGGGGAACCTTTGGCCCTCCACATGTTGCTTAACTACAACTCCCAGCAAGCCGCAACAAGTGTGGCCAATGGCCTGGAATGATCAGCAACACTGGGAGCGGGGCTGCCAGGCATGACTGGGTGCTTGGGCACCAGCCTGCCCTGGGCCCATGTGCATGCATGCCTGCCATCAACCAAGATGGCGGCAGGGGCATCAGCCCCTTAGGGAAATCTCGGCTGCCATCTTGATTGATGGTAGGCATGCGCACACAGAGTAGCCAGCATTCACCACAACAGGAGAAGTAGGGGGCGTGCAGGCAGGCATCGCAGGCCTGCGTGGTTGTAAGGTGTGTGTGCCTGGGAGCTCCCTCTCTGCGATCCGCAGCAGGGTCAGGAGCCAACACATCACGGAACGGGAGTGCTACTCACCCAACCTAAGGAGGGGCCCTTGAGGGGCCCCTCGGCCAGGGCCCAACCTGGCCACCCTCTAGCGCCGGCCCTGATCTAGAGGACCAAAGGTTCCTCACACCTGCTATATGACATCAAGTGCTCTGGCTGTGTGAGAGAGAGAGAAAGGGGAGGGGGAATTGTCACTTTTGAATGCTTCCTTTCCATTAAAAAACTCTTGCGAGTTAGAAGGGGTAGCCAATGTGGTGTCCTCCTGACGTTGTTGGATTACAACTCCCATCATCCCTGGCAACTGGCTATGCTAGCTGGAATTGATGGGAGTCAGAGGGTACCACATTGGCTACCTCTGAACTAAAGTACCATGGCAGGAAGAAAAGTTCTAACACAGCCCGTCACTGATGTGCTAGTTTTCAACTTGCAAGTTTTTCATTCAGGGGTACAATACAAAATGTGATTCCCACCCCTCACCCTCCACATACCTATGGCCTGTGCAATATGGTCCTTCTAGTGCTATAGAAATCTAACCACCTCATTCCGCAGCATGTGAGAGACTGGGCCTCAGACTGCTGGCACATGGCAGGTTGGGAAGCAGGTGGCACCTCATCACTCAAACTGCAGAAACAAAGTTAATCCAGACATGCCATGCCCACCATCAGCCCTTTTCGCACCTGGAACAAGAAGTCAAAAAGAAAGCTCTTCCTCACTCTGGGCTACAACTAATCAGTTTTTTGAAGCATACAAAGACAGAAGTGGAGGCAGGATAAGGACACCCCCTGTGGAATCAGCTACCTGAAGCAACTACTTCATGGTCAAGCTATTCGTGGCCAGCCCAGCCCATTCTACGTCCTATACCAGGGGTGGGGAACCTCAGGCATGTGGGCCAAATGCAGCCCTCCAGGCCCCTCTACGTGGCCCTTAGAACATGCCCTAGGCCACTCCTCTCACTGGTCCTGCTTGCAATCTGAGAGTTTTTCCCTAGCTGAGATGTGTCCTTCAACCCCGATAACACTTCTGGCTTGTCTGGATGAGGACACAGAGGTATGAGAGTGTGTGTAGAAAGTAGCCTACTGTACAATGGTAAAATTTGCATTCAATGCTCCATCCATCACTGGCATGTGGCCCTCGGAAGGTTGTCCAGAAGGGAATGTGGACCTTGGGCCGAAAAAAGATCCTATACGTTGTCTTGGCCACAATCTTCCTGATGATCAAGGTGTGTGGATGGGAACACACACACAGAGCCAATGTGGGGAATGGTTAGAGTGCTGGACTAGGACCTGGTAGACCAGGGTTCGAATCCCCACTGAGCCGTGAAGCTTGCTGGGTGACCGTGGGCCAGTCACCGTCTCTCAGTCTAATGTACCTCACAAGGTTGTTGTGAGGATAAAATGAGGAGAGGGAGGAGAACCATGTATGCTACCTTGAGCTCCTTGGAGGAAAGGTGGGATATAAATATAATTAATTAAATATAGCAGCCCCACTGGATCAGAGCAAAGGCCCATCTAGTCCAGTATCCAATTTCCGAGAGTGGGCAACCAGACCCCTCCAGGTCGTCCAGAAGCAAGACATGAAGGCAACCCTGCTGCCTCCCTCCAGCAACTGATATCCAGGGACATTCTTCTGCCTGTGAACGTGGAGTTCCATTGAGCTATCATGGTCATGAGCTTTGGATGTACCAACCCTCCCTGAATTTATCTAAGAACATAAAAAACCCTTTCACCTCAAATGGACATCGATGCGAACACGCGAACTGCAGTGGTTATGTCTCCTGCCCACCGAGCCCACTGACTATTTCCCCTAGCAAGCTAGCTTTCTGTGTGTGGGGAGTTTTATTTTGGCATTTGATCTCATGAGCCCCTCATCTATAGTCCCAAAGATGGAAGCCTATCTCAGCCAGGACTGGGGCTGAAGAGGAGGTAGCAAGTGGAACTCTTTAACTGACAAAAAATGGAGACTGAAGGAGCAGAAGGAGAGGTCCGGCGGCTCTGACCACCCTGCAGCCTGGGAGTCAAGGCAGAGGCTGCTTTCCCTAGTCCGGGTGTACTTAGAGAAGCCTCAGGTCTTTCTTGGCTCCACAGCCGCCCCTTTCCTCTGGTTATTCCAGATAACAGTTTAGCAACTTTTCCCGCACCAGAGATCAGAAACCCTGAGCCGATTTAACAGCCAGCAAGCTCATGTTGAGGGACGATTCTCACGAACTGTGGAACAGCCTACCTGAGGAGATACGCCTGGTGCCTTCTGTACTTTCTTTTAGGCGCCAGGTTAAGACCTGGCTATACTCCCAGGCATTTTAATGTTCAATGTGTTTCATTTAATGTTTTTCGTTTAACTTGTTGCTGATTTTATTGTAATTTTATTGTAATATTGTATTTTAATCTTGTTTTGTTCACCGCCCAGAGAGCTACTCGCTATGGGCGGTTTAAAAATGAAATAAAATAAATAAATAATAAATAAATAAACTCTTATTGCACATTTACATCCTCTCAAAAGACAGGGGTGGATGGGGAAGAAACACTTTCAATAACAACTTCCTCTTTCTATACATACTTCACGTGGTCAAAACACTCGATACATTATACAGACGCGTCGGAGAATCTGGTCTACAGCAGCCTTGCCGTAGCTGAGCAAGTCTAGGCCTGCTCTGTGGCTGAATGGATGACCGCCTGGGAAAGCCACAGACAGCCCCCCGCCCCCACAAAACTCCGTCATGAAAGAAAGGCCGGATATCAGTGTAAGAAGTCAAATAACTGGGATCAAACTCGCCAGATCCTCTTTTAGCCAATGCTACGCTATATCATAAAAAAAAGACTAGGATGAGATAAGCAGTCTGGGGCCCATCCACCTTCCAATCTCTAAGCCTTTAGAATGCCTGCTGCTATGATTTCGTGAAGAAACCCTCATTGTTTAAAAGATGTTTTAATGGGTCTTGTGCAATGTATTCGGTCATTTATACTGTAACGTACATAGTAATGTGTTTGCTGGGGGAAGTCTTCTGTCTGGTCAGGTGAAAGTTGGTTTAATTGTCACTGGGGGACCTTAACTGACAGTTGAGGAGGGGCTGGAGATAGAACTCTCAGCATGCAAAAGCAGGACAGGAGAAAGGCATATTCTGGTTGGTGGGTGGAAGTCTAGAACTCTCACTGAGACAATGCGATTGGCTGGGGCTGGACTCAAACGGCTAGATAGAGGGTATATATGACTGGGTGCTAGTCAGTCAGTCTGCGCAGATAACAGAGTCTGTGCTGGTTGGGGCTTGGCATTTGGGGGGACAGCCAGAAGCAGATGACGACAGCAGAGGATCAAGGAAGGCGACAGACCTGAGAGGAAGGCAGAGTGGCTTGGTGGCCAGAGACTTGTCGGGGTACCAGAATGGATTGGTTCAGGCTGAAGAGACGAGGAGAGAACCTGTCTACAGAACTGAGGGAGAAGAAAGGAGAGGCAGTTTGGCCTGCTAGGCTCTGGAGTCTGGTAGGAGAGCCAGAGGAAGATTCCAGGACAGGATAGCATTAAACAGATTTGCATGTCAACAGGTCAGTAGGGACTGAAACAGAGGCATCAACCAGAGTCCTCAGTTATAGTCTTGGTGAGGCACAAATGGGATGGAGTAAACAGAAGTAGAATCTGGCAAAGGAGTTTTAAAGAAGGGTCCTCAAACCTGCCTTGGTAATAGTGTAAAATAAGCTGTTTTAACAAGCTAGTAAAGTGTATGCCCATTTAAAGAGACAGTACTGAATTAAAGTAACCACACAAGGTTGCACACTACATGACCTTGTAATAAACAAACATTAACATATTTGGTAAATACAGTAACTGTATCTGACTGACTTTGTACCATCCCTACATCCCAGTTACTAGTATTATTGGTAAGTTGCAGGTTCAAAGGGTATAACTGATATTAAATGGTGCCACCCTGGTCTCCTGCTGGGAGGAAGGGCGAGACACAAATTAAATAATAAATAAAGGCATATAGGTTTAGGAAAACCATTGAGATGTAAGTTGGGATTTGTTAATAAAATAAGAAACACCCCTTCCCCTCTGCAGGTTTCTGTGGTTACCCTTCAACAGTGAAAACCTAGCAATGAAGCTTTTCCTTTTAAAATAGAAACTGGGATTCCCAATCTTCACAGAGTACTCTTAGGCATATTTATTTCCATGCTCACAGGATCCAGTCTAAAGGCACATAACAGGTCTGGGTCTGGTCAGTGTCTAGATGGGAGACCACCCCAGGATGCTGCTTTGAGTTCCATGATGAAAGAAATATGGGACATGCATGAAATAAATACCACCTATGAGAGGATCCCAGAGTTTGTGCACAGCCCAGAACTCCTGTCGCCGTGCCAGAGGCATGCTCCACACATGCATCTTGTGGGACAAACTATGAACTCAATGAGCTGGAAATTCTACATCACAGGCAAAGGAGCTTCAGGGTTTTTTTAAGTCTGGAGAGTGAGAGTCCCACGAAATAGATGCTGCCTTCTTTGCCAGGTGCTCGGGAGTGTTTTACCTTTGCATTTGCGGTGACACTCCTCAAAGGTGCCTGGGTTAGGAAGCTGGTCACACTTGTCTTCTGTGGCACGATCTTGTGCTGGGGGAACCAGCCCGCTGACAGGGGGCATAGAGAATCCTGGTGGAACTGATACAAGGCCAGAGCCTGGGACTGCAGGAGGGGGCGCCGGGGAGCTAGCAGCCAGGACGTTACCCATGGTGACGAACTAGGAAAAAGTAAAGAAACTGCTCAAGTGGCAGATTTTGCTCAAGGACACCTCAGCCCTTCAGCAGCAACCATTCTTCAGTACATGCTCTGGAATGAGTGATGGTCTCAGGCACAATCCTATTTAAAATATCTCAAGGAAGACGATGGAGTACAGGGTGGGAATTGCATTGAACAGGTGTGCGAACCTTTGGCCCTCCAAATGTTGCTGAAATACCCCACCCACCAGCCCCTCTCCAAGCATGGCCAATAGCTAGGGATGAGATGGCTATAGCTCAGCAACATCTAGAGGGCCAAAGATTCCCCATGCCTAGGAGAGAAGCAGAAATTCACTTTTTTGCCCTCCTGTGTGTGACAAACCACCTGCAAAATATCATTTTCCTCACAACTAGTAAACAGTACAGGACCCCTGTTGCCTTCCTCACGTCTTAACAATTCAGCTACAATAAGCTTTGCCCTGAGACCCTGAAGAAAGCCACTGTTAATCAGAGGAGGCAACTGTGGTTGCCACCAGGTTTTGCTAGACAGCCACAATGCAAAACAATAACTGAGAGGGGAATTAGGCCAGGGCTCAAGGCCCAAACCCACCTGAGGCCCCAGTGCCAGACTGGTTGCTTCTTCCACATTCCTCTGTTTGCTTCTGGGCTAGCCCCTGGAGTATGGTCAAAGTGCTACCACTTGTTGACCATTTGCAACACTGGACTAGAAAAAGTGAACTAACAACTTGGCTTGGTACAAGGGAACCAGTTGCTAGTAGTATCAGGCTCAAAGACACCGACTACGGCCTGGCTCAATCTGCAGCCACCAGTTGCTGATCAGTAGTATGAGTCAGCTTGAAGAGACACGCTTTGCATCAAAAGGTCCCAGGTTGAATCCAGGGTGGGGAAACTCCTGTCTGAAACCCTGGAGAGCCACTGTGAGTCTAGTCAACACCATGCCAGACAGACCAAAGGCTGCTTCCTATGTACCTGCAGCTGCTGACCAGTAGTATTCTTGGACTCTAAATAACACACCAACGGCATGCTTACTAGAAAGTCTACAAGGAGCCTTCCCCTGACTGTGGGACCCTAAATGATGTTTTTCGTCCACATCGGCTGAGAACAACAACATCTGGGAACCCAAGACCAGGGGAAGACTGGTCTAGAGGTGAGTGGAGATGGACCAGTAGCCCGACCTAGTATAAGGCTGCCAGGTGTTGATCTCTTTACTACAGCAGAGAGAGAGAGAGAGAGAGAGAGAGAACCAACCCTTATAGTCAGACCATTCGTCCATCTATCTTAGTGTTGCCTTCACTGACTGGCAGCAGCAGCTGTCCCAGGTTTCAGGCAGGGGGCATTCCCAGTTTTCTATCTGGACCAATCGCTTGGCTAAAGGAGCTCCTCGCAGCCAGGAGGGATCCGAGGGATTCCCAGCCTGGTCCTCCCCACCGGGGTCCATCTGCCCAGAGCTCCTCCCTCCCACTCCCCCCACCGCAGAATCCATTTTGGTTTCCCCTCCATCCTCTCTCGCCCACATGCCCGCCTGCCTGACCTCCTCCCTTCCCCGCCTGCCCTGTCCACCTGTTTCCTTCTACGCGCCACCTTCCCCTCCCCGACACAGCGTCCGCCCGCTCCGGACGTTCCTCTGGACTCCCCTCTCTAAACTCACGCGGTGGAGGTGCTGGTGGCGGCGGCGGCAGCAGCAGCGAGGGCTGGAGCCGGGAGACACCCGAACCCGCCTGCGCGGAGACCCCGCCCCCTTTCTGATGCTATTGGTCAGCATCGCCTTCGGCTCCACCCCTGCTTACCCTTGCCGCACCATTACTGGCTGGTGTCCCATCAAACCTCGCGCTCATGTCTCATACCTGAGTGGTCACCCGTACCAGCCATCCTGATTGGGCAGGTTGTGGAATAAATCTGGCCTCCGTTCGGCTATTGGTCTCTTTTTTCCTCCCGGCACCAACCCTCTTCTCGTTTTCATTGGTTGTTTTTCAGACGGGGCTGGGATTAGAGTTCCCTGACGTCTTCTCACTGGTTATTTTCTTAATGAAAAGGCGGGCTGTCCCGTTAAGGAAGCAAGGTCAGCTGCAAAGAACAGGAGCAAGGTCAGGTGGGTGTCCCGAGGTGCATCGCGGCGACCACAGAGTTTATGGGTCAGAGTTAGCAGCAAAAAACATGGAGTTAGAAAGGGGTGAAGAAGCCGAAAGACCGGGCGACGCCGCCTTTGAGAGTAATACTGGTTCCGGCTCCTCTTCCGCGCGCCAACAGTTACTATAGTAACCAACCTGGGAGGTTTGTAGACATCTTGCCTTCCCTCAAATTCACGCACAGCTCAGAATTTTGAACTCAGACTAATATAAGCCATATTGTGTTTAAAAGGAGGAAGCACTGGCTGCCCATTTGCTACCGGACCAAGTTCAAGGTTCTGGTGTTGGTGTACAAAGCTCTATGCAGCTTTGGTTGTGACGGGATTACCTGAAAGATCGTCTTACCCCTTATATGCCCAGTCAAGGAGGTCTGTTTCACACAACATAGGAAGCGGACCTTTAGTGTAGTGGCACCTACCCTTTGGAATTCCCTTCCCTTAACTATTAAACAGGCACCATCTCTGTTATCTTTTTGGTGCCTACTGAAGACCTTCCTCTTTCAACAAGCCTTTTAAGTAGAGACCTTAATTCCAGTCTCTGTGTAGGAACTGCTTTTAAAGGTTTTTTTAAAGCTTTTTTTTTTAAAGGTGTTTTAATATGTTTCTAAAGATGTTTTGCTTTAATATATTTTAAAGTCTGTTTTTAAAAGATGTTTTAAAGTGCTTTTAGTGTTTTGCTTGCCACCCTGGGCTCCTACTGGGAGGAAGGGCAGGATATAAATTTAATTAATAAATAAATACTAGCCTAATATACAATTTCCAGGATTCCCCTTCAAGTCCTAATTTCACTGGGCATGCTTGAAAGCAGCATTCTATCCCAGCCAATAGAATAAGTTGTGATGTGTGCTTGGTTGCAGTGTGTGGATGGTGCCCACGACAGTTTCTCTCAAATGCAAATATGTCCACATATTTGGTGACCCTAAACATCCTCTTCATGGAATGCAAAACAAGATCACATCTACACCATACCTTTAAAGCCCGAAAGAATCCTGGGAACTAGTTTACTCCTCACAGAGCTACAATTCCTGGCACTCCTAACAAATTACAGTTCACAGGATTCTTTGGGGGAAGCTATATGTTTTGAATGTGCTTCACATGTATGGTGTGGATGTGACCCAAGTTTAATTATTTTTCCTCCTTAAAATCCTGGAGGGTATGGCTCCATTCACTAGGCACTTCCCAAGGATACCTTGCCAATGCCAAGGTACAAGTCAAAACCTGCATGAGTCCTCCTCATCCACAAAGCATGACACCGCCATCACATGGGTTTGAAAAACATTTATTTTTAAGAAAACAACATCAATAAAAAGTTTTTTATTAAAAAATCCCTCTGCCTCCCTATTGAAATTTGTCCATTCTTTAGTGTCAAGCAAAGGCACCAAAAATGGCATAAAGGAAAAGGCATTGTGTGTTTCAATCATTCCCTGCCCCAGACTCTGAGATTCAGGGAGTTAGTATTCAGATTGGTGAAATCGGAGGAGCAGCTATTAATAATAAAAAATAGTCATAATAGCAATAAAAATCCCATGGCGCCAACTTGTACGTATCCCCTAGGAAAACAGCAGCAGTGGCAAAGAGCCTATGGAGACATTGCCTTAGATTGGTTCACTCAACTCATTTTGTATCAAGTTTTAAAAAAAGCTAAAAACAGCAAAGCTAAAAAAAACCTTCACATTTTCAGATCAGAAGCCCAGAAACCCAGACATAATCAGGTGGTACCTGAGCTTTTGGGGTATAGATTCAAAATTCAAGTAGCAACCAGAGCCTGAGCTAGAATGTTAGGAAAATCAAGTCAGCAGGAGTTTGTTACACCAACCTCTCTGCCCAAAGTGAAAACTCTTCTTTCTGAAATACGGAATGTTTCTGGGATATCATCTAATGCAGGGCTGGGAGACCTTCAGATGTTGTTGAGCTATGATTCCCATCATTCATGACCAACCTCCAGATGTTGCTGGGCTATGATTCCCATCACTCATGACCACTAGGAATGCTGGTGGCAGTTGGAGTTCAACAACATCCAGAGGGTCACAGGTTCCCCACTCCCAATCTAATTCAAACTCCTGGCCAGGGAGTAAATCCAGATGATTTACTTTTGCCAGAGGTGTCCGAGACACCCAAAGGCCTCACAGCACTGTGATTGTACTGTGACAGTACCTAGTAGCTAAACTGCTCTGTGTTGGGGCAACAGGTCAACACAGGCATGTCACTCCTGAGTCTGACCCGGGTGGGTGGGTGTGGAGGCAAAAGAGTTTCTATCAGACCAGTGTGTAAACCTGTGCCTGCCAGCTTTTATAGGGGGTTAGGGAGAACCACATGACCCACTCTGGCCAGTTGTTTCCTTGATGTTCTCCCTGCAGTTCACTCATTTGGCCAGAGGTGGGCAGTAGCATGCAGTCAGACTCCCCCACCCAAACACCCTTTGGGTTCCAGGCCTTCTGCCAGAACTACGCAGCACAGTCCCAGTAAGAGTGTTGCAGCAATACAATCTGCACAAGTCCACATCCCACTTCCACGTCCCTTGCTTAGGGGCCTTTGCTTCGCACATCCCCAACTTGATGCTAAATGGCACCGTCAGCAGTGTGAGAAGCTGCCATCAGGCCCAACCCAAAAGGTGGGACGTCCTAACCCTTAAAGAAAAAAAATTTGCACTCATGGCAAATGCCTGTCCACCCATTCCTTGAAGATGTCACACACACACACACACACACACCCGGCTTATTCTCTGGCAGCCCAAAGTTTTTTTGTGTGTGGTGGTGGTGGTGTTGCTGTTGTTTTGCTTGGAGAGGACGGCCCAGCTTTTAACAGCAGGAGACATTATCCAGTGTCTGGTTGCTGTACTCTTTTGTACTTGGCATGAGTGTAAAATCATGCACTCATCCATGTGGGAAACCCCCGACTCCTTAGGACTAGCAGGGCATTTGGGCAAGGAGGAGGCAATACCCCCAGGTGATTAACTCCCAAGAGCACTTGAGGTGAGGACGTGGATGTGGGTGCTGGGTGGGATATGCCAGGCGCAGTTGGAAGGTGGGCCATGAATGTTTCAGGGGCTGCTACCAGAAGCAGAGTCCCTGCTGCAAGTTCTCTACCCCATGGTGGTTACAGCTAGCATGCCTAACCCCAAAGGTGGCTATCTCTGTGTAGGAGCCACCAGGCTCCCCATAGACATGTCTTGTGCCTTCTGACAGGAGCCTAATCATTCTCCAAAGTGGTCGTGAGCGCAGTGAGATCACTCCAGTCGTATCTTGGAGTCTGGTCTAGAGACAAACAAGCTCATCCAGTGTAAAACTGTTGCTGGATTGTTCCATTTCAGAGTACAGAACTTGGGGGGGGGGAGGAATTGCATAACAGAATCTTTGCCCCAACAGTAAAACTCTCTGCTCAACCCCCTCCCCCAGATGATATAAAGGATTCTAACCTAGCCTTTTTCCCAACATGCCAAGTTTCTGTATTTGGGATTCTTCTCATGGCCTTTGGCTAGTACAATTGAATTAGTTTGATTTGATATTTGGGATTCTTTTCTTTTTGGGGGTGGGGGCAGCAATCATACAACCTCCACCTGCAATATAAAGTGGTGAAGACCAGGAGCTGTAGTTTTACTATGTGACAGCCAGACTGCTTCCAGGCAGGAGATGTAGAGGCACCAAGAGGATTGGGAGTACCTAAGAAGGCATAATCCACCTCTTTCTCCAAACTGGCTTCTGTAGGAGTCTATAGCATGGGGCAATGTCTAGTTCTGTGGGGGATAAGCTGCAAGAGGTACTTGCCCCCTGCATCTGTGCACTGGGAGTGGTTTTGAGGGCTCTTGCCTCCTTGTAAACGTAAGCATTCAGCCTCAGATGGCCAGAATCAGGATCACTTGGCAGGAGGGCCCACTAGACTTTGGGGCAGGCTGGAGGAGGAAGCCACCACCAGGCTGACTTCAAAAGATTCAGGATGAGGCGGCTAAGTATGTTTGGCAGGCACACCGTGGGGTCACTAGTTCTGGCCTGGCTGAAGAAGGAATGGAGGGCACTAGAGGGCTGTCCATTTGAGGCACATGAGAAACCTGGGATTTCAAAGGAGCCGTCCTGGGCACCTAACTGGGATGTGGTGTCAAAGAAGCAGCATTTCTCCAGAACAAACACAAGTTATGACCACACAAGCAGCATTCTTCCCTCTGGACTGTAACTGGAAATTCGGCCTAAATTCAGCCTCCAGGCTCAGACGTACATGGCTCTGGACATGACAAAGGCCTTGTCAGTTGCCATGGGCGTCAGGGCTGCCTCGTCTTCAGTGGCAGCAAAGGAGAGCGCATCATAAATAGGGTTGATCTGGTCTAAATATTCATCATCCAGGCTGGGGCCAGCTTCACCTGTCGCCTCCCGCTCTTCCAGCGTGGGCAGCTCATGATATCGTGGGGCCTCCTGCAAGGGAAGGAATGGATGGGTGGTTGCGGGAGGGAAGTATTTATTTATTGTTGCCTCTCCTCTCTCGCCCCCTTTCTCCTCCTCTCCTTGATGCATCTCCCCTTGTTGAAAGTTAGGTTGGCCCAAGCTCTATGCTGGGAGGCTGCGACTGCAGACCAGGGTCCCTGAAGTCAGTTGCTGGAACTGGAGGCTTGGCCTAGAGCCAGGAGCAGCCAAATCTGGAAGCAAGAGACTAAAGTGCGAGCGGCACTGCTCTGATGGCCAAACAAAGGCAGGGCCCCCGGCCTTTAGTATCTATCCCAGGCCTGGCCAATCCAGAGGCTTCATACTGGCTGCCAATCGCAAGGGCCAATGTTGCAGGCCTCCATCCCTTTCTTTGCCTGAAAAGCCCGCAGAAGAACAGGCACACCAGAGTTTTCAGGCTAGGAGGTACCTAGTTCAAGCTGTGGGGCTGGTTAACCATGGTCCTTATCAAACTCTGTTACAAGGGACTCGTGTCATAGACGATGGTCACATCCACACCGTACATTTAAAGAACATGGTTTCCCCAAAAGAATCCTGGGAACTGTAGTTTGTTAGGGGTGCTGGGAATTGTAGCTCTGCGGGCATAAGCTACAGTTCCCAGTTCTTTGGAGAAGCATTTTAAATGAATAGCATGGCTGTGACCTATATGGTTCCTATTTCTTGTTCTTCCTGGTAATTGGGATGGGCCCAAGATATTTTGATGGATAAGGCAGAACAGCAAATGATGCCTCTTCCCTCAGGTCAAGATACAGAGTATCCAAGGCTAGCCAAGATATTTTCGCACTTAAGGCAGAAAATCCCAGAGGTCTCTCTCCCTGGGAGCAAAACTACAACATCTAACAATTCATTACCCTTTCATGACACCCACAATAAACTGCTTGAGATGCCTGATTCACTTTGCCCAGTGGCTGGCCTGGCCCTGTATGCAGGGCGGCTATGTTGGTGTGCACAGAATGAGTACACCAATATTGAAGGTTACCTGTCAAACATACCCACAGCAAGCCCAACTGGGTAGGAAACACAAGTTGTTGTTTGACACAGTAATGGGTTTAAAGGGCAGCACTACTTTTACTGGTGCCATTGAAACACTGCACAATGAAAGAGGTGACTCCCAGGATCCCACGCAGTGTTGCAGAGAATCCAGGGTCCCATCCTCAGGTTGTAGGCAGCATAACGCGTTTGCATCTGCAAGGGGGATGGACCAATGAAGCTTTCGAGAATGCTGAAGCTGCATCCCCCTGATCCCTGCACATCTCATTCTAGATTGAGAACATAAGAACAGCCTGCTGGATCAGGCCAGTGGCCCATCTAGTCCAGCATCCTGTTCTCACAGTGGCCAACCAGGTGCCTGGGGAAAGCCTGCAAGCAGGACCCAAGTGCAAGAACACGCTCCCCTCCTGAGGCTTCCAGCAACTGGTTTTCAGAAGCATGCTGCCTCTGACTGGTGTGGCACAACACAGCCATCATGGCTAGTAGCCATTGATAGCCCTGTCCTCCATGAATTTGTCTAATCTTTTAAAGCCATCCAAGCTGGTGGCCATTACTGTGTCTTGTGGGAGCAAATTCCATAGTTTAACTATGCGCTGAGTAAAGAAGTACTTCCTTTTGTCTGTCCTGAATCTTCCAACATTCAGCTTCTTTGAATGTCCACGAGTTCTAGTATTATGAGAGAGGGAGAAGAGCTTTTCTCTATCCACTTTCTCAGTGCCATGCATAATTTTATACACTTCTATCATGTCTCCTCTGACCCGCCTTTTCTCTAAACTAAAAAGCCCCAAATGCTGCAACCTTTCCTCATATAAGGGAGTCGCTCCATCCCCTTGATCATTCTGGTTGCCCTCTTCTGAACCTTTTCCAACTCTATAATATCCTTTTTGAGATGAGGCGACCAGAACTGTACACAGTATTCCAAATGCGGCCGCACCATAGATTTATACAGACTCTGAAAGCTCACCAAAACTTGCCCACAAGTTTGCAAACAAATCGCTTCTCTTTACAGCCATAAGGACCAGAAATGTGCATTGTTAAAGAAAAAGAAAGCCAAGAGTCTCAGGATTTTGTGATGTGCACTCCACAACCAAATCCCTTTAAGTAGTGTGATTGCAGGCATGCAGGATGCACCCTGGGAGGTGTTGTGGTCATATCCATACCATATATTTAAAGCATATTGAAAGCACATGGCTTCCCAAAAACAATCCTGGGAACTGTAGCTTGTTAAGGGTGCTGGGAATTGAAGCTCCACTAAAGGTAACCTACAGCTGCCAGGATACATTAAATATGCTTTAAATGTATGGTGTGGATATGACCTTAATGTGTGTGTGCATGTATGTTTGTGTTTGCTATATGATGTTCACAATGGCTCAGGGTCAACATGGGACCAAGGCCAGGAAAGTGCATTTCAGGCTGAAATGATCCCATTTCAGAGGATTTGATCGCCTCTCTTGCGCTCAGCGCGGGATCTTCCCTAAAGAAAACCCCCTTGGCACCAGCTTCCCCTCACCTCCATTGTGGTAGTAGTGACCCCTCCAAAGAGATCGTCTGTGATGCTGGATTCAAAATAGGGAGTTTTGAGCGGGATACTCTCAGCCTCAGTGGGGTTAGGAACCTGGAATAAACCAGAGATGTGGGGTGAAGATAGGGTGGGGATGGCCCAAGCTGCCAGAGGAAACCAGGACAGAGAAAGACCTCCCTCCCCAGTCAGAATAAATTCCAGGATACTCTCAGCCAGAGATGGACAGACACCACCACATCCAGGCTGCAGATACTTCCTCCCTACCCCCAGTTGCCTATGCCTTTCTAAAGAGCTTTTTTGAGCCAGCAGCCTCCTCCTGACCCACTGCAAGAAAACTCTTTCATCCACAAGTTATACAACACTCTCTGTTGTTTCTTCATCCTCAGCCATGCAAGGGATGCTCAGGTGTGGGATTTGGCACTGAGAACAAAATTCCATAGTCCTGAGACTTCCAACTTTCCTTTTTTTTTCTTTTTAAAAAGCCAGCTCCTAGCCCTTATGGTTGCAAAGATCAGCCTTTTCTGTGGTGGCCCCCGAACTGTGGAACAGCCTCCCCGATGAGGTGCGCCTGGCGCCGACGCTACTATCTTTTCGGCGCCAGGTGAAAACCTTTTTATACTCCCAGGCATTTTAATGTGTGTTTTAATGGTATTTTCATCATTATTTGTATTTTTGGATGTTGTTTGGTTCTTTTATTGTTTGTTTGTTTTGTTTTCTTGATTTATTGTATTTATTGTATTTATATATTGCTTGTTTTTTATCTTTTTGTACACCGCCCAGAGAGCCTTCGGGCTTAGGGCGGTATATAAATTAAATAAAATAAATAAATAAATAAAATAAGAGTGGACAATCCCTGCTGAAATCTGAGCAGCCAGAGGGAATGGGCAAGTAAGGTTTCCAGTGGTGAAGGAATGGGGCTTCAATGCCCCACAGATCTCTTTGCCTGGCCTCAAGACTAGCAGAAACAGAAGACAATATGCAAAAAGAAAAGGTATCTCTCACACACTTGCTTTTTCTTAATGTCTGAATGTGGATCCTAAAATCCAGCTTTTCTTGCCTCATTTTTTTAACCCACCCCCTTCAGCACAGAGTACAAACAGCCCTGGAAAGGAGGATGCTGATAAAGGCTAAGAGGAGAGGGACGGGTCTTCGCTGCAAGAGGGTGCCTGGGCTGGTGTGAAGGGTCAGCACTGTCAGGTAGCTGTTGACGAGTCCTGCCAGATCTGTTCTCTGCTTTGTCTGGCCTGGGAGGGGAGGGGCCTTGACTGACTCCACCTACAAAGGTTGCTTCTGCTGCTCAAGATGCCTAGACACCATCAAGGTGGGGTATTGTTTAGGGCAGGTTTCACCAACCCGGCACCCTCCAGATTTGGGGGCTACAACTCCCTTCAGCCCCAGCCAGCACTACCATGATGGGAGTTGTAATCCAAAATTTCTGGAGGGTGCCAGGTTGGTGAAAGCTGGCTTAGGGGTTGTTGCTTGCTGCGTGCATGTAGATTCAGCTCTGGAGATGGCCTTTTTTTTCCTTTTTTTTTTTTTGCACAATCCACTTTCTCATTTTTCTTCTTGGACCTTATTATGAGTTGTCGATAGATTGTTTTGTATTAATCTGAGCATTTTGTTAGCCTGTTGCTCATGTCTTGTATCTGTTCACTGAATTATGTAAACTTGTTCATGCTGTGAGCTGCCTTGAGCATGGCTGACTATGCAGAGGCAGCATGCAAATAAATGACAACGACAAGGCCAATGAAGATTGCGCAAAAGGAGCCGCACCAGCCACTCCCCTTGTGCTCTTCCCCTGGGCAATGCTGTGGGTTAAGCCCAGAGGGAGAGGGCAAGAGAACGGGCAGCAGAGAGAGGTGGCAAAGAGGAAGGGGGCCCTCAGCGAGGAGCACCTCTTGCCCCTCAAAACCTGGAGCTAAAAATGAAGGGACAAAAGGATACAGCCTCTTGGTCCTGTGCTCTGCCCTAGAGACTTCTTAATCTGTCACATTTTTTTTAATCCAGTCCTTCCTCTTTCTGGGCTGGGGAATCTGCAGCCCTCCCAGATGCTGCTGGACTACAGCTCCCATCATCTCTGACCGTTGGCCCTGCTGGCTGAGGCTGATGGGAGTTGGAGTCCAACAACATCTAGGGGGCAAAGGCTGGAGTTCAGCATGGTATACATGGGAGTTATCCAGCGTGGAACTGGAGTTGTGTTGTGGTTACAGATTGCTGGACTTGGATCTGGGTTCAAATCTCCACTTAACCACAAAGCTCATTGGTGGGTGTGGGATGGGTGTCCTACATTGGGCCAGTCAATGTCTCTCATCCTAAGGTACCTCATGCAGCTGGGGGGGGGGAGTCCATTTATAGGTGGGGGGAATTGTAAATCATCATAATCATGACAGGATAAGCTGAGAGACAGTCTTTTTGTCCAAATGAGTTATATGGCTGTTGGGAGGGGTTTGAATCCAGATCTCCCTGGTAGAGATCCAACCCACTTTTGCTTCTGGCCCCCGCCCACCACTGGCGTGTGGCCCCTGGATGGTTGTCCAGAAGGGAATGTGGCCCTTGGGCTGAAAGAGGTCACGCCTCACCCCCGCTGCCATCCTAGCAGATATCTTGGGTCTGCAACTCACATGGGCTACTGTTAATTTTGTGTGTGCAAAAACTCAGTTCAAGAGATTTGAAATCCACATCTGCCTCCTCCCAATGCCTTGTCCCTGGATGTGTGAGGAGGTCATTCTGACTGTCGTAGGCCAGGAGTGGAACAGGACTGATACTTACCGGTTCTGTTTCCTCAGACAACTGGCAGGGTGGGGGTGGCTTGTAGGCTGGAGGGCCTTCCAGACTGCAAAGATGACAGGAAGAAAGAGGATCAGTGGAGGAAGCTGGCTGCTAGCCACTGAGCACCTGCACTTGTTTCCAGGGCCGTCCCTACCGTTAGACAGAGTGAGGCGTCCTAGAAGTGACAGCAGCAAGATGGCCACATGTCCTACTTCACAGAAGACAGTCCTTTATTTGAAGGGCTGTCCAGTCCATGTCCAGTTTAAAGATAAAGAACCCTAAGAAGGCAGAGCTGCCTGCCCACAGAGAGCACCTGGACAGCAAAGTGAGCAGGCACACAGGGCATCTGGCCACAGTTTACCAACACAAGAACATAAGAAGCTTATGCCTTACACTGCAACCGTGGGCAACCTTTGGCCCTCCAGGTATTGCTGAACTACATCTCCCATCAACCCCAGCCAGCATGGCCAATAGTCAAGGCTGATGGGAGTGGCAGTCCAACAGTGTCTGGAGGGGCGCAGGTCCTCCCCACACACAGAGTAGAAAGTCAGTACGGCAGGCCTACAATACAGGAAGGGTAAACTATCTACTCAAGCAATGCAGAACGGAAAAGTACAGAAATGAAGAACGAATATAGCCTTCACCAACCTGGTGCCCTTACACTGACTGGTAGTGAGTCTCCAGCGTCTCAGATGGGAGTCTTTCCCAGGCCTACCTGAAGATACCAGTGATTGAAACGGGGCTCTTCTGCGTGCTCCGCCATGAGCTATGGCCTTCCCCACTAAAACAAACTGGCAAGGGGGGTAGCTCATGGCTGTACTGGCTGGGGCTGGCAGGAGTTGCACTCCCAAACATCTGGAGGGCACCAGGTTGGCGAAGGCTGAACTAATACCACAGAAATGGAATTAGTGTTCCTACATTGTAGACCTGTCATAATGGCTCTCTACTGTTTGTGTCTGGTGGGGTTGTGCATCAATGAACCATTTTAATTCCTTCCAGCTACCACTGTGTGAGCCTACAGTCCTTATCACTGATTACGCTTCACCCACTGAGGTGTCAGTCTGAACACAAATGAACCATGGGGAGTGGGGGAGAGTTCTGTGCTCCTTGCCCTGCTGCTTGCTTATCCCTCAGGCCCCCTGAGCTCTCTCTAGATCCAAACCCTCTTCCCTGAGCAAATGGACTCACTCCTCCTCACGATCCATCCGGTTCTTCTGTTGCTGCCGACAGATCAGGATGCCAGTGACCACCACGGCCACAGCCACAATGGCCGCAATGAGGCCTCCGATTATGCCCCCTGTGGTGCCTGCTCTGTCTATGTTGGGCTTATCTGGACCAAAAGAGAGAGAGAGAGAGAGAGCAACTCTGTGAACTGAAGATCCATGCAAACTTGCATTGCACAATGTTTTTGGACTCCATCTCCCGTCAGCCCCAGCCCGCATGGCCAATGATCAGGGATGATGGGAGCTGTAGTCCAATAACAACAAGATGGCTGCAAGCTCCCAATCCCCTGAGCTGCTTCCAAGGGGAAAGGAGAGGTCTGTGTGGGTGCATCGACACCAAAACACGTTTAAAAAAGTGGGCCAGAGGGTGCTGGCAATATGGTCGCCTCTCCCTCGAGTCACCCATCCTACCACACAGGACAGTGTATTCCACTACTGGATTTATTTACTTTATAAATCCCTGCACCAAGGTAATCCAAATTATGCAACAGGAAAAGGTGAATTCAGCAACCTGTATAACATAAGCAAAAAATGAAAAAATTAAGCTTGCATGATTAGTCTTTCTTTTGCACAATTTCCTTCAAAGTTACAGGGTCCAGCAAAATGACCTATACAGAGTCTCTGGTTATTGGTAGTCTCCTTCGGCAACAACTGCTTCAGAGATTTCGGCTGGCCATTGCTCACAGGTTTTCAAGCCTCCCCACACAACCATAGTGGCTAGAAATGAATGCTAAGAATTTCAAAGAGATGGATTTGGCAACCCACAGCACCTCCTGCAGCAACCAGGCCATCCTCCTATACAGGAACTTTAAAGGGAAACAGCTGGAATAGAACCAATTTTTTAAAAAATGTTCAGTGGATTCCTTTGGGTGTGAATGGGGTAATGGTTTCCTGCCCCACTACAGGTTTTAATCAATTGAGCAATCCTACGGTGAATGGGTGGTCACCAATTATTGTCATTGCAAATGGTCACTCTGCTTATTTTGCATAAATGTAAGCCATAATTCTGTTTTCAGTTGGTCCTTTTGGCATGTAATTGACATGCAACTCTACTGCTTGCAGTCTCTCTACAGCAGGGCTGGGGAACCTGTAGCCTTCCAGATGTTGATGAACTAGAACTCCCATCATTCCTGGCTATTGACCATGCTACTCAGTCCTGATAGGAGCTACAGCCCACATATTCCTGTCATCCAAGTATTTTCATTCATTGGCGATCACTCGTCTTCCAAGATAAGGTCTTTAACGGTGGGTCCGTAAGTGACTGTGGAGGCCAATTCTGGATCCAAACGGCCTCCCACAGTGAGGACATTGGTTTCCAGATGCAAGATGGTAATGATGAGGATTTGTTTGACGTGCCTTCCACTTGGCTTGTTTGTCCCGTTCACCATGTACTCGTGCTTCTTCAAAGTCCACAGTATAATGCTTTGTGCAACAGATGGCATGGATTCTAGTCCATGAAGAATTATGGCACAACACATTTATTAATCTTTATGATATAAACACACAAAACCAAAGCAGGTGTGGATTGGCTGCTCAGGTGTGGACTGTGCCCCCTTCACCACCCTTTACATTTTTTAAAGTCCCTTCAGCCACTAGGTGGCACCTTAATCTTGCAGTGCGGATCAGCGACGGGTTTTAATGTTAGTTACTACCACCAACTACCTAGGAAGATTGAATGGATTGTCATTCACCTCACAGAGGGAGCAGGGGCCAGAAGCAGCCAGGTTTCTGTTCTGTCTTGCCCCTTACAACCTCAGGAATTGGACCTTTGGAAAATCTGGGTGGAGATGTCTCTGAGGAAGAGAGCAAAGTGCCTCTACCCTCTGGGGCTAGAATTCCTGGGTGCTATCCCCTGTTCTGTGAAAACAGTGTGGCATGTTGAGCCAAAGGGAATGTACAGTGGGGCTCCCAGGACCCCAGTTCAGTTCTAGGGTTAGGGTTCTAGTGGTTAGGGAGGGCTGCATGGTGACAGAATAGTCAGCATGCCACAACTGCACAGTGCAACTTCAGAAACAGGCATTAGGTGCAGGATTTAGCACCCAGAGAATCTCAGCTTTTAGTTTTCTCTGTCTCTCTATCTAGTTTCTAATTCTTCAGATTTGAAAGTGCATGTGCAACACCTGACAAAATCTCAGAAGGCACAGATCAGGATTTCCGCTAGTGGCAAAGTCAGGTTTCAGTGCCCTGGACAGTTCCTTGCCTTTCACTGCTGTTAGCAAGGAGCAATATAAATTATGCAAAATAGAGACAGACAGAGGCGAATGAGCTCAACGTGCATAATGCATACATTCTGTAATGTGCAGCTTTTCTTTGGCACACAATTTATTTTTTAAGTGCAAGAGCAGATGCAGCCCTGATAGTGGATGCCGGGATTTTGCCTTTCCCTTTTTTCCTCAGTGCTTGGAAGAGAGCAAGGCCTAGTGGCTACAGTGTGCATGTGTGCGTGCGTATTCTCAGCCCACTGTGAGAAATGGATGGTGGATGAGATGGGCCACCAGCCTGACCCATCAAGGCTCTTCTTACGTTCTTATGATGACAATCAAACCACCAATAAATCACAGAACACATCTGTAGATACAGAAATTATCTATTATTTGATCGTAGTTTTGAGGGGTCCCCTTGTAAAAAATATGAGTATCCATAAGGATCTGTGCCTCAGATCCATGTTTTTGCACCAGATCAGTGCTAGAGATCAGTGATTTTTATGGTTGGCTCAATGGAAACAGATGTGGCCTGTGCTTTGATGGTGGGGAGGGGGGGAAATTATGAAATTTGAAGAGGATCCACTTTACTGGATCCAGCTTGTATGTGTGTGGACATTTATGTGCTACCCCGCTCTCTCCTGTGGCACCCCATTTTCTCTTCTATGCCTCTCCCGAGTTGCTCAATTCCCACCTGCCCCAGTCCCCCAGATTGCTCCCCTTTTACTTTTAATCCTTTAGTCCCTCATGTGCTGTTCCGCGCCCAGAAAAGTGCATGGAGCTGAAAGAGGAAGTGGGAAAAAATCACTGCTCTTCCTCTCTCAGCTCTGTGTACTTTTCAGGGGGTGGGGGGGCAGTGAGTGAGGCTTAGAAGCTTTGCAGGCATCAGCGTTAAACCATTAATCTTCATTTTTCATTATGCATACAGAACAGAAGAGCGGGGTGAGTGATCGCGGCGGGATTAATTAACTCAGCGTCCAAGAGTCACTCTCCTCCAGGGTTAGGAAGGTTGGGAGCTGCCTTCAATCAGGCTGGATTATTCATTCACCTAGTCCAGTATTGTGTAGTCTAACTGGCAGGGACTGTCCAGATGTCTCTCAGCTGGTGCCCTCCAGATGTTTTAGAGTACAACTCCCATCAGCCCCAGCCAGTACAGCCATGAGCTACCTCTCTCTCCCAGTTTGTTTAGGGTGGAGGGCCATAGCTCATGGCAGAGCATGCAGAAGAGCCTGGCTTTGATCAGTGGTATCTTCAAGTAGGCCTGGGAAAGACTCCCATCTGAGACACTGGAGACTCACTGCCAATCAGTACTGAGCTAGATGGGCCGTTGATCTGGCTCGCTATAAGGCAGCTTACGTTCTTATATATCTGTCTGCTTCTGTGCCTTTTAACAGCTGCCTGGCAGGCAGAAACGAAGCAAATAAAAGTGTCTCTTTGCAGCTGTTTTCCATGCCAGGACAACCTTCTGCTGCTTAATTGCTGCCTGTTTAAGAATAATAGATTCGTAGAGTTGGAAGGGCGTCTAAGGCCATCAAGTCCAACCCCCTGCAGTGCAGGAATCCAACTTAAAGCATACCCTACAGATGGCGGTCCAGCTGCCTCCAGTGTTGGGAGAGTCCGCCACCTTTCTAGGTAATGTATTGCTCTAATAGTCAGGACGGTTTTCGTGAGGTTCAGCCGAAATCTGGCTTCCTGTAACTTGAGCTTATCATTCCGTGTCCTGCACTCTGAGATGATCAAGAAGAGATCCTGGCCCTCCTCTGTGTGGCAACCTTTCGAGTACTTGAAGAGTACTATCATATCTCCTCTCAGTCTTCTCTTCTCAAAGCTAAACATGCCCAGCTGACAAGCCATCGTTTGCCAGTACCATCAGGTGCCTTGGGGCTTTTCGTGGCGCAGGGCATCCCAGCCCATCACACACCAGAAACTTCTGACCCTTCTAGCAAGAAGTCCATCCAGAAAGGAAAGGCAATGTACCCACCCACCCCGCTCTTCCCCACACACACGCTAGCAAGAGTTCTGGCAGGCATTGTGTGTTCCTGTTTCCTCCCTTGCAGTGGAAACTCCATCAGGACTAGCACCTTTGCCCTTCATTGCTCTGGCTATCTGGGGGCTTTATTTTTATGTTCTTTTCTCTCTCTTCTTTATTCAGGCCTTGCCTCAGTCGTGTACTCCATAAGTGAACTAGGTGGCCTTACAAAAAATGATCCTCACCCCTGGCCAACCCCCGATCCCGCACTATGGAGATAACAATAATAATAATGATCTACCTCACAGAGCACTTTTAAATTCTATTAGGGTTGACAACTGACTAAAGAAAACCTGAGCCATCTTGCTCCTGTGCCTCTAATAGCATTCTAATGTGTAGAAACCAGTAAGCAAAGCCTTTCATGGCTTGATGATAAACATCATCGCTTCTAAAGCCTGCAGATCAAGTGGCTGTCAAAGGCGCAAGAGCAGACGCAAGGGGAAAAGTTGGCAATCCTAGGTACCAAATCAGGGGTGGGGGGAATCTCAGACCTGGGGGCCAAATGTGGCCCTCCACACCTTTCTATGTGGCCCTCAGTATTCTCCCTAGGCCGTATCCCTCACCAGCTCTGCTCCATACACCCCTCAAGTGCTTTTGTCTGGTAGGGATGTATCGTTGAAGGGTGGATGGAGAGAAGTATTTGTGGTTGCACGCAAAAAGCTCTTGACTTTTGTGTACAAAGGTAAGAATCGCATCTATTGCTCCACCCAGTTTTGCCTCTGGCCCTGCCTACCGCTGGCATGTGGCCAGGGCTTTTCTTTGGTAAACAATGAGATGCCGGTACTTGTATCTTGATAAAAGTGCTCTGGGTGCCAGCACAAAATAGCTGCTACAGGCAGCAAAAGAAAGGTGGTGAGACTCTGTACTGGTGAGTTCCATCACAAAAAAGCACTGCATGTGACCCTCAGAAGGTCCTCCATGAGGGGAATGCAGCCCCCAGGCTGAAAAAGGTTTGTCACCCTTGAAATAAATGATATTTATTATCCATTCTTCATTGCCCATTGGCCAAAATACCTTCCTTTTAGAGCAGGGGTGGGGAACCTGTGGCTGTCCCAATGCTGTTGGGCTCCATCAGCCTCAGGCAGCACAGCCAATGGCCGGGGATAACGGGAGTTGTAGCTCAGCAATGTTTGGAGGGCCACACCCAAGGCAATAATGGCGGAAAAACCTTCCTCACCATCAAAGTCCATCTGTCGGGTTTCCTTTGTGTGGGGAGGCAAAAGGACCAGAGGTGGAAGTTTGAGAAGTGAAATATAGACCTTTCTGGGCCATCTTTTCACTGCCAGCTTGGCATGTTCATCCACTAACCGATCCCCTCTTCGCTCTCCTGGGAGGACCCATAATTACACACAGCCCCATACATTATGCATGGGCCAGCCTGGAGCAAGCGGCAGCTCGTGGCTTCTTTCGCAGCAGCTCAAAATTATTATTTTTCAGGTCGAGGAAAAGATTTCCAAAGGAATCCTTTTGACGCCAGCTCTGCTGCCAAGGAGCCGGGCACAGTCAGGAATACAAAATCCAGAGGGGAAGACGAGAAAATGTACAATCTCCTGGCATTAGAACAAAGAAGCAAATGTAAGCGTGGTTTGGGTTACCTTCTTTCTTACAGCAGCCTCCCCCAACCTGGCACCCTTCAGATGTGTTGGATTGCAACTCCGATCAGTGCCCAGTCAGCATAAAACATCTGGAGGGCACCACGTTGGCGAAGGTGTCTTAAGAGGTAGTGAGAAAAAAGAGAAGCCGAGGAAACGTGGGAAGATGGTGAAAGAACGAAATGTTTTCTGCTACTAGGGAAGGCTTAAAGGATTAGACTGTTTCAAGCTTAGAAATACAAATGACTGCAGGGGAATATGACAGGCAAACATCCGGAATATGAAATCAGAGGATCACAAAAAGCACAGAGAGAGAGAGAGAGGCTGCAAATTCATCAAGCCCATCATCCCTCCCCCTGCCCCTATAAAAGAATCCATCACAAACAACATCTTGACCACAACTGGGCCATGACATCCACAATCAGAGAGTAGGGTTCAGGGCTTGTGAGCCCTTGGGCAAGCTGGCTTAGGGGATCCCCCTTAAATGTGTCCAGAGGTATATCGTATGAGAGGGCAGAAGGAGAGAAGGGGCTAATGTGCACAGGCCTGCATGAATTGACGGCAGAGCATCGTCTTGAAACCTACCCAGAACTAATAGTGCCCCACCTCCAAGGTGTCCTATGATAGCACAAGGGATGCAGGAGTCGGGTGGGGTCAATTGGCGCAGAAACTAGGTAGGTTAGAGCAGGGATGGAGAACCTGCAGCCCTCTACATCTTGTTGGACTACAGCTCCCATCATTCCCGATTATTGGTCATGCTGGCTGGGGCTGATGGGAGTTGGAGTCCAACAACATCTGGAGGGCCACAGGTTCCTCAACACTCTTCGGCTCAGCCTGGGCTCTGTGCCAGGTGAGAGATGGTTCTTCTGCTGTTGCTGGCAGAACAGATCCCATGCCACCACTGTAGGGAAACATGTGAAATTGTCATCTGCACTGACTGACAAGAGTGAGATTTTCAGCCCTGAACTTACAAGATCTGAACAGGGTGGTTCACGACAGATGCTCTTGGAGGTCACTGATTCATAGGGTCACCATAAGTCGTAGTCGACTTGGAGGCACATAACAACAACAAGCTACGTGCTGTGATGTCCGCTCTTCAACCCTTCCCCCCCTTTTAATAATCATTCATCATCTTTCAGAACGTGCCACACCTATCTGACTGGGCATTGCGGTGACATCACAGGACACCATTAAACAAGCAGAGCTTGCTTTAAAAGAAAAAAAATGGGTGGAGTTTGATTTCCACACACCTGGGTTGGCGGTGCAACCCCGAGGCTCTCACGGTAGGCATGGTGTGCTATTTCACCACTGTTTCTGCTGGGGCATTCCTCCAGTGTTCCAACTTGGAGCACAAGAATGCATCCAGTTGCATGGCTGGCAAAATGCTGGTGCGCTGAGCATATTCAGGTGATGCTGAGCACCTGTCAGGTATGACTCGGGATGAGACTGGACGACTGCGTCAGCATCTGCGACGCTTTGCATCTCAGAAGATTGAACAGGTAACCCTGCTGTTTCAGGCCTCAGAGCAGCAAGTGGTTTCAGCTGATGGGCCGCTGAATTACCCTCCTATGGAACACCCAAGCCAAGTGGAGCAGGGAGGGATTAGGCAGCTCAGATGCAAAGGAGGAGCTCAGGCCCCTGTTCTTTTGGCTTCTGCAGACGGAGAAACTCCAACAAATGCAGCTGTTCTTACTCCTGCGCAGCAATCACCACCTCCTAAAGCAGGAATGTGGGACCTCAGGCCTGGGGGCCAAATGTGGCCCTCCAGACCTCTCTTTAGTCCTTGGAACTCTCCCCGAGCCACACCCCTCCCTGGCTCTGCTTTGCATCCCGAATGTTCACACCTGGTTTGTTTCCTTGAACCCCAATAATGCCTCTTGCTGGCCTGGACGGAGGACCGAGAGGAGTGTGGGAGCAAACTGCAAGGTGGGCAAGCTACAGAAATTAGCCTACTGTACAAAGGTAAAGAGAGCCAGTGTGATGTAGTGGTTAAGGTGTTGGACTACGACCTGGGAGACCAGGGTTCGAATCCCCACATAGCCACAAAGCTCACTGGGTGACCTTGGGCCAGTCACTGCCTTTCCGCCTCATGAAAACCGTATTCATAGGGTCGCCATAAGTCGGAATCAACTTGAAGGCAGTACATTTACAAAGGTAAAACCTACATTTCTTGTTCTGCCCACTTTTGCCTCTGGTCATTCCTGCTGCTGTTCCAGCTGTGGCCATCCAGATGCTGCGCAAGCAGGATATGGCTACAACAGCACTCTCTCCACTTGCAAATCCAAGCCACTAGTATACAGACATACGAAATACTCACAAGTGACATTTGTCAGCTATTCTCGCTCTCGCTCTTTCTCTTTCAGACTCAAGCACAGCTACCCCAACCATTTTGATCTCCCTGGTTTGAGCACTGAGCTTCAGAGATCTTATATACTGCTCCCTGAAGTGCAGGCTGATGCTGTGGGTAACAAGGTCCTTCCAGGACAGATCCTTCATGAGCTGCGTTTCAAATGAAGATGAAAGTAAGAAAGCAGGCCCTGGGTATACCTGCCAAACAGGTAAGGCTGGAAAGGATCATCTACCTTATTGGGAACTGGTGCTTTTGTGGTCAAAAGGAACTGTCTAGGGAGTGTGTGCATGACGTGATGTGAGGCTGAAGTAAGAAAAGGGACAGATGAGTCAGGCTTGAGCTGTGATTTTGAAATCGCACTGTGGTCATTGAAAGGGGGGAGGGGGAGGAGTGTATGAGAGTGAAACTTCTCCATTCAGGGAAGGAGAGTGGTTTTGAGAGGTGGGGAAGAGAATGGAAACCATTTTTTAAAAACTGAACATGGGAGGTTTCAAATTCCAGAGGGATGACCACACATATACACACCATACAATTCCAGCTCATATCCTCCCACACTCGTACACAAAGGCCTGGGCATCAACCCACACCTCCCCAAAGCCTACTGGAACAGTCACCCTCCCGCTCCTCCCTTCGTTCTCTCTCATGCTCCACACAACTGGGAACAAAAGCTTATCTTATCTCTGCTCTACCCTCTCCCAGGCAAAGTCCAGTTTCTCTCTCTCGCCCACCCACCTCTCCACGGAAAAGGCAGCCAGCCAAGTGTCAAGTTTCCATCCTGAATTACCACAACGTCGCCTCCTTGGCCCTTTAGGTGATGTCCAGAGATCTGATCCCGTGAGTCACAGATTCAAGTCTCTCCCACCTTAACGGGTATTACTTAAAGTTAAGCAAACTGTAAGGTGGGTAAGCCCCACTGTTTGACTAAAGGTGCCAATGTTGCTTTTCGTAGCAGGATCCCTGTGTCTCTGATGGCTGCACAAGAAGAAATTCAACAGGAAAGGTTTTTGTGGTCCCGGAAGTGCAATGCTGAAGAAAACTGTCACCTGTTAGATTTCTGGTGGTTAAGGAGCTGTTAAGGGCACCTGCCCAATACATGTGTTGCTGTTAGTGGTGGCTCGTACAGAAGCAATGGCCAAGACATGGCAAAAGGCCCCCGGTGTGGATGAAGCCCACATACCTGCTCTCAAGAAAGGCGGAGTGACACACTTTTAAACAAGGGTAGTTAAACTGTGGCCTGCCAGGACGCAGCCCCAGCC
Source organism: Rhineura floridana (assembly GCF_030035675.1). NCBI lineage: Eukaryota > Metazoa > Chordata > Lepidosauria > Squamata > Rhineuridae > Rhineura > Rhineura floridana. The sequence continues at coordinate 32,345,113 of NC_084494.1, read as the reverse complement.
GGCATGGCCATTGGTGAGGGATGATGGGAGCTGTAGTTCAACTACATCTGGAGAACCAAAGGTGTATACAAACACGCATACGCACCATCTGTCACAGCTCTCTGCGTCGCGGTGGCTAAGCTGTCAGCCTCTAAATCAGGTGTGGCCCTCCAGATGTTGCTGAACTACGATTCCCATCACCCCTGGCCATTGGCCATGCTTGCTGGGGCTGATGGGAGTTGTAGTTCAGCAACATCTGGAGGGCCAGAGGTGAGCCACCTCTGCTCTACGTAAACAGCAGTACCCGTCTGCCTCTGTACTTCCCCTCTTCATCATATTTTTAAAAATTCAATTCAAAGACCTTTCCACTGGTGTGACCAACTTGGGACAGGAATCAGCCCACAAATATAGGAGCTGACTAGCTGCGCTTGACTGCTGTTTGGCTTGTCTGCCTCACCCTTGCTGGGTACAAATAAAATCCCTTTCAGCTGCATTTCCTTAACAGGAAGTGCTCCCTCAGTATCAGCCCCACCCTTGGGAATCTCTTTGCCCATGTTTACATGAAACTAGACAAACGAAGAGACTAAGCTGCACTTTCAGCCTCAGAGGAAGGAGTTTGTGTTACTTCCCCAGAGTCCATGTCTGCATCCCTAACAGGTTGGCGGCAGGAAGCCAGTGTAGCATAATAGCTCACACAGAGCATGAACCTTGGTTTGAAAGTCTCTGCCTAGCCTTAGGCAAGCCACTTCCTTAAGCCCCAGGCTAAGCATTTGTGATATGGGGGAATGGTAATGCCATCCTACCCCACAGGGCTGTTGCAAGGTTTACCAAGACAATAATATGCGCATGCTGTTTCTCTCATTATTATCTATTATTATTCCTGCAGTCATTACCCCAATCAGTTCTCTAACAGGGGACATTACAGGGGTGTCAGCTTTTTCTTGACAAAAGTCGTGTGCATTTAAATAGCTGTGCAACAAGGGGGAGGGGAGGGAGCCAGGGGAAAAAACAGAGTTTTATCCATTTATCACTTCTCCATGCCAGGAAATAGTCATCTCTTCAATTTCTGCTTTTTACACAGATGTTAAAAGACGTTGAGAGAGGACACTGACATCATAGTACGATCAATAGATGGAACAAGGTTACATTCAGCTACAGAGGAAGACAAAGACAAAGCATTAGCACATGCTAACGTCTGCAAACAAAACTGCTGTTAAAGCACAGGAGCAAGGGCCGCTACAAAAGTTGGCAATGCTAGAAGTTTGTCTATTGGCTCACCCCCCACCCCACCCCACTCCTCTGCTAGCACCTTTTCTCAATACTGTTGTTCCTTGCTTGTAGAGAAAGATTTAAGTAGTAACTGCCAACAGTACGGATAGATCCCAGCCCAAAGGAACAAAATTTGTCCTCCAACTTACTAAACTTTATTTCAAGAGTGGGGAACCTGTGGCCCATCAGCCCTGACCATTGCCCATGCTGGCTGGGCCTGAGGGAGGCTGAGAGTCCAACATCTGAGAGCCACAGGATTTCCTCCTGTTTTAGTGCCTCTGCAACTTCAATCTGGAGAAAGGCTACCACTAAAACCAGCCCCAAAACCTGTTCTAGAGGGCCCTACCCCCCAAGCCTGACTTCTCCCTATCCTAATGACATAATAATGTTTTATCCCTGCACTCACAGCCTGCTTCACAGGAGTGTTTCTGAGCATGTGCAGAAATCCTTTCCCACTCTATTTATATACTCAGGTTTCCAGTATGATTTTAGGTACATCCCATTCTTAGAGACTAAGCACTGGTTCTGTTATGCCCCATTCATAAACAGGGCTCCATGGAAAGGTCTGTGGCCTGGCCTGGCCTGCCCTCCCCTCCCCTCCTACAATCCATCCCCTATGTCAATTTAACTCTTTTGTACATTCCTCTGTGGTGAAAGAAGTAAAAATTTAACTTCAAGCTGTCCTTTCTGTCCAAATTCCCACTAAAATAGTCCTTTGCATATCCTGTGTCCTGAGCAGGACATTAATAATAATAATAATAATAATAATAATTCCAGTGTCCATGATGCTTTGTGAACAAACCAAGGAGTTTATAATCTTAAATTATTTTATTTATATAAATGTCTGGGCCAGTCTAAAGCATCCAGGGCAGCTTATAATTAAAGGATTGCTTTTTTCCCCCTCGTGGCCAAGATACCATTCCCCAGTTTGCGATGGTATTTCATGAACAGTGACATATACTTTTTTTTACAATGGCATATGTTTTTTTTTAAAAAGACATATTAAACAAATGCATAACTTAATCATAAATATTGCTGCCAGAGGTCTTTAACAGCTGCCTAAAAGGAAGAAACTCAACCGGTGAAGTTCTATTCCTCTTGCTGTGACATGGAAAGCTTCCAGCTGCTGAATTCCTCCTTTTCCTGCAGTCTTTCAAGACAAAAGTGGGGAACCTGTGGCCTTCCATTTGCCTCAGAATACCAGTTGCTGGGAATCAGGAATGGGGAGAGTTGCTGTTGCATTCAGGTCCTAGCATCTAAGGTGGCCACCATGAGAACAGAAAAGCATGGCCTGCCAAGTTTTTGTCCGTCTAGCTGGAATTAATGGCGGAGCAGCAGAGCCTGTTTGTTTTAAAGTGCCAGTAAAATTTGCACCCATTTGTGGGATTTTTCACTCAGGAACAGCCCAGCAGCCCTGACATACCACAAGTTAGCTCCTATGTGGAACATTTCCTACAATACCTGATAAGTTGCCAGGTTCCATGACTACACAAGGTTAATTATACACTGCTATCTTAAGCTGTCTATTAATATCCCTACATACAGCACCCCATGCTATAAAGAAAGTTGCCTGATTTCTTGTAAGAGGGACGAGTCTCTGTTCAGTGATTTACTGTGTAAGAATGTCAACAGCCGTCTCTGGTGACCCAAAGAGTGGCATAGCCCATGCAAGGCTCCTTTTACATTTTCATTTTCCTGCTTGTTCATTTGCATCAAGTCCTGGCTTATATCCTACTCAGAAGAGACCAACTGAAATTAATGGGCCGAATTAGGCATACCCACTAATTTCAACGGGTCTCTTCTGAGTAGGACTAGCATTAGGGCACAACCCCCATATGTTTTCAAACTTTCCTGTGTAGTAGATGGATCGGGATATCTCCCATGAAAGGGTGGAGAGAAAATACAGACCACCCCACCTCATGAGTTTTGATTCAGATAGTATCTGGACAGGAGTCTTTTTTCCAAGTATATCTATTACAACAAACTTAAAACTACTTCAACAGTCACCAGTGCTTTTTTTTTTGTGACACTACTCACTGGGACAGAGTGCCATCACCTCTTTTTTTTCTTTTTTTTCTGCCCATGGCAACCATTTTGTGCTGGCGTCCATGACACTTTTATCAAGGTGTGAGTTCGGATACCTCATCTCTTACCAAAAATGCACTGACGATTACCACCACCTTCCCCCCTGCCCTCCAAAACAACAACAACAATAACAAAAATCTTAGGCACTGCGATCTGGCAAGGGTGCTGAGAATTCTTCATTTAATTCTTGTGTTTTGTATCATTATTTATTTAGGTTCTTTTATATCACTTTTTGAGACCCAGTGTGGCGTAGTGGTTAGAATGTTGGCCTATGGCCTCGGAGACCAAGGTTCCAACCCCACACAGCCATGAAGCTCACTGAGTGACCCTGGGCCAGTCACTGCCTCTCAGCCTCAGAGGAAGGCTTACCATGAAAGCCCTATTCATAGGGTCTCCATAAGTTGGAATTGACTTGAAGGCAGTCCATTACCATTTTCATCTCACTTTTCAAGGCAAAAAAAATCACAAAGCAGCTTACAATAAACTACTTTAACTATAATTTAAACACAGTTACAATTGTTTTTTTTTTGAGGAGGGGGAACCTAAACAATTTGCCCGAGTCTCTTCCAGTTCTAGGACTAAGTATTCTGGTACACAAACGGATGTATTGGAAAAATTTAGGAGACTGGACGGGGAATCACTGTTTCACAATTGGACTCCAACTCCCATCAGCCTCAGCACGCATACCGAATGGTCAGGGATGACAGAAGCCCCATCCTGAGTCATAGTCCTGCTAAGGGAATGCTTAACTGTGGCTGCCAGTTAGCCTAGATCAGCCTTCACCAACCTGGGACCCTCCATATGGTGCCAACTCCCATCAGCCCCAGCCCAGTTATAGAGTTATAGTCCAAAACATATGGAGGACACCAGGCTGGCACAAGCTGGCACAGGTACATGCTCTAAGCTGGTGGCTTTCAAACTGTGGTGAAAGGGAACTTCAGCATTCCATGGAAGCTTATGAAAGGATTCTCAGCGATGGAAAACAAGCTTCCTTGAAAAGCTCATCTGCCATTGCTGATCTTCCTCCGAAATGTAGAGCTGGAGGAGGGTGATGCACATTTTTTAAAAGATGTTTTGTTTTTAAGATTTTTAAAAATGTGTTTTTAGTGTTTTGTTGCTTGTTTGCTGCACTGGGCTCCTGGGAGGAAAGGCAGGATATACATTTGGTAAATAAATATTCTAGCGTGTTTCTCGCATTCAGTGTGGACTGACGGCCAGGTCGGTAGGACTGGCCATCATCCCAAGTACGAACTGAGCCCCATGCCCTAAAACATACCACCATTGCCAGAAACCTTTTCATCATGCATGGGTTCCTCAGCAGGCAAGGAAATTTGAAAGCCGTTGCCCTAGCCTGCTACACCTCTCAAGTTTGTAGGCAGTGCCTGCTGGCACCAAGCGCTAGTCCTGAGACTCAGACTGCACAATTTTACGTCATTTTATTTCATTTAAAAGGACTTTTGTGTGCCCAGTTGGGCCACACACCCAAAGCAGCCAGGAATCAGGAACTTCGGCAGCTGACCTTACTTTGACCTTTCTTCATAGAGCCCGACACTTGAGCCCTTTTTATCGCCTAAGTAAAAACAGCTGCCCCCTCCCCCCCTTCTTTATTCCCAGGCTGCAGCCTGGGTGGTGAAGGATAAGGAGAATCAGTTATGGCCTTCAATGGTAAACCCTAAATCTGTGGGTGGGGAAGGACTTAACTGGATCTTCATGCTAGGGTTTAACAGGATCATACCCCACTGTGATCCAACAGTAGATTAGGGTGGCCAGTGGGCAAAGGATCAAAACGTAATCTGGAGAGGGTCTCGCCTACACTTTTGGCTGCTACTCAAGTGCTGCTACCAACACTTGGAAATGCGAACATGTTCTGTTTGTCAATGTTCAAATCTTATTTCACAGATTGTTTTAAAACAGATGTTTGAAAAGGTTCTGAACATGTGCAAATTATTATTATTATGGCATGTGAAGTAACCCACTAAAGACCACCTTTCCCAGACCACTGGCTAACCACATGTAGGGCAGGGAATGGGGAACCTGTGGCCCTCTAGATCCATCACTGGAGCTGATAGAAGTTGGAGTCCAACAATATCTAGAGAGGGCCACAGCTTCTCCACTCCTGGAGGAGGGCCTCCCATAAAACCTGAACCCCAACATCTCATTTCTATAATACCTTTAGCATTTGCCCCTATGTGCCCAGCAACCCTTTAAGTTAGGGCCAGTTTCACTATTGTCGTTATTTCAGGTAAGTGGGCTTAGTGCCTTACCAAACATTAGCCTCTGAACGTGTGTGTATGACTAAGCCTGCCGTCTGAAATCATGAAGTCATTGTGCTCGTAATTCAAGTTGCTTACAGATTAAGCATTGGCCTGCAGGTGAGTGCAAAGGTAATGGGGCTGATGGCAGATGGGAAATGGTCATGCTCCACTGAAGGGCAAAATCAAGATTTCTAGAGAAGTGAACATAAAAACAGCCTGCTGCAGAAGTCCAGTATCCTGTTCTTGCAGTGGCGAGCCATACACCTATGGGAAGCCCACAAACAGGACATGAGTGCAACAGAACTCTCCCCTCTTGCAGTTTTCAGAACCTGTTATCCAACTGTGGAGGCGGAGCATAGCCATCATGGCTAGTAGCCATTGATAGCTTTATCCTCCATGAATTTTGGCAGGGAAGAAAGTTTCAGAGACAAACAATGCTCTAGCCACCTTCCTTTCTAAATGTCGCTCTCTTTCTCCCCGCTATACGGGTTTGTGTCAGTCACATACATCCTGGTGGTAGGAGATGACTGGCAAGACCACACCAAGGCCTGGGGACTATATAAGCGTTAGCTGTGAATATATGGAGCACGGCACCATCTTTTCCTGAAGGGAGAGTTAACTTTGTTGTTTAACCACAGTTGCATGTCTCAATTCTGCATTTTATACAACAAACCAACAGTGAATAAACAGTATTAGTAACAGTCTTTGGAAAGGGTGGGGAATCCCATGCTCTGAGCCAAATGCGGCTTTCTAGGACTCTTTCTGTCCCTTGGGACTTTCCCCAGGCGGCACACCTCCCTGGGCTTGCTTCGCACACACCTCAAGTGTTTTTTGGCTGACCGGAATGTATTCTTCAACTCTGATGATACCTCCTGCTTGCCTAGGTGGAGGATACGAGAGGAAGGTGCACAAGGGTGTGTAGAAACTAGACGACTGTACAAAGTTTTATATCCATTCCTCTGCCAACTGGCATGTGGATTCCAGGAGGCTGCCCGGAAGGGATTGCAAACCTAGTCTCCAAGAAAGTTCCTCACCCGTTCTCTGGGCTGTATAAAGGCTATAAGGTCAATTCTACCAAGGCAGAGTACTGGTAGCATGCAGACATGAGTTTTAGTATTTGATATAGAAGGTATTGTCTTTGTATCCATTCCCAAGAAGCTCAACTTCATTTAAATCAGGCATGAACAATCTGTGGCCCTCTAGATATTGCTGGACTGCAACTCCCATCTTCCCTAACCATTAGCCATGCTGGCTGGAGCTGATGGGAACTGGAGTCCAGGAAGATCTGGAGTGCTAAAGGTTGCCCACCTCTGATTTGAAGGAAGAACAAAAGAGCATGCTTCTAGCCCTCATGCTGCTGCATCTCTTTAAAAACATTCCAGAAGCAACAGTCTAATTAGGAAGGGCTCCTCTACCCTGCATGACTATCTTGTGCTTCTGTTGGGGATGCCATTTCTGTCCACCTAACCTACTATTCCCTCAACCACACAACATAAGAAGATAAGGAGAACCTGCTGGATCTGGCCAATGGCCCATCTAGTCCAGCGTCCTGTTCTCACAGTGGCCAACCAGATGCCCCGATGGGAAGCCCGCAAGCAGGACCTGAGTCCTTGCAAGAGCACTCTCCCCTCCTGCGCCTTTCAGCAGCTGTGCTTTTTACACAAGCAGAAAAAAGTAAAATAAAATCTATGTTCTACCAAAACAAAATAAAACTCCAACATCCCTCACATCCAATTCAGACTAAAGGATGCTAAAGCATTTATGCAAAATAAGAATATTTGCATAATATTGGGATACATACCTTAAGCCTAACACTTTGAATTTTGAACAGCTCTGCTGCTTTTGAACAAGGAATCCTGAGAGAGAGAGAGAGAGAGAGAGAGAGAGAGAGAGAGAGAGATCACAGTTAAAAGTTCTATGAGGTTGCCTGAGGGAAATAAAGATGCCAGTATTTGGGCTGAGAGGTTGAGGCTCTCAGCCTGCTGAAAGCCAACATGGCCCATTGCACGGCCAGCGTATGGAAGACTGAGTTGGTTCAGGACAGACAAAAAGTACTTCCATCAAACAAATCATTTACTTATGGGATTCACTCAGAAGATGATGTGGTGGTACCTTCTACCTTAGATAGCCTTTTTAGAAAGAAAGGAAGGAAGGAAGGAAGGAAGGGTTTGATCAAGGGTAGCAAATCTGTGACCCACCAGATATTGTTGGACTCCAACTCCCATCAGCCCCAGCCAGCTGGGCCAACTGTCAGGGATGATGGAAACTAGTCCAGCAACATCTGGAGGGTCACAGTTTCCCCATCCCTGGCTTAAACAATGGCCTGGTTCACACAAGTCGAACAGTGGCTTACAGGGACTGTGTAAATATGTGGGCTCCCAGAGAAAAACTCACAGCCATTTTACTCATCCCCAGTTCTTTTTACTGCTGTGCCATGCTCAGCAAAGCCAAGACTTGACATATCATGTGGTATGAACCAGGCCAAATCAGGAAAGACAGGCCTACCATTCACTGACATGCCATGACAGACAGAGAACCTCTCCATTCAGACAGCAGACAAGATGCTGGTGTCTAACAAAAGGGGATGTTGGTTCCTTTCATGACATGCTTATGAGCTCTGCTGGACACTATTGGAAGCAAGCTTCTAAACCAGTTGGGGCTTTAGTTTGATCCAGCCAGTCTCTTCTTTTTGAGCTTAAAACCCCACTTGACAAAATGATTAACTGAGTGGAGTTGGGGAATTCATGCTCCCTCAAGCCCTGCTTACATCAGACACGCTGTGAACACAGAGAGACACAGGTGAAGTTCAAGCACTCCACACGCTAACACTTTTTCTGTGCTGTTCTCTCATGCTTTATGTACAGAAGTGAGCAAAGGGGACCTGCAACAAAATGTTGCAGTGGGGAGCGCCCCTGTTGAGGATCCTGGCCAGCAAGTTATGCCAACTTTCAGGTACTCCATTTCATTCCTTTCCCCTGGTTTAACATTCTCCCTATCAGTCAACCAGCATTCTCATCCTTATTGAGCTGTTTTGGGGTGTGTTCCCTGCCCCCACTGCCCCTTTTTAGTTAAAGATTTTTGTATTTTTGCAAACCTTGTTATTTCACCAAGCTGGCTAATATTTCCCTCTTCAGCATAGGCTGTGCCGTTTTTATTTAAGGATCTACACTCGGAGAATGAGTTTGCTCTTAGTAGAAAGGATTCCCCCCAAAACGAGAGTAGGGAAACCTGTGGCTCTCCAGATGTTGCTGGACTACATCTCATCCAGGATCATTGGCCATGCTGGCCGGGACTGATGGGAGTTGGGAGTCCAAAAATAATCAGGAGGGCTTTTGGTTCCTCACCCTTGTCTGAGATTCTGCCAAGGGATGTAGCCATATCCCAAAATTCTACTCAGCTTGCCCAAAGAAAACAGTTCTCTCTCCACAGAGGGCAGAGGAATCCTGGGAAGGGGTGCAGGCCCAACCCTGGAAACAGAAATGCAAGCAGTTCAGGAGATTTTCCCCTCCTTTCATCTCGTTTCATCTCCTTTTCTCCCTGAAAGAGGAGCTGATGCATATTTAACCTGGGACAGGAACATTTTGCTAGTCTTATTGACATTTTAACTTCCCTTTAAATGTTTCACCTGAGGACCCCACCCCACCCCCAACCGCTTCATTTGAAAAGTCAGTGGTGGGCTACTGTTAGACCATTTCTTAAACTGAACTCTTCATGAAAAAACGACCCTGGCTGTTTACAAAGATAAAAATTTAGATCACTTCCTATAAAAGTAGAGAAGCATTATACTAGCAGGGTTTTTTTGTCTGTTTCCCTGGCCCTGTTCCTCTATTTGTAGCCTAATGCAGAGATGTTTAGCTGGTGAAGCTTTTTCCTGGCATGGGGAAAAAGTGACCTGAGAAAGATTCATAGCTAAAATTACAATGCGTCAGGCTGCTAAGAGAGGAACAGGAGCAAGGCCAGTGTTTTGAAATGTAGAAATCCTGCTCCAGAAGGAAATGCTAGCATCACTGTGGTCCATTTTTCAAAGGCGTATTTTCACTGCCTGCACCTGCAGCTAAGGATGTCTGTAGTGGCAGACACTAAACGGTCCTCTGTTTCTCCCAAGCAGCACCTAGGCCACACCTGCTGTTACTGAGTTGGAGGAAATCTGAGCTCCCTCCTGAGGCAGACAGGTGGTCATGGAGACATGCAAAAGTTGACAGCTCAGACCGGTTCTAAACCACAGGCACCTGCTGCCAAGGAACACCCACACCTCTCTAAAACAATAGGAGGTATTTTGGAGGTTGGTTTTAGCAGTGTAATAGAGTGAACTGTAAAATCTATGTATGTGTATCTATCTACACATACACACAAAGTGCTTTTTTGCATGACAGTACTCACCATTATGGAGTACCATCACCCCCCTTTTTTTGCTGCCATTTTGTGCTGGTGCCCACGGCATCAAGATATGCATACCAGCACCTTATTTTTTACCCAAGAGAAAAAACTGCACACACATACACACACCTTTCCTGGCTGAATAAGCATAGACCTGTTTATAAGGACCAAGAGCAAAGCTACTGATCCAGTTCTGTTCTCCCCTCAGAGCAGCGAGGCCTAGGCAGTGAGTACCAACTGAATGAGAGAGGTAGATAGGGAAGTGATTGTGAAGAGTAGGCCAAAACAGGCCATCAGTGCCAGCATCTTTGAAGATCCTATTGACATTCAACATTGTTATTATGTACAGGCAATTTAGAGAAGCGTTAACCAGTAGGGGTGCCCTCCACCATGGGCTCTATCATTCCTGACCATGGGCCATGCTGGCTCGAGCTAGTGGGAGGCTATCTCTGCTTTAGAGCAGTAGGACTTCCCACCACCACCACTGCTGAAGGCTTCTCTCCAACTGGTTATGTTAATGTATTTTACAACAGCCTGCACTGTTTAAAAAGTAAAGGAACTGTCTGTTGTTTCTGGTTAATGATCTACTGGGGGGGCAGGGGAGAGAGAAATAAGTGTGCAACATGTTATCAACTGTTCAAAAGCTGATCCCTACCAGCTGCAATGTGTGAAACAGATGACAGTGCCCTGGTGTTAATACCACATAATTTACATGTCTGTGCATTACATTCATGCTGCATCCACAGAGATTTAACTTCTAGAGACCTGGGAGAGGGAACTGAAAGAATGGCAACTTTCAAAGAAGTGTCAGTTGCTAAAAGACATTTCCAAAATACAAATCGGAAGGCAAAACCAGGTACAGGAGTTCAGAAAATGCAGACCGATCCTGATAAAATGGTACTTCACAGCATATGCAACTGCCCAGTTCACAATCGACTGGTGCCTCCCACCCTGCTTTTTCTCCAGAAATATATATCAGGAAGTACATTTTGCCTCTGCAGCAATTTGTTTTTTAAAAAAATGCAACAGACAGCATTTCAAAATTAAGAAGAATACACAGTTTTGATGGCCCTCCAAGACTGGGGCAAAAGAAGACAAGATCAATATTTCCTGCTGTCCCACAGAGCCTACAGATCAAAGCCAGCTGCCCCCAGACTTGGGATAGGAGAGATTCTGTTTCTTTCCCCAACCAGCACATTCTTTCCTCTCACACAGACAAGCCAGACACTCAACCTGAACCTCTAGGACATTTCATTTGCAGTTAATTTTATGCCAAGCAAGGCAGCTTTAAAAATTCATGCAGCAACCAGGCTAGAGAAGCCAAAGGATGAGGGATTTGGTGTCACCGTGCTAAGAATCCCTTCTCCTTCAACAATATAAGGTATTCCTTGCATTGCCCCAGTCCCCAAACCGCCTCTTGCCATGTGAATCCAAGACAGGCAGACAAAGAGTTGGGTTTTGAGAAAACTTTTAATTACACACAAAAGCAAAGACAGAGCCCACCGGGGACAAAAAAAAGAGTATGAAAATAACTCTGTGCCTTTTTCAAAGGCCGGGGTATTTACAGACATTTGGGGGTATGAAGGGGAAACAACCCCTGCCGGTCCTCCCAAGGCACAGCATGGGTAGCATATGAGTGTGGAAGAAAGAAAAGGTCTCTGCTTCCCCTCCCCCCGGTCCAAACAGGAACCCCCTCCAACACATGCACATAGATGGTGAACAATCCAGGGGAGACGGAGGGGGAAAGTGGGACACACCAAATCAGCTACAAACAAGATTGACAAACAGATACAGTATTTTCAAAACAAAACGAGACCCAGGGCTGACAGTGAGCCCCTCTTCCCCCTTCAGTCCTGGCCTTGTTCCGATGAAAGGAGGTGACGGTACAAAGAGCAGAGAGGCCTTAGTTACCTGCAGATAGAGCCAAGGTGCAGGGCAGCCTTCGCCAACCTGGCACCCACCATATGTCATCGGACCACAAGTCCCAGCAGCCCCAGCGGGCACAACTACCACTGCTTGTATTTCTTTACATAAATAAATGCACAGAGGCCCTTTTCAACCCTACTAAGAAACCATAACCAGGTTTCAAGTATGGCTTCTAGGTGCCTCTCACTCTTACAGGTTAAGCACTGGTTCCAGCATGTCCCATTTCATAAGCAAAGCCCCAGGAAAAGGTCTGTGGCCTGGCCCCCTCCCACCTACAGTCCATCCCCTCTTAAGTCAACTTAGCTCTTCATTTGAACATTCCTCACAATGGAAAGAAGTAGAATTTTAACTTCAAGCCATCTCTACTAAAATAGTCCCTCATACAGCCACACTGGACTGTGTCCTGAGCAGGATATCACTGATCATCATCATCTCAATGTACACAACACATTGTGAACAAACCAAAGGGGGCTTACAATCTTTTATAAATTCCTGCACCACCCAGCTGGCTGGGGCTGATGGGAGTTGTGGTCTAACATCTGCGAGGTTGGCAAAGGCTGGTGTAGGGTGTGCATAGAAGGGGGGTAGAGGGAGGGAGTGGGAGTGGGAGAGGGAGTGGGAGAGGGAGGGAGGGAGGGAGGGAGGGAGGGAGAGAGGGAGAGAGAGAGAGACTTTTAGACAGGAGCCTCGTCTTTTCCTCCCAAGCACCAGGCTGGGGAGATTCAGCACCACCCAAGACCACTGGGTTAATAGCACCAAAAAGAAACAAGCCACTGAGGAGAAAGATTTAAAAAGGCCAGAACCTGGGATGTCAAACAAGGTAGGCAGCACCCAAAGGTCCTTCCACATGTGCCAGGAAACATTGCAGTCCCTTTCCAAGCTACCCCAAACCCAGTTTTCGCAGTCGGCATCTCCTCTAACATTTATTACAAACAAAAATGTAAATTCCTTTTTTAAGGCAGCAGCACACAAAACTTCTTCCTGTAACAGAAGAGGGAAGTCTTCAGGGCAAAGAGCATTCCCCATGCTCTTAAAAAAAAAAGTTTCCCCTTTTTGGCAACCCCAGCTTGTTTTGTGCGGCTCCCACCTGGTTCCCAAGGGATGTCCTTTGCAGCTGCCTCACCTTTCGCAGGGAGGGCTTCCCACACCACACCACCCTAGCAGAGTCCAGCCACACAGGGCCCATAAATTAAAAATAAACCCAAAACTTCTTAAACAGTCTCTAAGTTGTCTTTGGGAAGGCCAAAGTTCTCTTCCCCTCCTCTTGAGGGTGCAGCTGAGGCAGGGCTCACACATAGACAGCTGTCTTGGATATGATGGAGCCATCGTGCTGGGACTCCATGTCATCAAACTCATAGCCACGTGGAGCAGAGCCAAGCCGCAACATAGGACCCAGCTGATCAAACTGTTCCTCCTCATCCTCCAGGTGGCGGGATGGGTAGCCATAGGGTGGGTGGCGCTCCTCCTGCTCCTCTTCCTCATTGTACTCATCATCCTCTTCCGGCCGCCTTCCTGGAGCAGCTTTGAGGGGCCGGTCAAGTTCAGCAAATTCGCGGACTGGAGGTGGAGCCGTACCGTTGCCAAAGACCCGGATCTTGGGATCGTAAGAGCCTTTGGTGCCCCGGAGGCGGTGACGGCGCAGGACGAAGAAGACTATGGCCCCCAGAAGAGCCAAGGCCAGGATCCCCCCCACGATGGACCCTGCCAAGGCTCCAGTGCTGCTGCTCTGCCTCTCCGCCGGCTGGTCTGAGTAAAGAAAGGAAGATGGGGGAGTCACTCAGAGAAAAGTGCATCATTCGCTTTGCCAGCACTGGGGAAGGGGCAGAGCTGCAGATGGAGCCATGAAAGGGCACACAGGAGGGTCTCAGGGACCCCCCCCCTCACTATTAATCTGGTGGGATCCTTTTACAGGGGAGCCAAACAAGTCCCCTTGTTGTCCAAGGAGAACTGGGATGTAAGAGGGTCCAGGGAGGGCCTCTTCCATACAGGTCTGCCCAAGTGCGATGCAGCTCAGCTAGCTCTCTTCTCCCAGTGTGCTGCCTCTGCGCCTAAAATACACCTGGGTACAGGCACAACCTATGCCACAACGTATGCCCAATGTGCCAGGCTGAATAGGCCTCATGACATTCCTTGTCCTCCTGTTTCCACAATATACTTGGCTTTCAGTACATCTTCAGTACATACACCCATGGTCTATACCAGGGGAAGGAGATCCTAAAGCAGGGATGTGGAACCTTTGCCCCTCCAGATGCTCCTGTACTCCCAGTTCTGATCAGCTCCAGCCGGCATGCCCAACAGTCAGAGATGATGGGAGCTGCAGCCCAACACCACTTGAGGGACGGGGCACAGATTCCCAACCCCTGGCTTAAAGCCTTCTTCCTGGAGTGTAAGTATTATGTATGCAAGGCTTATTTCGGGGGGGGGGACAGCAGGGGGGAAGAAGCACTTACAACATCCAGTCCTCCATAGAAAATGGAAAATGGTGTAGCCAACAACAGATAAATCACATGCAACTTCTAATCTGTTTCAGCCCAGAGAAGGAAGGACATTTAATAAACACACACATTAAAAGGCAGCAAGATTTCACACTCCCCGCCCCAATATGCACAAAACATCAGCCCACCAGGCACCCATCTCCAAGTAAGGTGTTCCTTCACCCAAAAGCTCCATGCATGCTCAATGCACCACCATCCCACCATCCTCACCTCGGACAAAGACAACTTGTTCTGCTGTGACCTGTCCCACACGATTGGTGGCCTGGCATATAAAAGTGGTGTTCATAGATGCATCCACATTACGCACCAACAGGTGATTGCCCTGGACCTCCACAGACTTAGGAAGCGGCCCACTGGCCCTGAATGGGAAAAAATGAGCGAGCGACACAATTTAGTTAGGAAACAGAATCTGGGAATCTCAAAGTTTCCCAAAGAAACCCATTAAAGAAAGCATGTATTTTGCATTTAAAGATGTTTAACATTTATCAGCATAAAATTTATTCTATCACTGTAGTATGGAATGCCCAGATTTCTCTCCACAAACCATGACAACCAAACACTTTTCTTTCAAAAAGAATGCAATGAATTTGATACTACACAAAATAACCAGGCAAAGACAATCTGAATACATGGTATAGGGAAGAAAAAAGAAAGGGTAGCCATGCCCAGAAAGAAGGGCCTACTAGGTAGCTATCAATGAAAATTAATTAGAAAACCAATAATCCTACAGAGCAGGGATAGGGAACAACCTGTGGCCCTCCCAGTGTTGTAAGACTCCAGCCCCCATCATCTCTGACCACTGGCCACACCGGCTGGGGCTGATAGGAGCTGGAGTCCAACAACCACTGGAGGGCCACAGGTTGTTCCCTGTCTCTGCTATAAAGCTCTTTCATTTTTATACTAGGATCTTCATGCAAGCTGTGGACATGGAGTAACACATGGATTAACTCTTCCCTGATATTATTTTTTAAAGTTATTTGGGCCCTCAATGTTTAGAGCTTGTTTATATTATCAATTCATAATGGAATACTTCTTTTCCACTACATGCCATGTCATATGTACAGCCCTGACTAGACCACAAACACAAAGCCTTTCCTGCGGTCACTCCCCATAGTGCTTCTCTGCTTTTACCCCTCAGCCCCAAGTGCCTTACAGAAGGCCACACAGAACTTCAGAGCCAGGCTTTCCTGTCCTTCTCCTGCCCCCAGGTACAGTCAACTGAGAAGAAGGATGTTTTTCTTTGGAGAGCCAGCAGAACCAGCTTAGCCTCATTCCGTGCTGAAAAGATAAGCAGCCTTCCCTGGGTTGGAGGAAGAGGCTTAAAAACCATATGCCAAATGGCACAAGCCCAGAGACTTGATCCTGCCATTCTCTGGAGCAACATTCAACCCACCAAGTTAAATGTTGTCTTATGTTTTGAAAAATCACCTGGTTTGTCTTATCGCAGTCCAAAGCAGGCAGCAAACACAGGCAATTTTTCAAGCCCCTGGTGGCCTTTCATGCATGGCTGGAATGCTGCATTTTGCTCGGTAGGTCATAAGCTCTTCAGGCCCATCTTAAAATAGGAGTAAACACTAGGAACAACTTACATTTAAAAAGAAAAGCAGCAAGTTTCTAGTTCTCATGGGCACAGATGGGTAATGTGAAAACTACCCAGTCAGCATTTTCTACAGCAGCCTTCCCCAACCTGGTGCCCTCCAGATGTTTAGATCACAGCTCCCATCAGCCACACAAAGCATGGTTGTTCTGGGTGCAGCTGATGGGAATTGTAATCCAAAACATCTGGAGGGTTCCAGACTGGGGAAGGATGAAAAGGCTCTTCCAAGCAGACTGTCTCAATTTCAAATTCTGAAGGCCCCATCCAATGCAGGGAGAAGAGATGGTCACAGTACCAATTCTCCCTGTTAGTGGCACACCGCTCCTGTGGTGGGTGTAGAAGTGTATAAGCTTAAGCCTTGTCAGCTTCGTGTCTAAATGCTTCTGAAGATTGGTACCCATGTGTGTGTAGTGGGGTGGTAGTGAGAGAGTGCAGCTTGGTACTCACGTGCTCCAAGTGAACTGGATGGGCGCAGGGTTCCCATTGGCGCTACACTTCAGCATGGCCTCCTTGCGGCTCAAATACCAGTTGTTGTCGTAACCCTCTATGGTAACCTTGGGGGGATCTGTAGGGAAAAACCAGAGAGAATACTCCAGTCTCTCTTGGGTGTAGGCACTAGGAAGACTCTCAACACCCTGCTTCCTTTTCTCCCCAGCCAAAAACACAACTGGTGCCAGGCTCTATATTTTCCCAAAGGTGCTTTCCCCTTTGCCTTCACTATCCCACAGCCAAGGAATAGAATTCACTTTCTTTCCTGCTCTGTTCCTCAGTTTTCACCTCACTACAACACTCCATGGAACAAGATCTTGCCATCCAGTCTTACTCCCTACCCTCCAACATGCCCCAAACTTCCACTACCCAATGGTATACTAGACACAGGCCGAGGTACACTAGTTATCTACATCCTGCAAAGTTATGACTTACTTTAACTGCCCCCCACACACACACACAAATTTCAGGATGGGTAATCAAGAACAGTTATATATCTTTTTGAAATATTAAAGCCAACTTTCAAAGAACCATCCTCATTCCCTCCAGGGCCCACGCCAGGCATGACTGGGCCCTTGAGCACCAGCCTAACCAAGCGCAGCTCCTGCCTGTTCCACCTACCTCTCTCCGGTCTCCTACTGCTGTGTGCGCTGCACCCACAGGGCTGCCATCAACCAAGATGGCTATGGAGGCTTCTCTAAGGGGCTGCTGCCCCCGCCACCATCTTGCTTGATGGCACACATGCGTGGTACGCTACGTGCAAGCGCACATGCCTGCCATCAACCAAGATCCCTTGGGGCATCAGTCCCTTAAAGAAGCCTCCACCACCATCTTGGTTGATGGTAGCTCTGCACACTGCAGCAGGAGAGGCAGGTGGAGTGAACAAATGAGCAGATGGCCTAGAAGTTCCCTCTCTATGATCAGTGGCAGGGACTCTGCTGTGGATCGCGGCAGGGGAGCGCTACTCTCCCATCCATACGAGGGGCCCTTCAGGAGCCCCTCTGGGCCATAGGGTCCCTCGGCCAGGGCCCGACCTGGCTGCCCTTTGGTGCCGGCCCTGATTCCCTCATTCATCTCTGACCACTAAGTATAAGACATCACGCTTTTCAGAAAGGGTGGGAAATGTCCAGCCCATGGATCAAACTCGACCCACCAGTGGTTCAGTATGGCATGTGAGGCCATTTTCTCCAAAAGACATCTCTAGTTACTAAAGCAGGGCCACACCACTCACACAATATAGAAAGAACCACTGGAAGGGATTGTGTCTGTGTCTTGTGCTCAATGAGACAGCTGATGCGTTGCCCGTTGGCCTCCTTGGTGGGCACCATCTTGTAGTGGCTGGTGACAGTGACTGTGCCATCTGGATTGGTCACCTCTGAGGAACTGTGGTTGCCATGCAGCCCTGACTGCCACGTGATGCGGGCAGGCGGCTTTCCATTGGCAGAGGTGCAGACAGCCACAGGGAGCTCGATGTTGCCAGCTTTCTCCTCCTGGGCTTTGGCTGTGTTTGTGGGCTTGGCTGGAAAAAAAGACAGAAGTTGGGGAGGTGAGTGAAGCAGAGTGGGAGATGCTAGACCGTACTACTTTGAGTTGCGGGGAGGAAAAAAGGGGGGCACGTGTTTCAAAAAAACATGAAAAAATTGCCCTCCACAAAGAAAACTTACATCTCAGAGAGAAGACTAGGCTGAACTCTCCCCTATCAGTTGCAGTGAGAGGTTTTTGGTTTTTTCACCAGTCAAGGAGCTTCTCTCTCCCCCCCCCTCTCTCTTTCTCACACACACACACACTCTGGCATAGCCAGTGAAAAGCTCCTCCAGTTGGTTCAACTATACAAATTGGGCTCCTCTGGCAAACAGCATTAATAAAATGAGGGGTTCTGGACAGGAGGTGCCGTTCTTCATATGGGTGCCTGTGTGCATGCAAGAGTGAGAAGGAATTGAAGTGCCCTTTGCTTCTGCCTTGAAATGCAGTGAACAGCCTAATAATAGAATGGCTCTGTCAAGGCTTCTCTTGCTATTCATACTGGAGAAAGGGTTTTTTTAAAAGCCTTTCCCCATGTCCCGATTGGTGCAAGTCAATGGGAGAAGCCACTGTTGCTGGTCCTTTAGTCTTTGCTCAGCTCAGAAGCATGTCCCCTGTTAGAACCTATTTACATAGAGTAAACATGAAGCCTGAGTAGTTGCATCAGAAAAATTGCCACTATGAACAGGTATTTGCACAATTTCCAGCACAGGTAATTTCCTCAATGCTTGTCAGCACCCATGTCTCCACTGCAACATTTTCAGCTCCAGCGCTAAGAGAGGTAACCAAACAGCCCTTCTCCAGCTTGGGGAAGAAAAACTGCAGCAGTTATCATGGCTAATAAGCCATCATTCCTGGCTCTAAAGTGATTAAATTAATTTGGATTTCTCTTCTTCTGGTAAAGAAGATGTTTCTGGTAAAGAAGAAGAAGAAAATAAACAGAGAGATGGGGGAAACTGTTTCCAAGGTTTCCTCCATAATCATAGGGGCTAGAAACTCCATAATCATAAGGGCCAAAAATAAAAACAGACTCCAGATGATCCAGATCGAATCCAGGAAAGCCTGGCTGTAAACCAGTCAGGGCTGTGTGGACTCCTGCACTAGAATATTAGAATTCTGCAGCCTTTATATACAAATTTGTGCAAAATAATTGCCATAAGTTATTCTGGTTTTGCTACTCATGAGGAGGGGCAAGAAGATTAATAGGACAATAAGCCCCCCACCCCCAAGAAAACCACTAGAAACATTATTCAGCCGCCGCCACATTCAGAAATTTCATCAGGTAATGCCTACATACTTCATGCAGATCATGAGGCCGTAACAGCTACAAAAATGCACTCTCTTTTTTTTTAATGAAAAATCATGATCCTTTGCAAGTTGAATTCTTCACCCAGCACCACATTCTGCACTTCTGCAGAATCACAGCACACACAGCCCTTGCTTTTTAAACTATCAACTTTGACAAGTTGAGAAAAAGCCCCTAACAAAAAGATAATCCAAGGAACTCTCAATCTAATGAAATCTCAAGGTAGGAAGGATGGCGGTGGGAATCCACCACCCCCAAGAGCTCCTTCTACATTCAAATTAAAGTAGAAGAGAGTCCTAAATGACAGCCCAGCAACCTTATTGCAGAATCATGCAAGAAAACTCCAGTAATTTGAACAGGAAAAGCTGTTGGGTCTTGGTACCCCAAAGCCTTTTTGGGTTTGTTTGTTTTTTAGCTCCAAAACAGCCTATTAGGTAAGAGCTTGTTACCGCTATTATTACGCTCCCTGGTTGCAGAACATTACAATGAATTGGCCATAATTAATTCAAGGAATTAGGACACACCACTACCTCGCAACACAGGAAGGCGGGGAAAGCATTTAAGCAGCTTGATTCAGAATGGCCCCAAGGAAGCAATTTAAAAATGTACTGAACCCCTTCCATCAGAATAGAGCCAAATGTAGGCAATTTGCATCTCCAAAAACAACAGGCAGAGCAAGCCAGAGCCCAGTTTTGGGCTATGGGGGGATGGATCCGCAACTTAACAGGCCTCACCAGCACCTTGAACCAATTGACTATGCATCCTAGTCAACAATTCCCAGAACATTCTACAATGTAGTGGTTAGAGTGATGGGCTAGGAATTCAACATGGTGGGAAACTCTGATCCAGATCCCTCCTTAGCCATGAAGCTCATTGGCTGACCTTAGTTCAGAAGGCCTAGCCTGCCTCACAGGGTGGCCCAGTCTTTGCAGCCTTGAACTCACTGGAGCATGAGTAGGATGAAATAATGAAGGAGATGCTAGTGGCTACAAGCCCCAATAAGCTAGAAGTAGAGCCTCCATGCTCAGGGATATTTTGCTACCAGATGAAAAGCATAGATGAACAGTCTTATTGTAGCTAGTTGTCCATGTTCAGACAAAAGAACCGGTACAGCTCACCAAACATCTGGTATAGATATGCAGTAAAACGGTTAAATTCTCCCTGCTATTTAAGACACTTTTATACTGTCTTTCCATTAAAAATTTCCAGGACAGTTTATAACAGGGCTATGAGCCTAAGCTAGGGAAGGGAAACCTGTAGTCCTCCAGATGTTGCTGGACTCTGATGCCCATCATCCTTGACCATTGGTCATGTTGGCTGGGGCTGATGGGAGTTCAACAACATCTGGAGGACCCCACAGGTTCCCTACTCCTGGCTTCAACATGCAGCTGAGGTACTTTGAGGCACACTCTTTCACACCAGGGTAGCTTGATGAACTGGAGAGGTTCATAGCCTAGCCCAGTGCATTTAGTAATATGGGGTCCCACGTTCATATTTATGTAGATGGTTTGCCCTTACCTAATATTATTAGGTTGGTGATGCCGTCCTCATTGCCCAAAGGGTATGTGGCAAACTCGCAGGTGTAGGTACCCTCGTCAGTCATGTTCAAGGGGCCGATGATCAACGTGGCATCCTCCAAGGATTGAGTGCGAAAGCGGATCCGCCCCCTGTCCCTCTCCATCGGGTAGCTGGGCCCAAGCTCCGGATGGTACACCGCCACATTTTGTTTCCTGCCCCTTGCCTCCTTCACCCAGGTGACCTGGCTGACCTTGACTGCAGAGCTGGTCTTTGCAAAGTTGCATGGCAGGGTGACATCCTGCCCCAGGTAGCCCGTGACCTCATCTTGAACTTTCACACTCTGGGCGATCACAACTGAAAGAAGGAAAAGAATAGCTAGTTAAGAAACTGGTGCATTCATGTCTTCAAAGCAGGCTCACAGATGCCCCCTTGCCTTATTACATGTGGCAACTGTGAAGCACCTCAAGACAACTTGGCAGGGATGTTTTACAAGTAGTTAGTTCTTCTAACTCTTCTCTATGTCCATTTGGTCCAAAAGGGACTAACAAGTAAGCAGAGACACACAGGCTAGTAATTACCGTAGACTTACTCTATTGTGATGTTTTTCATTACATACATGTAACAGGGATGTTCTAGACACAACAAACATGTGTAAACAAGGGTACCAAATAATGAAACAATTGCTCCAGACTGGACCAGAAGCCAGGGCTGTGGACATTCTGCAATTCCTCACAAGTGCAGAATTTCACAATGAGTGTGGAATCTAATATCCTGAGACTAGATTCAATTTCTCCTTGTCAGCGCAACTAGATGTGGAGGTAGTGTGCTGAACCAGCATTTGGTCATGGTAAAAACTGAAAGCTCAATTCAGTCAAGACATAGACCCTGTTTGGAAGTGGTTCACCACCTCAGATAAGTAGCATTCAGCCTGTTCTGGGTGGGGTTTCACTCCTCCTAAAGGATCGCACTCACAGCTTAGGGCAGCCTTTCCCAACCAGTGGGCCACCAGATGTTGTTGGACCACAATTCCCATCAGCCTCAGCCAGCATTGCCAATGGTCAGGAAAGATGGGAATTGTGGTCCAACAAGATCTGGTGGCCCACTAGTTGGGAAAGGCTGGCTTAGGGGTTCTCTCAATCTATTTCTGGCACTGGAAGCACAAGTGGCCTTAGTGACACAAAAGTCTTCTACCAGCTTGGTCTGGTAGCCCAGCTACATGTCTATCTGGGAGCAAATAACCCTGCTGGTGTAGCTTTCCAATTTTCAAAATGTTTCACCTGCATTTATCTAGCCGTAATCCATACAACTGTATAAGGGAGGGGTGGGGAAGCTGTGGCACTCTGGACTGCAACTGCCGTCAGCTGAGGTGAGGGATGATGGGAGTTGGAATCCAGCAACATCTGGAAGGTCACAGGTTCCCCATCCTTTCAAAGGTAAGGTAAGTATCATTATTCCTCATATTGTAGATGGCGGGGACTCAGGCCAAGAGTATGCAGCCTTGCCTAAGGCCACCTAATGAGTGATGTAGAATTTGCAATAACGGAAACCCAACATTTTCCTGCCATTATCTAGAGAGGAAGGAGGAGCAGGAATGAAGATTTCAGGGATCCATGAGAAGGGGGAGCACTGAGTGGTAAACAGCTGCAGGAAAAGTCACAGCATCTGAAGTCCTGGTTGTGGTTCTACCCGTAGCAGAAGTACTGCATAATGCAGCACAAGCAGAGATGACTGGCAAAAAGGGAGCAGAGAAAAAGAGCAAATGAGGTATCAGGTACAGAAATCAGCTTCAAGAATTTTCAAGCGTTAATTTAAAATTATACAGCCTTATGGCAGCAGAAACATGTTTGAAAGTGTGCAGGCGATACCTACACAAAAGCTTTGGAAGGCAGGAAGAGTGGGTGAATATGATTTTTGGGAAGCAGAAATAGGCTTCAGCTCTTTGCCTCTTTCCCATCATAAGCAAAGCCAGCGTAAAGTAACCCAAGAGAGAGAAATTAAGGCAACCTTGTTCTGTTTGTATACTTTAGACAGACTGCAGAATCCAGCTTTTCTTGGAGCAGAATGTGAATTGCTTTTATTAGTATGAACCTCTCTTTTTCCACCATGCATCCCCTCCTCTTTAGGCTGTTGACGCTGGGTTGTATCCAATGCTAGTTCTACTCAGAGTGGATCGATTAAAATTAATGCAGATGACTAACTTAGGTCCATTAATTTCAATGGGTCTACTCTGAGTAGAACTTCATTGGATACAACCCATAGATCTCAACAGGAGAGCTTCTGCCTCGTTGGTGTGCATGCATCATGTTGGAGAGCCTCTGTCCTTTGAGTCCTGTGTGTTCCCCTTTCTGTAGGAAGATCCCCTCAGGCCCTACACCAGCTTCTAGAGGCATCCTTTAGCTCACCCCAAGGAGAGAGGAAAAAGGTAGGACTCCCTGGCTAGCGAAAGAGCCCCTCAAAGAAATTAGATGAGAACCTAGAACACCCTCCCCCAAACCTGGTTCCCTCCACTTTTGTTTTGGACTGCACCCACCCATCATCCTTGATCATGGAGCATGTTAGCTGGAGCTGATGGGGGTTGTAGTCCAAAACATCTGGAGGCCCCAGTCTGAGGAAAGCAGTCCTAGAAGCTTTCTAAGAACAGCTCAGCTGGGCTGGAAGGTTTGCGTACAGTGGGAAGGACCTTGTCAGGACTTCACACTGCAAAGCTGCAAGAGTCAAGGGCACAGTAGCTGACTGCAAATATTTAAAAGATTGTGGGGCTTGACAGCAGAAGGGCAGAGTACAAATTCCACTTTACAGAGCTTAGCATTCAGAATATATTACTCATATTAGGGTGAAAGACTACCTTAGCAGTAGCCCTCCAGAGCAGGGAGAGGGAACGTGTGGCCGGATATTGTTGGACCCCAGCTCTCACAAGCCCTAACCAGCAAGGCCAATGGTCAGGGATGATGGGAGTTGTAGTCCAGCAATATCTGGTGGGCCACAGATTCCTCATCCTTGCATTAAACAATGGCCTGGTTTGCAGGACACCGTAAGCCAAAAGAAAGTACTTCTTCACACAGCGCATAGTTAAACGATAGAGTCCGCTCCCACAAGAGGCACCCAACTTGGATGGCTTTAAAAGAGGATTAGACAAATTCATGGAGGATAAGGCTATCGGTGGCTACTAGCCACCATAGTCACCATAGCCACCATAGTCAGAGGCAGTATGCTTCTGAAAACTAGTTGCCAGAAGCCGCAGGAGGGGAGAGTGCTCTTGCACTCAGGTCCTGCTTGCAGGCTTCCCATGGGCATCTGGTTGGCCGCTGTGAGAACAGGATGCTGGACTAGAGGGGCCAATGGCCTGATCCTGCAGGCATTTCTTATGTATGTTCTTATGGCTCCCCATCCTTGCTCCAGAAAGGGCTACATCTAGAATGAGACTCACATGGTTACAGAAAGTGGTCACATCTGCTTTATTGTGCAGCAGAAATAGCCAAAACTAAGAACAGGTACATAATTACATATTGCAGGACAAAATACTTGCATAGGATAGCAAGTCGTCCATTTAAAGCTAGATCAAAACAAGTACTGCCAAGCCCAACAATCTGTCTCCGACACTGGCCAACTTATGAGTAAGAGTAATAGAGACATCCGACTCTTCTCCCCACCCCCAGTTTGTCCCCATCACTGGCGGTGGTGGTGGTGAGAACGGTGTTCAAGAGGTTCTGCTCATGGTTCACGACTTTAGGTATTGCCATAAGCAGCATGACCCAGGAACAACCACATTCAGTGTTAGGGCAACGCAGGCCTGTTTAGAAGGCTAGCTCTGCATTTCAGGCCCATGTGAGAAATCCCTACATAAAACAGCTCTCACATCCAACCAACCACGCAAAAGCATGCCACATAAAAGCCGGTGAGTAATATTTGACTGCAACGTCTTAATAATAGGATTGCAATGGAAAGGCAGTCTAGCTGGGCAGACTCACCCCACCCTTCAAGAATGGGGCTGTGCTGTAGCTGCCTCAGGTAGAACCACACACTGGCCACTTTCTGCCCATGGTCACAGGTGCAGGAAATACTCCAACATTTTGCCCAGCTTACTAGTTACGCACACTCAAAAGGCTCATTTAATTGTGTCTAACAACAGTCTGTATCTTAGGCTTGCATGCCAAAGGCACAAATTCCTTTGCTTGAAAATATATTTTAAAAAGAGAGACGGGCCATCACATCAAACACCTGAGACCTAAAGGGGTAATTACAACAAACCCTTTTAAACTACAATGGAGTTTTGTTGTTGTTGTTGTTGTGTGCTATCTAGGAGTGGAAATATTTCAAATCAGCATGGTGCAGTGGTTAGAGTGTTGGACTAGGACCTGGGAGACCAGGGTTCAAATCCCAACTCTGCCATGAAGCTTGCTAATGATCTTGGGCCAGTCACCATCAGACAGGAGATTGGCAAGCCACCGTATATGGCTGGTGGGCTTCATTTGGTTGAGTGGATAACAAACTTGGGACAGATCTGGCCCAATAGTAGCTGTTTCTCTGCCGCTCCAGCCTTCCAATGAATGTTCATCAAAATCTCAGTTTGTACTAGTGATTGTAAATTAGTCCAATTTCACCACCATCCACAATCCCTGAATATTGCCCATGCTAGCTGGGGCTGACAGGAGTTAAGAGTTCAACAACGTCTGGAGGGCCACAGGTTCTCCATCCCTGCTTTAGGAAGAATCCAAAATGGGAATAAGCAAAACATAAAGAAGATTGCTTCGGAGGAAGGGGGAGATAAACCATTGCAAAACTGTAGTAAAAAGGCTTGGTTCTATTCATCATATTAAAACGGTACTGTTGAATCACCGACTGTCAGGTTCAGGTTAGCAGGAGTCTTCTGAGAATCCCAGGTTGCCCAAAAGCAGCACTTTGACAACCAACAGTCGACAGATGAGGATCTCTTCCAACGGGCAGGCCATGAATAAGTAAAAGGAGGAGAGTGTGCAGTTTGCAAAGTGCTGCCACACTCTGCCCCTGGAGGGTGAAGCACACTCAAAATGGCACACAGGCCAAGCAAGGAGGGGATGCACACAGAGAGGGGACTCTTAGCACCAGCATTTGGGCTGCCTGGGTTACAATAGCAAATCCATTTAACACACACCCTGCCCCCATTTTGTTCAGTGCACTCACTGGCTAAACGGCGAAAATGGATGCTTCCCCCAGGATGCAGTCACCAGTGGGGAGGGGAGACAGGAGAGATAAATGTTTAAGCAAAGTTCTATTCTCTTAAGGTAGCGATGTGTGCTCCAGCCTCTGCACCACAGGGCATGTCTGTGTGTGTGTAGTTCACACTAACTCACAAAAAGCCGAATATTTGCATGAAGCGTGCCTGTTGTAAAAGAACCAATTCCAGCAATCTCACTTTAAAAAACCATGTTTTCCACCTCATTTTTCAGATATTGTTTCAGCTTCTGCAAGTAATGTGACAGAGTGAAAAGCTATACAAAGCTTCAAAATTTTGTTGTCCCCCCCCCCCTCAAATCCACACACAAATCACTGGTTGTTTTAGCTCATCTGAGAAGTCACCGGTAGCTTTCACCAGACATTGTCCACACATTTTGAAAGCTCATTATCACTACCATAGAGGTTAGAACTTAAAAATAAATTAAACAGATTCAGAGAATGCCAATTCATCACCAGACCCCAAAATCCATGGCTATGACAGTGATATGGCATCAACAGAGCCCTGCTTACTCCCTTCCTACTCTCTTCCTTGGCCCACAGGTCTCCTAATCTTCCTCAGTGAAAATGGAAATGCACTGCCTTCAAGTCAATTCCGACTTATGGGCCACCCTATGAATAGGGTTTTCATGGTAAGTGGTATTCAGAGGGGGTTTACCATTGCCTTCCTCTGAGACTGAGAGGCAGTGACTGGCCCAAGGTCACCCAGTGAGCTTCATGGCGGTGTGGGGATTTGAACCCTGGTCTCCCAGGTCGGAGTACAGTACCTTAACCACTTCACCACACTGGCTCTCAATCTTCCTCACTAGCCCACACTAAATCCCATAAAACTGGCTACTCTTGGGTTATTCAGCACACACTGTCTCAGAAAGTGAGATGAGCTATTCCAGTGGGGCGAGGCTAGGGAGGAGACACTCAGGCTGCATTCACAGTAATAATAGAAGTACTTAGTATTTACATTGTTCAAAGCACTTCACATATATTATTATCTTCATAATCCTTCCAATAAACCTGTAGATAATACTGACCTATCATCCCGTATTGCAGTTAGGAGGAAGCGGGGGGGATGGGGGAAGGATAAGAGATGGCAGCTTTTCTAAGGTTACCCAGAGAGTTCATGGCTCGGCTGGGATTTTAAATGGGGACCTCCAGCTCATAACCATTATGGCTTCACTTATGCTGGGTAGTTTAGCTTAGGTGCACTTCAAGTTATGTTTATGAAGGGATTTAACTGAAATGCTTTATGTTTCCTAATAATATACCGGCAAGAATTAAGGGCTCTGTAATTCAAAAGTTTAAATCTGTTTTCTCCTCCTGCCCCAATACTAAACTACACCTTTTTTTAATCAGCTTCACCTGCCACCACTGTGAGGCTCACCCCAACATGAGTAGCCGTGCACACAAGTTCTTTCCTGCCCCACCCAAAAGGGAATAAGCAGTCCAGGGGGCAGATGAAGAGTGTCTGGTTGCAATCTACCCACTGCAGCATGGCACACATTGCAGATTGGGGGGGGGGGAGAGAGAGAGACAGAGACAGACAGACAGAGAAAGAGAAAGAAGGTGACCCAATTTTAGGACAATCTAAAGCAAGGGTGTGGCCTACTCCACAGAATGGCCATCCTCATCTCAGCTGCAGATTTTGAAGGGATCATTCAGTGTGCTTTATTTTCTGCTTCAGATGCCAAAATGTCATAGGTTATCACACACTGGCAGAATTAGCTCAGGATACCTAGTTATGCATGCTACCCTCAATATCCAATAGAGCAGTCCACTTTAGGAGGACGACAAAGGCATCCCCCACTCCAGAATTAGGGGTCCACCTTGAAATTCAAGCCTTCCACAGAGCTATGGGACTCTGCCAGCTTCAAAGTTCATGGAGGCCTGGCCCACAGCAGAGCCAGCCTCGTGGCGAACCCTCATTACATCTTGTAGTACAATTTTTCACATGGTTCAGGTATGCTGTAGCATTTAGCTAAGATTTGGGGGGGGGAAACTTCCAGTCTTTGACTGTCTGGGGGGAAAGTGACAAGGAAGGTCCTTGAATGAGTGGTTGCAGGCCAGCTCCAGACACTCTTGGATGAGACCGATTATCTGGATCCATTTCAGTCGGATTTCAGGCCTGGTTCTGGCACAGAAACAGCCTTGGTTGCCCTGTATCATGACCTCTGTCGGGAGAGAGACAGGGGGAGTGTGACTCTGTTGATTCTCCTTGATCTCTCAGCAGCTTTCCATACCATCGACCATGGTATCCTTCTGGGAAGACTGGCTGAGTTGGGAGTGGGAGGAACTGCATCGTGGCGGTTCCGCTTCTACTTGGCGGCTCGGCTCCAGAAGGTGGTGCTTGGGGAACATTGCTTGGCACCCTGGACTCTCCAGTATGGGGTACTGCAGGGGTCAGTTCTGTCCCCCATGTTGTTCAACATCTACATGAAACCGTTGGGTGCGGTCGTGGAGCTTTGGACTGCGTTGCCATCAGTATGCTGATGACACGCAGCTCTATTTCTCCTTTTCATCTTCTTCAGGTGAGGCTGTCAATGTGCTGAACCGGTGACTGGCTGCGACAATGGACTGGATGAGGGCTAATAAACTGAGGCTCAATCCAGACAAGAATGAGATGCTGTTAGTGGGTAGTTTTTCTAACCAGATGGTTGATGTCCAACCTGTTCTGGATGGGGTTGCACTCCCCCTGAAGGAGCAGGTTCGTAGCTTGGGGGTTCTCCTAGAACCATCTCTGTCACTTGAAGCTCAGGTAGCCTTGGTGGCACTGGGTTGGTGGCCCAGCTACGCCCCTATCTGGACAGGGATAACCTGGCTTCAATTGTCCATTCTCTGGTAACCTCCAAGTTAGATTACTGCAGTGCGCTCTATGTGGGGCTGCCTTTGAAGATGGTTTGGAAACTGCAGCTTGTGCAAAATGCAGCAGCCAGATTGGTAACAGGGACCAGACGGTTCGAACATATAAAACCAATTCTGGCCCACTTGCATTGGCTGCCTGTATGTTTCCGAGCTCAATTCAAGGTGCTGGTTTTAACCTATAAAGCCTTACATGGCTTGGTACCACAATACCTGATGGAACGCCTCTCCCGACATGAACCCACCTGTACACTATGTTCAAGATCAAAGGCCCTCCTCTGGGTGCCTACTCTGAGGGAAGCTCAGAGGATGGCAACAAGGGAGAGGGCCTTCTCAGTGGTGGCCCCCAAATTATGGAATGATCTTCCTGACAAGGTGTGCCTAGCGCCAACACTGTTATCTTTTTGGCGCCAGGTCAAGACTTTCCTCTTCTCCCAGGCATTTTAGCATGAATTTTTAAATGGGTTTTAAAAAATGTGTTTTTTTTAATTTGTATATTTGTTTTTAATATTTTTAATTGTTGTAAACCGCTCAGAGAGCTTTGGCTATGAGGTGGTATATAAATGCGATAAATAAATAAATAAATAAATAAATAAATAAATAAATAATGTTCACCCTAGAGGCAGTTTTTGTGTGCTTGCGTGCTTGTGCCAGTGTGTTAGGTAAGGAACATTTCAACTAATAAGCACTTCACACCCCAGCAGAAACAGGTAGGGAAGCCTTTCTACGCATCTTGCTGTTATTAATCTTGTACTGCTTTATTTCTGAAAGCAGACTACAACAGAATCCAGCAATCCGGAGTCCACTAGCCAGCCATCCCCAACAGGCACACTATGTTGCCCATTCTGTAACATGCCAAAGGATTTTAGCTCCATTCTGTCAGGAGATGGAACTGTGTAGAGAGACTCCTGTTGACAAAAGCTGCCAGTGCAGTAGATTGCCAGGGTCATATTTTATCAGTGCACCAAGCATGCAGAACAATGGCTCGCATTATAGAGCTTTGTTACAAAGTAGCCTGTATGGAGGCAGAGGGAGAGAAGAGATGGGAGATGGGACAACTCGCAGGCACATATTCAAGAGTGGGATAGGAGGGAAGACTCGTTACTGCACCAGAACCTGCTGGTCAGATCCTCAGCAAAAAGGAAATAGGCACAAATTAAGAGGAGGCACACTGACAAAGAACCTGGTTTTTGTGTTTTAGCTCAAACATGGTGGTTGGGATCCAAAGTGCTACTGTTAAAAGGCCCCAGAGTTTCAAAAACAGCTTCCTACTGGCACAACACCTACTCTGCTTAAAAAAAAAGTTTTAAAAGTCTCTCAGTGAGCACACAGAACTACAATAGTTCTTTCTCCTTGCACCACCAAACAAGCATATACTGGCCTCATCCTCATGTCACGTTAAAACTAAGTTTTAGTTTAAAATGTGAATGTGCAGCGTGCCCATCACACTGCTGAAATCACAGGTGCTTGGCTCTTCCCTCACTTCTGCTGTGTTGCTGGGAGCTAAGCCATGGTCTAGCTTAGCATGACATCCAAACCCGGGCTCCTGGTTTGTTCCTCCAAATAAAGTACAAACTAAAAGAATTCTGGTTACCACCTGTGGTTTGTTTAGGAAGAAACAAACCATGAGTGCAGGTTCTGGCATAACACTATGCCAGAACATGGTTTAGCTCTCAGCAGCATGCCGGTAGCAGCAGGATGAGGGGGAGCAGCGAAGCACCCAAGTTTTCAGTAAGGTGCACCAGCACATTGAACATTCACATTTAAACCATAATTTTGTTTAACTATTATTTAAAATGTCATGTGAATCAAGCTGCCACTCCACTGCATGATATAATGGAAGAGGAGATGTGGAACTGAGAGAGCAATGGGGATAGGATCAAAATAAAGAAGATTTGGAAGCAGGTCAAAAAGTATAGCATATAGTTGTATAACTTGTGGATCCAATTTTATCTGCTTCTACAGCTGAACAAAAAACAGCTTGCAAGAGCCAGATCAACAGGAGGTGGGTGGGAGCAAAAGAGCCATGCTCCAGACCTCATAGAATTGAGGGAGGGATGTGCCAGAGCAGGGAATGGGATTTGGGAGTACCACAAAACCACACCCCAGTTCTGATGTTCCTCTGTCTTGCATGCACATTTAGACACAGAAATGCAGGAAGCCAGTCAGTCAGCACCAGACACAATGAACACAGGGTCTGAAAACACCTGTACCAGAGAACAGATAAGCTGAGAGGTTAACCTCCTGGGGTTCCCACAGCCCTCTGGAAAGTCTGCTTGCCCCAATCAGCTATTCAGATTGTACTTTCACATTTATTGTTTTTCTCCCTGCCACTCTCAAACCATAGCAGCTGGTTTCCTGTTTGGCTTAGAAGATGCTTTTCAAAGCAAAGACACCCAGAACAATGTAAAAAGCAAAGGGAACAGACAGAGAGAAATCACACGTCAAGGACAGATCATTTGGTACAGCACCAGCCTCCTACATTTTAGGATGGGGGCGGGGGAGAGGGAGGGGACAAAGAAAAAAGAGAGAAGCAAATGCTGACCTACCACTATGTCATGATATAGCCTATTGAGATGATTCTTTCACAGAGCTCACATAAGCCCTGCAGGGGAAAGGGTGGAATTCTGGCCAAAAATAATAATTAAAAAAAATCAGTTTGCACATTCTGTGCTTTAGCTGCATTCACATGACTGCATCTTCCAATCCAGCAAGAGTGAACCATGTGGAGGACAGCAATCTAATACATACCTACACAGGAGAAAGTCCTACTAAACTCAGAAGGGCTTGCTTGTGGGGAAGCAAGAAGAAGATTGGGCTGCAATTCCTACTAAAACCATTTAAGGACTGCACCATTAAGTGCCAATGGGCCACTACAGATACAACACCTAGAACCAACGCTATAAAAAATTCACCGTTTGTTGTCAGTGCTCAAGCATATGGATATTAAGTGATATACATGTATGTATGGCCCTAAGTCCTATTCCACTACTTTAAATGGGACTTAGAAGGTGTGGCAAGAACATCCCACAATTCCCCTTTTATTGTTATGTAGAGAGGAAAATGGCCTCCCCCTCCCATCATGGACACCCCCTCGGAAGGGGTGAAGGGTCTATATATGTATGAGGAAGGAAGTGTGTTGCTCTGAAAGAAGAGTCTCTATTCCCCACTGAAAATGGAAATGGACTGCCTTCAAGTAGATTCTGACTTATGGCGAACCTATGAATAGGGTTTTCATGGTAAGCGGTATTCAGAGGGGGTTTACCACTGCCTTCCTCTGAGGCTGAGAGGTAATGACTGTCCCAAGGTCACCCACCCCACTGAAGGAGAAGTTAAAAGAAAAGAAGAAGAATATAAGGTTAATTACACTGAAGCAAATGCTGCTGATGAACAAGGCCCAAGCACTGAGCTCACTAGGTATTTTACAGCACGCCAGAAATTTTCTCCAACACCATTTAAAAAAAGGGCAGTCTCGAATGTGCAAGATCAGGAACTAAGTTCCCAATCCTAATTTCCTCTCTGCCACAAACTCATTACTTAAGGCCACTGTGCTCTCGGCTTCAGATGATGTACATGAAACCACTTTGAGCACTCAAAAAAGCACCAAGTAACATCATGCTAAAACTCAAGCCTTTCAGAGTAAAATTACATTGACTCTGTTCTACATGCAGGTCATGGGCACTAGCGTATTCACTGGCCCACCAGCCCCACAGGAGACAGCAACCCAACTAGATGGCAAGCACCGCTGCTGCAGCGCCTTGGCATCTGCTACAGCTTCCACCCCAGATGTGTGGTTGGCAGTTTGCAGGTTTAAGCCCTAGCCCAGCCTTTCAACAGTTCCAGAACTAAGGGGAGAAGGAGGGAAGCATAGTTAAGAGGCTGGGACAAAACAGAAATAACATCACAAAGAGGTGGTTGCAGGGCTAACAGACAGGAAGAGTGTGTATGTATATTGTCGAAGACGTCCCCATGGCTTACAGCTGGCCTCAAGAATAAATAATCTTATACAAAGACAGATCAGAAACAGTATGACAGATTCCACCAAGGAGAGATAAAGATACAGTTTTCCCTGAATTATGCTTACAGTGCTGTGATAAGAAAAATGTCGCAAAATGAAGAATTTCACACTGGTGGCTGCTCAGACCTTCTTAAATCATATATCCTGTACATATGTACAGCAAGACAGAGACAAAAACCACATTATCAAACCTTTATTTTATTTTGTATTTGGTTCTTGGGTTTAAATTGTATTCTTGTTCTTGTTGTTTATTGAAAAATTTAATAAAAAAATGTTGTTTAAAAAAAACCCTTTATTTTGAGCTCCCCCATGCAAGACCCCACCCAGCCTCGCATGTCCATGCAGTCCTATGCCAATGTCACTCCTATTCTTCTAAAGATTCTTTTGCCCAGCATTCTAAATGGTCCCAAGGCCTTTTGGATTAATGACATGGCTGTGTAATTGCATGCCAGTTCCTCTTCAACTTGGCCTGCCTTCAGGATACTCAAGCATTAAGTGGTAGTTACTGAAACCCATGGATGGCAGAACGGAAAAGGAAGGAATGAAAGAATTGGCACAGTACAGTTCTGCAGAGACGGGTCCTTCCGAATCCAGGACCAGAACCAAGTCACTCAAAGTTGTGAAGATATCATGGCTGTTTTTTCTTGCCCAGCGAGTGAGAGAAGGCAACCATCATTAGTGTTACAACACTCTTCCCAGTGTAATGCAAGGCAGCAATCAAGGAAGGAAACACCTCTTGGGCTAGCTGGTAAATGTGATTCTAGACAGCTGCTGAGGTGTATTTGTCTATCCAAATTTATATACCGCTTAATTGTGAAAACCTCTAAGTGGTTTACAAAAGAGGTATAGTGGCTGAGCATGACATCCCACAAACCCAGACATCCTGGGTTCAAATCCCAACGTGACCGCAAAGCCTGCTGTGTAACCTTTGGCCAGTCACTATTTCTTAACCCAACCTACCTCACAGGGTTGTTTTGTGTGGAAAAAACAGGTGTGGGGAGGGTGAGAGGAGAAAACTTTGAGCTCCTTAGAGGAAAAGCAGGATAAAAATTAAGATTAAATGGTTAAAAGGTGGGATCTGAACAGTGACAGTCCTGCTCTCTGACACTATCGGACAGTAGCTCTCAAGAGTCCTCAAGAGAGTCCGCTTTCCCCCCTTGGTGTTCCCTTCTAACATACCATGTTTATGATCCCTTCTGGCATGAGCTGCCATATATCACCAAGATTTTTGTAGCTGAAAACACAGAGGAGAGTTCTAAGTGACTACCATAGTTAATGCTAACAATGACTGAAGGCATCTGAGGGGCCTTCAATTAATATCTGCACCCCACACAGAAAGGCAGGGCTGAAAAATAAAAATATCAAAACAGAGTATTAGCTTAGTCACAGTCTCCGTTGCCATCTGCCTGGCTTTCCTCTCTCTCTCATCTATCTATCCACACCCTCCTGTCCAGCCAAGCAAGTTAAGCAGAAGGGAAGGAAGCTTTAAAAAGAGAAAAAAGAAAGAACGAAAGAAAGAAAGAGGCAGCAAGAGGTCAAACGCATCACCCACAGCTGCCTGACAACAGGCCTCCAATTCCCACAGAACAGTAGCGTTTGTTAAAGTGAACCTTGCCTAAGCCTGGCTTGTCAACACCTCCCAAACTGGCTGGCCAAAAAAGCCTCTTGTGAGACTTTTATTACCTTCTGGTTTTCATGTGCAGAGTCACTCGTTTGAAAAAGTTTCCCCGCGGGGAAAGAGTTTCCCTCAAAAAAACACTTACCACCCTCAGTGCTTCGCTGGGGTAGCAATGTCTGACAGACAGGGGTGCTTTTGAAACAAACCACGTGTGAAGAATGAGGCTGCTGCTGTTGTGTGAAAGGGCCAAGGGTCTGAGTCTGCCCCCCATCTATGGGGAGGTGTGAGGCTGACAGGGGCAGTTAACTATATTAAAGGCCCCTCCCATATTCCCTTGGGGTCCCTAGGATACCAGAGGTGGGTGTGAAGAAGCCACACCACAGCAGGTGCCACACTGCTGAGGTAACTTGCTCTGTCAGTGAAAGATTTAAAATGCCTCTTCAGTCCTATTACTATGAGTGCTGCCCAGTAATAACCCCCCCCTGACACCACCATTTCTGGCTTCAAAGGGGCCAGTTCTGATGAGTGTTTTCTGCCTTGCACAAGATGAGGGCAAATGGCAGCCAAACACAAAACCCTGGCCCCACCTGGCCCTTAAGCAGGGTGTGCTTAAATACAGGCATTTAAAGACTCCACACCTAACTAAGTCTAGATTGTATGTCAAAATTAATCCGGTATTTGTGTCACACAATGCTTGATCTTAAAACCTAGAGTTAAATATGCAAAGTAAGTAACTTTACATAGATATAGAATAAATCATGCAAAATGAGCACTTTTCCCAGACACAGGCAGAGGCAAGGACTAAACTAGCGGCACTCGTGTCCTTCTAAGCGCCCCCTGTGCTTTTGAGTCCTCATTTAAGCCTACTTTTAGAACTGGAAACCTTTTATAAGTATTTCTAAACTATTCTCCTGCCTGTAGCTTCAAGGGAGCTAAAAAGAATTTAAAATATATAGAAATGCATCACAAAACAATGAAAACAGAATACATTAGTGAGCACAATACAGCAGAAAGCAAATCTCAAATTAAACCCAAGATGGATGACAAGGAAGAAAGAAAAATCAACGCCAAAAGCCGATCAAAATAAAACAGTTGTAAAAGCACACTGGAAAGCCTCCAGTGTGGGCAGAAGTTCTACACCCTAAGCCATTGGTCTTCAGCTAGACCCAATAACCGCAGCATTACGGCCACAGAGACATATGATAAAAACTTAAGGAATGGGTTTCAAGATGCATGCTTGGGTGAAAGATAGGTCTGGGTTTGAAAATGCTGGAGACTACTGACATAAGCAATGCAGCCTTTTTCTGTGTGGCGAGCAAGGCCTCTGCTAAAAATCTCTACAAGCAGGCATGTTCTCTCTCCTCCACCCACAAAATTGTGGGACAGCTTACCGGAGGAAATACGCCTGGCGCCTACGGTTCTTTCTTTTAGGCGCCAGGTTAAGACCTGGCTATACTCCCAGGCATTTTAATGTTTAATGTTTTATGTTTAATGTTTTAGTTTAATGTGTTCCTCTTTGTTACTGATTTTATTCTATATTGTATTTTAATCTCGTTTTGTACATCGCCCAGAGAGCTATTAGCTATGGGCGGTCTAGAAATGAAAATAAATAAATAAATAAATAAAACACCCCATGTCCTCAGGACACAGGGTTCTGTCTAGTGCCAGTCCTACTCAGACCCATTGAAATGAATGGCTATGACTAAATTAGGTCCATTAATTAAAATGGGTCTACTCTGTGTATAACTCAGTTGGATACAATCCACTGAAATTTTACCTCTCACAACCAAAATCTGCAATTTTGAAAAAATGTTAACACTCACACCTTGCTTGTATCGTTTTCAGTGTACGCTGCGATCACAACAGCTATAGCTTGGGTAGGTTTCTGAATGGAAGCAAAGAGCCTCCAGAGGTCAGGCTCAATGCCAAATCGTAAAATCTCTGGTCTGCACAGAACGCAAACTCCTTTAAGAGACAGCTTTGATTTGTCAAGATGGGTACACAACGCCCTCAAACATTCACTCAAGGTGAATTTATTAGGCTTCTCAGAAATGAACATGGGAGGAGTGGGAAAGCCCCAACAACCATGGCAGAATCTAAAATGTGCCATTATCTGGGAACATTTCTAGCAGTGCCAAAACAAACAAGTCTCCCCCCCCCCGAACATCTCCTTTTTGGTACTCCTCACAAAAAATAACATCTGCTTATTAATTTGTCCTCATGGACGTCATCATATAACCAAATCTTATTGGTTATGTTGAGCCACACCATTTTTAAAAACTGAAATCTGGTCAGTGTCAGCACATAAGCAGCGAGACAGCGACACAAATTAAGTAGCATCACCAACATG
Organism: Rhineura floridana; assembly: GCF_030035675.1. Classification (NCBI taxonomy): domain Eukaryota; kingdom Metazoa; phylum Chordata; class Lepidosauria; order Squamata; family Rhineuridae; genus Rhineura; species Rhineura floridana. The sequence goes on along the minus strand of NC_084494.1, from coordinate 32,308,246 downwards.
ACTAATCCAGGAAGGAGGAAGTTGCAGCTGCAATAGCCCTTGCCAATACTGAGCTAAGTGAACATGCACACGCCAGTTTTCACCCTGCTAAAAATCATTAGTTTTGACCTGAGAGTCAACCATGGTAAACGTTCCACGCAACCCTATATGCATCTGATGACAAATAGTTAAGTCACAATCAGAGATGCAGGACGGCAATTGAGATGGACCACTGCTTTGACCCAATGTGGCAGTCCTTCTGTCCTTACTCTGTTTTAAAAATAGACGATAATTATTTTCCTCTGTGTTCCAGTATAGAGCTAGAGAAGAAAGCTCTGGGCTGGTTTATCCAGACAATTTCACTCTGAAAGACAGATTTTGCTAAGGAAACAAGGCAAGCCACACTTTGGCTTTTATAAAAATAGTCACAGTGTTAACAATCTCCCCACCCCTTCTCTCTCCTCCCGGAGACTGGCAGCTTCCACATTCTGAACGGTTTTTTGTTGTGTTTTGTTTTAAGAAGCCCATCCCACCCTAGGACAATTATCCCAAGGAGCCAAGCACACAGGCTTCTGCCCCTAATGGGAAGCGACATTCCCGTCCATAGTCCTGTGCTGCAGTCAGGGCAATTCGGAGAGTGTAAATGTTCTCCATTAGAGTATAAGGCGGGAGCATTAAAAATTCAGCTTTTGCATAGGGGTGGGGGTGTTGTTTTTAAAAGAGGATAAAGGGGGTAGACATAGGAAGAAGTAACCCTACAGGATGTGGGTATACCAAAGAATGCACTTTTCGTAAGTGGCTATAAATAGACAATCCTGGTTTTTAAGCCACAGATACTTTTAATGTGGTTGCAGGAACAGGGCTGTGTGCCTGCTACAATTCCATAGAAGTGCAGAATATGGTATTGGCCACAGAATTCATTAAGAAGAACCATACAAGTTTCTAGCACTCATGCCTTTGAAAATATGCTTGTGGGTGACACTTGCCATGATCTCAGCAGACAAGGCCAGGGTTCAGTAATCTGCATAGCATTTCACTGCCCCTCACTGGAAAAGCCAAACCAGAATAAGTTATGCAGAAACAAACATTGAAGAAGCATGTGTATAAATTTGCATATGTTTATCCAGGCCATACAATACGATTTTCTTTGACAACCAATTTTTAAAAATATCAAGTACACACAGCCCAGTCTGCATAACTATTGGAGCATTACTACATAGCACAAAGTTTCTAAATCTAATCCCTTCTCCCCTATATTCTAGCCCATCCTGAATTACTCAAAAGTCACTTTGCAGCCATTAAAAGCAGCTGCTGTGCACCACTTTGGAAGTCACCAATTTGATGAAGATGGCAGGATTACCCGTAGAATATACTGGGGCATCTCAGCCCACTTTCCTCAGTTTTATTTTTGCAAACCCATCCTACCCCCTCCAGGAATCCAGATTAATTTTGTGTCATAATGTGTATTTGGAGGGGCAAGAATTATAATTATGACTTATTACCCCATCTCTTCAAGTAACCTAAAACCTAGCTGTGTGGGGTAAAACCCCACTGTTCCACACTGGTGACAGGAGGCATCCCAAAAGGTGTAGTCACTTAAAGACTGGGCAATATATATTCTGCAATTCAACACACATACAGAGACTATGGTGCTGGGTGCACTACATGGCTTTCTGAGAATCCAAGTATTCATTTTAGAAATAAATCTGGTTTTAATCCTTTAGGCTACAAAAGATGGGCCTGAAAGTACACAGGTATTGCCTGATACAATCTCAAAATCAGAGGTATGACTATATGAGACTGCCAGTGATGGAGATGGATGTGGAAACGGCACTTGCAACCGATCACAATGGCCAGAAACGTATCTCATATTCTCTGGATGTAGAATTCTACACACATTCTGCTCTTGCACAGAACAGCAATATGCACACACACATGTGCTATAAAAATGTCTCTTGCCTCTGGTCAACAACTACCTGTTCACCAGGGCCTAGACAGCTCACTGAAGCAATATCTTCTGTAAAAACTAACCCCCCCCCCAAATCTGAACCCTGCATTATCCACCAGACTACTGTGGCTCTCATTTAATTAATTATTTTGAGACCTAAAAATCTATACCTCTGCTGTTGGAGGAAGTGTGCCTCTAAATACCAGTTGATAGGACTCACAGATGGGAAGAGTGCTGTTGTATTCAGGTCTGGTTTGTGGGCCTCCAATAGGTATCTGTTTGGCCACTGGGAGAAGAGGATGCTGTACAATCTCGTTTAGATTACTGCAATGCGCTCTACGTGGGGTTACCCTTGAAAACAGTTCAGAAATTACAGCTGGTACAAAATACGGTGGCTCGTTTACTTACGAATAGCCGCCGTTATGATCATATTACTCCAGTGCTCTATAATCTACACTGGCTTCCAGTTGCTTTCCGGGCTCAATTCAAGGTGTTGGTATTAACCTTTAAAGCCCTGTACGGTGTCGGCCCAGTATATCTGATGGAGCGCCTCCACCGTCACAAATTGAGCCGCCCTACAAGATCTGCCACGCAGGGCCTTCTCTCAGTCCCACCAACTAAAGTGGCTAGGTTGGTGAGGACTCGAGAGAGAGCTTTTTCTGTGGCGGCCCCCTCGATCTGGAACTCCCTCCCAATAGATCTTCGTCATGCCCCTTCCCTGGATATATTTCGCCGGGGCCTGAAGACTTGGCTTTTTAATCAGGCCTTCGCAACCTTTGAGACCTCTAAGGTGAATCAGCCTTGAACTAAAATGTTGATAAATCTATTATATTGTAAACTTTGTATTGTACTGTACTGACTATATTTATTATTGTATTTTATCGTGTTTTATTGTTCGCCGCCTAGAGTGGCCATCGGCCAGATACGCGGCTTATAAATTAAAGTTTATTATTATTATTATTATTATTATTACAAGACCAACCTTTGGTTTGATCTAGTAAGGTTCTTGTGAGAAGTAGGCTTTAGTCAACAGCATTAGTCAAAACAAAATTGTGCAGAGGCAAAATTTAATAGGAGAGGTTGTGGAATACAGCAAGCTGCCTTGTGCAGAGTTAGACTATTGGTCCGTCTAGCTCAGTATTGTTGACAGCTCTCCAGGGTTCCCGAAAAGAGTATTTCCCAGACCTACCTGGAAACATCAGGGATTGCACCTGGGACCTTTTGCATGCAATGCATGTACTCTACCATGAAGCCATGGCCCATCTGAATGAGCATACTTGTTTCTCTTTTGAGGACATTTCAGCTGTCACATATTGTAATAAGGAATGAGAAAGGGAATTAAGGAAATGTTAAAGATTACTTCTCTTTAATAATAAACAGCAGCTTTCCTCTTAAGTTTTCTCCAGTATATCCAGGAAAAAAAAAACTTATTAATGTTTTGGTAATTTGCAAACACATTATAAATAAATGTTATCAATTTGTTGATTAAAAGGCAAAACAATGAATCAACTAAAAAAAATCATGGGTCATCAGTCCCACTCAAATTCTGGTACCCAAGAACCCAAGAATTTTCAGAGTCTTAACAACTTGCTAGCATATGTCTACACTCTGAGACCATACAGAGATACCCAGGAATATGAGCTAGCAAGGAACCATCAAGCCCATCACATCTGCCTGCATTTCCCCCTTCCGGGGAGAGCCAGTCCTTCCCGAGCTAACTGAAGACGATGGGAACCACGGCTGTGAAGTGAACAAGCCACCTCCAGCAGGGTTCCGCGGCGCCTCAGCAAGGCGGCAGTCAGTCGCCTTTGTGCAGCCCCCACCAGCCCTCTGCCCAAAGCCAGCATGCGCCAGCTGCCATGCGAGCACTGCGAAGGATGGTAAATCAGGGCAGCAGCTTGATGAAGTTGCAATTGTTAGGTAAGCAGACAACTAGCAGTGCATTTGATACCCCGGGGCAGGATGGAAAAGTATGACAGACGAAGAACTCAAACATGCTAGGGACCGACTAGGCAGTCTGGACTAAAGCATGCAAGGAAACTCCTGTTTTAGCACAAGCTAAACTTCTGGAAATGGACAGCCAAGGAGGAGATTGGCTGATACAAACATCAGTGTAAGGCTGTGAAGACCCAACTGCAGCCAGTCTTTGGTTCTGCTGTACACCTAAGTATCCAAAATTCCTTTGCCAATCCATCTCTTGCCAGCAAAACACAGGTCCTTCTCATCCCTAGCTCTGCCTGAGGTCCATTCCATATTGCATGCATGAAACATAGGTTAGGGAGAAAAGTTTTTTTAAAAATACCTACAAACAAAGCAAAAAACTATTATTATTTTTTTAAAAATGAAAAGCCAGGAACTCCTTTAGTGAAGATTTATTTATTTATTTAGTGGGAGAACCACACATTTTCAGAGTTGCTTGAAAAACAGGACAAAGCATCTGCTAAGGATGGAGATGTTCAATTTTAAAACTCAACACTGTGCCTCGAAGACCTCATAAACCTGCCACTATTGTTGAGTTCTTTCATGTAAAAGTAAAAATAAAAGGACTAAGCCAAGTTTTATTAAGAACAAATAGGGTTGGCACATTGGTAAATAGGGCAATACTAAAAGAAAGAAACAGCAGCTCCCCCCGAGGAGAATGGTTTCTTCCTTATAGATTCATGCCAATAGATTGCACGTCTGTAAGGGCAGGCTTGCTACGACCGGGATAGCCAACAAGGTACCCTCCAGATATTGCTGGACTACAGCTCCCCTTATCACTGATCATTGGCCATACTGAACGGGGAATCCACGACATCCGGAAGGTACCACATTAGTTCCCCTGTGGTATGCTATATTGCCTTATAGCCAGGAAGCTTATTTACTCAACTCCCTATTAATATGAGTTTGACAGGGTTTTTTCCTGTGGTTGAAACCGGTATTTGTACGTAAGGGTTGAGTTATAGTTTCCGTTTCTTTGGGTTCCGCTTGTTTCTATGCCATTGGATTTAAAGGGCAATGAATAAGTTACTGGGTTGCCATTTTCTATCGCTATTGCTTAATTTAAATTTTAACTTAATATAAACACTTTAAGATATACAAATAAACTACTTCATTTTTTAAAAAATATCCATTGCTCTATGAACTTTTTTTTGCTTAATATGGATGAATTATTTAGAAGTTGGTTCATAGATGTTTTTATTGTTTAAAACCTTGAAGAAAAATGAACTCAAGGCACTTTTGAGAAATTAATGTCCTACTTTCATGATGACTTCCACAGCTCACTAATTGCCTCTGGCTGGTCCCACTTTTCCCAGCCCTCCAAAAATTCAGGTTCCTCTATGCCCTGTTTTCCAGCCCTCAGCTTGCCAGTTTATTTAATCCTACTCTTTGCTCTTTTATTATTTTTCCAACACACATGGCTCCTCTCTCACTCAGGTCCTGTATGACATTTTTCCTCCTTCCAAAATGAGGGGCATAAGTCCCGGGGGGAGGGAGGAGAAGAATGTGGCCCTTCAGGTGTTGATGTTGGACTCCAGCTCCCTTCAGCTCCAGCCAGCATGTAGTTCAGAGACAACTGGAGGGCCACAGGCTCCCCACCCCTGCCATAAGCAAAAAATCATTGCCCTTTACTCTTTCCTTAGTATGATATGTGCCATTATTTTGTAACCACATAATTTTACTTTCTATTTGGTATTATCTAGTTTTATTAATGGTAATAAAAGAAAATGGGTTTGATAAAACTACCAGCTGACTTTTTCATTTAGATTAGAACACACAACACTTTTCCAGTTATAAAAACTCTTGCAGTTTCCCCAGCTTTAAGGAAAAGGTGCGTTGTGTGTAAACTTCAAAAACTGAGTCAACAACTCTCCCAACACTCCCATTCCCTTTTGCCCAGCAGCAGGGGCAGGGGAAAAGGAGAAGGGTATGAAGCTATGTGTCAAATGAATAATAATTGTGAGATATCCAAAAACAAAGTCTTAATCTTAAAAGACATGTAAGGGGGTGGAAGAGAGCAACCCAATGAAACTTTATTTATCCTGGCACGCTAGCTGAGGAAGCAACAGAGATGGGCGTTGAAAGGTGAAAGGAGAGCCTTAACTTAGTCTGTAGGCCAACTCAAGACGGACAAGAAGAGATCCCAAAAGGAAAAGAAGAAAGTCAACATCCCATGTAGTTTAGGACTGGAAGTAGAGACTTCTTGGTTCCATTTGCAGTTTTGGCATATTGGACTAGGATGCAGGATTTCCACATTCCATCCTCAAGACAAGGAAAGGAGCCAGGGCTTGTAGAGCTCAAAGCAATCTATTGACCAAAGCCAGAAAAGGCCTTTAGGTTAATTGCAGCCTCAACTCTCTCTCTATCTTTCTTAAGAACTTCCTCCATAAGGGGGTCCACTACCCTTGATGGCTATCAATGCTCAAGCTGAATATTCTCACCCAGGCAGCTACTGCATCTGAGTCACCCTCCCCTATGAGGAAAGGAAATGGCTTGCTAACACAAGGATGAAGTCAAATATGGTGGCCCCTTCAGCTTCAACACATGCATCCCCACCAAACTAGCCAGAGGCAGCTGTTACTCTTGCCAAAAAGAAGAGAAATATCCCCAAATTTGCCAGGTGCTACCAAGACAAGATTCCTCCTCCTCCAAGCAAAAGCAACATTGTTAACCCTCTCATTGTCAAGAAACAGCTTGACACTTTAATTTACCAAATGTTCCACTAAAAGTGATGGGGAATCTCAAGCCTCAGGGCTGAATGTCCAGGCCTCTGTGATCTTCCCAGGCAGTACCCTCTCTCTGCAGGACACACCCCTCACCGGCCCTTGCTTCACACCACAAGTATTTTTGCCTGGCTGAAATGTGTCCGGATAATGCTTCTTTGCTTGCTTGGAGGACAGCAGGTGTGTGTAGTAACCAGACAACAGCACAAAGGTGAAATCTACACTGTTGTTCTGGCCACTTTGGCCTGCGGTCCTGCGCATATAACTGGCATGTGGCTCTCGGAATACTGCCGAGAAGGGGAAGCGGTCCTCGGACTGAAAATGGTTCCCCACCCCTGCACTGAACTCTCAAGGCCTCACCAAGCTCCAATCCAACCCTGTTCCACAGCACTGGACCAAGAACGGTGAGGGTGCCACTGTTTTACCTGACTGGGGGGGGGGGAGGATAGCTCAATCAGAAGCCGACTAAAAACACTGCATGCAGCCAAACCCAGATTCAATCTTTGGCATCTCCAGATAAGAAAAAACAAGTAGCAGGTAACAGGAAGGTCCCTTTTCTGCCCAAGACCCTGGAAAGCCACTGCCAGTCAGAGTAGGCAATAGCAGGCAAGATCAGGATGAGAAACCTTTTTCAGCCCAAGAGCCACATTTTTGGGGAGGCAATCTACACAAACGCACACACCTCTCTATTCTTTCTCTAGGCAAGCTAAGGGCATTATAGGAGTTCATGTACACATTTCAGCTAAACAAAAACACCCCGGGTGCAAAGCAGGGCCAAGGGGAGGTGGTGGCCTGGAGAGGGTTCCAGCGGTTAGATAGAGAGGGCTGCATTTGGCCCCTGGGCCTGAGGTCTCCTCACCCACTCCTGAGTTAGATGGACAAACTGTATGACCCTGTCAGGCACCCTCCTGCGCTCCCAAACTGACGTTAGGCAATTCTGCCCATTCCCGAGTTGTAGTGCAATTCCCTGTCAATCCACACGCTATACCCGCCTCTTCTCACAGGTTCCACAAAACTACCTCTTCCACGAAGCCCATCCCTCAGCCCCAGCCAGTGACGGCACATTTCCCCACAATCCTCACATGGTTATCTGTGCTTTTCTCATCCCTCTTCACCAGCCCTCTCCAACCTGTTATCCTCCAAATGATGTTGGACACCACCTCTCATCCTCCCCAGCCAGCTGTGGCTAATGATCAGGGTTGACGGGAGATGGAATCCAGCAAAATCTGGAGCGGATGACATTGGCTACCTCAGCTTTATGTCGTAAGCTCCTTGGAGCTTAGGTCTAATTTGATCTCCCCCTTCATTTTCACATTGCTCCCCCATCTCAGTTCTCCTCCAGTTCTGTTTTCTCTCTCTTCCAGCTTTCGTCTGTGGATTAAGAAACATTTCTTTCGCCACAAATCTGCTCAGGAAGGCCACACAGACCACAAATGTAATCAATTTGCATCTGCAGAAGAGCTGTTGGTTTTCACCTACAAGGTCAGGGTGAGCGGGAGAAGAACAAGGGTTCCAGGATCCTCGGCCCCTCACATTTACAAGGTCATACCGTCGGGGGAGCAGCTCACCAGGCCTTTCGCATGTGGGAAAAGCTGGACGAGACGATGTGGCTAAGAAGAATATGGGCGCAAGAGACAATCAATACAGCTTAGCCACAGACCACGCATCCCTTGAGGAGATGGATTTTTACGTATCTTAATAGACATGCAAATTATCTGGGAGAATTAACTAGGTCACCATACCATCACTACCGTTTGCAGGCTAACAGGAGAATGAGAGTGCATGCAAAGCGTGTATAAACAACGTGGGAGAAGAGACACCGCACACGGGGGGGGGCAGGGTGCTGGGGAGAGAGAAGAGAGAATGGAAGGGAAAGAGGGAGAGCCAAGGGCAGAGCCTAAAGTGCTGTTTGATGTTCAGCAGCTTGCAAACAAAGCGGTTAAATGGAGCGAGCTGTTGGGGGGGTATTTCGGAGGGCGAAAGCAGGTACAAAGCCCCACATTAAGGCTGCAAGAGAGACAGAAAGATGGCAAAGAGGAATGTTCAAGACGGATCTTAAGAACTGTGGGGGAGGGGAAGAGCAAGAGAGAATATCAGGTAAAGCTGAAGGGACAAGTGTCCTTGAGGGGTTGGAAAGACACCATTTACTTCTTGTGGAGCTCTCAATATACTGTACTCGGGCGCCTTATGCTTCCCTCCCTCGTTCCGTAACTCAGCACCCCTACCTTAGAAAAGGGCGAAGGAAACCGATAAGAGGAAAGGATGCTTCACAAGGACATGCCTTCAGAAAAGCCGAGTCAATGTTTTTGCAATCATATGGAACGCTTGCAGCCACCCTCTCTCGAGAACCCGAGGTCGTTACATTTTATTAAATGCATTTTCAAGTTTATATAGGATAAGCCAGCATATTGTTTGCAGAGGACTAAGAGTTTCCCTTCAGTACAAATGCCAAGAATACAAGCGAGACCTAAAACAAATTGTTGCAGGATAATCCCCACCGCCACCAACCCAGGAATGCTCCTTGTCAGGGTTCCAGACAGCCAGGCGCTCCTCCAGGATAATATAAAACTACAAGGAGTTCAAGCATGGTGTGGTGCTCTATTTCCCATCCCCATCTCCAACCGATACTCAACACTGCACAGTTCCTGAGCATGCTCTCTTCTTAAGGGGTTGTAATTTTTTCCTAAAGGTGGCAGTGGTTGTTAATATTTCTGCAAACGTTAGGGCTATCGGCCCTCTTGTTTTTCAGCAGCTCTGTTTTGGCTCCAATCCTGTTAACATGCTCAACTGGCAGCGATTAGAGAGAGCGATTCTGCATTTATTGATCTGAAATATTTATAGACCGCTAAACATGAACAAGAGAGCCAGTGTGGTGTAGTGGTTAAGGTGTTGGACTACAACCTGGGAGACCAGGGTTCGAATCCCCACACAGCCAAGAAGATCACTGGGTGACCTTGGGCCAGTCACTGCCTCTCAGCCTCAGAGGAAGGCAATGGGAACCCCCCTCTGAATACCACTTACCATGAAAACCCTATTCATAGGGTTGCCCATAAGTTGGAATTGACTTGAAGGCAATCCATTTCATTTTCCAAACATGACCAAATATTATAAAACAATAAAACAACAGACAAAAAGTAATTTTCCTTAGAGAGATCCTATATTTCTCAGTAACACAACAGGCCATGAGAAATTAAAAAAAGGGGGGAGAGGAAAAAATTTAATTTTCAACAACAAAAAAGAAACCAGGTTGAGCATGTGCTCTAATTTAATTCTCAAAATCACTCTATTAAGGCAGGCTATGCTCAGGCAAGAGTTCACTCCAGCATATATATTTTTAACTATCAAAGAGTTTGCACTATGACATATAATACTAATACATAATATAATACTAATGCTTTGATTTGGATTCCTGCATTGAGCAGGGGGTTGGACTTGATAGCCTTATAGGCCCCTTCCATCTCTACTATTCTATGATTCTTTGATTCTACAGGTGGCACATCTTTGCTGTTTTTCAGCTCTCAGACCCTGGATGATGCCATGTTGATCATTGCCCCCCCCCATGACCAACGAGGGAATCCAAAAGTGCGCATTCGCCACGTACCCCTTGGCCAAAGAGGATGGCATCATCAAACAATGGGTAAGGTCAAATTATCTCCAGAAGTTTGAACATGGAGACCCCCATTACTAATCCACTTGGCTAAGCTATGAGCCCCTACGGCTGAAGCCAGGGCGACATTGATTACCCAAGGTAGTTCTGTTGTCTGTCTAGGTCAGAGGTAGGGAACCTATGGCCCTCCAGATATTGCTGGACTCCAGGTCTCATTAGTCCCAGCCAGCATGGCCAGTGATTATGGGAGCTGTAGCCCAAAAACTTCTGGAGGGCCTTATGTTCCCTGATTTATGCCTATGCCCTTCTTTACTGTCACAAGCACATAGAGAAATGAGCATGCTTTTTCCTTCATTGCTTAGCAACTTCAGCCACATCCCACACACTTCGATTTAAGGGGTAGGGCTCTCATGCATGCCAAAGCCCCCTCTACCTCTCCCTTAACAACATTCTGACACCCTGATCCAAAATGTCTTTGTTAAATACTCCTTTGTTAAAGCGATGCTCCCAAGCCACCAGCACCTTGTTCAGACCATGAACAGGTTACACTAAATGCATGAAGGGGAGAGAACAAGGGAGGCCATAGCTGCAGGGATCACCTTACCCTCTTGGGTGTTCAGCCACAGGGCCATACAGAGGCCTAATGTGGCTGCTGTCTGAAACCCCCCTCCTCAATTCAGTGTACCCTACAGACCCTCTTGGGTGTTGAGATCTGCAGAGGGGCCCCTCTTGGCAGTTCTCTCACCCTCAGAAGCTCAGGGGTGTTGGCCCAGGAGAAGGCATTCCCTGTGGCAGTCCCTAAGCTGTGGACCTTCCTCCCCACAGAGATGCGCCGGGCACCTTCACTATGCAGTTTTCATTGTATGTTGACGACAGACCTCTTTACTCTGGCCTTTGACACTTGAGGTGTTTGTTTTTAGGACCCATCCTATTCTTGTGGTTCTTATTTGTTTTAAACTGCTGTTGGTGTTGTATTTTAAGTTGCTGTGTCCCCCCTGGGACCTTAGGGTAAAGGGCAGGCAAACAACAACCCATTTGTGAACTGAGCAGGGCTTCGAACTTACACCAGTACTACGTACGGGACCGCACCCACTCATTTTCACTTCTTCAACAGACACCAGTTGTGTGCCAGTGGTGGTTAGTTAGGTACCCATGGAGATCCAACCAAGTCTCCAAGAGGAAGAAGCATTAGCTCAGCACAGGGGTGTGAAGGGGAGTGTGTGTCTGCTTAGCTCATCCACGTCCATACAGGTGCTTCTTTTCCCAGGGCCCCAGGCAATGCAGACTCCAAGTGGAGATTTCAACTAGCCCAGGCAGCGCTTTGCGGTTCTTTTTTTTCCATCTCGCTATCAAGCAGCCAGCTTTCTGTCCTTTTGCCTTTTGCTCTTCCTGGTCCCCCTCTCTGCCACCCAGCATAAGAAAGAGAAGCCTCAAAGTTGTGGAAGAGCAGAAAGAAACAAAGCTGAAGACATTTTTTCCCCACCTTTCCCAGCAAAAACTCTGAACGCAAGAACCTCTGCTGGGGGTATTTATAATGCAGGAGATGGAGGCCAGATTGCCCCTTCAGCTAAGTAATCTAAACCGGGGGTGCTGAAATTGCAGTGCAACACAGACATTTCACCTCCAACTATCACCATGTTCTTTGTACAGGGAGGAGTCACTGGTTATATGAACACTGAGAAAAGGGAGGGGGGAGAAGTCCATTTTTACCTGTTCTTTTAGCAACTCAACTGACTATGAAAGGTTAACTAACACAGTGGTTTCCAAGCAAAGAACCTTTATTGAGACACAAACATTCCCATTGCCTCACCATCTCAAACCTCACTCAGAGAAAAGGAAGCTCAGACTGGCAACTGAATCTTTACTTCCAACACTGCTCATGGGACAGCGTCTTCTACTGCACCCAAGGGCAGGAGAGGAGGCTGGCTTAGGGGTTGCAGGCAGGCCACAGGGCACACACAGCGCTGCCCTCCAACACCTGGCTGCTCTTCTCCACCCCCACCACCCAGCATCTACTGCCTGAAGCAGCCACTTTACTCTGCCTAATGGTAGGGCAGGCCCACTCAATCCAGCTCACAGGAACTTACCAGATGGCCCTCAGCATACTTCCCCAGTCCCTGCTCCTTAGCAACTGTCTCCCATACAAGCACACAAGCACAGGGCTCTTTAAGCCCCTCTTCTCCAGCATAAACAGAAACTGAGGCCTCCACTATGTAGGTCAGCTGCTCATTTCCATTTACGCGGAGCTGAAGGGCAGAAAAGGAGGATCCTGAGAGGGGCTCCAATGCTGTTGAGGGGCCCCTGAAGAGCCTTCTGAGTCACTCCTGCACTAGCAGAGAGACCGGCAAGGGCGAGGGCCAACATTCCTGGCTTTTCGGCCCCTGCTCAGTTCAAAATATGGCCCCTCTTAAAGGTTAGCTGCAGCTGACCAGGGCAGGAAAACTCTCTCCCACTAAAAATGTGAATGTACTGCCTTCAAGGGTGTTCATGAAGCTAAGAGGCAGTGACTGGCCCAAGGTCACCCAGTGAGCTTCATGGCTATGCGGGGATTCAAACCCTGGTCTCCCAGGTCGTAGTCCACTACACCACCCTGGCTCTTTTTAAAGATGCGTAAAGCATTTGTAATTGTGCAACTGATATGCCCTAAGAGGCTGTGGCTCCTTAGAGCCTCTGGCCTCTCTGCTTTAGACTTATGAGTTTTTTAACCCCTGGAACCCTGCAGTCCTGATTCCTAAGCTAGGCAGAGCTCCAGATGTCTTGAAGCAAGCCTTCCCCACATCTCCTTGACTCCTCTGGTAGAGTCTGGCTCCTGAAGCCACAGCTAGAATGCATGAGTCCAGGATCCAGCCACCGCCTCCTGCTTCCTGCTTGTCAGGACTGGTCACTGGAGCATCAACCCCCCCCCCCATACTTAAGTTTGCACCTCGGAGCCAATCATGCAGAAAGGGGGAGCGAGGGATCCCAAACTACTGTCTGAGGAATGTTATCTGCAGAGGAGAGAAAGCAATGGCTGGAGCTGGGATTAAGCTTGGTTTATGGGAAGCAAAACAGAGGGGAAAAGAAAGACCCCTGAAGCAGGAATGGCACAGGTTTCATCAGTAAGGTCTGTTTGAAGGGGTGGGGAAGAGAAGGCAGGAGATTCCTCTGGTCTTGTTTTAACTGAAGAACAGCCAAAGAGCCAGACAGACAGATGTACACACATGACCCAGGCAAACCAAGATGGTTGCCCCACATGGACACCTCTGCACCTGATAGAACTGAATACACACTGCTTATACAGGGGGGGATATTTTTGGGGGGAGGGCTCCCACACATCTTGCTATGGCAGCTTATATTCAGGCCAAGCTAACACCGCCTGTCGACCCAGATCACAGCTGGGAGAAACGGGGAAGCCAATTGCAGCCTGGTTCCTTGCAAGTGAAAAGCATGCTAAATAAGCAGCTCTCTCTCTCACTCACACACACACACAATTTTCAATATATAGCATTTTTTTTTTTTTAAGAAAGGCCTGTTCAGGGGGTTGATATAACCTAGAACAGTAGAAAACTTCTGCACACTGAATGGCTACATAGATAGATAGCAAGCCCTGCTTCCCCCATCTCAGTTTCTTCCTAAAGACCAACCACGGCTGTTGCAACAGGGATGGCCGATCAAGGGTAGCCAACAGGGGGTCCTCCAGACAGTCTTTCGGATATTGTGGGCTACAACAACTATCATCCTTGACCACTGACCATGCTGGCTGGGGCTGAATGGAAGCTAGAAGGGATCATTTTGGCTACCCTATGGACAAGGTGCCAAGTGATAACCACCCTTTCTGGAAATTGTGGGGTTCCTTTCTACACAACAAATTTCTCTGTGAAGGCCTTAAGCCATCAGGTAGCTCAACACAACAAAAAGAGAGAGGCAAGGTGAACCCAGCAGCAACAAATTTGCATCAAGAAGTGGTCTGGGGCTTCCTTCAGTCCTCCGTTAATGCCTTAAATGTAGAAACACAGGAGAGTTCTTGGGGCAATAACACCAGAATTGCCATACCTGCATCTAATAACGTTCAGCAAAAAAAAACCAGTCTGCACCTTAAGGCCTCATGGGGCATTCAGATCCCCTGTAGGATTGCAAGAAAAAGAAGCTCATCTGCCTCACAGAGAAGAGGGGAAAGAAAAGGCCTACAAGAGAAAGTCTTTGGTTGCCATAGCAATGAGGAGATGGAAGCTGCAGGACAAAATTGACACAACTCGTTTGTCAGAATCCACCTCCTGGCCTACCAGAAAGATGGGGTGGAACTCAGCCCAGGAATCTGTCTTGCAAGTCCCAACATCTTATGGCTATGTGAATAAATAGAGGATGCCCTTAAACATGTACAGAGTGTATTGGCAGCCTACTCTGCAACAAGAGTCAGCTCTCCTCATGTGAAAACTAGGGACCTGGGCTTCCAGCCCCAGGAACCTCTTTTTATACATTTAAGCTCTACAAGGGAAGGGTGCCCTGACTAGAGTGGGGAGAGATGCAGTGGGAGTCTGTGCCCCCTTTGAATGCACTGACTATGAGCACACGAAAGAGGATTTCTAACCTGCATGAAAAATTTAAAGCAGCACCGGGGGACAGTAGTTAGCCCAGATTAATTTGCACAAGAGTGTAGTCTGGCATATGTGGCATGAGTTTCCAGGGCTACAGGAAACACAGTTACAACATCTGAATATGTGTGTGATAAGAGGAAGACTTTCTCCAAACCCGGACTGCAGTTCACGGGCAGAGGATCTGTTTTGCATGCAAAAGGTCACAGGTACAGCCCCCCCCACAGCATATCCTGGTAGGGCTGGGAATGACCCCCTGTCTGGAACCCAAGAAAGCCACTGCCAGCTTTCCTATGCACAGTTTGAAATCACGATAGAGGAAGCTGGCAGTTCATAGCTTCTTCGCTCTCAAAAGGAGGTTCCTGTCACTTCTTAGGGACAGGCTGCATATATGGAAACCTCAGTGTAGCAACAGGGACCCAGAAGACAAATCTCTCTCATTAAATGTTGTGCACACACACACACACACACACACACACACAGTGTAACACAACATGCCAGCCACCTACTTGCAAACTCCAACTCAGTGCATAGTACAAAACCCAAGAAAGCCTGTCTGCCAGGATACAGTGGCTCAAGGGGGAAGGGTTGAGCCAAAACGTTTCTGTGGGGGGGAAAAAGAGGGGAGAGAGAAAAAACACTAGAGCGCTGAGATGTGTGCAATGGAAGAGGCATGCACAGAAACACCATGTGGGGAACGCTTGGCTTCTAAAATAAAATCTTTCAAGGAACCCCAAGGATTTGCCTAGGGTGGTCAGCCACAACTCAGCAGGGGCAAGAGAGGGTTAACCCTGTCCTTGCTGCAGTTGCCTCCAGAGGGGCATGGCTTGCAGATGGCTTTTCTCATGCTAATGATGAGTTCTGGTTCTCAGGCAGACAGGGGGAGGAAGAGAGGGAGGGTAGGGGTGGGGGATGGGGATGGGGGTGGGGGGTGGGGGTTGGGAAGAAAGAGGAAAATATTATATGCAGACCTGTTTGGAGCTCCAAGGGTTTGTGAATGAGCTCATAGCATGTGCATTTCCTAGGAGGGAAGAAAAAGATGGCAATGCAGAAAATTCTAAAAGCAAAAATGACCAGTCATAGTTTGAGTATTTATAAGCGGGTGCATGTGTGATTAAAAGATGCCAGTCTGCAACAGTTCTTGTCTTGCTGTGCTACAATATGAGGGGGAAAATGGAAATGATCCACATCGTTCAAAGTTTTAATTTAAACAATCAAGAGCAGAGTCTTTGCCCAGTTTAACAGGCACACAAGTCTAGTAATGCCAGAATAAATTGCAAGGCATAATCTGAAGCGAAGCTTCTTCAAACAACATTGTGCTTTGCCAGTGTGTGTGCACAGATACGAAAGAATACATACATAGCCCATTTGGGAAATCTATTTCATTGTTAGATGAATCCTGCACACATACTTTAATGCTAAAAACCAAAATTAATGGGAACTACTAGAAGTTATTCAGTCTGAAAGGTGTCTGAGAATGCATCCTTATCACTCACTCTAACAGCAAACTCAGATATTGAGTGTGGACCCCAGCCAAAAGCAACTGAAATGCAAGAGTGAAGAATCATCTGGGGTTTGCAATAGTTTAAAAAACACACACAACCATTTAAAAAAAGAAGCGTCTGAGTATGCTCAGTAGCCATGGAACCATGCCCATCAGCTGGAAAAGGAAAATGGAAAATAGATGTGAGGAGTGGAGTGTCCTGCTCGAGTTCCTTACAGCTTAGTACTCTGGAGGGAGGTTTGCTGGTACTCTAAACAGAAATGGGGGGGGGGTCTGTTGCAAGTCCCACTTGTCTCCTTTTGTTCTCCACACAGAAAGTACACCTTTAGTGTCATGGCACCTACGCTTTGGAATTCCCTCCCCTTAAATATTAAGACAGCTGCAGTCTTTTCAGCGCCTAGTGTAGACCTTCCACTTTCAACAAACCTTTCAAGTAGATATCTTATTCCAATCTGCTTCTACACTGTAATTGTTTTAAAGATGTTTTGTTTTTAAGTTTCTTTAGAAAGATGTTGCTTTCAGTGTTTTATTACTTGCTGTTTGCTGCCCTGGGCTCCCTTTAGGAGGAATGGCAGGATATAAATTAAACAACCAGCACCTCTTTCAAGTTGAAAAAATGGTGGCTTATCCAACCGAGGTTCATAGCCAACTGGATCAAGTCTCCCCCATTTACAATTCACCACGCATCTAGGAATGCACCTTACAATTCCCTCTAACAGCAAACTCAGGTAGTGAGTGCAGACAGGACTATAGCCAAAATAGACTACAAAGTTACAAGGTAAGTTACTTCCTATTATTAGGTGTCTGCAATCATCAGCAGGAGGTGCTTGCCTTTGATGCCTGGGGGCTGATACAAGCTAACAAAATGTATGCCATCCTGGGTAGAGGTGCTGACGGAACCAGTTTCACAGTATGATTATAGCCAGAAAAAAGGCCCAGATTTTGTACCTGGCTAATTAGGAAGCAGCAGCCTTGGAGAGCTACAAGAGTGTGCTGTTGCTTTCGAGGAGGACTGAAGTGGTTTTATATTAAAACTAGCCCTGCTAGTTTAAATTAAAACTTGTGTTCCACTTGCTTGTTCTGTAGGTCTTTGAAATCAATTAAAACTGCAAAAGCAAGTATTCTCACAAGAAAATAGACCCTGTAAAAAGTTGGCATTAACAATTTTACTGCTTGGGGAAGTGAGGAGCGGGAAACAAGAATAGCTTAATCAGAGCTTGGAAAAGTTACTTTTTTGAACTACAACTCCCATCAGCCCCAGCCAACACCATGCTACCTGGGGCTGATGGGAGTTGTAGTTCAAAAAAGTAACTTTTCCAAGCTCTGGCTTATATACACTAGTTAGCTAACTAGCATATGGATTTACCCCTATGTGTGATCTAAGCATATTTGTGACGCTTTAATGTACACACACACTCCATTGTTTTCACAACAGACAACAGCAGCCAGCTGCTAATGCTTGTGGAATAAGCATTTCCACTTGTTTGGTCTTACATTTTTAAAAGCCTGTCTCATAGTGGAGTAGTCTCCTGGGATTAGGAGGGCTCTTGAAGATGCTACAGAAATACCTCTACAAAAGTGCTATTCATGTATGGGGGTTTACAGTCGTTCATAGGCTTTCCTCCCATACAAGTTATCTGCTGCAGCCTTGAAAAGTTTACAGACTATCATCATTACTACAACTTTGGTTCCTCTTCTCAACTTCAGAGGGGCCACACCAGGAACAGGACAAACCAATCAATGTTCACACTCTCACAATTAACCTCAAAAAGCATTTTAACGTCAAAGTAATGGTTCCAAATGTGATAACCAACACAGGCCTTAGTGGAAGGAGTCCACCATTTTGAGCCTGCCAACTCCATTTGCTTTTGTATCTCGCTTCTATTTACTTTTTGTCAGTAGGATTGCCATCATTTACTATTTGAGCTTCTGGCAACTCAGACCCTCTGATCATGCACAGACTGCATTCCCCTGCCTGGTAAGATGAAGCTCTTTCTGAGGTCAAAGTATGTCTAAGTATTTGTAGAGTGCCTGTCCTTTTGGTAGGAAGATTTTTGCTTGCTTACTTAAACAGGCCCCAGTCCTTCTCTGCTTTTGTAACAAAACAAAAATCTCCTGTACCTTATAGAAAGTAAGGGGGGGAAACTAGCAAATGACAACAGTCCCACACACCTCCTTAAATTTATGCTGTTTTTCTGGTAACTTGTCAAAAGCAGACAACATTCTGGCTAGTGAGCAATCTGACAAAGCAGTGTGATTAATACAGACTCCCACTCAGGATCCAATCGGCTCCCAAGTTTCAGGCTGCCCTGTACAATCATCTTGACCTGAACCCTTTGATGCAGCCACAGCCATCTTGGCACCGGCGATGTTTCAGGGTCACTTCACAAGGCACCACCACCATGAGCCGCCGACATAAAGCTCATTTTCACAGAGGTCACCGTGTAGAGGAAAACGCAGCGTGTGGACTTGCCTTCAGCTCCTGGACTTCTCCTGGCTAGCCTTGCTCCTCAGATCTGCGTCTTCCAGTGTACCCTGTCAAGCCCTACTCAGTACTGTATCCTCAGAACCAAACAATGAAATGGAAGCAGAATCCACCTTCAGACAGCTATTCCCTTATCTACCACGAACCAAACTGGTTAAAAAAAAATTTTTTTTTTCCTTCTAAGACTTAGACAGGTCAGTAGAAGTGCAAGGTTAAGTCAATATCTGGAACAATAAATTGCTTTGTGCATAATGGAAAGGGGGAAAAACCTTCTACAGACTTGGACTGAGCTTACTTCAGGAGTGGGGAACCTGTAGTTTAGCATCACCCTTAACCATTGGCCATGCTGGCTGGGGCTTGTAGGTGCTGGGATTTAGCAACATCTGGAGGGCCACAGGTTCCTTCTTCCCGCTCTCCATACTCTTGTCACAAGCAGTATGGAACAGGTAAACCTTACAGATATACTCCTGCAGATGTACATGCAAGCTTCCAAGTTACACAGAGCTGTACAGCAGGGGGGAAAAAACAGAAACCAGCTCTGCGTAATTTAAAAGCTTCCATATTCTTTACAGCCTGAGGATTTCATTTCAAAATAAGACAGACAGGGGGAAGAGAAAGGAAATCAGCTTGTCCTCAGTTCCACCACAGATTCACTTCCTGGGCAGGACGGCAAATTAGAAGAGGCTGAAGCAGATTTGGAGGGCTGGCAACCTCCCCATCTCCCGGGCAAGTGAAGTGAGCACTCAGGAGGCAATATGAGTGCATGAAACACGTGTGTGCATGAGTCAGAAAAGGCATACAGAAATCAACATTTACACCATACGTTTAAAACACATGGCTTCCCCAAAGAATCCTGGAAACTGTAGCTTGTTGAGGGTGCTGGGAATTGTAGCTCTTGAGGGCTAAACTACAATTCCCAGAATTCTTTGGGGGAAGCAATGTGATCCAGGCACAGGAAAACAGCTAGTCTCCAGAGCTACAGTCACTGTTTGATGCAACACTACTCAGCATTTTATATTTAAATAAATATTTTTATTATTTATTTATTTATTTATTTTATTTCATTTTTAAACCGCCCATAGCGAATAGCTCTCTGGGCGGTGTACAAAAGATTAAAAGTACAGAAATACAAAATATCACAATAAATAAACTGAAACAAAGAGATTTAAAATTGTAACATTAAACGCTTTAAAATGCCTGGGAGCATAGCCAGGTCTTAACCTGGCGCCGAAAAGATAGAAGCGTCGGCGCCAGGCGTATTTCTTCGGGGAGGCTATTCCACAATTCGGGGGCCACTACAGAAAAGGCCCTAGATCGAGTAACTGTCCTCCGGGCTTCCCGATGGGTTGGTACCCGGAGGAGGGCCTTAGACGCTGAGCGAAGTGACCGGGTCGGTTCATAGCGGGAGAGGCGTTCCACAAGATACTGCGGTCCCACGCCGTGTAAGGCTTTATAGGTCAAAACCAGCACCTTGAATCTGGCTCGGAAGCAAATAGGTAGCCGGTGCAAACGGGCCAGAACAGGTGTTATATGCGCTGACCGGCTGGTCCTCGTCAGCAGTCTGGCTGCTGCGTTTTGCACTAGCTGAAGCTTCCGAACTGTCTTCAAGGGCAGCCCTACGTAGAGCGCATTACAGTAATCCAACCTAGAAGTTACCAGAGCATGAACAACTGAGGCGAGGTCATCCCTGTCAAGATAGGGGCGTAGCTGGGCTACCAACCGAAGGTGGTAGAATGCATTCCTTGCCGCCGTGGCCACTTGCGCCTCCAGAGACAAGGAAGGATCGAAAAGAACCCCAAGACTACGAACCTGTTCCTTCAAGGGGAATGTAACCCCATCTAGAACAGGGTAAGCATCCACCATCTGGGCAGGGAAGGCATTCACCAACAGTGTCTCAGTCTTGTCTGGATTGAGTCTCAGTTTATTAGCTCTCATCCAGTCCATTATCGCGGTCAGGCAGTGATTCAGCACATCCACAGACTCACCTGTAGAAGATGAAAAGGAGAAATAGAGCTGCGTGTCATCAGCGTACTGGTGGCAACGCACTCCAAAACTCCTGATGACGGCACCCAGAGGCTGCATGTAGATGTTAAAAAGCATGGGTGACAAAACCGACCCCTGAGGGACTCCACAATGGAGAGTCCAAGGAGTCGAGCAATGTTCCCCAAGTACTACCTTCTGGTGACGATCCGCCAAGTAGGAGCAGAACCACTGCCAAGCAGTGCCTCCAACTCCCAACTCCGCGAGTCTCCCCAGAAGGATACCATGGTCGATGGTATCAAACGCCGCTGAGAGATCAAGGAGAATCAACAGAGTCACACTCCCTCTGTCCCTCTCCCGACAAAGGTCATCATACAGGGCGACCAAGGCTGTTTCAGTGCCAAAACCAGGCCTAAAACCGGATTGAAACGGATCCAGATAATCGGTCTCATCCAAGAGCACCTGGAGCTGACCGGCAACCACCCGCTCCAGAACCTTGCCCCAAAAGGGGACATTCGCCACCGGTCTATAGTTGTTCAGGTCATCTGGGTCTAAGGAAGGTTTCTTTAAGAGAGGTCTTACTACTGCCTCCTTGAGGCTACTAGGGACTACTCCCTCACTCAAGGAGGCATTTATCACTTCCTTGGCCCAGCCGGTGGTAGTAGTCCTGCTAGCCTTCACTAGCCAAGATGGACAAGGATCTAGAGCAGACGTGGTCGCCCGCACCAATCCAAGTACCTTGTCCACTTCCTCAAGCTGCACCAACTGAAACTCATCCAATAATGAAAGACAAGACCGTGTTCTGGACACTTCAATGGATTCGTCTGTCATAACATCGGAGTCTAGGTCCCTACGGATACATGCGATTTTATTTTGGAAGTGCCCTGCAATGTCGTTACAGCGAGCTTCAGATGTTTCAATAGTATCTCGAGGACCAGAATGTAAGAGTCCTCGTACAACCCTAAAAAGCTCTGCAGGGCGGCAGAGAGATGTCCTGATAGAGGCAGCGAAGTGAAACTTCTTCGCCGCCCTTACCGCTTTTATATACGACTTAGTAGAGGCACTTACCAAAGCATAACTGCATCCGTCTGGAGTTCGTCTCCATCTGCACTCCAGCCTCCTTCTCTCTTGCTTCATCACTCTCAGCTCTGGGGTATACCACGGAGCTGTATGAGCTCTGCATCGAAGAGGGCGCGCGGGAGCAATCGTGTCAATAGCCCGGCCCATCTCCGTATTCCACAGTTCGACCAAGGCCTCGACAGGAGCGCCAGTACTATCAGCTGGAAAAACTCCCAGAGCCGTCTGAAAACCAATAGGATCCATAAGCCTCCGAGAGCGGACCAACTTAATAGGTCCCCCACCCTTGCAGAGGGAAAGAGTCGTCGTAAGTCTAAAACTCAGCAGGTGGTGATCTGTCCATGACAATGGAGTAGATGAAAAACACCCCACCTCCAGATCACCATTTCCATGACCAGTGGCGAAGATCAAATCAAGAGTGTGACCCGATACATGCGTTGGGCCACTAACAAATTGAGACAGCCCCATGGTTGTCATGGAGGCCATGAAGTCCTGAGCCGCCCCAGATAAAACAGTCTCGGCATGAATGTTGATGTCCCCCAACACCACAAGTTTGGGGGACCTCAGCAATACCTCCGAGACTATCTCTGTCAGCTCAGCTAGGGAAGCTGTTGGGCAGCAAGGTGGGCGGTACACCAACAGGATTCCCAGTCTGTCTCCTTGACCCAGCACAAGGTGGAGGCACTCTAGACCAGTCGCCATCTGGACAGGATGCCTGGTGAGAGAGAAAGTACTCCTATAGACCACAGTACTCCTATAGACCATAAAAAGTAATTATGACTATTAGCCGCATCATTCCCTATTTATACCAAGCTGCGGTGCAGGAAGGTGCAGTCAAAGGTAAATGTTTCTTCAAGGGGCCAGGCAGGTAAAGTGAAGATTGTTATTTATGGGCAGCAGCATCAGGAACTTTGTCACTGTTTACCAATGTAAAAACAACCACGGATGTGGAAGAAGAGTGTAGTCACTAGGGCCTTGGGGGGGGCTTCTGTAACCCTCCAGCACACTTACTGTCACTTGCCTGCATGAGTGGACAGACCACGTGGCATTCCAAGGACTCCAGAGGAGACTCCTTTCCCTTTGGAAAGGAAAGACAATTGCCTCATGATTACCTCACCAAATTGAGCAGAGAGGAAAGGTGTGTACGGACACACCGGATGCCCCACAACGACGCAATTGCCAAATACCAACACCTGTGCTCTCAAGTGACCTTTCTTTCCGGAGTTGATCTGCTCACTATCAGAAAGGCGGGCCTCAAACCTTACGTGAAAACAGGAGGCCTCAGCTCCTTCAAGCCTCCAGAACCCCGAAAGAAACCGTGACACATGCCAGTTTAGGGGTAGACCCCCACATAGATGTGAAACATTGCCCATGGGTTATAGGAGGAAGTAGTTTCTCTCAACAGGAAATGCTCCAGTACCACAGAACAACTTATTTGAGCACTTGGACATGGGGAAAGGGAAGTACACATCACAGCCTGGTAATTTATTACTTTCCTCAGAGATACGCTCAAAATGAGATCTGGGGTGCTTAAGAGTAAACAGCTTAGACCAAGGAAACACACATTAAAATCCCCAATTAAAACTAGTAAGTCAGGTTTTTAAAAATTAAACCAGATTTTTAAAAATTAGAAAATCAGTTATATTTCCCTTAATTTATATCTAACTGGGTTTGAAAATGACATTGGTCTGTTCAATCAGAACATCCATATCAACACATACACCTAGAATGCACCTTATATGCACTTTCCTGGAAGCAAGTCCAATCTTAAAAACAGAATCCATGACTTTACCACACAGAGAGAGTTAAAGCCTACTTTTCTGTCTAAAAGGGAGGGGATATGTTTAAGAAGCACATGGCACTTTGGGGGTCATATATTGTGTTTATTTTTGCCCAAATTATGTATTTTTATACTGTTAGCCAGACGTGAATGACCTTTAGTCTTCATGTCATGGAGAGACAACTTTAGCCAGGTGACCAATCTTTTGCTTTTGAAAAATTCTGAGCACATAATCTTCAAATAAATTATTTTGCTTAGTCTCCTTACATGTGTACAGAAAACTCCAAACAAACAATTCATTCACAATTACACTTCTAAGCAAATATATGTATGCAGTGCAAAAGACATCTGAGCTGCCTGACTGGAGGTTTCAGAATATGCCACTGCATAAATATATTTTATTTTGTTTTATTTGGTAACAAGCAGATATATTTTAATTGTTATAGCAACTAATTAACACGCATGTTTGTCCAGAATAGATATGTGAATCAGAAGATTAGAAAGTTAGTTTAAATAAACAATTTTGAATTGGACTTTTTTTCTTGGTAATTTAAATGGCATCAATATTAAAAATCAATTGCCCTTGAGGCATTCCTCCCAAATACATTTGGTTCAACAGGAAGAGCATGCAAACACTGCAGGAGCAACAATAAATCATTTTTTGTTTTTTGTGGAGAAATGCATTCAGTGCCTAACACATAACGATTAGACAACAACCCTCAAGAAAAATCAGAAGCTTAGAACATGCACATGTACAACAGCCTGACAAAAGTCCCCCACCACCACCACCACCTTCAATATCCTGCAAGAATGCACCCTCTGGCAGGGGCAACAATTACCCAGACATCACCCAGGCTTTTCAACTATGTTTTAGATCTGGGCTGTCAATGATTTTATGTTCTCTCTATGCAAGCAAGGTTTTGGGGCTGTCTTTTGCTGATTGTTCTCTGTTTTTAATTCTTACTGTGTACCAATATTTTGTTGTAAGCCACCAAGGGTATGTTGATTGGTGGGTGGCTATATAAATGCAACAAATAATAATAATGGTTATAGGTCAGTCATAGAATTACAGACAGAAATCGGGGCTGCCTGGGCACCTAGAAAATCTGGAATATTTGTTTAGCTGGGCTACCTTACAAACCAGGAATCACCAACCTTTTTAGGTCTGTGGGCACGTTTGGAATTCTGAGCAAGTGCTGCAGGTGGCACCTCCTCTGGTCACTTCTCTTTCCCCCCTTCCTTGGATGCCCCTCAAGAGGGAGAGAAAACATGCGCTCACACACATGCGCACATACTTTGCTTTTCCAAGGGATCAAAATAAAAGCTGAATTAATCCAAGTCTTGAAAAGTACATAGAGGTGAAAGAGGAAGTGGGAAAGAGAACTACTCTTCCAACTTCCTCCTTCAGAAAGCTCTATGTACTTTCCATCCTCACCACCTCAAAAGGCTTTGTGGGTGCAAGGAGAAGATCTCAAGGGTGTCATAGCACCCAAAGTTACCATACTGGAAACCCCTCTTCTAAACATTTGATGGGAGCTCCTCAAAAACAGATGCAGAAGTTCACCATCTTTCCCGAGGCTTCTGAACTGTGTCTAGTCCATGGAAGTCCACAGTTCCTCAATGAGAAGATGAGTCATCATGGCAGACAAACTTTCCTCAATAGTGACGCACCCTCCACAACCCAACTTCCCCTCCACCCATACAGAAGCACTAGGTTATATACTGGAGCAACAAGGAGGTCCAGTCAGCTTGTATTCTGCCCTTGTAAACTAGCCAATGTGGTGTAGTGGTTAAGGTGTTGGACTACGACCTGGAAGATCAGGGTTAGAATCCCCACATAGCCATGATGCTCACTGGGTGACCTTGGGCCAGTCACTGCCTCTCAGCCTCATGAAAACCCTATTCATAGGGTCGCCATAAGTCGGAATTGACTTGAAGGCAGTACAAATTAACTGTACACCTAAGGAAATGCTCCAGAATCCTGTGGTGCTCAGGAATTCCTTGATGGGTTCTGCAGCAAACAAGGTTTCCTAAACCTGCCACCAGCGGCTGCCCAGTTGGTGCTGATCCATAATAGGGCTTTTACAGTGTTGGCTCCCTGCTTGTGGAATTCCATCCCCAGAGAGTGAGGTGCATCTGTCTCCCTCATTATTTACTTTTAGGAGAATTTTTAAAGCATTCCTGTTTATCCAGGCATTTGATGGCAGAAGGAGACTGTTCCTAGCAACCTGAAGATCACCTTTTTATCTGTTACTGTTTTTAGGTTGCTTTTTAAAAAAAATGGGGGGGGTGTTGTTAAAATGTTGTTGTGTTTGCCGCCCTGGGCTCCCTCGGGAGGAATAGTGGGATATCAATTAAATAAATAAAGAACAAAATAAAGGAATTTTAAAACCCCATTATGCCATAACCCCTTATGCCAGGTCAGGCTATCCACATAACCTTGTATTGTCTGCTATGATTTGCAGAGAAGGATTTCACCTCATCACTGGGCTTCTTTTTGCGGGAAAAAATGTCTCGCAACCTGATGCCCACTGCATTCAATACATGTGCTCTACCACTTGAGCTACAGCCCGTTCCTCAAGGACCCTCGTCTAAAAAGTAGCTATTAAACCATGATAGCTAGGGATGAGGGGAAACCACTCTCGGAAGCAACAGGGAAAAACAGCCGCAAGAGATGATGCCCACCACGCTTCTCAGCAGAATCCCAGCAGCCGCTGTTAGAGGCAGAGGTGCGAGTTAAGAAGACGGATCTTTCTAGTGTGATCTGTCGCCTAGACCCGCCTTTGCCAGCCTGGCAGGCTCCAGGTGTTTTGGACTATAGCTCCCATCTGTCTGGAGGAGTTGTAGTACAAAACATCTGGAAGGCGCCAGTTAGCAAACGCTGCTCTCGACGTTGTAATTCTGACATTTTTAACGGAGTCTTCTGTACCTTCGCAAAGACGCTTACAAGGCGAGCAGGGAACCGCCCCCCCCAGCAACCACCTCCACTCGCTCCAGAGCTACACCAAACTGTCGCATGCAGCCCTTCCTCACAAAGCAAGAGCAGCAGGGACTGCACAGTGGATCTTGCTTAGCATCACTACTGGGCACAAAATGAAAAGCAACAGAGCTATATGGGTGTCTGCGCGCGCGCGCGTGTGTATGCACACCGCGCAGTGCACCAGACACGGGCAGCTCCTCCGAGGCACACCTTGCGATTCTGGGTGGGAAACATATCCAAGCAACTACTGATTTCAGGAGGGAGATCTACAGGTAGCAGCCTTTATCATGCAACCAGTACATCGTCGTCGCCCCCCTCCCCCCGGCGCTTATGCAGATCTGCCCATTTAGAAGCCACAAAAAGGTTCCCGCCATTCCGAGCCCGACGATATAACCCCCCGCATGGGAAGGAAACAAATTACAGAGCTGGATCAGCCAAGATCGCAGCGGATTCTAAAAGGCAGCGGGTTCCCTTAGGAGGCAACCCCCCCCCCCGTATTGCGGATTGGGCTCCCCTCTCCGGAGCAGAGCCGCTCAAGACCGGAGCGCTGGAAGCTCCACAAGTAGTCACCAGGGGCCTTGGGAAGAGATGGGAGCGAGAAGGGGGCGCGCAGCCGGGGGTGGTCCTGGGTTTCGGCACCTCTCCTGAAATTCTCCAGATTCCTGCGGGAGGAGGCGGGTAGGGGAGGACCACAGAGGGAGGGGGGCGTTGGGAGCCGTGGGGCTGGCAGATCCCCAGAGAAGCGAGCCCCTCACCCTGCTGCCCCGCCCGGCCCGGCCCGGCCAGGTGAGAAAGTGTGAAGGGGCGTCTCCTCGCCCAGGGCGCCCAGCCAGAGAAACAGGTTCCCTGGGCCTCGCCATCTTGGGAGGATGGGAAGGAGAAAGAAACTTTATCCCGCAATTAAGATGCCGAGGAAAGCCGGCGAGGTTCAGAAGAGGAAGGGGGGGGGTCAGAGTCCAGATCAGGGGAGAGGATCGGGAGAACGTGTCGCGGGGAGGCAGCGCCGCGGTGGAGTCGGGATCCGGCTTCTGGGGAAGGGGATTCTCCAAGGAGGGCACCCAAGACCCAGGGAAGAAGCCTGGAGGGAGTCGGGCTAGGAGAGCCAGCCACTCTGAGCCGGGGGTGGAACTGTTCGGGACCCCCGCGGGCCGGCTGAATGGCTCCGGCGCCGGGCTTACCGGAGAGCAGGCAACAGAGGAGGGTAGCGACCGCACACGCACTCCGAGGCGCGCCCATGGGGCAGCGGCGGCTCCGGACAACAGCTCTGCGCCGGCTGCGACTCCCTTGGCTCCTCGCGGCGTCCCTCCGGCGGGCTAACCGTTCCTTGCACCCTTCGAACCGGTCTCTTGCGAGGGAAGCGCCTCCGCCGTGCCTCCAACCGCAGCGATGCCTCTTGCGCTCTGTGCCTGCTGCAATCGCCCGGTGCGCCTTTGGCACCGCCCCGGAGGAGGAGCGGGGAGGGATGGTCACGCACGGCCGGGGCTCACCCCACCCACTGCCACTTACGGGATCTTTAGCGGGCACGCTCCTTCCTCCCCCTCCGCCAATGATGGCTACAGGCGCCCCGGTCTGGCTGTGAAGTTTCCTAGGTCGAGTTCGTGCCCACGTTGTACAGGGGTGAACGGGTTACACGGTCCAGTTTCTGCACCTTAAGGTGTGTGTGTGTCAAAAAACACAACCGGACAGGCGGAGGGAAGATCGTCCCTTCGATTTCATGTGTTTTGGTGAGAGTCAGGCGGGGGATTTGCCTCCGGCTCGGGGTATGCTGATTGCCATTTTTTTTTTGTTAGGAGGCATTTGTCCCTACTCACAGATATTCGGGTAAGATTTCTCTCTCTCTCTCTCTCACACACACACACAAAACCAGCGTCTGTAGTTACTTTGCAGCCTCCTATCTATGCATGTTTAGTCAGTCCCGTTGAGTCCAGCTCCATCCCATCTGCAAAGGATGGCAGCCATAGAGATCACTCTGACCTCCGCTGTGGGCCGCTGATCTTTTTGTACATTTCACTGAGAGCAGCAGCCCTATGAAAGCAAATTTAGTCGATTAATCATCGGAGTTCTTAAGCAGGTAACCAATTCAATTTGTAAAAGCAATGCTTCTGAAGCAAGAATTTGTGGGTAGCTTTGAGGTCAGAGGATGCACCCCTGTGCTGGAGCTGGTGGTGCCCTTTTCAAATTCTCCCTGGGTGTGAGAAAACACCCCTTCTTAAGAGGGACTTGCAAGATGCAGTTATGAGCACTTGCATTACAATATATTCAAATCGGCTGCCCTATTCATTTTTGATGCATTAGACTTTTTTGACAGTGCAATCCTTTACACATCTATTTTATTTATGTATGAAATTTAATAAATAATAATAATACTGAGTTCAATAGAGCTTACTAAAGTAGGTATATCATTACGACCCTAATAATGTTCTTTGTTTCCTGCAATCAAACTGCTGAACACATTTGACATGATTTGAATTCAATGGGACTTACTTCCTAAAGAAATGCACAGAACTGTAACCTAAATATAACCATGTAGATTTATGGGTGGCCTATGACGTGGTGTGTTGTTTTTTTACAACAATAAAAAAATCCATGTTGAAGAGTGGTAATACCCATTGCCTGGCCTGCTTCTCCCTAATACCGTAGACAGGCCAATCCTTTGATGTCTGCTTGGAAGTAAGGTCTGGCACAGATATCTCAGCTCCCTTTCTCCCTCTTGGAAATCAAGCCCTGCTTTCTTCTTCATCGCTTGTCAATGGCACAAGTGGGCCATCAGTTTGAGGAACCGTGCTTCCTTATCGGTGAGATGTTGAGATGTTCGTTTGGGTAGCAGGCCATCTGATTTAGCTTCTTCTGCACTTGGGTCAGGGTGGAGGCAGCACATCAAGGATCTAGGGAAGAAATATGTGCCTCTGTGTTTCCCTGCAACTCTCCATGGCCTTGCCTGTCATTAATCTAACCCCCGCCATTCTATGGGTGAGGCTGGCCAGGGGTGAAGTTTCTAAGAAATGCTAACCAAGGGGATTTCCGGGACCTCAAGACCATGGTTCTCCAGTAGCACTGGAAAACTTCACAACTATCCCTGATACTTTAAAAATTCGCTAGTTCTCATAGTGGCTTCCTGTTATTCCAGATAGGCCTGGAAACAGCATTGTTCTCATTGCTTGAGGTCAATGGGTGCTCACCAACCGAACACTGAAGGTTTTCTTCCCCCTCACAGGGGATCTACACATTCAGTAGAATTAAGTGGTGGAATCCTAAGACAATAGAGTAGGCTGTGTGCCACTTAAGTGGTGTGCAATTCCACTTTTGAATGCCCTTCCAATAAAAAAAAAAATTCCTTGCAAGTGAAAAGCTAGCCTAGCAGGAAGATAGTGTTTTTCCCTGGGAGGGGATAGTTTTCTACTTGCAAGGAGTAACATTGTTGTTATTTTACATAGGGAGCATTCAAATGTAGTATCCCCACCCTGCAGTTATAAAGAGTCCATTCTTCTGTCAGCTCAGCAGAACTACTTGATATTGCTGAATGCTTAGGCTCAGTTGCTTCTCTGCTCCCCACCTTGCTTGGTTTCCCTCTGGTGACTGCTGTACACAGACACACCTCCTCTTGCCAATTTTGTGAGCATTGCATGCCCTCTGGTGGTTGCTGTCATGCGGCCATCCAAATACCTTGGCGTTCAGATTCTGCATCTTTTTTAGAAGACAAAGATGCACGCCTCTGTAAGGCTTCACAAGGTTCTGGGCTGTTTAGGGGTGCCAGGTTCATGGCCTGAGACTGATCCTGTATCTTTAGGAGAAGAGAAAGTCAGCCAAGTGCAGGTGTTCTTTCACTTTGTGGTTCTTCCGTTTACAGTGTTGCAAGAACACCTGCACTTGGCTGACTTTCTCTTCTCCTAAAGATACAGGATCAGTCTCAGGCCATGAACCTGGCAACCCTAGGGCTGTTTTTGCTGAAGCAGACTAACACAGATGAAGTTTGATTTTACTATATTGATTCTCTCATCATGTTATAGAGAATCATGCACATTTTGTAATGGGAGAAGAGGCAGAAGCACAACCCCTCCTTTTCTGAACCTTCTCTAGGTCCTGGCTGCAAGGCAGAATTAAAAATGCAAGATTTATAGAATACATAAAGCAGAATCACAGTTGGAGGCTTTAAGAGTTTGAGATCAGGCCCTCTAGGCACTGTTGACCAAATGGATTCATAGCATTTCCCCACAGAAGATGGGGTAGGGTGGTCTTTTGTATCCCTTGCACTCAGCCATTATTGAAGCCAGTCACTCCCAAACACACCCACTCCTTTGAGACCTGTTATCAGTGTTTGTTGATCATTGTCCCCTTGTGATGGGGAGATAAACATTAGGAAGAGAGGAGGATCAACTGTGCCTAGAGAATTCTGCCCCAAAGGGATGGAAGTTAAAGATTAGCTTCTGGTGCAGAGCAAGGTGGGTGGCTGAGGCAGGAAAATGGTTTAATGTTCCAGGGCTAGCTATGTTTACACAGAAGGCACTCTCAAGTGAGCGCCCATGGGACTGGAGCATTGGAAGATTAATCAACAGGCAGGCTGATGCTTCAGCTATGACAGCAGCTGCTAATGCCAGGACTAATCCTTTGCAGTAGACTCAGGATCCTTTATTACCCCCAGAAGCAAGGAATCTTAGAAACACAATCCTGGGAGATCCTCTCCAAAGCCGGCAACCTCATGACTGAAAGTTAATTTCAACTGCTGAGAGGATGGTGGGACCCATCTTGAAGTGTGGCTTAGAGCTGGCCGTGATGATATGGTGAAGGGCAAACTTGGGTCCTTGTCTCCCCCTCACCCCTACTTTATCAGGCAGCCCCTTCATACAGACTTAAAATCTAAAAGAAGCCACACAAAAGGGTAAAGGGCCGGAAATGGAAGAGGAAAACAAGAAAGCTATTGTTATGAGCATGGGGGTTGGAATGGATTATCCCTGTGGGTCCCCTTCCAGCCTCTGATTTGGAATCCTGTGCCTTGGGGCTGGCTCTGCTGGCCAGATGAATTTCTTTTGTTAAACAAATAGAATGGCCAGGTTTGTAATGGGTCTATCAGGTGCCTAGCAACTGCTGAATGGGCCAGGAAGATCCTTTTGTTATTGAAACTCTTCAGAAGAGCCTCCTCCCCCCCTCCTGGAGCCTAGGAGAGGCTTGTGTTTTTAGTTGTCTGGGAAGATTTGCTGGGAACTGGAGGCAAGCAGAGAGGCTGGCTCTCTGCACCATGGCATTTGCGGTGCCTCCTGTAACACTGATGGAAAAACTGGATATTGGACTGCTGATGCCTTGAACCCTCCATCCTAAGCTCAGGTTGGAATGTGTGTAAATAAATAAACCATATTTCATAAAGACACCACAGTCTCCGCTGACCTTCTTCCCAAAGGGAACCAAACCCTGGATGAGCACAGGGACCCCTGAAATCTCACAGCTCTGAGATTGGGGAGGTGCGCAACAGTATTGTAACTCTTCACATTAGTTGTGATGTTTAGCTAGTCCTGCTATTTATCATCTTAAGAACATCAGAAGAGCCTGCTGGATCAGGCCAATGGAGGCTCACCTAGCCCAGCATCCTGTTCTCACAGTGGCCAGCCAGATGTCCATGGAAAGCCCACAGGACCTGAGCGCAAGAGCACTGTTCCCTCATGTGGATTCCAGCAACTGGTATTCAGAAGCATTTATTTTTAAGCCATCCAATCTTATTTTGCATATTGATTTTATGCCCATATTTTTTTATATTAACTTGTAAGCTGTCTTGAGAATTTTGTCAAACTGAAGACATGCACTTTCTCAGGCTGCATGCACAGCACACATTTAAAGCACACATACATACACCCCATAGAAACCTGGGAGCTGTAGTTTACCCTTCACAGAGCTACAAGTCCAAGCACCTTCACAAACTACATTTCCCAGCATTCTTTGGGGAGGGGGAAATGTGCTTTAAATGCATGCTGTGTACGCAGCCTCAATCAAGGTCGAGCCAACGTACAACAGTCTTTACAGGAAAAGGCTTTGAACTCTGTTGTGGAAAACTCGCTAGTCTGGCATAACTCTGCTGCTCCGACGGATTCTGGTTGTGATTTTATCCTGTTTAACAGGAGTAACTCAAGGGGTGAGATCCAGTTGTGTGGCAACCTGCTAGCCCAACAGCCATTCAGCTAATGCCGTGGCAGGGAATCTGTTTTCAGTCTGGGGGCCATATTCCAAGGGCCACGTGCCAGAGGCCAAAATGGGTGGAGCAACAACAGTGTTACCTTTGTAAAGCAGGCTAATTTCAACACATGCTCACACACCCTTCTCTGTCCTCCACCTGGGAAAGCAAGAGGCATGATAAGACCTCAATGACGCATTCCAGCCAGGCAAGAACCATCATTTAGCTACGCGCTGTGTGAAAAAAGTACTTCCTTGTGTCTGTCCTGAATCTTCCAACATTCAGCTTTGCTGGACAGTCCCGAGTTTTAGTATTAGGAGAGAGGAAGAAAAGCTTCTACCTGTC
The DNA here is from genome assembly GCF_030035675.1 of Rhineura floridana. Taxonomy (NCBI): domain Eukaryota; kingdom Metazoa; phylum Chordata; class Lepidosauria; order Squamata; family Rhineuridae; genus Rhineura; species Rhineura floridana. The sequence goes on along the minus strand of NC_084494.1, from coordinate 32,275,130 downwards.
CACTTTCTATATAGCATGCATAATTTTATACACCTCTGTTGTGTCCCTGCTTACTCGCCTTTGTTTAAAAACAACAACTAAAAAGCTCCAAATATTGTAAACTTTCCTCATAGGGGAGTCTCTCTGACCCCTTGATTTTGGTTCCATCAATATCTCCAAAAACTGAGGAGTAAGCAAATTTATTTAAACGCAAGGCATTATTATTAGCATTAGCATAATTAGCATTTTTATTCCACTGTTCAGCCAGAAAGTTTCCCAGAGCAGCTTACATGTCAATTAAAAAACACGGCAGGCTTACAATCTTAAAGACATAGCATAAAGGGAGGGGGAGAGGGAGGAGTCACAAAGCAAATTCAGGCACTAAAAGTTCTTATAACAAATAGCTGGGATAGAAACAGTTCAAAGAGAGAAGCCAACAGGAGCCGGTCTCTCAGCAGAGCCGATGGAGTGGTCCTGCTTCCCATCTCTCTCTGCTGCAGCCTGATGGAATGGCTGCCACCAGGTGACTGTTGAGTGAGAAAGAAAGCAGGACAACTCCATCGGCCTGGTCTCTCAGAAGAGCCAACGGATTGAAGGGGGAAGCCCCGCTGTTTCCCAGGGGAGGACAAAACCCTTGGCACCTTTTTGTAACCATCTTACGTTCTGTGCCCTAGGACAGAGTTGACACAGAGCTGCCTGTTCAAAAACAGCACATAGAAATACAACTAGTTTTATTCCACTCTTGCATTAAACATTAGTATTTTTGTAAAAAGAAAAAAAAAGGCTGGTGACAGCCCCAATTATGTATAAAGATCTAATTTCCTATTTACTACTGCAGGGATATTTTTAGGCATGTATATATATAGCCAACTGATCTTTGGACAGAAATTCAGCCTGGGAAGTCAGGTGCCTAATGCAAGACACTGGGAAACTCACTTCAGAGAGTGGAAAGGGCAAACAGCTTAAATACCTGCCTGTGCTGCAGATGATTAATCAACTGCAAAAATCTTTAATCAGTTAAGAGCCCTGCTTATTTATATGCTATTGATACCATAAGACGCTTTAAAGAATAGCATAAGCAAAACAGACAGGTTTCTGTCCTCAGGCTTTAGTCCACAAAAGCTTGTGCCACAATAAATTTATGAAGTCTTTAAAGTGCTACAACACTGTTTGTCTTTTGATCTAAATTAGGTAAGGCAGGGACATTGCAAAGTTCTTAAAAGCCTCCAGACGCAAGGCTGGGACAGAAACGTGCATGAAATTGGCATATGCTAATTTGGGGGTATAGATGCTGCTGGAAAATTAAGACGATGGGTGGCTTCCAACCAGCATTATGCTTTTGCAGTATGTCTATAAGCCCTAAAAGCGAAGTTTTTTTAAAAAAAAAGTTTTTAAAAAGGGGGAAAGGGAAGGAATCAAAGTCCTGCTGCAAAACACCTGGGCTCAATTTCCCCCGGGGCCTCTCTCTAGCACTGGGGTGGGGAATGTTTTCCAACCCAAGGGCCACATTTCCTTTGGGTAACCTTCTGAGGCTCAAGTGCTGGTGATGGGCAGGGCCAGAGGCAAATGTGGGCAGAGCGATAAATGTCCACTTTGCTTTTTACACTAGGTTACCTTCGACACAAACTCGCCCACCCTCTCTATCCTCCATCAAAGAAAGCAAGAGGAATTAGCAGAGTTCAAGGACTCATCCTGACCAGGCAAAACCACTCAAGGGGTGTGGCAGCAGGAGCAGCGAGGGGTGTGGAGACCGTTCCAAGGGCCACATAGACAGGCTGGGAGGGGGGCATGTGGCCTCCAGGCCTGAGATTCCCACCACCTGCTCTAGCAACGCCTCTAAGATACGCTCACACCTTGCACATGGATCACTGCATGGAGCTGGTGAAACTGCAGTGACACTTTGCAGGACCTGAAACTCTCTGTGAGAAAACTCAGACTTTGAACTTGAATGTCTTTGAAAGTCTTGTTGGTTGAATTTGAAGGCGAAAAGAGAGGAAGGGATGACACGGACCCACAGAGCGCACTGAAGCTCACAAAAGGCAAAGGGGGAAGCTTTGCTCGCGATCCGAATCTGTGCTTCGAATTCTGATGCGAGCTGCTGCGGCACAATCGTGTCACAAAAAGTGAAACTGTGTCTTTCTGTAAAGTCAGCACAACTGCTGAACTACAGCGGGAGAAAACACTGCAGCTCTCTTTACAGGAAGAGATAAAGCAGCAGCAAGCAGACAGGTCAGGCTGAAAGTATCCGTTCTCAAACGAGGGCGTGAAAGTTGCAGAAATATTAACTCCCACAATCCTCATTCCCATCCCTTCCAGTTGTTGAGCTACACAGATCGTTCAGGATCATGGAACTCAATGTCTCTGTGCAGTGCCCTAAAAGTGTGCAAAAGCCTATTTCCCCCCCCACATGCCTCTCATTCACATCCCAGTTAGCCTGTTACAGACTTCCTCAACCAGGCGCCCCCAAATGTTTTGGGGCTGCTTTTGAAAAGTGGAAGCTGCAGGTGGTGAAGAACGTGGCAACCAGGACGGGAGCAGCAGACCATTTTTTCAGAGCATATTGCCCCGGTACTGTTTGATCTGTCTTTTATCAGCCTGTCTGGGGATTTAAAAAAACAAAAACGAAATTAATTTGAGCCAATCTGTCCCCACCCCATATTCTCAAGTACAGCCTCCACGTTCAAATGACTATGAAAACATATAATGAATGAGAGAGGTCAAATATGTGCCCGGTGGGTTTTCTTGAATCAGTGTGTGAAATTCAGCACAACTAAAAGACGGGTTGAGAATCTGCAGCTGGAGTCAAAATGAGATTGTTTGGCCTACTAGGGCCATGACAGCCAGCTATATATGGGGCGACACACACAGCAGCTGGTGTACTGTAGTACAGAGCCTTCTGCACCCTGGTGCCCTTCAGATGTTTTGGACTACGTTCTCATCAGCTCTAGCCAGTTTGGCTGTGTTGGCTGGGATTGGTGGGAGCTGTCATCCAGTACATCTGCAGTAGCGGTTCCCAAATATTTCCCCCCATGGACCACTTGAAAATTGCTGAGTGGCAGACCACTTAAAACATTTTCCGGCCTGTTGTCACCATTCTAATGTGCTGTGCTAGATTTTATGTAGGATTTTAACTGTATGTTTATCGCTTCTTTTATTTCTTACATATTGTATTTTATATTACAATCTGAATTCCATAGAATTCAAACTGTAATACAATAACATACAATATAAGATATAACAGAAGTGATGAAAATGCAGTTAAAAATCAATATGGATATTTAATGTGGGCATGCCACGGACCACTTGAATTAAGCTTGCAGACCACTGATGGTCCACAGACCACTGATGATCCACAGACCACAGTTTGGGGACCCCTGATCTAGAGGGCATAAGGATGAAGGAGACTAGGGTAGTGGCTCAAGAGAGATAGGCAGAGCAATCCAACTCAGGGAAAGCCTTCTGCTGGTAGAAAAGGAGCCGGCAGAAAGATCCACAGCATCCAATTGCCATTCGGAAGTCTCTGGGCTGGTCGAATGCCGGCTCAGCCAGGAACTGCCCTCAAGGACTGGAAAGTAAAAGCTGGCTCTCGTCAATACTTCTACTGAGGAGTAAGTGCTCTCTATAGACTTCCATTGCAATTATTTTCTTAGACCAACCTTTTTCCCAGTGTAACTTTTACCTGGATCGGGACCTGCAGGAGCAAGTTGAATGTAGGGCTACCACACACACCCTGCAGCCCCTCTTCAGGCATGACCATGGAACGCCCCTTTTTCGGGCCTTATGCCAGCTTTGGCCAGTTCCCCTTATGGTAGGCTGGACTTCCCTGGTGGACCCCTGGCTGAACCGGCTGGGTCCCTGCTCAGCCATGGCGTAGACAGGATGAGAGGCTTCTGCCAGCAGAACCCATTACAGCCCGGCTGAGCCAGGACCCAGCCAGCTCAGCCAGGGGTCTGCCATAGCCAGCTCCCCTCAGCCTGGATGCAGTTGGTTTGCACCCTGAGCTAGGAATTATGATTACATTATGATATTGGGCTGTGTCCTCAACATTATATTTTGATGATGGTATCTCCATTTCATGGTGCTACTGTGATGCTGAAACACTCTTTGCCCCACCCAATTTTTAATTTTCATGTTTTTAAATTTATTTTGTCTTACTTTGGGGGGTGTTTGGTGGTGATAGTGCCTGGTTTTTGTATATGTGGTGGCTCCCCACTGGTGAAATGCCCTCCTTGTGAGATTGCGTCTCTACCTCATTATTGACTTTCAGGACGAATTTAAAAATATTCCTGTTTACCCAGGCATTTGATGGCTGGAGGAGACTGTTCCAAGCAACCCAGAGACCGCTGTCTCAGCATTGCCAGTTCTTCTGCAAAATGGGTATTTTGTAGAGCCCACAGATTTCCAAATGTGCCCCTGTGCCCAAAAAGGTTGGAGGCTCCCTAATGCATCTTAGCAAGCTTCATAAAATCAGCCAAGATTAAGATATGGATTAAGAATCCATATCAGCTATAACTGCTACCCATGTGACTCAATTCAGTTCAAGCATAAAGTTTTTTTGTTTTAACTTGCACATGTTTCTTGTGGGGCAAGTAAATAATATAAAACTGATTGCTTATTGACTATGTATTGCATTTATTGCATTTTATTCTGTGTTTTATTTTTGTATTTATTTATTGTTTTTCTGGTGTATTAACTGTAATAAATAGATGATGATGATACGTTAATAGTTCTTTCACAATATTTTGAAGTGTCATATACAAATATTGAGACAGACTATACAAATGTTAAGTATATCATTCTCACCTGTGCAATTTGCCACAGGCAGCAATTAAACAGGAGCAGCTTCTCTCCCATTCCCTCACTGACATGCACTGTGGGTGGGGAAGGAGGAAGCCACCCCTGTTGAATACTTTCCTGTCGTGCAGCAGTTAAGAGCCTTCCAGGAAAAAGGTGGAAACCCTCTCTGTATATAGTTTCCTGAATGGATTATATCACTCGTGATGCACTCTGTATTATTGCCACATGGTGTCGCTGTTGCTCCACAGTTTTTTGACTCACTGCTCAGGGGCTATTAATACTGGCCACATTCACACCCTACATTTATTCCACTCGAAACAGTCATGGCTTCCCCCAAAGAATCCTTGTTAGGAGACCCCTGTTTTCCTCAGAGCTACAATTCCCCAAGTGGTTTAATTGTCAGGACTTCTTCATAAAGAACTTTGAAGAAATGAGTGTAGTGAATGATTTATGTTTGAAGATTGTCTCTTTAACTTGAACACCTTTGTTAATTTGAAATAATTTATTTGATGACTTTATGATTTTGGGGGCCAATACATAGTACATACTACTTAGGCTCTTCCCTCCTCTTAGCCTTCAGCTTCTCACTGCCTTGATCTGGGCCTGTTCTGAGATAAGGGATCGTCCCATGTTTAACCCTAACAACCACCGAGTCATGTGGGATGGATTGAGAGAAGATTATTTGCGCCAAGCTGCCAAAAGAACTTTATAGCCATTCAGAGAATGTGAACACCAGTTTCTCTGTCCTACGTCAGACGCTCTAACCATCTAAACCGTACTGAAGACCCTGCGCCTAAATAATAGTTCTGCATACACACCATACATTTTAAAAACGTTATTTTTATGGAACTGTTCTGCAATACAAAAACAGCTAATTAAACAGTAAAACTTAACAACATCCCTGGGGAGGCAGTGACACGCCCTCCATTGATAAACATAAGAAAGATAACAAAAATAAAGATATAATTAAGGTCTAAGAGACCAAGATACGGTCATGGGCTCTAAATTTCCATAGGTACTGCTGAGAATCGATGTCGTAGATTGTTATATATGAAATGAAGTTCTACCAAACTGTAAAAGGCCTGTAAGTCATTATTTACCTTGTTTTAAAAGATTTTTTTTAAATATAATTTTTAAGATGCTTTGTTTTTAAGATAGTTTTAAAAGATGTGTTTTTTAAAAATGTTTTAAACATGTTTTCTTTTTGAGATGTTTTAAGATGTTTTTAGTGGTGTGTCTGTAGTTTGCTGCCTTGGGCACCTTCTGGGACAAAGGGAGGGATATATATATATATAAACAAACAAATAAATAAAAACTCTTACATTTTGCGTAATCTCAGATATAGCAATGTTACCTGTATTTTTGCACATCACACATTGAAAGTGCATGGCTTCCCCCAAAGAATCCTGGGAGCTGTAGTTTATCCCTCACTGAGCTACAATTCCCAGCACCCTTAACGCTCTACAGTTTCCAGGATTCTTTTTTTTTTGGTGGGGGGAATGTGGTTTAAATGTATGGTGTGTACACATCCAGAGTCACTTGAAATCATTCTGAGCGTCAGCTGGCTTGATGACAGGTTATCACCTCACTTCTGAATCATGCCAAGCCTTGTGTGACATCAGTTCCTGTACCCCGGGTTTGTTGATGTTTTAGTGTAAAACAGGAAGTGGGTGTTGGGGGGGGGAAAGAAAAGTTTACAGGAAAAGTATGAAATAGTAAGAAGTTCCCACGCCAACATAGCTTCTTCATCTCTGTGCATGGCCAGCAGCGCCCTCCCAAAGTCTGCAATTCCCCACCTGACGTGCTGGCGTTAAGGTGTGGCCTGACAGCAGGTGACAGGCAATTTCCAAGCATGGGATGGCTGGGGAGGAACACCTGAACCCCCAACACTGCCCTTTGCTGATGTGTTCCAGCCTGTGCTCCAAATGCGGCTGTTCAGGCCTATCTCGGCCCTCAGGGCCGCCTTTTCTGCAAGGAGCTCAAGGTGGCAGATGCAGCTCTCCCACTCCCTGTTTTATCCTCACAACAACCCTGTGAGGTAGCTTAGGCCAAGAGAGAATGACTAGGCCCAAGCTCACCCAGTGAGTTTTCATAGCTGGTTGGGGGTTTGAAACCACATCCACACCATCCTCGACTGATATTCTCACTGCTAACCATACCAGCTGTTGTCTCACATGCATTGTATGTTGTGGGATCCCTCCCACATCACATTCCACAAACAGAACTTTCATATAATCTGACAACAGTTCAGACCTAGGCGATAAACCAAAAAGGAAACGGAGCATTTGGACCTTTAGCAGTCCGTGGCTTCGTCAGGTGTGGACTTCAGTGCAGATGTCCAGGGCCCACAGCCTGGGAGCCTTCAAATAATGCCAGAGAACGAGTGACAACTGATGTGGGGGGGGGGATGAGCCCAGCCACCTAAACCGTTTTGAAAAACAGTGGAGCAGCAACAGTGGCAGCAGGAGGGCAACGTAAAAAATTCAAAAATATTGGAAAAATATACTAATATATATATATATATATATGAAATAACTGGATATAGACTACCCTTGGAACTGCACATAATTTTATTAACTATTTGAAATATGTAGTTATGGCAACAGATTTAGAAATTACTGCAACATTATTAACATTAACAAAAATTGAAATTTCAAAACAATGGAGGCATCAGTTCTTGACTGGTTTAACAGAATCTGGGATACTATCAATTTGATCAAAGTAAACATTATTTAAGAGAAACAATGGGCAAATAAATATTTAGAAAACTGGGTGATTTTCATTATTTGTTGGAATCAAATGTATCAGGAGAATAAGTATCTATACAAGCTATTTTCTTTGCTTTGGTCTATCTATGTAACTATGCTTATATTTTGGATAATATGCTACATATGGATATATATTATTAGTAAATACCTTTTGTTATTCATATACATAAGCTGTAAGAGAAGTATCTTTGTAAATCCCCTTTCTTCCCCCCCCTTTTTTTCTTTTTCTAATTGTTGGTAATTTTGTTATTTGATAAAGATTAATTTCATGAAAAAGAAAAATAGTGGGGCAGCAACAATGGCAGCAGGAGGGAGGCAGCAGAGCAGAGCAGCCGCTGGCAGACGGGCCCTACCACTAGGCAGAGTGAGGCAGCCGCCAGGAAAAGCTTGGGGGCAGGGAGTGGTGGCAAAGTGTCGGAGCACCGCCTGCCCCCAAGTTAGTCTGCCACCCCAAGGCGGACACAGACTCATCACCAGTTCTCAAAAGACAATTCAACTGCCTGTCCAGTCAGCATTTGTATGTGGAATAGGGGGGACACCATCTTGTCCTTCACCTCAGGCGGCAAAATGTCTTGGGCTGGCCGTATGTCCAATGGTGGAAAAAAGGACATCAGTGAGCGAGACCTGTCTTACACCCCGGGCAGTGGGCACCGGGGGCAGAAGGAAGCAAGATGGCCGGGACAATGGGGGTGTTCAGCACAGCATGGGGTGGACCCCCAGAACCTCAGTTAACAGTTGCATACTCAGTGTGACCAGCTGGACCTGCCCAAGTGTCCTGTTCTACAGAAGCTGGCCTGTCAAAGCCAGAATGGGGAGCCTCAAGTCCAGAATATGGTCCTGCAGGCCCCTCTGCCTGGTGATGCTCCTCAGGCCTCTCCCCCTCACTGGCCCTGTCTCATACCTTCCTTGAGTGTTTTGCCTGCCTGGAATGTGCCCTTTAAGGCTGACCATGCCTCTTGCCTTTGTGGAGGGCGATGGGTGTGGGCACAGCTGTAGAAACCTCTGACTTCTGCCTGGCTGGAGGTAGGAGGCACACCCTTTGCTCCACCCACTGTTGCCTCTGGCCATGCTCACTGCTGGCATGCAGTCTCTGGAAGGTTGCCCAGGTGGGAAGGCATCCCTTGGGATGAAAAAATGTTCCCTGCCCCTGTGTTAAAGGGACAAGATCGGGGCTGTCCACTGCATCTCCCTCAAACGCAATGCTGCTCCACGGAAGTCATTCAAGTGCAAATTAAGTTATTACATACTGAACCAGGCACATGCATGTGTGAACATGCACTTATCCGGGATGGTGTAGCAGCAACTGTCTCTATTCTGGGCTACATGCCTTGCCATTGGTAGGGACCAACTTTGCTGCCTTTATTGCTCAGAATAAGCTAACTTTCCATTCCACTTGAAGAGCTCTGTGCGACCCAAAGCCTTACACATGCTCCTTGTCCCAACAAAAGCCATGTTCCCTGTCCCATTCTCTGCGACTGACACAGTTGCTGCTCTCCCTACCTAGTTGGAATGACGATGGGGCCGGTGTGTCCTGACAAGAAGGGGCAGTCCTTGGAGCACAGGAAGTTTGGCAACCCTATCAAATTTGCCCTTTTTGTCGAAAGCTTCCTTTGCCCAACCACAGGACGTTGGTGGGAAGCTGTATTTCCCCTCCTCTGCAAAAACAATGATCCACAGGGCAACGCAAGCATACCTGCTCCTGCTTATATCCGTATTATGCACCTGATGAAGTAGGGCGCTCCCTACAGAAGCTTTGGGAAACCAGTCTGCTTCAAACACCAAAACTTCCCAAGTCGTGGAGGGGAAAGAGGGCTTGGCGGGAATCACCAGTGATGGGAATAGCTTCTGGAAGACAAGGAGCAGCCAAGGGTCCTCCCTCTCTCCTTAAAGCCCAGAGCAGAAGCAATAGGGTTCACATATTGCACTGATACAAACTGTCCCTATGTGTGCGTGGATAACAGTTAATTTGTGCAACTCAGCCATTGGTCTGCAGGTACTCCGACTGTACACTTATTGGACATTACGTGTGAATAACTGTATGAGTGTACAGTTCAACTATGTGTGTACCCAATCGCACAGATATGGAATGTATCGTGAACATTGTCTTCTGCAGCCAGCACCTGGAAGAACAAGTCACTCAGTTCCTATCTTATGTGTCAATGCTAGATCAGGCATTTGCATGGTGGGGGTGGGGGGTATCCTCTTGCCAGACAAGGGAGTGGGTTGCAGTGTGTCGGGGAAGGAGGCAGCACTCTGGCCAAATCATCTTTCCTGTCCAGTTGCCTCGATTCTACAGAGTCCTGTGAGGAGCAAGAGGATCCATGCTAGAATCTTCACACACTCACATTTGCATGATCACTAACATGGATGCGGACAGGCACCACTTCAGCACTAGAAAGGGGTGAGGGAGAGCTGCTCTGGGAAACAATCTGAGAATTAATTAATTAAGTGGGGAGGGGTTGGAAAAGAATCTATCAGCAGTGCAGATAGAAGTTGTCATCCGAAACATTTAGAGGGCACCAGTTTGGCTAAGACTAATCAGACGTTTCCGGCAGGGCAAGAAGGCAATACCCTGTTGTTGTACCCAGCATCTGGCACAAAGAGAGATAAACTGCTCCTGCAGATGGAGGTTCAGCTTTTGTGGCTAACAACTGTTGATAGGCTCATGAGAGGTCAGGGGAGCTCTGTTGGATCAGAACAAAGACCTATCTAATCCAACATTCCCATAGTGGCCAGCCCAGATACCATGGGCAACCCCACAAGTACGGCATGAAGCAACTGACATTCATGCAGGGGAGTAGTCATCCAATGTTTTGGGGGTCTTAGACCCTTTGCTTTTTTAGGAGCAGGGTCCCAATGTCTCCAGTGTCCTATGAGCCAATCAGCATGAAAGGGGAATATGTTAGCCACTGCGAAGAGTCTTCTAACTTGCTTCCTTGTCTTTTCCTGCTAATTGGAGCCAATCAGAGTGAAAGGAGGTGAGTCAGCCACTGAAAAGACTCTTCTCAGTAGCTAATGCTCTCCCCTTTCATGCTCCTATGGACATCTGTTATTGTGGGGGAAGGCATTAACAAGATCTCATTCTTAACCCAGCAGCAAAAGAAAAAAGAGAGGGTAGGGTGTGTGGCTGTGGCTATCGTGGAGGCACCCTGCACGTCTGAATTTGCCACTACATTACTGATGGTATACTGCCTGGATGCTCCATGTAGCCACCATGGCCAGAAACTTCACATGTAGCTTAGAATGCATGCAGTGCTGGCTGGGGTTGATGGGAAATGCAGTCCAAAATATCTGGAGGGTCGGGAAAGGCTGTTCTAAGCTACGTATGAGGTTTCCCCACCGCCCCAACCTTATGTTTCTCCTACAACAGCTCCGCAGAAAGCAGCTTTAAGCACTACCATACAGATGAGATCTGTGAATGGAATCCAAATATCTTCTTTAGTGAGAGCTTGCCTCTGTTGCATTTTTTACTTTTTATCTTTGAAGCGCAGATCCTCCTGTGCCATATCACCAACTATTTTGGGAAGCTGATCTCAGTCTTGAAAATTGCTTGCCCCATGGTATGAATCATAGAGTAAAAGACAATTAGTTGCACAGTTCTTTTGCTCCTGGTCCATAGGTCCCACTTCAGACATTAGTAGTAAAAGCAAGGACGGAACGACAGGTCATTCCTGAGCATTCTAGGCGTCTTTTTAATATTTGAACTGGCTTTGTCTGGGGAAGAGCTGGAGCTCCATGGTGGAGCATATGGACTTCAGACAGAAAGTCCCAAGTTTGATCCCTGACATTTCCAGGTACAGCTGGGAGAGAATCATGCCTGAGACCCTGGACAGCTGCTGCTGCCATTCAGCAATGACAACCAAATGGTCTGACGTCCTTGAAAGGCAGTTTCATGTTTTCTGCCACCACTCTGTGACTGTGCCCGTCATCCTCAGTAGTTAGAATGTTTTTGAACATTCTGTGACTTCACAGCAGAGACAGAAAGGCAGGAGCTGAGTGTGGACGTCGGACAGGTCACCTGTTTTAAAGCCCCCTTTGCACCATTCTGCCACGGCAACCCCTCTAAACTTCTTCCAGCCACAAACACGAGTAACTGAGTGATAAAAAGGGTTAAAGGGGGGAGGGGGAAGAGACATTATCTGAAAGCAAATTACGCATCAGATTTAGAAGTCTGGACTTGGCAGTACTTCACACGCAGACACACAGAACACACCTAGCACTAATAATCTCTTTTGGAGATTCAAGTTTCAGATAATGGCATTTTTACTGTAGTGCAAATTTCACGTCCATTCATTAAATATATGCAACATTATAACATGAAATGTACTGCTGACATTTGGGTGGCAATTTCAAAATAGCCCAGATGACATTTTGTGCCTGTTTTCAGGGTGCTCTTTTGCAAGGGATTTTAATTTTTCAGCACTCCCTCCTCCATCCCCCAGGCAATCCTTCAGCCAACAAACTCCCGAGGTAGCCAGGCAGGTAACTCCCAGTCCCAGCCTTTGACTTGGGGCTTGCTTCTTGTATAATGAAAGTTGATCTCACCTGAATGAATCCAGCAACTTGGAGACCATTAATAACAAATAGCAAAAGTGTCAAAAACCCTTCCAAAACAAAACCTTTAGGAGGGTTAATCAGCCCTTCCGTGGACATTCTCTTGATTCCAAACTAGATCCCAAATGATGAATAGCTTGCAATGGTCAGGTTGCATCAGAAGAAAATCATGTCACATGCTCTACAGTTGCTTTGCCCTTTTCCAACAATTGGGTCCTTCTAGTTTTGCTTCTCTTTCAAACAGCCCATTTATGTTATGTGTTACCTTCTGTCTCAGTGTAGAGTTATCAGCCCTTTCCAAATATCTTGGCACAGGCCCGAGGTTTTGCTTTGGAATGGCAAGTTCCATTGCCAAGGGCTTCTGTGCAAGGAGGTTTATTTTTTCTTTGAGGAATCTGGAGGGAGTCCACAAGGGCATGAAGGTATATGGGGTGTGGTGGGGGAGAGTGTAACATAAAGCCTTTGACATCTGACCAAGGAAAACAGGCGTACTTGATATCTTCTACCGACGGTTGTTAGTGCCTTGGTTCTTTCACGCCTGGACTATTGCAATGCTTTGTACGTAGGTTTACCTTTGAGATCTGTGCGTAAACTTCAACTTGTCCAGAATGCAGCAGCACGACTCATTAAGGGTTGCCATTGGAGAGAACATATCACTCCAATCCTTCGGGAACTACATTGGCTCCCGATAGTGTCAAGGGTGAAGTTCAAAATACTGGTTATAACCTTTAAGTCTTTTTCTGATGCTGGTCCGATTTACTTGAAGAATAAACTTTCTCTTCTCGGAGAAGGTGGTCGTACCAGATCTTCAGCAGCTAGATCTCTCCTGGTTCCCTCAATTAGAGTGGCTAAACTAGCAGGCACTAGGTCTGAAGCTTTTTCTATTGCGGCTCCCCTACTTTGGAATACCCTGCCAGTGGCCATTCGCCTAGCTCCATCACTTTTGTGTTTTCGGAAGCAGCTGAAAACCTGGCTTTTTGATTAAGTTGGTGGGGATATTCTGTTATAGCCATTCAGTGTAGGCTGTGGACTGGCTGTCATAATTTCATTCTGATTTTTATGTTGTTTTTGTTTTACTTATATGCTGTAATTTGTTTTAGTATGCTGTAATTTGTATTTCGATATGTATTTGATTGTACGTCGCCTAGAGTGACAGGTCTTACCTGCCAGATAGGTGTCTAATAAATTTTAGATAATAATAAGGACTGATGAAATACTGAGGTAGGTTCAATTGCATTCAATTGGACTTCTAAATGGGTGTGCCAGTTCATTTCTATTATTTATTATCTACATTTATAAACAGCCCCTCATCCCACAGGATCCCATAGTGAACACGTCTAATAAGAAAAACCCCATAACACGATCAATTTAAACATAATTAAAGTCACAGTAAATCAGTAAACACAATTCAAAACAATCCAGCGGCAGCATCTCAAACGGCCTTGTTAATTTACTGACATCCCCCAAATGCTCATGTGAACAGATGTGTCTGAACGTTATCAGTGAGGAGGACGGTGTTATGTCCGTACAGAAAGAGGTCTATGAATTGGTGGCGGTGGGACCTCTTTCTTAAAGTGGAGGCCCTGTCCTGTGTCACACACTACCACAAAGCGAGCCAGGCTTGCTGGAGGGATTGTGAGACTGTCCTCTCCCACAGAATGCACAGCACAACGTGACAGATAGCGCTGCAGCTTAAGACCAGTGGTGAGGGGGGTAGTTAATGTGGTGCTCTTCAGGCAATGTTGTGGACCACATGTCCCCCACATCCTTGACCATGCTGGCTCAGGATGATGGGAATCGTAGTCTATAACATCTAGAGCAGAGGTGGCTAACATGTCCCTGCTCCCCCTCCCAATGCTGTCGAACTACAACTCCCCTCCTCCCTTACCGCTGGCCCTGCTGGCTGGGGCTGATGGGAGGTCGAGTCCTGACAAATCTGGAGAGCCACAGGTTAGCCCCCACCCCCATCTAGAGGGTACCACACTGGCTGCCCCCGGGCAAGGGTTAATCTCTCTCTTTAGACACCAACAGCTACCAAAAGTATCTTTAATTTCTTTTTCTTTTCTTAATTTATTTTCTTTTTCATTCTGTGTTACACTAAGGGCCTAAGTCCACATTACAAGGAACGAGGGCAGTGCTGCTGATCTCAGCCCTTCCCAACTCCCCCCCCATGTCTCCCCAACAGTATTTGGTAATAGAAATAGGATGTGTCAAAGTTCCCTGTCCATGCTCCAGTTCTTTGACTGCAGTTTGCAGAAGGCCCTAAAACAGCCTCAGAAAATAGATAAGGGTGATTTTACCTCTCAGCCTGCACCAACTGAAAAGTATTCGTATTCATATTTCATTATGAATCACTTCCCATGAGGCATCCCAAAGTGATTTACAATAAAAACACATATAAACAGTTACATATATAAAAATAGTTAAAACCACTGCATATATAAAAACAATTTTTAAAAAGACAATTACATAACAACAACAGCATATACATAAAATCAATTCAAACCTAAGACTGATACCAACTGGGATAAAGATCTGCATTTACAAGGCTTGTTGAAAGAGGAACGTCTTTATCAGGCACTAAAAAGACAACAAAAGGCGCCTGTCTGATATGCAGTGGGAAGGAGTTCCAAAGGGTAGCTGCTGCCACACTAAAGGCCCGATTCTGATATCGTGCAGAACAGACCTCCTGAGAGGATGGTATTCGCAGAATGCCCTCACCTGCAGAATGCAATGATCAGTTGGGTATCTAGGCAATGAGATGACCTTTTAGGAATCATGGTCTCAAGCTATGTAAGATTCTGTACACCAGTACCAGCATCATGAACCTTGCCCAGTAGTTTTAGTTGATTAATCTATAGGATCTTTCTTCTTCTCAATGCTCCATTGTGATCAAAGAGATCTATGCACTATTATGGCAGAAGAGTTTACAAATAAAAAAAAAGCACAAAAAGGAAAAACCCTGATTTGCACCTTTTGGGGAAAAGAAGTCCATTTGACCCAAAATGCAGCCATCTTTAGTAGTATGCTTAACTGAGTTTTAACAGGTCTGCTTTTCAGTATGAGGGAAATCCTGGACTCCAGTAACGGAGCGATTCCCTCCTGGGCGCACCAGGCACCTTAGGGGCCAGGAATGCAGTGGAGGCTGGGGGAAGCCCCGGGGCTGGAATTACAGGCTGTATGGATTGACGCCATCCAGCTCCATCCATCAGGCAGCTAGGCCCTGTGTTGACTCACACAGCACTGGCAGCTGCTGACAGGCCTGGCTTGGGGGAGGAGATGCCTGATACCAGGCAGAGCTGCCTCCTGTCACAGGCCTGGGGTGGGGCACGGATCCTGTCTGCGCTCTGAATGAAACCCACATGCGTGTGGCTTGCGTCTCCTGGCCAGGCCTGGTGTCTGCAGGCAGATACACTCAGATAACAACACACACACACACCTCAATGGCCTGTTTGCGCCTGAGGCGTTGGGTAACAGATGCTCTTGCAGTGCAAGGCAGACCACAGACCCACAACGCACCTCTCACCCACAAACACAATACTTCCTTGCGAACATGGCCTAAGGGAATTTGTAGCACACAGTTGATGCACCACTCAGCTTCTGAGGTAGGAAGGGGTGCTATCTAGGGAGACCAGGATCCCCCCTCCTGGGTGGCCAGATAGTGATTCTTCTTTTTCAGAAAAAGCTAAACACAGGCTCTACTCTCTGAGTGACTACTGTTGCATGAAGCAGGTACTTCCTTTTGCCTTTTCCTGAGTCTTCTGCCAGCCGTGCCTTTCACACACATAAACATGCACACACAGTGTGAAATCCACAGGTTGCACAAACTGACACATTGCCCAAGGAGCTACACAATGCATAGATGTGCACACATGCACGCACGCATGCACGCACGCACGCACGCGCACACACACACACACACACACACAGAGTAGGGATGGGGAAATCTGTCCAGTTTGGTTCCTCTCTATCTCTCATTTTTCCAGTCTTAAGTTCAGCTCCTCACATTTCCATATGTTTGCCATTTTTTTAAACTCATGAAAATTCATCAGCATTTTCTTGTGAATTTCTCTTAATGTACGTGTCTTTCTCTGCAATTTAGCCTAATGTACACATTTTTGCAAAGCAATGTTCCCTAGCATAATGCATTTTTGTATGTTATCTTCACCAATAGGTGCATTTTCATGTACCTTTTATCCTAGAATGTGCATTTTTGTACACATAACTTGCACAGAGAAGTGCATTGCAAAATACGGACATGTGAATTTTGGAGGAGGGCTGTGTTTCAGTACATGTATTGTTCTGGAAAGTGCAAATCTGGTAGATTCACCTTCAAATGCGAAAAGAATTGAATTTCTCTCTCCATCCCTGGCGCACATCCAGAGCTACAGATACACAAACTGCAGGCATAAAAAAACACACTGTAGTTCACATCTACTTTCACTTATCTGCTTGGCACCCAAGTGCTACCCTTTCCGCACACCATCTGCACACACACACACCCATATGCCATACAAATGTTCATTTGGCTCATGTTACAACTTTCCTCCATGCTGCCCCACTCCTCAAAGCAATTCTAAGCCAAAGGAAGCTAATACTAGCCGGCTGGGAATGGGGCCAGAGGTGGGGGCCAGATCCAGAAGTGTGTCAATCAAAACTATGTAGAACTCTGCCCTAGCCATTGGCAACCTGAGGGGAGGGAACCAAGGAGGGAAGGGGAGAGAGAGAGAGAGAGAGAAAGAGAGAGAGAGAACATTATGGGAAGGGCGCCCAGTGGGGGAAAAATTCCTTTCAAGAGCTAGCCCATGTGACTGGCAGTGTGCCACCCCTCTGCCACTAATCCCCAGGCATGCCCACCCCACATGGCAGAGGCCCAGTCCTACTATGCAAGGGTGCAGCAAGGCCAGACGGCAAGTCTTACTGAATACTGTGCATGCCTTCAGTGTCCAGACTGGAGCTGGTATTTAGCACAGCCCTTCCAAGATCTGACAAGACGGGGAGGGGGAATGGCAACCCTTCTTTTACGTTACCGTGGGGTGAGGGTGACGGGAGATGTTGGCAGCCTGAAAGTAAGCAAGCGAGATGAGCAGCCCACTTCCACAGCACCTGGGGGGCGGGGGAAGGGATATGGCTGCTTGGGGCGAGTGGTGGTCCAGGAGATTAGGGAACAGGAAATAGCAGCTGTAGGCCAAACCTGAGCCCCTTAGAGAGCTACCTCACCTAGCCAAATTCTTCCTCTCTGCTCCAGAAGCAGGTATTTCAGGCAGCCAGGAGGGGAGGGGGGGAGGAGAGGAGGGGAAGGGAAAGGGAAGCCACCAGGACCCTCCAAACTCTGAGCTGGGTGATTCAGACAGGGTTTCAACTCACTGGCTTGTGTCCAATGTTAGCCATACTCAGAGAAGGCCCATTGAACTCAGAAGGTGCATTTTTCACATGGAGATAATATTCATAAATAACAGCATTTCTATAGCACAGCTGAAGCGAGCAAAGCTCTTCACAGCAATAATCCTTACAATGACCCTGTGAGATTGGCCAGTACTATTGTTATTAACAAACCTATTTATTTTGCAGAAGTAGGCGCAAAAGACGGAGACTGAGAAGAGAAGCTTGCTAAAGGTTGCTTAGGGAGTGAGTGGGTCTGGTGAGGCTTGAACCCAGGGGCTTTCAGATATCAAGTTTGCCTTCTTAGGTGTTATGTGACACCAGCTGTCCAATAATGCATGCTTCTCACTAAGGGTGTAGTCATCCAGGGTCTTGGGGGGTCTTAGACCCCTTACTTTTTTGGGAGCCTGGTCCCAGCAGGGTCTCTATGTCTCCAGCATCCTACAAGCCAAACAGCAAGAAAGGGGGGCATGTTAGCCACTGAGAAGAGACTTCTGACTTGCTTCCTTGTAATTTCCTGCTGATTGGAGCTAATCAGAATGAAAGGAGTTCCTATTAGGTCCTACTTCAAAAATCCAAGTTGTGGAGAATGAGAATTCTGTAACTGCAGAAGAGGAGAGAGTGAATCCTGATGATAACATCCCATCTACATCATCAAGCAGTTGGGTAGCAGCAGGAGATAAATGTGTAGGCACTGAATCCAGTCATTCAAGCAATATCAGACAGTGGGAAAGGACAGTCATATGGTGACAGTAACAGAGAACTAGAAGGTAAATCTCAGAAGGTTGCATAATCTTAGAAGGAAACATTGCTGTGAGGAGACGTGGCTGTGGCTATTATGAAGGGACCCTGCACTTCTAAATTTGCCACAATACCACTGCTTCTTACATAGACACTAAATGGGAAGTCCAGAATCTTATACCAACAAAGCTCTGAGAGCCAGTTCCCAAATAGGACAAACTGTATCATGCGCACAATCTACTTCAGTTTAGTGCACTGCTGACCTGCGATAATCTTCTAGTGGAGACAATGACTGTTTTATTGCAAAGCAGCATGCCGCAGTGGATTGTGTGTGTTCCTGGAATTGTAACCATCTGAACCCTCTAATCCCAGCTGTATGAACGCTTATGCAGTGGTCAGTGAAAGACTTAAGCTGAGGGCTCATAGTTTATCAGTGAATGTTGAGTGCCAGCCATATTTACAGCTTTTATGTTATGAGTTAGCAACAGGCACTCCTTTGCAAAACCTGGGCTTCTAATCACCAAGCACAGGGGAAAGTTCAGGACACAGGGACTGGCAGGCAACCTTTTGAGAGGCGGGAGGCTGGGTGGGGGCCCATCGCTATCTACTCAGAGAGCTTCGGCTATGGGGCGGTCTATAAGTTTATTGAAATAAATAACGAAATAAATACTCCAAGGATGGGGAACCTCGGGCCGGGGGACCAGATGTGGCCCTCTAGGCCTCTTTATCTGGCCCCTGGAACTCTCCTATGGCCACACCCCTCACCAGCTCTGCTCTGCACCCTCCTTGAGGGTTTTTGCCTGGGTGGAATGCATCCTTGAACTCTAAAAATGCTTCTGGCTTGCTGGATGGAAGATAGAGAGACTGGTTGTGTGTGTGTGTTTAAAAGTTACCCTACTATATAAATGTATACAAATGTAAAATTTATATACATTGTTCTGCCTACTTTTGCCTCTGGCCCCTCCTAGCACAAGTAGCATGTGGCCCATGGGAGCTTGCAGAGAAGGGAATGCTCCCCTTGGGCTGAAAAAATTTCCCCATCCCTGATCTGTTCCCTTCTCAAAACGGCCTTTCTACCTACTGACCAGATGCTGATGCTGATGCCTGCAGTGTAGAACAGGTTCCCAGGTGGTCTTCTATGCAAGCAGTGACCAAATCCAGACAAAATCAAGGCTCATCCTCTTAAACATCACAATCACCATCCCATCTTTTCTCCAACGTGCTCAGAGCAGTGGACATGATTCTCCTCCCTTTGTCCTCACAATAAACTTGGGAAATAGGTTAGCCTAAGATAACCTAAACAAGCCATGGCTTAATGTTACATCTGAATGCAGCCAGTGATTGGTCCAAGGTAACCTTGGTGGCTGAACTATAGTCATGCCAATTTGTTTGCTTTGGATGATTTGTATACCACCCTTTGCACAATCCACAGGTCAGTTGACAACAAGGCAAATACATACAATCCTTAAAAATAAAACAATCCTTTAAAAACACATGACAACAACAGCAACAAATTGACAAATAACTATTAGTAATCGCAGCAGCAATCCGGTTTCTCCACCTTCAAATTATCCCCTGGGCTCCCTTATAAGGATCTGATTCCTAAGTATCATGTCAAAACTATGTAACGGTAAACAGATAAAACTCTGATGCTACTATTACAATCCACTGGTAACAAGGGAGGCTGGTCTGTTAGGGCAAATAGGGGAGTGTCCCACCAACCTCTGTCTGCCCTCAGCCCATCTCCACCTGCCTGCCTTCTTACTTACAACCAGTCCGGAGCCCTGGCTGTCAGCTTCTTCCTCCTTAGTCTCTGTTGTTTTTGTAGAGCTCAATAGCGAGGAGGATGGGAGACAAAACTAGAATCAGTTAGCCCTGCCTCTCATTGGCTGTGGCTATGATTGGCTCTGAGAGCCAGTGTGGTGTAGTGGTTAAGGTGTTGGACTCTGACCTGGGAGACCAGGGTTCAAATCCCCACACAGCCATGAAGCTCACTGGGTGACCTTGGGCCAGTCACTGCCTCTCAGCCTCAGAGGAAGGCAGTGGGAAACCCCCTCTTAATTCCGCTTACCATGAAAACCCTATTCATAGGGTTGCCATAAGTTGGAATCAATTGAAAGCAGCCCATTTTTCCATGATTGGCTCTGGCTCCACCTACTGTTGGCCTCCCTGTTTTTTGCCCTACCAGGCCAATAAGCTCTAGCCATCACTATTTCTAAAGAGATTTTTAATAATAATAATAATAATAATAATAATAAAAGCCAGAGGGAAAGCCTTGGAGGAGGCCCATCTGACATCTCTTGAGACACTGACTTTATCCCATAGCAAGTCTTCCTCCTGATTCCCCATCCCGTCAGCACAAGAGAGTGACCTTTACCCCAAAGTTGGGGTGGGTGGGACAGTGTTGCTTCATCCCAGTGAGACATTACTGGAATGTGAAAAACGCAGGCTCTGGTTCCTGGCTGACTGGGAAGGTAAGGGGCAAGCTCTGGCCTGCTAGTGGCAAGAAGGGGGTCATGGCCTAGCTGGAGCCCTAACTAAGGCCTCCTGGCTTCTGTTCTTACATCAAGATAAGAGGTTTTCAAAATTTCTACCTTTGGGGATCCTTTTTAGCGGCGCATTGTCTGCCAAGGAACCCATGAGTATCTGTTATGGAACAATTTGCTGCCTTGGGTTCCTGCTGGGAGGAAGGGCGCGGTAGAAATCAAATAATAAATAAATAAATAAATATGTCTTACACAGGATTGCTGGATCATGTTCTAGACTGCACTGCACACTCAGTTTACCAGGCCTATTGTATTTATTTATTTTAAAGCATTTATACACCGCTTAATATTTCAAACATCTGTAAGCAGTAGTGCCCCTTGTGGCTCAAGAACGCACCCAAAGCACACCTAACACTCCCCTGCAGCTGCACATTGTAGAGGAAAATTGGCATTGGTAGTCAGACAATATCCCATGGAAGCCTGTCCACCATTCTTAGTCATTGCACCAAAAAGTTCCTGTTGTGCTTCTAAAGAACTGCAGGGATTCCCCAGAATATGGTTTCAAATCCACTGGTCTATTTATATGAAAAACCTGTTCTTCCCTTGTAATGCCTTTGTGCTATTCTAGGTAGCCTGAAACACTTTAAAATCACATAATATATTCAATAAATACAGCAGAGGCTGGGACAACAGATAAAATGCAACCTTTAAATAAAACATAAAATATTTAGCAAGGCAAAAAGGCTGCCAAAACAAGCATCTTCAAACAGCCAGAGGTGGTGGTGGTGAATGGTCTAGAGAGTCTTAGTTGATAACTCTATTTTCTGGGTAGGGGTATTTTGAGGGCATAGGGGTGGGTCAAGCCCCCACTAGTTTTGTCATTGTAAACCCCCTCCCATTCCTCATCCCTGCCTATATCTGCGCAAATGTTTTCCTCATCCCCATCCCCTTGTTGGGGAAGGGCCATAACTTGGTGAAAGAGCATCTACTTTGCATGCAGAAGGTTCCAGGTTCCATATCCAGCATCTCCAGGTAGGGATGGGATTCTTTAGTTTTGGTCCTCTTGGGTTTCTAATTTTTCCAATCTTAAATTCAGTTCTCCACATTTCTGAAGCAATTTGCTTTTTTAAAAAAAAAAATTCATTAAAATTCTCCAGTATATTAATGCAAATGTCTCCTAATAAACACATTTTTGTAAGCATTTGCCATTACTTGTTATATAATGCATTCTTATATGTTATTTTCACACATATATTCATTTGTATGCATACTTTCCCCTAACATATCCATTTTTGTAAACACTGATTGGTAACCTGCATTACAAAATTCGAATAAGTACAATTTTCAAAAGGATGGTTGTGTTTTGGTTCTCATATTGTTTCAGAAAGTGCAAATATTATAGATTCAGCTTCAAATGAAAACTGAATCAAATTTATCGGGATGGGGAGATCCCATCACACACCTCTCCATTCCCACTGCCTAGCTTAGCACTGAACTCAATGGGACTTACTTCTGAGTAGCCATGTACAGAACTGCACTGTCCCTTTGTCTAACCAAGCCCCCCCCCCACATCAGAAGCATAACCTGGAGGGGGAGGGACTTGTATAATAATTCCTCTTCCATAATTGGGGAGGCGAGGACTTTCCTTTTTATGATGGGAGAACCACAATTTTGGGCATGTTCCCTTCCTCCAGTAAGACAGACTCTGCTAGACAACATGAGCAGATATAAATCCTCCTATTAAACCAGCTCACAGACAACATTTTGGAGGCGTGATTTAGATAGAGGAACAGAAAGTGCAGCTCTCTTGAAACTCACAAAATGAGACAGCCACCTGCATGCAATTTCCTAAGAAGTTTCCCTATTTAAATAAAATTATCCCCTTCCCCTCTTTTTTTTTTTTTTTGAGAAAAATTTCCCACCTATCATTACAAGCGGAGAAAAGGAAGAGGGAACAGCTGAACTGGTGACTGGTAGCCTCTGTCAGCACCCTTAGGGCGACTACTTAAGCACTGCTAAAAAGGAGGACAAAAGATTTGCATAGCTTTTACATATTGATGTTATAGATGCTGCTCTAGAAATAATGGCTATCATTTAAATAGAAATACAACACCTCTCACTATAGTAGGGGGAAATATGACCAGGTAACCTGTGTGCCTACTCCATCTATTGTCCTGGTGCTCTGTTGATGGGAGCTGAAGTCCAAAACATATGTGGGGCAGCATGTTGGCTGTCCCTACTTTAATGTCTAGGCCAGCCTTTGACAACCTGGTGCTGTTTTGGCCCACAACTGCAGCCATTACAGATGTGCTGGCTAGGACTGATGGGAGTTGTACTCCAAAACAGCTGGAGGGCACCAGGTTGGCTAAGGCTGAATTAAAGAGCTGGGAGCCTGGCCTCCAATTGAAAGCCTGCCTGTCTCTCTGACTTTTGAGATGGGAGAATAATATTGACTTGGGGCCAGGGGTGTTGCTGTCCAAGGTCTCAAAAGGTCTTAAACCTCTTACTTTTGGGGGGAGCCAGGTCCCAGCAGGGTCACTATGTCTCCAGCAACCTATAAACCAATAAGCATGAAAGAGGAGCAGGCTGGCCACTGAAAAGAGTTTTCTTCCTTGTCCGTTCCTGCTGATTGGAGCCAATCAGAGTGAAAGGAGGTGAGTCAGCCACTGAAAAGACTCTTCTCAGTAGCTATTTGCTCTGTTTTTTGGGGGGTGGGTGGGAGAAAATTTACAGGCATGTAAAAGCCTGCTGGGAATTCCCAGGTTCTCAACCTCCTCTGTTTACCCAGTCTTTTTTCTTCTTCCTGTTTTGACTGGCTAGCCTTGAGCAGGTCCTATCTGTTGGAACAGCTGGGCTGTTCATTTGCCATAGGATTCATCAGGAGTGGAATTAAGCCGCTGATGATCCTGGTGGGCCCGACAGGAGAGGCTTCTGACCTTGCAGTGGAGCCATGCAGCTTGCTGGGATACCAAGACCAGGAAAGGCGGCAAGGCCATGTTGGGTGGGTCAAGGAGTTTTTATAATAGGAGGATGAAAAAGAAGGGGATCCCATATACTAACAATAAATTCATTCTCCCCAAGGGTTGATCCCTGTGTAGCTATAACAGCACCTCACATGGACATGAGGGAGGTATCCAGAGGCTTGTGGGAACACAAAAGTTTGGAGAAGTAGAAAAACATTTTTTTGGGGGGGAAACCAAAAGGAGTGGGGGAAACCCAAACAGCCCAGTGGGGACTGAGCATGCTCTGTGACCTTTGGGGAAGGGCCGGAGCTCAGTGGCAGTGCATCTGCCTTGCACGCAGAAGGCTCCAGGTTCAGTCCATGGCATCTCCCGGTAGGTTTGGGAGAGACTCTCCGCCTGAAACCTTGGAGAGCTGCTGCCAGTCAGTGTAGCGTAGACAATACTGAGCTAGATGGACCAAAAGTCTGACTCAGTATAAGGCAGATTCCTATGTTCCTATAAATGCTGACTTGAGTCTTGCGGGGGAACGGGACGGAAAACTGAGAAGAAGGGGAATGGAATATATTGGAAAAGGACATGGCTGGCTGGCTGGCACCCTGAACAGCAGCACTCCACATTGCAATATTTTGTGCTCGGGTCCCACTTCTCAAAATCCTAATGTGCTTAAAGCAGAGCCCAAATTGGTCATTCTAGCATTGCTTCTGTTTTTGACATTGGTCTGATTCACATGTAAAGCTAGACAACGTGTGGTTTGTTTGAACGCCAACTCAGCAGATTAATGTTATTTTCTGCCAGCAAACTTCAGTGTGGAGAAATGTAAACCATAGATTGTTTTGACTATGGTTTGACATGTCCAAACTCACAAGCCTTGCTTAACCATGGTTTATTCAGCCAAGCCAACCCCGGCAGTGTGCCAAGCTACAGAGCAAAAAAAGCTGAAAAACAACTCAAATGATGGAGAAACAAACCAGGGTTAAAACAAACTAAGGGCTAGTGTTTCACTGTATGTGAACAGAGCTATTGCAAAGAGGCAAGAATGACACTAAAATCCTTGTGCATCCTGGCTCAAACATGCACCCCAATCCCATGCAGGTGATTTTAGATGTAAATCTGGTTGTAGGGCAGTGTTAGGCAGCTTCTCTTACTGGCTAAAACTGAAATAAATTGGCTGCTCAAAATTCACTGTAAATATTGATGCTAAATATCTGCCTAGTGTTCTATAGTTATTCAAATATTTCCAGAATGGTGAAGGAAGATATATTAGATATACTGAAAATAAGTTTAATTATTTGGTGCTTGATAACTGACATGCAGTTTCTCCCTGGCATTATTTCTTAACTGACATGCAATAGTATTTCACATCCAACTGCTCAGCTTTTTGAGATTTTGTACTGGATACTTGCAAAAATCAAGACATATTCCAACAAGTCTAAGATGCACAATTTCAAATGCAGAGATAAACATTAACATTAAAAATTAATATTTAGAATTTCTGTTCAAAAATTTACATTAGGTGTGTTTTTTAGTCAGATTTTGAATGTTTGTGAAATTTTGGCTTTAACCACTGGATGACATGGCCCAGAAAGAGGAGCATGTAGCAAACCTCAATATGCAGAGAGGATGTGGCCCAGAAAAGACTGCTATGAGCAAAGGTTTTCTGGGGTACCCAGGCGAGCCCAAAACATTTTGCTACCTGAAGCAGAGTGGCAAATGGTGTCCCTCCTCTCTAAGTCAAGGTGCATAGTATCCAAGGCTAGCCAACTTATTTTGGCACCTCAGGCAGAAAATCTCACAAGCATCTCTCGCTGGGAGCAAAAATACAATAAAAACAAATTAAATCACTGTAAATTTGTTGCCTTTTCATGACGGCCTCACTCTGACTAATGGTAGGGCCGGATATCCCTGAGTTCTCTTGGGAGCTTATGAGAGTTTCTCAAGGAGAAAATTAGTAATTATGGATCAACTTCCCTGAAAGAAAGGAAATCCAACTGCTGCTAACTTCCTACTACAATACATAGATGCAGGAGGGTGCTGGATATGGTCAGTTCATACAGGGCAATGGTGAGGTCAGTGCTCTGCACGAATTGAATATGCACCCTAACATATGCCACAGAATCCTCTGCAACATGCAGGGATTCCTTTTGTGACAGAAGGTCAGGGGCATTGCTACAAACTGAAAAGATTCAAGGCATAGACCACAGACACGCGTGCTTAAATTTGCATATACTAATTTATATGTAAAATCAAAGAGTCTTGTAGCACTTTAAAGAGTTATTATGGCATAATCTTTTGTGGATTATAGTCCACGTCATCAGATACAATGGGCTATAGAGTCCACAAAAGCTTATACCATGTTAAATATATTAGTTTTTTTAAAATGCCACTCTCTTTGTAGAGACTAACGGATTCCCCTGTGGTCATTTATATATACAAATACAAATTAGGAATCGAGATGTCACAATTAATTTCTCATCCAAATCTCCCCAGATAAACTCTTCAGTCAATTTACACTGCCCAAACCACCCTCTTTAATCAGTTCCTTTACAATTCATTTATCCCTAATTAACTGCCCAAAAGATCCTGGTCCAAACCGTAAAATTCCCCTTCAGCCACCACAAATTCTCTCTATTTTATGTATTTATTATTTGATTTATACCCTGCCCTTCCTCCCAGCAAGAACCCATCTCTAGATAGTCTTCTTAATTTATTGCCAAATTAATATACTACTCAGCAACCCAGATCACCCCAAATTCAATTTCCCCCAAATTTATTACCAACCCAGAAGCATTTAGGGGACTTGGAAAAAGATTCAGGGGCCCATGCCCCATACACCCACCCATAAGGTTGCACGCTTGTGCTGAGGAGCTCCTTGGCGGATGGCTCTTTCTGAAAAAGGTTCCCTAAAGGTACAACATTTGAAAACTGCTGCTCTTGAGGATGGGAAGTGGAATCAGTGGCGAGGCAAGGACTGTGAATATGTGAAGAATCACTGGTGAAGTTGGTGGCTGATGAGAGGCAATACTGAGAGTTTTATTGGGATAAAGCTGAGCCCAGAGGAGGAAACGAAGTAGTAATAATGAAGAACAGTGTTTCTGAGCAAATGCAGAGTGCCTTTTGCACTTCTGAGAGACCATGGTAAGCTCCTACTTATCTGAGATGTGGGGTAATGCAAAAGCCTTGATCCCTGGAAGGGTGATGCATAATTCTGAAACTAAAGCGTCCCAGCCTTCCTAGAGCTTGCATGCACTGACATTATAAACTTTTATCTCTAATCCCAGATGTGTAAGAACTGTTTTTTTCCTTCTTCCTCCAATTAATAATTTTACAGTACTCCATGTATTTCCTCTCTCCCTAAGCAACAAGGCATAATTGGGGAGGTTCCAAATGGTGATGCTGGGGAATTGCAGCTCAGGTCCTTGGCCACTGGCCTAATGGAGTGGAGTCCTTCAAGGTTTCAGCCTGCTCCTGGGAGAGGTTGTCCAGGAATTGGAGGCTGGGTGTCATCGATATGCTGATGATACCTGGCTCTACCTCTTTTTTTCCCATTATATGTCTAGGAATGTTGTGGAGGTCCTGAACAAGACTGGATGTGGGCTAAAAAGCTGAGACTTAGCTGACAGACAAAAGGGCTTCCTGCTGGGCAGTAGGAAAGCCAATTTGGGATTAGGTGTACAGCCTGTTCTGGATAGGACCGCATCTTGCTGAAGGATCAGGTTTGCAGTCATAAGAACATCAGAAGAGCCCTGCTGTATCAGGCCAGTGGCCCATCTAGACCAGCATCCTGTTTTCAGTGGCCAACCAGATGCCTGCGATGGGAAGCATGAAAGTCTAGGGGTAGAAACACACTCACTGTTCTGCAGGTTCCAGTGTGTCTCCACCTCTGTCGTCGGAAAACAGGGGCACACGACACTAGAAAACCCCATCCCTTTTTCCTGGTTGGATCAGCTTGAGTGCATTTTTTAAAAAATCAGCTTCAAAGAGGTTTCGCAAGTGATCAGCAGATCAACCCAATCCCCCCTCCAGGTGTGGCTAATGGAAATGCTTTGATCTGGCGACTAGTGTGTCTCTACTCTAGGACTGCTCTAGGATCCAGCTTCACTCCTGGATGTTCAGGTGGCATCTATGGCAAGGAATGCATTTGCACAGTTTTGGTCAGGGTGCAGCTCAGTTGTGCTCTTTGTTGGAAGAAACAGATCTGACCACTGTCACACATGCCTTGGTCATATGCAGATTAGATAACTGGAATGCACCCTGCATGGGACTATCTTCAAAAAGTGTTCAGAAACTTCAGCTGGATCAAAACGTAGCAGTCGTACTGACTGAGATTTGCTTGTCAGAGCTTACTGCTCTGCTTTTATTCAGTGTACACTGGCTGTCAATTAGCTTCCGGCCTCAGTTCAAAATGCTGGTTATTGTTACCTATGAAGCTCCAAAACAGTTTGGGACCAGGTTGTTTGAAGGGCCCCTCCTCATGTCTGAACCTGCCCACACGTTGCTTGTGAAATCTGAGGCTTTGCTCCAGGCCCTGATGCTGCTGTCCTGGGCCTTCTCAGTTGTGGCACCTGGATTGTGGAACTCAAGCCTGACTGGCCCCTCTCTTAATGACTTTCCTGCCACCTCTTAAAATGTGTATATCTTGCCAGGCTTTTTGTCTGACTTGAATTTTCTGTTTCCCTTGCTATGAATGCATTTTAGCTGGCTCCAATCTTTCAGTTTTCTTCCGTTTTTAATTTTATTTTTGGATGTGATTGGATATTTTTACTTGCCTGTTGGTATGCTTTATGCTCGCTTAAATTTTGATGTATAGTAAATGAACTGTTAATTGTTGATTTTTGTTAGTGTTATGTTGTAATTATCATTTTATTATGTATCATTTTTGTATTACTGCGTTTGGATTACTTGCTTTTTATATGAACTGGGTTGAGGATAGAAATATTTGTGGAAACTGCAATATATAAATAAATTGACTGTGGCTTTGTTAGATATACAAACAGAGTCTTACACTGTAAACTAGTAACAATTTCTGGAGAGGTAGCAAAACAACAAAGAGTTATGAGATATCTTAAAAGCAAACAGGTTTATTATGTCCTAACCTTTTGTGGGCTAGAGGCCACTTATTTAGGTCACTAAGTTATAAGTATATCAGTAAGTTATATACCTGTATATATAACAGATATTCCACACGTGCTCAGAAGCCCTTTATAATGGCATCCCACATGTGCTCAGAAGCCCTCTTGTTATTTCTAGGTTTCAATATCGGCACTGAAAAGCAAGGGTGTAGTCATCCAGGGTCTCAGCGGCCTTAGACCCCTTACTTTTTTTGGGAGCTAGATCCCATCAGGGTCCCTATGTCTCCAGCATCCTACGAGCCAATCAGTATGAAAAGGGAGTATGTTAGCCACTGAGAAGAGTCTTCTAACTTGCCTCCTTGTTTCCTGTTGATTGGGGCCTATCAGAGTGAAAGGATTTCTTATTAGCTCCTACTTCAAAAGCCCAGTTGTGGAGAGTGAGAGTTCTGTAATTGCAGAAGTAGAGACAGTGAATCCTGGGATAGCATCCCATCTACATCAAGCAGTTTGGTAGCAGCAGGAGGAGATAAACGTGTACACACTGAACTCCATAATTCAAGCAATATCTCTGATAGTGACAAAGGGCAGTGATAGAGAAGCAGAAAGCAGTAAAGGCATATAATCTTATGAGGGATGTGGCTGTGTTGTGACTATTTTGAGGCGACCCCGCGCTCCTGAATTTTGCCACTTCACTACTGCTGAAAAGAAGAGGCTCTGGCCCTGAGCTCTGGCCCAAATTAAGCCCCACGGCAAAAAAAAACTGAGCCCCGGCACCACTCCTTGTAGAAATGAAGCGTTGAAGGGAAGAGGGGTGGGTGGGTCGTGGATCTTGGCGAGGACCGGTTCACCCTTGGGGAGACGGCAAGCGGCGTGGAGGAGCTCCAACCCCAACTCCACTTACCTGGGCGTAAACCCCGTTGAATTCAAGAGGGCATACTCCCGAGTCCAGAGGGTGACTGGGATCGCGCTCGGTGTAAATTCGCGAAGATCTCCCGGTCCGCCCTTCTCCCCCGCCTGGGGGAGATTCGCTCGCCCGCAGGCAAAGAGGTGCGGCGCTGGGGATTGGGTTGAGGCGACTGGGGGCGGAACGGGGGGCGGGCCGCCGAGCCGGGCAAGAGGGGGCGAGCGAAGCGGTGGCTTTGGTGCCGGAGCCGAGTTGCTGCGCTCCGACGACGACAGGGCGCATCATGGACTCCCCTTGCTCCCCGAAGGCGCTCCTCCTGCTGGGGCTTTTTCTGCTCGCCTGCTCAGGTAAGGAGCGGAGGGCAAGCCCTCCCCGTAGCCTCCTCCCCTCTCCCTGCTGCTGCGAGCCGGCCGGGAGGGAAAGGGAAGGCGATCGGGGAAACGGAGCCCCGTGTTGGTGCGCGGGAGCCCCGGGGTGGGAAGGAGCCGGGGCGCCGGAGACCGAGGGCGCGCGCCCCTTGGCCAGGGCGGCTGTCCAGGGCTGTTCCTGCGCTTCGACTCCTCGACAGGAGGCGACCCAAAAACTCTTTGCCAAGTGCCCAAGGGAACAAAAACTTCCCCAGTCTTCTGCTGTCTCTCTCCATCCACGCCCCCCCGCTGCCCCTCCCCAGGGTTTAAAAGTCTGATTCACCTGCTAACCTCTGGCCGCGACCCCTCCCTTTCCTCTTTGCCAGTCCTCTGCCCGCCCCCCGCCCCATCAGTATTCTTGGGCGACAACTTTTCGGCTTCGGCGGCGGCGGCGGGGAGGCAAAATAATTTGGCGAGGGGGGCTGCGTTGTACCTGCGATCGGCCTTCTTCAGGGTCACCCCCCGCCCCCTGAACAGCTCATCTCTGCTTTTCGAGCCTTTCTTTCTTTAACCAGCCCCCCTAAGTGGCCAGCAAAGGAAGGGGGAGGGCATTTTTTCTCTCCAAGGGAGAGGCAGAAATTAGTGGAGTATGGGTGGGGGTGGGGGTGGGTGGGTGGGGGTGGGTGGGGGGAAAGGCAAGAATCAGATCTAGGGGAGGGGGGACCAGGGTGTGGTGTGGGGGTGGAAATGGAGAGGGTGAGAGCGTGTTTGGTGTGTGTGTGTGAATAGGTGCAGCCTCTTTGCTAGGAATTCTAGACCTTTGAAATCTCTGGAGCAGAAGTGGAGGTGTCCCCTAGTGGGGACAGGCAAAGAGCCCTTTCTCTTGTCTGCCTCCTCCATTCTGCCCTCTTCTACCACCGCAGCCACCACCCTGCACCACCTCTCCAATGAATAGTTTACAAAGTCCTTGGCAAGATGAACAGTACTTATGGGGGGGACACCGTAGCATTAAGTGTAACTCCCTGTTTCTCTCCCCCACCATACCCCTTGTCCTCTCCTCTGCCACCTTCTCACCCGCTCCTTTAAGAACCCCTTCCTGCCCCAGATCTGCTGCTGTTCTCTCCCCCAACTCATATCCTCCCATCTCTTGGCATCAGCCCTCTTTTCCTGGCTCTTTCTTGCTCAGCAGTGACTTGACCGTTCTTAAGTGACTCACGGGCACAGTGATGTGATTTGAAACGCGATTAAATGAGGGAAAATAAGTTGTTGCCAGAAGGGATCCTTCCACAAACCTCTGCTACATAGTCTTCCCCCAAACGGAGGATAAAAGCTGCGGGGAAAGGTGGTGTCTCAGTCTTGGCTACATCTATTTTAGTGCATGTGCGTGCGCGCACACATACACACACACACACACACACAAAATTGTACTATTTTATTCCAGGTTAACTAACCTGGAATAAATACAGAACTCTGGTTCCATATGCTTGCTAATCTCCAAATAGTGTGTGAAGCTTCAATTAAAAAACAACAACATCAGCCGTAAAACTTCAGCCTTTCACCACACTTTAACCATCTGGATCACAAAAGGTTCGGAGGTAACAAGTCCTCATGAAGTTTCTCATCCCACGGAACCTGTTTCGAGTGCCAAAGCTGAGTGCTGTCTGGAGCATGAGAATTAATACAAAACAGTGTCATTGGGCATGTGCAGAGTTTGCATGATCTCAGGAAACACATTTCATCTTCATGCATTTGGGAATAGGATACCAAGGTCAGAAGATGTGATGGAGGCCCAGTACCCCTTATTAATATTTTTTTTAAAATAACCAATAACTACAACCTAGTTTTCAATACTTCACATGGAACTGCAGGAAAGAACAGATTCACGATGAAGAAAACTGGTTCTGCAGAACTTTCTCAGTTCAAAGTTACCCTTAGAGTCCACTTTTCTTTCCATTTCTCTCTCCCCCACCCCATTTGAACCCATTTTAACCTCTCAGGATTCCAGGATGCCTCCCCCTGCCACTAGATAATGGTTCCTTGGCACTCCCTGAGCCATGCCCTCCTAGCACTGGATTTTGTAGATGCCAGAGGCTGGCACATAGGGGAGGATGTTTATATAATCACTTCTTAGGGAGGTGAGTAGGTTTGGATGCCGGAATAGTGCCGTGTTGGGTGTGGAGGGAGGAGAGCTCTGTTGGAATGAGGCAGGGGGTGCCCAGAGGAGGATGTGTAAATCAGTTTTAAGTCACCAGTCCCCTCCCCCAGCTTGCAGTACTGGGAGAGATGCTATTACCCAAACATGCCCCAGCTGGTTGTTTGCTCAGCCCCAGCCTCTTGCATTCCAGGTCCCCTGCAAGTTAGCTTTTCTCAGCCTCCTGGGCTCTGTCTGAAGGAACCACTCCCTTTGCCACTTCAGGCAATGGAGGACGCTTGCTGCTTTAGGAAGGTCCTATCTCACCCCAAGTGGAGGCAATAGCAGGCAGCTTGAGAGGGATTTGTCTTCATAGTCTTCTAGCCTCCCCCTTCTTGAAGCCTTCCCATCCAGAGCGTAATTTATAAAAGAAAGTGTTCTAAGGCTTCAGGCTATGGGGAAACCATTTATCTTATGATTAGATGGGAAGCCTGCAGGCAGGGCCCTTTAAGAACCTATTTTGTAAAGTGCCTAATTCATTTGATCCTGGCAGGCTCCCAGCTCTGGCATCTTCATAATATTGCTGTCATGAAGGCTTGCCCCCAGTTCTAGATGTGTGAAATCAGGCTGGCTATCCTGGTTTCTGATTTGGTGAGAGAAATTCACTCTGCACATGCCCAAAACAATGCACTTGTTCCAGAATTGAATCTTGGCAGAGATTTAAGTTCTCATGCAGTCCCTCTCCTTGCACATCTTCCCTTTCAATATTGTTTTGCCCTTTTGCATAGTGTTCCTTGGAAGAAAAGAGGTAGGTACCTCCTTCCTATCTCTCAACAACTGGGTGCTAGGCAAGAGGTATGGAATAGTTCCCTGCCCCGTGGAGAGGTTGGATGGCTCAAAGAATCTTCCTCCCTTTATTTCCCCTCTTATTTATTAAAAAAATGCCCTTTTCATTTATAAACCTCAAAGCAGTTCACAGTATACATAAAAACCATTAAAGTCAATAAATAATAGTAATTCAAGCATCCAGGTAGTTATAACACATAATTTGGGGAAGGGCCATAGCTCAGTGGAAGAGCATCTGCTTTGTATGCAGAAGGACCCAGACTCACTCCCTGGCATCTTCTGGTAGGGCTGGGAATGTCCCCTGGAGAGCTGCTGCCAGTCAGTGTGCTGAGCTAGAGGGACCAATGGTCTCACTCTGTATAAGAGCGTCCTATGTTCCTAATTTCAGCAACTACAGCAGCCAGACCCTCTTCCCCAAAAGAACTCAGTATCAACAGTCAGTAAATGCAAGGGTAAACAGAAAGATGTTTCATTGCCTGTAAAAGCAACCCATCGTCAGCACTCATCTGATCTCCATAGAGAGCTCATCCACAAAATGGGTGCCACAACAGAAGAGGCCACGGTAAAGTCTGGAGGGCCCCACGTGTAGATTGTAGCAACTTGGCAGACTATAAAGAAAAAGGTCCAAAGCTGTTTAGGGCTTTATAGGTCAAAACCAACACCTTAAGCTTGACTTGGTAGCTAATTGGCAGCCAGGCTCTCAGAGGCATGGCATATACTTGGTGTATACTTGGCATGATTCCTCTCTTCGTTATCTGTATTCACAGCATCACGACATCACAAGGGCCCAAGATAAGGAGATTTTGAAAAAGATAGATAGGGAGATAACTGCCTCTTCGTTTCAATGCTGCATTTTAATGTTTTATAAATGCTTGTATTTTATTAATGTATGCTGCTTTGGGGGCACAGTTGAAAAGTGGAATATAAAATTTATAAATATCAAATTAAAATGCATAAACCAGAAGACATTAACCAAAAGATCACAATGCAGGGATATATGCTTAAGATTGCTTAAAATGGATCAATTGCCCGTAACACCCTTTAACAATCTTTCTGTACTCTGCTAACGGTGAGCATCAAGTAGTAACTTAAATGTCGGAGGGATAGGGCGTAGGACCACAGGCAGAGATGGTCATGTCTGGTGTCTGTCTATGTGTTGAGGAGGATTTCATCCATTCCCCTAATTACAAATGGAGTGCAGATGTGTTGTAAAATTCTCCCCAGCCACATTGGGAAACACTACAGATGGTCAGCTCCCCATGTGATTGTATATCTACCGTGATAAGTTGCCACTTGGTGAATTATTACTTGTATTTCTCCAACTGAGGTGGTTACAGAGGTAAGCAAATTCGATTTCTGGCAGAAGTGGGGATCCCAGTCCTTGTTAATGATGATGAGTTCAGAAGCTGGGGGAAAATACAGAAAGGAGAATAAAGAAATATCCTTGGATATACAAAGGATACCCCTAAATTGGGTGTCATGTACTCAACTAGTGGCAAGTGCATACAAACATAACTGTTCTCTTAACTGAGGTGGGCACAGTATCATGGAGGAAGCCCCTTGTGCCTTTGAAGGGGCAGATGCTTGGTTTTGCTCCCTGCTGTTTTGTTTTTTAAACCTACAATTTATTGTTCTGCTTAGCTGCTGTATCATTTTTATATGATCATGTTTTTAGGACAGTTTTATTGTGTATGTGAACTGTGTTGTGAATTGCTAACATTTTTTAAGGGAAGGCAGCATATAAATGTTTTAAATGTGATATTTAAAGTATACCTTGTGAGAAATTCTGTTTTTTAAAAATGGAGTTTCTAGTCTTTGTAGATGTAGACAAAAGCTTAAAAGCAGAAAGAGGTGTTAGCTATCATTCGGCAATCTCTTCTACTCCTGTGCCGCTGTTACGTTCTTCATCTAACCAGCCTCTTGCCATTTTTAGGAGCTGCCACTCTCTTAATCCCCAACTCGACACTTCTGCCAGTCTCTCTTCTGACTACTGCCTTCCCCCCAGTCTATGCCTCCCTTTACCTATAGTCAGTAAAGAAAAAAAAAAGGGGGGGATGATTTACAGCCCAGTCCTAAATATGTTTATTCTGAAGTAAGTCTCCTGTGCTTAGTAGAACCTATTGCCAGGTAACTGTATAGGACTGCAGCCTTAATTTCTATTTTGCCTCAGAGGATGGAATGTTAGGGACAAGGTACCAAGCTGACAGATCTCTGCTTGGGGAGACAGAAGGTGCTGATTTGGCCCTGGGCAGGGAGGTACTCCTTGGATTCTATGTGATGCTTCTTACTGTCTTGGCCTCAGGGTATTGTGAATGAGACCAGTGTGAGCCTGCTGGCTTTGCTCAGCCACAGTGTATGACATTTGAGGTGTGAAAATTGCCTTGGCTCATGCTCTGTGATAGCTTGGCTGGGTAGAGAAACGAGACTTGGACCAGCCTTCCACAAACAAGTGGCACGAAGGATGCTAGAAGTAATTGGCTCTGCCTGGTAGCCATCCATGAGGAAGACTTTCAGATGTAGTGTTTCACCATGCACCTCGCACAACACACCAGAGAATCCTGGAAACTGTAATTTACCCTGCACAAAGCTCCCAGGATTCTTTGAGAAAGTCATGTGCTTTAAATGTATCATGTGAGGCAAGTCCATCGTGGCTCACTTGCTACAACTGCATTTTGTTGGCTCCTGGGTCTGCTTGTGTGTCGCTCACTCCCCCCCCCCCACATGTCCACACAAACAGTTTGCCTCACAGAGCACCTGTGTCCATGGCACTTGGGTGTGTGTGAAGCAGGCTGCAACGGCCATCACAATGTTATCCTGTCGGCTCTTGGGCCTTGCGAGGCCTCTTCTCCCCCCTCCCCACTCTTGGCTGCCTGCTTCCTTGATAAAATCTCTTAGGACAACCGGTCTGGCCACTTCAAGGGCCCTCAGAGTGGAGAGCTGCTGGGGGCGGCCTTAGCTAGAGAAGGGGATGTGGCTAATTTGCCCTTCGGGCCTACGTAAGGACACAGCACCCTCTCCCATATTCCCTTGGCAACCTGCCTCAGGTTTGTTTCCCCTCATTTTTCATCAAGGCCCCTCAAAGCCCCTTTATGTGGGAAACTTGTGGTTTCAGGTGTGTTGAGGCCTGTTACCGTCCCACAAGAACGCCTTTCATTGCTCGGCACCTGCCCCAGCTCCCCTCCTCCCCGGGGCAAGGCCTATTTTCACACTGTTTTCTTCTCTCTCTCTCCCTCTCACTCTCCATTTCCCTGCTCTGTTTGACTCCTTCACTTGTCCATCCCCTTTGCTGCATTGTGTTTATCTGGCGAAGCGTGTAACCTCTTCAAATCACAGGCTAGAAATTAATGTTTTTTCCGCTATCACATGGGTCCGTAGCAGAGCTTTGACAAAGATTGCCCAGTAACTCAGAAGAGACAATTGTGTCACATAATAACAGAACTGGAAGCGGAATCCCAGGATTTTGACTTCTTGGGGCGTTCTACGCTTCAAGGTTGCCATGCTATCCCAGGGAACCTTGGAGTCCTTGCTTTGGCTTCTATCCCTGTGACGGTCCACTCTAGACCCAAGGTTTAAAAGCTGTGCTAGGAATCAGCCCTGGAACCTTTTGTTTTAAAATTGCGAGGCTATGTGTGGTGGCAAGTTTCTTTGAGCATGCACAGAGGGCCTTTATTTTCCCACTGATTAACCATTGTATGCACGTTTTGCACACCTTTAGGTCTACGGACAAGGTTTCTGAGGGCATGGATGATACGCAGGTTAAAGCCCAGGGTCTAGCCACAATCTAGAAATATCTTGATAAGAATTGACACCCAAATACTGTTTCATGGCTGTGGCCCACTTAAAATTAATTCTCTTTTCAGAGCTGGGAAAAGAACCCAGGAGTTTTGGTTCTAATTCAGACTTGGAGCTCCCCTTCTCTTTGCCACCCACTTTGCCCAGCTTCTGCTCTGAAATTTCTAAAAGTTCCACCTTCCCTTGCTCTACTTGGCAGCTCCCACACCAGGCAAGCTCTAGTTCTTCCCCCATGTTAATTAGCTGGCTTCATTAAGCGTGTCCGCAAGCGCCCAAGCGCGGCTGGGATGCGGAGCTGATTCCTTGCTCTCATCGCTGCCTTGGGAGCCAGGGAGATAAACAATGTGCCCAGCGGCACCGCCTTCTCTTTCATCCTTAGACGGGCACGGCAGAGTTGGGGGGGGGGAAGAGAGCTCGGAAAGTCCTTGCTCCAGCTCCAGTCTGTGGTTATTTCTAGACTCGGGGGCTTTTTTAAGCTACTCTGGGGATTTGGGGCTGGTCTCCCCAGGCAGCTAAAGGCTGGAGCTATTCATAGCTGGGCATTTGGTCCATGAGTTTCTCACGGCAGTCAGGAGCTGAGAAGGAAAGTGACCCTTGCTGTTGTTGGCTCTGAATGTGACACTAAAGAGCAAACTGAGCTTCATGGGATTCCAGCCCCCACTCCCACCCTCTTGAATGCACATCTTGGACATGGCAGGAACCTACACACATACATGCTACCTGGTGTGCCCTGGAACTGCAGGAAAGCTGTGCCACAGAACTCTGTGTGTGCTTGCAAACCATGGAGGTTGTGTCGGCAAACAGGGAATCTGTGGCTCAGGCATAGGTGTCAGAGAGTGGACTGAGAAACACACTTATGAATATGGCACAGGGGAAGTTTATCATGAGTGTGTGCTCTGCACTCAATTAAAAAAAGAAAAAAATCTTCTGAGGTAATCCAAATTCTGAAACAAGATCAACTGAATTCTGTGATGTGTGTACATTTACATATTAAGTAAACGTCCCTCCCCATTCCAGCTTGCAGAATTAATTTTGCAGAATTCTCATTATGCAGATTACAGGGAGAAAGGTCTGTTGGGCACTGAAATACGAAACTATGCCCCACAAATGAAGATTTTGTTAATCCAAGGGCCCATCCATACCTCCTTTTAATCTGTGATCTAACCCCCTTCTGTGTCCATTAATTTGCCAGGGTCCAAATGACGTTCGTCACCATTTCGGACTTTTTCCTACTTCCCCTACCCTGCTATAAACCAATTATTTTTTCTGTCCTGATTGTTAACCACTGTATCCTCTGTAGTGAGGACATCTTTCCCTGCTTTTTTGTATTATGGGCAGATGACATTGGATCCCACCCTCTGCCCATGCATCCCCCTCCTCCTCCTTTTTACAGTTCATTCCTGATTCCAGTACTGAATCAGGATACTTCCTCCTTCTGGCTTCTGTAGCTGTATTACTTTCCTTTTTTTAAAAAAACCCTTCTCTTTTGCAGTCAAACGTAAAATCAAATGTTTAACTAATCATGTTTCCACTTAAAAGCTGTTTGCGATATTATGCAAACAAAGGCCAATAGACGTAATTAAAAAGACGGCAAACCTGCACATGAACGTTAATTCAAAAAGTTATATATACATTTTTGAGCTCTTCCAGAAAAGCACGAGAAAAGCAAAGTACCATTCTAGACCAATCACTGTAAAGGGGTGGACTTAGGCGGTGTAACTAATGCAGAAGCAAATTAGAAAAAAAAATAACACTTACATGTATGGATGTGAAAATTTGGGTTTTAAAAAATAAATCTGAGCACAAACAGAACATGTATGGATCTTGAGGCCGCCAACCAAATATGGAAAATGTGGATTTTGAGGTTAGGCATGGATGGGCCCCAACTCTTTGAAATATGAGATTGCCTACGGACTTTTAATTTGTGTCATTCCAGCCATGAGATTTAAAATCTTATTATTATTTTAAAGTAAAGAATAATAGAATCATAGAATAGTAGAGTTGGAAGGGACCTATAAGGCCATCAAGTCCATCCCCCTGCTCAATGCAGGAATCCAAATCAAAGCATTCCTGCCAGATGGCTGTCCAGCTGCCTCTTGAATGCCTCCGGTGTCTGAGAGCCCACTACCTGTCTAGGTAATTGATTCCATTGTCGTATGGCTTTAACAGTTAGGAAGTTTTTCCTGATGTCCAGTCGAAATCTGGCTTCCTGCAACTTGAGCCCATTATTCCGTGTCCTGCACTCTAGGATGATTGAGAAGAGATCCTGGCCCTCCTCTGTGTGGCAACCTTTCATGTACTTGAAGAGTGCTATCATATCTCTCCTCAGTCTTCTCTTCTCCAGACTAAACATGCCTAGTTCTTTCAGTCTCTCCTCATAGGGCTTTGTTTCTAGTCCCCTGATCATCCTTGTTGCTCTCCTCTGAACCTGTTCCAGAACAAACAAATAATCCCACAAAAAGCTGAAATTCTAAGGGAGTTGAATTTTGTGTGTGTGTGTGGGGGGGGTTGTTTGCTCCCACAGAAGCTCAGCATACATGCACAACTGAGTTTTTTTTTACTTTTGCATTCACAGTTTATAAATCTTCAGAAGCAAACTGGAATAGAAATAGCTTGGCTTTATCTCTTCACCTATCTCTGCCTTCAGGAGGAGACAAGAGGGGTGGGGTTTGGATGGAACACATTCTATGGGACTGCCTACAGCAGCCTTTCCCAACCGGTGTGCCTCCAGATGTTGTTGGACCACAACTCCCATCAGCCACAGCCAGCATTGCCAGTGGCTGAGGCTGATGGGAGTTGTGGTCCAACAGCATCTGGAGGCACACCGGCTGGGAAAGGCTGGCCTACAGGATAGGAGCTCAACCTCCTTCCTTCCTTCTGTCTCCCTTTGTGGGGAGCAACTGGATTAAAAGCAGGATGTTGCCCAAATTCCTGGCAGGGTCTTGCACTCTGGGTCTTCGTTTGCTCCAAGCTCCACTCACTTATTGCAGGCCTTTTTGAACTGAAGAGTATTAGCCAGAAAATGGTAAGTGGGAGTATGGCAGAGCTTGCTTCCACTCATCAGCATGTAATCTGTTTAATATCTTGATTCATGGCAGAGCAGGGGTTAATTTGAGCTAGGATATGACACCAGAACCCTGGAGATGTAGCAGCAAAAGAGGAATGCCTCTGAATATTGCCAGAGTACAGTACGTCTTCCTTGTCACTAAGTGTAACCTCAGTGTATTTGTAGATATCTAGAATTAAGGAGCAGGACTTTTTAGGATAGTGGGGTGCAGGCAGCTGATGTTTCTCTCTTTGGGCATTTTCTAAAATTAAAATACTTGTATATCCTGCTTTCCTCTCATGAAAGAGAAACAAAGCAGCTAAGAAAAACAAGTTAAAAATCAATACCAAATTGACAATATATCAAAATTACAAAAAAAATCCCCAACCCTATAAGGCAAGAACAGTACGACCAAAATGTCAGAAGAGTCAGCAGTAGTTCATCAGAATTAAGATTACTTAATATCCAAAAGCCCTCCTAAAGGACCGAGTGATGGAAACTCAACCATGATGGGGCCCAGCAGGCCTTCCCAGAGAGGGCAGAAGTGGGGAGAATGCTATTGCACTCACATCCTGGGCTTTTGGGTTTCCCGTATAGGCATCTGGTTGGCCACTGTGAGAACAGGATGCTGGGCTAGATGGCCTTTTGGCCTGATCCAGCAGGGTCTTCTTTAGTTCTTATGAGGGTGCTATGACTGAAAAAGCCCTGCCTTTCTTACTCAGTCGTTAAATATCACAAGGAAATGGACAAAGAGACTTTGTATTTATCTGAGCATGCGGGGGAAGAGTACAGGTAGAAGGAAGTGGTCCTTAAAATATCCAAGTCCTAAACTTGGTTAGGTCTATAAGATCTGTAAATGGTAACTTCTGGAAAGTGTATCTCATTCTCGGTTCAACTGCCAGCAGGTTTGAGGGGGCCCTTGAGGCTTGACAGGGCTCTGGGTACCACGGTTAAGGGGAGCCACCTAGCCCCAGCTGGTGCTCTCCCCTGTGAGTTTACCAGGGGGCCATGGGCAGCAGTAGAGACAGATGGTGATAGGGAATCAGCCCGTCTCAAAGAATTGCAGGAACTGCCGCTGTCTTTGCTTGTCTGGAATGCCTTTGGGCCCTGCGTCTCTTCAGAGGGCCAGACACTAAAAATGTTTTTTTTTTAAATAAAACAACAACAAAGGGATGTGACATCAACAGCAGAAGGCCTCAGCATTTGCCCCATCATGGCAAGTGCTGATATGAGGCCTAGCTGTTGGCATCTTCGGTTACTAGAAGTTCTGGGGAAGATCACTTCCCGAGACCTTGCAGAGCTGGGTTTGAGAGCTGCTGCCCCTTTCTTTGCTGGTACTTGGCAAGAGAGGCTGTTGGTCTATTTCTGTACATGAGGGCTCCTTTATGAACCCAGGGGGAAGCTGTGTCCAGCATTTCTTGGTGCAAGTGCTGTCAGGAAGGCAGTGCCTTCCTCTCTCGCTGTTAAGTGAACTTTTCTAAACCTGCATTGTGTGGCAGCTGTTGCTAAGTAAAATACATAACTCTCTGCCTTGAGAAGTCTGTTTTCCTCCCCATGACCTTCTACCACCTAGTCAAGATGTTTCTATTCCAGCAGGCATCTGGTCTCTCAAGTTAAGCTTTTAGCAGACTGACCTCTTGTTTTATCTGCTTTTATATACTGCTGCTTTTTCTTGCTTTTCTTGTTTTATTGATTGATAGCGTTTTACAAATTGATTTTGTAGGATTTTTAAAAATTGTCAGCTGCTCTGGGTATTGCAACTACAATAGAAGGGTGAGATATAAATGTACTTCAGAAAAAAAAAAGAAGCAAATAAATTAGGATTTTAACAATGTTGTAAATTGCTTGGAGATCTTTAGGTAACAAGTGTCTTATAAATCTAATCTACTGCACCACATCTGGAAGGGGCAAATTCTGGCTAAAAGGACAAAAAATGGCATGGCATGCCCATTGCCCCAGACCTAACAATGCCCACAGAAAGGGGCTTAGGTATTCACCTTCTGCACAGAAACAGACTGAGATTTACATATTTTGCTGCAAGGAAATCTAATTTCTGTATAACCAGAAATATAAATTATGGAAATCAGTTGATTTGCAGAGATTGTTTTCAAAGGCCAGATTTTTGAGGAATCTGGAGTCTTTTCAGTGAGGACTGGGCAAATCAAGGAGAAACAACTATATGGGTGCTGGGAAAGCCTGTGGGTTATAGTGGGTGGGTGTCAGGGAAGACGAACAAGAAGATTTGCAAGGGACTGAAGTTCCCCTTTGGATTTTTCACCTCTGGCTTCTGGCATTTCTTCAGATAGCTGCAAGACTTTTCACCAGCCAGGAGGGCTAAAAATCCTTTTTTCTTTAATACAAAAAAAACCCAGGTGTGTGAAAATCCTAGGAGGCCAAGTTTTGCACTGGCTGCTGTATGTCATAGTTGCAAGCCAAGATCACAATGGCGCAGAAACATTGTGTTCTTTCTTCTCCCATTAGTTCTTGGCTGCTTGTGTCCCTTTTGGTGCCTCTGCTTTCTCCCTTGGGCCTTGTGCTTTCTCCCTCCCCTCACTGTTTTTATCCCTTGGGTGTCCCTGGCTCCTTTTTCACAGCTGTTCCCTGGGTCAGCGGCACCTGTTACTGTTTAATCAGCCTCCCCTTTCTCAGTGGCCTTGTAACTCCTTCCTCTCCTCCACCCCCAGGGACAATCTGGAACCCACACGGACAGCAAGGGAGCTCCCTCTTTCAGTGGATCTTCAAAGAGAGTCTGGCCTGTGATCCAGCTCTGTCCTGATGCCATTTTCACTTCCTTCAGGATCCTCCTTTTTTGCTCCTTTTGGAATTCACTCAATAGTGCTTCTGACCTCACTAGAAAACCGGATCTAGAAATGTTGGTTCTAAGCCCTACTCTTGTGAATGGCCCCAGAATAAATCCTTGAAATCCGGCACCTCTCCTTCTTATGTACTGCCCTGTGTTTTTTCTTTTCTAGAAACACAGGTGTTCTGTTCCCTGGCCTTCTGTTGTAACCACTGAGCCCCACTGTGTTCCAAGGGCTGGAAAGAAAACCCTTCCTGCAGTGGGTGTCATGAGGTCCTTTGGGAGGAAGAGCGGGATATAAATTTGTTAAACAACAACAACAACAATAATAATGAGGTGAAAAGTGTAGTGTATTGGCCCTGATTTCAAAAAGGGACCCTGCCTTTTCTGTGGATGATTCCTGAGCATGCCCTTGGTGGAGAGCTGGTGTGTTACAATGGATCAGAGGCTGGGGTTGCATCATGGGGAAACAAAACAAAGACGTAGTTCTTATAAGCAGTAGATGGGGTGATAAATCTGTTGCTGGATTATACCACTTCAGACTGCAGGTGGGGGTTCATATTATGAATGCTCCTTTAAAAAACAAACCATTGCACATAGAAATCAAGCACATTGGGGAGAACTTTCTGTTAACTCTCTGTGTGCAGGGACTGCTTGTTTTTGGTATGGAAATGCATTTCATCACACACAACACACACATACATCCTGCAGTCTGAAGTTGTATAGTCCAAAGACAAGTTTACCATCTGCTGTTTGTGAGTTTTGTTTGAATCTGGATCGCCTCATGGCTCGTCCCAACACTGCCCAGGAGATCATCTCTGCTCTCTAGTGTTTAGATGCTGTTCAAAGACCTGGTTATTTCAGCAGGCCTTTGGCCTGGTTGGCTGATGATGCATTAATTCCCCTGAGATGTCTCTTATCTGTGTTGCTGGTTTGTATTTAATATTTGTTGAGATTTGTTTGATTTCGTGTCTGTACAC
This sequence comes from Rhineura floridana, assembly GCF_030035675.1. NCBI lineage: Eukaryota > Metazoa > Chordata > Lepidosauria > Squamata > Rhineuridae > Rhineura > Rhineura floridana. The sequence goes on along the minus strand of NC_084494.1, from coordinate 32,231,545 downwards.
CACTTGGGAGGTTTAGAAGCAAAAGCAGAAAGGCGAGACATCAATATTTTAAGTAAATAAATGAGTGCACTCATGTGCTCCCTGCGGATGGGCCCTCCTCGCCTGTAGGAGTTGTCTCCCAAGTGTCTTTCCGTGCTGCATCAGCTACATCTTCAGGCTGTGTCTGTGGATTCACTTCTCTTTTGTGTTTGGCTTTTCTGTTCATCCTTGTTCTGTGGCATAAAACCATATCAGGGTGCTTGTTCAGGAAGGCTCTTAACATAGGAAGCTGCTTGTGCTAGGTTAGACGATCTTGGTATTTCTTTTATTTATTCCTAAAATGTACACCTCGCCCTTCAGTCAGCATTCCCACTCTACTGGGTATTCTCTACTCTGACTGGCAGCAGCAGCCAAACTTTATTAGAAGGCTGCATTCCCTCTGGGAAAATTCCCCAAGGGGTGCAGGCTGACAGAGTGGGGGCGAAGCCAGTGGTGGATGGGCTAATGCAAAAAGTGGGCAGGGCTGTTTTCTCTCCATCTTTCTGCCACCCCCAGCTTTCTGTTTCCTTCCTGCTCAGCATGGAGCAGCCAGAAGAGGGGAGATTGCTCTTGCCAGAGGACTGAACTGATCATTTCAAAAGGGCTTTTGATATTAGGCCAAGTGTGAGGAACCGGTGGCCCTCCAGATGTTGCTGATCTACAACTCCCAATTAGCCCCAGCAAGCATGGTCAATGGCCAGGGATGATGGGAGTTGTAGTTGAGCAACATCTGAAGGGTCACAGGTTCCTCACACCTGTATTAGGCTGTGGCCCTGGAGCCATAAGCTGCCCATCTGTGATGTAGCATGTCAGGCAGCGGTCTTCTGGATCAGGCTTCCCTAACCTGGTACCCTCCAACTGCTTTGGGCTACAGTGCCCACCAGCCCAACTGAGTTGTAGTCCAAACCAGCTGGAGGGCACCAGGCTGGGGAAATGCTGTTCTACATTGCCTAGTACCTGATCTTCTTAACGGGAGATGCCAGGGATTTAAATGAACTGTGGACCTTCTGGGCTATGATCCCCTCCTGAATTTAACAGAGTAGTTACCCCTTAAACCCTTTAACTGAGTGCTTGCAGAATGGAAACAAATAAAGTGGCTCTCCTAAACATTTGAAGCATATTTAATAAAATTGTACCTAAGTGACTAACTGGGGATATCTGAAGGAATTATGTACCACAAGTTAACAAACAAAAGGAAAAGTTGCTGCTGCAACTCATCTTTATAGCCTGTCTTTCATTCCTCTAATGCATTAAGATGCTGCAGCCAAGATGGCTCGAAAAACCGCAAGCCAGCATGCCCTTCAGTCTCTGCACCATCCATTAGAAGTCCTCTCTCCAATTGGCTGATTAATCTAGAGATTAAAATTGTTTCAAATTTGTAGGCCTAATCATATTGAGGGGTTCTTATCTGTGTTGGTGATTGGGGTGGTAATTCAGGATTAATTAATGCAGAGTAGGAGGGTGTACTCTTGTGTTTGTAACACGTTTCTCCCTCCCTTTTTCTCAGAAAGAAACAGTTTCTTCATCTGTTTGTGTATGTGACAACTTCTTGTGCTTCCTCAGAGTTTGAGGAAGTTTCCCCTCTTCCCTTTAGCCAGGGCTGAAACTTAGCGTGAGAGGATTCTTCCAGCCTCTACACCTTTCTCGATAGTGCTCCCTTCTTGAGTTTAGCTGTGGTTCCCCCATGAGACTTGTTTTGGGTGGTAAATGTATGTACTGCCTTCAAGTCGATTCCAACTTATGGTGACCCTATGAATAGGGTTTTCATGAGGCTGAGAGGCAGTGACTGGCCCAGGGTCACCCAGTGAGCTTCATGTGGGACAGGAAAAGCAGGGTATAAATGTTTTGATGAATAAATTAATGTTCACTGACAAGGAGCCAGGCTACCTGGATTTTTTATCTTAGTTTTGGGAACGATTTTGGAGAGAATCTGTTTTTGGTTCTCCACTTAACACTACAGAATGTAGGTTTAGATGCTTTAATTGTACACTGGCAGAGGAGAACAGCTTACCTTGTGGCTGTCTCTTTCTGACTTGCTCTTCATGGACTCTGTTGCTTTACCCATCGTGCTCCAGACAAGAACAGAAAGGGCTAGGGATAATCTGCACAATCTGTAGCTTGCCAATGATCCTGGGGAGTGACTGGTGCGCTGCATTCTGCACCAAGGCAAACTGAATTCTGCAACCTATATAAATTAAACAAAATCCATGTGAACTATTGGGCATAATTTAGTGATTCTTTAGTCAAGGATGGGCCAATAGCTGCGCAGAGCAATGCAGCCCTGCCCTCTGGAAATCCTCCTCAGCCCCTGTCTCCTTCTTTTAAGACTTCACAGATTTGCCGATATACTTTGAAGTATGAAACTTGCTTTTTCCTGGGTTTTTCCACCCAGGCTGCTGCATTATTTCAAAATATTTAAGTGCTTGAACTAAGCAGTCAAGGAATATACAGTTCTAGTAATGGTGTCTGGAGCCAAATTACATGTTGTATGTGAATTCATGTAATTGTAGCCTGACAAGGTGAAGAGAAAGAGACCACTTCAGAGGTAGGGAGGCTATAGGGACAGGGAAGTGGCTGTTGGGAAAAACCTCTCCACCTGCCGCTGCTCTGTTCCCAATTGTCTCTTCTAAAAATGTCTTTCCTCTCTTCAGAAAGAGCCATCATTCTACAGTGACAACACATTTGTACTCAATGTCTAATTTTGCACTGGCAAGAAAGAGAAAAGGACGGGGTAGAGAGCTAAACTGGGTTTTGAAATGTTAGTTAAAAGAAAGCTTTTGGACAGAGGTTAGTACTTAGAAGAAGGAATACTGTATGGATACTGCATTATCTGTGTAGCTCTCTGTAGGGCAGAGATGGGTAATTTGTAGCCCAACAGGTATTGTTTGATCCCACCTCCCGTTGGCCCCAACCAGCATGGCTGGTGGACAGGGATGATGGGAGTTGTAGTCCAGCAACATCTGAAATGTACCAAGTTGGCTATCTCTGTTGTAAGTGAGGAAGAAGAGAGTAGAGATGTGTGAGCTGGGACCCCTGTTTCCTGTTCCATTTTGGGGAAGAGAGTGATAGGACCTCAAGTGAGGTTTACACCAGGGTTTGTTTGTTTATTTCTTATATCCCACCTTTCCTCCAAGGAGCTCAAGGTGGTATACATAGTTCTCCTCTCAACATTTTATCCTCACAACAACCCTGTGAGGTAAGTTAGGTGGAGAAGCAGTGACTGGCTCAGCGAGCTTCGTGGTTAAGTGGGGGATTCGAACCCTGATCCCCCAGGTCATAGTCCAGCACCCTAACCACGACTCCACACTGGCTCTCTAACTAGTTGGAATCATAGCTTTTTACAGACCTGTTATCAGGTTGGGAGCTAGGACTCCTGGGTTCTCTTATGTTGGGATAGGGGAGGGGTGCTTTGGGACTGCCATCCATCCATAATTTTTACAGGCTGTTCACACTTCAGGAGGTCTGTCTTCAAAAAGCACAAAGTGTGTTATAGATGGAGTTTGTCCCTGTTTTGCTTGCTTGTTTTGATGAAGGCCGCATTTTTGTTCAAGTGAATTTCAGTCTGTTTTGTCTTCAGTTACAAAATAAATGGGTTTGAGGTGGGGGGGATGACAAAACATCCTGTTTTGTTTTGCCCTCCTGATGGAAGGGATAGATGGAGAGTCTATAAAATGTGGCAGTCCTGATTGGAGCAGGCTAGCAGAGGTTGGAGGGATTTGGGGCTTACTGAGTAAGGAAAATGGGTACTAGAAGCCGGCTGGAAGTGTTTTGGGTTCATGGAGAGTCAGTGTGGCATAGTGATTAAAGCAGCTTCCCCGAACTGGGCGCCCTTCGGATGTTTTGGACTACAACTCCCATCAGGATGGGAAATGTAGTCCAAAAACAGCTGGAGGGCACCCAGTTGGGGAAAGCTGGGCTCAAAGATCATACTAGGAATGGCTCAAATCCATACTTGGCCATGAAACGTGCTTGGTTGGGCCAGTCTCTGTCAGCTAACCCACCTCACAGGGTTGTTGGGGTGGGGTGGCGGTGGTGGAAATTGGGGTGGGGTGGCGGTGGTGGAAACAGTGTACCCTGAGAGAAAAGTGGTATATCAGTGCAATATAAACATAGGCAAACATTTTACCACACATTTGACTAAGCGTTGGCAATTGTCATGTGGTAAAATTCTCCCTTACTGCTTGGTAGAAGGAAGCTTGTCTGTATGGACTCACACAAGGGTTGGCGTTGTAAATCCCTGACTCTTGTTTTCTCCTCTGCTCTGAGAGAAGAGACCCCTCCTCGATATTAATATAGGGGCAAGCATGGGTGTGGGCTGAGGGCCTTTAATCTGCCCTTATTGTGGTTGTGTCTGGCATAGGCTGTCTTCACAGCCTGGGAGCGTCCCCAGCGCCAGCTGTCACCGGTCTGTGTCCCCTCGGCGGGAATCCCACTAACGAGGCTAATCTGTCACTCCAGCATCCCTTTCCCGGCAGGGGTGGCCTGAGGGAGGACAGGACAACCTGAACCCAGACGGGGTGGGGGTGGAGGGCAGGAGATGGAGGGGCCGGGCTCAGATGGGCCAGCAGAGCAGCTTTTGCATGTATATCTGCAGTGGTCCACGGTCTGGTTAGGGGATAAACAGTTCCTGCAAATAACATTTTAAGCTACCCATTTTCGGGGGGGGGAGGGGTTGGGAGGGGAGGAAGATTCAGATGTATCAGATGTGAACTGGGATTTGACCAGAGTGGAGAAAGTTCCCTCAGAATGTATCTTAGAAACACATAAACAAAACCTTGAGTAAAATCCAGAAGTACTGTCAGAAGTAACTGACTATTTCAATTTGACTGTGAGGGAAAATAAATTCCCCCAAAAGTGGTTTGTTTGTTTTTAAAGCCATTTTTACCCCACTCTTCAGCCAAAAAGACTCCCAGAGTGGCTTACAAAATATTAATAAAAACCACAAACAAGACACTCCCTGCCCGCAGGCTTACAATCTAAAAGATACAACTGGGGGGAAAAAGGTATTGTCTGTGCCAGTCTTTCCCAAAACTGGTACCCTTCAGATGTTTTGCTGGCTAGGGGCTGATGGGAGTTGTAGTCCAAAACATCTGGAGGTCACCAGGTTGGGGAAAGGCTGGTCTCTGGTCGGCTTGGTAGTAGCTCTCCAGGGCCTCAGGAAAGAAAGGCCTTTGCTATACCTGTTACCTGATTCCTTTTGCCTTGAGATGCTGGAGGCCCAACCTGGGGCCTTTTGTATCCAGAGCAGGGGCTCCAACACAGCTATGGGGCAATCCCATGGTTGGGGCAGGCAGAGGCCCAGACTCTTAAAAAGACTTGGCAATGCTTTGCCCAACACTGGGAGAACTAGTCCAGAGATAATGTGCCCCTAAGTATATGCAGAGTATAGTTCCTTTGGCATGGCAACCACAGCCAGTCCCCTCTCGCCCAAGATTCAGCAGGGCAGGATCTCCAAAAGAAAGCCCTGGTGAATCTCATTTTGCAAAGTAGGCACAGCACAAAAGGCATTTCAAGGTTTTTTGTATGCCCACACACATGGCTGAGGAAGATTAACTGCACACTGTTAGTAGACACGTACACATGCTCATTCATTTATTTGCATAAAAACATGCGGTGAAAGGAGCAAAAACATTTTGCAGTCAGTCACAGACACACGCATTGGATTCTGTGAGTTGTTACTAGAAGGGCAGCCTAGAGTGATGCCCTGCTGTTCTGTCAAAGTGACACTTCTGCAAATGCTCATTTACAGGTACGAGAGGGAAGTTCTTCAAGGGACTGCCTTAAAACTAGTCTTTACTTCTAAACACAGGTGTATCTAAGTGGCAAAATCCTTGTGTGGTTCTGTCACTTGTGAATAGTGCACATACACATTCAAGAGGATAGGTTGAAGAACATAGGAAAGCCTGCTGGCTCAGGTCAAAGGCCCATCTAGTCCAGCATCCTGTTCTCACAGTGACCAGTCAGATGCCTGAAGCCCAGAAGCAGGAGAGAAGTGCAAGAGCACTTTCCCATCCTGCAGTTTCCAGCAACTGGTATTCAGAAGCGTGCTCCTTCTGGCCACGGAGAAAGAGCATAGCCAACAGGCTAGTAATCATTGATAATTATCTTCCATGAATTTCCTTTCCTTGCAATAAACATGGAAGCAGAGAGCCAGTCCTTTCCTAGTTTGCAGCTTTCATGCCGGGAAACCTGGCCAACTGAAAAACACATTCACAATTGTGGTAGCTGTGCTTATGCTTTGTCACTTGAACTTAGGTAGTTCTAAAAAGTAAAAAATGTGAATTTAGCTCTCATGATGAGTCAGAACATTGGTTCATCTGGCCCAGTGGCTTTTTCCTTTATGCATCTCAGTTATTTACTGTGTCAACCTGTTTCTTGAGTACTGCCTGTGTGAAGGCCAAGGACTGCTGTGGGTTGAAGAAGATTCTCTGCAAGTTAGAACATAAGAACATAAGAAGAGCCTGCTGGATCAGGCCAGTGGCCCATCTAGTCCAGCATCCTGTTCTCACAGTGGCCAACCAGGTGCCTGGGGGAAGCCCGCAAGCAGGACCCGAGTACAAGAACACTCTCCCCTCCTGAGGCTTCCGGCAACTGGTTTTCAGAAGCATGCTGCCTCTGACTAGGGTGGCAGAGCACAGCCATCACAGCTAGTAGCCATTGATAGCCCTGTCCTCCATGAATTTGTCTAATCTTCTTTTAAAGCCGTCCAAGCTGGTGGCCATTACTGCATCTTGTGGGAGCAAATTCCATAGTTTAACTATGCGCTGAGTAAAGAAGTACTTCCTTTTGTCTGTCCTGAATCTTCCAACATTCAGCTTCTTTGAATGTCCACGAGTTCTAGTATTATGAGAGAGGGAGAAGAACTTTTCTCTATCCACTTTCTCAATGCCATGCATAATTTTATACACTTCTATCATGTCTCCTCTGACCCGCCTTTTCTCTAAACTAAAAAGCCCCAAATGCTGCAACCTTTCCTCGTAAGGGAGTCGCTCCATCCCCTTGATCATTCTGGTTGCCCTCTTCTGAACCTTTTCCAACTCTATAATATCCTTTTTGAGATGAGGCGACCAGAACTGTACACAGTATTCCAAATGCGGCCGCACCATAGATTTATACAACAGCATTATGATATCGGCTGTTTTATTTTCAGTACCTTTCCTAATTATCGCTAGCATGGAATTTGCCTTTTTCACAGCTGCCGCACACTGGGTCGACATTTTCATCGTGCTGTCCACTACAACCCCGAGGTCTCTCTCCTGGTCGGTCACCGCCAGTTCAGACCCCATGAGCGTATATGTGAAATTAAGATTTTTTGCTCCAATATGCATAATTTTACACTTGTTTATATTGAATTGCATTTGCCATTTTTCTGCCCATTCACTCAGTTTGGAGAGATCTTTTTGGAGCTCTTCACAATCCCTTTTTGTTTTAACAACCCTGAACAATTTAGTGTCGTCAGCAAACTTGGCCACTTCACTGCTCACTCCTAATTCTAGGTCATTAATGAACAAGTTGAAAAGTACAGGTCCCAATACCGATCCTTGAGGGACTCCACTTTCTACAGCCCTCCATTGGGAGAACTGTCCATTTATTCCTACTCTCTGCTTTCTGCTTCTTAACCAATTTCTTATCCACAAGAGAACCTCTCCTCTTATTCCATGACTGCTAAGCTTCCTCAGAAGCCTTTGGTGAGGTACCTTGTCAAACGCTTTTTGAAAGTCTAAGTACACTATGTCCACTGGATCACCTCTATCTATATGCTTGTTGACACTCTCAAAGAATTCTAATAGGTTACTGAGACAGGACTTTCCCTTGCAGAAGCCATGCTGGCTCTGCTTCAGGAAGGCTTGTTCTTCTATGTGCTTAGTTAATCTAGCTTTAATAATACTTTCTACCAGTTTTCCAGGGACAGAAGTTAAGCTAACTGGCCTGTAATTTCCGGGATCCCCTCTGGATCCCTTTTTGAATATTGGCGTTACATTTGCCACTTTCCAGTCCTCTAGTTCTAGGTGTGCATGCTTGGTTCATACATGGCTCTAACTGCAGATCCATTGGGTCTTGCTATGGCTCTGTGTAAACTGAAAGTAGACCCCAGGCAGGAGTGGGCAGAAGGTAGAGCTGCATGTACACCATATATTTAAAGGACATGACTTTCCCCAAAGAATCCTGGGAACTGTAGTGTACTCTCAGACCTACAATTTACAGTACCCTTAACAAACTACAGTTCCCAGGATTCCTTGGGGGAAGTCATGTGCTTTAAATGTATGATATGTACACATTTCTGGAGACTTGCAGTAGATCCACAAGAGTTTTTAGTTGCTTTAACAACAGCAATAAGAAAAAAGCCTCTCCTCCCCACCCTCAGAAAGAAAGAAAGTAATTTAGCTGATGATGCCTTGAAGGAAACTGGGAGTTGTTGGTTTGTGTGTGAAATGACTATGAGCTTAATTCTGGTGTTGAAAACAAATTCTAGGCTGAGCATGTGCTCTTCCCTGGAATTTTAAGAGTGGTTCACCCCATCCCCACTCCCTGGTTACTATTTTGCACCTGGCTTCTGTTGGTGAATCTCAGGGTTCTGTTAACAAACAAGATTCTGCAAGCCTGAAGCTTGCTCACCCCTTTCCTAGGGCACACCCAAGACATACCTGCATTTCCCTATTGCAAAGGAAGATGGGTAGTGGTGGGGAAGATGCCTTCCAGAGAAGTTTGCCCACTGTTGCTGATCTTCACACTGAGGAATCCCTGATCCACAGGAGGTTCCCAAATAGTGTGAAAATCCACAAATTAGCCTGGTTCACCATGGTCTTGGGCAGAGTTCTTCCCCAGTCTAGCTACCCAGGATAAATCTCTCTCTCTCAGACTGGGGGTGTTGTAGGTTGAGCACAGGACTGTTTAAGCTCCATGAGCAATAGTTCCTCTCTGTTCTGCTTTGTGTCCCTGCTATACATGGTGAAGGGCCGTAGCTCAGTGGTAGAGCATCTGCTTTGCATTCAGAAGGTCCCAGGTTCAATCCCCAGCATCTCCAAGTAGGGCTGGGAATGTCCCCTGTCTGAAACCCTGGTGAACCTCTGCCAGTCAGTGTCAACAATACTGAACGAGATGGACCGATGTTCTGATTCCGTATAAGACAGCTTCCTAAATACATCCAAGGGAGAAGAATGGCCTGCTTGGGTTTAAATCCTGCTCCAGCCACAGACTCGCTGGGGATGGCCTTGACGTGGGTTCCAGCTGTACCTGGTTAAGAGGAGCAGTTTTGGGGTGTGCGGGGACTTTATTTCTGTCAGTAGAGTGCAGTGTAACCTCCTTCCTCAGTGCTTGCCTGAGTGCCAGGGAACTGAGTGGGAAGGAGTTCGCATTGCGAATATGCTCTGCCACCATGGAGAGACATCGCCAATTCATCCCAGTGGGCTCTGCTGCCTTGGGTACACTTGCTGTGTGTGATTCTTCTGGCACAGCTCCCCTCCCAGCACCGACGGGAGAGAAAGTGAGTCAGCAGCACACTTCTAAGACTGGCAGATCCCATTTATTTCTTTCATAAATGTCTATACCACCTTTGAAGAATAACATTCTCTCCATTGGGGAGCCCTTGAAAAGCTCTTCTCTTGGATGCACAGGGTGGAGGGTGGCCAGCCAGCCTGTGCTTGTCATCCTGAGCCTGCAAGGCCTCCAGGGAAACCTGCTCACAGGCCCGAACTGACAGGCCCAGCCTGACCAAGGAGCCTCTGGATGTGGGCCAGAGGTTCATATTTTTGGCCTTTCTCAGTCATGATGAAAACAGCTGGTTGCCCTTTCCAAATGTATATGTCAGTGGGACCCAGAAATAAATGAAATAAGCCACAGGCAAAGCATGCCTGCTTTTTAGGCCCCTGGAAGGAATATCTCAGGGAAGCAGTGGTCTGGTGGGGTGAGGGCAATAGCAGGGGTGGGGGCTGCCTCTTTGATTCCTGGTGTTGACCATTGTTGCAAGGAATGGGGTCACACAGGCTCTTTTTACTGCTGCATTTGTGGCTGGTTCCAGCAAGTTGGCAGCCTGCCTCCTGGTATAGTCTGCCAGTCACTGGGCCTGTTATTACCTCCTTGGCATTTGTCTCTCCCTCCCTCCCTCAGGAGACCTGACTTACACTCTGAATGCCATAGATGCAGGCAAACCCAACTTGGAGCAAAACCCATCCATTTTTAGGGTGTTGGGTTTTTTTTTTGTAGTGTTTATTAGTGTTTTTCCAAATATGTTATAGAAGAATGTCGAGCTTCACATCAGTATTAAACCCTAAGACATAGACAGGGGGAAGCAAAGTGAAAATATTGAAAGGAGGAAGGCAGGAAGAGACACAATTTCTTTTCTATCAGTTAACAAAGTCAAAACCAACATGCTACTGTCAGTTTATACAAAACCTGCTGAATGGTCTAAATTTTAAAAATGTCTATAACCAACACCGGTGAGAGAGAGACTATCAAATAATAATTTAAGATTTCTCTTTGCTTCTATTAAGAGTCATCAGTTTTTCACTACCTGGGTTTGTAATCATGCATATTCTGTGTTGCAGTCCAGCTTTGCCCCCTCGGCAGTAGACTGTTCAGCTTCGCCAGTCACATTGTGAGCTGGAGGTGACAGATAACCTGCCCATCTTATTTATACATAATTAACCTCATTTGCATACAATTTTGCATGTGCTTGGTGAAACTGAAACTACCGCTGGTGGACATATTGCAACATTTCCATGCCAGTCTTTTGTGTAATTTCCAGTCTGAGGCTAGAAGTGGACCGTTGTTTAGGTACTTGTGCTTGTTGCTTAAGTGTGTTTGCTTAACCTTCTCAGGCATGGAGCAGTTACATCCCTCTCCCCACTTTCTCATAAGCCTATGTCCCGCCCCAGTGAGAAAATAACCAATGTCAGAATACAGTTCTTTGCACATTTGTTTGTTTATTATTTGATTTATATCCCACCCTTCCTTCCAGCAGGAGCCACGTTGTGGCTATAAGCCTCCTTTTGCAAAGTCTTCTAGTCATATTCAATAGAGGCTGGGGTTCCTGTGCTGTAGTTGTGAGGAAAAGGGAATTTAAGGAAGTACAACATTTCTCATCCTGGTAAGACAAGCTATGGCTGCCAAAATTCCCTCAATTCCTAGGGACAGGAACATTGTCCTCCTTTCCATTGCCTCATCCCAGCTGACAGGAGGAGGGGGGAATGGGCTCTGATATGACACCACACTGCCAGTGGTTTGCACCAACCATAGTTTAGAACCCAAACCACAGTTGGAGCACCCAAATGTATAACAGCCAAACCATGGTATAGAGCTTCTGCTTATCTGTTTACATTTTCTCTTCACTCAACTTCATAAATGTCTCCATGGTGGTGCTGCCTTTGGAGGTAGAGTTTGTCAATTCAGGTGTTCCAATCCATAATTAACACACAGCATGGTATGCAAACCCATCTCCAACCATAGTTTTGGGTTCTGGTTTGTGGTCAGTTGTAAGTCATGATCACGCCAATTCAGACATTGCACCAAGCCATAGTTAAGTTAAAGGAACCACGGTTTGGAGCAGATACCTGAATTCAGCCAGAGCCACAAAGCCGCTGGCCCTAAGCGTTCAAAATCGCCTCTCAAAATCATTATATTGGGGTATGTAATACATTTGAGAGAGCCAGTGTGGTGTAGTGGTTAAGGTGTTGGACTACGACCTGGGGGACCAGGGTTTCAAATCCCCACACAGCCATGAAGCTCACTGGGTGACCTTGGGCCAGTCACTGCCTCTCAGCCTCAGAGGAAGCCAATGGTGAACCCCCTCTGAATACCACTTACCGTGAAAACCCTACTCATACGGTTGCCATAAGTTGGAATTGACTTGAAGGCAGTCTATTACCATTTCAATAAATTTGAACTCTTCTGAGTGTTGATAATAAGGTGTCATCTGGATTTGTGAGCTTTCCCTCTGCAGCTCAGAAGGCTGGAAACTGGGACATTTTGGAAGTCTTCCCATGCCTCCCAGGTCTACAACTTGAAAACCAAATTCGAAATTGAAATAAATCAATATAAAGTGGGCAAACATTTGTACTCTTAGTATGCCCCTGCATGAGGACTGGATCACAGGACTTGTCTGTTACAATCCTGATCTTGGGCACATTATTCAGCTCTGTGTATTGAAAAGAGGAATGCTCTGTTTTTCTGCACCAGGATGTCACTTGAACTGGGGCAATTGGCTGTTCACGAGCATGTTTTAACGTGCTGTAGGAAGGAGGATGCAAGGGCATGTTCATTTACCATTATGTTCTTGTTCTCTTTCAACAAAGCTTCTGTTTCTCCCAAAAGAGTTGGGTTTCTCAGTGTTCACAGAGTCTAAGATATGTATTTAAAAAACAAAAACAAAAGTACACACACAATTCTTTTTATGAGAACCATGTCTTAATGTCGTTTTGCTATGAGTCTCTCCTCCACCTCCTTATATCAGCATATGTAATTGCCTTATATACTGAGAGCAGACATTGGTACATCTAATCCAGTACTGTATGTGAGAGGTTCTCAAACTATGGTCAGGTGGTTTTGTACAAAGGTGTCAGAACAAACCAGGATACTTAGTCCCTCCCTTGATTTACTTTTTTCCGATGCTGAAGACTGAAGCCGCCTTGACCAGGACTGGATTACTGAGCAGGCTAATGAGGCCCAAGCCATGGGCCTGTGATTTTCATATTATGGCACTTGTGCATCCATTCAGGGTGCTGAGTTGTTAGGAGATCCCTCTCCCCCTCTCAGAGCTACAGCTCCCAGAGTTCAATGGGAAGAGGGACTGATTGCTAAACTATTGTGGGAACTATAGCTGTGTGAGGGGAAGAGGAGTATCCTCTCAGCACCCTTTATTTATTTATTTGATTTATACCTCCCAGGGCAGCAAACAAAAGCGCTAAAAACACATTAAAACATCATAAAAACAGACCTTAAAATACACCAAAACAAAACAACTTTAAAAACATTTTTTTAAAAAGCTTTAAAAACATCTTTTAAAAAGGGTTAAAAAACATATATTTTTTAAAAAAAACATATTAGAAAGCAATTCCAACACAGACGCAGACTGGGATAGGTCTCAACTTAAAAGGCTTGTTGAAAGAGGAAAGTCTTCAAAAGGTGCCAGAAAGATAACAGATATTTAAGGGGAGGGAATTCCACAAGGTAGGTGTCGCCACACTAAAGGTCTGTTTCCTATGTTGTGCAGAATGGACCTCCTGATAAGATGGTATCTGCAGGAGGCCCTCACCTGCAGAGCGCAGTGATCGGCTGGGTATAGAAGGGGTAAGACGGTCTTTCAGGTTTCCTGGTCCCAAGCTGTTAACAAACTACATTTCCCAGGATTCCATGCAGGAAGCCATGATTGTTTAAAGTAGTATGAGGCTGCTTTAAATGTACAGTGCAGACAGGGCTGAGAAGCAGTAGTAAAAAGAGAAGGATTAAGAGCAGGGATTTTTTTGTGACAGTACTGACTGACAAGGAGTACCGTCGCCTCTTTTTTTGCTGCCTATGCCAGCCATTTTGTGCTGGCACCCATGGTACTTTTTTCAAGGTATAAGTACCGGCACCTAATTTTTTACCAAAGAAGTGCTAGTTAAGAGTCATACGTAGGAAGGGTGTAGGTGGGAGGATATTTGGGAATGATTAGCCTTGCAGCTAAAATCTTTTTAAGTTACCAGCCCAGCTGCTTATGCATTTCTTTGCTACAGGATTGTTTGACTGTGCTGCTGGTCCTTCAGCACAAAGGCGTTCACATCTGAATAATGCCAGGAGCAAAAAGCTTTTGATTTGGCGTCACTGTTCCTGCTGTGCTCTTAATTTTAATTTTGTTTTCTCTTCCATCTCTGAGCTGCTGTGTTCTCACTTCCCATCCCCCCCCCCCACTAGGGTGGCAACATGTAAATAAATCCAAGGATTTCCTGAACTCTGAATAGTTGTTTAGAACAGGGGTGGGCAGAGTTCTGACTTGTTGGATCTACTTCACGTTTTACTATAACCCCAGGATCTACCAGTCAAGAGTTACATGCAAAAGACATACAGTCAAAATGAAAGAACAGTGCGTCTGAGTACATTCTAAAGCCTAGGGAATTGTTTTCAGTGCCTTTATTGAGCTAAGCTCACAATGAGGCAAAGATGCAAATCAAATGCAAAGATGTATCTCTGAATATTAAAGTCAGGATCATTCACACCATGGTATTCCCAATCTCTATGTATGGATGTGAAAGTTGGACAGTGAAAAAAGTGGATAAGAGAAAAACCAATGCATTTGAAATGTGGTGTTGGAGGAGAGCTTTGCAGATACCATGGACTGCGAAAAAGACAAATAATTGGGTGTTAGAACAAATTAAACCAGAACTATCATTGGAGCCAGTGGGATATGGTGGTTAAGAGTGTTGGACTACTACCTGGGAGACCAAAGTTTCAACCCCACACAGCCATGAAACTCACTGGGTGACCTTGGGCCAGTCACTGCCTCTCAGCCTCAGAGGAAGGCTTACCATGATCGACTTGAAGGCAGTCCATCATTAGAAGCTAAAATGATGAAACTGAGGTTATCATACTTTGGACATATAATGAGAAGACATGATTCACTAGAAAAGACCATAATGCTAGGAAAAACAGAAGGGAGTAGAAAAAGAGGAAGGCCAAACAAGAGATGGATTGATTCCATAAAGGAAGCCACAGACCTGAACTTACAAGATCTGAACAGGGTGGTTCATGACAGATGCTATTGGAGGTCGCTGAGGGTCATCATAAGTTGTAATCGACTTGAAGGCACATAACAACAACAACAACAAAACACAATGAGGGATGGACAGATCTGCCAGTTTTGGTTCTCTCCATTTCTCATTTTTCCAGTCTTAAATTCAGTCCCCCACATTTCTTCAGCAATATGTGATTTTTTTGTTTAAAGTCCTCATGAAAATTCTCCAGCATTTTGGTGCAAATTTCTCCTAATAAACATTTTTTTGCAGTTTTGATGAATGTACACATAAAGCATTTTTGCATGTTATTTTCACTCATATATTCATTTTTATGCACACTTTCCCCTAATATATGCATTTTTGTGAGCATTGTTTGGTTGGCAAACTGCAAGTTTTGAAGGATGACTATGTTTCAGTTCTCATATTGTTTCATAAAAGGCACATTTGATAGATTCGGCTTGAAATGTGAACTGAATCAAAATTCTCTACTCACAACCCTTTTGCACATAAGCCCCCTCCTGGTTAGCTTTTTGTTGTTGTTGTTATTAATTTACATAGAAAAAGCTTAATTTACATAGAAAAAGCCGCTTTGTGGTTGCCATTGTAAAATAACTAGAAGTCGGAAACCCTTCCAGATCTATTACAAATCACTCCGAGATTTACCAGTAAATCCCGATCCACCTTCTGCTGTGGTCTAGAAAAGTAATTTCAGCAGACATGGCGCCCACCCCCCAACTGTTGACAATTCTGGGTCCGTTTATTTAAAAATTCAGATTGGCTTTTGACAGCCAGAAATAGTTGAGGTGAGAGGTCATTGGCTTAGCTGTTGGGATGATGATGGTGATGATAATAAAAAAAATATTTATATCCCACCTTTCCTCCTAGGAGCTCAAAGGAGCATACAAACATAGTTCTCTCCCTCCTCATTTTATCCTCACAACAACCCTGTGAGGTAAACTAGGCTCATGGAGAGCGACTAGCCCAAGTTCATCCAGTGAGCTTTATGGCCGAGTGGGGATTTGAACCTGATCTCCCAGGTCCCAGTCTGACTCTCAAACCACTGCACCACACTGGCTTTCAATAATATATATTTTTGTCAATATTATATATTATACTATATACAATTATGATGAAATTTGCCTATGGTGATCTGAGCAGCAGCTTCATCCTAGAAGTCCCTGGGCTGTTTTAATTTTATCTGCTTTTAACTTGTCTCTTTTGGCTAACCTGCCTTTTTTTAACCTGTGAGGGGGATATATAACATTATATATTGCTGAGATCTGCCCTGGGCACATTGGGTTGTTAATAAGATAAATAAGCTCCACCTGCCCAGATTCCTTCAGCTACACAATTGCTTGCCTGGGCACCCTAATCAGCTCTCAGAAAGGTGGTAAAACATCCTCCATAATATCAGTGGGTATTTCCAAAATGGTCATGTTGTGTTCTGTGGTTGTCACATGCTTTGGATGCAGAAGGTCCCAGGATCAAACCCTGGCAATGGTGGCTGGTGGTGTCATAGCAGTGGGGCAGTGGAATCTGCTCCAGAGTTTAGTCCAAACTTTCAAGGAGCTATCCAAGGTACTTCACCCCTAGTGAGCAGGTCTTAATTTGAAAATCCTGCTTGACCCAGGGCAGCAAAAGAACGTTGTGTGTGTGTGGTATGTACCCCAAGGCCAAAGATGCCTCTGCCGCACCATTTTCAACTCTGGAAAGACTTCTGTCTTTCTTTAGCCATTGAATCTGGCCAACAGCCTTTAGATCTTGCTGGCCCTTCCTGCAACTAGGCCTTGCACCTGCCTGCCTGCTCTGCAGCCTGAATAAGTTTCTCCCTTCTCAGCAAGTCTCTTATGGGGGGGACCTTCTCATATTCCAGTCGCTATGTCTAACTTTGGGTACGCTTAAGGATTTGGCTTTTCCAGCAGGGACCTCCAGAATTTCCTAATCTGTCTTGGTTTGAGATGCTATGTGAAGAGGAACCTTCTGTCTGCGCATCAGTGTTTATGAATCAATGTCTTTGGGTTTCCCAGCGGGTTCCCTGGCGCTGAGCAGTTTCTGGGCACTCTGCCTTGCCAGAATCCTCCCTCCTTTCCCTTACCCAACTGGGAGATGAAAGCTGGCTCCCCCCTCCCCTCATTTGGAGGGGCTCATCCTGGAACAAAGCCCTCAGCGCCAGCCTGGAATCTCAAGCAGCTGCCGGCTTGCTTCGCTGTGGGCCTTTCATATCACCGATTTCTCCCTGCTTTCACATCCCCACCCACACAATACCAAAGAGCTGCTTTATTTCTCCTCTTCTCCCTCCTGCCCGCTGCCCTCCCCCCAGCACATTTTTTATTCAAGATTGCCTTAAGTGAGGCTAAAGGCATATAATAACTGTCTGACATTTGACAGGGGGAAAGGGGCATGCTTGCCCTGTTTGAATGGGAAATTACAGTATGCAGTGTAACAGAGAAAGCCACCTTGATATATGTATGTGTGTGTGGGGGGGGGTAGGGATGGAAGATCTGTCTATTTCAGTTCTCTCAGTTTCTCATTTTTTCAATGTTAAATTCAGTATTCCACATTTATGCAACGTTTTGTGAGGGTTTTTTTAAGTCCTCATCAAAATTCTCCAGCATTTTAGTACAGATTTCTCTTAATAAACACATTTTTGTTGGCAGTTTTGACAAATGTACACATTTTACAAGCCGTTTCTTGTCATAAAACACATTTTTGCATGTTATTTTTACCCATATATTCATTTTTATGCACACTTTCCTTAATATATGGATTTTTGTAAACATAGTTTGGTCGGCGACCTGCAGCACGAAAGTCAATTAAGTTTGAATTTTTAAGGATGGCTGTGTTTCCGTTCTCATACTGTTTCAGAAAGTGCAAATTTGAAATGCTATCTGAGCTGAAATTCGCACCCATTGTGTGTGTGTGTGTGTGTGTGTGTGTGTGTGTGTGTGTGTGTGTGTGTGTGTGTGTGTGTGTGTGTGTGTGTGTGTGTGTGTGTGTGTGTGTGTGTGTGTGTGTGTGTGTGTGTGTGTGTGTGTGTGTGTGTGTGTGTGTGTGTGTGTGTGTGTGTGTGTGTGTGTGTGTGTGTGTGTGTGTGTGTGTGTGTGTGTGTGTGTGTGTGTAATGGACTGTTCCCACTTCAAAGAATTTTAGAAACACTCACTTGAAATATTTTTCAAAAGTCTGCAAAAGCACACATGTGTTTGCCTTACAGGGGGCCAGTTTGGATGTGATGTTAAATTATAGCTTAGTGTTACATGTGTGAGCCAGGGGCTCAGGTACTACCCCCTCCCATCTCCTACTCTGGGGCAGCCATGATGAGGAGATGGGAAGAATGTGCGATGGTTCTGTGTTACATCTGAACTCCAGGGAAAGGTTGTTGCGTTATAGTTTAAACTATGGTTTGTTCAAACAACCCAGAATCAGAGGTTTATGAGCCTGTCTTGTTTTATAGTAAATTAAGCTCCCAAAATCTGGATGGAACAGTGAACTGTGTTGAGTTAAAAATGGAAGTGGATGCTTCCCACCTTCTCTTAATAGCTGCAGAAATCAGTCTTGCTACAGCTCATGCACATAACACTAAACTGTGATTAATAGTGTTTATGATGAAAATGGCCCATTGCTCAGTTCAAATGATTCCCTAAACCAAGGGTTCCCACGCTGTGGTCCAAACCATTAACTGGTCGATCAAGACCTTCAGCAATTTTCAAGTGGACCGTGGGGGGAAAAGTTTGGGGATCACTGTCCTAAACCATGGTTTGGAGAATTGGAAGTGAGCTATGGGTTTGCACACTCCCTCTCCCATCCTTGTGTGCAGCTTCCCTTTCCTGTTCCTTTTTTAGAGCTAACCATAGTTTGCTATGACATCTGAATCAGCAAACTGTGGTTAGGGCTTGCTCTCCATTATGCTGCTGTTTTTCCCCCTGTTGTTTGCAGTTAGATGGTGGCTGAGTGTGCAATTGCCAGATAGGCGACACACAAATTAAATATTATTGTTATTATTGTTATTATTGTTGTTGTTGTTGTTGTTATTATTATTATTATTATTATTATTATTATTGCAGGGCTGCTCATAAACTCTGTATAGGCTAGCAGGGCTGTTGGGCTCCATATGAAAGAAGAAAATACAATATATTTGGAAGGGTTATTAATATAATAAAAATAATATTTTGAGGGGTATTCATTGGTACCTGAATACAAACCTACACAGAGTGAGAAAATTGGGCAAACAATGATACTACACATTACCTAATTTATTCAAATAGTGAAACTCAAGAGTTTGCGGCAGCATACCTTTGGGACTTTAAACTTAGAGTTGGAGATTGTTGGTGGATATTGCAAAGGATGTGGCTTCTGAACCAGAAACATTAAGCGGCAAGTGAGTGCAGAATAAAAGGATAGTGTGTTCCATTTAAAGCCAAACTGCCCTGGGCCTTGCCTGCTTCCAAGTCACGGCAGCAGAGTGAGAGAACCAGCCGTAGATATTTTTAGAAAGGCTGAGGAAAGAGGAGCTGGGCACGAGAGCTACATTCTGCGGTCCTATTGCAGAGCTCACAAATCTGGAGGGTGAGTTTGCCTGTGGAAGCATGGCTCAAGAGCTGGGGGGAAACTGGCGATAAGAAAAACCTTTGTTGAGTTCCGTGAGGATAGTTTCAGCCAGTTCTGCTCTCTGGGCCCTGGGAACAGGAGAGAGTGCAAAGGGCTTTCTTGGACAGTGGTGGTGTCAGAGCAGGAGATGGAGGTTCTCACTCAGCTGAATGAGCAGGAAGGGCCCTCAAATGCAGCGGGGCTGCCTTAACACATTCTAAAGTAAGGGAAGCAGTACTGCAGTGTGCAGAAATGTGGCCCTCCAGACCTCTTGGTTTGGCTCTCGGAACTCTCCCAAGGCCACACCTATCACTAGCTCTGCTTCACATCTGGAGTGTTTTTGTTTGGCTGGAATGCGCCTTTGAACTCTGATCATGCTTCTTGCTTCCCTGGATGGCGGACAGAGAGGGTGTGTGAGTGTGTGCAGAAACGAGCCTACTGACTGTACAGATAATATTGACATTCATTGCTCTGCCCACGTTTGCCTCTGGCCCTGCCCACGGCTGGCATGTGGCCCTTGGAAGGTTGCCAAAAGGGAATGCAGCCCTCGGGATGCAAAAGGTTCCCCACCCCTGTTGTCGGACTATGGCTGCCATCAGCTGGCTGAGGCTAATGGAAGTTGCAGCCCAACAACATCTGGAGGGCGCCAAGGTGGCAAACGCTGCAGTGCGCATTATGCTGTAAAGCGCACCCCCACCCCTCTTTGGTAAAAGTGTTAAGTCCAGAGTCTAAAACGACTTAACTGAAACACTCTTCCTGAAGCATGGCAAGGAGACCGAAGCTGCCCATCTTCCCACTGGCAGCAGACAGCACAATGGGGGGGTGGGGAGAAGAATAGAGGGCTGAAGTGGCAGATAGAATGGGCTGTGCAACTTCATGTTGCAGGTGGAGGCTTATTTTTCTCCTACATGGAAGACTTGCTGACAGCACAGGACTTAGCACAGCTCTGAGTGGACTGGCTTGATGCTGTGTTGGTGTTTTGTTTTGTTTTTACTTACGGGGAGGGGTGTTGTTTACACGAGGGAGCATTCAAAACTGGCACCTTCTACATGCAGCCTGAAGTGGTATATTCCACTTGAGCTTCTCCTTTTGCTGGATGTATACACCAGGCAGAGCCAGGAATTGGCACCGTTGGGTACCTGCTAAGGCCCACACCCCCGGCAGGGGTCCCATTGCTGATTCTCAGAAGCCTCCTGACCCTGCTTCTCCTCCTTGCAGCTGATGCCTTTTGGACCTTTTCTCTCCAAGCGTGTGAGCAGTCACACTAGGAAAGAGGAGGACGAGGAACCTTCCCTCGCCTTGTCCTCCCCTCCTGGGCAAAGGGGTGGATTGGGCCCAGGGGTAGAGGGCAAGTAAATGGGGAGAGATGGACAAATCTGTCAATTCTGGTTTCTCTTTGTTTCTCCGTTTTCCAGTCTTAAATTCAGCTCCCCATATTTCTGCAGCAGTGTGTGATTTTGAAAATATAAAAATTCTCATGAAAATTCATCAGTGTCTTAGTACAAATTTCTCCTTAATATACACATTTTTGTACACAGTTTTTACAAATATGCACATTTTTGCAAGCAATCTCCCCTAATATATATGCATTTTTATGCACACTTTCCCCTCATGTATGCATTTTTGTACATGAGGTTTGGTTGGAGAACTGCATCACAAAATTTGGTGAAGTGTGAATTTCAAATGTTAATTGTGTTTAGGCTCATGTGTTGGTTCAAGAAGGGCAAATTAGTTTCTCATTAAAATGCAAACTCAAATTTCTCGCCCTTCCCATCAGAATGGGAAGTGGTGACACTGGCAAGGAGAGAGTCCGCTGAGGGCTTTTTGTATTAAGACCCATCACCTTCCCCTCCCCCCAATTCTACAACTGGCACTAGGACCAGGCCTCAGATCTGCAGCCAAAAATGTTGCATGAATCATAAGTCAGTGTGAAACAAGTTTCATACGGTTCAATTCAAAGTATTTAGAGATGAAAAATTAATTGCATTATTTTAGGAGGCTGCTTTTCTTCCCTTCAGGAAAGTTACTCATTGTGATAAAGATGAGCTGCCAATTTTAGTATATTTTTTCTTCTGTTGTGGGGGGAGGGGTACAATTTAAAAAACAGAGGAAGGGCAGGCTGCCACCAGAGCTCGGGAAAGCTGGTGTTACATCGTGGATAAGAACATGTGCTGTGAGCCAGGAAGGCCCAGGTTCATATTTCTTCTTGACTCTGAATTTATTAGATGGCGTTGGGCCAATAACTAATCTCCCATTCTTTTTCCTCACCGTCCAACTTGCAATAACTGTCTACCTTGCAGGATCTTCTCTTTGAGGATGACTAAGATGGAGCACTTTTAAAAACACTTTGCAAGAGCTGTATCAGTGCTAACTTCATTGTCCTTATCTATTATTAAAAGTGCCACCATTAGGATTTAAACCTTGGAATGAGCCAGTGGCCCTAATAAAAGTATGCTTTTATGACCGCGGCATCTGAAAACGTGCATTTTTGTATTGTAATTAAAAGCATCTTTGGGCAGTTAACATTTTCAGTAAATGGTGTCTATAACAAATGGGCTTGTTTTCTTCTGCCCGGCATTGCGGGGTGGTGATGCCTCTTAGGCCAAGGCTGGGAAATCTTTTTCAGCCTGAGGGCTGCATTCCGAGGGCCATGTGCCAGTGATGGGCAGGGCCAAAGTGGGCCAAGCAATTAATGTAAAGATTACCTGTGGGCAGGAGGCTAGCTTCTGCACGCACTCGCACACCCCTCTCTGTCCTCCCTCTGGGGGAGCAAGAGGCATGATCAGAGAGTTCAAGGACACACTTGGGATGTGACGCAGAGCCAGGGAGAGGTGTGGCCTGGGGAAAGTTCCGAGGGCCACACTGAGAAGCCCGGAGGGCCACATTTGACCCCTGGGCCTGAGATTCCCTATGCCTTCCTTAGGCTGCATTCACGTGGGAAAAAAGGGTACAGCACTGAGCACTTTGTAAAGATTACGCTGAAGAAACTGTTAACATCTGAAAAATGGAAATGGACTGCCTTCAAGTCGATCCCGACTTATGGCGACCCTAGAATAGGGCTTTCATGGTAAGCGGTATTCAGAGGGGGTTGACCATTGCCTTCCTCTGAGGCTGAGAGGCAGTGATTGGCCCAAGGTCACCCAGGGAGCTTCATGGCTGTGTGGGGATTCGAACCCTGGTCTCCCAGGTCATAGTCCAACACTCTAACCACTATGCTGCACTGGCTCTCTGTTAACATCTACACACCCCTTAAAATAGAGGCCAGCAGCTGGCAGTCCCTGAGCTTCATCTGGCCCCCTAAAGGAAGCCCAAAAGTTGTCAACTTACTCAAAAGTTGTCTTACTTCCTCCATGGGACATGGAGGAACCGGTGGCTGTGGTTATGGGGATTGTTGAGAGGCTCTCAGGCAGGCAGAAACTGAGCCTTGGGCCAATCTCTCCCTTTTGAGTAGCCTCCCTCTGGCAAAACTCACTGCTGGCCAGGGTCTTAAGATGTTTTCTGGGCTGTTCTGATGGGCCTTCATTCACCCATCCATTCTGTCTCCCTCCTCCCTTCCGCTTCCTCCAGAATGCCAGGCAGATGTGCAAGTGTTTGCCCCAGCTGTGATGGAGGTTCTGCTGGGCCACCAGGTGTCCATCCTGTGCGAGCACAAAGTGTCGGGGGGCGACGGCTCCCTCCTGGTGGAGTGGTTCATCGTGAGTATGTGGGGTTTGGGAAGGGGGGGCAAATAACGGTGGTTGATGTCACTGAAAGGCTTATTAGACATCTGTGGTAACCAATCCTTTCTCCTTGGCCAAACAAACCAACCAACCCCCAGACGGACAAGAATGGGGAGCAGCGGCGTGTGGCCTACAGCGACCAGGGTCAACAGGGGATGGACCGAGGCACAGAGTACACAGACCGTGCCTCCATGAACTCTAACCACAGTCTGGTCATCAAAGCGGCCGAGGTGGTTGATGAGAGAGTCTTCTCCTGTGGGGTGACAGCGGGCCCTGGAGGGAGTGGAACGGGAGTGACCCAACTCAAGGTGTACGGTGAGATTCTGTTTGTCGCTTCTCTCTTCATTTAGGCCATGAAACGCCACTCTTCCTCTGACACCTTCAAGGGCTTCCTTGGCCCCTTCCACGTCCAGCACAGTCTCCATATCCCCATATCCTGCCCTTTTAAAATGCTTTCCCAGCTTGCCTTGCCCCTTTTGCCTTTGTTTCCCCCCTCACATCCCAGACCTTCATTCTTCCAACTACACCACCCTCTGCCTACCCCAAAAGTCTCCTGGCTCACTTAAATGGTTCCACACTTGCTCTCCCTGTGTCTGAAACTCTCTGCTGGGCCAACTCTAGCACTGAGGTAGAGTGAGGTGAGCTGATATTGGGTGTCATGAAAAGGCAGCAAATGGTTAGCGGTTCAATTTTTTATGGCACCGTCTTCACTATACATTGAAAGCAGTATCAGACCACTTTAGACAGTCATGGCTTCCACCAAAGAATCTTGGGAAGTGTAGTTCGTTAAAGGCACTGAGAGTTGTTAGGAGCCACTTATTCACTTCACAGAGCTACAGTTCCCAGAGTTCCTTTGGGAGAAGGGTTGATTGTTAACCCACTCTGAAAATTATAGTTCTGTGAGGAGAATAGGGTCTCCTAACAGCCATCAGCGTCCTTAACAAACTACACTTCCCAGGATTCTTTGGGGGAAGCCATGACTGTTTAAAGTAGTATGATGTTTTAAATGTATAGTGCGGATGGGACTTTAGATTGCAAGCTCCTTGGAGACAGAGACCTCCGAGTCTTGCTCTTTTTGCTTATGTTAGTTGTTTAGAGCACCATATGTATTTAATAGGAATAAGAACAAAAATCTCAACAAGGCCAGATTGCTCCTAAGCAGTGCTTATTTTCATTCCCAGCACCTGAGTCCTTTTATGCAATTTTTATATTCTCATTCCCAACTTCTGAAAACCTTGCTCAGAGGAAGATGTAGGCCCTGAGATGTCCCAAGATATTTTTGTACCAAAGGCAGAAATTCCCTAATGGCGGTCAAATATTTCACGTGATCTCTATCTTTGACAGCTTATAGTACCCTCAGATCTGCAGCATGAGGCAGCCTTCCTTACCTTGCCTAATGATAACGCTGGTTCTCTCTACCTCCATGGTAACCTATGAGGAAATGAGAGCCGGGGGGGGGGGGACATGGATACAGACTAAGATATTCCTAAACACCTGGCTTGCATCAAATCATATTTGCTAGTAGCCCAAACATGAACATGTTTTGTATCAACCTGTTTTCTTACCTACTTTGAAGGCTCTTTTCTGTGCCCACTTTTTCAGTGGAGGTTGGGAGGGTGGTCGCGAGAGAGTGGGCCTTCTCAGTGGTGGCCCCTATACTTTTGAACTGGAGCAGCGTACCAGGTTTCTCCTCAGTCTGCTTTGTGACATGCATATGCAGCCTGAACATATAGTTGTTTGAGCAGGCTTTTAATTTGCACTTGTCATTTTTGTTTTTATTTCTTGTCATCCAGGCTGATGACTATGTTGCATTGACCCACTGCTGTTGTGCCTGCTGTTCCCCCCCTCCCCCCCGGCCCTTGCAGCGTTTTATTGATGTTTTCACTAATTATTACTTTTCCCAAATGTGTTGTGATTTGTCAGGTCCCTGCTTTTGTTTATTTTAAATCATTCAGTGATCCTGTTGACGAGGTGCGCCTGGCGCCAACACTGTTATCTTTTCGGCGCCAGGTCAAGACTTTCCTCTTCTCCCAGGCTTTTTAGCATGTGTTTTAAATTGTTTTTATATTGTTTTAAATTTTAAAATTGTGTTTTTAAAATATGTGTTTTAAATTGTATATTTGTTTTAATGTTTTTGATTGCTGTAAACCGCCCAGAGAGCTTCGGCTGTGGGGCGGTATACAAGTGCAATAAATAAATAAATAAATTGATAGAAAACGGGGCGTAAATAAACAGATGGGCATATATGGCAAAGTGAGCTAGTCATGGTCATTGCTCTACTCTGAGCAAAGATCAGTTGAATGGAACCCATGATGAACAGCATAAAATAAATATATAACATAAAGGGTTGTATACAACTAACTTTTACTCAGAGTAGATCCACTGAAATCCATGAACATAAATTCATTCGGGACAGACGAAAGAAAGTACTTTTTCACACAGCACATAGTTAAATTATACAATTTGATCTTACAAGAGGTGGTGATAGCCATCAACTTGGATGGATTTAAAAGAAGATTAGACAAATTTATGGAGGATAAGGCTGTCAGTAGCTACTAGCCATGATGGCTACATTCTGCCACCATAGTCAGAGGCAGTCTGCTTCTGAAAACTAGTTGCTGGAAGCCACAGGAGGGGAGAATGCTGTTGCACTCAAGCCCTGCTTGTGGGCTTCCCATGGGCATCTGCTTGGCCACTGTGAGGACAGGATGCTGGACTAGATGGGCCACTGGTCTGATCCAGTAGGCTTTTCTTATGTTCTTAAGTTAGCCATGACTATTAACTTCAGTGGGCCTACTCTGAGCAGAACTAGCTTTGGATACCACCCATTATCCATGAAATACAAACACTTAAAACAGTTATATAAATTCAGTTCACAGTCATAAGCAATACACATTGGCACTTTGTAGATAATAAGCGGCAGTGTCAAATTATTCACAGTATCAACCCAGCAATAAACTCCACAACTCTACTCCCCACCCCAAAGAATATAAGAAGCTGGTGTCATGGTAGCCTCACCCTGCCCAATGTTAGGGCCGGCCCTGCTCAGGAAAGATATATAATTTTTATGGATGCAGTAGATCAGAACATCAATGGAACACATTGCAGAATTGGGGGGAAGGTCACTCAGCTCCCGCTCCAAGTTGGCAAGAAATGCCCATGTCCACCCATCTCTTTGCGTCCCTGATTGATCTCCCCAATCCATCTATATAGGTCTTTCCATCACCCCCTGCAATATAGCCCTCTTTCCCCCAGCAGCCCACTGCTCCTTTGCTTGATGATGTGTAATTCCTTTACTTATGAAACTGTTTCCTTGCCCACAGCAAAACACTTGGATATGCCAGTTCCTTTCTTTTGGCAAAGACGGCTTGCTGCATCTCCCATTGTGCCTCCCTGCTGGTTTGCCAATCTATACTCCCCCCCCCCCAGCACCTAATGTTGGGGCCTCTTGCACGTTCTAGTCTTCATCTGTCTCTTCACAGTGTGCCCAGGTTGAGCTGGGCCCCGCTGCGTTTGAGCAGCAAACAGTTGCTTGCAACAACATCCCAAGCAGCTGCAAACACAAATGGGAGTGGCAGGGAGAAACAGCTGTGTTTGTCTATACCTTCCTTGGTAATAAACAGCGGCACCTGATCATCTCCCCTCTCTGATAAAGGGTTAGATTTATGGTCCTGGAATCCAGGTCAGATTGATCAAGCACTGCTGGTTTGTTTGTCTAGTAGTGATGGTGTTTTTTTAAAACCTTGTTTGGGAAGGACTGCAGCTCAGTGGTAGAGCATCTGCATCTCTTGGTAGAGCTGGGCATGTCCCCTGTCTGAATCCCTGGAGAGCTTCTGCCCATCATTGTGAACAATGCTGAACTAGATGAAGCAATGGGTCCAAGCCATTATAAGGCAGCCTCCTATCTTCTCCCTATAACTGCACATGGCAGGGGAAGTTTGGGAGAGGACAAGCATGCCGTCTTTCCAGGAAGGCTACCCACAACTAGTGATCTTATTGTTCAACGATGGCAATCCCTGGAACAAAAGCCAGTGTTTTAAGAAGCTTCAACCTGCCTGTGGCAATTTGTTTACGGGTTATTATTTAAAAAATACCCTGCCTTTCAGTCTGTGGATCAATCAGGCTGACAAATGTAAAATAAGAGTTTAAAAGTAACAACGTTAAAACAGCAATTTAAAAAGCAGAATAAAGACTGCCATAGCAGTGATAAATGAGGGAGACTTGGAGGGTGGTGACAAGTGAGAGGGTCTTTTCAGCTGTGGCTGTTTGTGGAATGCTGTCGTGAGTGAGGTCCGCCTGGAGACTTCGTTGACATCTTTTTGGCACCAGGTAAAGGCTTATCTGTTCTCCAGGCATTTGATAGACTGAGATGGTGTTGGGGTGCTGTCATGCTTCTTGTAACTGTTTTATGGGGTTGTTTGTTCTGTTGTATGGTATTACGCACTTATATTTATGTTCTTAATATGTTGCTAGTCGCTTGGAGACCTTTCCAGTAAGAAGCGACTGGCAAGTTTAACAAATATTAATAATGAATAATTGTTTGATGGCACACATGCCTAGCGAGTCCCAAAAAGCTCTCTCTGGAATAGAACGGCCTTTGCCTGGTGTCTAAAGCCAATGATAAAGATGGGAGGAGGTAGGCCTTCCTAGGAAGGAATTCCGACAGTTTTGGTGCCACTGTTGAAAAGGCCCCATCTCTCGTGGTCCTCTGAGGAAAAGCTTAATAAACAGGAACGTTCAGGCAGGAAAAGGCAAGTCTTTAAACCAGCAGAGATGTTGTTGTTACTATCATTATCATCATCATCATGCTTTCTTGTTATGGCCCTACCTTGTCCCCATACCTGTGTGACTACTATTCTTTCCTCACAGGTGCACCTGAACTCCCAGAGGTCACACCTAACACCAGGACCCTCTCAGTGACAGAAGAGGACACTTCAGAGGTGATACCTTGGAGTCAATTTTTTGAAGACAAACATAAAATAGAACCTTGAAATACCTAAAAGCATTATTTCCTGACCTCAGGAGCTTGGGGGTGGAGGGCTGGCAATGATGCCCCAGCATCAAAGGGAGGGCACTCTGTACATCCTGTGCACCCCCCTTCTCCATTCACACTCCTGGCACTGAAGTGAAATTATCTCCAGGAGATATGAGGTAGAAATTCTGAGGCCCAATGCCAGTTTCTAAAACAGCCTTGAAGGTGTGCCCATATGGGGCTCTCTAAGGATGCATGAGGAGAATTTAAGGCTTCCCTTGCATGTGCAAATCTCTTTTCCCCTTAAGTGGAAAGATCGTATATAGTTATGTGTATGCCACAATTTCCCAGGAATGTGGAAAAGACTCAAAATGTGGCATTGGACTTTAGCTGCCTGAATATCTCAATTTTAATTACCATTATTTAAAAAAGCAACTTTCTAGTCCTTATGCTTCAAAAGGTGTGGGCAGTGCCTGGTGAATCTCAAGAGAAACTTGAATAAGATTGCCAATTTCCAGAAGCTGGGCTTCACTGCCCTAAATAGTTTTCTCTCTCCCCATAATTAGCATAAAGAACAAATTGTGCAAAACTGATCACTGCAAAATCAGGCCTTTAGTGTGGCATTGTCTAATCTTTGGAGGCACCATCTCTATTATCTTTTTGGTGCCTACTGAAGACTTTCCTTTCTCAACAAACCGTTTAAGTAGAGATTTTTATCCCAGTCTGTATCTCTATTGGAGCTGAAACTCTTTTAATATATGTTTTTATTGTCAATGGCTTCAGGATGTTTTATGGCAGGGGTGGAAAATGTCTGGCAAGCGGGCCAGTCTTGGCCTGCCAGGGGGTCCAATTTGGTTGATGGGACTTTTTTTTTTTTTGCCTTTGAGGCCAACAGAACTCCACCCAACCCCCTTCAGCTGACATCACCCGCCCATCAGAGTGACATCAGCTGATGGGAAGCCGTGGTTTGGGGGAAAACGTCAAATGTCTGGAATTCCCATCAATATATTACAACATTTATTACATAAAAATGGAGTTTTATCTTATTACACAGCTGCAGGATTTAACCCCTTACTCATTAGCTGATGAGAAGAGAGTTCAATCCTGCTTGGTAATGTGTTACTGTCTCCTCCTACCCCCATGACAGGTGGGTGGTCTCTGGGGGTAAGGAGAGATAAAGATCTTGGCCACCGGGCCAAAAAGGTTCTCCACCCATGTTTGATGTGAAGTGATTCATATATGAAATGAACAAATGACAAAAGAAAGAAAGAGATAACATACTTAATTTGAATAATTTTATTTTAAATCTCACTGTTTTTAGATGGATATTTTTCTGTTTTATGTCTATGCCAACAGGCATTTTACTGCATTTGCTATGGCCTATGGCTAAAAAAAGCAAAACCAGAGGAAAGGAAGGAAAATTGCATAATCTATGCAGGTTGTAGAATCCAGCTTTCCTCCAAGCAGAATTTAGATTTCACCTTTTCCTTTCCTTTTTTTTTTCATAGCACAGAGTACAAAATCTCCTGCTGATGAGGTGGGAGGGAATGACAGAAGGCTAAGTAATGTCTCAGGTGGGAGGAACGTATAGTGGTGAGTGAAGGAAAGTTGTCAGACCAGACCTTAGCAGTGATTTTTTTGCCTTTTCTTCTCCCCAGATTGCAACATGCACAAGCAAAAATGCCAACCCAGTGCCAACCATCAGCTGGTACAAAGATGAGCACCCTCTGAATGCCTCCACTGAGCGCAACAAGGGTAAGGAAGTCATGGGCTGTTGTTGCCTTTCCTTCAAGGACATCAGCTGTCTTGATACTATGCTGATATACGCAGCTCTCATTCAGCAAACATGGATACAATCTTGGCTGCCTCCCCTCCCATTTCCAGGCATGTGTTCCTGGCTGCCACTGAGAATCTCCTTGTGCCAGTTTGAGACTAATTTGGAGCCCCCGCTAGTGGACAAACAGCTCTTCTCTCTCTTCCTTATCTCACATTGCTCTGTGCTTGAGGGCTGCCTGTGGTTTTGAGTCAGGCCATGTCCCAAGATTAGAGCTGGAGAAGTAAAAATGCTCCTTTCCCCAACACTTTGTGTGATTTGAGGATGTGCTGGGCTATGTCAAGGGTGAAAAACCTGTTTTTAGCCCAAGGGCCACGTTCTCTTGTGGACAGTCCTCCAAGGGCTGCATGCCCATGGTGGGCAGGGCCAGCAGCAAAAGTGGGCAGAGGAACAGGTAGGACTCTTAGCTTTGTTCTATGTACCTACACAAACACACATATCTCGCATTCTGCCCCTGGGCCTGAACCCTTGGGCTATGTCAATATCAAATGCCAACTTTCTGTCCATAAGGAAATACCTTAATGGCTTCTGATATTCCAATCAGCGACACCCAGGTGTCATTTCTTTACTTTGTGTTTCTAAAGTCGCAATTTTAAATATTAATATTTAGCATCAGTGTAGTACCTTCCAAGTGCTTCATTAGCACATTCCAACAGATCCTTGCAAGAACCCTGTAAGGTAGGCCTGTAAAAATAATCTTTGCTACTTTATTTCTCAAAATGTCTCTATACCCAAGGCACAAAATGGTTTACAGCAGAACAATAAACATCCATTAAAACATGCCAACAGACACAGCTGAAAACTGTGGAACCACAATCCTTAAATGAAATTACACAGAAGGTGTGATTTTTATATATTTGTCAAAGTATGTGCTGAAAAACCCCTATGTAGTACCATTTCCTCAGTTCTCCCCTGTAGCCTTTTCAGCCAGCCCTCCTCTGCCCTCACCAATATTTCTGTGCTCCTTCCCAGAACTGTATGTTGTGTCACGGACGGTGAAAGAGGCATCAGGGCTCCACTCTGTCTCCAGCACGCTGTACTTACGTGTGAATAAAGCTGACAAGGACTCCACCTTCCGCTGCAAAGTCAGCTACTCGATGCCACACGGAAAAGTTGACAGCGTGGAGTCAGACCCCTTCCAACTCACGTTGCACTGTAAGTATTTAGGGACTGAGGGCGCTTCCAGGTAATCAGCTTATTGAGCATTCTTGTGATTTGCTTTCAGGGAAGCTAGACGATGTATTTCTCCAGTATTCGTCCAGGTTTGTTTGTGGGAGGGCTAGATGACGTTGCATCAACCAAGTGTTATCCCACACTTTCCAGTCCATTTTTCTGTCATTTCCCTTATCGCCAAAAGTCCGAACTTCTGGGGAAGTGGATTTGCTGCACAAAAGTTCCCAGTCAACTGTAGTTGTGCAACGTGAGTTAGCCAGCATGGGATTGAATCCCACTTTTAAAAAAGCAATGTATAACCTCAAATACACATGCCCTTTGGTTATAAATCATAGAAGAGCTGGGTGTAAATTTGTATTTGCTGTTTATGGTGGCTAGTTTATGCTTGTTGGGGATATTTATTGTAGTATAGGTTTTATTGTTCTCTCTTGTACGACACCTAAAGCATTTCTTTTATGAGGCATCTTCTAAATGCAAATAATGTGTAAATAAATACAAACATGTCTGTCACGTGCCACCCATGTGACCTTCCTCTGTCTCCCCCCCCCCCAAGACTACACAGAGAACGTGCAGTTTGTAGTGGATGCTCCAGAAGTCATCAAGGAAGGGGACGCTGTTAAGCTGCGCTGTGAGGCTGACGGGTACCCCCCGCCTGAGTACATCTTCTCCAAACTGCAGGTACTGTTGACCGTGGTCCATCCATGCCTTTTACCCAAATGATTTCTTCCTGCGGGAGGCAGGGGTTGAGGTGATCCGCGTGTTTTGGTTTGATCTGGCAACAGAGTTGAGAAAATGAGAACAGGCTTCAGGGTGCACTTTCTTACAGCAGGATGCAGCCAATCACTTCTCTGGCCCTAAGGCCGGTTTTTGCTCAATCAGACCAAAGCGGCCCTCTTGACCTTTGGTGCATCTTCCCTTTTGCCTCCCCTGCAAGTACAGACTGAAGATATCCAGATAGACCTGGGGTCCCACTTTAACGGAATCCTGCACATTCCGCACGTGATGAAGGCTGACAGCGGGACGTACCGGTGCCAGGTGCTTGACTTTGACAGCCCCAATGAGGTAGACCTGGAGAAGGAGGTCACCATCCACATCAACTGTGAGTGCCCTGTTGACTGCTGTGAGAGGGGCTAACAGGGCCTTGTGGGGGGGGAGAAGTCAAACCCTCATCTTTGTCAAACTCTCTCTCTCTCTCCCTCCCTCCCTCCTCTGGTTCCCTAATTTAGATCTGGACCCACTTGTCTTGAACCCCAGCAAGATGGTGATGGCAAAATTGGGTGGAAGCCTTGAACTTACTTGTTCTGGTACTGGCTCCCAGAGGCCCATCTTGTCATGGAAGAAGGTGGGTGGAGCCTCCACAAGCACCACCTATGTAAATAGGAGGGTGGCGACACAACAGCAGGCCTTTTCAGTGGTGCTCCCCCGTTCCGTGGAATGCTCCCCCAAGGGAGATGCACCTGGTGCCATCTTTGTTAGTCTTTAGGTGCCAGGCTAAGACCTTTTTGTCATCTTTGCCATTTGCTAACTAAGCCTCCAATGGTGGTGCTCGTATTTTAGTGAGGCGGGTAGGACTTGTACTCATTCATAAGTGGTTGAATGGGCTTTTTATGTATTTTGTATTGCTCATTGTTAAATGTTTCTGGTTTTAAATTGTTTTTATGTGGCGTATTTTATTTCTGACAAGTCGCTTTGAGGCTCTTTCTTTGTGTAAAGTGAATGATAAATGATAAATGGTAATAATAATAATTTATTCTTAATATTATTCTTAATATTAATAATAATTTTCCTGATGGATTTCTGTGTGAACTGGAGAACACACACACCCTTAAAGAACAGCAGAGTAACATGATAAGCTGTCTTACACTGAATCAGACCATTGATCCACCTACCTCAGTATGGTCTACTCTGACTGGCAGAGGCTCTCCAGGCTTTCAGCTGAGGGTCTTTCCCCATGACTTGCTGCTTGACCCTTCTAGTTGGAGATGGTGAAGGGTAAACCTGGGCTCCCTTTATGTGCAAAGCATGTACTTCACTGAGCTACGTACGGCCTTTCCCCTAAGGGGGACAGATGCCTGCATGCTTTTTATCCCATGGGTCAAATAGCTATGTTGGCAGAGGGGATGATGATAGTGATCTCAGCTGGGGAAATGGTGCAAGGGGTGGGGGGCACAAAGGATGAACCCTATCCAGTGCTATGGTGGCAAGCTGAATCAGGACTACATTTTCCACTTTAAAAAATTGCTTTTTCCATTTTTTAAAAAAGGGTGGAAGAGTGCAGTTGTGGATCCCTCACTGACTTGTTTTGCTGCATCCTTGCTCTCCAGGCAGAGACATGGCAGGATTTGACCCTTCTTTGGAAGAGGCTGCCCACTGCATCTCTGCATGAATTGATGATCTGGACTTGCTTCCAGGCATGCCCAGATCAGAGACTCCTGCAGAAACAGAAAGGGAGGGGGAGGCAACTTTTACTTCCTAACAGTGAACCATTTCAGGTATAAGAGTGAAGCAGAATTGCACCTTTTGTCTGTTAAGGACAAGGGTTTGTCTTGGCTATCAGGCCCTTTTTGCAACATTATTGGAGGCTCAGTTCATGTCCTCGCTCTGTTGCAAAGCCAAAATGCCACAGAAGTCCTTGGCAGGCTGTGGTGAAGGGTTTGTTTTTCCCTTCTCCCCTCTCTGCCTGTTATCTTTATTTCACTGTCTTGACTCTGATCATTTCATTCACATAATTGTATCTTTAAATTTGCAACTTGCCAAGCTGAAATTGCTCTCAACTCAAAAGGCAGAGCTAGCAAAATAAACCTAAAGCTACTCATGAAAAGGAGCTCTACTCGCTTCTTCCCGTTCATATAAATGGGGCTTGTGTAGGAGAACTGGCAGAAGATATAATCTTCAAACCCTGGATCCTGGAGCCTTTTTAAAAAGACACACTGCCTGCATGTTTTAAACATGCTGCTGAGGGACAGAAACTTGCATTTTAAACATAAGGATGGAGATCCTTGGAAAATGCTGCTTCAGGTGCTGTTTTTAAGGTAAGATGCTTCTGTTGGCAGTGACACAAAGAGCAACCTTCCCCTCTTTCGTTTGTTTTTAATTTTACGAAGGCAACCCACATACCACACCTTCAAAGCACATTCCCACCCCCAAAAAGAATCTTGGGAATTGTAGTTTACCTCTCACGGAGCTACAATTCCCGACACCATTAACAAACTACAGTTCCCAGGATTCGGGGGGGGGCAGATTTGCTCTGAACATGCTTTCAAAGTGGTGTGTATACAGCCTTAGACTTTTATCCTGTCCTTTGTTGATGGCTCAAGGCAGGCAACTGCATTTTCAAAAGCCAGAGACATTAGAACGGTCTTCTGATTGTTATTCATGTTCCTTCAGGGGAAGGAGCAGGTAGGAGAGGGCGAGACATTGGCCCTGAATTCACTGAACTACCACATGGCTGGCAGGTACACCTGCGAGGCGTCTGTGCCCACCATCCCTGGGCTGCGACGGAACCAGACCGTTGAGGTCGTTGTTGAAGGTATGGTGGGAAACGTTCCAAGCTGGTTACACGGCAGGAGAAGCCAGCCAGCTGCTTGGGTTGGCGGGGCTGGGAAAAGGAACTGACTGTTAAACCAGTCTGGAAATTGTAGCTATGTGAAGGGAACAGGAGTCTCCTAACTGCTCTCAGTTAGCACCCTTTGCATACTACCCTTTCCAGGATTCTTTGGGGAAAGCCAAGGCTGTTTAAAGTGGAATAATAGTGGGATAAATGTAGGGTGTGAATGTGGCCTGCATTAGACTGAAGAGGGGCAAATTGATACTGTCTGTGCATGTTGCAGAATTGGTCTTTTTCTTGGTCCAGAACTTAAAAAGTTTTTGGGTGCATAGAGGGTCCCCCTGGGGGGTCCTGCTTCTAATGTCCTGACTTCCTCCCCCCCACAAACAGGAATGCCAGAGGTGGAGAAGAACCAGTCCACAAGCCATTACCAGAGTGTGGGCCAGAAAGTGACGTTTACCTGCTCTGCTTTGGGCTACCCTGAACCGGAGATTAGGTGGAGCATAACTGGGGAGGAGGTGAGTTTTGTTGAGGAAACATAGGTGGACAATTGGTAAGGGTTATGGAGCAATTGTAACACAGAAGGGGGCTGGGCCTTTCCTTCCATCTGTGCCATCCAGGCCTTTCAGGATATGTTCCCGTGTGACTTCTTGGGAGCTGGTCTGGGCTTTCATAGATGAGATCAGTCATGGCAGATCAGTTTCCCTGAAAACGAGAGCTCACGTGTTTTAGACACAGTTTTGAGGAGCATATGTTGGGTCTATTCCACAGTAGTAGGCTTCTAGGGAGTAGGTGATTTGCAACAGAGGAGGAAGGAAGGGAGTGCTTAATGTTTTCCCTGCCAGCTCCCAAGAAGATCCAACAGGCCAGGCTAGCCACCCTACCTGTGTGTGCTCAGCCTCTGTGCCCTGGAACATGTGTCCCGTAAGCCTATGTTATATGGCAAGCTTGCAGGGGTTCCTCCCTGAAGGAAGAATGTTTGCAAACCATTGATTTGGGGGTCCCTCCCTCCCCCACCTACCTTGTGCCCTCCTGATACCTAATACCCAGCTGATCTCAAGCTGTTGGGCTGCATGGGAAGAGTCCTCTGTGGGCGGCCTCTTTGTATGCTGTGATGAGGGGAAGGAGGGGGCAGAGATTATAAGAAAAAGCCAAGGTCGTGAGTGGACGTACAGGAACTGTCTCTCTTGTGGCTTTACCCGCTTTCTCCCACACAAGGAACCCTGGGAATTGTAGTTTAGCTGAGAGTTCTCTGTAAGTTCCAGAAGGGCTCTCGGGATCATATGCAGTATTTTACAATCAGGTGTTCTGTCATGAAAGGCAACAAGATGTACGAGAGGAAAAGGCTGTTGTACATTTAACTGGGGTAGAAAGAGGGAATTTCAATAGATGCTGCTTCTCTCATCCTTGTGTGACAAGCTGAGCCTGCTCCAATCCTTCTCCTTTCCCTGCAGTGTATAGAGCCAGTGTGGTGTAGTGGTTAAGGTATTGGACTAGGACCTGGGAGGCCAGGGTTCAAATCCCTACATAGCCATGAAGCTCACTGTGTGACCTTGGGCCAGTCACTGCCTCTCAGCCTCATGAAAACCTTATTCACAGGGTCGCCATAAGTTGGAATTGGCTTGAAGGCAGTACACACCAAGGATGGGGAACCTGCCCCCCCCAGACATTGCTGGACCGCAGCTCCCATAACCTTTGATCATCGGCTGTGGTGGCTGGGGCTGATGGGAGCCACAGTCCAGCAACATCTGGAGGGACACAGGCTTCCAATCCCTGCCATATGCCATCAGCAGGATGCCTCAAAGGATGGTGTGTTAACTCCCACCAAGAAATGCATTTCTTTATTCACAATAACATTTCATTGAAGCGTCTTTAGAAGGTTCACAGCTCTTCACATTTATCTCAGGGTGGATCTACAGGCTATGAAATCAACAGAGGGTTCCCAGCTCTCTCTAATGTTAGGGCTAAGGAAAGATGTGCGGTGGGCAGTTTTCAGGGGGGGATGCTTTAGCCCAGGGCTGGGGAAACTTTTTGACCTCACGGGCCAACTTTTGACAGGTGGGCGGGGCAACTCAACTGTCAATCAAACAGCATTATGCCATCACATGATTGACAGATGGTTGTCCTGCCCACCTGGCAAAATCCCTTGGGCGGGGTTCCCAAGCCTGGGAACTGCAGCGCAAGGGGCGTTGCCAGCCCTGTGCTTTGCAAGCCTTGCTGCACTTTTCCACTTCTGATGTGGGAGGTGGAAAGGAGAAGTATGGGGCAACTTCAAAGAGCAGCCGTTTCCAATCGGTGGCGGACTCTTCCTCCTGCTTGAGCAACGCAGTGCTCCTGTCGACCACCAGTTAAGAGGCAGTTGGGAGCGCAACTGCTCCAGCAAAGGAATAATTGGGCACCCTCTTGATTGTTCCTTTAAAGCCCTGCCCTTGGTCACCCCACACGTGATGTTGCAGGTCAAATGGGGAGGCCTGGGGGCCAGGTTTGGCCCGTGGGCCAGAGGTTCACTGCCCCTCTCTTAACTCTTCCCCACCTCTTGATTCTTGCCTATGCTTGCCCTGCCCACCTGACCCCACATTTTGCCTTACCTTGGCAAGCACAGGTTTGGGAGCACATATTGGTCAAGGTGAGCTATAGTTCTGCCCTTTGACATCCTTACAACAACCTTGTGAGATAGGTCAATATTCAT
Organism: Rhineura floridana; assembly: GCF_030035675.1. Lineage (NCBI taxonomy): Eukaryota > Metazoa > Chordata > Lepidosauria > Squamata > Rhineuridae > Rhineura > Rhineura floridana. Next base: position 32,194,304 of record NC_084494.1, on the reverse strand, counting down.
CTCTATATGGCAGATAAGGAGGTGGGATCTGTGTGTGTGCGTGTGTGAGAGAGAATTTGTGTGTTTTTTTTGACCAACTGCTCAGTCTCTTGACCACTATGCTACATCACCTTTTGTGACTCCTTTCATTATAACTCCTGCACGGAGGTGGGTGTGTGTGCTGTGGTGCCAGATTACCCGCTGTGCAGGGAGAGGTAGAAGCAAAAGCGAATTAGGTGTGAGGCAAGGAGAGATGGGACGGAGATTCTGCCCCATGCAAAATTGCAAATAGCGCTATCCTTTGCTTCTTCCCAGCCCTCTCTGAAAGTCTCTGGCAACAGAGTCATCAGCGAATTGTCCTTGGAGGTGACCCCCGAACTGGCTCAGAGTGGGGTGAAGTGCTGGGCAGAAAACAAACACGGCATGGACGAGCAGATGTTCCAGTTACAGTTGGGTGAGTGGCTACGAAGGAAAGTCAGAGGCTCTTCATCCTTTTTCTCTGGAAGGCAGGGGTGCGTGAACCCTCAGGCCTGGGGGAGAAATGCGGCCCTCCAGGTCTCTCTGTCTGGCCCTTGGAACTCTCCCCATGCCACCCGCCTCCTTGGCTCTTCTTCACGCCGCAAATGTTTTTGCCTGGCCAGAATGTGTCCTTGAACTCGGATCATGCCTCTTGCGTGGCTGGATGGATGGAGGATAGAGGTGATATGGGCGTGCATGTGAAAAGGCTAGCCTACTGTACAAAGGAAAAATTTATATTTTAAATTTAGATTTACATATTAAATTTGTAAATTCGCCTCTGGCCCTGTCCACCTCTGGCATGTGGCTCTCAAATGATTCCCTAGAAGGAAATGCGGCCCTCAGGCTGAAAAAAAGAGTTTTCACTGCTCTAAGGCAAACATGCAGGTTGCCTCTGCTGATCTGTGCTCACAATTAACTTGCAAATGGTCCATGGCTAAGCAGCAATAAACACTGAGGGCCAAATTATTCTTGTTGTTGTTATTATTATTATTATTAGTAGTAGTAGTAGTAGTAGTAGTAGTAGTAGTAGTAGTGGTAGTTGATTTATATCCTACCCTTCCTCCCAGTAGGAGCCCAGGGTGGCAAATGAGATGGGATGTTAACTGCAGGTTTGAATTTTATGTGCCTGGTTTTAAAAATTTAAACAGCAGCTATTGTGGTGGTGGTGGTGAGGATTGTGATATTCTAACTCGCACTCACAGTGGAGTCTGGTGGCTCTGATGTCAATGGGGCAATGAATCTGCTCCGAGTTTTAGTCTGAACTTTCAAGGAGCTGTCGAAGATGTCAGTCTCCTCTGTGCATACACTCACACCCACACACACACACACACCATTGGTCTGGATTAACACACACACACACACTCCGCCAAACTGGTATTCACCCAGGAAGGGAAGCGTCCATTGGCACCAACAGAATATTCCTTCCACTAGCAATAACAGATTGCGGTGTGTGTGTGTGTGGAGCAGTAGGACTAAACCCCTCCTCTCCCACATGCTGTGCTGTTCCAATCCTGACAGATGCTATTTACATTTTAAAAGCTAGACACATTAAATTGCAATCACGCAATTAATACCACGCCTAGTTTGGTCCTCATTTGAATTGGTTCTGGGGAAGCATGAACTGCTTGGGTAGATGAAATCTTTGGCCCAGGCATGGCATTCAGAGTCATTTGTCCCCAGGCCAGGCAAATGTGGACACGTTAGCAGGGAAATGGAGCTCATTGCAGTTAGACAACCACAAGAGACAGGAAAGTGGTTTGAGCCACTGCAAGGTGATTTTCTGCCCCACTTCTTCAGCTAGAAAAATAGCTGGCTAGCTCTGCCTCTTACTCACATTTTCCTTTATTAAAGCTGTTCTTTAATGATTAATCTTTTCATTAAAACAGGGGTGGGGAACCTGATGTCAGGTGATGAGCCTCTTAGGCTTGCTCCAGAATCAGGAAGGAGGTTGCATTGAAACTGCAGCTAAAATTGAGGGGTTTTCCCTCTCTCCATTTTACCAGGGATTTCAGTGGAAACCCTTTCCTGATCCTGGAGCAAGGCATCCAGATCAGTTGGTGGGCAGCAGGAGCATGCCTTCGCCTAGTGAAGAAACAACTGGGTGCTCTCTTTGAGCTCGCAGTTGTTCCTTTGAAGCCATGCGGTGCCTGCTCCATATCTCATGTCACATATGACGGCAGATGTGGGGAAGGCAGGCATGGTTTGCCAGGAACGGCCCAGTGGGCCAAACTTTGCCTGTGGGCCAGAGGTTCCCCACCCTTGCTTTAAATGGAGTAGACCACTTGTGTCTAGATGTTTGCCTTTTCATGTGGCTTTTAATGTACACCTCCTCCAGCACAAAATGTTTGGCAGTGGGCTTTAGAGACTTTTTACAGATTAGTTTTAGGGCTAGGAAGGAAGGTCCCCTTACCTTGCCCAAGTCTTACTGGCAGGTGACTCAGTATTGTCCTTCCAGGATTGTTGTGTGCCACTTGGCTCACTCATTTGAGTACCACGGCACTGTCTTCCTGGTGGCCCCTTGATGCATTTCATTTTATTGCTCCTTTTTCTCTAGTGGTGCCACCTGTACAATTCGGATTCCACTGTGGGTTTATCTTGTGAGGAGGGCATTACTATTTGCATAAAGGTTCCCTGTCTTAGTGATGGGGGTGGAGTGTGGTTTGACTGCCTGCTAGACCAGCCTTCCCCATCCTGGTGCCCTCCTGTTGTTTAAGACTACAACTCCCATCAGCCTCACCTGCAGCTGATGAGAGTTGTACTCCAAGTCGTTGTGGCTGCATGCACCCCAAACATTTAAAGCACATTGCTTCCCCCAAAGAATCCTGGGAACTGTAGTTTACCCCCCACAGAGCTATAATTCCTAGCATCCTCAACAAACTACAGTTCCCACTGTTCTTTGGTGGTGGGGAAGTCATGTGCTTTAAATGTATGGGGTTTACGCCGCCCTGGAGGGCAACTGGGTTGGGGAAGGTTGACCAGGAAGGGACTTTCCCACGGCTGTGTGAACTTTGTACAAAATAACAACCCAAAATGTACGACCAGCATGAAAATCT